>NC_090818.1:72213505-73443591 GCF_000390325.3 Nicotiana tomentosiformis | reverse complement strand
GGACATGCATATTTCATTAGATTTCTTGACAGTGTGGAGGCTTATCCAGAGCAAAGGGCAATGGCTGCATTTGTTTTGGCAGTCATTGTGGATGGTCACAGACGGGGTCAGGAGGCCTGTACTGAAGCGGATCTTATACATGTCTGCTTGAAGCATCTTCAGGGGTCGACCCCTAATGATGCACAAACTGAACCACTTTTTCTTCAATGGCTGTGCCTTTGTCTGGGAAAACTTTGGGAGGATTTCGCAGAGGCACAAGTACTGGGCTTGCAGGCAGATGCACCAGCAATATTTGCTCCTCTGCTGTCTGAGCCCCAACCTGAGGTTTGTTGTTTAATTTTCTGTTGAGGGGATGCAAGTGGGTCCTCAATTAAATATTTGGATTTTGACTAGTAGTTTAAAATTTATTATTTCAGGTCCGTGCTGCAGCTATTTTTGCTCTAGGAACTTTACTTAATGTTGGATTTGACTCAGCTAGGGATGGTGTTGGAGGGGATGAAGACTGTGATGATGAGGAGAAGGTTAGGGCTGAAGTCAGTATAATAAAGAGCCTTCTAAGTGTTGCTTCTGACGGAAGCCCTTTGGTTCGAGCAGAGGTTGCTGTAGGTATGCTGTTGCTGAATGTTCTACCTGAAAACTGTTCATTTTGATACACTTACCGTGTTTCCACCTTCATTTCCCAATATTTGGTCTTTATTTGCTAGAAGGAAAAATATTTTTGGTTGCAGTATTATTTGGAAAGATTTGCCTATAGAGACCTGCCTTTACAGTTCTGTATGATGAGGTGCCTTATGCATGATATCAGTCCCAATTATGAATTTTGTTTATCTTTCACTTTGATGGTGGAACCCGATGCCAAAAATATCATTCTTTATCATCATGTCACTTCTTTGTTCATCTCTAATTTGCTTTAAAATAGGAGAAAGGAAAAGAAAAAAAGTGATATCCATGTCGGAAACTTTTCTCTGGGGGTTCAATTGTATTCTTAGCAATGCAAGTAGTTCAGCGTGAAAGTTGCTTCATCATGCTTGATGAGTTCTGATTCTTTGATGCGAAATGCGAGTATCAGCTGCCTTACAATCATGCCTAGTTCTCTGATTTCCCCTCATTAGTCCTTTCTTGATTTTGTGTACACACCCTATAATATTGGTAGGAGTTGGGTTCATGTTCTTGTCATCTTTGCAGCTTTGGCACGTTTTGCCTTTGGGCATAACAAGCACCTGAAGTCAGTCGCCGCTGCATATTGGAAGCCTCAGTCTAATTCCTTGCTAACTTCCTTGCCTTCTTTCGTGGTCAAGAGTTCAGGTAGTGGGTATACAACCCCAACTCACTGTATTCCACATGGAAGTAGAGTTCCGTCTCCTATTGCTCCTTTACTGAGGGTGGGGGGTGACAGTCAGTCCATATCTCGCGATGGGAGAGTCTCGACTAGCAGCCCCCTTGCAACACCCGGCATCATACATGGATCCCCTTTATCTGATGATTCCTCTCAACATTCTGATTCTGGAATCTTGAATGATGCTGTTACCAATGGTGTTGTAAATCATACAAGACCAAGGCCTCTAGACAATGCACTCTATTCTCAGTGTGTACTGGCTATGTGTGCCTTGGCAAAGGATCCGTCACCACGTATTGCAGGTCTTGGCCGGAGAGTCCTTTCCATTATTGGGATTGAACAGGTTGTTGCCAAATCAGTTAAGTCAACCGGTGAATCGACAATAGCTCCAAACACCGGTTATGCTGGATTGGCTCGATCTTCATCTTGGTTTGACATGAATGGAGGTAATTTTAGGGTTTTCTTGGAAATTATTGTCCATTTTTTTATTGGATGAATGTGATTATGTTCCATATTATTAAAGTTTTATCTGCACCCAGGACCACTAATATATCATCTATTTAACACCTCACTTCATTTAATAAACTTTTCTAATAATTCTTTTTGAAGTGACTCTGGCCTCATTTAATACCCTTTTTCCTAATATGCTGTTGTTGCAGGGCATTTACCTCTGACTTTTAGAACTCCTCCTGTTAGTCCCCCGCGGCCCAGTTACCTAACAGGAATGCGAAGAGTTTGTTCTTTGGAGTTCAGGCCCCACCTAATGCACTGTCAAGACTCAGGATTAGCTGACCCATTGTTGGGGTCTGCTGGATCTTCTGGAGCTTCAGAACACAGTTTTCTTCCCCAATCAACCATCTACAACTGGAGTTGTGGCCATTTCTCAAAGCCACTTCTTACTGCAGCTGATGATAGTGAAGAGATGATTGCTAGAAGGGAAGATAAGGAAAAGTTGGCCATTGACCTCATTGCAAAATGCCAACACTCTTGTGAGTGTACTTCGGTTCACGTGTCTTTCCCTTTTGTATCCATCCCTTCTTTCGCTTGAGTTTGTCATAATTGTTATCATGTAATCCTTATCCAATTTTTTTGATATAGAATGAAGTCTAAATTTTAATATGAGCAATGCTTTTTCTGTCTCAGCAGTAAGCAAACTACACAATCAAATCGCTAGTTGGGATACTAAGTTTGAGACCGGCACCAAAACTGCTTTGCTGCAGCCCTTCTCACCTATCGTTATTGCAGCAGATGAGAGTGAAAGAATCAGGTAGAAGAATCTTATCGAATTACTTTTTCAATATGAAAACGAAAAAAATGAAAAATGAAAAGGTGAAAAGCCATTATTGCTGTAATATCTTGTTTACTATGTTCTTGAAAATACTGGAAGGTATAGGTTGGTTCAGGTGCTATCTTAGTTGGAGCTGCACAATCTGCAATTTCAACCTAGTCTGTCAGTAAACAGTCAATATCAAGTGGAACTCCTGAATGCAAGTAAATTTGTAAAAGAACACAAGACCTACTGGAAGCAGACCCCCCCCCCCCCCCCCCCCAAAAAAAAAAAAAGGAAAAAGAAAAAAAGAGCGCGTTCGCATTGAAATGTTTCCAATTTCTCTTAAAGTTGGTTTTGAGTTAGGTTTTCTTGTTCAGTTTTAGCAAATTAACAGATCAAAGGGTAGTTAATGACGCTTCAATCTGTTCCGTCAGAGGCATTCGGGTTATGAATTTAATAATGCGGTTAACATAAAGGAGGATAATTTGTGGATAATGGAAATTACTCCTGTTTCATTGCTTCGCTGTACCTGTATCAGTTCATGGGCTTTTCTGTTTCAGTTGCTTATTTTATTGTTGTCTTGTCAGTCTTATATCTTTTACTGTGTTGTCTCAAATCTTTTAATGTTTCTGACCATTAAGTTTGAGATGTTAAGTTGCTTTGATGTGGTAAAAGAGCATTTGTGATGCATAAAATATCATGCTCCTTGTGTCTTTATGAACAGGATATGGAATTACGAGGAGGCTACCCTTCTTAATAGCTTTGACAACCATGGTTACCCTGATAAAGGAATTTCAAAGCTTTGCCTTGTGAATGAGCTAGATGAGAGTCTGCTCCTTGTTGCTTCAAGTAATGATTTGCTGCGACAGATATTTAATTTATATTTATCATTGATGCCTAAAATCTTAACAAACTTTCATTCATAAAAGGTGATGGGAACATACGGATTTGGAAAGATTATACTGTAAGAGGGCGACAAAGACTAGTTTCTGCATTCTCTTCCATTCAAGGTCACCGACCTGGTGTGCGTAGTGTGAACGCTGTTGTGGATTGGCAGCAGCAGTCTGGATATTTGGTAATACCATGTAATATTAGCCATTTCAGATATTAATATATGAATGCACAAGTACCTTCAGTTCCATTTGGTTAGATGTGATCTTTTGATAGGTAAATAGTTTATTAGAAGAAATAACATCCAAGGGGGGTCCATTGTACAATCATGTATAGAAGACCTGAGCAAGAAACTCAAAGAAACATCCCCTTCAAAGTCTGAACAAGATATATTTCTTAAAAAGGCCTATTGTTTGTAATTGCAATTTTTCCATTTGTTTGGGCGCAGCATACTCTTTTGTGTTACAATTGCTCTGTTTCCCATATATTTGGATGTAACATACTTATCATAGTTCATCGATGTATATTGATTCTTATTCTGCACTATCCTTGGCTCGCACATTTGTGCTATTATGCTCTGATACAACCTTTTCAATTTGTTACCAGTTTTCTTCTGGTGAAGTTTCGTCAATCATGGCTTGGGATCTTGATAAAGAACAGCTTGTTAATACAATTCCAACATCCTCAGATTGCAGCATCTCAGCATTGGTGAGTTTTCGGCATTTCTCGTAAGATTTTATGGAACTAATATATATGATCAATTACCTTTAGGATTCTAATGCTCTATGTGCACACTAATTTAAGTAATAGATAAAACATTAGGATAGATTGCCCAGCATCTGCTCATAGTGATGCAGCATGAGATACCAAAAAACCCTTGTTTCTTCAATTGCTATTTAGACTTTTTTGGTGGCGCAAATGTCTCCGGCAAGTTGTATGTGCCACTTGATATGCAACACCTGTACTGGATAAAGATAATCTTGCTGAATGTTTTCCAAATGTGTTTGGTTAAGTTTGTTAAGAAGTATACCGGAAACTTTTTTAAAAAGCTGTTATCTGAAGAAGTATTTTGATGGTGTTTCCAAACAAAGGTTCTTTTCTCACTCGCAAAGCACTCCAGACTTCAAAAAACTATAGACTATCCAACATGTTTTCTTTATGCACAAACTTTTTTTCCAGTATATATATTTTTTTGCAGAAACTTTTTCCCAAAGATATTTAGTGTTATGTGTTCAACAGAAATATTTTGGGCCCAAGGACAATACTTTGAAGCAGGATGTTATGATAACATCATTAACTATTATAGTTAATATAAACAGTATACCTATGTAGGAAGGTCTGTGTTGTATTGGAAGCTGGTATGTGGAAAAAAGAGTGGTCTAATCCATGGCAATACATTGGACCAGGGAATGACATTGACTTTTCTTCTAAGTTCATGCTTAATTTAGTTTGATGTTATCAGCTAAGTTTGATAGAGATGAGCATCTAGAGGTGATACTGCCTCTAAAAGGCATAGCATGAATACACGGCGATTCAGTTTTGGCCAGAGGTGTATGTCTCTTGAATTTTGAACTGTCTTATAATATGGTTAGATAAATAAACTTATAAGGCTAGAAATGAAGAACTCATCCAGCTTTATTTGTGTGAGAATGCATGGGAGAAAAATCTATTATTGATATTCTGTTTAATTATAATACAATGAACCCTATTTATACAATACATATCATACTCCTATTCTATGTGGGACTAGGACTAATTCATATTATGTACATAACTATCTAACACTCCCCCTCAAGCCGGTGCATACGAATCATATGTACCGAGCTTGTTACATATGTAACTAATACGAGGACCAGTAAGGGACTTGGTGAAAATATCTGCAAGCTGATCATTCGACTTCACAAACTTTGTAGCAATATCTCCTGAGAGTATCTTTTCTCTGACGAAGTGACAATCAATCTCAATGTGTTTAGTTCTCTCATGGAACACCGAATTTAATGCAATATGAAGGGTAGCTTGGTTATCACACACAAGTTCCATCTTGCTGACCTCACCAAATTTCAACTTATCAAGCAAATGTTTTATCCAAACTAGCTCACATGTTGCCACAACCATTGCTCGATATTCTACTTCTGCACTAGACCGAGCAACCACATTCTGTTTCTTGCTCTTCCAAGACACCAAATTACCTTCTACTAATACACAATATCCAGACGTAGAACGTCTATTAGAAGGTGATCCTGCCCAGTCAGCATCTGAATACCCAACAATTTGCTCATGGCCTCGATCTTTAAACAATAATACTTTGCCTGGAGCTGATTTTATATATTGAAGAATGTGGACAACTGCATCCCAATGACTATCACAGGGAGAATTCAGGAACTGACTTACCACACTCACTGTAAAGGAAATGTCAGGTCTAGTCACTGTGAGGTAATTTAATTTGCCAATCAGCCGCTTATATCTTGCAAGATCGCTAAGTGGCTCCCACTGTCCTGGTAGAAGTTTAGAATTCAGATCCATAGGAGTGTCAACAGGTCTACAGCCTGTCATTCCTGTCTCCTCAAGAAAGTTTAAGGCATACTTCCTTTGTGAGATAACAATACCCGAGCTAGACTAAGTGTCACGTCCCGACTTCGGGGAGAGCGATCGACGCTCAACCGAGATAACCCGGCCGAGCAAGCCTGTTGGATTTCCTTCTACCCAACTCACCCATAAATAAAGAGAATATAAACTTCATTATTTAATACCACGAGGGTTCATGAACAACACTAGTTCCATCACCATTAGTTACTTCATTTATAAGTCTCCAAAACAATACATTTTACAACCATAGTTTTACAGTGGAAGCATGAGATACAATTACGACATCTTTAGTTTAACTTTTCCACACTAATACACAACCCACACTATGTCTACGGAGCCTCTAATAGATATACAAGAGTACAATGATGGTGTCGGCAACAAGGTTCCGGCTATACCTCAAAACATAATACACACGGAACAAAAGATGCACAATCCCGGAATGAAGTGGGGCTCACCGAGTCAGTTGGGAAAAAGTGTACCGCTATCACCGATCAATGCCTCCCGCTGTGGAACCACCTGCATCCATTAAAGATGCAGCGTCCCCGGCAATAGGGACGTTAGTACATGTCGAATAGTACTAGTATGAAAACCAAAACACCTATTCAAGGACTTGGAAATACAACATGAATATGATGAATCAGGGTAACAATCATAGGGCTTATGTAGCCATAAAAGTCAACAAATTTATTAAGAACTTCCAATAACACCTCTAAATTTCAAGTCGGGAATTCTCTACAACTACCTTTACACAGAGCGGCCTTGCCGCCTCACCCCAATGTATGCGGGTGGAGGTGCAATCACAATACCAGAAACTCTACACAAAGCGGTCCCGCCGCCTCACCCTAATATATGCGGGTGGAGGTGTATTCACAATACCACAACTATACACAAAGCGGCCACGTCGCCTCACCCCAACGTATGCGGGTGGAGGTGTAATCACAATACCACAGCTCTACACAAAGCGGCCTTGCCGCCTCACCCCAACGTATGCGGGTGGAGGTGTAACCACAATGACCCAGCTCGAGTTCCCAAAATGATAATAATATGTACAAAAGAGTTCCCTTTTAATCAACTGTTTGGCAACTTTGGCCTTAGCAAGTGTAAATTCATAAAGTTTCATCATATGAGAAATAAGTGTTTAATCACATTGATTTCATACAAGATCTTCTTCCCAAAGGGGTATAACATGATTAAGTCAAAAATAGAGAATCATTAACACACGAGGGTTCTAACAAGTTATGTCAATCGGGCATCAATTCTACTAGTTTGAATACTCCACATCAATAGACATGTCCGAACTTTACACGATGGAGTTTTGTAATAACACGGGAATTCCAATACCAGAAAAAGAGTTTAGCCTTCATACCTCGCTTTGAGCCTCCCTTAATTCACTACACAGTTTCGAAAATCCTAGCAACTTCGATCTATTTAGAGACATAGCAAAATTGAACACAAATTAGGAAGATATTCATGGTATCAGCTCATTGGAGTATTTTATCAAACACTAGGTGTGAAAATTTGATTACAAAGTTCTTCCACAAGATTTCCTTCACTCTACAACTAATTCAACCCCAAGAGTTTACTCATACTAGTTAAATTTCCTCCCCACCATCCTCATAGCTACATGCATGCATAAATTACAACTCCCATACCCAAAAATCATACTCCCAAATTACCCATCTTATACCCAAACTCGAAATTGAAGACTAGGGTTTGAACCTTACCTCTTGGATGAAGACCTTGTGAGTTTAACTTGTGAATTCTCCAAGTCTTGAGCAAGGATTGATGAACAATTAGCCTAGGGTTTCCTCTCTCTCTAGAATGCTCACTTCACCCTTACATATCAGATTTTTGCTTCAAAAGAGTCCCTCTACTTCAATATATCGAAATAGGGTCGGGTCAAAAATTAGAAAAATTGAAGTCCTGGCGCAGATCTGCAGTCGCATATGCGACCGCATAATGCTTCTGCGGTCCGCAAAATGGACCGCACAATTGCCCTCCGGAACCGGGCGATTATGCCTCATTCCGTGAGCGGTCCGCAGACCAATTCTACGATCGCATAATGGATCGCAGAACCTCCTTCCGAAATTTCTCATGTTGATTCTGCGATGGGATCTGCGGCCCACAATACCATCCTGAGCATTGCCGGTAATAACAATATCAACATAAACCACTAGATAAATACTGAGATTTGAATTAGAATGCCGATAAAACACAGAGTGATCGGCTTCACTACGAGTCATGCCAAACTCCTGAATAACTATGTTGAACTTACCAAATCAGGCTCGAGGAGACTGCTTTAGACCATAGAGGGACCGACGCAACCGACATACAATGCCACTAGACTCCCCCTGAGCTTCTCCATGTAAACCTCATCCTTAAGGTCATCGTGAAGAAAGACATTCTTAATGTCCAACTGATAGAGAGGCCAATGGCGAACAACAACCATGGATAGAAAAAGGCGGACTGATGCTATTTTAGCCACAGGAGAGAAAGTATCACTGTAATCGAGCCCAAATATCTGAGTATACCCTTTCGCAACAAGACGAGTCTTAAGTCGATCAACTTGGCCATCTAGACCAACTTTGATTGCATACACCCAACGACGACCAACAGTAGATTTACTCGAAGGAAGAGGAACAAGCTCCCAAGTACCACTCGTATGTAAAGCAGACATTTCGTCAATTATAGCCTGTCGCCACCCCGGATGAGACAATGCTTCACCTGTAGACTTAAGGATAGAAATAGAGGACAAAGATGATACAAATGCATAATGGAGTGATGACAAACGATGGTAACTTAAACCGACATAATGGGGATTAAGATTAAGTGTGGACTGTATACCTTTCCTGAGTGCAATCGGTTGACTAAAAGGAGACACGCCCGCAGTATTAGCAGGGTCAGGTGCAGGACGTGAATCAACTGGGCCTGATGCTGGGCGCGAACGACGATGGTAAGTCAGGAGTAGTGGAGTTGTAGGCGGTGGAACTGGATTAGGCGGTGGAGCTGGAGCTGTAGGTGAAGATGAATGGGAGATAGTGACTGAATCTCCAAAAGATGGAACTGGCAGCACCTCAGAAATATTTAAGTGATTACCTGGACATGTGAAGTATGATTGGGTTTCAAAGAAGGTAACATCAGCAAACATAAGGTACCGCCTGAGGTCAGGAGAATAGCATCGATATCCCTTTTGCGTTCTCGAGTAACCCAAAAATACGCACTTAAGAGCACACGAGGAGCTAACTTATCTTTTCCTGGAGTAAGGTTATGAACAAAACACGTGTTCCCAAAGACATGGGGTGGAAGAGAACAAAGGTAAGTGGGGAAATAAGACAGAGAATGGAACTTGATTCTGGATAGCTAAAGATGGCAGGCATACGATTAATAAGATAGCAAGGTGTAAGAACTGCATCCCAAAAAACGCAACGGAACATGAGATTGTATGAGTAGGGTACGAGGAGTTTCAATAAGATGTCTATTCTTTCTTTCAGCTACCCCATTTTGTTGGGATGTGTACGGACAAGATGTTTGATGAATAATCCCATGAGAGTTCATAAACTGCTGAAATGGGGAAGACAAATACTCTAGGGCATTATCACTACGATGAAACTGACAAAGTAGCGGAATCCCAAGGTAGAACTGACCCGACTAGGACCCCAAACACCTGAATGGACTAAAGTAAAAGGTGATTCTGCTCGATTATTAAGACGCCGAGGGAAATGGGAGCGGGTATGCTTACCGAGCTGACATGACTCACACTCTAGAGTGGACAAGTGAGATAAACCAGGTATCATTTTCTGAAGTTTTGACAAACTGGGATGTCCCAACCGTTTATGTAATAAATCCGGTGAATCAGTGACAGGACAAGTTGTTGAAGGAAGACAAGATGTGAGTCCATGTGATTTTGCAAGGATAAGGTAATAAAGTCCATCTAATTCATGCCCGGTATCGATGATCCGTCCTGTACTGCATTCCTATATAAAAACAAGGTCATCAAGAAATAAAACAGAGCATTTAAGTGATTTGGCTAAGCGACTAACGGCTATGAGATTAAAAGGACTACCGGGAACATAAAGAACTGAATCTAAAGGTAAGGAAGGAAGGGGGCTTGCTTGACCTATTCCAGTTGCCATGGTTTGAGACCCGTTGGTCATTGTGACTGTTGGGAGAGATTGAGAACATGAAATAGTAGTGAAAAGAGATTTGTTACCAGAAATATGATCAGATACATCCGAATCAATGACCCAAGACTCAGAGGTTGAAGATTGGGAGACACAAGTCACGCTACTATCTATTTGAACAACGGAAGCTATCCCTGAAGATGTCTGTTTACATGTTTTGTACTGAAGGAACTCAATATAATCCGGTAAAGAAACCATCTTGATTGGATTCAATGCATTGGATCTAACGGATTGTGAGTCAAAGGCTTCTAATACGAATGCCATTATAATGTTTACGCCGGAAAAAAAACAGAGATTTTTTCTGAAAATTACTGTTCACGCCGGAAAAATATGAAAGTGGTCGGAATTTGATTTAAATTGGATGGGTAGGCTAGGAATTGCAAGAGGAACAATCTGTCCTGAAGAGTCGTCGCCAAAAAGCGCGTGACGTCGGAACTTCGCCGGAATTTGTTTTCTGGCGGCGCGTGGAGGGTCTTCAGATAGAGATTTTTTTATGGGTTGGTCGCCGGAGGCCGATCTACTTCGTGTTGGTTTTTGCACAACACTGACGAAAAGTGGCTGCCGGAAAAAGACTTCCGGTTGACTGATTTTTTCTTCCCGGAGTCGCTGGAATTTATGCACAGCGATAAATTTCTCACGATTGCACTGATACCATGTGAGAATGCACGGGAGAAAAATCTATTATTGATATTTTGTTTAATTGTATTATATAATACAATGAACCATATTTATACAATACATATCATACTCCTATTTTATGTGGGACTAGGACTAATTCATATTATGTACATAACTATCTAACAATTTGTAATACTTAGACTTGAATGAAAGGGAGGTTAGGATGCTCCTGATTTAGGTAAATAGGCATGGCTAGTCTCCTGAAAGGAGGTGGCCGTGGCACTATATACACGCATAACTTTTTCTTCTATTCTAGCCTTTTCCTTTTTTCCGCTTTTTCAGTTATCCACGGGTTCTATTCCGCAGCGCTTGGGAGTGTTTTGCACTTTTGGACGAGAGACGGCATATGTTGCTTAGAATTTGAATAGTGTATAGATTCTAATCTGATGGATGCTTACATTTTGTATCTCTCTGATGTTGTGAAGTCTGCTTCTCAAGTTCACACGGGACACTTTGCTGCTGGCTTTATGGATGGATGTGTCAAACTATTTGATATTCGAATGCCTGAACTGTAAGTATGAAGCTTACTAAATGGTGTGATTTTCTTTTCTGCTTTCTTGCTACACAGGTTCTATCGGATAATTGATGCGATGTCATGGAGATTGTATTATCCAAATTTTAGCTTTGTTTTGTCTCATTTGGAGAGAGTGGGTAGTGTAGGAGAACCATGTCTTTTGGAGTGTGATTTTTGGGTTTTTTTAGAAGATATCCACCTTCTCATTAATTTTATTAGGCGGTGTGTCCTAAGTCCAAATTCAGTACTCCAAGATGGGTAACCATTCTAGTTTCATTTTGTATGTTAGCAGGCGGATTTACATGCATGTATTTAGGAGTGGCAAACGGGCAGGTCGAGTTGGATATGGTTTGGGTCGAAAACGGGTAATGAAAAAACGGATAAATTATCCGACCCGATCCATATTTAATACGGATAAAAAACGGGTTAACCGACGGATAATATAGGTAACCATATTATCCATGACTTCTTGAATATGAACACTTTTAGGAGAATTTTTAGTAACCCTCAATTTGAGGCTTTTACAGTTCTTCAATTTGAGGCTTTACAAATGTAAAAGTTAAACCCATTAGTTATCCATTGGTTATTCATTTTCTAAATGGATAATATGGTTCTTATCCATATTTGACCCGTTTTTAAAATGTTCATTATCCAACCCATTTTTTAGTGGATAATATGGGTGGTTAACTGTGTTTTTTTAACCATTTTGCCACCCTTGCGTGAAACACCAGTCTCAGTTTCCATTTAATGCTAAAATTATATTTGTTTAGGCTTGTTTGTGCATCACGGCCTCACACCCAAAGAGTGGAAAGAGTTGTGGGGATCGGCTTTCAACCCGGACTTGAACCAGCAAAGGTGATCACTGTTATCTTCGTCACATTTACTCTTTCAACTTCTTTTCTCTTTGTTTTTGGCATACCATTAATCACTCTTAATAAAAGATAAATATTTTATCCTTGTGATAGTTTTTTCTTTTTTCTTAGATCGTCAGTGCCTCTCAAGCTGGTGATATTCAGTTCCTTGATATGAGAAATCTTAAGGAAGCATACTTAACAATTGATGCTCATAGGGGATCGCTAACAGCTCTAGCTGTTCATCGTCATGCACCCCTTATAGCAAGTGGTTCGGCTAAGCAGCTAATAAAAGTCTTCAACCTGGAAGGTGAGCAATTAGGCACCATAAGATATTTGTCCACCTTCATGGCTCAGAAGATAGGTTCTGTAAGATGTCTTACCTTCCACCCCTATCAAGTGCTGCTTGCTGCTGGAGCAGCAGATGCTTGTGTTTCAATCTATGCTGATGAAATCGCCCCGACAAGATAATTCAATGATAACATTCAAGATTGAGAAACAAAGTGCTTACAGACTTAAGTTGAGGTGGTCAGCTGCAAAAAAAAGGGACGGTTAACATCTGTGAAACACTGATCAGCTCATTGAGGTCTTGTGCTACTTATTCATTGAGCCTCTGCAGCAACGAGTGGTGCCATGTTTGGAAAAGTTCAACATATTGGAGGAGGCTTTAGCAAATAATTTGATAAATAGGTAAAGAAAGGTGTAAATATCCGTTATTCATTTTTTCTATTTTGTAATTTTCTCCCTTTTTTTTTCTCTCGGTGTGCTTCTTTAGTTCAATCCCCTCTCTACTTTTTTTTTTCCTCATCTTATCCCTTGGTTCAATTTGTACAGATGAACTACTCTTTATTTATATAATGTTGGCAAGCAGTATTCCTTGACTTCCATGGTTTCAGTTACAATCTTTAAACGAAGCTGACTTGCTAATTAATTGTATTAATGGAGCAAATTTTGTTGGAAATTGGATAATAATGGATAACATTAAAGCAAAGATTGCAGGACAAAAATATCACTTTGGTCAAACAGATTGTCTACTGATTGCACTTAACTTTGATGAGGGAGCTGACGATGAGAATTCCTAATCCTTAGAAAATAATAGGCATTTGACGATGAGAATTCCTAATCCTTAGAAAATAATATGCATACTCTCATAGTAATCTTATCCAAAAGCAAATCAAATGTTTGGCAGTGGAAAATCATCTTTGGAAGCATACATAATTGAGATACTGAAAATAGATGCTAGAAAGATACAAAATGAAATTGAGAAGTCAAACTTGCCCTTCAGCTATCACACACCTTGAAGTACAACTTACTAAGAAGATTCCCAAGTTAATGACAATATTTCCTTATATTTTCCTAAGAATAGTTGAAATCTGTTCCTCGAATCAGCTGGTTTTTGTTGCTCAGGTACAAAAATACGACAGTTTTCACACTATTAGAATAAACTACCACTGTGACTTAGGTCAGTTTGGAAAGCCAAGTGTAATTACCAAGCTTGTTAATTACACAAAATTGGTAATTATATAGTAATCACAATGACTTGTTTGTTTGCCAAACGTAATTATATTATAATTCTCACTATCATATTTGGTTGGACAAGTGTAATTACATAATTAAATAAATATTTTTTTCAAATTAACCAATCGAAATATATTAAATAATTATAAATTGATAAATAATATCTTTAAAGTAGTAAGTAGCTTCCAAATAAATAAATCATTACTTAGATGAATTAATCAAAATTGCAATAACAATTTAATGTCTTTACTAACTCATTAATGTGTGATAAATACATGTTTATATAATAAATGTTGGATATTATTTATAATCAGGTATTTCAACTATATTTAAGAAAAATTAAATAATTATAAATTGGTAACTTATATCAGAAAAAATTATCGGTATCTTGACTATCTTTCAAATAAATAATATTTTAACTTAAAATAATTAATAAAATTATAAATTAAAAATTTTACCAACTCATATGAGTAAAATGAAATTTATGATTTGTTGTACTTTTTAAATAACAAAAAGATAAATAGGAGTTTAAAAGGTATTTTTTTCTTGATAATTATTTTATAGTAAAGAATAGAAAATGAAGCTAGTGAAACACGAAATTGTATTTAATAACAAAGAAAAATGAAGAAAATAGAAAAAGAAGAAGCAAAATGTGAGAAGTTGCAAAATTATATGGAAGCATATCATAAGCAACATGTTGGAAGGGTAAAAATGAGAATAAGAGATACAAAAGAAATTTTGGAAAAAGAATAGTACTTACTATATTTGAAAATGAAAAAGAAAAATAAAAGAAATTAGAAAATTTACAATACCTTGTAATTGCACAGTGTAGTTACCACCAATTTTTACCTCCTCCTTGAGAATTGGAAAGTGCAATTATACCCTCTAAATTACTCCAAATTCCATGCTGACCAAATAATTACTTGGCCAGACAAACATGTCAAACTGTGTAATTACATCCATTTACACCCAAATTCAATTCTTATGTTACTTTCCAAACATGCTCTTAATATATTTGATAAGTTAATCTGAACAAAAATTTATTTAGCTATGTAATTAAACTTGTTCAACCAAACATAATGGTGAAAATTATACTGTAATTACGCTTTGGTAAACAAAAAAGTCATTATAATTATTATACTATGTAATTACAGGGTGTGTAATTACTACCCTAGTAATTACACGGGTAGGTAACACGACTTTCCAAACAAACCCTAAGAGTTCTAGTTATGACCAGCCGAAAACAGGCCCCCTAGATGATGCCTTATAACCGTCCCTTTTAGACTATTTTCGGCTGATAGGCCTACATACACTTGATGCCCCGGAATAGCCCTTCTTTCGTGTTCCCCCTTGTGAATTCAAGTAAAACCAACACAAGTTAATCCACAATGAAGGAAGGGGAAAACATAACTCCATGGAAATTGCAGAAACAAATATCAAACCTCATCACCCTAAAGGGGTTAAAATAACTGTGGCATAACATAAGCATCAAATATGTAAAATGCCAATGGCTAGAATCAAATCAATCTTATAAACTATTCCATCTGCAAACTTCAAAAAAACCGAAAAGAAGTGAGGGGCGGGGGAGGGAAGGTCCACTCATGTACATCATATTGGCAGCATGGTATAGAAGATGTGCCACAAATACTTGTCATTTTCGTCCGCCAACCATACTTTGGCTGCTAGTTCCTGATACACCAGAAGATGAGTTGTGTCTTTGATCCCCGTTACCAAAAACATTAAGATCTTCAAATAACCTATAAGATGGAATGAAGGGTTTTTGTCCAGCAGCAGAGGATGTCGTCTTGGGGCTAGACCGAATCTGTGCATCCCCATTGATAGCTACACCATTGCTTCCCATAGTAGGAATTGAGTTAACATTCTGTACAGGTCTAGGACCTTGCAAAGGCATGGATGTGTTTTGTGGAGTTGAGTACATGTAGGAAGGTCTAGTTGAATGATTCGGATTGCTAAAATATCCGGGAGTTGATGCCCAAGGTGGAGGCGGATAAGCAGAGTACTGTGGGAATTGAGTCTGAGCACGTGGCGGTAATTGTTGAGGCTGAGAATGAAGTTCTAGCTGAGTTCTAGGTTGTTGGTTCAGTTCAGGTTGTAAAGGAGATTGTGGAAGCTGTTGCGAGGTATGCTGAGATTGTAATGATGATTCTTGGGGATACTGTGGTTGAGGCCGAGGATGAGGTTGCGATTGAGGTTGATGCAGAGACTGGGCCTGAGGTTGGGCCTGGGCCTGGGCCTGGAACTGGGCTTGGGTTGGGGTTTGAAATTGGTGATGATATTGAGGTTGGGCTGCGGATTGAAATTGAGGACGAAACTGAGGTTGTGACTGAGATTGAGGTTGGGGTTGGGGCTGAGCCTGAGCCCAAGGAGCTACATAACTGTTAAAGCTCTGATCTTGATATCCAAGATAAGCTTGAGATGCATATGGATTCCCTTGCGTGGTTGAGGCAACAGGCTCCTGATGCGTGCTATGATTGGCTGAAGCAGAATTTTGTGGGGTCTCGGGATATATACTTGATGACAAGGTCAGGCTCAAGAGATCAATTATATCTTGTTCTTTCGTGGGCATAGCAGTTGGAGGTGGATCTCGAAGAATCAATGCATTGCTTGTGACAGGATCCAGTGATTCTCCCGTAGAATTGCTATTATTGGCAGAGACCATACCTTCACTTGTTTGCGCTGCTGGACTTGTTTTTGAATGTCTGCATCAGCACAAGCGACAACTTCATTAGAGAGGACAGACCAAAGCTATAAATACATCATAAATCACAGAAAGTACTTTTGACTTCCAATAACATTTAAGGGAGACATAGTGCACTAAGCTCCCGCTATGTGCGGGGTCCAGGGAAGGACCGGACCACATTGGATCTTATGTATGCAGCCTTACCATGCATTTCTGCAAGAGGCTATTGCCGTGATTAAATCCAAATAAAAGTCACTAGCCTTTATATTGAGAACCACCCACCCCCTTTCCTTTCTTCAACCATCTGAACCTTTTGGAAAACCAAAACGACAATTAAGAAGTACAATAACGGTCACGACTATATAAAAAATTTCCTTCCTATGAAAGTATTAGCCTGAAAATCTTGATCTCCGTCATGCATCCACAGCTCTGCATAAGAGCAATGAATTGTTTTATATTGGAAGTAAATGCAGGTTTTGTAATTTCGATATTTACCTTCGAGCTAACTGGGCAAAGTCATCTTCTTCATCTTCCTCTTCATCAATTTGACCAGCTGTTGGTGCAAGAACTGGTGCAGAAGGTTTTGCATCTGCTGCTGGAGTAGGTGGTTTAACTTCAGCAGGTTTGAGGCTTGGATCATGCATTTCTCTAGCTGAGATGTTGTTGTTTGGGACTTCAGTTGGAAGTGGAGAACCAGAAGCTATTGCGTCATGTTTAGCCAGCACCATTTGGAGGTTATCATTTAATTCAAGACCCTGAGCCAGAAGTTCTTCATCCCTAATCACAAACCAGAGCAACTTTTAAGAGGTGATGAAAATATGCTGAAAAAGAAAGAAAAGAAATAGCAAATACCAGTCTAGTTAACACTTGCGTCAATATCTTTCCCATGAACACCATAAGAAACAAAAGATGGAGAATTACCCGGTGGTGGTCAACATTTGCATCAACTTCTTCTGGTTAGAGCGACACTGGTCGACAAGATCAACTATAACTTCATCTTGTACAGCCTATACAAAACAAAGATAGAAAAGGATTAAAGAAGTTCCATTAATGAGGTGAATGAAGGAAGAGTGAGAGAAGTTACTTACCAAGCGATCACCTGGAATCACGGCTTGTAGCATATCAGCCAACAGATCAGCAACTTCCTTCATAGAATTTATGCTGGACAAGCTGCAAGGTAAAACAGTTAGGACAAAGGATATGATAAAGTAAATCATAACAAACCAATTTATAGAGTGCAACAACATAGGATCAATAGGTCTGACAAGGCGTACGTCAACTTACCTTAAGTTTGCCATCTCTGCTGCCATGGCCTCATCAAGTCTTGTTGAGGAATTGCTTGGCATTCCATAACCAGGTTGAGGTTGTCTTGGTGCAGGATGAGTAACAGGTGGAGTAAAAATTGGAGCTGTATCAAATGAACGCTTGGGAAATTCAACGCCAGCACGCTGCAATGATCGTGACACAAAGATGGTTACTAGAAAAGGAACTTCTCCAATAAGCGTTTAAGTATGACATTCACTTGTTCGCCAAATTTTCCACCCCTCCCCATAGGAAAGAAAAACAAATGAAAGAACCAAAGGCAAAAACATCTCAACAATTCCATTAAAAATATCAAAACACAGAAATGAATTGCATAAATCCCTTTCCCAACTGATCATTGGAAAAAGAGACTATACATATCAAAAGTAATGTTTCAAGCCAACAAATCAATGTCATACGAGTATCTCAGTGGAATTACAAGCCTATAACTCATAAAAGAAGATTTTGAACTAAAACTTTATATCGAGTTACTAACCCTCAATTCTTCGTAAGCCCAATAGTACTGGGGATACTTTCCTCCAGGGCCACCAAATGCCTCTTGCCAAGAGTCCAGTAGTACTAGTACTTTATCTCTAACATGCATATCTGTCTGCAAAACCATACAAAGAGTGGCAGGAAAAAAGTTAAAATGCAAGGGTCAAGCGGACACTCAAAACTGAGATCAAGTAATGCACAAATCACAATGACCAAAAAGCTAATATTCTTCAATAATGGTCCCAAGCAGCACGAGAACACATTTCTAGCTTAAACAGGTATTACATTGGTAATAATTCTAATTCCGTTATAAAAATGTGATAACTAAAGTACAACAAGAAAGTATCCCATAATCCATATATTACTATACCATATGAAAATTCAGCTTGAGACATTCTGTGCATCTAATCAGAAAGAACCCGAGTACTTTGAACAGAAACTTGCCTTCTTCTTTACAATTTTGACCATGTCTTGCAATATGCTTCTTTCAGCTATTTGAAAGTGCACATTATCGCCACAGTTCTTCACCATTGTCTCCAAAAGCTGTAAGGGAAGTGCAAGAAGAATAGTCATTAATCCTTATCCCCCCCCCAAAAAAAAAAAGTCATTAAAAAACCATCAAAATTTAAGCGCAGCTAAACAGCCTTAAAAGAGATTGAATGTAAATAGCAAGAAAAAGAAATACTATTCTGCTGAGCTCTATTTATATGGCCCTAACGTAGTTTAACTGACTGTAAATTATATAAAGGGGGAGGTTCCAACAGACTTACCGTTAAAGCAAGTAGCTGAACTTTGGGGTTCTTGTGCTGCAACCTCTTCTTCACGGCTTTGGCAACATCTTTTGCTAACCTGGTATAGTGTAGCGAGAGTTAAATCAGACCTTAATTTGTTCTTCACTTATTCTAGCTATATGCATATAGTTTACATCAACTTCAAGCAATGGAGAATATTGCACGAAATAAGGATGATAATACGACACATAATTGGGTTCCGTGTTTGACAGAGTCCTTTAATTCCGGTTAGAGACTTGTATACCCATATGGGGGATAAGTTTGATGTTCAAAAAACTAATTATTGAGAATTCCTATTTTCCTTGAAGAAGCAATTTATTTTAGTACTAATAAAATGGGCACGAGTCGAGCAGAATGGATACAGACTCTTCATATAGACGATCCCAACTAGTTTAGGACTTTCTTAAAGACAAGATACAGACGATTCACCTTTCTTAGATAATAATTCAAGACCAACAAGAAACAATTAAGAAAATGCTCCCCTTAAAAATTCTTGGGTACACACAGGTGAAGCTGGATAATTCAACAACTATTGGAAAAAAGTTACTTTCTTCATCCATGTTCTCTAACTATCAAAAGCTCCGACAGGGCAAATAAGAATACTGTATAAATTTACTAACATAAAGTTCAGTTCTTGGCTGTATAAAGCCCAAACAAAACTTCAAATTTTCAGAAATCAGAATTACCCAAACTAAAATGCAAACCCACATGGAAAGGAAACAGCAAGATGAAAAGAACACTTTTTTCCGTTGACTTAAAAGAAACCGACACAAAATTACCCATACTAAAATGAAAACCCACATGAGTACTTCAGATAATCATAATTCAGAAATGCAAAGTACCCTTTTTTCATTAACTTCAAAACACACACACCCAAAATTAACCATCAAACAAATACAAAACCAAAATCCCACATGAAGGAAGCTTACGAGAAACACAGATTTTTTTTATAAAAAAAAAAAAAGGAGAGCAAACCCCATATGAGAAAAGTCAACTTTTTCCCCTCCCACCATCCAACAACAAAGAAAAAGCAAAAATTTACACAAAATTAACCATCAAACAAATACAGAAACAAAACACATGAATAAAATTACAAGAAAAAAATTTAAAAAGCAAACCCCATATATATAAAAAAAAAAAAAAAAGAAAAAAAAAAAGCCAACTTTCTCCCTTCCCAGAAAAAGCAAAAAATATACAAAAAAGGGTATGCTAATATGTGAAAAAAAAAAGGAGGAAAAATTACCAATGGTTAGAATTGATGGTATCACAAATATCAATATTGATAGTCCAATCAGGACCAATCAAGAACTCGCTTGTTGCCTTTTCAACACGAACTGCTGCTGATGAAGATGAAGATGAAGATGATGAAGATGAAGCTGCACCCAATGATGAAATCATTTTTTTAAATCTTTCTTGAAAAAAAGAATTACAGAAAACTCTCTTTTCAGAGTTCTTGAATTCTCTATATACCCATTTTTGAGAAAAACTCGTTTTCTCTTGGTTTATTTGCCTTTTTCTCTTTGCGGGAATTTCGTCTTCTTTTCCTTCTTTCCCTTCTTGTTCTCTCAGCTTCTTTGGTGTCTCTTCTTTTCTTGGAACGAGTCACGCGTGATCCTTTATGTGTGTTCTCCACTCGCGCTTTTTTTTTTTCGGGTTTTTCCACTCGGCCGACTTTTAGCTTAGGACTAAACCCAATTCGAATCCCGTGAGTCCTATTAAACAATGAACTCTTTCTCGTGTTTTAGGGTAATTCCTAATTTTATTGTTAACAAATCATTTTGTATTAACTTTTATTCATAATACAAAAAATAAGTTCCAACTAAGAGTATAATGGATATTAACTTTAAATCATAATAAAAAATAAATATATAAACTTGGATTTTATGTCTTAAGTATTTTAATATGTGAAACTCTTTCGATCAACAAGGCAAATGATTTACTGATGACACAAATATAATAATCCTGAAATATCGTTAAAAAAAGTATGTTTTATTGAGCGAATGGTCTTCCGGAAATAGACTCTCTACCTTTACAAGGTAAGGTAAGGTGCGCGTATATACTACCCTCCCTAGATCCACTGGGAATAACGGGGTATATTTGGATATTTTTTCTTGTTTAGATCATGTCGAAGTTATACTTGTTAGACTGCATCTCCAATAGTAATATGTTTGTCTTTATATTTTTTCTATTTTTAGATGATAGAAGTTTGTGATAGTGGGAGAAAAAACGTAAAATAAAGGAGGAATTTTGATATGATCACAAGTTGCAATCGTAACTCTGCACTTTGGTGATAAGATAAATACATAGTATATGATATCTCCTTTATTTGTTCCTTTTGCGATATTGAGTAATCCTTTTATTCTTTTTCCCTTTTTTGCTGGATAATGAGTAACTTTACTATTTTTGCTTTTCCTCACGCGATTATCTTCTCTTCAAGAATATTTTTCCAAAGTTATCTTCACTTTACAACGTTCTTAGTGTTGTAGGATAGTTCTTTGTAGGAGCAAAATGTTTCCACGTATGGTTTTGCATTATAAATTAATTTTCTTTCTTTTGTGTTAGATTGTAACTTAAAGACAAAAAAGAAATCGTTTTTGGTTATAAATTAATTGGGATTTGCATCTCAAAATGCTAATTGAAGGGGAAGCGTTTTTTTCAAGATTTTTTTATTTGCAAAGTTCAAACCCGAAACATCTAGAAGAATGGGAGGATTTCATTCACTCCCACATAATCTATACTATACTATATTATACTAAAAGTACGAAAGATCTATCAAAATACCGTTCGCCTTTTTTACCATTCGTAAGTGCATTTTATGTTAGATATATTTATAATTATAATCATTAATTTCTTTTTTTCTTCCCAAAATCAAAAAATACCGTGTACTTCCTTTTAGGTTTAGAATTCTTTAGAATTTACACTACTTGGGATTCTTGCCTTACAATTTCTTTTCCTTTGGTTTTGTTTCCTTTAGTTTTAGAATTCTTGCGTTTTTGTTTCCTTTACTTTTAGGATTCTTTCTTTTTAATTATGGTATGTCTTTTTCCATTGTTTCTTTTGTATCGGTTTAAGATGCAATTTTCATTGTTTTCTTTTTGTGTGTAGGTTTAGGATTCAATTTAATATTAGTTTACCGACCATAGTTTATGGTAACGTTGTATCTTCACTTTATTTATATTTAGGATTCAATTTAGGTTTCTAGAATTTTAGAACCAAAACAGTTAAAATAAGGAGAAGCTAACCACTTTATAAAATAAGCCATTAACCTGCATTCTTTATTATAAATCGTTTATAGTATCAACGTTCGTATAAGTAAATTTGCTTGTGAATTGAGGTAAATTTTCTACCTTGTTCTATATTCTTGAACTTACGTAATAATGATCTTTAATGCATTACTCGTAAACAATTGCATATAGAAAGTTTGTCAATTGTGATTTTATTTACAATGTCTTATATATGATCATCGGTTTAAAATTGACTCATATACGAATGTTGTACAGGTTCTTTGGATCATTCCATTTGTCACATAAAATTGGCTAGACATTCTAACTCATATAAATTGAATATTTTATTAATTTAAGATTATTTTCACTTTGTATTTGATAGTTTTAATTACTAATTGTTATGCCAGCTCAAGTTGCTCATATTTTGTAAGAAAAAATTAAATTTAATTACTTCTTTTAATTGACTATATTATATATATCACAATATTATAATTGTGTTCTTAAAGAATAGCTCTTGGCAATTGGTGTCCTTGCATATACCCAAAATTTTGTCAGTTTTTACTGGTTCAGATAAATAATTTTTCTTATTCGATCTCTTAAATAATATTTTATTTTATTAGCAATATTGTGATGTCTAATTTATTACGTTCTGAAAAGTATATGGCTTTGTTGCAGTTTAGCTATGATATTTCTTTTACCAATTGAGCTTTGAGATTGAAGTATTTTTATTATCAGTTTATTTAAACTATATGCTAAGTTAACTGCTTTAACTTTATTTGATATTTATGCTACTATTAAAAATTAATTTTACTGTGCAATAAGGTGTGTTCTTGTATATGTGAACAAAAGCATATTAATCCTCAATTTGATACAATCTTGCTCAATGTATGGTCTCCAAATAAATTCATAAATATAGGAACTCAAAAATTAAAGTCCTATCTCACCAAGAAATAATTTATGTTCGGCAATATTAGTGTTGATGGATTGTAATTCTCCATAAAAATAAAATTGTAACATTAGAGGATCCTAACTAGGTTAGAGGGGGTGACAAGGTAAAAAGTATAAAAATTAATAGTTTAGTAGTACGTGCATTCTGGTTCGATTAACATGCGTCAGTGCATTAGCAAATAAGTATTTTTATTATGTTAAATCCTTATTAGTGGTTTAAGTATTTCTTTTAAATAAATTTTTTGAATTTTTTGAATATTGTCTATAAAGAGATATTAGGTAAGATATAACAATATAACTGTTATTAAATCATAAAATATATTATTTATAATCACAAATGTTATATCACTACCTTAACTAATCAAAGTGTTGACTTTTGCAGGTTAAGAAGATATCCAACATATTTGAATTCACCTATTATATTAATGTAATTACACTCAATTTTTATTTCAATTGCATGTTGAATTTATTTGGACATTAATTACTATTATACATAGTTCGTTCTCGTCATATACAATTATTTTACTAACATACGCGTCTTACACGTGCAACGCACGTACTCTAAAACTAGCTATATTAAAAGTACGAAAGCCCTTAGTGAAATGTCGTTCGTTTTTTTTTTTACCCTTTAAAAATAAATATTACATTGGACAAAATTATAATTTAAATTTACTTTTCTAATATTTAGGATTTTGAAATCAATTAAGATTTTAGTTATTAAATATCTCTTTATTCAACAAGGTAGGAAGTCCTTAATTTAGAATTATAAGTCAACCAAAATTTTATATATTACAAATCCTTTCCTTGAAAATTTGGTCACGAGAGAAAGAAAAAAAGAAAGATTGAACATGATTATAATAATTTATTGTAAAATTGAGGTTCGATGTAATTTATTTTGCTGATCAAATCTCGATAATTAGTGATTCAATGTAATTCAACTAAAATATTGCATATTAAATTATTTCTTTATTTAAAACTTATAATGAGCTAATATTAACAATCTGAATCAACAAAAAAAATCATAATAATAGTATTTTTGGTTGTATGTAAATTATAATTACAGTTGAATATAACAACTGTAATTATTCACAAAATATTACCGTATGTATGAAGTCTTAATATTTAAATATTTAAAATTAATATAATATGGGTAATTAATATATTTTTGTTTTCGATGAGGACCACTTATCGGAAGGTTTTCTTTTCCTTTCCATAAATAGGCTTTCCCAACGACAATAGGGATTCTTACTTGTTTTTGCATGATTTGGAATAAGAGTGACAAATACATGATTTACTTCAAAATCTTAAATAGTAATTTATTCAAAGTTTATATTATAATTTTAACCAATACAAATTGTAGCTTTATTTAGTTAATGGGATTGTATTGCATGATAGTCTATGAATCTTCACTTAATTTTAACACAAAATAATAAATTTTAATTACATGTAATTTATTACATCGTCTTTAATATGAAATAAAAATAAAGCATAAAAGAAAAATCTTTATAGAATAATGAAGGTGGCAATTACACCCAAAGAAAAAAACTACTAACTTTTAATTTACACCTGAAGTAATCATAGGCTACTTTCTTCCGTTCTTTAATTTTTATTAAAACATAAATACACTGTTTAATATTATAGTTAAATAATTTTAAAAATTATATATTTATTAAATTAGGGTTCACGCGCAAAGCACGTACCCTAAGACTAGTTGAAAAAAAAAAACTTTGGATATAACAAAACTTTTATTAATTCAGTTGTCAAACTTTTACTGAAGTTTATTAATATTGTTTAATGAATATTCTTTTTTGCCCTTTATTTTTTTAATTTATAAAATAAAGTGAAAGAACCGTAGTGTCCGGAGTTTCGTTTAGAATTGACTTCATCAATCCAAGGAAAAGATCCCACATTTTTTTTTTTGATAACGAAAATGTCATTTTTTTTTTAAATAGAGCGATATTTTCTGGATAATATTTTACATTTATTCTCTACGAGGTAAAAGTATGTAGACCTTTTATATGATTGCTTTGGGTGAGCTCACATGCGTTGAATTTAAAAGTAATAGAGTTGCAATCATTGATATCTATTTCCTTTCTCACATCTTTTTTTACTTTTCTAAAAGAAATAATTGGATAATTTTCCTTTCTATTATTTGAAAGCTTGTACTCCCTCCATAGGAATTTTTAAAAATAGTTATTTCAAACAAATTTAATTTGTTTTCCCTCTAACCCTTAATAATAATTGTTCTTGAAGATGGAGATAACACGTAAATATTGAATGAAGAGAGATTATATCTTAAGACATAAATAAGGGTAAAATAATTCAAAACCACTTCTAATTAATATTTTTTAAAGTGTGTGTAAAAGAGAAACACGGAGGGAATAATATCAAATATCAATAAATCAAAACAGAATAGGAAAAACCAAACAGTTAATAGTTCGAGATTTATGTTAAATCTCTCCATCAATCATATTTTTCCTAATTTTTGTTTGACATTAAATTCCAATCAAATTAATACATTAACGAATATGCATGAAGAAAGGACAACAGCAAAGCAGGATCGAAAATCAACGGCTTGACATGAATTAAAGAAGGTTCAGGCCGCTCATTAAAACTTACGGAAATTTTGTTTCACATCTTTTCATTAATTATGGCTTTGTTGAGACTTTTCTTATTTTTCCTATAAGATCCTATATTTACAAGATGAGTGTTTGATAGATTGAGATGCTAAAATAGATGTACGGTCATATAAAGTTAATCATGATTAAAAGTAATTATACTCGACAAAAGACACAAATTACACATTGAAGATAAAACGAGAGAATGTTGTTGAGATGGTATGATGATCATGTTTTGCATCTGACTTCTAGATGCACGGGTTCATAGTTGTGAATACATGATGAATGGAGGTGTTAAATGTGCTGACATATATACCAAAAATCACATAAAAGAAAGTTGACTTGAATAATTTATAATCTCTTGAAATTCATACAGAATTAGGAAAAAATAAGTCATAATAAAAGAAAGTGTTAGGCGATACCAATAATTTTTACATGTTTTAATCGTGTTAGTGTGTTCACTTTAGATCCTAAATTTTCTCGAAGTCTTTCAGTCCTATTCGAAAATTATATGTTAGTAAAAAGCATAAATTACTTTTTATTTTTATTTCTTATAATAGTACTTTATATGAAATATTACACGATATGATTAGTAGAATTCATACAATTAATCATAACTTGCTTGAATATGAAACGTAATTGTCTTAATACTAATACTTCCCCCATTGTATACATCTTGGAAAAAGGAATACATATGGAGCGTGACATATATGCATGAGGGATGAGAGTAGCATATTTGTTCTGACAATTATTAAATAAAATATAAGAAAATATTGTGGGAAGTAATTGATAAGAGCAAGGAAGTCAAGGTTTGAAGAGGGTATATGACAATATCATAAAGGGTATATAATGGACTATATAGTAACAATATTAGAATAATGTCTTTTTCTAGCCGGCTTTTGTCCCTAGCCTAACTTGTAGAGTTAGTTCTGGGTTTTGTCAATATTGTCGCCAAACTTTTCCTTTGTTTAACAAAATGTGGTCAAAGAAAACACACGAAGGATGATTGCAATGTTTTTTATGATTAAAACGTTAAGAAATACACATTTTGCAAATCACTAGAAAATTTTTTGGGTAAAACCATCAGAGAAATTCCAAAACTTATTAGATTCCTCATTATAGAATAATAACTATGTCTTAGTCTCAAACAAATTATAGTCGATTATATAAATTCTTATACCTTTCATTTAGCTCAATTTATATCATCATTATGATCAAAATAAAATAAAAGTATAATAAAAAAATAAAAAAAAATAAAAAAAATAATAATAATAGAAGTTATCTACCAAGTCTAAGAGCCCGTTTGGCCAAGCTTCCAAAATCTGCTTATTTTAAAAAGTATTTTTTTTTAGAAGTACTTTTGAAAAATAACTGTTTGTGTTTTGGCCAATTCATTTAATAAGTACTTTTTGCAACATTTAGTAAACAAAATGTGTTTGGCCAATCTTTTTAAAAAGTGCTTTTGAGTGTTAAATTACCAAAAAGGATAATACCAAGATCTTATAATTCTTTTAAAGAAAGAATGAACTTAAATATTTATCGTAAGAGATTTTTATTATTTTTTATTTTATTTAATTAAAATATAAAACTTAAAGTAAACAAACATATTAAAGATTTAAATTAATTTTACATATATAGTTATACCAAAGCATATAATATTATCTAGTATAATTACTTATTGTTACATGATGATTTGAATAATCAAAATACATCATTCAATATAAATTAGAAGTCTATTTCACAAATTACTATATATTGATAATCCACCATGAAATAATAAGTAAAGTCACTCACACATGATAATATTTCGCAACAATTTCATCTCTACTTCTATCACGCAACACTCCATTTTAGTAGAAGACTTGTCTTGCATTTTTAAAGGAATATCAGAAGGCCCATCCGCTTCCTCAATCTCTACAGTAATGTCTTCTTTAGCATAATAGTTGAATTCCTTATCGGTAGAAGAAGGACGCTTCAGATGAAATTATGTATAGCCATGGTAGTTGTAACTGGATGATTTTAAGTGTCAAACTTGAAAGATGGCATTGAGCGTAAAATAGAAATATTTTTAAATATATAAAAAATTTGTAAAAAAAAATAGTTAAGTATGTTTAAATTCAAATTCAAAAAGAGTAACTAATTATTAACAACACATAATGTATAATTTTTTTAAAATTTAAATTCAAAAGGAAAATAATTGTTACCTAACTTTACTAACTTTGTTCTAAATTGCCAAGTGGCCTATTGTGAGGCTGCCACTTGGCTTAATGTGGATATTTTTTATTCTTCTTTTAATAATATATAGATAGATTATGCGACGCAATTATAAAT
Organism: Nicotiana tomentosiformis; assembly: GCF_000390325.3. Lineage (NCBI taxonomy): Eukaryota > Viridiplantae > Streptophyta > Magnoliopsida > Solanales > Solanaceae > Nicotiana > Nicotiana tomentosiformis. The sequence continues at coordinate 73,415,356 of NC_090818.1, read as the reverse complement.
TTATTACCTATTTGTAGGTAATTTTTACAAATTAGATTTAGTAACTATTTTAAAGATTCGGAAACTAATTGCATATAACAGAAGAAATTATAAATGATTATTTGTAGGATGAGAATTGATAATCCAAAGAAGGATGTTGATAATTTGCTTTAGTGTGAAAAAAGAAAAAGATAATTTAAAAATTTACAAGACATTACACACAAAAAAAATCAAAAAACAAGAAAAGTCAATAAAGAATTTGAAAAGTTACAATATGATTCATGTATATGATATCTTTAATTTTAAAAGAATGGTAAAAACTAAAAACAAAAATAAAAAAAAAACTTAAATTAGTAAGGGATAATTTGAAAAATATAAATTTATGGTGATGATAGTTTTAGCTTGAATAAATTAATTTTCTACTTCTGCTTCTGCTTCTTGGAAGAAGCTAGAATTTTCTGCTTCTTCCCAAAAGCAGAAAAACTGCTTCTGCTGCTGGCCAGAAGTACTTTTCTGTATTGGCCAAACAACATAAATTTTTTAAAAAGTACTTTTTTTTGGAGGAAAAAGTATTTTTGGCCTCCCAGAAGCTTGGCCAAACAGGCTCTAAGACTTATTCTCAACTAGTAGGTATTACCTATATGAATTTTTCTCTTCTATTGTATCATATCTTTAGCTAAGTTTGTATTGATTTCAAATATTTATAAGTATTTCGAGACACTTCTTACATATGATTTTAGGTCTAGATCTTCCCCATCATAGTTTCACAGATATAGACTGGCACATTCTGTAGATTGACGCAGGACATGACCAAACCATCTCAAGCGACCTTCTCTCATTTTATCCTCAATGTGTGATACTTGCACCTTCTAGCGAATGTGACATTTTTAATTTCTTCTATTCTAGTGTGACAACATATCCATCTTACCATTCACATTTTTACAATACTCATCTTCTGGATATGTCGAACTTTACCAGCCTAACATTCACTACCATAGAGCATAACCAATCTTATAGCTATTCTATAGAACTTTCTTTTATCTTGATAGGTATCCTTCTATGACATACACTCCGGTAGCACTTTTCCATTTCAATCATCAGGTTTCTTATGAGTAACATCTTCATCTATCATTCTATTCTCTTAAAACAACGAGCATAGATATCTAAATTGTTTGTATTTTAGTACTTTAATTCCATGTGATCTCACCTCAATTTTGCTTTTCTCATACTGACTAAACTTGCAGTGCATGTACTTAGTCTTACTTTTACTTATCTTAAAACCCTTAATCTCTAAGGTATTTCTCTATAGCTCAAGCTTTCAGTTTACACCCTCGCTAGTTTCGTCAATTAGCACAATATTATCAGCAAATAACATACGTCATGGGACCTCATCCGCTCATTTGTAACTAGGATAAATAAGCAGGGGCTCAATGTAGAACCCTAGTATAAACCCATTATTATGGTAAACTCCTATGTATCTCCTATTAATATTTTTACGCTTGTGACTCCTCCTTTATATATGTCTTTTATGATATTTATATATTTAATATGAATTCTTTCTTCTCCATCGCCCACCACAAGACCTTCCATAGTACTATATCATATGATTTATCTAGGTCAATGGAACCACGTGTAGATCTTTCTTTCCTTCATATTAGATTTTTATTGATCTTCTTAGCAAGAATTATTGAGGAGTAAAGGAGTAGAGTTAGTTATAATGAGAGGGGTATTTTAGACAATGTACACAACACTCATGTGATAGACACATGGGTGTTATAGCCTGTTTGGCCAAGTTTCTCTAGTTGAAAAGCACTTTTTTTTCAAAAAAAAAGCTTTTATTTTTTAAGTTGAAGTGTTTGGTCAAGTTTTTGGAAGAAAAAAAGGTGCTTTTGAATAGAAGCAGAAATAGTTTTGGAGAAGCAGAAAAAAAGTAGCTTCTTCCCATAAGCACTTTTTTTAAGAAGCACATTTGAGAAATATACACTTAAAAGCACTTTTTAAAATCTTGGCCAAACATTAATTGCTGCTCAGAAGTGCTTTTTAAATTAATTAGCTAAACACAAATTATTTTTTTACCAAAAGTACTTTTGAAAAAAAGCACGTCTCGAAATAAGCTGATTTTTCTAACTTGGCCAAACATGCTATTAGTTAGACTGTTAAATACTGTTACGCACTCTAACAGTGCATTATAAAATGAAAAATATTTTCTGCTTCTTCCTCTCTACTCTCTGTATCTTCTAGATCCTTCAAGCTAGGGTTTCAATTGTGCATGCAATCTAGATTATATCATGGTATCAGAGTGGGCTGTTGGAAAGTGTGACGAAATTATGTAAGATCTGAACATCGGACATTGTTAGAGCTCGAATTCAATCAGCCATGGGAGAAATGTCGAGTCTTCAAATTGATCACAATCATCCTCTATTTTTAGCTTCTACAGACACGCCTGGACTTGCATTGCATGATATCAAGCTCACTGGACCTGAAAATTATGATTTGTGGAGTAGATCAATGCGCATGGCACTTTTGGTGAAGAACAAGCTAGGGTTCATAGAAGGAACATACTTGAAAAGCACTTACAAAAGAGAATTGGCGAATTAATGGGAAAGGTGTAACGCAGTTGTTCTCTCATGGATAGGATGCACAGTTTCTGCAGAATTACAACAGAGCATAATTTATGCATCAAATACAAAAATAGTGCGGAGTGAATTTAAGGAGAGGTTTGATACAAATTGGATCATTAAAACAAGGTACTGATTCTGTAATATCATACTATACAAAAATAAAAGACCTTTGGGATGAAATTGATCTGTTAGTCCCAGCACCTGGTTGTGATTGTGAAGAAACTAGGACTTTTATTGAGCAATTTAAAGTTTTACGTTTGTTGCAATTCCTTGTTGGACTTCTTACAGTCAAGTAAGAAGTCATATATTGCTTAAGATACCAGTACTGACTGTAAATCAGGCTTATGCTTTGGTCATTCAAGAAGAAAGCTAACATGAACTAAGTATGCTTGAAGTAAATAGGGAGCCTTTAACTATGATGGCAGGACATAATCAAGGATATAAAGTTAAGAAGGCTGGGATAATTTGTGAGCATTGAGGATATAAAAGACATCTTAAGGAAAACTGTTATAAAATTATAGGGCATCCTCTTGATTTTAAAAGCAAGAAGAAACAGCAGGGCCAAGGAAATAAAACTTATGCTAACATGATATCAGAAGAGACCACAAGTTCTTCTCAGAATCAACCAGATGGACAATGTTTCACTGAAAGCCAGTACAAATAGTTGTTGGATCTTCTTAACAAAATACCTGTAGTTGATGGTCATACGCTTATGGCAGGTATAACTACATTGCTGTCCAATACATCCTTTTGTGAGTGGATAATAGATACATGGGTATCTCATCATATTACATGTCATAAGGAGGTTTTGTCTAACTTAGAGAACATTAAGCAACAAAAGAATCATAGAGTACATGTGCCAACAGGTAGCAAGTGCTATGTGATACACAAGGGAAATGCTTTTATTATAGGAAGCTATGAACTAAAGGATGTGTTTTATGTTCCAGATTTTAAGTTTAATCTGTTGTTAGTCTCCAAGTTGGCCAAGGAGTTGAGATGATGTGCCCTATTCTTCCCTAACTTTTGTGAATTGCAGGGTCTTTACAATGGGAAGGTGATGGGGATTTGTATGGAGGACAGTGGACTTTATGTGCTCAAGTGGAGAGACACACATGCAACAACAATGTTTACCAAGGATACTGATGAATCCAACCTTTGGCACATGAGATTAGGTCATCCATCAACAACAGCAATGAAACACATTTTTGTCTTGAAGAATAAAGTAGTGGACAACATACAATATAACTGTGAAGTGTGCCCTTTAGCTAAGCAAAGTAGATTGAAGTTCCCTCTTAGTAGCAACAAAACTGACTGTATTTTTCAGCTTATCCATCTTGATATTTGGGGGTCCTCACAAGTTACCTACATATGACAGAAAATATGATTTTTTACAATTGTAGATGACTTTAGAAGATATACCTGGGTGTACTTATTACAGTCAAAATCTGAAGTTATAACAGTGTTAAAAGATTTTCTTATAATGATAAAGACTCATTTTAGTGTGAATGTGAAAGTATTGAGGTCTGATAATGGGAAATTTCTTTTAACTCTAGCTGCAATGAGTTGTTAGCTTCTTTAGGTATTATGCATCAAAGTAGATGACCTTACACACCCCAACAAAATGGGATGGTAGAAAGAAACATAGGCATATACTTAAAGTAGCCAGGGTATTGAACTTTTAGAGTTCTTTGCCTAGAAAGTTATAAGGATATTGCATTAAAACAACTGTCTACCTGCTCAACAAATGGCCTACATCTCTGTTACAAGGAAAGTCCCCTTATGAGGTGCGGTATAAAAACCACCTATAATTGATCACTTGAAGGTGTTTGGATGTTTATGTTTTGCTAGCAATTTACCAAAAGGAGACAAGTTTGCTAAAAGGGCAAGAAAATCAGTCTTCATAGGTTACTCAGAGGTTCAGAAAGGGTATAGGTTGTTTGACTTAGACACTAAGACCATCTTTGTGAGCAGAGATGTCATTTTTAGAGAACACATTTTCCCTTTCAGAGAGACTATAACTGAATTAGAAGACAGTTTTTCGACACAAATGTCTGTGCCTATACAACCTGATTCCTCAATAACACCTGCATCTGGTACAATCTTATAGGAATTCCACACAACTACTACATATGATCAAATTCAACCTATAGACATCATTCCAGTCCCATACGATATCAATACACTTGCTGCAGAAGCAGTTGAGGTTGCATGCAGTGCAAAATACCTCAACTGAATTACCTACAGACATTGATAATACAGACACTGAACTAGAACAGAGATCACAGCTATTCCTGACCCAGGCATGATGGAACCAACTGATGCTCAAGGTTCCAGGAAGACCATAAGAACCTCAAAACCTCCAGTTTGGTTGAAAGACTATCAAACTACTAAGAAATTCTTTGGCCACTGTCTGTATCCCTTGTCTGAGACCTTGACTTATGCTAATCTCACAGCAGGCTATCAAGCTTACTTGCAAGCTTTCTCAATTGAAGTTAAGCCTAGTATTTTTCAGCAGGCTTCTACTGATAGCAGGTGGGTTGCTGCTATGCAACAGGAAATCAAAGCCCTTGAGGATAATCATGCTTGGGAAATAATGGACTTACCAGCTGGGAAGCAGGCCATTGGGTCAAAATGGGTGTACAAAATTAAATAAAAGGCTAATGGAGAGGTTGAGAGATACAAGGCAAGACTAGTTGCCAACGGGTATAATAAAAGAAAGGGCTAGGCTACCATGAAATATTTTTTCCTGTAGCAAAAATGGTCACAGTTAGGACCATTATAAGCATAGCTGCTGCAAAAAGCTGGCATTTATATCAAATGGATGTTAGCAATGCGTTCTTACAGGGAGACCTCTATGAGGAGGTTTATATGCAATTGCCTCAAGGATTTCACAAGCAGTGGGAGTTGAAAGTATGCAAGCTTATAAAATCTCTCTATGGCCTCAAATATGCATCCAGACAATGGAAGATAAAGCTCACTGATGCACTAGTTCATAGTGGCTATAAACAAAGTGCATTTGATCATTCTTTATTCACAAAGCATCAAGGAAAAAAGATGGTCATCATACTAGTATATGTTGATGATTTGCTTATTACTGGGAGTTGTACCAACCTAGTAAATGATGCTAAGACAATTCTGCATAGCAAGTTCAAGGCATAGGACTTGCGTCAGTTAAGATATTTCCTTGGAATTGAGATCTCAAGGTCCAAGAAAGGGATCTTACTCAACCAAAGGAAGTATGCTCTAGAATTAATCTTAGAGGCAGGCTTAAGTGGTGCAAAACCAGTTGCAACTCCTATAGAGTTGAATCAAAAATTGACAACAGTGGAGTATGACACTTGTGTTGGGAAAACAGGTGACTCAGAATTGAGGGACAACTCAACATATCAAATTGATAGGGAGGTTATTATATTTAACTATGTCACGACCTCAATTTTCCTCCGAAGGAAGTCGTGATGGCACATAGTCTCTACGACTTGGTAAGACTAACAATTAATAATAACCCGACAGAAATAATTTACAAAATACTAGAACAAGCTGAATAACTGATGTATACTTCAAAAAATAAAGAATCAACAACAATACATTTTCCAAGACCGGTGGAACTAAGTCATAAGCTCTACAGAATTAAACTAGAATATCTACTACATCACTGTCTGAAAGAAAATACAACAGGAAATAAGAATAAAGGAAGGTGACTCCGAGGCATGCGGATGCCGATCAGACATACCATGAAGTCTCCGTAAAGCAGCTAACAGATGATCACTAACGACCGGCACGAGGAGACATATCTGAATCTGTACAAAAATATGCAGAAGCGTAGTATGAGTACTCCATGATGGTACCCAGTAAGTATCAAGCCTAACCTCGGTAGAGTAGTGATGAGGCCAGGTCAAGACACCTATTAGGATATAAATAAACAGTATGAAATATAATAATGGAAAATGGAGAAATAACTGATGCAAACAGTTAACAGCATGAACTAATACCGGAATTGTAAGCACAAAATATAACATAAAGAAATAAATTAAAGAGAACCACAATGATCATATATGGACAATAACTGACAAAACAAGGAAGAATAAAACAACAAGAATCATAACGAGGTACCGCCTCGTGTACAATAAGAATCACCATCGAGGTACAGCCTCTTGTATATATATCAAGAATCACAACCGAGGTACCGCCTCGTATTCACAATTCACAATCTCAATCATAATCTTTCCTTATACCACCGCATGAGTGATCACGTCCAAATCACACCTCAAAAGAGGTATGAAATAGTTGTATGCAATAATAGAAACCCAACTAAGAGTCGGGGTCGAACCCACAGGGAGCTATGATGGGAGTTGGGGGTATATATTTCGAATTGAGCAATTGGATTTTCTAGATTGCACTTCCACAATAAGGATTTGTTTTCTATTTCTAATTTTACTCTAATGATTGCAAAAAATAAAGAAAGAAGACTAGAGATAATTATTTTTACTGTTTTTCCAAATGGATAAAAAGCCTAGGGCTGTGACTATGACCTAGGTGTTTCCTTAATGGGATAAATACTTTAATGCTTATTTTGTTGATTGGGGTGTATTATAGCTATCAACTCTAAATTACTCCCTAATTACCTCTTGGTCAGAGAGTAGTTTTGCCTACTTTGGCTTTCTCAAGACCAAATGGGTATCACCCAAAATAGTTGATAAAAGCTCAAGTCGGGTTATTACTATCTCTAGGTTGAACCCTTTAATTGGGTTAATCAATCTCTCGATTGACCCAATTCCTTGTTAGCTAAGTTATCCTAGACTAGGTTTTTCTTTTCCAAGTAGAGACTAAGTCAAATAGGCATGAATCAATATTTGCAACCATTAATTCTAAAATTGAAGCATGAACTAGGCTAAATAATCAACACCCAATCATAAACAAGCACTAAATTAGATATCCATAAGGTTTACACACTAGGGTTGAGTCACAACCCTAGTAAAAGTCTAGCTACTCATAATGAGTTTTGAAGAAAATAAGGAAGAAAAACTAATTAAACGCATAATGGAAGCTTAAAATGATTAAATCTATTGTAAATACATCAAAGAAAAGTAAAACTTCTTAAAATAGTAAAGAAAAATGGCTACAACAACTTCAGAGATTCAAACTTGATCTAATTTTGTGAAACTCGTCTATTTATACAAGGCTAAAAATCTCGGACAAAAATGCCCCTCGGGAGGTTCTGCGGCCGCATAATTTCATGTGCGGTCCGCATATTTCTTCATCTGGCAGGAGCTGGAGTTCTGCGGCCGCACATTTCTGAACTGCGGCCGCGAGACATTCTTCTGCGGTCGCACATTTCTAGACTGCGGCCACAAGGCAGCTCTTCTGCGGTCTGCAGATTTAGGCCTGCAGCCGCAAGGCACTTTTCTGCGGCGGCACAATTCTTGTACGGTCCGCAATTCACAGAGGTTCCTGGACTTGATCTTTTTGCATACTCTCTGATCTTTGACTCTTAGCCCAGCTTTGCGGCCACACAATTCATGTGCGGTCCACACTTTGCGCAAATGTATGCTAGATTTTTCCTCTTTGTGTGCGGCCGCAGATAGATTTTGCGGTCTGCAATTTCTTCTGCGGCCGCAGAATTCCTTCTGTGGATTGCACATTTGTGCTTCTGCGGCCTTTATTTCCTTGTGCTTCGGACTACTCATTTTTGAGTCGGATTTCATCTCGGGATTCCAAGTTCCATCATTCCTGTAATTTTGCATAATTGCATTAGTTTCTGGAACACAATTCAATGCTTTTAGACTAAAACTAAAGCTAAAAGGCTAACATAAGCAGTCAAAATCCCCACTTATCAATTCCCCCAAACTTAAGTCTTTACTTGTCCTCAAGCAAATAAATTAGTTCCCACCTCCAAAAGTTAAGAATCATTTCAGTGAGCCAAAGATGAGCCATCCACACATCAGTTGGGACCAATAATTACCCACACCACTCATGTATTATCAACAAGGCGAAAAGTTAAACATTCATGCACATATAGTTTTAATGTGACATTTGAGCTTCAAGAATTGACTTTACTCATCAAGGACTTTTGCTCGATCATGTAGGTCATGGTGGACTCCAAACTCTTTCTCCTCTACTTTCCATTTGCCTGGCTCACTTAAGAAATTTAGCAATCAATCCCAATGTCACGCCCCGTTTTCTCGCGAAAGCGGGTTTTGACGTGTGACAACTCTTTTAAGGAAGGTATTAAAAGAGAAGAGTCGCCACCTAACAATTTTTAAGGTGCGTTAGGGCACCTATCCGCAAATAAATCTGTTTGATTAGTCTACGTCACCAAAGATCGGGTAAGGGATCAAGTTACTTCGAAGAGAAGGTGTTAGGAATTCTTCGAAATCCACGACTATGGGTCCCGGCCGAACATTAAACTATGTGGATGATGTGATTAGGCTAGATGATCAAATAGACAAAGGGAAATTTAGAAGTCGAAGAGTCTTACTATAACACATGAGAATCGGTACGAATCTTAATGATTACAAGGATATAACTACATTGGTCTATATTAAATGACTAAGTGTAAATAACAAGTATATAAAGAAAGGAGGAGGGGAATGGGGGGTCCTAAGTTTTTAGCCTAAAGGATTACCCCGTGCAACATAAATAATACTTCGCAACTCCCTTAAGGTAGAGGTTGCTCTTTATTATTCAGCGGGCACAGAGTATCATCTCCTGCTACCCAAATACTATGTTGAAGTTGTTACTTAAAGGCACTCTAATTCAGTTCTAAATTGTATCCTATGCGTGCACTTCCCGACCCATACCTATGGTCCAGGAGGCTTTGGACCTACTATTTGGATAGTTTTAGGCTTCTCCTAGGTTGCTTAAAATAATAAAACTAAGGGACATTCAAAACAGATAGGACTTCACATAAAGACAATTAAAGGCCTAAGTTAGCCTCCACACATAAACAACAAATGCACGCGGGTAGTTTAGGCAGTGCCCAGTTTCAGAATCAAGACTTAAAATCCTACAGGCATGGTTTCTAGGTGATTCTGAATTCCAGTATCATTTATTCATCATTATTGTTCTAAATGACTTAGGCGAGGAGGCAGTAAACTATTTGCAAACTCAGGATTTCTAGCATTGATTTTAGGCGTCTTAGGAGAGTGACACTATCCTATAGGCATGATTTCTAAGTTGTTTATGCAATGGGCAGTGAAAGCTATTTAAACTCGGAATTACCAGCATTTGATTCTATAGACATGCTTTTTAGGCGAATAATAGTATCCTATAGGCAAGATTTCTAATAGGCGGTATTTGAACTCGCTTTTATCATACTTATTCCTATAGACATGCTATCTAGGCGGCAGTATAATAAAACAACAGAAACAGTCGATTAATCAATTAGTTAAGACCCTGTAGTCATGGTATCTAAATGAGTATTAACAAAGATATGTATTATTATGACCCTATAGGCATGCTATCTAATAATCATATAAAAGTAGACATGAGAGCATGTTAAATATTTATTCAAACAGTCATGCTTTGAATAATGTCAGGTATTAGGCAAGTTGAGTGAAGTGTGTGATTTCCTATAGACATGATTTCTTCTAGCGTGCAAAGGTAGAGCAAGTTAACAAGATAGCAAATAAAGTGCGTAGACCCTATAGGCATATTTTCTACCCTTTATGCAAGAACAAAGTACATTCATTCCCCAATTTCACTAACACCCCAATTATTGGTTATTACAATTTACATGACCAAAATGGAATAATACAAACTCAAAGATGACAAAAATACGAGCTGAAACAAGTACAACTCCCCATTAAATAGTATAGGCCTGCTATAAAATAACCTAGTAAATTTTTGGGCCTTCAGTAGCCTCACCAACCAACAGACCCAAATCTCAGGCTCATAAGGGCAGTAGAATCTTCCTAAATCAAATGCCCGGGTCCAACAATACATATGGACCAACACACGGCCCAACGAATGACTTACTTAGCCAAATGGATGCCAAACTTAACCATACAGGTGACAGACCACTCGTGGAATTAATTACCTAACTCTTTAAACTATAACTAATCAACAGTTCTAGCCAAAGCACGTAGACAAGATCACAAGAAATACTGACAAGTTTAAAAGGAAGGTTCATGCTTGTATTCTCAGCAACAAAGGTAAAGGATTAGAAGATAGTGAACTATTCCAAAGAGTTTCAAAAGTAAAATGATTCAGGATTAGCCTAAAAGAACTTTAGACACGATATTTAAACATGAAATCTAATAGAGTCATAGACAAGAACAAGTAGAGCATAGACTCCACATGAAAGTTTTAACATGAAGGCCTAATAAAAACAAAATAACAGAACAAGTTCATGATCGAGCAGTCACTTAGTTGAGAATGAGAAAACTTTAACATGCTGAGTATCAGTTACAATAACAGAAAGACTTATAGTAAACAAAAACATGTCAACTTTACATCAATAGGACGGACAAGCATTAAACCTTGTACTAGTTGGCCACATATAGGAGAAAATGCTAGTTATGAGATTTACTCTAAAGGTCTCAACTAATAATGAAGAACACAGAATTGAGCAGATCAAACAAAAGCACACAATAAGGTTACATATAGCATGGGAACATGTCATAGCTAACAGTAGATCTCCAGAAAGATAAAGTTGGGTATGGATATCTCAAAGGAATTAGAACACATTCTGGGCATGAGTTGATTATCATAATAGTACAGAACAAGGTAAGAATCTAAACTATGAATAAGAAACAGGTATAAGTAACCAACTACTCCTAGACATAATGATTAGAAATCGTTCAGGTTGGACACACATAATGGGATGCATTCAGGCTAGCATATTAAGCTAAAATATTCAGATAGCATTGTCATATGACTTGCAGAGAAATAGTCCATTATACATACGTGATTCAGCATGAAAAGGGCAATTTTGAGCAGGAACATAGTTTCCTAAGGGGTTTAGTACAAAGTTCAACAACCATCACTTAGGTTTCAATTACGAATCAGGAAGGCATCATGAATCAACTTAACTATCCACATGTGAGTTAAGATCAAGACTTGTATAGAATTGAAGCTAGTGGAACTACAGAGTAGTACTAAAACAAATAGAATTGTATACAAAAGGACATAACATTGAGATTAACTCAGGAAAATCCAAATAACGCTAATGCACATAACACAAACACGAACAGAAAGAAGTAGAAGTGCGAGAGTATAGGGAACTAACCAGTTGCAGACAAACTAAACAAAGGATAAAGAACTCAAAAATCTCAGGAATAGTTGTGATTATTAAAGACCAATAAAAATCTCAACTCCCGAGTGCTTCAGAGTTCACAGGAGCCTCAAAATGGACTCTGAGCAGTGCTTACACTGGAGGAAGGTGAACAAAATCCGGTGGCCTTGGCTTTCAGCCGGCCAAGGGCTAAATTTCAGAATAGTATAGAATAAGTGAGAGTGAGAGAATAGTTCCTAAGGTGATTACCGTCCCTCCAAAGGGAAAATTGGGGAGGGGTTTATATAGTAGCAAAATTAAACACACAAACAAGGAAAAACAGTCAATTAAACATAAAAAGGGAAAGAATAACATGCAAAATCGATTAGAATCAATTTAAATAAAAAGGGAAAAAATAACATGCAAAATCGATTAGAATCAATTTAAGAAGAATCAGGCAAACCCTAGTTTGAAACGAAGAACAAAAATAGTAAAATATCTCGCTGAATCGGACCCATAGGGCCTGGTAGTGAGTGTATCAGGTCAGAAGCATGAAGATAATACAAAATCGGAGTTGAACGAACACCAGTAATTCAGTTTTCATAAATAATCGAGTACCAAATTCTTGTAACGCATAAGAGATAGTAAGAGTCTTCGTGTGTGCAAGAAAGGAAAGGAATCATGAAAGATTTCCATGTGATTATCGGATTGGGACTGGGATTTGAGTGGGGAGGCTAGGGTTTGCAGAAGTGAGGAGAAGTTTCGATAGAGTATAGAGGCGGCTGGTTTGAGAATAGTGGTCTTTAGGCTTTCAGGGGTTTAGTTAATTAAAAGGGGTGGGGTGATCTTGGGCCGTTGATCTTGAGAGATCAACGACCATGATTAAGGAATAGGCGGGGCGGGTCATTAAATGGGTCGCGCTCGGGTCAGTTGCAGGGGTCGTTTCGATTGGGCTTTGGGGATTATTGGGCTAAGGTGTGGGTGTTTGGGCCATTAAATTGGTGTGGAATTGGCTCCAAATTTGGGTTACAAATTAAATATACGAAATTATTTAAATAAAAAATAATTAATAAATAATAAAATATTACTTATGCAATAAAATAATTGAAAATAATAACTTAACATTATAAAAATAATATAAAAATTCTATTTTAGCATGAATAATGTAATAATTGTAATTATGCATAACATATAGGCTATTATTGTAAAATTATATAAATAGCTTAAAAATACAAATATAATTATATGAAATGAAGTACAAATATTATGAAACATATATGTGGATACAAATGATAAATTAAGTCATCACAAAATAATTTAAATAGGTAATTAATACATATTCAAGTAATTTAAATGCAAGAAAATCAATTTTATAGCTTCAAAAATTATGAAAAATTATAGAAAATATTGGTGATGATGCAGGAATGATATTTTAAAAGCATATAAAAATATGAGAGTAAAATTGGGTATCAACAACTGCCCCTCTTTACCCGGGAATGATGAAAGAGTTGTCGGGTAAAGAAAATGATGACTAATTTTGTCCGAAGTGAGTGAGGAACGATGTATTTTGAAAAACAATGGGGCTGAATTCTGGTTCTTGAGTTTCCTGCATATCCCTGGTGTTACGGAAATCAGTCCGTGTGTAGTTCTGGATCCAACGGCGAACGAAACCGATGGAATTAATATAAAAGTGGTTGTGTGTTTCGAAAAAGGATCTTTTGGATACGATAGTATTGTGAGTAACAGATGATTTCAGGTGGGGTTATAAATGCAAATTGAACGTTGCGGATGTACAAGGCAGATATTTGGACGGTTAAAGAACAAAAAGGTAATCAATTACTAATCATCGGTTACGTTTGAGGTGATCGAAGGATGTGAATGTTGTGAACGGAAACCTGAGCGAGAATTGCTCTTGTTTCTAGAACGGTTACCTCCTGAGTTACCTGCAAAACTTAAAACATGATACATGCGAATATATATGGGTTATTGCAAAAATTTAAACATGATGCAAATTCCCTTCGGATCACGAGAGTTGTCTCTGGACGGTGAGGATGATGTCCTTAGATTATGATGTCCTGGGCCATGAAGCGTTTGATGAGGGATTCACAGGCCATGAAATGATGTCCTCGGGCCATGAGGATGGTGCCTCTGGACTATGACGCCTTTGAATAATGATGTGCAATTTCGAGAGATTCTCAGGCCATGGCATGGTGTCTTCAGGCTATGAGGATGATGCCTTTGGACTATGACACCATCGGACAACGTGGCGGTGTTTCAGCCCATGAAATGCAAGTATGTGTTAATATCGATCGCTTGATAAAGGAAACAGGTGATGCTTAGTCATTTGCTAAAACGAGACAAGACAAGGCTTAGTCTTATATGAGATGAGGGCAACGCTTAGCCCGTGGCGAAGAAAGGATATAATGCTTAATCTTATGTAGTGTAGCGGAGACAGAGTTTAGTATCATGCAAGGGAAGGCAATGCTTAGCCTTATGCAATAATGGAGGCAGTGCTTAACCTCGTGAGAGAAAGAGAGACAGTGCTTAGCCTAATGCAAGGAAGGCAGTGTTTAGCCTTATGCAATAATGAAGATAATATTTAGTCTCATGCGCGGAAAGGCAATGCTTAGCCTTATGCAATAAAGGAAGGTAGTGTTCAGCCTTATGCAGTAGTGAAGACAGTGCTTAGTCTCATGCAAGGAAAGGCAATACTTAGCCTTATGCAATAATGGAGACAGTGCTTAGTCTCATGCGCGGAAAGGCAATGCTTAGCTTTATCCAATAAAGGAAGGCAGTGTTTAGCCTTATGCAGTAATAGAGACAGTGCTTAGTTTCATGTAAGGAAAGGCAATGCTTAGACTTATGCAATAAAAGAAGGCAGTGTTTAGCCTTATGCAGGTAATGGATACAATGCTTAGTCTCATGCAAAGAGTGGAGACAGTGTTTAGTCTCATGCAAGAAAGTCAGTGTTTAGCCATATGCGGTGATGAGGTCTGTGCTTAGCCCTATGCAAGAAGAGCAATGATTGAATGCGAGAGGGCAAAGTATTTCTTAGCTTGATGCGTTTGCATTTGGCGACTTTTGTCGGTGTGAAGATAGTAATCTTGTTGTGTGTATATATTTGCAGATGTTCTTGTTACGTCCATCGTGCCTGCATCCAAAGAAAAATTGTGAGTTTGGAAGGGGGAAGGTTGGTTCGTGCTCTCGATTCCTTGATTTGACTTTTCTCTTGTCTTGATGTCCTATTTGAGTCACCTCGGGTAGCGTCTGGCTACTGTAGAAAAAATATTTTTTTTCGAAAAACATGCATTTGTGATAAATCGTTTGTAGTTGTTTGAAATATGTGATAATGCCTGAGAATAAATGATTTTGATGAATTGGCGACTGTGACACGCTTTTGAAACATTGTAACCTCCTTAACTCGAAATTTTGAGGATCTTCCTCAAAATTCTGCCCCAGTTTAAATGCATACTTCTGGCGATACATTCCTTGGCGATTCTAAACATGATGAGATCGGGCGAGCTCGAGATCTTGCCCTAGTGATTTTATTATGATGTGACCGAACCCACAGGGCTGCCTACGTATCCCCTCTTAAACGGGAGTCAGGTCAAGCATAGTTTAGGTTACATAAAATAGAAAGTGCAAACATAATTTTAAACATAATATCTCTTGACTACCTCTGAATTGATAGGGTCTTTGGCCATATCTCTCCATCCATCTCTGCAAGTATAAGTGCTCCTCCTGTCAATACTCGGTGAACCATGTAAGGGCCTTGCCAGTTGGGTGAGAATTTCCCCTTTGCTTCATCCTGATGTGGGAAGATCCATTTCGGTACCAATTGCCCCGGTGTGAATTGCCTTGACCTAACCTTTTTGTTGAAAGCTCTTGCCATTCTGTTATGGTAGAGTTGACCGTGACACACTGCGTTCATTCTTTTACCATCAATAAGAGCTAGTTGTTCATACCGGTTCCGTACCCATTATGCGTCGCTGAGCTCGGCTTCTTGTATGATTCTTAAGGAAGAGATCTCCACTTCGGTGGGAATAATGGCTTCAGTACCGTAAACCAGTAGATAGGGAGTTGCCCCAGTTGATGTACGAACTGTGGTTCGATACCCGAGTAAAGCAAATGGTAGCTTTTCATTCCATTGTTTGTAGTTGTCCACCATTTTCCTCAATATCTTCTTAATGTTCTTATTGGTGGCTTCTACGGCTCCATTCATTTGCGGCCTGTATGCTGTGGAATTCTGATACTTGATCTTGAATGTTTCACACATGGCTTTCATCAGATCACTATTGAGATTGGCGGCATTGTCAGTGATGATTGACTCAGGTACTCCAAATCGACAAATAATGTGATCCCGGTCAAAACCCATTTCCATTTGAATTAGGGGGTTCGATTGGTCTGATGACATCCATTCCCCAAGCAGAGAAAGGCCAGGGAGAACTCGTTGCATTGAGTTTGTTGGGCAGCACTCGTATCATATCAACATGTATCTGGCATTGGTGACACTTTTGAACATATTTTATGCAATCTATTTCCATAGTCATCCAGAAATACCCTACTCTTAATATCTTCTTGGCCTAAACAAAACCGTTCATGTGAGGTCCGTAAGTTCCAGCATGTATTTCTTCAAGCAATCTAGATGCCTCCTTGAAATCGACACATCGCAATAATCCCAAATCAGGAGTCCTTCTATACAAAATTCCTCTGCTTTGAAAGAAATGATTGACCAATCTTCAGAGCGTGCTCTTCTAAGTGTGTGTGGCATTCTTTGGATATTCTCCCTTTTCCAAGTACTCCTTGATGTCGCGAAACCACGAATTTTCATCAAACTCTTCTTCAACACGAGCACAATAAGCTGGCTGCTTATGAATTCCTATTAGGATAGGATCGATGAAATTCTTGTCTGGATGTCTTATCATGGAAGACAGGGTGGCTAATGCATCTGCAAATTCATTCTGAATCCTTGGGACATGCTTGAATTCTATTTTCACGAACCTCTTGATCAGCTCTTATACACAATGCAAGTATGGCAATATTTTGTATTCTTAGTAGCCCATTATCCTAACCTAGTGCACCAATAAATCTGAATCTCCGATTACCAGCAACTCCTGAATGTTCATGTCGATGGCTAACCTGAGTCCCAAGATGTAGGCCTCGTATTCTGCTATATTGTTGGTATACGGGAACCTGAGTTTTGCGGATACCGGATAATGTTGGCCGGTTTCTGATACTAAGTCAACTTTGTTGCCCACTCCCTTGAAGTTTGCTGCTCTATCGAAGAACATCCTCCAACCGTCGTATGCTTCAGTAATATCTTCTCCTACAAATGATACCTCTTCATCAAGAAAATACGTCTTCAATGGTTCGTATTCTCCGTCTACAGGATTTTCTGCCAAATAATCAGCCAATGCTTTCCCTTTGACTACCTTCTGAGTTACATAGATGATGTCGAACTCACTCAGCAATATCTGCCACTTTGCTTACTTACCCATAGGCATGGGCATCTGAAAGATGTATTTTAGCGGATCCATCCTTGATATGAGATATGTAGTGTACGCACAGAAATAGTATCTCAACTTCTGGGCTATCCATTTCAAAGCACAACAGGTGCATTCCAACAAAGAGTACATGACTTCATAAGGCGTGAACTTCTTGCTCAGATAATATTTTGCCTACTCTTTCCTTCCAGATTCATCATGTTGTCCTAGAACGCAACCAAAGGCCTCATCCAACATAGACAGATAAAGCAACAAAGATCTTCCTGGTTCTGGTGGGACCAACACAAGTGGTTTAGATAAATACACCTTAATTTTGTCGAAGGCTTTCTGGCATTCTTTAGTCCAGCTTGTTGCAACATCTTTCCTCAGCATTTTGAAGATTGGCTCACATATCACCGTTGATTGTGCTATAAAACGGTTGATATAATTGAGGCACCCTAGAAAACTCATCACATCTTTCTTATTCTTTGGTGGTGGCAAGTCTTGGATAACTTTGATTTTTGACGGGTCTAGTTCAATACCTCGGCGGCTGACGATGAAACCTAGCAATTTTCCAGCAGGGACTCCAAAGGCACATTTTGCAGGGTTCAACTTCAAGTTGTATTTCCGAAGCCGATTAAAAAATTTCTTCAGGTCTGCTATGTGATCTGAACTCCTTTTAGATTTGATGATAACATCATCCACGTACACCTCTATTTCCTTGTGTATCATGTCATAGAAGATAGTAGTCATGGATCTCATGTAGGTGGCCCCACTGTTCTTCAAACCAAACAACATCATTTATAACAATATATTCCCCATGGCATGGTGAAGGCGGTCTTTTCAGCATCCTCTTCATCCATCCAAATTTGATGGTATCCTGTGAAGCAATCCACAAAGGATTGGAGTTCATGCTTGGCACAGTTGTTAGTCAGTATATGTATGTTAGGCAGCGAGAAATCATCCTTAGGACTTGCTCTGTTCAAATCTCGATAATCGATACATACTCTAACTTTCCCATCTTTTTTTGGAACCGGCACAATGTAGGCTAACCAGGTCGGGTATTCGACCACTCGGAGAACCTTGGCTTTAATTTGTTTGGTGACCTACTCTTTTATCTTCAAACTCATATCCAGACTGAACTTTCTGAGCTTCTGTTTTATCGGTGGACACATGGGATTGGTAGGTATCTTGTGGGCTACTATGGATGTGCTCAACCCAGTCATATCATCATAGGACCATGCAAAAATATCCTTATATTCTTTTAAAAACCTGATATACTCTTCCTTTTCTATCGGCGATAGATGGATGCTTATGCGAGTTTCATTGATTATTTCAGAATCCCCTAAGTTAATGGCCTCAGTTTCCTCCAAATTAGACTTCGGTTTGTTTTCAAAATTCTCTACTTCTTTGACAATTTCCTCAGGTATTACATTATCCTCTAGATCTTTCGAATCACTGTCCTTATGTTGCGTTGTCTCATTACATGTCACAGTCGTAGGTTCATCAGGATATGTAATAATTATGCTGAAAAGAATGTAGAAAGATAATAATAAATATGAAAAGCAATAATGCATTAAGAAAACTTTTAAAATGTCAACAAGTACGACTCAATGGCTCGAGTAATTATTTCAAAACAAAATACTGAAAAATGTCTTAAATGCTCAAAACAATTTGAAAATAAGTCATGCTAATTTGCCAGGCTACCCAGGAACTCGGCGAGCCCGGGATGGTGAAGAGGTCCAATTCTTGAGAATAACTCCCTCTTACATTATCTGAATGGTAAGGTCTTCCTCCTCATCCTCCTTAACAATTGCACTGTAGTCCATGCTTTCTTCATCCAGAAACAACTTCCTCATGCCAGCCAAAATCTTATCTTCCTCAGATCCCCACATTATGCCAGCTTAATGAAATGTCTGATGCAGAGGCGGTATGGGTTGTTCCAGTGGATAATAAGGGGCACGCCATGGTGATGTCCAATCCTGATGTTCTTGCACGGTATATTCATACCCGAGTCTAAAGGTCGTGCCATGATACTGTTGTTGTATGAGTTTGATGATCCACTGAAGCTTTTTACCAAGACCCTTGCCTGTTTCATATCCTATCCATAACAATATGCTTTCTATCTTGTTGCTCCACCATCAATCATTTTCAATTGCATTAACCCGTTCAATGCGGTGATATGATTCTCCACCCAACTTCCTCTTATTTTCGATGATTGGAACAGTCTGATTGGTGTAAATGGGGTTGCTTCCATCTCCATGAATGATCACCTCTTGATGATTCCACTCAAAATTCATAGCCTGGTGTAGAGTAGAAGCCACTGCCCCATCTGCATGTATCTATGTCCGTCCCAACAATAGGTTGTAAGTAGTCGATATATCTAGCACTTGGAACTCAATTTAAAACCAAGTCGGACCCATCTGTAGATCAAGGTTGATTTCTCCGATAGTGGCTCTCTGAGATCCATTGAATGCCTTCAATTTATGCTTCCCATTCGTATCTCGTGCAGGCCCTTACCTAATCTCTTCAGAGTGGTCAGTGGACATATGTTCAGACTCAAACCTCCATCTATCAGGACCCTAGTAATAAACCTGTCCTTGAATTGCACTGTGATGTGCAACGCCTTGTTGTGACTCAATCCTTCTAGTGGTAACTCATCTTCGTGAAAAGTGATTTTGTGGCTCTCTAATACTTGTCCGACCATGTTAGCCATCTCTCCACTAGTGATGTCGGCGGGTACATAAGCTTCACTTAACACCTTCATCAAAGCATTCTTGTGAACATATGAGTTTTTTAATAGTGATAAGATGGATATCTGAGCAGGAGTCTTGTTCAGGTGGTCAACAACAGAGTATTCCCTTACTTGTATCTTCCTCCAAAGATCGCTAGTGCCAGTCTCAACAACAGGCGGCTTAGGTGCAGCTTCCTTGCTTGTTCCTCCAAGATTCTCAGGTGTGTAAACTCTGCCAGTTCTAGTCATACCTTGCGCGACACCTGTTTCTTCCATTTTGGTTTTTCCCCTTCTTCTCGCTTCCATAACATAATCCCACGGGACGACATCAGGCTTGTAAGATGGTGTGGGAGCTACCATTACAGTGAATGGTGTAGCTACCTCAACTTCAAATGGTGCCTGGGTTTGTACCACAACTAGCACGAGGGTGACCGGAGATGTTTTAGGAGCGTCTCCCTATAGAATGAGTCTAATGGACCCTTCCTAATCCCACTCTTCATCAGTTTCTATCACATTCACTCCCTCACCTCTATGATCCGGGAGAGGGTTGTTGCGGACGTTCAGTGCAACTTCCTTTGCTTGTATAACCTTAGTATCGATCAGTGTCTAAATCTTATCTTTCAACATGCGACATTCTTCAATGGTATGGCCCTTCATGCCTGAATGATAAGCACATGTTTTGTTAGGGTTGATCCATTGGGAAGGATTTTTCATAACAACAACAGGAATAGGGGTGACGTAACCAACGACCTTCAGCCTTTCATACTGTTGGGCTATGTGTTCAACAATTGGGGTGTATTGTCTAGGAGGCCTGCGGTCAAAATTTGGACGTGGCTTTGGGTAGTTTTGGTGGGCGGGTGGAGGTGAATGCTAATACCTCCTGATTGCAAAGCTTTATTCGTGGCCTGCAGTGCCTCGAAATTAGTTACCATCCCACTCTTGATTCCTTCTTCTATTTTTCCCCTAACTTGATGATGTCTGAGAACTTGTGAGTTTTGATGACCATCAACCGTTCATAATATTGTGGATCTTGTGTTCTAACAAAGAACTTATTCATTTGTTCTTCTTCAAGTGCTGGCCTTACTTTTGCGGCCTCTGATCTCCAACGAGTAACATACTCGCGAAAGGTTTCTGTCGGCTTCTTCTTGAGGTTTTGAATGTAGAAAACATCTGGTGTGTTTTCCGTGTTGAACCTGAATCTGTCCATGAAATCTGATGTCATACTTACCCAATTAGCCCACTTCTTTAGGTTTTGACTGATATACCAATACAAAGCGTCTCCTGTAAGGCTTCGTATGAACAGTTTCATGCGGATTTGTTCATTCTTACCCATTCCTACAAGCTTATCGCAATATGTTCTTAGATGCACCTTTAGATCACCAGTGCCATCGAACATTTCGAACTTTGGAGGTTTGTAATCCTCTGGTAGTTCCACATCTGGCTGAATACATAGATCTTCGTAATTCAGACCTTCAACGCCCTTCCCACCTTTAACACTCTGGACTTTTCCTGTGAGTTTCTTAAGTTCCTCCGCCATGTTTCTAATGAGCAAGTCCTTCTCAGCCGGTTCGGGTATGTATAGGGTTTGCTGTGGGGTATGGAGTAAGGTTTCTACATATATGAGATTGCTTTGATGAGTCCCTAGAACTTGGGTATATGGGTGATCATTGGTCGAGTTTTGGGGATCGGGAGTAGGTTGTGGTGCATTTTGGGGAGTGTGATATGTAGTGGTTTGTGGGTATTTAGTTGGATGATGGTGATGTTATTGAGGGGTTTGCACTGGTGGTGGGTTACGATTCTGGGGAGGTGCGGGATTATGATACTGGTGTGGTGCAGGAGGATTTGGAGCCATGGGTGGTGGGTTCTGGTTTTGTGTGTTTTGTGGTGGTGCTTGGTTTTAGGTAGTCGGGTTTTGTTGGTTGATATCGGGAACATTGAGAGTAAGGGAAAGGTTTTCCAGATTTCGGATCTGCTCAAGCTCGCCCTGTAGTTCCAGGATTTTTTGCTCCAAACGTAAGACTAACTCGTTCTGCCCCGGAGTACTTCTACTATCTAAAGTTTCAACATTTTCCGCCACAACAACATTGTCTTTCCAGATACCACTTAAATCATCCATTTTCCCTTTGCCCTTGCTTTTGCTTTTCGGGTCGCTAGGTGGAGGAGGAGGTGGAGGACCTCTGGATCTAGTGTGGTATGATGACGATGCTAGTATGCACGAACCAACCTTTGGGAATGGGAGTAATCAGAAAGAAAGAAGAAGCAAAAGGTAACCAAGTCAGTAAGGTGAAATAAAAGAGTGTTCGCAATATTAAAGTATGTTTTACAAAGTCATGCAATAATTCGTGTCCTAATTTGGGGACCTCATTGTGCCTGAGGTAGGCCTAAGCGATACATAGACTTGGAGAAAATTGGTGCCAACGTTTGCTTCATTTCATTAATGCGAAAGTGAGCCAAAACAATCTTTTACTAAATCGACAATAGTATAATAAAGTTACTAATAACATTTAGCCTTATTACATCGAAATCTAATCTAATCTAGAAAGCAGTAAAGAACATCATCTCCTAATCTACTTGGTCCCCGAAGGACCTTCTCCATGCTTGCCTCTTTTGACCCTATCAATCATGTTTCCCAGATCGCGCATATCTAGCAATAAGTAAGCTTTTGCCATATTTCCTCCTTCATCGTCGTCCATGCCTTGACAATCCAAAAGTCTCTTTCTCATCTTCCCTTCTAGCTCCATCAGTCCTTGTTCTAGGTATTCCAATCTTTCCGTTAACTTAATGGCAATCTCTTTCCATTCCCTTATTGCCTGCATGTTCATTTTGTACTGCTCCAGATGTTTAGCTTCGGCCCCGAACACCCTTTTGCTTAGCCTCTTGTACTTCACTTGTGCCTCAGCCACTTCATCTAGGATCATATCCTTCAGATTGACTCCTGGTTTGACGTCCCCAGCTACGTCGTCTTCTAGCCATGATAAATAATAGTACAAATGACCGGCGTGATACCTATCTGGCTCAATAGCTTCCCCTTCCACAATGATCTTTTGGTTCCACATATGTTGCGCTTCGAACTTAAATGGGATGACATCTCCCTTGAAATCTGCCTTATACTGGACCATGTTGGAAATCTGAGGTATGATTTTTTTTCTTCCAGCTTGCCTAATTACTCTTATAGGAGCGTAAAGATAGATGACTCATAGCCCGATCAGTACCAAGTGAGTAGTTCCTTTTGATCTGATGATGAACTCACTACTAGAAAACCATTCAAATATCCAATGCACTTGCTCGTCTGTCATATTGCTGAAGAAACGCACCCAACTTATAGCATTTCCATGCTTTGCAAATCTGTCTGGAATAAACGTCATTTTTGTTGGGTGATGATTGTTTATATAGTCATTTAGTGGCCTTCGTAGAAGCTATTGATGATACTCACCCCTCTGAAAGTGTTCCAGTAGCCTGACTTGTAGCAATAGATTGCAACCCTCAAAGTGTCCAAACCCATCCTTGCTTCGATCTAGAGCACGGTATATCTCAGCTAAGAGCATTGGAATGATAGTATAAGTTTCTCCTTCGATACCATCCATTAAGGTCCTGGCAACCATGGCTAAGCGAGTATGAATTCTTCCTCCTTTCATCGAAAATATCAACAACCCCAGGAAGCAGACAATAGAAACATAAACCCAGCGATGTACCCATCCTAAAGAAGTAATGGCTGGTTCATCACGATGAAGTCGATATGACTTGCTATGCCCATAACGCTCATAAAGAAACTCAAAATGGATGTATGATTTCTTTAGACAGAGTAGTTCATCATTCTTCTTAAAACCCAACATTTTCAGAAAACCGCGGGGAGTACGATTCTCTGGTACTAGCAGTCCCGGACTATCCCATGGTAACTTGGTGAAACCCCCTATTTCTTCTAGGAGAGGAGTCATTTCTATATTGCCAAATCGAAAAACAACTCGTTTCTCATCCCAGAATATGGTAGCGGCCTCGATGAATTCCCTATTTGGTTGAATGTTCAGCAAAGATGGCAAGTCACCAAGTACTCTCCTCACATGATTCTTGTTGCAAGACGCGAGGTCTTTCCACCAGTCAAGTAGCAAAGGCGGGATGTTCTGGACCATACCAAACCTGGGGATTTCGTGCTTCATTTCTGCAAACAAATAAAGTTAATCCTTTTCCCCCTCCAGATTCGGCTACTTACACAATAATGATCAACATATTGGCACATTTTCTTCAAGTAATGCACATAACATGATAGTGTCCTTTGGGATTATGGAAATCCTGTCGGACTTTGGACAAGGTTTATCTAAGCGGGTTGTTACGTCAATAACGCTTCAACCCGTACTCGGTTTAGCATGATGCACGTACATTTAAACTTGGAGTGGGGTTTCTAAAAGGGTCTAGACTGGTACTCCCAAGCGGACAACTTGAGAAAGAAAGGCATGAGACCGTCGACTGCACCGCTGATCGACTAGTCTGCCGCAAATAAGCCTTTTTGATTTAAAAAGGGTAATTTCAGGAATGCGCGGACACTCATCAAGTGCCGCTATGTTGATAATTGACACGAGTGGAGTATGATGTGGAGCATGCTTCATGCAGGAATAATAACACATTGCCAAGTATTTGCATGACAAAAGTACGTAAAAGCAGTAAATAACATAACAAAGTTGAACATAAAAAGAAAAGGAAAGAAAAGAAAGACAAAAGCGAGAAGTCAGTTTAGCTCATGAAAACGTGCGAGAACGTAATGAAGTAGGTAGGGAAATAGCGATGGGAGAGTAATAATATAGCAGTCTTAGGCAATATGAAAGAGATGGAGAGAGGTCATACATGTCATAATAGTTTAAAACAAATAAAGGTGAATAAGAAAAGGGATGTCACATCAGTTTAAAAGAAATAAAGGTGAATAAGG
Organism: Nicotiana tomentosiformis; assembly: GCF_000390325.3. Classification (NCBI taxonomy): domain Eukaryota; kingdom Viridiplantae; phylum Streptophyta; class Magnoliopsida; order Solanales; family Solanaceae; genus Nicotiana; species Nicotiana tomentosiformis. The sequence continues at coordinate 73,390,410 of NC_090818.1, read as the reverse complement.
AAAGGGATGTGCATGTCATAGTAGTTTAAAACAAATAAGGAAAGTAATCCACATAAATCAAGTTCGTCATGGTAAGAGCCTAAGTGTATCCCCAGCAGAGTCGCCATGATGTCGCGCCTCGTTTTCTCGCGAAAGTGGGTTCAACGTTTGACAACTCTTTTAAGGACGGTATTAAAAGAGAAGAATCGCCACCTAATGATTTTTAAGGTGCGTTAGGGCACCTATCCGCAAATAACTCTGTTTGATTAGTCTACGTCACCAAAGATCGGTTAAGGGCTCAAGTTACTTCGAAGAGAAGGTGTTAGGCATTCTTCGAAATCCACCACTATGGGTCCCGGTCGAACATTAAACTATGTAGATTATGTGATTAGGCTAGATGATCAAATAGACAAAGGGAAATTTAGAAGTCGAAGAGTCTTACTATAACACATGAGAATCAGTATGAATTTTAATGATTACAAGGATATAACTATATTGGTCTATATTAAATGACTAAGTGTAAATAATAAGTATATATAGAGGGAGGAGGGGGGAGGGTCCTAAGTTTTTAGCCTAAAGGATCACCCCGTGCAACATAAATAATACTTTGCAACTCCCTTAAGGTAGAGGTTGCTCATATTATTCAGCGGGCACAGACTATCATCTCCTGCTACCCAATTACTATGTTGAAGTTGTTACTTAAAGGCGCTCTAATTCCGTTCTAAATCATATCCTATGCGTGCACTTCCCGTCCCATACCTATGGTCCGGGAGGCTTTGGACCTACTATTTGGATAGTTTTAGACTTCTCCTAGATTGCTTAAAATAATAAAACTAAGCGACATTCCAAACAGATAAGACTTCACATAAAGACAATTAAAGGCCCAAGTTAGCCTCCACACATAAACAACAAATGCACGCATGTAGTTTAGGCAGTACACAGTTTCAGAATCAAGACTTAAAATCCTATAGGCATGGTTTCTAGGTGATTCTGAATTCCAGTATCGTATATTCATCATTATTGTTCTAAATGACTTAGGCGAGGAGGCAGTAAACTATTTGCGGACTCAGGATTTCTAGCACTGATTTTAGGCGTCTTAGGCGAGTGACACTATCCTATAGGCATGATTTCTAAGTTGTTTATGCAATGAGCAGTGAAAGTTATTTAAACTCGGAATTACCAGCATTTGATTCTATATACATGCTTTCTAGGAGAATAATAGTATCCTATAGGCAAGATTTCTAATAGGCGGTATTTGAACTCACTTTTATCATACTTATTCCTATAGGCATGCTATCTAGGCGGCAATATAATAAAATAACAGAAACAACCGATTAATCAATTAGTTAAGACCCTATAGTCATGGTATCTAAATGAGTATTAACAAAGATATGTATTATTATGACCCTATAGGTATGCTATCTAATAATCATACAAAAGTAGACATGCGAGCAGGTAAAATATTTAATCAAACAGTCATGCTTTGAATAATGTCAGGTATTAGGCAAGTTGAGTGAAGTGTGTGATTTCCTATAGACATGATTTCTACTAGCGTGCAGAAGTAGAGCAAGTTAACAAGATAGCAAATAAAGCACGTAGACCCTATAGGCATGTTCTCTACCCTTTATGCAAGAACAAAGTATATCCATTTCCCAATTTAACTAACACCCCAATTATTCGTTATTACAAGTTATAGGACCAAAATGGAATAATACAAACTCAAAGATGACAAAAATACGGGCTTAAACAAGTACAACCCCCCATCAAATAGTACATGCCCGCTATAAAATAACCTAGTGAATTTCTGGGCCTTCAGCAGCCTTACCACCAACAGACCTAAATCTCAGGCTCATAAGGACAGTAGAATCTTCCTGAATCAAATGCCCAGGTACAACAACACATATGGCCCAACAGCCGACCCAACGAATGACTTACTTAGACAAATGGATGCCAAACACAACCATACATGTGACAGACCACTCGTGGAATTATTACTTAACTCTTAAAACTATAATTGATCAACAGTCCTAGCCAAAGCACATAGACAAGATCACAAGAAATACTGACAAGTTTAAAAATAAGCTTCATGCTTGTATTCTCAGAAACAAAGCTAAAGGATCACAAGATAGTGAACTATTCCAAAGAGTATCAAAAGTAAAATAATTCAGGATTAGCCTAAAAGAACTTTAGACCCGAGATTTAAACACGAAATCAAATAGAGTCATAGACAAGAACAAGTAGAGCATAGCCTCAACATGAAAGTTTTAACATGAAGGCCTAGTGAAAACAACATAACAAAATAAGTTCATGATCGAGCAGTCACTTAGTTGAGAATGAGAAAACTTTAACATGCTGAGTATCGGTTACAATAATGGAAAGACTTATAGGAAACAAAAACATGTCAACTTTACATCAATAGGATGGACACGCATTAAACCTTGTACTAGTTGGCCACATATAGGAGAAAACGTTGGTTATGAGATTTACTCTAAAGGTCTCAACTAATAATGAAGAACACAGAATTGAGCAAGTCAAACAAAAGCACACAATAGGGTTACATATAGTATGGGAACATGTCATAGCTAACAGTAGAACTCCAGAAAGATAAAGTTGGGTATGGATATCTCAACAGGAATTATCATAATAATACAGAACAAGGTAAGAAACCAAACTTAGAATAAGCAATAGGTATAAGTAACCAACTACTCCTAGACATAATAATTAGAAATCGTTCAAGTTGGACACACATAATGGGCATGCATTCAGGCTAGCATATTAGGCTAAATATTTAGATAGCATTGTCATATGACTTGCAGAGAAATAGTCCTTTATGCATACATGATTCAACATGAAAAGAACAAATTTGAGCAGGAACATAGTTTTTTAAGGGTTTTAGTACAAAGTTCAACAACCATCACTCAGGTTTGAATTACGAATCAGGCAGGCATCATGAATCAACTTAACTATCCACATGTGAGTTAAGATCAGGACTTGCATAGAATTGATGCTAGTGGAACTACAGAGTAGTACTAAAAGAAATAGAATTGTATACGAAGGGGAATAACATTGAAATTAACTCAGAGAAATCCAAATATCACTAATGCACATAACACAAATACGAACAGAAAGAAGTAGAAGTGCGAGAGTATAGGGCACTAGCCGGTTGCAGAAAAACTAAACAAAGGATGAAAAACTCAAAAATCTCAAGAATAGCTGTGATTATTGAAAACCAGTAAAAATCTCAACTCCCCAGTGTTTCAGAGTTCATAGAAGCCTCGAAATGGACTCCGAGCAGTGCTTGCACTGGAGGAAGGTGAACAAAATCCGGTGGCCTTGGCTTTTCAGCCGACCAAGAGCTCAATTTCAGAATAGTATAGAATAAGTGAGAGTGAGAGAATAGTTCCTAAGGTGATTCCCGTCCCTCCAAAGGGGAAATTGGGGAGGGGTTTATATAGTAGCAAAATTAAACACACAAATAAGGAAAAACAGTCAATTAAACATAAAAAAGGGAAGAATAACATGCAAAATCGATTAGAATCAATTTAAGAAGAATCAGGCAAACCCTAGTTTGAAACGAAGAACAAAAATAGTAAAAACTCTCGCTGAATCGGACCTATAGGGCCTGGTAGTGAGTGTATCAGGTCAGAAGCATGAAGATAATATAGAATTGGAGTTGAACGAACACCAGTGATTCAGTTTTCATAAATAATCGAGTACTAAATGCTTGTAACGTTTAAGAGATGGTAAGTGTCTCCGTGTGTGCAAGAAAGAAAAAGAATCATGGAAGATTTTCATGTGATTATCGGACTGGGACTGGGATTTGAGTGGGGCGGCTAGGGTTTGCAGAAGAGAGGAGAAGGTTCGAGAGAGTATAGAGGCGGTTAGTTTGAGAATAGTGGTCTTTAGGGTTTCAGGATTTTGGTAAATTAAAAGGGGTGGTGTGATCTTGGGCCGTTGATCTTGAGAGACCAACAACCAGGATTAAGGAATAGGAGGGGCAGGTCGTTAAATGGGTCACGCCTGGGTCAGTTGCAGGGGTCGTTTGGATTGGGCTTTGGGGATTATTGGGCTAAGGTGTGGGTGTTTGGGCCATTAAATTGGTCTGGAATTGGCTCCAAATTTGGGCTACAAATTAAAGATACGAAACTATTTAAATAAAAATTAATTAATAAATAATAAAATATTACTTATACAATAAAATGATTGAAAATAATAACTTAACATTATAAAAAATATAAAAATGCTATTTTAGCATGAATAATGTAATAATTGTAATTATGCATAACATATAGACTATTATTATAAAATTATGTAAATAGCTTGAAAATACAAATATAATTATATGAAATGAAGTAAAAATATTATAAAACATATATGTGGATGCAAATGATAAATTAAGTCATCACAAAATAATTTAAAGAGGTAATTAGTACATATTTAAGTAATTTAAGTACAAGAAAATCAATTTTAAAGCTTCAAAAATTATGAAAAATAATAGAAAATATTGGTGATGATGCAAGAATGATATTTTAAAAGCATATAAAAATATTAGGGCAAAAATGAGTATCAACACCTAAGATTTATGAAAGGTTAACTCATCTCTCTCAAGAGAATGTCGCAAGTATGACTTCAAGTACCATATGCTTGCCTCTCATGTAGATTGCCACTAATGCAAGCTCACTCGGCTTGAAATCAAGTAGGAATTCTTTCGGGATGTAATGCTTTTGGATTAGGGTTGGATACAATATGGGTGAGTGGTTTCACCTTTCCTTAAGCACTCCATTTTTTTATTTCTCGGCTCACACTTTGCCAATTCTTTGAGGCACTTTCTTTTCCTTGGGGAACTAAAGAGACTTAACATCACTCTTTCTTGATCATTACATCCATTTTATCCCTCTTTGATTTCTCCTTGTTTGGGATCATTACCTCTCTTTGAATCCCTTCAACTCTTCCACTTATTCACTTTTTTGCATTTTTCTTTTTGTTCTATTCTTTTCTTGCCTTTCCTTACCATCATTTCTTTTTTTTATGCCTTGATACCTTTTTCAAGTTCCTCGTCTCTCCCCCAAACTTATGTTTTTAGCCATTTGTTTCGCAAGAGTGTTAAGAAAATCTCGGTTGCCAAGAGAGGGTCACGACAAAACGGGTAAAGGCTTGTAACATGGTTGTCAAATGAGAAAGGCTCGAGGCTCAAAGGGGTTGACTAGGGATAACAAGATTGGTAGGCAATAGAAAACTCAAACGGGCCAAGGAAAGCTTACAATCACTTCTCAAGCCAAGCAAAACTTAAGATTTCACCTTAAAATACATTCGGGGCAAGTTCTAGACCTTTCGCACGGGTACTTGGACTAGAAACAAAGCATCTCACCCCTCACGCAACTAGATTGTTAAAGAGGATAGAGTCTAGGGCACACAACGATAACATTCAAGATTGAAAATCACTATGGTTCAATTAAACCACTCGATGTTTGCCAAAGTCAACACAAGAGTCACAAAGTCACTAACTAGAGCTATTTCTTTCAAAAACCTTGTTTCTAACCATAAGCACGTAGTTAAGTGTGTTGGTACCAATTGAAGTATGTTTGACTCTTTAAGCATGACTTAATTAGGTCTTTTTATTCATTACTACTATTATTACATAAACACTAAGAACAGACTCATTCCCTCAAGAAGGCTGTCACGCTATCCATCGTTGGAACGAGTCACCCGGTTCACACAACAACTACCTTTGGAAAGAACCATGAAATTAAGAAAACCAAAGGCTTATTATCTACTAGAACATAAAAAGAAGCTACTAAATCAAACAAAGAAGCTACTAACTCAAACTAAAAACTAACAAAGGAACAAAAATAAAGAAGCTAATAAACAAAAACTACTGAATACACATAATGAGAGAAAAAGAGAGAATATATACAGAATAAGAAAGAGAAAGAAAATAATATCAAGTTATTACAGGCCAAATGTCTCAGAATGTACCAAATATGATCAAAATAAACTCCACCCCCTGAATAACGATAAGCATTGTCCCTAATGCTTAACAAAATCAGAGTAAAAGAGGGGAGCGAGTGAAGAAAACTCCTTACGGCTCCCTGGACATCTCTGTGTCCCCAGTAATGTCACCGCCCTCAGTCTCATCCAACTGAATCTCATCATCCTCAACTCTGGGTGTGATTGTGTTGGTGAACATCTGACGCACTGCCTTGGCAGTGTCTGCAGTAGAGTCTGGCTCCTCAGACTGGCTAGCTGGTGCTACCGGTGCTGATGGTGCTACAGTATCTAGGTCTGAAGGGTGTGGGTCGATCAACATGTCAAAGGGGATATCTCCGGCTACAGCAAGCTTGGTCACCTATCTCCGGAGCTTGACCACTGGCTTCTTGCTGGCCTGGGACTTTCTCATCTTCTTTACTTCTTTTCCCAGCTCTTCGATCACTGACCCGTGTTGTACCAAGGTAGCCATGATGGTGTTCTGGTTCTCTAGGATCTTCTTTAATGTATCCTCCACTGTCGGGGGAAACTGAGGTTCCTGAACAGTAGACTATGCTGCAACAATACTGGATAAGTCAATCAGCTTTGCAATTGCTGTCTGCATCCAGTTGTTGAGGCTCGCCAATGTCTGGGAGACTCGCAGCGTAGAAAGTGGAGCAGTTGGCATGGGCACCGGCTTCAAAGTTGAAGTGGAAACTGTGGCAGGAGCTGCATAAGTGGGTGTGGTTGATGGTGGAGGCATAGCTGCGACACTAAAGGAAGGCTCGGCTGAAGTGGATGGAACATCAACTGCCTCCGCAACTACCATAGCTGGCTCATCAGACTGGCCTGTGGTGGTAGACGGCTGGCCTTTTCTCTTCGAGTTGTTCGCATCGATTAGTGAGTACCATGAGAAAGGCTTCTTCGGCCTCACCTTTGTATCAAAATCCCTTGATTCCACCCCCGCATCCGTAAGATACTCTGTAATGGTGTTGGGGTATGGGTAGGAAGAGTCAACCTGTCGGGCGATCACTGAGATGTTGGGTGACATCACGACACCCACATTGATAGGGTACCCGGCCATAATAGAGGAAACTAAGACTGCCTGAGGAATCGGCAAGTGAGTCTCATTTTGACTCGGGTCCAGTCTGCTGCAGACAAATGATTGCCACCCTTTTGCTTCGAAGCTCAGTGTGCTCCGGTAGATAGGAACCCCAGCGGTGATCCATGGTGGTGGTGGTCCTGGTGTAGCTAGAATCTCCGCTAACCAAGGACACCCGCATCCCCAAGTGCACACTTTTCTAGGTATTCATTTGGCTCGACATCATCAATGCCCAAGTATGTGTTCAGTGTGTGCTGATCAAATCGCACTTTGAGGTTTCGCACTTTTGTCACCTTTTTTATATGCGCAACATTGGCGTAGAATTCCTGGACAAGGTATTCCTTAGCATCCACCACACTCTAGGTAAACCACGTCCACCCTTTGCGTTCTCTAAACTACCTCAGCACGGCCAGGTTGTACCTCTGTAAATCTGTCAGTAAGAAGTGTCGCTTAAGTGTTAGCGACCTCGCCGGCCACCATTTACGGAAACTAGTGAAAGTTGCTAGGCTGACGAATCGGTCCTCCCAAACCTCTTTCTTCTTTATTCTTTCAATCCCAGCAGTTGTGGTATCTCCCCCTCTACCATCATCGGGTATTCTTGAATGGGTGTATTCTGTGTCATAAGGACTGGTGCTGCTGAAGGCTCAGAAGCCTGACTAGCACTTTTCGATCCCTCGGAAGTGCTGTGAGATAAGGATGGCTCATCCTAAGTTGAAATTTCCTTGACGGCCTAGACTGTACTGCTGGTTGTTCCTAAACAGAGGCTGAGTTACCCTCTGATATGTCCCTAGACGGATCTAGGAGAGATCTGCACTTCTCCCTCTCCCGGATGTTGTCTTTTTTCTGATTTCTTGCTGTTGGGCCATAGGTAAAGCTCTCTTGCCTCGTCCCCGAGAAGGTTCACCCCTCCCTTTGGAAGTGTTGCCTCTGCCTCTAGATCGGACCATTGTCTGTGTCAAGCAAAGGCGGTTGTTAGTTGCAATTCAATGTTAAGGCATACACAGGAGATATGCAAGAATACACCAAAAAACATAGTGAGGGTCACAAACACAATATACTTACATGGTAAGGATTTGCGGTCTGCATAATTTTATTGCGACCGCAGATGAGGCCTTGAGGACCACACATTTTAGCTTTGTGGTCCGCATAATTTCACTTGCGGTCGCATCTCAGGAACATAAAATATGCCAACTTTTTGATGATAGAGAATTGGCTGATGTGCGGCTGCAACATGATTTCTGCGGTCCGCACAATTAGACCTACGATCGCACATTTGAGTCGCACAATGCAGACTCTCTGATGACAGTGAAAAGGCTGTTCTGAGGCCGCAATGGGAATTCTGCGGTCCGCACAATTTTCTTGCGGCCACATACCCATTCTTTACTAAAGCTGCCCTAGAATCAACTTCTGTGGACCACACAATTTCAGGTGCGGCCGCAAAATTCAAAATATATGAACAGTTCAGTATTTCAATCTAGGGTTTGCAATTTTTGTGCAAATTTTGACATGGTAATAGCATAAAGGCATGAAAATACGTTAACCCAGTCCCCATAGAACATGTACTAGTTAACCCACTACAGATTTACCCTCACATGAATGCACAATTGAATTCTATTGACAAATGACCTCAAAATAATTAAAAAGCTACAAATTAAACTAAAAAAATAAAAAATTCTAACAAGGAATTTAAGCATACCATATGTGAATGAGTGCAAGGGATGAGTGATCATAATTGTTGGGCATGCGGGCAGATGATTCACCAAGAAATTTCACTATAGTGCAAGTTTTGTGCTCAAAGAGGGAAAAGTGTAACAGTTGCCCTGGTCCTCTATTTATACTATTGATTTTCTAAGGGAAGGAGGAGCGAATGCGTCCACACAATTTCAGTTGTGGTCCGCACTCTATTACCCGGTGAGCTTCAGTTGGTGCCTTATCTGCGGTCCGTAGAATTTTGCGTGCGGCCGCAGATTCCTTGTTGCGGCCGCATATTTCGTGTTGCGACCGCATATTGGCCATTTTTCTGACAGACCAACTTTAGAGAGTTGGCATTTTGAATCCTCCATTTGTGCGGTCCGCAAGGTAATTATGCGGCTACAATACTCTTTTGCTACAGCACTCCAAATTGTGCTGTCCGCACAAATCAACTGCACTCCGCACTTCTTTCAATACTTAGCCTCATTTTTGTCCACCGTTCCTTTAAGCCACACTCAGCCCTGTAGCACACTTCAAATCAAGTTAGCACAAAAATAACACCTAACTATAAAATAAAAAAGGAAAAGAAACGTGGGTTGCCTCCCAAGAAGTGCCTGATTTAACGTCGCGGCACGATGCAGAATACCATCACTTGAAATGAATGACCGCCACGATGTGGCTATCTCCAACTTTTCCCAAATAGTGCTTCACCCGGTGACCATTGACTCGAAATACTTCATTGTTTTTGTTCTTCAAGTCCAATACACCAAAAGGTGTCACACCCACAATTTCAAAGGGACCACTCCATTTAGACTTTAGCTTTCCGGGGAACATCCTCAACCTTGAGTTGAACAATAATACGAGATCTCCCACCTTGAACTCTTTGTTCCAAATGTATTTTTCATGAAGATATTTCATCTTTTCTTTGTACAAGGATAAACTTGTGTAGACATGGTACCAGAATTCATCCAATTCATTCAAATGGGCAGCCCTCAAGTTAGCGGCTACATCCCAATCAAGATTCAACTTCTTTAGAGCCCACATAGCCTTGTGATCAAGTTCCACTGGAAGATGACAAGCTTTTCCGAACACCAACCGGTGCGGAGACATTCCGATAGGTGTTTTGTAAGCCGTCCGATAAGCCCATAATGCATCATCAAGCTTCTTGGACCAATCTGTCCAGTTAGCATTCACTATTTTGGACAAAATACTCTTTATCTCCCAGTTGGAGACTTCCACTTGAACGCTAGCTTGTGAATGATAGGGAGTTGTGACTTTATGAGTAACACCATACTTGATAAGTAAAGTGTCGAAATCCTTGTTGCAAAAATGTGACCCCCCATCGCTTATAATAGCCCACGGAGTACCAAACCTTGTGAAAATATTTTTCTTCAAGAACGCCACCACACTTCTCGCTTCATTGTTGGGTAGAGCAACAGCCTCAACCCATTTGGACATATAATCCACCGCGACTAAGATGTAGGTGTTTCCATAAGAACTCACAAAAGGACCCATGAAGTTAATACCCCACACATCGAAAATATCAATCTCCAAATTGGTGGTGAAGGGCATTTCATTTTTTTTTGAGATTCCACCAGCTCGTTGACATTCATCACATCTTTTCACTAGCTCACTAGCGTCCTTGTAAGGAGTGGGCCAATAGAACCCGCAACTTAGCAATTTAGCCGCCGTTCTTGCTCCATCATGGTGACCACCATATGGCGAAGCATGACAAGCCCCAAGAATTTCACCTTGATTTTCTTCCGGTACACATCTTCTAATCACCCCATCCATACAAATTCATAAAAGGTATGGTTCATCCCAATAATAATCTTGACAATTCCGTTTGAGTTTCTTCCTTTGGTTTGAAGAGAACTCATCCCGGGATGATTCCACACATAAGGAAATTTGCTAGATTTGTGAACCATGGCACCTCTTCCATTGAAATAGCCAAGAGTTGCTCATCGGGGAAGGAGTCATTGATTTCAAGGCCATCATGCAGCCTCCCCTCCTCCTCCATACGAGACAACTGGTCCGCCACTTGATTTTCACTCCCTTTTCTATCTTGGATGTCAATATCAAACTCTTGCAACAAAAGCACCCATCTCATCAACCGAGCTTTGGAATCTTTCTTGCTCATAAGATAACGAAGTGCCGCATGATCCGTGTGGATAATAACTTTTGCACCCATCAAGTACGGGCGAAATTTGTCAATTGCAAATATAATGGCAAGGAGCTCCTTCTCCATAACAGTATAGTTGACTTGGGAACCATTCATGGTCTTACTAGCATTGTAGACCAGATGAAAAATCCTATTGATGTGTTTCCCCAAAACAACCCCAACCACTACGTCACTTGCATCACACATGAGTTCAAAAGGGACACTCCAATTTGGAGCGGTGATGATGGGAGTAGTTGTCAACTTGAACTTTAACAATTCAAAGGCTCTCATGCAATCATCATTGAAGTTAAACTTAGCATCTTTCTCAAGAAGCTTGCATAACGGGCTTACCACCTTAGAGAAATCTTTGATGAAATACTGGTAAAACTCCGCGTGGCCTAAGAAACTCAGCACACCCTTTACCGAAGTTGGAGGTCGAAGTTTAGAAATCACCTCAATATTTGCCTTGTCAACTACAATTCCATTCTTTGATATTTTGTGTCCAAGGACAATGCCTTCCTCGACTATGAAATGACACTTCTCCCAATTGAGCACCAAATTTATTTCTTCACATCTTGCCAACACTTTATCTAAATTTGCAAGACAATCATCAAAAGAATCTCCAACCACCGAGAAGTCATCCATGAAAACTTCAAGGTAGACCCCCACCATGTCCGTGAAGATAGCCATCAAACACCTTTGAAAAGTGCCGGTGCATTGCACAAATGAATTGGCATTCACTTGAAGGCGAAAGTACCGTAGGGACATGTAAAGGTTGTTTTCTCTTGATCCTCTAGAGCAATAAGGATTTGGTTGTAGCCCGAATACCCATAAGGAAAGCAATAGAAAGCATGAACGGCTAATCTATCAAGCATTTGATCTAAGAAAGGAAGTGGGAAATGATCCTTCCTAGTGACTTTGTTGAGCTTGCGATAGTCCATATACACTCTCCAACTGGTCACCGTTCTTGTAGGAATCAACTCATTCTTGTCATTGGTGACCACCGTCATGCCCCCTTTCTTGGGACACATTGAACCGGAGAAGTCCACGAACTATCGGAAATGGGGTAGACAACCCCGGCATCCAACCACTTGATAATCTCCTTTTTGACAACTTCTTGCATAGCCTCATTGAGTCTCCTTTGATATTCAATTGATGGTTTGGCGCCTTCCTCCAAGTTGATCTTGTGTATGCAAAATGCGGGGCTTATCCCCCGAATATCGGCCAATGTCCACCCAATAGCCTTCTTCCTCTTATGTCGTACCGCCAATATAGAATCTACCTGCACGGTAGTCAAACAAGAGGAAATAATGACTGGTAAAGTAGAACAAGGGCCAAGAAATTCGTACCGAAGATGTGGAGTAAATGGCTTCAACTCCAAGGTAGGAGGCTCTTCAATGGAAGGCTTTGTGGGAGGAGTTGTCCTATTTTCAAGATCCAAGATAGTTTCTGGGGTGCATAATTGTATGACCCATTCCTTGCAAGGAGTTCACACATTCCATGAAGCCATCCATCTCGTCATCATCAAAGTTGAGCAAGACGGCCTCCAACACATCACCAACATTGATTGTGGCACTTGTATCATCAACAATAACATCGGTCACCAAGTCTACAAAAGAGCACACCTCGTTGCTATTTGGTTGTCGCATGGACTTACACACATACCACTTTCTCATCACCTACCCGGAAGGTGAGTTATCCAGCTTCAACATCACAAAGAGCCTTCCTCGTAGCAAGGAAAGGTCTTCCAAGAATAATCTGCACCTCATAATCAACTTCACAATCTAGAATGACAAAATCCGCTAGAAGAATGAATTTATCAACACGAACCAAGACATCTTCAATCACTCCCAAAGGTCTCTTCATGGTACGATCGGCTATTCACAATCTCATAGAGGTGGGTCTTGGTTGCCCAATTCCTAAGGTATTGAATACCGAATAGGGCATCAAATTGATACTTGCCCCAAGATCACAAAGAGCTTTAGCAAACTCAGCACTTCCAATTGTTCAAGGAATTGTGAAAGCACCGGGATCCTCCAACTTAGGAGCCATTGAATGCACAATTGCACTCACTTGATGAGTGACTTTAATAGTTTTAAAATTCATTGACCGCTTATTCGTCACGAGATCCTTCATAAACTTTGCATATCCGGGCATTTGTTCCAAATCTTTAACTAATGGCACATTGATTGAGAGATTCTTCATCATTTGAATGAACTTTTTGAATTGATTCTCGCCATTTTGTTTGGCAAGTGTTTGATGGTATGAAGGTGGAGGCTTAGGCAATGGTGCCTTAGCCTTTTTCACTACCGGCTCCGGTATGTCAATAATGTGATCCCTAGAAGGGTTCACCTCCTCTTGAGTCTCTTCCACACTATCATTAATATCAATCCGAACTTCATCATTTGACTGTACCACATTGTTCGGGACCTCTTCTTCTTTACCACTTGCTCATCATCTACAAGTTGCTTTTGACTTGAGGTGGGTACATTCCCACCTCTTCCACTTCTTGTAGTAACGGCCATGGTATGCCCCGTATTGTTTCCACCCTTTGTGTTTACCACCGTATCACTTGGTAGTGCCCAGTTAGGATGAGAATTTAGAGCTTGAGAGATTTTCCCCATTTGCACTTCTAAGTTGCGGATCGATGTGTTGTGTGAGGCTTGCCTATGATCATGCAACTCTTTGTGAAGATGGATCACGTTGGGATCACCTTATGGAACATTAGTCCGGGATTGCCATGCCGATGATGTTTCTGCCATTTTATCTAAAATCTCACATGCCTCCACATAAGGCGTAGTCATGAAGTTCCCACCGGCAAGTTGATTCACTACACATTGGTTGGTTGTGTTGATCCTATGATAGAAAGTTTGTTGAATCATATTCTCTGTCATATCGTTGTTGGGACATTCCTTAACCATTGTTCTATAGCATTCCCATATCTCGTGTAGTGGTTCATTTGGCTCTTGCTTGAACGCCAAAATTTCATCCCGAAGTGTAGCCATGTGCCCTGGAGAGAAGAACTTAGAAATAAACTTTTCCGCCAACTCATCCCAAGTGTGAATGCAATAGTTCGGCAATCATTCCAACCAATCTAAAGCTTTCCCCTGTAGAAAGAAGGGAAAAAACCTTAGCCTCAATGCATCCTCGGAGACATTTGTTTGTTTTCTCCCCCAATAAGTGTCCACAAACCCCTTCAAATGTTTGTATGCATTTTAACTTGGAGCACCGGTGAAGAAATCTCGTTGCTCTAGCAAAGTGAGCATCACATTGGTGATTTGAAGGTTGCCCGCCCTAATACAGGGAGGGACTATTGAACTAGCATATCCTTTATTGGGTAACACCCCATGTGGAGCCGCTCATGGTGGAAGTGGGGGTGGAGCAGGGACATTGCCATGAGGTACTCGGCCTCTTTTATTGGCTTGAGGTTCAAGAGGAACCTCATCAATTTGCTCATCCTCGACGTCCACATCCCCCAAAGCAATATATCCGAGCTCATTGTTTGCCATGGTTGTACCTACGATTTCTCAAACAATTTAGTAATACGGAAGGAAAAGAAGATATTCTAAAAACACACCCAAATATATAGCTAACACCGCTTTTTAGTTACCCGACAACGACACCAAAAATTGATCACGTCCAAAGCACACCTCAAAAGAGGTATGAAATGGTCGTATGCAATAGTAGAAACCCAACTAAGAGTCGGGGTCGAATCCACAGGGAGCTAAGATGGGAGTTAGGGGTATATATATTTCCAATTGAGCAATTGGATTTTCTAGATTGCACTTCCACAATAAGAATTTGTTTTCTATTTCTAATTTTAATCTAATGATTGCAAAAAATAAAGAAAGAAGACTATAGATAATTGTTTTTACGGTATTTTCAAATGGATAAAAATCTTAGGGTTGTGACCATGACCTAGGTGTTTGCCTAATAGGATAAAGATTTTAATGCTTATTTTGTTGACTGTGGTGTATTATAGCTATCAACTCTAAATTACCCACTCATTACCTCTCGACCAGAGAATAGTTTTTACCTACTTTGGCTTTCTCAAGACCAAATGGGTATCACACAAAATAGTTGATAAAAGCTCAAGACGGGTTATTACTATCTCTTGGTTGAACCCTTTAACTGGGTTAATTAATCTCTCGATCGACCCAATTCCTTATTAGCTAAGTTATCCTAGACTAGGTCTTTCTTTCTCAAGTAGAGACTAAGACACATAGGCATGAATCAATGTTTGTAACTATTAATTCTAAAATTGTAGCATGAACTAGGCTAAATAGTCAACACCCAATCATAAACAAGCACTAAATTAGATACCCATAAGGTTAACCCTAGTAAAAGTCTAGCTACTCATAATGGGGTTTGAAGAAAATAAGGAAGAAAAACTAATTAAACTCATAATGGAAGCTTAAAATGATTAAATCTACTACAAATACACCAAAGCAAAGTAAAACTTCCTAAAATAGTAAAGAAAAATGGCTACAGCAACTTCAGAGGTTCAAACTTGAGCTAATTTTGTGAAACTCGTCTATTTATACAAGACTAAAAATCTCAGACAAAAATGCCCCTCGGGAGGTTCTGCGGCCGCAGAATTCCATGTGCGGTCCACAGATTTTTTCATCTAGCAGGAGATGGATTTCTGCGGCCGCACATTTCTGAACTGCGGCCGCACATTTTTGGACTGTGGCCATAAGGCAACTCTTCTGCGGTCTGCAGATTCAGGCCTGCGACCGCAAGGCACTCTTCTGCAGCGGCACAATTCTTGTGCGGTCCGCAATTCACAGAGGTTCCTGGACTTGGTCTTTTTGCATACTCTCTAATCTTCGACTCTTAGCCCAACTTTGCAGCCGCATAATTCATGTGCGGTCCGCACTTTGCGCAAATATCTGCTAGATTTTTCCTCTTTGTTTGCGGTCGCAGATGGAATTTTGCGGTCCGTAATTTCTTCTGCGGCCACAGAATTCCTTTTGTGGACCGCACATTTGTGCTTCTGCGGCCTTTATTGCCTTGTGCTTCGGACTACTCTTTTTTAGTCGGATTTCATCTTGGGAGTCCAACTTCTAGCATTCCTACAATTTTGCATAATTTTATTAGTTTCGGGAACACAATTCAATACTTTTAGACTAAAACTAAAGTTAAAAGGCGTTAATAAGCAGTCAAAATCCCCACTTATTAGTGAGCCTTACATTTGAAATATGTTTTGAAAATAGTTTTTCTCAAAATAGCTACACGCACTTTAGCCCACCTTATGACGCCGTGTGACTTCACACAGTTCCCCTACAAGCAAATGCACATAAGTCCAACCTTATACCGCCGCATGCACATTAACCCTAAGCCTTATACCGCTGCATGCTCGTTAATATCACATTACAATAATAACTCGTACCATAAGTGCCCATATATCAATTTGCCAATAATCAACAATTTCAATGTTTCCACAACAATAGCCCACGACTCCACCACAACGTGTATAAGAATATCAACAATACCAATGAATGTAAAATTCTCAACAAGAAAGATATCTCAACAATTATCAACTTTGGTTCAAAATGATACGGCTTCCACAACTTCAACACCAATAAGTCAACAATGAGAAAGATAACATGTAACTACGAATCAAATACAAGTAATCCACAATGGAAGAAATAACATGACTTCAAATGAGAATAATAGCAACGAAAGAGATAACTAGTAACAATGACTTCAAATAATGATAATTAACAATGAACGAGATAACACATACAATGACTTCAAGTAAAGATAATCAACAATGAAAGAGATGACATGTATCAAATAAAGGAGCAACAAGTTCAACTAAAGCATGAGAGCAATTTATGAAGTAGGATGTAGAACAAGTGTTAAACAAATCAATTAAGGCAAGTGAGGATAGGCTAACGCAAACAAGAATTGATTGACTATGAGAATTTAGAATATGATATGACATTTCAATTAAAGCATGTAAATAGTCTAAGTAGCCTAAATCGGTCAAATACCATGTACAACCGGTATACCCACTCGTCACCTTGCATACACAGCTTTCACATAGCATAAATGAATCAATCAATACCAATCCTAAGAGGTAATTTTTCTCACACAAAATTAGGCAAGATACTTACCTTAATTAGGCCAATTTAACACTCGGAAATAGCTTTTTCCCTAAATTTTGCCTCCACACGGCTCAAATCTAACCAAAATCGACTTAATATCATCAAATAATACTAGAGAAATCAATTACATTAGATAAAGCTAAGATCTTTATACTTTTCTCAAAAAGTCAACAAAAATCAACCCGGGGCTCGCCCGATTAAAACTCGGGTCCAATGGTAGATTTCGACTACCTATGACCCCACAAGTTCATATATGTGATTAGTTTCAAAATACGAGTCCAAATCGACTCTCAAAACGCAAATTATATTTTTAAAAAAAACTTGACAAAGTTTCACAAATTTTCACTTTGATGCACATGATTTTGATGTTAAACTCTAAGATATATTGATGGAATATGATTAGAAATAGATTAGAATCACTTACCCAAAGTTTGTAGATGAAAATTTTCTCTCCAAATCGCCTCCTACCGAGTCTAGGATTCAAAAATGAGAGAATATTTTCAAAAATCCCGTCTTCCAGCCCTTTGTACCAGCTGCAGATATCGCATTTACGACACAAGGTTCACATTTGTGAACCCTCGCAATTGCGAACCAGGGATCGCATTTGCAAACCCTGACAGCCTAAGTCATCATCGCATTTGCGAGAAAAGGCTTTGCAATTGCCAAGCTGGGAACTTCGCAAAAGCGAACAAATGTTCGCAAATGCAAACTAAGTCATATGCCAGCAAACTTCGCAAATGGGAAGAGGTAGTCACAATTGCGATATCAGAGCCCCCACTATTACCTTCACAATTGTGATGCTGATGCTCGCAATTGCGATACCTGAGCACCAGCAGTTTATTTTCAATGCAATTTATTCCGAAACACATCCAGAACTCATCCGAGCCCTCGGGGTTCCAAACCAAACATTCACACAAGTCTTAAAACATCATACGAACTCGCACGCGGGGATCAAAATACAAAAATAATACCTAAAACTACGAATTAAACTCTAAAACGCATGAATTTTGAAGTAAATTTTAAGAATTTCTAAAATTACAACTAAACGTCCGAATCTTATCAAATCAACTCCAAACGACACCAAATTTTGCAGGCAAGTTCTAAATACCAAATAGACCTATTCCAAGTCTCAAAATATAATTCCGAACTTGATATCTTAAAGTCAACCTACGGTCAAACTTTTCAACTTTAAATTGTCAAATTTTGGCGAATCAACACAAATCAACCTACGGTTCCCTGAGATACACCCAAGTCCGAAATCACGATACGAAGCTATTATAGCCATCAAAACACAGTTCTGGGGTCATTTTCATAAAGTCAAAGTTTGGTCAATATTCTTTAATATAGACTTCTAAGTCAAGAATCAAGGGGTTCGAATCAACCTGAAAGCTTTCCGGAATGAAACTAACTAACCCCGCAAGTCATAAAATCATAAACATACATATGTGAAGTATAAAAAAGGGTAATGGGGTGAAATTATATAAAACGGTCGATGGGGTCGTTACAAACTATCACCAGACCTGACATAAGTTTTGCAGTCCAAACTTTGAGTTAGTTTATGCAAAAACCCAAACAGTCACACATGGAGGCAGCTTTTAGAGTGGTGAGATATATAAAAGGGGCACCAGGACTGGGGTTATTGATGGAAGCAAGATTTATTGATCATCTAAGTGCATATTGTGATTCAGCTTGGGCATCATGCCTCAATACAAGGAGATCTGTGACATGTTATGTTGTGAAGTTAGGTAATTTCTTGATATCTTGAAAGTCAAAGCAGTAACCAATAGTAAGAAGAAGCTCAACAGAAGCTGAGTACAGAAGTATGGCTGTTGTAGCTGCAGAGGTTGCATGGCTGACTGGAATACTAGAGGAGTTGGGGATAACTGTGTCCAAACTTGTTTCTTTATTCTATGATAATAAAGCAGCAATACAAATAGCTGGGAATCCAATATTGCATGAGAGAATAAAGCATATTGAGATAGATTGTTATTTTGTGAGGGAAAAGATCAAGACATGGCTCATACATCTATGTTATGTCTCTTCTTCATTGTAGTTAGCAGACCTTCTAACAAAAGGATTGACTGCTGCACAATATAGTTCTTAGTATCCAAGCTTGGTATGTTAGATATCTTCCACCCTCCAGCTTGAGGGGGAATATTGAGGAGTAAAGGAGTAGAGTTAGTTATAACGAGAGAGGTATTTTAGATAATGTACACGACAATCATGTGAGAGACACGTGAGTGTTAGTTAGACTGTTAAATACTGTTATGCACTGTAACAGTGCATTATGAAATGAAAAATATTTTCTGCTTCTTTCTCTCTACTTTCTGTATCTTCTAGATCCTTCAAGCTCAGGTTTCAATTGTGCATGCAGTCTATAGTCTCCGTTGTTGATTTTCTGAGCATAAATCCAAACCGATTCTCTATCACTTTTGCCGTGTTCCTAAGTCTATGCTCTATCACTACTTCCAAGAGTTTTATTGTATTACTCATGAGTTTAATGTCCGATAGTTCGTACAACTTTGAATTTCTCCTTTGTTTTTATATATTGAAATTATGGTACTCTTCCTCCAATATTCGGACATCCTACCACTTCTTAGTATGACATAAAATAGCTTGGTGAGCCATACTACTCCTACCTTCTAGGCTTACTTCTTGCTCTCTTGTATTCTTAAAAAGGCTTCTCCCTCTTTTGCTTTTGCATATTAGATTCCTCATTAAATATGATTAAAAATAAGTGAATAGTATGCCGATTGGCTATCTAAAATGTTTACTTATGTGAGTTCTTCTTCTTCGTATCATTACTGTTACTAGATGTATTATAATTAAATTATGTATAAAAAGTTAATTGAACAAATATAAACCTCGTTTAGAAAATTAGAATGGTACACATGGGGTGACAATTTGAGCCCAAACCCATTTGACTCACCCAACCCGTCCAAGGTTGAACTGATTTTTGACTCGCCCATTTGTTGAACTCAATCCATCTTGACCCGACTCATTTCAACCCATTTAAAGTTGGGCTGATTTTTAGACCAAATTGATCCATGAGTAATTTTGCTAAAATAACTTTAAAATATTTTTTTGTTTGATATGATATATATGACCATAAAAAAAAAAAAAGTCTTATTTGATAATTGTTCATAAGAAAGTAATACACGTTAATTAAAGCTTGGTAAGAGTTGGGCTATGCCCCAAATTTTAACCCGTTTTGACCCAACTCATCTCAGCCCAAGTTACTTTTTGGCGGGTTATTGACCCGTTTATTTATTGACTCAACCCATTTTGACCCGCTCAAAATCAGTCCAACACACCCATTTGACACCCATAGGTACACATAAGTGTATTTAGAATTTTAAATTTGTCGGTGCAAAATATTAGTGCGCTTACTCTCCTTTCATGAAAACAAGTGTAACTTATGAATAAATCAACTATACTAAACTTATTCAACTATACTAAACTTATTCAACTATACTAAGAATAAATTAATATTTCTAGAGATTTAATCGGAGGTGTAATAATATATAGTTTCAATTGGAAACCCTGTATTGTGACCTTATTATCTTCTCTAAGGAGAGTAACACTTTCTGTTGCAATTTATGAACAAAGTACATAAATTGACGAGTTGTTGGTTTAAATATCGTTTGTGTTGGCAATTCAATGGATGTCCTTGTCCAACTTGCAATGTTGATATATCACACTTGGAATAATATATACTTGTGATTTTAAGGTTGTAACTATACGTGATTTTTCCTTCTTATTAAAAGTTAAAATTTTTTATGTGGCTGAAACTAATTAAGTAACAACTTTGAAAGAAAACTGATTTAAATTCAAGTGTTCTTTATTCGAAATGAATCATGCTTGCCTGTTATTGTTTAAGTTATCCATGACGTAATGTTCTCCAATATTTTTCTCAATCTCTCCACTTTAATATACGACCTTATCTACATAAATTAATTAAGCATATTATTTAACTATTAAAAATCTTTATGACTGATACTTTAATTTTCATTGATTCACTTAAAGTAGCAGAACAGAAAATATTGATGAATATGAAATCCATATAGTAGATATGATAGGGTTTCTTCCATTTTGTTTGATACAATTGGGTAATATTTTCTCTATTCGGATTTTAAAACGTTAGTACTTAAAGAGTCGCACAGTTTTTTCATTGGCAAAGAGCTTTAAAAGATTTTTTTAATGTTTTACACAATATAAAATTATGATTTTTTACTACACTTTACCTAATTTTATATAAGTTAGTTTTATTTTTAAAAATATTATAATATAAATGTGGGAATCCACTGCAAAAAATAAGATGCAACTTCATCATTTGTTTGGACGAAAGTATTTTTCTTTAATGTTGACTTAATGAGGAGGAGCAACTAATATACAGTAGTATTATTTTTTTCTTATACTATCCAAAAATATTGTTCAGACTCAATGCAAATGGAGGAGGGTATTAGAGAGATTAAGGCCTCATTTGTTTGCACTTAATGGAGGTCTGAATCTTAATTATTCAGATCTCAAATATTAAGTGTGTTTATTTTTAACGTCGGAATCTTAATTATTCAAATCTTAATCATTAAGTGTGTTTGTTTTTTTTTTACTTCACAACCACTTAATTGGTCTGAATAGGTCTGTATGATTAAGATTTATAACAGAGACATAATTTTATTAAGATGCTATCGTTTACATTCATTATTAACTGCCGTCACCGCCAACCATTATCAACTACCACCATGCCACCCACCACCACCATACTCAACTACCACCACCACCACTACCACCACTATCATCTTCAATCATAGCCACCATTATCGACAACCATCACCCACCACTTCCACCACCATCATTTTCAACCACAACAAATACTCATCCACCTCAACTACCACAATTAACCATCCCATCACCATCAACAATCATAGCCGGCACTGCCTATCATTATAAACTACCACCACCCACCACCACCACCCGCCATTACTAACTATCACCACCCACCACCACCATCCTCGATCATAATAGCCACCACTACCAATTACCACTAGCTACTACCCTGAACTATCACCATCAACCAAAACTATCACTAACCGTCATCTCTAGTCAGGATTCACAAGCACCACCATTAGCCATCACCATCGGCAACTACCATAGAATATAGATTGATTAGTATTTTAATTGAATTTTATGTTTATTAATTTTCAAATAAAGATAAATTGCATACATTCAGATGTTAAAAATCAAACGGTCTTAATCATTTAGTATTCAGATCTTAATACACATTTTAATATTCAGATGTGTATTCAGATTCAGATGTCTTAATCTTAATACACATCTTGATATTCAGATGTGTATCCAGATTCAGACGTCTTAATCTTAAAAAAAATAAATGAGGCCTAAGTTATGGCGTTTGGACATAAGAATTATGAAGTTCCTGAAAAAAGTGAAAAAAAGTTTCAAGTGAAAATGGTATTTGAAAATTAGAGTTTTGTTTGGACATGAATACAATTTGGAGTTATTTTTGAATTTTTGTGAGTGATTTGAAGTGAAAATTTTGAAAAACAGTTTTTTTGGAGTTTTTAAAATTTTTGAAAAATTTCAAAATCCAATTTCAAGTGAAAATTAAAATTTTCATGGCCAAACTGATTCCGCAAAAAAGCTAAATTTTTCTAAGAGAAAGTAATTTTTTTTTTATGGCCAAACGTAAATATGTTCCCCGTCTAAGACATGGCATAGTTTTTTACTCTTTTTTCTAAAATGTCTAAATGCAGGTACCAGTTTAGAAGGTAGGCCTAGTCCTAGGGTCCATAGGAACTAGCGGTTATAAATAGACACAATGTGGGTTACAACTTTGGACCAAAAAACAATATGTAATTCTTTGAGCTTCTAGCCAAATTAATTACGGGTCGTCTTAAAAGTCTAAAAACCAACTCAGCAGCCATATTTTGTGGAGGAATATGTTGACGCTATCAAAAATTCTAGAATTAATTTACTTAGCTTCTTTCAAACCGACCAACTTCTTGCCGTCAGTCACTTGAATGAAACGTGAAGTTAATAATTTTATGTTGTTGTCCAAATAAGATGGCTTTTGTTTTTGGGCCTAAACGAATTCCATTGCTTTGGAAAAGTCGGGTGTGTACTGTGAAAGGTGGGCGAGTCAAAAGAAGTGAAAATAGCACGGGCTAGCCAGTTTTCAGATTGATATTTGAAAAATAGTTAACTTTTGCAAAGTCATTGAAAAATAGTCACTGTTTTGCTGCAACACGGAAAGTTACAGCATAATATACTGGAGATTGGAGCACCTGTATATGAACTTCCAGTATATTATGTTGGAAGTCCAGTATATTATACTGGAACTCCAGTATATTATGCTGAAATATTTTTCGGATTTTGAACAATGTTTTCGTTTAGATTTATCTTTAAATAAAAAGTGGCTAAATTTCGATTACTTTTAAAATAATAGTTATTTTTCAATTACCACTTGTAAATCTGGCTATTTTTGAATTTCACCCTCAAAAGAAGGACCAACAGATTCTAGGATTGATACGTTTTTTGAAGAATAAGTCTGGTGAAGCACCATACTTTAGGCAAATTCCATTCTGAAATAGGAGAGTAAACAGAGAATTTTAATATAAGTTTATATGGTCACGCGCTTTTATGCTATTATTGCATAGCACAATAAATAAATTCGTGAGGTCTATTAGGCCAAAGAGCATAATACGTGTCATGTGCTGGGCCGTGATAGAACCAACGGTTAATTGATCAATTAATTTATAAATACGGGTAGATTATCGGTGTATGTTTTAATAAATAATTACACGCATCTATTTTTAGATGATCTTATAATATAAAAATACTTTTAGACAATCAATGTATGATAGTTAAATTCTAATTAATTTATAAGAAATCGTTGAGCTTGAAAATTCAACAACCTTAATTCTGTGCTTATAAGATAAAAATCTAGAATTTGCTTCTCCATAATAAGAATTGCGTTGGAAAAATCAGTGTAAGTTAAAAAAGCGACTTTGACTAGCAACAAGCAGTATCTTCACAAGTCATTCATGTCAAGTATCAGTCTCCATTGACTGCAAAAGAGAGCCATCCTTGCGACTAGTCACTAGATTGATAGGGATGGCCCAAACATTCGTTAGAGTACAATATTACGGAGCATTTGCAAAAATGGCCTTATTTGAAGCCACTATTTAAATTCTGTCCCGTTTGGCCGGTAGGTTAGATCTGTTTGCAACAAGAAAAATTCATACAACTACCTTTAATTGCTACATTTACCAATCGTTTCCGTGGACTAAATTCGTCTGCAAAAATAAATTTTATTCAATTACTTTAAAAGGTGAAATATAAAACACTAGATTATCGAGGATAAAAGTTTAAAAGTAACCCTAAAAGGCTATACAGTGCAAATAGTCCCAATAATAACTCCGTTATCTTCTTTTACAGACAATCCCTGAGCAAGTATAGGCATGGGGTTCAAATTTTCATACGGTAGCAGTTCAGTTTTTTTAATACTATCATATTACTTAAATAACTATGTATATTAAGTATGGATCAGTAGTTTGAAAAATATAACATACTAAATAGTACGGATTAGCTAACTAATGCATAAATAACTTAAGCGCAAATACAAGAACTTCCCAGTTCTAAATTCTTGTGAAGTATAGGCAAAAAGAAAGGAGATAAACAACGATTTTCGCTATGCTTGTCCACAAATCTAAATAATGTGCTATATATTTGCAGGAAAATCTTAGTCTTATAATTATCCTGTAAATAACAATAACATTATGTCTAATATGACTTAAGAGATCTCAAATGTTATTCTGAAACTTGTACGAACCAAAGCAAAGAAAAAAAAAAAACACATTCTGTTTGATGTATAAAACTGAATATATAATTCACCGGCCTTGACCCCAAATTTCTTTTGGGGATGAACCTGTCTAGTAGTGAACGACAATGGATATTTTATGGGCTTGTGTATGATCATTTGATAAAACATTTGTCTGTCTATGACTATAGGTCCCGCTTATTATTCGTCGCTTTTCTAAAGACCTAGCCTAGAACTAATAGTACGATTTTGAGAAACATACATACTCTCTATAGAACGACATATACACTAAAAGAAAAGTGCTAATTACATGGGAATTTTACATGGGAGTTCTATTTGCAGATAATATCTGCGGATTTTCACGAGAAAAATTAAAATTCTTAAATTTAGAATATTTTACAAGCAAAAAATATTTTCCCAGAAAAATCTGTAGGTAACTTTGGCGCCATAAAGCGCCAAAATATTTTCTAGGAAATTACCTAGGGAAACTAATGCGCACGTATATTTTTGCAGGAAAATTCGCAAGTTATTAAACAAAGAAAATGAAAAAAATTCGTATGATAATCCGTAGGAAAATCCCTAGGTAACGCTAATTTACTTGGGGATATTTTCTTGGGAATTTATTTGGAGATTTGCTTATTTGAAAAATATCTAGGGATGTTGTTGCTACGGATTTAGCTGGAGATTTTTTCCGGGGGATTGACCTGGGGATTGTCTTAGCTGGGGAATTACCTAAGGGTGTTGTTGCTGCGGATGTAACTGGAGATATTTTCTTGGGGATTTACTTGAAAATTTTCTTACTTGAAAAATTATCTAGAGATTTTGTTGCTGTAAATTTAGTTAAACAAAATTCTTGGGGATTTGCTTATTTGGAGAATTACATGGGAATTTTATTATTATAATTTTTGCTAGAAACTTGTTCTTGGTGATATAGCTGGGAATTTTCTTACCTGCAAATTTTTCTGAATTTTGATTGGGGATTTGTTATAAGGATTTAGACGATGTTTGGATTGACTTATTTTAAGTGCTTATCACTTTTCTAATACAGTCAGACCTCTCTATAACAACATCCCTATAAAACAACCATTCACTATAAAAGCCAAGTTTTTCTTAGAACCGATTTTTAAAGTTATATTTTACCCTTCTACAATAATTTTTTAACCTATAATAGCAACAACCATGTTTATAGCATAACGCTCTTTGTAAAATTACCCCTCTATAACATCCATATAGAATCATTAAGATTACTAATAATAGTTTTAAAAACATACACACAATCTTTTCCATTAAACAAAGTTTCTATCTTGCATAAGATATAAGATTTGAAGATTGCACATGATATATTTTCTATTGGACAAATTTTAAAAAACTATTTAGATGAAAAATTTAATTGTTAAGCTCTTAGATTGTTTTCAAGAAAAAGCTATTGGATATCTTTTGCTAAAAATTTGGACACAAATTTTCGTCAATTCAAGCGTTATATCGCTAGTAAGAGAATAAACCTACAAAACAAGCTACAATTACAACGTTCTTCCATCAATCTTGAAAGAATTTATTTTTCTAGGTAGCTTTAAAATGTCTGCCTTAGAATTTAAATCTTTATACGTTTAGTTATAAATTTATTAATAATGTATTGTCTTTCTTCAATATTTAACTAGTGAAATATGCATATCTTTTGAGATTTTAAATTTGAATAATTTTCTTATGTGTAACATTAAAAAAGGAAAAATAATTAATTTTTGGATAATTTTTATCTATAACAACCAAAAAATATTTAAACGTCAAATGCTGTTATAAATGTATAACAACCATTCATTATAAAAGCAAAAAAATATCGAAACAAACGAGCATGTTATAGAGAGGGTTGACTGTAAATGGTGTTTGACAATGATAAAAAGTGCTTAAAAGTATATACTTTTAGGCATAAAAAGTATAAAATAAGCCAAAAATCAAAAGTTGGGTATTACCAACTTATGGCTTTAGGCTTTTGGCTTTTAGCTTATAAACTACTTTTTAAAAGCCAATCTAAATACCTTCTTAGATTGAAATGTTATTTGCTGCTTTAGTTGAATATATAATCCTTGAAAATTTACCTGAGGATTTTATAGTAAGATATTTAAATTTGAATTTCTACAGATACTTAAAAAAATATTATTTAAAATTTTAAGAAAATGTTATTTTTTTAATTTAAAAAAATATTTTTTTTTCTAAAAACTACAAAAACTTGATTAGGAAAACACATCCTTCAATTTTAATTTTATCTATTATATATTTGTCGATTGTGTAGGTAAATATAATAATACTGACTCTATATAAAACTTATATATATATATATATATATATATATATATATATATATATATATATATATATAGCACTTATAGTCCAGGATTCATATTTCTCTTATTTTTGACCTTGTTCCTCATTTATACCATTTATCTAATACATTAAAAAGGAGCCGAAACGTCACTTTAAATGCTTATGCGTTATAACCTTTGCATCTTTCTGAAGAGGTTACATTTCCTTTGAGAGGAAGGTGTCTTTTAAAGCTCCCTCTGTCTTAGAGATGTCCGTTTGTCGCACGGCTTTCCCAACTACAAATACTTAAAATTACAGTATCTATTGTTATTATTCTTTTTTCCCCTTCTTTCATTGATTTTAGTCGCCAATATTTTGTTTTTTCAGGCTTCCTATTAGTTTGTGGTGTTCCTTTTTTTGTTTGTTTATACTATCATATTTTATTGACTTTAGGTGTGTTGTTTCTTGCAGGTTGATATTAATTGGTGCATCGATCATTATCTTTTGAGAGGAGTAACTTGCTTCTCCTTTCTCCTCCGTTTTTTTCTTCTGTTTCCCTTCAAATTTATTTCTTGAGTTATAAGTAGTGAAGTTGCTGTATGTATGAAATAAAAATTACTTAGATAATTCTTTGCTGTAAATTTTGGTCAATCTGTTGTGTTTGTGGAGAAAAAAAATACTTCTCTTTCTCTTTTGCTAATAAAATCAGGTGGAGAATCTATATTTATCATAGACTTTTTGACCTATACCCTTTCTATATTAATTCCTACAAAGAGTTGGCACGATGCCTTTTAGGTTCATACGCAATGTCTTTTAGGATCTCTTCCTTATCATTTCTTCTTTGCTACATCTGATTTTTTGTAAGGCAAATATCAACGAAGATAGAAAGATCACGAGAGTTGAAGTTCAAGAGGTAAGACTATCATTGAATTAATTTTTATTTGTAAAGAATATTTAAATATGATAAAGGCGAGAAGGCTTTACATAATTTTGGTAATTTTGATTGAGAGGGATATCCTCGATATTAATGGTATTATAAAAAAAGTATATATGTGGTGTTTTTATTTATTTATTTGGATTTGTTTTTTATTCTATTTTTTTGTATTTATTTTTTCCTTATACATTTGATCTGTAACGTTTTTCCTTATAACATCATTTGTTAAGATATTTTTTTCTACAGATCTCTCTAACATGCTAACTTGTATCTTGATGTTGATTTTCAGATAATCATTTAAATCACGTAAGATATAATATTTTGAGAAAGTTGACATTTATCACAGAGGGGAAGTTATTGTTAAGAATAGTAACAATGTAGAGGATGAAAGTTGAGAAGAAGAAAGGTGATGGAGATGCCGGATGTATATAAAATGAATGTCAGTGTGTTGAGTTATGTATTTTGATGATTAACAAGTATGTACAATGAACATATGCTAAGAATCAGGTTCTCACAATAACTGCTGAAAGTTCTTACAGGGCAGTGACTTTTTCTGTAAAAGTTATTGTAGTCCGATATTGGTGGGAAGGACTATTAGTGTCTTAAAGTATTCTGCCTAAGGATATTTGCAGATAGGAGTCACGAAGCTTGAGGAGTCCTCATGATCTCAAGATTTGTAAGTGAACGAGAGTTCGACCGTGCTTAGAACTCGGAGCTGTGAGGATTTAAATACCTTGCATATGGACTGTTGAAGTCCATATAGTCCAAATTTTTTATACACTTACCGGAGAAAAAGAGCACATCATTTTCAGTTCAAAATACTCCTGAAGTTGCTGACCAAGATTGTTCGAAAAGCTAATTCCTTTTCCACTTGAGACAGTCTAGTTCATGTGTATTAGGGGATTGAGTTATATTCATATCTACATTCAAACAATTTTAGTTAGTTTATTTTTTAAGTTTGCAAGTTAGAGTAACTTGTAGTCTTTATATAATAAGTAGAAGTAGTTGAAGTGTGGAGGTGTATTAGGTTACAAGAATTGAAATTTGCACATTTGGCTCATTTGTTCTAGTAAAGTTGAAGTTAAAATCCTACGTGGTATGTCGTGGTTTTGGCATCTTTGAGCCGGCTGATTTTCTACTTAAAATTGCTATTTTTTACTTCTCTGTTGATTTCGTTTAAAGCGTAAGAAGTAAGGTAAAAAATCAAGTTCTTTTATAATTTAGGAGGACACTTAAATTAACAATTGGTATCAGAGTAGGTTCTCTTAAACGTGGTTAATACCTCAAGAGATCTTGGAAGAAATGAGTGCTCCACCTGAAATTAATGAAGGACCGTTAACTACTAGACCACCCATGTTTAATGGGTAATATTACACTTGGTGGAAGGCAAAAATGGAGGACTTCCTAGCGGCTGAGGACTATGAACTCTGAACTATAGTAAATCGAGGACCATTGACTCCCGCCAAGCAAAATGGGCAAAATGAGACTGCTCCCAAGGACTACTCAGAATTTGTGGCAACTGATTTCAGAATGATGGAAAAGAATACCAAGGCCAAGAAGATTCTCATTTGTGGACTTGGTCTTGATGAATACAACATGATATTTGCCTGATCCAATGCTAAGGAAATTTGGGACGCCCTTCAAACTGCTCATGAAGGGACAAATCAGGTGAAGAGATCAAGAATTGAGTTCCTAATGCGAAACTATGAGCTCTTATCTATGAAGGAGTCTAGGCCTATTCAGGAGATGATGACCAGGCTCACTATCATAACAAATGAACTAAAATCTCTGGAAAAGATGTTCACTTCTGAAGAATTGGTTAGCAAAGTCCTGAGGATTCTCCCTGCCTCATGGGAACCAAAGGTTACAACCATTCAAGAAGCGAATGAGTTGGAAAAAATCTCACTAGACGAGTTGATTGGGAATTTAAATACTCATGAGATGAGAAATCTGGAACTACGCAAGGAAGAACCAAAAAAGGGATAAGGTGCTGATTCTCAAGGCTACAGATGAAGATGAGTCCGGCAATGATGCTCTGGATATTTCACTGTTTGCTAAGTTCAAAAAATTCATGAAGAACTCCAAAAATGCACCAAAGAGAGAAAATGATAGAAAACCTAAGCAGGTTGACAAATCTTTATATGATGGATGCTACAAGTATAACAAGCTAGATCATATCATCAAAGACTGTTCAATGTGAAAAATAAAATAGAAAAAAGAAAGAGCTGAGAAAGAAAAAATGGTAAGTTAAAGGAGCGTGGTATAAACAAAAATAAAATTATAGGTAAGGGATTTATTAAGGCCATGAAACAAGCCTTCCTGACAGCATATAAAGATAGTGGAAGTGACAAAGAGGAGGAGAAAGAAGAGGAGAAAGAAGATGAGACCATTAATCTGTATGCTGTAATTCAATCTGAAAACTCCAACAAGTCTAAACCTCATATACAACTAGGAATGTATATTGGGAGACCCCTCATTTTAATGGACATCATTTTTATGAATGAAAGATGCACATGAAGATGTTTCTTCAAGCGACTGATTATGACTTAGTGGATAATTTTAATCATGGGCCAATCATACCTATGAATGTGAATAGTAATGGAGACAAGAGTATCAAAAGAGAGGAAGAATATAATGCGGAGGATCGCCAGATCATCTAGAAAAATGCCAAAGTAAAGGACCTTCTTTACAGGAGCCTTCCAAGGAATGTTCTCTACAAGGTGTCCTCCTGTCTCTCTACCAATGACATATGGAGGATCCCGGAGGATGATTATGAAAATAAAAATATTGATCTAGCACCGATGGCAATTGAAGAAAATAACTCAGAAGAGGAAGTGATAGGGATGGCGGCCAAGTGATTCAGAAGCTGAAGATGAACCAAATTAAGTAAGTATCTCTAAATTGAAATAAAACATTCATGTTATGCCTAATAAACAACTAATGACCATAATAGTAACTATGATAAGTAAAATGGACATATTAAGTGCTTGAAAAAGCAGTTAATAAGTAATCTTTAATTTGGAAAGCTTGATTTCAAAAACCTTGAAACAGACAAAACTGACCTTGAAAAATTGATTAAGGATCTTAACGACCAAGTCTTTGACCTTATTGCACTGAATGAGCAACAAGCTTCTAAAAATGAAAAGGGAATAATTAGTGATTTGCAAAGTAACCTTGCAAAGGAACGGAAAGAGCATAAGGATAGTCTATACGATGCTGATACCAGGAATAAAATACTACTAGAGAATCTTGAAAAGGAAAAGTATGAACTATCTAGATTAAACAAATGGCATATATCATCTGATGCATTAAATTGGCTGAATGAAAATTGCAACACAAATAGGTCAGGAATTGGCTACAAGAAACCTGTACCAAGATTTGATCCTAAGTATATTGGAATCTATAATAATAAAATATGCACTCATTGTAAAAACGTTGGACATTTCACAGATAACTGTCTTGCTTTAACTCATGCTCAGTTTAAGAACACTTTTGGCTTACCTAAATATGTGGCAATAAAAGAAAAAACAAATGTCACTGTCACAATCCAAAATCTCAAGTGCCGTGATGGCACCTATCATGATACTAGGCAAGCCGACAACTCACACATACCAACATCTTGAAATTTAAAATATACGAAAATAAGCTTAAGTAAGTAAAAGTCTCATAAAACTAGATGAAAATGTCACAACTCAATACAGAATTTTTCAAAACCCGGGTGTCACTAAGTACATGAGCATCTATACAATAACATAGTCTGATACACTGTCCAAGAAAATAGAACTGAATAAGTAAAACTGAGAGATAGGGGAGGAGAGTCAAGGTCTGCGGACGCCAAGGCAGCTACCTCGATAATCTCCGAACGGCTGAAACTCCAAGATCAACTGCCACCGTGCCCGAAAACTGTATCTGCACACGAAGTGCAGGGTGTAGTGTGAGTACAACCAACTCAATAAGTAACAATTCTAACCTTTGGACTGAAAGCAGTGATGAGTCCGAACAATACGGTCCAAATACATAATTAAGCAGTACGAAAATTTACAGAACATATGACAATAATATCTCGGAGAAACTCATAATTTGCAAGTACCAGTACAGGAATGTAGACATGCTTCTAGGTTTGACAGTTAAACTCAAAACAGAAAAAAATATGTCAAGTCCGAATGATATGAGGAATATGACATCTCTATATCTACATGCCAATATGCATATCGTATGTGATGTAATACAATGGAAGCCTCGCGTACTCACACTCTCAGACTACCCAACCTGACCGTATCAATTCTCACTCATCACACTCAATCACTCAGCACTGTACAATACCCACTGCGGCGTGCAGCCCGATCCCACGATGAATCAATAGTAACTGCGCTCACTGTGGGTGTGCACACTCCAGAAGAGGTAGATCCAGACTAAGCGCTAATAAATTCTGCTGCGGCGTGCAACCCGATCCCATTGTGAATCAATAATACCTACTGCGATGTGCAACCTGATCCCATCATGAGTCAATAATGCCCGCTATGACGTGCAACCCGATCCCATCAATATCACTCACAAACAGGCCTTAGGCCTCACTCAATCATCAATCTCTCCATTCTCTAGGGCTCACAACACTCTTGCTAAGCAACCCAAATCAATGATACATGATGTGACAATGTATGATAATAGAGACTGAAATATGATATGCAATGATGAATGCGACTAATTACATAACTGCAATTAAGCAAATAACTTAACAGCAAAGAACGACCACTATGGGTCCCAATAGTACCACCACATAGTCTAAACATGATTTTTAACATTAATCACAGCTCAAGTGCCCTAACATATAGAGTACAATAATAATATTCAGATAAGATAGCTACACAGTTCCATGGAATCGGCTGAATCACAATTACTATGGTGCACACCCACATGCCCATCACCTAGCATGCGCGTCACCTCAACACTAATCACGTAGCACGTAATTTCAGGGATTCATACCTTCAGAACCAAGTTTAGAAGTGTTACTTACCTCAAACCGTACAAATCTCTACTCCAACAAGCCCTTGCCTTGCGAATCGGCCTCCGAATGCCTCGAATCTAGCCACAAATAATTCGATACAATCAACTCAAGCTATATGAATCAATTCCATATAAAAATGCCTCAAACCCTCGTTTCTGAGATTTTAAATTCTGCCGAGACATCCTTCAATCGTGATCGTGGAAAATGCCTCGCGATCGCGAAGCACAAAACTAAGCTGCCCCAGAATTAACTCTACGTAATCGCGTAAAGCTCCAGGCGAACGTGATGACTAACCATCACTGACCTACGTGATCGCAGACACTGCTACGCGATCGCGAATAACAACCACACGGAACCCAACTGCCTCACTTCCTTTTTGCGAACGTGACTTAGCCCACGCGTTCGCGATTCACTGCCTTCTCCTGCTACGCGATCGCAAACACATTCACCCGATCGCATAGCACTAAATCCCCAGCTCCCCAAATAATCCTTCACGGCCGTAGACCAATCCACATGATCACATAGAAGGAAACCATAACACACTACACCGTCAGGCTTCATCAATCTTCAAAGTCCCATTTCATTCCGTTAACCATCTAAAATCCACCAGAGGCTCCCGGGACCTCAACCAAACATACCAACCAGACCTAAAACATCATACGAACTTAGTCGAGGCCTCAAATCACATCAAATAACATAAAAATTATGAATCACACCCCAATCCAAGCCTAATGAACTTATGAACTCCTAAATTCTATATTCGATGCCGAAACCTACCAAATCAAGTCCGATTGACCTCAAATTTTGCACACAAGTCATAAATGACACAACGAACCTATTCCAACTTCCAGAACCAAAATTCGAGCCCGGTAACCACAAAGTCAACTCTCGGTCAAACTTCTCAATTTCCAAAACTTCTAATTTTCCAACTTTCGCCATTTCAAGCCAAAATCAACTACGGACCTCCAAATCACTATCCGGACACACTCCTAAGTCCAAAATCACCCAACAGAGCTATCGGAATCATCAATACTCCATCCCGGAGCCATTTACACATAAGTCAGCATCTGGTCAACCTTTTTAACTTAAGCTTCTAACCTTGAGACTAAGTGTCTCAACTCATTCTGAAACATCCCCGGAACCGAACCAACTACCCCGATAAGTCACATAACGAAAATTGAGCATAAAATAAGCAGTAAATGGGGAAACAGGCTACAACACTCAAAATGACCGATCGGGTCGTTACATCCTCCCCCCTTGAACAAACGTTCATCCTCGAACGAGTCTAGAAATATACCTGGAGTCTCAAATAGGTGTAGATATCTACTCTGCATCTCCTGCTCGGTCTACCAAGTAGCCTCCTCAACTGGCTGACCTCTCCACTGCACCTTCACTGAAGCTATGTTCTTTGACCTCAACTTTCGAACCTGCCGGTCCAAAATGGCCACCGGCTCCATATCATAAGTCAAATCACCATCCAACTGAACCGTGTTGAAGTCCAAAATATGAGACGGATTGCCGACATACTTACGGAGCGTAGAAACATGAAACACTGGATGAATACTCGACAGACTAGGCGGCAAGGCAAGTTTGTAAGCCACCTCTCCAATCCTCTGAAACACCTCAAACAGACTAATGTACCGAGGGCTCAACTTGCCCTTCTTCCCGAACCTCATAACACCCTTCATGGGTGAAACATTGAGTAGTACCTTCTCCTTAACCATGTAAGCAACATCACGAACCTTCCGATCGGCATAGCTTTTCTGTCTAGACTGCGCCGTGCGAAGCTGATCCTGAATCAACTTAACCTTGTCCATAACATCCTGAACCAAGTCAGTGCCCAACAGCCTAGCCTCACTTGACTCAAAATATCCCATCGGAGACCGACACCGTCTCCCATATAAAGCCTCATACGGAGCCATCTGAATGCTCAATTGGTAGCTGTTGTTGTAGGAAAACTCTGCAAGCGGCACAAACTAATCCCAAGAACCCTCGAAATCTATGACACAAGCGCGTAGCATATCCTCCAATATCTGAATAGTGCGCTCGAACCGTCCGTCTGTCTGAGGGTGGAATGCTGTACTCAACTCAACCTGTGTGCCTAACTCTCACTGCACTGCTCTCCAAAACTGCGATGTGAACTGCGTGCCCCGATATGAAATGATGGACACCGTCACACCGTGAAGGTGATCAATTTGCGGATGTAGATCTCAGCCAACCGCTCCGAAAAATAAGTAGTCCCAATTGGAATGAAATGCGCGGACTTGGTCAAACGATCCAGAATCACCCAAATAGCATCAAACTTCATCGAAGTCCGTGTGAGCCCAACTACAAAATCCATGGTGATACGCTCCCATTTTCACTCCGGAATCTCAAGCCGCTGAAGCAATCCGCCCGATCTCTGATGCTCATACTTCACTTGCTGACAATTTAGGTACTGAGCTACAAACCCAACTATATCCTTATTCATCCTCCTCCACCAATAGTGATGCCTCAAGTCCTGGTACATCTTCGCGGCACCTGGATGAATGGAATACCGCGAACTGTGGGCCTCCTCAAGGATCAACTCACGTAGCCCATATATATTAGGCACACAAATCCGGACCTGCATCCCCAACACCCCACCATCCCCAATAGTAACCTCCTTGGCATCGCCGTGCTGAACCGTGTGGGGATCATCATACTGGCGCTCTCTGATGCGATCATATAAGGAAGACCGAAAAACCACACAAGCTAGAACCTGACTGGTCTCCGAAATATCTAATCTCACAAACTGGTTGGTCAAGGCCTGAGCATCAGCTACAAGCGGTTTCTCACCAACAGGAATAAATGCAAGGCTACCCATACTCACTGCCTTTCTACTCAAGGCATCGTCCACCATATTGGCCTTCCCGGGATGATATAGAATAGTAATATCATAGTCCTTTAGCAGCTCCAACCATCTCCGCTACCTCAAATTTAAATCCTTCTATTTGAACAAGCGATGGAGACTTCGATGATCCGTAAATACCTCACAAGACACACCGTAGAGATAATGCCTCCAAATCTTCAACGCATGAACAATGGCTGCCAACTCCAAATCATGAACAACGTAGTTTTTCTCATGGGGTTTCAATTGATGCGAAGCATAATCAATCACTCTACCCTCCTGCATCAAGACACACCCAAAACCAATCCTAGAAGCATCCCAATACACTGTATAAGAGCCTGTCGCTGAAGGCAAAACTAGAACTAGAGTTGTGATCAACGCAATCTTGAGCTTCTGAAAGCTCTCCTCACACTCATCCGACCACCTGAATGGAGCACCCTTCTAGGTCAATTTGGTCAAAGGTGCTGCAATGGGCGAGAAACCCTCTACAAAGCGACAATAATATCCGGCCAAGCCGAGAAAGCTCCGAATCTTAGTAGCTGAAGACGGTCTTGGCCAACTCTGAACCACCTCTATCTTCTTTGGATCCACCTTAATCCCCTCACCGGACACCACGTGCCCCAAGAACGCCACCAAACTGAGACAACTCACACTTGGAGAACTTGGCATAAAGCTTCTCCTCCCTCAGCCTCTGTAGTACAATCCTCAAATGCTGTGCATGCTCCTCCTGGCTACGTGAGTAAACCAGGATATCATCAATGAATACTATGACAAATGAGTTAAGATATGGCTAAAATACACTATTCATAAGATGCATGAATGCTGCTGGGGTGTTGGTCAGCCCAAAAGACATCACAAGGAACTCATAGTGACCATAACGGGTCCTGAATGCTGTCTTCAAAATATCCCAGTCCCGAATCTTCAACTGGTGATACCCAGACCTCAAATCAATCTTAGAGAACACCCTCTCTCCTTGAAGATGGTCAAATAAATCATCAATGCGCAGCAATGAATACTTGTTCTTGATTGTAACTTTGTTCAACTTCCTATAGTCGATGCACATCCGCATAGTACCATCCTCCTTCTTCACAAACAGAACCGGTACGCCCCAAGGCGACACACTAGGCCTAATAAATCCCCCATCAAGAAGTTCCTTAAGCTGCTCTTTCAATTTCTTTAGCTCAGCTGGTGCCATACGATACGGAGGAATAGAAATGGACTGAGTGCCCGGCACTAAGTCAATACCAAAGTCAATATCCCTTTCGGGTTGCATGCCCGGAAGGTCTGTAGGAAACACATCCGGAAAGTCTCGCACCACCGGAATAGAATCAATAGTAGGGGTATCAGCACCAACGTTCCTCACAAAGGCCGAATATGACAGACAACCCTTCCCAACCATCTGTTGGACCTTCAAATATGAAATCACCCGCTGTGAACATAATCTAGAGAACCTCTCCACTCGATCCTTGGCAACCCCGGCATCGCCAACGTCACAGACTTAGCATGACAATCCAGAATAGCATGACATGGAGAC
Organism: Nicotiana tomentosiformis; assembly: GCF_000390325.3. Lineage (NCBI taxonomy): Eukaryota > Viridiplantae > Streptophyta > Magnoliopsida > Solanales > Solanaceae > Nicotiana > Nicotiana tomentosiformis. The sequence goes on along the minus strand of NC_090818.1, from coordinate 73,352,922 downwards.
AACCAATCCATACCCAAAATCATGTTGAAATCGACCATACTAAGCAATAAGAGATCAACTCTAGTCTCCAATCCCCTAATAGTCACTACACACGACCAATATACATGGTCCACAACAATTGTATCGCCCACTGGCGTAGATACATGAACATATGAAACTAAGGATACATGTGGCATATCCAGATAACGAGCAAAATATGATGATACATACAAATAAGTGGAACCAGGGTCAAATAATATAGAAGCATCCCTGTGGCATACTGATACAATACCTGTGATCAATGTGTTTGAAACAACAACTTCTGGCCTAGAAGGAATAGCATAGAATCGAGCTTGACCGCCACCTGATCGGCCTCCCTCTCTAGGGAGGCCTCTGGCTACCTGAGCCCTACCCCGAGCGGGCTGAGCGGTGGTGAAGTAACTGGTGCGGAAGTCGTAGCCTAACTCCTCTGCTGAACTGGACCTCCCGAAAGGCGTGGACAATGCCTCTTCACATGGCCTAACTCTCCACACTCAAAACAACCCCTCTCGGAAAATGGCAGCAAGTACTAAAGCGGACCCCGAGAACCAGAATAACTACCAGAGGAACTTGGTGCAAATGAACCCTGAACTGAAGGAGCACGAGATAAAATCTGAGCTGGGAGTGCACTGAGAGATGACTGACCCAATCGAGCACTCTATGAACCATGGCTAGCTGATGCGCCATGATGAACTGGATGAGCCATCTGAGTGGGCCTATAAAGACAACCCATGTTGTGGTGGAATTGACCCCCAGAGGGAGCACCACTGAAACCACCTGAACCACGAGGCCTCTTGGCCTCCCTCTCCTGACTACGGACCAACTCTAGCTACCGAGCAATATCAACCACCTCATCGAACCTAGCACCTGATACACTTTCCTGAGTCATAACAAAATGCAACTGATAGTTAAGGCCATCAATAAACCTCCTAATCCTCTCCCTCTCAGTAGGAACCAACCAAGCTGCATGACAAGCCAACTCTGAAAACCTCATCTCATACTGGGTCACAGACATGCCCTCCTGGTCTAGCTGTTCGAACTGCCTGCGCCACTCCTTCCTGCGGGTCTGTGGCACAAACTTCTCCAATAGGAGAACGGAGAACTCATGCCATGAAAGTGGTGTAACACCGACTGTCCTGCTCCTCTCATTGGTCTCCCACCATCTGAAGACAGCCCCTGATAGCTAAAAAGTAGTAAAGGATACTCCACTAGTCTCCAGAATACCCGCCATGCGAAGAATCCGCTGGCACCTATCCAGGAAGTCCTGAGCATCCTCTGACTCATCCCTACTGAATGATGGAGGTTGGAGCATCCCAAATTTCTCTAGTCTCTTTTGCTCCTCATCATTCATAATGGGACCCACCTGTGCCTGAGCAACTGCAACCTGCTGGGCTGGTAGTACTCCTGGTGTCTGAAGTCCTTACACCACCTGCTCTAGAGTACGAGCGGTGAGAGTCAGAGTACCTCCCCTGGCTTGAGAAGTGGCCGGCAGGGCCTGAATAGAAACCGCCTAAGCAAGGCTAGTTCAAACAGTCAATATCTGGGCCAAAGCCTCCTGAAGGCCTGGAATCACAATTGGCACAACTGGTGCCTAAGCTAGCCCCACTGGCTCAACCACATCTAGAACCTACTCCTGAGCTAGAGCAACTAGTGGATATGTAGGTGCTGCTCTAGCTGCTGTACGAGCTGCACCTCGGCCCCTACCGCAGCCCCGACCTCTCGTGGCCCTAGCTGGTGGTACTGGTGGCCGTTCGACTGATCCGGTAGCACGTGTCTTCACCATCTATGAGAGAATAGAATAATAAAATTTTAGTTCCCGGAATCAATAAATTCGCACGACAAGAATACAAGAAAGTGAAGTTTTCCTAAGGGTTCGGTAGCCTCTTAAAGATAAGTACAGACGTCTCCGTACTGATCCGCAAGCCTCTCATGACTCATGAGACCTATGTAACCTAGGCTTTGATACCAACTTGTCACGACCCAAAATCTCACGTGCCGTGATGGCACCTATCATGATACTAGGCAAGCCGACAACTCACACATACCAATATCTTGAAATTTAAAATATACAGAAATAAGCTTAAGTAAGTAAAAGTCTCATAAAACTGGATGAAAACGTTACAGCTCAATACAAAATTTCCCAAAACCCAGGTGCCAATGAGTACATGTGCATCTATACAATAACATAGTCTGATACACTGTCTAAGAAAATAGAACAGAATAAGTAAAACTGAGATATAGGGGAGGAGAGTCAAGGTCTGCGGACGCCAAGGAAGCTACCTCGATAATCTACGAATGGCTGAAACTCCAAGATCAACAACCACCGTGCTCGGAAACACCTGGATCTACACATAAAGTGCAGGGTGTAGCGTGAGTACAACCAACTCAATAAGTAACAAGTCTAACCTTTGGACAGAAAGCAGTGACGAGTCCGAACAATACGGTCCAAATACATAATTAAACAATACGGAAATTTATAGAACATATGACAATAATATCTCGGAGAAACTCATAATTTAGTACAGGAATGTAGACATGCTTCCAGGTTTAACAGTTAAACTCAAAATAGATAAAATATGTCAAGTCTGAATGATATGAGGAATATGACATCTCTCTAACTACATGCCAATATGCATATCATATGTGATGCAATACAATGGAAGCCTCGCATACTCAAACTCTCAGAGTACCCAACCTGACTGTCTCAATTCTCACTCATCACACTAAATCATCAGCACTGTACAGTACCCACTGCGGCGTGCAACCCGATCCCATCATGAATCAATAGCAACTGTGCTCACTATGGATGTGCACACTCCGGAGGGGCAGATCCAGCCCACGCACAACTCGATCCCATTGTGAATCAATAATACCTGCTGCGGCATGCAACCTGATCCCATCATGAGTCAATAATGCCCGCTATGGCGTGCAGCCTGATCCCATCAATATCACTCACAAACAGGCCCTCGACCTCACTTAGTCATCAATCTCTCCAGTCTCTCGGGCTCACAACACTCGTGCTAAGCATCCCAAATCAATGATACATGATGTGACAATGTATGATAATAGAGACTGAGATATGATATGCAATGATGAATGCGACTAATTACATAACTACAGTTAAGCAAATAACTCAACAGCAAAGAACGACCACTATGGGTCCCAATAGTACCACCACATAGCCTAAACATGATTTCTAACATTAATCACAGCTAAAGTGCCCTAACACATAAAGTATAGTAATAATATTCAGATAAGATAGCTACACTGCTATGAGATCGCGAATAACAACCACACGGAACCCAACTGCCTCACTTCCTCTTCGCGAACACGACTTAGCCCACGTGTTCGCGATTCACTGCCTTCTCCAGCTACGCGATCACAAACATATTCACGCAATCGCATAACACTAAATCCCCAGCTGCCCAAATAATCCTTCGCGATCGCGGACCAATCCACGCGATCGCATAGAAGGAAACCAGAACAAACTACACTAGTAGGCTTCAACAATCTTCAAAGTCTCATTTCACTCCGTAAACCATCCGAAATCCACTAGAGGCCCCTGGGACCTCAACCAAACATACTAACCATACCTAAAATATTATACGAACTTAGTCGAGGCCTCAAATTATATCAAACAATATAAAAAACATGAATCGCACCCCAATTCAAGCCTAATGAAATTATGAACTCCTAACTTATACATTCGATGCTGAAACCTACCAAATCAAGTACGATTGACCTCAAATTTTGCACACAAGTCATAAATGATACAACGTACCTATTCCAACTTCTGGAACCAAAATCCGAGCCCGATAACCACAAAGTCAACTCTCGGTCATACTTCTAAAAAAACTTCTAATTTTTCAACTTTCGTCATTTCAAGCCAAAATCAATTACGGACCTCCAAATCACTATCTGGACACACTCCTAAGTCAAAAATCACCCAACATAACTATCATAACCATCAACACTCCATTCCGTAGCCATTTATATATAAGTCAACATCCGATCAACCTTTTCAACTTAAGCTTCCAATCTTGAGACTAAGTGTCTCAACTCATTCCGAAACATCTCCGGCAAGTCACATAACGCTAATTGAGCATAAAATAAGCTGTAAATGGGGGAACGGGGCTACAACACTCATAACGACCAGTCGGGTCGTTACAATCACTCCCTTTTCTTCAAACTAAATGGATTAAGGTTAACAAGAAAGTGACATCCAATGTCCTACCCTTCTTGGAAAAAAGGATTTGATGCATCTTTTTTCTAATAAAAAGGGACCCAAGCTTGTCTGGGTTCCTAAAGCTAAATTGTGATTTTTGTTGCAGACTAAGGTGAGATGAAGCAATCAAGATTGGTATCTGAACAATGGTTGTTTAAGACATATGACTGATAAAAAGAAGAATTTTCTCTCACTAACAACCTTCCAAGTATATGGAAAGAATGGGCAAAATAATTGGAATTGGTAAAGTTGGTACTTGCCTGTGGACTGCCTAAAAGATATGGGCATTCTTTCCATAGAAGATATGGGCAAGACTATGCTAATTGCCTATGGACTGCCTAAAAGTTTCTGGCTGAGGCAGTCGATACTGCTTGTTACCTATTAAATAGATACATAGTCAGACCTATTCTTGAGAAAACTCCTTATGAGTTACTTCGAGGAAAAAAGCCCAACATCACTCACCTAAGAGCTTTTGGTTGTAAATACTTTGTGCACAACAATGGTAAATAAGCTCTACGTAAATTTGATGATAGAAGGGATGAGTGAGTATTCTCGGGCTATTCACCATATAGTAAAACATATAAAGTGTTTAATAAAAGAACTATGTGTGTGGAAGAAAATATTCATGTGATCTTTGATGAATCTAACAATATGGGTGAGAAAGGTTTACAGGATGAAGACTATGATATAGGACTCACAGAGGAAAGAGCTCCTGAGACTGAAGGCGAATCTGAGCAACAACCTGAAGGATCATCAGGCAATCAAGAAGGAGATAAAATGTATCTGGAAGTACATGAGGAAAGGGGAACAATTCTAATAGATACTCAGTAGGATGAATTTGAACCTACTATCCCTGGTCCTTTGCACAACTTCTCTCCTGAATCATCTCAAGGTCTAAAATTTAGGCCATAGAAACACCAAACTAGTTCATCCTTGAGAAACTTGTATGCACTCACTGCCTTTTTATCACAAATAGAGCCGAAGAACATAAAGGAAGCTTAAGGGATCCAAAATAGATAATTGCCATGTAGGAGGAGCTAAACTAATTTGAGAGAAGCAAGGTTTGGCACCTGGTACTATAGCCCAAAAATAGAGCTGTTATAGGAACCAAGTGGGTGTTCAGGAACAAACTGGATGAGCAAGGAAATATCACAAGGAACAAGACCAGACTGGTGGTTCAAGGATACAATCAAGAAGAAGGTATTGACTATGAGAAAATATTTTCTCCAGTAGCACAAATGGAAGCCATCAGAATGTTGATAGTCTTTGCTGCATATATGGAGTTTACACTATATTAGATAGATATAAATAGTTCATTTCTGAATGGATATTTGAAAGAGGAAGTATTTGTTAAACAACCTCCTGACTTTGAAAGTGAAGAATTCCCTAATCATGTCTTCAAACTGGACAAGGCTCTATATAGACTAAAGCAAGCCCCAAGAGCTTGGTATGGGAGGTTGTCAACATTCCTTCTAACTATTGACTTTCAAAGAGGGAAGGTACATAACACATTATTTTTGAAAAACAAAGGAAAACACCTTATGATTGTACATGTGTAAGTGGATGATATCATTTTTGGAGTCAGTAATGAGACATTGTGTAAAGAATTTGCTGAAATAATGGGGAATGAATTTGAGATGAGCATGATGGGTGACTTGAACTTCTTTATTGGTCTACAGATCAAGCAGATACCTACTGAAACCATGATCCATCAGCAAAAGTACATCAAGAGCTCTTGAAGAAATTCAACATGAAATCCTCAAAGTCAAATGATACTCCTATTGACATTGCCACAAAGCTCGATCTAGATGAAGAAGGGGAAAATTGGAGCAAAAACTATATAGAAGAATGATTGGATCACTTTTGTATCTCACTGCAAATAGACCTGGCATTGGGTTCAGTGTAGGTCTATGTGCGAGGTTTCAGGCAAATCTCAAGGAATTCCATTTAAAGGCAGTCAAAAGAATGCTCAGATACTTGAAAGGAACTCCTGGCTTATGCATGTGGTATCCAAGAGGATACAATTTGACTTAGTTGGTTATGCTGATTCTGACTATGTAGGTTTTCATGTTAATAAGAAAAGCACTTCTGGAACAGCTCACTTTCTAGGTTCTTGCCTTGTGTCCCGGGGAACAAAGAATCATAACTCAATGGCCCTATCTATAGCTGAAGCAGAATATGTGGCAGCATGTCACGACCCCAATTTCCCTTTATAGGATGTCGTGATGGCACCTATCCTCTACGACTAGGTAAGCTAAATAGATAATAATAACTTGGTAGAAAGAATTATCAAAACACTAAAACAAAGCTGAATAATTGATATACTCTTCCGAAACCAAGCAAAAATCCCATCAATACTCTCCCCTAAACTGGTGGAACTGACTCATAAGCTCTATAGAGTAAATCTAGAATATCTAATACATCACTGTCTGAAATAAATACAACAGGAAGTAAAATTGGGAAGGTGACTCCGAGGCATGCAGACGTCGTACATGCATACCTTGAAGTCTCCGTAAGGCAGCTACAAATGATCTCTAACGACTGGCACGAATAGACGTACCTGGATCTGCACAAAAAATGTGCAGAAGCGTAGTATGAGTACACCACAATGATACCCAATAAGTATCAAGCCTAACCTCGGTAGAGTAATGACGAAGCTAGGTCAAGACACCTACTAGAATATAAATAAACAGTATAAAAACGTAATAAGGGTAATAAAGAAAAGCGGAGAAATAACTGATATGAACCAAGATAATAACATGAACTAATACCGAAAATTAAACATGAAAATAACATAAAAGAAGCAACTAAAGAGAACTACAATGATCATACCCGGGCAACAACTCCTAGAACAATAAAGAATAAAACAACAAGAAATGTTCCCACCAAAACTCTTTGCAACATGAAATAAACAGAAAGAATCACAACGAGGTACCGCCTCGTGTATAATGAAATCTTAACCGAGGTACCACCTCGTATAAGAAAGAATCACAATCGAGGTACCGCATCGTATTCACATTTCTCAATTTCAACCACAATCTTTCCTTATACCGTCGCATGAGCCCTACATTTCAAATAGATTTTTAAAACAGTTTTCCCGAAATAGCTACACGCACTTTAGCCAACCTTATGATGTCGCATGGCTTCACGTAGTTCCTTTACAAGCAACACGCGCATAAGTCCCATCTTATACCGTTGCATGCACATTAACCCCAAGCCTTATACCGCCGCATACACGTCAATATAACATCACAATAATAACTCGCACCACAAGTGCCCATATATCACAACTTGCCAATAATCAACAATATCAATGTTTTCACAAAAATAGCCTATGTCTCCACCACAACGTGTACAAGAATAGCAACAGCAACAATGAATATAAAATGCTCAACAAGATGTTTCAACAATAACAATTTTGTCTCAACGTGATAACGGCTTCACAACTTCAACACCAATAACTCAACAATGAGAAACAATGTATAACCACGATGTTAAATAATAATAACTCACAATGGAATAGATAACTCATAACAATGACTTCAAATAATGGAAATCAACAAGAGAAAGGATACCATAAACAATAACTCTAAATAATAGAAATCAACAATGAGGGACACAACATGAACAATAACTTCAAAAAACGATAATCAACAATGAAAGAAATAACACGTAATAATTAAAGAGGCAACACATTCAACTAAAGCATGAGAGCAATTTATCAATTAGAATGTAGAACAAGTGTTAACCAAATCATTTAATCCATGTAAGGATAGACAAACACAAGTAAGAATAGATTGACTAGGAGAATTTAGAACATGATATGGCATTTCAATTCAAGCATGAAAATAGTCTAAGTAACCTAAACCGGTCAAATACCATGTACAACCCATGTACCCACTTCTCACCTTGCGTACACGGATTTCACTTAGCACAATGGACTCAAACAGTACCAATCCTATGGGGTAGTTCCCCCACACAAAGTTAGGCAAGACATTTACCTCTACTAGGCCAATTCTACACTCAAAAATAGCTTTTCCTTTAAAATCTTCTTTTACACGGCACAAATCTAACCAAAATCGACCTAATATAATCAAACAATGCTAGGGAATTCAACTACAATAGATAAAGCTAAGATCTTTACACCTTTTCCAAAAGTCAACAAAAGTCAACCCGGGGCTCGCCTGATTAAAACTCGGGTCCAATGGTAGATTTTGTCTATCCATGACCCCACGAGTTCATATATATGATTAGTTTCAAAATCTGAGTCCCAATCGATTCTCAAAACTCAATTTCTTATTTTTCAAAATCTTGACAAAGTTTTACCAATTTTCACTTTGATTCACATGATTTTGATGCAAAAATCTAAGATATATTGATGGAATATGATTAGAAATGGATTAAAATCACTTACCCAACATTTGTAGGTGAAAGTCCCCTCTCCAAATCCCCTTCTACCGAGTCTAGGGTTCAAAAATGAGAGAATGAATTCAAAAATCCCGTCTCTTACGGGTGCCAACCTAATCAATTTGATCAACTCGGGCGTCGGTTAAGGTTATTCATCCTTTTTATTTATATAGACAAATATATCAAATGAAAGGAAATATAATAACTATAACTAATTGATGCAAAGCATAAAACTTCCAACAATATTTTTAATATCATACACAATCTATTTACAATTATCCTCGACGAGCTTTCATATTTTGAAAACAATCAATAATGACATCATTACTTACATTTATAAATACATCACGCTCAATGTAACAAACTAAATAATCATTTAAATATTGATCACCCATGCTGTTCCGCTCTTCATTCTTTATCTGCTTTGTGGACGAGAATGCTCTCTCCACAGTTGCGGTAGCAACAGGTAAAATCAGAGTTAACTTCACAAGTAAATACATATACGAATAAGTCTCCACAAGATTTGTCTCAACCAATGCTTTTGCCAAATCATTAATTCCTTACAAGTTGGAGAAATTGGGATTGCCTGCTCGCATATGAATTATAAAAGTATCTAGTTGATAACTCAAGTCTCGAATCTGTACTTCATCAAACTCATTTGGATAATATTTTTCTAAAGTCATTATTCTACCTTTATCAATATTAGCAAAAGAATTGGATGGATTCAAGCTAGCCATCCCAAGAAGCAAATTGCTACTCACTACATCAAAACGATCATTAAGCTCTTGAAGTTGCACATCAATTACAACATAAAAGATATCAACACGCAAGTGGTGTTAATAACAAATACCAGAAGACTTGCGCTTCGACTTTCCAGGAAAATAGGATTCATCCATCTTGGGAATTATAATATCATGCATATCATAAAATGAGGAAACATCATCTAGCAAAGATTCCTATCTAGTTTCCCTCATATCTTGCAATATTTTCTTTGTAATGTTAAGAAACTCCACGGCATTAACAATATCTTGATTCCTCTTTTGTAGGATCTTGTTCAACTCATTTGACATTGCCAAAACTTTCAACATCAAGTGAAGCATAAAAACAAATTTGAATGTTATTTTCTCACTCAAAAGATATTTTGCTTGATTTCTCTCATTTAATGTAGAACCTTCATGTTCAATCACTTCAAGCACAAAAATAATTGATGAAAAAATAACAATAAAGTTATCTAATGTTTTGAAATGTGATCCCCAATGAGTATCATCTGGTATTTGAAGCCCGCGTTCTTGATTTAGTCCTCGCCCGGTATGAACTTCACCAGACTCAAGTAATTGCTCCAATTTTTCAGCTTGAAGATGGCGAAGCAAATCTTTGCGCTTAAAAGATACTCCAATGATATTCAACACATTAGTAACATGACAAAAGAAGTCTTCGACATCCAAATGCTTTTTAGACATAGCTACAAGTGTTAATTGCAATTTATGAGCAAAGCAATGAATGCAATATGCCGATGAGCTGTCTTTCATAATCAAAGTCTTGAGACCACTTATCTCTCTCCTCATGTTACTAGCTCCATCATAACCTTGTCCACGTATTTAGGATGGACTTAGTGAGTGGTCCAAAAGCAAAGAGTAGATTGCTTCCTTCAATGAGCATGCCGATGTATTACTAACATGGACAAGACCAACAAATCTCTCTACCAGTTCACCATTCTTATCAACATAATGCAAAACAAGAGCCATTTGTTCTTTGTGTGAGATATCTTTGGACTCATCAACTAATATACCAAAGTAATCTCCATTCAAGTCTCCAATTATAGCCTTTAATATTTTTTTTGCACAAGCATTGATAATATCCTTTTGGATCATAGGGCAAGTCAAAGTATCATTTTGTGGAGCATTTTCTAATATTGCTTTTCCCACATCCAGATGATTGTCCCCATGCCATTGTAAGAATCCTAGAAAGAGGCCTTGATTTGTTGAAGATTCACTTTCGTCATGACCCCTAAAAGGCAATCCATACAACAATAGAAGTCTTGCCACATCAATTGATGCTTCTAAACGCATTTGATACTCACTTTTCAACTTCTCGGAGTGCTTATCAAAAACAACTTGAATTGATTGATGATAATTTGATAAATCTAGCATCTTCTTGAAACATTTATCATGGGCACTATTAACATCACCAACATGTAAATGCAATCTTTCAAGACCCTTATTCCAATCCCTAAAACCATTTTTTGTATAAAATTCACCCACACTTCTATGAATAAATTCATTTTTGAAAAAATAACAACATAAGCAAAATGCCGCATCTTTCTTTACACTATACTCCAACCATTTAGAAAATTGGCCATTGAACCAACTTGGAACAAATTGACGCATTCTTCCTCCTATTTGAGATTTGGGAAATTGATGCTTGGAAGGTTGACAAGGACCTTGTTGAATGTAATCTTTCTCCTGGATCACCTTTAAGTGACCCCAAATCGAGTTCATTTATAAGATATGAAAGATTGGCATTCGCTTGGATCAAGGATTGACAACTAGGACATGGTTGAGAATGGTCCAACCGCGTGACAAATTTATCCATCTCAATTTAATTCCTATAAAATAGAAATTAATTCCTGTGAAAAAGCTTTCTCTGTAGCTCACTATGAAATATAGAACAATTTCTACTAGTTCATACCATCAATAAGTTTAGTTATTTTAAATAACTTAACCTTCCCTAATATTTTTGTTTGTCGTTGTTAAAATAGAGTTAATTTTGAATTTTCCTCGATCAAAATTATTTGGGATGTTCTTTCTCTTTTTGCCACGGTAATAAATTCTACAGTGAAATTATTTAAGAGACATTTGATTTTCAAACACAACCAAAAAAATACATAACAAAAAAATCAAAACAGTGACAATAAACTTTAGCAAGAACACTAAAATCCAACTAAATACAAAACAAAAACAGAGCAAGAATATATATTTGATGGGAAAAGAATAGCCACATAGGGTTAAGAAATAAACAAGAGGAGGTGAGAAAACTTTACAATAATGGGTGTAGAGCAATGACTAGTGAGCAATGAAGGTGTGAAGCATCCGCAGAGTGGCAGAGGTAAAGCAGAATAAATGCTCACAGAGAAGCGAGAAGCAGAAGTAGTGGCGTGAAGCAACGAGAAAGGGAAATGGGAAAGTGGCGTAAGGGACTTGGGGAATTGGGGATTTGTTTTACCAGAGAGTTTTAGAAATTGGGTTTTGGGAAAGATCCTAAAAAAGGATTTTAACTTTCTATTAGGAGTATTAATTATAAGAGAATATTTTATAAAGAATACTTCTATTAATATTTTATCTTATTTGTTTATACTTAAACAAACAACAAAAAAGTCAAACATTTAAAATATAGAAGAGTGTGTTGTGTAGTATACTTAATCTCCTTAAATTGCAACTAAATGTGTGCCAAAAAATTATGTGCTCCCGCTTGGATTCAAGCCCTCGCCCTGCTGAAGGAAAAGGTAGATCTTTACCACTGGCACCTTTGTCACTTTTGTTCTACGGGTGGTACTTTGGATTCAAGCCCTCGAAGCTTGCGGGTGGCCTACCACCCCGAACCATGTACATAAGTCTGCCCCTGGTCTCCCAGCCCTTTAACCAGATGCAGATGTCGCATTTGCAAAACCTCGTAATTGCGGACCAGGGCTCGCATTTGGGAACCCTGACAACCTCAACATTCATCGCAATTGCGATAGACTTCGCAATTGCGAACCGGAGGGCATCGCAAAAGCGAACTATTGTTCGCAATTGTGAACTTAGTTGAAATCTGGCAGTCTTCGCAATTGCGAAGGGGGAGTCGCAATTGTGACATCAGAGCCCCCATCGTCACCTTCACAATTACGATGCTGGTGCTCGCAATTGCGACACCAGAGCACCAGCAACACCAGTAGTCTAATTTCAGTCTAAAACCATTCCGAAACATGTTCGGAGCTCGTCCAAGCCCTCGGGGCTCCAAACCAAACATCAACACAAGTCTAAAAATATCATACGAACTCGCTCGCGTGATCAAAACATAAAAATAATGTCTAAAACTACAAATCGAAAACTAAAACACATGAGTTTCAAAGTAAAGTTCAAGAATTTCTAAAGTTACAACTAAACGTCTGAATCCTATCAAATTAACTTCAAATGACCCTAAATTTTGCGAACAAGTTCTAAATACCATAATGGACCTATTCCAAGTCCCAAAAGGCAAATTTCGAGCTCGATAGCTAAAAGTCAACCTACGGTCAAACCTTTCAACTTCAAATTTCCAAATTTCGGCAAGTCAATATAAATCAACCTACGGACTTTAAAAATCAATTCTCGGTATACACCCAAATTCGAAATTACGATACCAAGATATCAGATCCATAAAAACATATTTTTGGGGTCGTTTTCATAAAAGTCAAAGTTTAGTCAATATTTTCTAATTTAAACTTTTAAGTCAAGAATCAAGGGTCCAAATCAACCCGAAAGCTTTCCGGAATGAAACTAACCAATCCCGCAAGTCATAAAATCATAAATACACATGTGTGAAATATAAAAAGGGGTAATGGGGCATAATTACACAAAATGACCGATCGTGTCGTTTTATTCTCCCCCTCTTAAAACAAATATTCGTCTTCGAATGTGCATAAGGACATACCTGAAGTGGTGAATATATGAGGATAACGACTCTGCATGTCGTGCTTGATCTCCCAGTTCGCCTCCTCGACTGAATGACCCCTCCATTGAACTTTCACTGAAGCAATATTCTTTGATCTCAACTTTCAGACCTGTCTATCCAAGATAGCCACATGCTCCTCAATATAAGTCAAATCCTCGTCTAATTGGACTGTGCTGAAGTCTATAACATGAGACGGATCACCGTAATAATTTCGGAGCATTAAACATGGAACACTGGATGAACCACAGACAAACTAGGTGGCAAAGCAAGCTTGTAGGCCAACTCCCTAATCCTCACAAAGATCTCAAAAGAATATACCTAGGGCTCAACTTGCCCTTCTTCCCGAACCTCATTACACCCTTCATGGGTGAAACCTGGAGTAAGACTCGCTCTCCAACCATGAATGCAACATCACGAACCTTCCGATCCGCATAACCCTTCTGTCTAGAATGGGCTGTACGAAGCCGATCCTGGATCATCTTGACCTTCTCCAAAGCATCTGGAACCAAATCTGTGCCTAATAACTTAGACTCTCCCGGCTCAAACCACCCAACTGGAGAACGATACCGTCTCCTATATAGGGCCTCATAAGGAGCCATATGAATGCTCAATTGGTAGCTGTTGTTGTAGGCAAACTCCGCAAGTGGAAAGAACCGATTCCAAGCACCCCGATATCCATAACATAGGCACGAAGCATATCCTCCAATATCTGAATGGTGCGCTTGGACTGTCCATCTGTCTGAGGGCGAAATGTTGTACTCAACTCAAACCATGTACCTAGCTCACACTGTACAACTCTCCAGAAACGTGATGTGGACTGGGTACCCCGATCAGAGATGATGGACACCGGTACGCCATGAAGTCAGATAATCTCGCGGATATAAACCAGAGTTAACTGCTCTAAAGAATAAGTAGTCACTACTAAAATGAAATGAGCTGACTTGGTCAACCTGTCCACAATCATCCATACCGCATCAAACTTCTTCTGAGTCCGTGGGAGCCCAACAACGAAGTCCATGGTGACATGCTCCCATTTCCACTCGGGAATCTCAATCCGCTGAAGCAAACCACCTGACCGCTGATGCTCATACTTCACCTGCTGACAATTTAGGCACCGAGCTACATACTCCACTATGTCCTTTTTCATCCTCCTCCACCAATAGTGCTGCCTTAAATCCTGGTACATCTTAGAAGTACACAGATGAATAGAGTACCGCGAACTGTGGGCCTCCTGAAGAATCAACTCACGCAACCCATCCACATTGAGCACACATACCCAACCCTGCATTCATAACACACCCTCATCCCCAATGATAACCTACTTGGCATCACCCTGCTGAACCGTATCCTTAAGAACAAGCGAATGGGGGTCGTCATATTGACACTCTCTGATACGGTCATATAGAGAAGATCGAGAAACCACGTAGGTAAGAACTCGATTAGGCTCCGAAACATCCAACCTAACAAACTGGTTGGTTAAGGTCTGAACATCCAATGCTAATGGCCTCTCCGCTGCCGGTAGGTATGCTAAACTACCCAAACTCTCCGCCTTTCGACTCAAGTCATTGACCACCATATTGGCCTTCTCGGGATGATATAGAATGGTGATATCATAGCCCTTAAGAACCTCTAACCACCTCCGCTGCCGAAGTTAAGATCTTTCTATTTGAACAGATGCTGTAGACTCCGGTGGTCGGTAAAGACCTCACAAGGAACACCGTACAAATAATGCCGCCAAAATCTTCAATGCATGAACAATGGCTGCCAACTCCAAGTCGTGGACTAGATAATTCTTCTTATGGGTCTTCAACTGTCAAGACATGTAGGCAATCACCCTACCGTTTTGCATCAACATCTCTCCAAGGCCAACACGTGATGCATCACACTCCTCAGACCAACACTGGAGCATTAGTCAAAGCAGTCTTGCGCTTTTGAAAGCTCGCCTCACACTCTTCGGACCATCTGAAAGGAGCACCCTTCTGGGTCAATCTGGTCATAGGTGCAGTTATAGATGAGAAACCCTCTACGAAACGACGATAATACCCAACCAAACTAAGAAAACTCCGGATCTTAGTAGCTAAAGACGGTCTGGGCCAATTCTCCACTGCTTCAATATTCTTCGGCTCTACCTTGATCCCCCCACTTGACACCACATGACCCAAAAATGCCACCGAATCAAGCCAGAATTCACACTTTGAAAATTTTGCATACAACTTCTTTTCTCTCAAGTCTGGAGCACAATCCTCAGGTGCTACTCGTGATCTTCCCCACTGCGAAGTAAACCAAGATGTTGTCAATAAACAAAATAACGAATGAATCAAGATATGGGTGGAATACTCTGTTCATCAAGTGCATAAATGCTACTGGAGCATTGGTCAACCCAAATGGCATCACAAGGTAGTGACCATACCGAGTCCTAAAGGTTGTCTTAGAAATATCCGGATCCTGAATCTTTAGCTAATGATAACCTGGCCGCAAATCAATCTTTGAGAACACTCTGGCACCCTGTAGCTAAACAAATAAGTTATCAATGCATAACAATGGATACAGCCTTGTTCAACTGCCGATAATCAATACACATGTGCATAGAGCCATCCTTTTTATTCACAAACAAGACTTTAGCACCCCACGACGACACACTAGGCCGAATGAAACCCTTATCAAGAAACTCTTGCAACTGCTCCTTTAACTCCTTTAGCTCCGCTAGGGCCATACAATATGGTGGAATAGAAATGGGTTGAGTGCCCGGTAATAAGTCAATACCAAAATTAATATCCCTATCGGGCGGTATGTCAGGAAGATCCACTGGGAATACATCTGGAAAGTCTCTCACTACCAGAACTGACTCAATAGTAGGAATATCAGCACTGACATCTCTCACAAAGGCTAGGATAAGCATCACACCCCTTCTCAACCATCCGCTGATCCTTTAGAAATGATACAACTATGCTAGGAACATAATCTAATGCACCCCTCCACTCTAACCTTGCTAAACCTGGCATAACCAGCATCACAGTTTTGGCGTGACAATCTACAATATCATGATAGGGTGACAACCAGTCCATGCCCAAGATAGCATCAAAGTCTACCATACTAAGTAACTATAGATCAACTTTGGTCTCAAAACCACCAATAACAACTAAACATGACCGATACACACGGTCCATAATAATAGAATCTCCCACAGGCATGGACACATAAACATGAAAACTCAAAAAATCACGTGATATATTCAAATACTGAGCAAAGTAACATGACACATATGAATAAGTGGATCCTGGATCAAATAAGACTGATGTATCTCTATGGAAAACCAGAACCATACCTGTAATGAAACAACTGCCTCAGTCCTACCCGGAAAATCATAAAATCTGGCCTGGCTTCCCCCTCTAGGGCGACCTCTAACCGCTCGTCTCCCACCCCTAGTTGGCTGTGGGGGAGGAGCGGTAACTGGGGCAACAATCATGGCCTGAGAAGCTTGTGGACCTGACTAAATCCGTGGAGCCTGAGTAGTCTGTGGAGGTGCACCCCTCCTGAGTTTGGGGCAGTCTCTGACCATATGACAGGTATCACTACACTCAAAACAAGCTATCAGTGGGCGTAGCGGCTGGGACTAACGCGAGCCTGGCCGGCTGGATTGACCGCCGAAGACACCCCGTGCAGGAGGTGCACTAGAAAATGGCTGAACAAAGTGTGCAACCTGAGACCTCGGAACAACCGGAGCACCACTAGAAGCTGGAAGTGCTGAGTGAATTGGACGACTCATATAGCCTCTACCATGATGGGCTGTAGCTGCAGCGTGACCACCACTAAATCCTCCCATACCACCAGGCCTCTTGGCCTCCCTGTCATCTCTCTCACGGCCCCGCATACCCTCCAACCTCCGTGAAATCTCTACCACCTGCTGATATAGGGTATCTATCTCCAACTCTCTAGCCATGCTGAATCTAATACCGTAGTTGAGCCCCTCGATAAAATGATGGACTCACTCTTTGACTGTAGAAACTAAGGCAGGTGCATGTTTAGACAAATCACTGAATCAGACAACATACTCTGACACTATCATAGTACCCTGGCACATCTGCTTAAACTCTACGTGCCATGCATCCCTAAGGGTCTGAGGAACAAACTCTTTCAAAGACAACTCTGAAAACTGAGTCCATGTAAGTGAAGCTGCCTCAGCTGGGCTACCCACCTCGTACGCTTACCACCACTGATATGCTGCTCCCTTTAACTGGAAAGTAGTAAAAACAACCCCACTCGTCTCCACAATACCCATTGTGCAGAGAATATAATGGCACTCCTCTTGAAAACTAAAAGTAGGAGGGTGATACCTTTTGAACCTCTCGAGCCTGAGCTTCTTCTCCTCAGATGCTGATGCCCAAACCACGGACTGAACTGGAGCAACAGGCTGTACCGGTATAACCTCTGGGACCTAATCAACCTGGACCCACTGCTCTGGGGTACGGGACGTGGGAGTCTGTGCTCTTCCTCCAGCTTAAGATGTGGCTGGTGTAAGTGGAATCAACCCCGCTTGAGCTAAGGTATCGAACATGCTCTAAAACTGTGCGGGGGTCTCCTGAAGTGCTGGGGCGGCAATAGGTGCCCTCGGGTACCTGTCCCCCAACTAGAGCTACTATTGGCTCCTTTGTCGCAACTCGGGCAGGTGCTCTAGCTGCACCACGTGCCCCTCCTCGGCCTCTACCCCAGCCCTAGCCTCTCGCCGTTCTAGCAGGGTGCGCAATTTTCTGATCATCAGATCTAGCAGTGCGTGTCCTCACCATCTGTGAGAGAATAGAAAGTCAAAGATTCAGTTATCGAAGTCAACCAATTCGCACGATAAGGAATCAAAGAAGTGAAGTTTTCCTAACAGTTCTGTAGCCTCTCAAAGATAAATATAGACGTCTCCGTACCGATCTGCAAGACTTTACTAAACCTGCTTATGACTCGTAATACCTATGAACCTAGAGCTCTGATACCAACTTGTCACGACCCCAATTTCCCTACATAGGATGTCGTGATGGCACCTAGCCTCTACGACTAGGTAAGCCAAACAGATAATAATAACATGGTAGAAATAATTATCAAAACACTAAAACAAAGCTGAATAATTGATATACTCTTCTGAAACCAAACAAAAATCTCATCAATATACTCCCCTAAACTGAGGGAACTGAGTCATAAGCTCTATAGAGTAAATCTAGAATATCTAATAAATCATTGTCTAAAAGAAATACAACAGGAAGTAAAATAGGGAAGGTGACTCCAAGGCATGCAGACGCTGAGCAGGCATACCTTGAAGTCTCCGTAAGGCAGCTACAAATGATCTCTAACGACTGGCACGAACTGACATACCTGGATCTGCACAAACATTATGCAGAAGTGTTGTATGAGTACACCACAACGGTACCCAGTAAGTATCAAGCCTAATCTCAGTAGAGTAGTGATAAGGCCAGGTCAAGACACCTACTAGGATATATATAAACAATATGAAAATGTAATAAGGGTAATAGAGTAAAGCGGAGAAATAACTGATATGAACCAAGATAAGAACATGAACTAATACCGGAAATTAAACATGAAAATAGCATAAAAGAAGAAACTAAAGAGAACTACAATGATCATACCCGGGCAACAACTCCTAGAACAATAAAGAATGAAATAACAAGAAATGTTCCCACCGAAACTCTTTGCAACATGAAATAAACAGCAAGAATCACAACGAGGTACTACCTTATGTATAATGAAATCACAACCGAGGTACCGCGTAGTATAATCAAGAATCACAATTGAGGTACCGAAATAGGTTTTGAAAACAGTTTTTCCAAAATAGCTACACACACTTTATCCCACCTTATGACACCGCGTGGCTTTACGCAATTCCCTTACAAGTAACACGCACATAAATCCCACCTTATACCGCCATATGCACATTAGCCTCAAGACTTATTCCGACGCATGCGCGTCAATATCATATCACAATAATAACTCACACCATAAGTGCTCATATATCACAACTTGCCAATAATCAACAATATCAATGTTTTCACAACAATAGCCTACGTCTCCACCAGAACGTGTACAAGAATAGCAATAGCAACAATGAATGTCAAATGCTCAACAAGATGTTTCAACAATAACAATTTTGTCTCAACGTGATAATTGCTTCACAACTTCGACACCAATAACTCAACAATGAGAAACTATGTATAACCACGATGTTAAATAATAATAACTCACAATGGAATAGGTAACTCATAATAATGACTTCAAATAATGGAAATCAACCAGGGAAAGGATACCATAAACAATAACTCTAAATAATAGAAATCAACAATGAGAGACACAACATGAACAATAACTTCAAAAAACGATAATCAACAATGAAAGAAATAACACGTAATAATTAAAGAGGTAACATATTCAACTAAAGCATGAGAGCAATTTATCAATTAGAATGTAGAACAAGTATTAACCAAATCATTTAATCCATGTAAGGATAGACAAACACAAGTAAGAATAGATTGACTAGGAGAATTTAGAACATGATATGGCATTTCAATTCAAGCATGGAAATAGTCTAAGTAGTCTAAACCGGTCAAATACCATGTACAACCCTTGTACCCACTTGTCACCTTGCGTACATGGATTTTACTTAGTACAATGGACTCAAACAGTACCAATCCTAAGGGGTAGTTCCCCCACACAAAGTTAGGCAAGGCACTTACCTCAACTAGGCCAATTCTACACTCAGAAATAGCTTTTCCTTTAAAATCCTCTTTCACACGTCACAAATCTAACCAAAATTGACCTAATATAATCAAACAATGCTAGGGAATTCAACTACAATAGATAAAGCTAAGATCTTTACACTTTTTTTAAAAAATTAACCCGGGGCCTGTCTGGTCAAATCCCGGGTCCAATGGTAGATTTCGTGTATCTATGACCCCTACAAGTTCATGTATGTAATTAATTTCAAAATTCGAGTCCAAATCGACTCTCAAAAGTCAATTTTTTTATTTTTCAAAAACTTGACAAAGTTTCACAAATTTTCACTTTGATTCACATGATTTTGATGCATAAATCTAAGATATGTTGATGGAATATGATTAGAAATGGATTAGAATCCCTTACCCAAAGTTTGTAGGTGAAAATCCCATCTACAAATCGCCTCCTACCGAGTCTAGGGTCCAAAATGAGAGAATGAGTTCAAAAATCCCGTCTCCCAGTCCTTTAACCAGCTGCAGATGTCACATTTGCAACATAGAGTTCGCATTTGCAAACCCTCATAATTGCGGACCAGGGTTCGCATTTTCGAATCCTGACAAACTCAACATTCATTGCAATTGCGATAGATACTTCATAATTGCGAACTGGAGGGCATCTCAAAAGCGAACTATTGTTCGCAATTGCGAATAAGGTGAAATTTGGAAGTCTTCGCAATTGCGAAGGGGGTGTCGCAATTGCGTCATCAGAGCCTCCACTATCACCTTCGCAATTGTGATGCTGGTGCTCGCAATTGTGACGCCTGAGTACCAGGATCACCAGCATCACCAGCGGTCTAATTTCAGTCCAAAACCATTGCGAAACATGTCCAGAACACATCCGAGCTCTCGGGGCTCCAAACCAAACATCCGAACAAGTCTAAAAATATCATAAGAACTCGCTCGCTCGATTAAAACACGAAAATAATTTCAAAAACTACAAATCGAACACGAAAATGCATGAATGTCAAAGTAAAGTTCAAGAATTTTTAAAGTTACAATTAAACGTTCGACTCCTATCAAATCAACTCCAAACGACACCAAATTTTGCAGACAAGTACTTAATACTATAATAGACCTATTCCAAGTCCCAAGAATCAAATTCCGAGCTCGTTATCTAAAAGTCAACCTACGGTCAAACCTTTTAACTTCAAATTGCCAAATTTCGGCAAATCAATATAAATCAACCTACGGACTTCCAAAATCAATTTCGGGCATACGCCCAAGTCCGAAATTACGATGCAAATCTATCAGAACCATAAAAATACAGTTCCGGGGTCTTTTTCATAAAAGTTAAAGTTTGGTCAATATTTTATGATCTAAACTTCTAAGTCAATAATTAGGGGTCCAAATCAACCTGAAAGCTTCCCGGAATAAAACTAACTAACCCTGCAAGTCATAAAATTATAAACACACATGTGTGAAGCATAAAAAGGGGTAACGTGGTATAATTATATAAAAATAACCAATTAGGTCATTACACAACAACATTATGTTGTGCATAATTGCAATGGATAAGGCAACAACTCATGGGCTATGGTATTTTTGTTGATTATGTTCCCATTTTCTGTGACAAAACCAGTGCCATAAATATTGCTAATAGTCCATGTGAGAATTAGAGAACCAAACCCATTGATATTAGACACCATTTTCTCATAGATAATATGGAAAAGGGAAACATCTCAATAAATTTCTGTAAAACTGAAGATCAAATTGCTGGCATTTTCACTAAGGCACTAAGTAGGAATCATTTTGAAAGAAATATACTGGAACTAGGATTAATTAAGTTTTCTCACTAAGTTGAACCTCAATGATTGGCTAAAAAGAAGTAAAAGTTATATATGTCTGAGTAACTAATACTTGATTTAGTCTCATACTTGTTTTAAGTATACACACTTGCCTTGAAATCTGACTGATATTAATGTTTTATGATATTAACCTTATGGTAGAAGTTGCTATTAAAGGAAAAAAAAAGAAGGCATGTTTTGTCCTCTCGGCGCACGTTTAGCGACTCTAGCTAATGTGCACGCACAATGAGAAAATGCCTTCTACAACCATCACACCTTCACTGACAATACTTTCTAAAACAACACCAGCGAGTGAAATTCAATCACAACTGAGGCCATTAGCATTTGGTAGCTTCCCGCCTCTTAAATTCTAGCCCATCCTTGAGGAACCAAAAATTGAGGAAAAAGTTAAGAATCAGATAAATCCAGCCGGGAAACGTGCTCTGAGAAGAACGGGGATAAAGATTCCTCGTCAGCTCTAATATTCCGACCAAGAAATTTCTACAGTACCAAAATCTGGTGCTGCAAAATCCCCTTCGATAGTGTAACAGGAATATTTCCCAAAGGAGGAGGAACTCGACCAGAGGAATCAGAGTTCACAAGTGGGTAAGGCTCTTACCCACATTCCTTCTACTATGCATGGTGATACTTTTGTGGTTAAGATTGTTTAGGAGGATATTAGAGAAAAACATAAATATTGGGGATCATCTCTGATAGGGTATGTTTTGGGTGATGCTCCGTTTTTCAAATCCATAGAGAACCATATGGAAAATGTGTGAAATTTTGTTACCAAACCCAAAATCCTTTACCATGATTATGGCTACTACATATTTAGGTTCTATGATTGATAGAGATCGAGTTATGCAATATGTTCCTTATACATTCCATAATAAGACATTCATTTTGAAGAATTGGTCTATCGATTTTATGTTTGATCCTGATTGTTTGAAAATGATTCCACTATGGGTGTAATTCCCTAGGGTACCTGTTGGCTAATGTCCACTGAATCATTGAGTAAATTAGCCAGTGTTGTTGGTAAGCCTATGTGCACTGACCTGTTTATAGCTGAGATGGATCGCATTTATTATGCTAGAGTACTAGCAGAGAAAGATATATCACAACCCCTGCCTACTTTCCTTGAACTCCATACTCCAGCTGGTACTATTCATCAGAATATAGAGTATGATTGGAGGCTAAAGTATTGTATTGATTGTGCTAAAGTCAGCCACACCACTGAGGAATGCAGGCAAAGGAAGACTTAGGAGGAAAAATGATTGTTTTGTTGAACAACCTAAGAAGAACAAAAGATCTAGGAAAAGGAGGAAGGTGATGGCTAAATGGGTGGCCAAGTAACAGACTACTAATACCACTGATCCAACTGCTTCCAAAGCGCAGACAAATGGCACTGAACCTCAGGGTACTGCTCTTCCTTTAGTAGAGGAGGAATTTCCTGATTTAGCCCCAGTTTACAGAATCATGGGAAAAAGGTTGCTGGTGGTGGGCTAAATGTTCAACCAAATACAAGCCAACCTAGATGCTCCATAAGCCAGTAGGGAACCACCAATAGATTTGAGGTACTAACTCAAAGCCACATATCACCTACTTTGGGGGAGGGTGGCACAGGCCAGTTCACACCTCCATGATCATCAACACCTGGAACATTAGAGGGATTAACAGGCCCTTCAAGCAGAAAGAGATGACTCTCTTTCTAAAGAAATATAGAAAAGAAGTTATGGAGATAATTGAAACAAGGGTGAAAGAAAATAAATCTAGGAAGATTACTCAGAAGGTAGCAAAGGACTGGCAGGCTCAATATAACTATGATCATGCTTATAGTGGTCGGACTTGGCCACTGTGGAAGCCTCATATAGAGGTTTAGGTTTTAGAGGTTGATGCTCAGTTCATTCTTTGTGTAGTGAATAACTCTACTGCTCAAATAAGCTTGTTATTCACTGTGATATATGCAAGCAATGAGCTGGTGCAGAGACAACAACTATGGGACAAGCTTGCTCATATTGGCTTTCAGGTAACAACTGAATGGCTTGTGTGTGGCGACTTCAATAATGTGCTGAACTCAGAGGATAGAATTGGGGCCCCTGTCACACAGGCAAAAACTCATGGTTTCAAGGAGCTACTAGATAAACTGCAATTTACTCCCTTGAAAAGCACAAGATGGTACTTTACATGGTGTAATAAAAGAGATGGCAACTCAAGAGTATATAACAAGATTGACCGGGCCTTTGGAAATTATAAATGGCTGCTGATTAGCCATGTTGAAGCATATTATCTAAATTCTGGAGTGTCAGACAATTCTCCAATTTTGCTCAAGTATAATTTTGTTGACCAGCATAAAAAATTACACCCTAGACACTTCAAGTTATATAATATAATTTTACATCACCCATAATTTGAAGGGATTGTGAAAGGGGTGTGAAGACAAGAATATAGAGGAGTAGTAATGTCAAGAACATGTCTGAAACTTAAAAGATTGAAGGAGGTCTTGAGGGATCTTAATACATATATGGATTCCTATCAACAAAAGTGGAACCAAGCTAAACAAAAGTTAGATTTAGTACAATCATGTATTTTCTTACAACCACTATGCCAGACTCTTATTGTACAGGAAAAGGAAGCAATTCTTGAAGTGGAGAAGTGGAGCAATGTTGAGGAACAAGTCTTAGGATAGAAATCTCGAGCCAACTGGATACAATGTGGAGATTCTATCAAGAGTATGCCAACTGATAAGGCACCAGGTATGGATGGATTTCCAATAGAATTCTTTACACAACACTGCAAGGAGGTAAAAGATGATGTGCTTGTAGATGTATTGGAATTCTTTCACTCTGGAAAAATGAATAAGGCCATAAACTGTACTGCTATTACTCTGATCCCAAAAGTTCCTTCCCCCACACAGGTGAAAGACTATAGGCCTATAGCATGCTATACAGCATTGTATAATATCATTACAAAAGTGATCTCTAGGAGGCTAAAGAGAGTACTAAGTGATTTGGTTGGAGGATCTCAATCTGCTTTCACTGAAGGCAGAAGCATCATTGTTAATATTTTTTTCACTCACGAGTAATTCAAAGGCTATACCAAGAAAGGTATTTTAGCAAGATGTGTGCTCAAGGTTGATCTTAGGAAGGCCTATGATACACTAGATAAGTACTTTTTTTTTGAAAAGACTACTAATTGAGATGGGATTCCCACACAAGTTTATTGAGTGGATCATGGAATGAATAACAACTGTCACTTATTCTTTGACTCTAAATGGTGGACTTACTAAATCTTTCAAAGGACAGAGATGGATCAGGCAAGGGAATCCTATGTCACCTTACCCGTTTGTTCTTGCTATGGAATATCTACAGAGGAAATTTGATCAACTGGCCTTAAACAAGGAGTTTCACTTCCATCCCAGATGCAAAAAGATGGGGGTGATTCATGTATGTTTTGCTGATGATCTTTTGATGTTTTGTAGGGCAGACCTCCCTTCTATTAGGCTGGTTAAACAGGCATTTATGAAATTCTCAAAGGCCTCAGGTACCCAAATGCAGACAAGAGTTTCATTTACCTTGCTGGCATATCTGCATCCTTGAAAGAGGATATCTTACAGGAATTAGGCTACAATGAGGGAACATTACCTTTAAGATACCTTGGTGTGCCTCTAGCATCTAGAAAACTATCCATTCTATAATGATGGCCACTGGTGGAAAAAATCACTACAAGAATCAACTACTGGACATCAAAGTTGTTGTCATACTCAGGAAGATTGTAACTTATAAAATCTGTGATCTTTGGTGTGCAGTCCTACTGGGCACAAATCTTTCTGCTACCAAAGAAGGTACTAAAAATAATTAAAATTACCTGTAGGTCATTCTTATGGACATGTACATCTGCTATCTCTAGGAAAGCATTGGTGTCATGGGAGAAGATATGTATGCCACAAGTTGCTGGGGGTTTGAAGGTGATAAATCTCTACCAATGGAATAATGCAGTTGTGGCCAAACACCTATAGGCTATCACAAAGAAGAAGGACTGTCTTTGGATCAGGTGGATTCATTCCTACTATATTAAACATCAGACTGTAGATACTATGCACATACCCAAGAGTGCAGCCTAGGTTGTGAGGAAAATCCTTGAGCTCAGTAATCTCATTATTTAACTACCCACCTTGCTAGGTGACCTGACTTTAAGATTGGCTCAATTGCAATTCACTGATAGAAGATTCAGCATCAAGAAGCTGTACCAGTTATAGAATCCTCATTTCCAAAAGGTACCCTGGAAAAGCCTGATCTTACAGCCAAATTTACACCCAAGATACAAATTTAATCTATGTCTTGTTGTTCAAGGTAGGCTACCTACTGTAGAGAGTCTGTAGAAATTTGGTATTCAAGTGCCTCGAACTTGTGTGTTTTGTGGTCTAGCTAATGAACTTTTCGAGCATCTGTTCTTTGAGTGTGTTTATACAAAAAGTATTTGTCTTAGGCTCTTGACATGGCTTGGATGTCCCAGGCAAATTAAAACATGGCAGGAGGAGGTATAATGGGTGATATATGTGCCGAAAGGAAGAAAGGACATGGTACAATTGTTTCAACTATTTTTGGGATGATGATTTATCTTTTATGGAGAGACATGAACAAGATTATATTCCAGAGCGGTAGTTCATCTCTAGGCACACTCTGTAGAGAGATTGCAATCTACATACACATCAGAGGCAATTTATACCCCATCTGGCAGAAGCATTTGGAGTAATTGAACTGGTTTCCATAGTATACTTAGGTTCTGTGAACTTTAAGATGTATTTTTTTGTACTTTGAATAGTTAACTGTGATGTGTATAGGCTATAGTTGGAACCAAACATTGACATTGGTTGTGTAGGGTATAGAAGAGTCATAGTGTTGTCATACATATTATAAGAATTGGTCAGTAATTTCTAGTTTTGTAACGAACAATTTTGGTTGAATAGAAGCTGTTTTTACCACACAGAAAAAAGATATTAACTTTATGGTGTCTAAAGCTTTACTTTGGAAAAGACTAAGGAATTGCAAAGGAGTTGGTCCTTAAACTCAGATACGTGCCATATTGTCAGAAGTGTATTAAAACTTAATAATGAAAATACTACTGTAAGTAGACTTTCTAAGCTAAGTAGGTCTCAATGTTACTTGTTATAAGAGTCAACAATCAAGGGGGAATCAGTTCAGTTAAAAGTCCTATTAATTATAAAATTCTGATTGTCAAATATATCCATTATAGGAGTCCCGTTAGAACTCAAATCAATACTCTCTCTCTTCTAGTCAGATCAGGAATACTCCCCTTAAAAACCATCTCTTCGCACCTTTTTTCCAATTCACTATTCTTCTTCAAACCCTAAGCAAAGAAACTTATTCTCTCGTCTCTTCTTCACCATGATAAAGCTCAGCCAGACTCCCTCAAAAACCAAATCATCCTCAAACCCTGGTTCTATATCCAAAGGTGAGAAAGCTAAGCCAATGAAGAATATGAAATCCTCATTTAGTTTTGCACCACCACCTGTTGTTTCTCAACCTTCATCCACTGATATTTCAACACCACTACCCACTGTTACTCTTCCATATCAGTCCTCTGTTGCTTCTGCACCTCCATCCAGTACTCATTCACTACCTCCATCTCCAAAAACAACCACTCAATCCACTCTATCTACACCACATATAGCCTCCAAACCCACAAAGGTCAAGCCCACATCAAGGAAGTCAGTGAAAAGTAGAAAACCAGTTGACAGTGCAACTGCTAAGGGGGAACCTGCAATGAAGGATTGATGGTAGGCTAAAAATACGAATTTTTAGTTATATTACAGCGATTATTTGCTACACTTTAATTGTATTTGAGCTAAAACATGGGCAATTTATATTCATTACGTATTTTCTATTGTGTAGGTTGTGATTTCGAACTAAGACGAGTTTTTGGAACTAAAGTGAATAAAAAAGAACTTTAAAGTTTGAAAGTTAAGTCGAGATCGAGTTTGGGGATCAAGGACCGAGTATGCATATGAAGAAGTGGAAGAAAAACACTCGAGGCCAAGTTAATGGACTATCAAGACGTGTGGAGGGTCGTGCCACTTGATGTGGTTGGCCAAAATATTCATTAGAAATCAAGAGGAAAAAAGGTACACTCTAAAATGGCTTGGCACGTTTTGCCTGCCAATATGGCACACTAGGTGGGCTGCCTAAATCCTCATTGGGCAAGAAAAGAAGGCAAGGTAGCAAACAAACGCATTTGTGCGACGAAGCACGCGACGCACCGTGCGCGACAATTCAATTCTTGCTGCTATTTTGTTTTTCCTCCTACTAAGGTTATTTCCGTCCAAGACTATTCTTACACGGTATATATACTTCGTAAACATAATTTGAAGGGGGAGGTGACCTAGGAGAGTTTTAGAGAGCTACCACGGCTTGAATACACAAGGTTTTATCAATTCTCTTACCAACAATCGGTGCGATATGTGAGTTTATATCATAAAGTTATCTTTGATATTTTCTATATTCTTAAACTTATTTATGATGACTTTCCCCATATATATGGATTAGTTCTTCCCTCGGATTTTTACGGATATGGTATTTTGAGTGTTGTTTGTAGATTTAACTCTAGTATAATTGTTTGAATACGTCTATGGAACTTTGAATTGATTCCAAAATTATTCACCAGTTTATTTAATCAAAAGAAGAATATTTTGGTGATTATCTTCACATTATTTGGTTTGGTTTAATTTAGTGATTCTTCTAAATAATCGAGAGAGCTTTTTGAATTATTTATTAAATCAAGTTAGGAGAATAATCGAGAGACGTTTTTCTACAGACTAATCCATTAACGTGTTCTTGTATATCTTCACAGTGCTTCATATTAATTTATTTTATAGAGTTTAGATTTAATCAAGAGAGTAATCTTGACTTACGTTTAAACTAATCATCGAGTGAATTCGTGAGAATCATTAGAACATTAGAAGTGAAATTAAACAGAGTTAAATACCGAATAATAATTTTGCACCTATCTTATCGCAACCCTTAATTCTCATATTGTTTACAACCCGTTAGTTCAACTCTCCTTCTCTGTGATCAGATCTAATTATTAATGATCTTAATTTAGTATTTAATTATAGTAGTAATCATTCCAAGTCAAGTGTTACTCATTCTGAATAGCAAATAAGCCAGAAATTACTCGAACATTATTTAAATCCAATCCATGTGGAGACAATATTTTACTATACTATCTTTGGCTAGCCAACATTAATTTTCATGTTGTATTTTGTGCTCGTCAAATTTTGACGCCGATGCTGGGTATTGGCAATCAATAGAGTTCAAAATAATATTTGGTGCAAATTCGGAATTTTTTTTCTTTTTAATTTTTTTAATTAGTTAACTTGTTTTCAATTTTTTTTTGTAGTACCCGACAATTCCTAGGGAGAAAGCTTGAAGAAAATAGTCCTGATGTTGAACTCAAGTGTTGTGAAGATGGAGCACAACGAACCTAAGAAAACGGTTACAGAGTTAGCAGCTGAAAATTATCACATATCTGCTATTTATTTTAAATGTAGGGGAAATCACCTATGGGTTGACTGTCAAGCGGGTAAGTATTATTCCTATGGTTCATCTTTTGAAAAGTCTCACTCTGTTTCTAGTCCTTACAGGTATGAGGTCTCATATGACCATAATCTTAACTCTGGATGGGACGAATACTCTGATTATGACTGGAACGAAAGCGAAGTGAGACAACCACCTCAAGAGGAAAATGATAATTTAGAAGAGCTTATGTATACATTCATGAATAGTGTTGAAGAGGTATTTATACAAAATGATGAAGCCATTAAGAACCTAACAGCGCAAGTTAGTCAAATAGTAAGTATGCTTTTAGAAATCTCATTGTGTTGTGATGGTGAATATATGGAAGAGATACCCTGTGACAATGAGCCTACCCAAGACGGTGGGCATCCACATAGAGAACTTGCCACTCTGCAAGAACACTGTGATTCAATTGAGATGACTGAAGTTGAGGCTTTGGTTGAATATGAAACAATAAAAGAAGAGTTCAAACCTCCATCCACCTTTCCATATTTACAACATTTAGTAGAAGAGAATGAGAAAGAATTGGTCTTGGATATACCAGAGAAATATTCACATGACCTTTCTTATGTATTTTCTTATTTTAACCTTAATCACGTGGATTTTATTTTTGGAGATTCACAGGAAGATGCATGTAGTGATCCTGTAAAAGAATGCAGAAACAATTGAGAGTCATCCTGCAAGAACAATTCACCGCTCAAAAAGAGGCCAAGAAAGAAAGAAAAGAGCGGGTCTTGCATATATCTTCAGATGATTTTGGCTTAATGAGCTCTATGAAGAATTTCGAGGAGCAGAAACGAGGAATGAATTCAGAATTAGGGGTGGAATTCATAAGTTCTCAAAAACGGAAAACATTCAGGGGAGTTTTTTCTTTACCTCTTGGTTTTTACTTGTGTGTTATGGGTACATGCCACAATTTAAAGTGTGGAGTGGGGGATGTAAATATGTTTGTATATTTTTTTTTTTTTTGTGTGTTTTTCATTATTATTTTGTTTTTAAAAAAAAAATAATTTTTTTTTGACTTTTCCCGTGATGGATTTCTTTTACTGTCTTCTTGAGAGATTAAAGTCGAAGAAGAAAAAAAAGGTGTGGTTTATTTTTGTTTTATTTTCTTAGGTAGTGTAACAATTTTTCCTTGATTTTTCTTTGTGCCACAATTCTTTTCCTAGGAGTTTTACTTGAACGGGGTGTAGTTAGTTTTTTTTGGTTAGAAATAGAAAAGTCTTGTGTTATGATGTTAAACGGAGCTAACTTGTCTTAACTCTGTTGTGTCTTGAAAGCGGTGATTGCCTTAGTTGTGACGCCTAGGCTCAGTTCTTGACTTACGTATAAGTGTCTTAATGTCATGACCCTAATTTCCCACCTTAGGATGTCGTGATGATACCTAGTCTCTAAGACTAGGTAAGCCTCACATGTGCTGATTATTACTGAAATTTAACTACTTAACTGCAATACATTAAATAATAACTGATATAACATAGTTGAGCCAACGTCAATCATACAATCCCAAAACTGGTAGTACAAGTCATAAGCTTTTCTAAGGGTCACTAGAAATAACACTACATCACTGTCCCGGAATAATAGGAAATAATGGAAATAAAATACAATAGTAGGTGACTTTGGAGCCTGCGAATGTCAAGTAGGTATACCTTGAAGTCTCCAACCGTGCAAATATAAGTCTCGAACCAACTCGATCATATGTACTTGGATTTGTACAAAAATGTGCAGAACCGTAGCATGAGTACACCATAACGGTACTCACTAAATATCAAGCCTAACCTCGGTAGAGTAGTGACGAGGCTAGGTCAAGACACCTACCAGACATGTAAACTTGTGCATGATATAACTTAAAGCTAACAATAGAAAGAATATCAATGTAAGACCAACAACAGAAGAATCACAAATTTACAACCAATAGTGAAAATAATAGAAGCACGAATAGCAACAAGATATAAACGAGTAATAAAGAAACTGATGACAACTCAATTAATCAAATCGTTCCTAATGCATAATTTACAACAAGAATTACCCGAGGTACCACTCCTCGTAATCTCAAATCATAAGTCACAACTTTCAAATCTTACACGATGGCACCTCGTGCCCACATTTTTTCAAATCACTTTCGCACATTAAAACTCACGTATACCATTATGTATATTATATCCGTGTCAAATGCTAATTTATACACGATAAGGCATAATCACACCCTTGAATAAAGTAAGGAATCAAATGAGAAAATGAGTTTATTTTAGAAATCATTTGGGTGAAGAAAATAGTATTTTAAAATAAAATAAAGCATCAGATAAGCTACTGAATTAAGTATAGAATTTGTTAAATTAAAATATAATAATAATTTTTAAGTAAAGTAAAAACATCAGATAGAGTAAGGAGTTTAAGTTGAGAAATCAATTAAAATGAAATATGACAACTATTAAGAATAGTAAAGTTCCGAATGAAATAACGAGTTTTAACTTAAGAGTCACATAAGGCAAGCATGTTAATAATTATTTTATTTAAAACTGTTATGTTACCAACAACTCAGCAGGGTATGAGATAATGACTCTGCACAGTAAATTCATCTGAAAATTAATTCACTAATTAACCACGGAAGCACAGATTGACACCTTGAAGTAATACAACAGTTCACGTAAGATGCGTGATTCACACAAGACATAACAACAACAACAAGTATAACGCGCACAATCTGTTGTGGCGCGCAACCCTATACCACCATATCATCATTTATCAATATCATAATCCTCCCTTATTCCACCATAGTATCAATAAGCAATATCAAGTATCACGTATACAAACCATTGCAGCGCGTAACCTGATCCTACCGTATCATCATTTATCAATATCACAATCCTTCCTTATTTCACCCGTTGCGGCGTGCAACCCGATCATCATCATTTATAAATATCACAATCCTCCCTTATTTCACCCGTTATGGCATGCAACCTGATCTCACTGTATCATCATTTATCAATATCACAATCCTCTCTTATTTCACCCGTTGTAGCGCGTAACCCGATCCACAAGCAATTTAAATTAACAATAATAATCCAATAACTCAATTTACAAGAATTTCTACAATCAAAGGGTATGAGTACACGTCAATAAAGGAACCTCATAATAATCAAAGGAATGCAATAAATATTACAAAAAATAACAGGACAAGTGAAGCACGTGACAACTAAGGTGTGCAAGTATAACCGTTAAGGCAAGTAACTGATAAGCACAGAGTCATGGAAGAGACTCAACAATTAAGAGGTAACAAGACAATACGGAAGACAATAACTTCACCTAAAGCATATAAGAGTAAAATAACAAGTAAGAGATACAATAAGTGCTAACAACGTCAAATAGAGCATGTCAGAGTAGATTGAGAATGTGAGATATAACACATCATGGCAATTCAATTAAAGGTATGAAAAGAGTCTAGATAACCTAAATCGGTCAAATACCACATATATCCCGTGTCATAACACAAATAGCACAATCAACTTGAATCCTAAGGGGTAGTTTCCCCCACACAAAGTTAGACAAGATACTTACCTCAAAGAAGCTAAACCGATACTTTAAAATGACCTTCTCGTATGAAATAACCTTCAGACGGCTTAAATCTAGAAAACATAACTTCATATCATAAATAAAAAAAATCATAGGAAATAATTACAGATAATAAAGCTTCAATCTTTAAGGAAAACTAAAAAGTAAATCCAAAGAGTCAATCCCGAGCCCGCAACTCAGAATGCGAACGCGATAACATAAGTCCCTCAACCTTCGCGAACGCGGTCGCCTCTTCGTGATCGCGAAGAACAAAGTGCCTGAGACCACCATAACACTATGCAAACCCAAAAGAATAAGTGCGAACGCGATAAAGAACACCAGATGAAAGAAATCAGCAGTCCAAAAATAGAAGAAAATGGCTCGTGGCCCATCCGAAACATACCTGAGGCCTCCGGGACCCCGTCCAATCATACCAACCAGTTCCATAATATAACGCGGACCTGCTCGAGGCCTCAAATTACGTCAAACAATATCAAAACAACGAATCACACCTCAAATCGAACTAAATGAACTTATGAACTTTCAACTTCTATAACTCGTGCCAAATCAACCCAGAATAACATCAAACTTTGCATGCAATTTTCAAATGACACAACTGAGCTATACCAACTCCCAGAATTGAACTTCGAACCTAATATCAATAAAGTCAAACTCCGGTCAACTCTTACTGCTTAAGCTCCTAAAGACATTTCTTTTTTGAGCCAGATATATGCTTATTACCTACCTAACTGTATGTATCCTAGGTAGCTCCTTAGATCCTGTAATCTTATTTTTTTTGGCAACCATATTAGAAGCCCGACCCTTTTATTTGAATTGACTATCTATTTGAACCTTTTACCTCTCTTGAGCACTTGAAATTGCTATGAGCTTGTTAAAAGCTAAGTTGAGGTATGACTAAGTTTTTTAGTGGAATTATAGAAAAAGAAAAATGGTGCAGTGTTCTAAAAAAAGTGAGATCCACTTGTAGGGAATTGAAAAAGGTAAGAAAAAATTGCTCCAAAGAAAAAAATCAGAATATAAAAGAAAAAAAGTGTTTGTATGTATTTTGTGAAAAAAACAAATTCCTTGCTAGTGGTAGCTATTGATATATTTGTGCTTAAAGAAATTGGGAGTTGATATTATTATGATTGTGAAGGTTGGGGTTTGGTTTAACATAAGTGTGGGATTTAGATTGTGAATTGTATGTATTAAAGTGCTCAGGGAGGTGTAGTCACTATATCCAAATGTATCCTACCTGTCCCGAAGCCTACGCTATAACCAATTAAAGTCCTACTTGATCTTTGACTGAATGAGCTCAAATTAACCGAGTATTATATTACGGGCAATCCTATGGTACGTCTTCTGTGGCACATTAATTTTATTTTTGAGAGCGAGTGAATTCTTTCTATCTTGAGTTCCTAATTGTTCTTGAGTTTTATTGTGTGTGGAACTACTCTCTATTTTTGGTAAGAGGGCACATGATTTGCAAAGGAAAGATAATGTCTTTGGCCTCAGTGTTAGAGTAAGTTAGTAGATTTTGAAAAATACTTGGTGCTTTTAGGTTGAGTCTTGAGGCTGAGTGGTTACAGTATGGTGCTTAATCTGTTTTAAATATTCTTGGCATGATGAGTTATGAGACTTGTATGAAAAAAGTGCCTCTATGTGAAGTGTAATTTTTATTGCTCGAGGACGAGCAATATAAGTGTGGGTGTTGATGGTAGGCTAAAAATATGAATTTTTAGTTATATTATATGGATTATTTGCTATACTTTAATTGTATTTGAGCTAAAACATGGAAAATTTATACTTACATATTTTCTATTGGGTAGGTTGTGATTCCGAACTAAGACGAGTTTTTGGAACTAAAGTGAATAAAAAAGAACTTTAAAGTTTGAGAGTTAAATCGAGATCGAGTTTGGGAATAAAGGACTGAGTACACATATGAAAAAGTGGAAGAAAAACACTCGAGGCCATGGACTATCACGGCGTGTGGAGGATCGTGCCACTTGATGTGGCTGGCCAAAATATTCATTAGAAATCGAGAGGAAAAAAAGGCACACTCTAAAATGGAATAGCACGTTGTGCCTGCCAATATGGCATACTAGGTGGGCTGCCTAACTCCTCATTGGGCAAGAAAAGAAGTCAGGCAGCAAACAAACGCATTTGTGCGATGCATACGCGACGCACCGTGCGCCGCGGCAATTCAATTTCTGCTGCTATTTTGTTTCTCGTCCTACTAAGGTTATTTTCGTCTAATTATTAATAATCTTAATTTAGTAGTTAATTGTAGTAGTAATCATTCCAAGTCAAGTGTTGATCATCCTGAATAGCAAATAAGCCAGAAATTACTCGAACGTTGTTTAAATCCAATCCTTGTGGAGACAATATTTTACTCTACTATTGTAATGACCCGACCAGTCGTTTCGAGAGTTGTAGCCCCGTTCCCCCAATTACTGCTCCATTTGTGCTTTATAGCTGTCATATGACTTATCGGGTTAGTTGGTTCGGGTCCGGAGAGATTTCAGAATGAAATGAGACACTTAGTCTCATAATAAAAACCTTAAGTTGGAAAAGTCGACCGGTGACTTATGTGTAAACGACCCTAGATTTGAATTTTGATATTTCTGTTAGCTCCATCGGGGGATTTTGGACTTAGGGGCGCGTCCGAATTGTGATTTGGAGGTCCGTAGTAGAATTAGGCTTGAAATGACGAAACGTGAAATTTTGGAAAGTTTGACCGGGAGTGGACTTTCTGATATCGAGGTCAGATTGGATTTCCAGAAATTGGAGTAGGTTCGTGGTGTCATTTTGACTTGTGTGCAAAATTTGAGGTCAATCCGACGTGATTTGATAGGTTTCGACGCCGTTTGTAGAATTTGGAAAATTTCAAAGTTCATTAGGCTTGAATTGGGGTGCGATTCGTATTTTTGATGTTATTTGAGATGATTTAAAGGCTCGACTAAGTTCGTATGATGTTTTAAGACTTGTTGGTATGTTTGGTTTAGGTCTCGGGGGCCTTGGGTTGAATTCGGGTGGTTAACGGACCAAGGTTTGAAGTTGAAGAATTGCTGAAGATTTGCAACTGCTGGTGTAATCGCACCTGCGGATTGGGAACCGCAGGCGCGAGCCCGCAGAAGTGGGAAGGGAGCCGCAGAAGCGGGCCAGGAAGGAAGTGGCAAAGGTCGCGGGTGCGAGGTCCTTTCCGCACCTGCGAGGCCGCAGATGCGGCGAAGAGGGCGCAGAAGCTGAGTGTGAGGGAGTTGAGGGGTGTAGGTTGCTTCCGCAGAAGCGGATCATGGGCCGCAGAACCGCCTCCGCAGGTGCGAGACCTGGAGCGCAGGTGCGAACCCAGGTGATTTAAGTGACTTACGCTGGTGCAGAGTTTTCACCGCAAAAGCAGGACCGCAAAAGCGGATTTTGGACCGCAGGTGCAGTTTGACTGGGCAGAATATATAAACATTAGGGTTCGCGATTTTTTTCATTTTTCTAACATTTTGAGCTCGGATTTTGGAAGATTTTGAGAGAATTTTCAAGGGGATTCTTGAGGTAAGTTCCTTGAGTTCATTCTTCTTCAATAATTATGTTTTCCCACTGATATTCCGCTTAGTTGGTGTGTTTTTGAGGTGTAATTTGGGGGTTTGAGGCTAGGAATTTGGAGAGTTGATTTTGGGGATTTGAATGACCAATTGGTGTCGGATTTTGATGAATTTGGTATAACTAGACTCGTGAGTGAATGGGCTTAAGGATTTTATGAGTTTTGTTGGATTCCGAGACATGGGCCCTGGGGGAGGGGGGGAGGGGCAGTTTTGAACCAATTTCAGATTTTGAGTTATAGCTTAGTAATTTCTTGTAGAATTGATTCCTTTAGCCCGTGTTGATTGTATTGTACTGTTTGTGGCTAGATTCGGGTCATTTGGAGGCCGATTTGCGAAGCAAAGGCATATTGAAGTAGGGATTTGCTCAGATTGAGGTAAGTAACACTTCTAAATTTGGTTCTGAGGGTTCGAAACCCCGAACTTATGTGTTATGTGATTGGTATTGAGGTGACGCACATGCCAAGTGACAGGCGTGCGGGCGTGCACCGTGAGAACTGATATCTGGTCGATTCCATGGCACTATCTAGTAGTTCTATCTTGTTGATATCCGTGTTTTCATCATGTGATAAAGTAATTGAGCTGTCACTCATGCTAGATATCATGTTTAGGATTTATGCTGGAACTTTTGGGGCCCATAGTGGTCATTTCTTGCTGTTGTCTTACTGATTTCATTGATATTTCGTACTCAGTCATATTCATTCATTTCATATCATATCTTAGTCTCTGTTGTTATTTATTTATACATAATATCATTATTTTCGGGCTAGTCTCATGACATTGTGTGCCCGTGAGAGAGAGACTAGAGAGGTTGATGACTGAGTTCGGATGAGGGCTTGAATATGAGTGGAATTTATGGGATCGGGCTGCACGCCGCAGCGGTTATACTGATTTATGATAGCGCTTGGGCTGAAGGAGCCCCTCCGGAGTCTGCACACACCCCAGTGAGCGCGGTTGATATTATTGAGGGATAGATCTTCCTTGGATATGGATCTTATCCGAAGTATTATATACCCCTAGATGGATCTTCTCCACGGGCTGGATTGGCCCTACTCGGTACTGGATGACTGGTGGTCAGTGATGTATATATTCCGGGATAGATCTTCTCTGGTCCGTATGGGCCATATACAGTACCGAGTGATTGAGCATTTGAGAGTGTGAGCACATGAGGCTGCCAGCATGATGCGTCACATACAGCATGTGCATTGGCATTGTAGAAGTAGAGGAGTTATATTCTTCATATCATTCAGATTTGATCCATTTTATTGTTTTGAGATATCTATCGAACTTGAAAGCATGTCTACGTTTCTGCACTGTTATTTTCTATATTAAACTGTGCTAGTTGAGTTTGTCACTACTTTCAATCCAAAGTTTGGTTTTGTTACTTATTGAGTTAGTTGTACTTACGATACTCCCTGCACCACATATGCAGATCCATGTGCTTCCGGTTACAGCGGCTGCCGAGTGAGGAGTTGAGATATCGGAGATTATCGAGGTAGCTGCATGGCGTTCGTAGGCCTTGACTCTCCTTTATTATCTTTATTTGTATTTTAGTTCTTATTCCTCAGACATTGTAGTAGGCTGTATCCTGGTATAGAGGCTCATGTACTCGGTGACACCCCGATTTTGGAAGAGATTTCTATTGCGTTATGGTTTTATTTCAGTTTTAAGTGGTTTTCTTAAATATTAACTGCTTCTATTTTATTTTCAAAGTTTTTACTTGGTTGAACTGGTTGAGTAGTTGGCTTGCCTAGTTTCACGATAGGCGCCATCACGGCGGTTGGTTTTGGGTTGTGACAAGTTAGTATTAGAGCCTAGGTTACATAGGTCTCACGAGTCATGAGCAGGTTTAGTAGGGTCTTACGGATCGGTACAGAGACATCTGTACTTATCTTCGAGAGGCTGCCGAACCCTTAGGAAATTTCACATTCTTGTATTTATGTAGTGCGGATTTGCTGATTCCTGTAACTAAACTTCTGTTATTCTATTCTCTCATAGATGGTGAGGACACGTACTACTGGGCAGGATAGACAGCCGCCGGTATCACCAACTAGGGCCGCGAGAGGCCGAGGTTGCAGTAGAGGCCGCGGTAGGGGCAGGGGTGCAGCTCATACATCAGCTAAGGCAGCACCTGCAGACCTACCAGTCACTCTAGCTCAGGATCAGGTACCCGATACAGTTGAGCCAGTGGGGACAGCTCAGGCACCAGTTGTGCCTATTGTGATTCCAGGCCTTCAGGAGGCTTTGGCCCAGATATTGACAGTTTGCACTGGCCTTGCTCAGGTGGTTTCGGCTCAGGCTGGGGGAGGTACTCATACCCCTATTGCCCGTACTCCAGAGAATGTAGTGCAGGGACTTCAGATACTGGGGGCACTACCAGCCCAGCCGGTTGCAGCTGCTTAGGCCCCGGTGGTCCCCGTTATGGCTGATGATGAGCAGAGGAGGCTTGAGAGATTTGGGAGGCTTTGACTTCCATCATTTAGCGGTGCTGAGTCAGATAATGCTTAGGGCTTTCTGGATAGGTGCAAGCGGATGCTTCAGACAGCGGGTATTCTAGAGACCAGTGGGGTCTCGTTCACTACTTTTCAATTTTTTGGGGCTGCCTTCAGATGGTAGGAGGCTTATGAGAGGCGCAAGCCAGTCGGTGCAGCACCACTTACATGGCAGGAGTTCTCTGTTCTCTTCTTGGAGAAGTTCGTGCCACAGTCTCACAGAGAGGAGCTGCGTAGACATTTTAAGCAGCTTTGTCAGGATGGCATGTGTGTGATGCAGTACGAGATGAGGTTTTCTGAGTTGGCTCATCACGTAGTTGGCTAGTTCCCACTGATAGGGAGAGGATTCAGAGGTTCATCGATGGCCTCACATATCAGTTGCGGTTGCTTATGAATAGGGAGAGGGTATCTGGTGCTACTTTTGATGAGGTTGTCGATATTGCTCAACAGATAGAG
Organism: Nicotiana tomentosiformis; assembly: GCF_000390325.3. Taxonomy (NCBI): domain Eukaryota; kingdom Viridiplantae; phylum Streptophyta; class Magnoliopsida; order Solanales; family Solanaceae; genus Nicotiana; species Nicotiana tomentosiformis. Next base: position 73,313,347 of record NC_090818.1, on the reverse strand, counting down.
ATGGTCCGCAGCTAGGAGCGGGTTGAGAGGGAGGCCAAGAGGCCTCGTGTGTCAGGAGGTTTTAGTGGTGTTCGTTTGGAGGTCAGTTCTACTATGGCAGGGATCGTCCTTATAGGCATGCTCAGACGGCTCGTCCCGTTCACCATGGTGCATCATCCAGCCATGGTTCATCCAGTACACATCAGAGCCAGTCATCTCTTAGTGCCCTTCCAGCTCAGAGTTCATCCCATGCACCTTCCGTTCAGGGCTCATCGGCATCTGGTTCTTCTAGCGAGTATTCTGGTGCTCGGGGCTCCCTCTAGTCCCCACCGCCATTCCCAGGGAGGGGTTATTTCTAGTGTGGAGTTATGGGTCACATCAAGAGGTATTGTCCCCGCCTTATGGGAGGTCCAGCTCAGCAGAGGAGTTAGCCTACTACTTCAGCACTTGTTACTTCACCTCCCGCTCAGCCAGCTAGGGGTAGCCCTAGAAGGGGAGGCCGATCAGGTGGTGGTCAGGACCAATTCTATGCTATTCCTGCCAGACCAGATGTTGTTGCTTCAGATGCAGTAAGCACAGATATTGTCTCAGTTTTCTACAAAGAGGCCTATGTACTATTTAACCCTGGTTCAACTTATTCGTATGTCTCATCATATTTTGCTCATTATCTGGATATGCCCTGTGAGTCCTTAGTTTCATCATTTCATGTCTCTAGGCCGGTGGGTGATACTATCATTGTAGACCGTGTATATTGGTCGTGTGTAGTGACTATTGGAAGTCTGGATACTAGAGTTGATCTCTTGTTGCTTAGTATGGTTGATGTTGACGTGATCTTGGGTATGGATTGGTTGTCTCCTTATCATGCTGTTCTAAATTTTCACGCTAAGACTGTGACGTTGGTGATTCCGGGGTTGCCGAGGATTGAGTGGAGGGGTTCTCCAGACTATGTTCCCAGTAGAGAGATTTCATATTTGAAGGCCCAGCGGATGGTTGGGAAGGGTTATTTATCTTATTCGGCCTTTGTGAGGGATGTTAGTGCCGATGCTCCTACTATTGATTCTGTTCCGGTGGTGTGGGAGTTTCCCGATGTGTTTCCTATAGACTTGCCGGGCATACCGCCCGATAGGGATATTGACTTCGGTAATGACTTGGTGCCAGGCACTCAACCTATTTCTATTCCACCATATCGCATGGCACCAACTGAGTTGAAGGAATTGAAGGAGCAGCTTCAGGAAATCCTTGATAAGGGGTTTATTAGGCCTAGTGTGTCACCTTGGGGTGCACCGGTGTTGTTTTTGAAGAAGAAGGATGGAACTATGAGAATGTGCATTGATTATAGGCAGTTGAATAAACTCACAATCAAGAACAAATATCCTTTGCCACGTATTGATGACCTATTTGACCAACTTCAGGGAGCGAGGGTGTTCTCCAAGATTGATTTGAGGTTTGGGTATCACCAGTTGAAGATTCGGGACTCGGATATTCTAAAGACAACTTTCAGGACCCGTTATGGTCATTATGAGTTCCTTGTGATGTCTTTTGGGCTGACCAACGCCTCAACATCATTCATGCATCAGATGAACAGTGTGTTTTAGCCTTATCTCGACTCGTTTGTTATAGTGTTCATTGATGATATCCTGGTGTGCTCTCGTAGCTAGGAGGAGCATGCCCAGTATTTGAGGATTGTGTTGCAGCAGTTGAGAGAGGAGAAACTTTATGCCATGTTCTCCAAGTGTGAGTTTTGGCTCAGCTCAGTGTCATTCTTGGGACACGTGGTGTCCAGTGAGGGTATTCAGGTGGATCCGAAGAAGATAGAGGTGGTTCAGAGTTGGCCCAGGCCGTCCTCAGCTACAGAGATTCAGAGCTTTCTTGGCTTGGCTGGTTATTATCGTCGCTTCGTGGATGGCTTCTCGTCTATTGCATTGCCCTTGACCAAATTGACACAAAAGAGTGCTCCTTTAAGGTGGTCGGATGAGTGTGAGGAGAGCTTTCAAAAGCTCAAGACTGCCTTGACCACAACTCCAGTTCTAGTTTTGCCATTAGCTTCAGGCTCTTATATAGTGTATTGTGATGCTTCTCGGATCGGCATTGGGTATGTGTTGATGCAGGAGGGTAGAGTGATCGCTTATACTTCGCGTCAGTTGAAGCCTCACGATAGGAACTACCCTGTTCATGATCTGGAGTTAGCTGCCATCATTCATGCATTGAAGATTTGGAGGCATTATCTCTACAATGTGTCTTATGAGGTGTTTACGGATCATCGGAGTCTCCAGCACTTGTTCAAACAAGAGGATCTAAATTTGAGGCAGCAGAGATGGTTGGAGCTGCTAAAGGACTATGATATCACCATTCTGTATCATCCCGGGAAGGCCAATGTGGTGGCCAATGCCTTGAGTAGGAAGGCAGTGAGTATGGATAGTCTCGCATTTATTCTCGTTGGGCAGAGACCTCTTGTAGTTGATGTTCAGGCTTTGGCCAACCAATTCGTGAGATTGGATATTTCGGAGCCCAGTCGGGTTCTAGCTTGTGTGGTTTCTCGGTCTTCCTTATATGATCGCATCAGATAGCGCAGTATGATGATCCCCATTTGCTTGTCCTTAAGGACACAGTGATGCCAAAGATGTGACTATTGGGGATGATGGGGTATTGAGGATGCAGGGTCGGATTTGTGTGCCAAATGTGTATGGGCTACGTGAGTTGATTCTTGAGGAGGCCCACAGTTTGCGGTATTCCATTCATCGGGTGCCGCGAAGATGTATCAGGACTTGAGACAGCACTATTGGTGGAGGAAAATGAAGAATGATATAGTGGGGTTTGCAGCTCGGTGCCTTAACTGTCAGCAGGTGAAGTATGAGCATCAGAGACCGGGTGGATTGCTTCAGAGGTTAGAGATTCCAGAGTGGAAGTGGGAGCGGATCACCATGGATTTTGTAGTTGGGCTCTCACGGACTTCGAGGAAGTTCGATGCTATTTGGGTGATTGTGGATCTGCTGACCAAGTCCGCGTACTTCATTCCAGTTGGTACTACCTATTCTTCAAAGCGGTTGGCTGAGATTTACATCCGGGAGATTGTTCGCCTTTACGGTGTGCTAGGGTCCATCATTTCAGATCGAGGCACGTAGTTTACATCACAGTTCTGGAGAGCAGTACAGCAAGAGTTAGGTACCCAGGTTGAGTTGAGCACATCATTTCACCCTCAGATGGACGGACAGTCCGAGCACACTATTCAGATATTGGAGGACATGCTACGCGCTTATGTCATTGATTTTGGGGGTTCTTGGGATCAGTTTCTGCCACTCGCGGAGTTTTCCTACAACAACAGCTACCAGTTGAGCATTCAGATGGCTCTGTATGAGGCTTTGTATGGGAGACGGTGTAGATCTCCGGTGGGTTGGTTCGAGCCGGGGGAGGCTAGGCTATTGGGTACTAACTTGGTCCAGGATGCATTGGACAAGGTTAAATCGATTTAGGAGCGGCTTCGAATGACGCAGTCTAGACAGAAGAGTTATGCCGACAAGAAGGTCCGTGATGTTGCTTACATGCTTGGGGAGAAGGTCCTGCTGAAGGTTTCACCCATAAAGAGTGTTATGAGGTTCGGAAAGAAGGGCAAGTTGAGCCCTCGGTACATTGGGCCGTTTGAGGTGCTTTGGAGGATTGGGGAGGTGGCTTACGATCTTGCCTTGCCACCTAGTTTGTCGGGTGTGTGTCACGCCCCAAAACCGAGAAGCGCGACCGGCGCTCAACCAAGTGAACCCGACTGAGCAAGCCTGTTAATTTCATTCTACCCAAATTTATCTGTGAATAAAGAGGAGATGTACTCCGTTAATCAAATACCGAAGAGATTTCATTAACCGTTTCCATTTCATTCCCATTAACAACATCATTCAATATTTCCAAAATAGTACGAGTTTAAAGATTTAATGAAAAACATGTTGCCAAATACCAACAGTTCTAAGCCAATTCCCAACATCAAATACCACCCACAATCTGTCTACGGAGACTCTAAGTACAACTGAAGAGTAATATGGAAATGCCGGCAACAAGGCCCCGGCTATACCTCAACCACAAAGTACATGAGAAACAAAAGATACATGACCCCGAAATGAAGTGGGGCTCACCAAATCAGCTGAAAAGAGTGTACTGCTATCACTGATCAATGCCACCTGCTATAGAACCTCCTGCATCAATTAAAGATGCAGCGCCCCCGGCAAAAGGGACGTTAGTACTGTTGAATAGCACTAGTATGTATAGCTAGAAATCCTCTTTCAAAATAGAATGCCCATATAATCTATACGTGGAACACATAATATAATGTAATTGAAACAACCTGTACAAACAAGGACAACAAAAGGGGGCACCTATTGTCTGCATTAATAATGTGTCTCATTAGACCGTCCTTAGTGTTCACATATCATATTATACACTTATGCGTTTCATAGACTATACATAGTGTTCACATATCATATTATACACTTATGTGTTTCATAGACCGTCCATAGTGTTCACATATCATATTATACACTTATACGTTTCAAAGACCGTCCATAGTGTTCACATATCATATTATACACTTATGTATTTCGTAGACCGTCCATAGTATTTATTCATACCGTACATCTATACCTCTTATACACAATTCACCTATGCGTTTCATAGACCGTCCATAGGATTTCATATCATAATGGATTTCATAGCACAATGTACCTATGCGTTTCATAGACCGTCCACAGGATTTCATAACACAATATACCTATGCGTTCATAACACGATATACCTATGCATTTCATAACACGATATACCTATGCGTTTCATAGACCGTCCATAGGGTTTCATAACACGATATACCTATGCGTTTCATAGACCGTCCATAGGGTTTCATAACACGATATGCCTATACGTTTCATAGACCGTCCATAGGGTTTCATGACATAATATACCTATGCATTTCAAAGACCGTCCATAGGGTTTTATAACACATTGGAAACAAAAGTACAAATACGTACGTCTCATAACCTTTCACATCACATAGCACCTAATCCGTACTTTCAACCACTTACAACATCATTATTTCATTAGCTCTCTTGGCCAAACATATGATTCTTTATTCATGGTGCAATGGCCGTATTTTATATTCCATACTTATCAACAAGTAGAATATTCCGGAAATCATAACTTTAAGTTCATTAGTAATGAAGGCTTTAAACATAATCGATTCCTTTCCAATAAATGGAGTAAAATGATTGGCAATCAAAGCACAGATTAAAATCATACACAATTTCCACTCATTAATATATAAGAATGCAAATCACATTGAAAATTACTTACAAAGCATAACATTAGCTAAAACAGCCACATATGGGCATCACTTGAGTTCATAAACTTTTAGCCGATTATATTGTCGAAGTCAATTTTGGAATAGTTGAGTCAAAGCTCATTTCATAATCTTCCTCATATTATTTCATCTCATTGGCACCATTGGTCACAAGTATAACTTTCACTATTGGCACGTTGGCCACACTTTATATCCCCAATTCAGTGATTTCACTTCCAACCATCTTTATAGGTTATCAACAATAAGATATTCTCAATCGAGATTTTAGGTACATATATGAGCAATTAAGAGTCTTTAGAATATTGAGATTTCACACACATTTTGGCATACTATCTTTCATTGAAACATGACTCAAAGCCATAACATATTAATACACAACCCATACTTGGAACATCTATATTTCGACATAAGGCTCATTCGGGATAATCAAATTTATAGGGAATAACCCAGAATGTAAAAGTTAGGAATCTTGAGCCAATCATACTTGATCTTACAGAAACATTATGGAATTCAATTCCAAGAGAGAAAGTTTAGCCAACATACCTCAAATTCTTCCCTTAATGATACTACAATGATTTACTAGACTAATCAACTTCAATCTCTAGTAGATCAATCTTGAAAAATCACAACTTTGGTGATTTTTGTGTTCTTGAGGATTTGATGATGAAATCTTGTATTTGGATGTAAGAATGATGTTAGAAATCATGTATATAGAGTAATAATCAACCCAAAACATCATTAACAGCTTACCTTGGTTGATTGGACTTGATTTGAGCTCAAAATCGTCCCTTCACCTCAAGAACCCTAACCCCCAAATACTCAAAATATCCCCCTTCCCCGACCTTGTATTTATAGGTCCAGATTTTTGGGTTTCGGATGCGGCCCTGGATGCTTCGCATCCCCACTTCACTCCTATTTGAAGCTCGGATGTGGACCTGGACGCTATGGCAGCACTTCACTGCCAGCCTGTCTTTCGGACGTAGCTTTGGATGCTTCGCATCCGTAGGCTCCTCCGCTAGCCTTTGGTAATTTGATCATAACATCTTGTAGAAATGTCCGAATGACTAACAGTTTGAAGCGTTAGAAACTATACTCAAAGACCTTTAATTTTATAGGTCATCCACCAATAACTCCTTATATATATATATGTATATATGCTCGTCCAAAGTTTTGTCTTGTGCGTACTCATTTGTAACTTTAGTCTATCATGAAATTTTCAAGTTGACTTGGACTTAGGGCTCTCCCTAGACTCCACATCACTTATAATATGACTCGTACACTTATTATCATATCCAATTGATATCCATCCCATTAATAGTTCTCGTTTGCACATAAAATAATAAAACTTACGCACATTAACTTTCTTAATAGCGCTTAAGTACTTCGAAATTTTCCGGAGTGTTATATTCTCCCCCACTTAAGAACATTCGTCCTCGAATGTTTCACAAGTCACTTCTAAGAATAGAATTATCCTTATACGTCCAACCATTATACATAGGAATTCATGACTACATCGATCTCATACTTCTTTTCCAACACTTCAACTTACCTATGGCCCTTAAAATTTGGCAATCTTCACAAATTCGTAATAATTTCGGCAGAGTTTCCCTTGTAACTGGGCCTGTCCACCTGCCAGAGAATCCCAGAAACCAATCCAAACAACATATACATAATCCAATGACGCATATAATATAAAAACAACACCGAACATGGCCTCATAAGCAATATATTACCAGAAAAGGAACACCCTTAATATATATTTACTTCAACAAAAGTCATTGGCCCGAACATGGCCTTTTCTAAAACTTGAGATCCTCCTAAATTCTTCAATGACGCCTTCTTATTTTCTTTATAAGTGTAGGACTTAGTCCACCTGATTCCATCCTCGATGAGTAATTCACCTTATTCCCAGTATTGTAGTCACCAATAGTGTTTCCTGGTATTGCAGCGTAAGAGCTATCATGTTAAACATGTTTGGTTCGTAACAAGTGTTCATCCTCTCTTAATCTTTTTCAAACATTTCCCCTTTGGTCTAGACAATATGTTGGTACTATATTTCCTTTGTGACTAGAGCATTCACTCACATCCCATTTTGCCCTTAATTCATAGTTCACAACCTTATTGTGCCACACACGTGTTTGCCTCCCATGAACTCGTAGTATCATTGTGCCTGGTTTGTTGAGTTTATCACACAACCACTTCATCACCAGTAGTCTCACTTTCCAATGTAATATGCAGACATGAACTCCCTCTATATCCTTTAGTTGATATTCAGTGTCACTCAAGTCGGCTGCATTACAGTTAATCCTGTATATCTTCTATTAACACTTGTGCTCTAGGCGAGTCCACCATTCTGATACGAACTATTTTGTGATAACCATCCTGCTCATTCTCTTCCAATTCTTCTCACCTCATTCTTCTTGGTTAGTGAATAGCTATGCACGCTTCCATATGTTACGTGGTCTTTTCCCTTAGTTGGGAATTCATCCCGCTTGCCTCTCAACACTTGTCGGGATATCCGTGGGAAAGTGTGTTCATCCGTGTATCACTTAACACTTCCTTGCTTGTAAGATTTTTAAGAGACTCCCCATCAAACCCAGATGCACTCTTGGGTTATTATAACATCACCTTTATCTCTCCCACTCGTTCTGTCTTTCTTAAAGCCTTGGAACTTTAGCTAAATCGCAAATCCATGATTAACCCATTCTATGAACTCGCAAGCCTTTCTCATTTGATTTATATTACTTCCTTGGGTTACATTGTCCCTGACTCTCTAACAAGTATAAACCCTTTTACCAACATTACTCTTAGTTTTTAGTATCATTGACCTTATCATGTACAATGTTACATACGAAGAATTTACATTGCTTAACCTTCCACATTTTTGGTGTACTAGTGGTTTATCATTTACATATCCTTTCAGAGAATCGCGTTATCCCTTACCACTTTTCTAGACAACACATGTCTTCAACAAAATATCCAAATATCATAGCTACATGGCCCTACTCATTTTATTGTATTTAAGTAGCCTTACCATGGCCCTTTCTCCACCACTTGGGGTGAATGTAACATTTTGACATAAGTCTTGAATTTAGTAATTTGACGGACACATGTTTCACATCTCTAGTCCTCTTGTATATGATTGACTATTAGGGAGATTTAAGTCCCCATAGTATTAACCTCATAAGTTCTTTACTCTTATTCAGCCACATAGGCCTGGGATCCAAATCCCTCGTGTCAATATCCTTTTTGGAGTGTAACACCACTTTGCACATTCCTGGGATTTTTATAATATTCATAGTGCTAGGGTCTTCTCATTGTGGGTTCACTTAACTCTCCTTTCATAACTTCTTGTCTCCCGTGAGAGAACTACACATTTATCATTACTCTCCAGGCCATGCCTTTCATATATCACGTGCCTATATAACAAATTTACATCTTAGAATCATACACATGGTTCCCACACTATTCACATGTACTAGTTAAGCTAAGGTCTCATTTATCACGTCAATGCCTCTTTGGAGGTGGGTAATCACTTCTAGCACTCTTCTCATATAAAGTATGCTCATGTTAATATATACTTGTCTCATATGGCCATACCATTCATTCAACATGATACATGTGCCATCTGTTTAATATTCAGACCTTTACCCATTCGTCATGTCACATGACAACATTACATGGAATAAACCAAAAGAGCATTTAAACTTACCTCGAACCTCAACGTATGAGTTAGATGAAGAACAATTTCACAAAAAGTTTCATCGCACGATTCAGAATATCAAAGAAGGGTATTATTCCTAAATGCCCATGTAGCATCCTAATTATAGATGTGGTCGACAACACACCGATAATAAGGACTCTACTAGACACGGCTCCGAGACATCCTAGGATACTTTAAAACCTTAGGTTCTGATATCAAGTTTGTCACACCCCAAAACCGAGGAGCGCGACCGGCGCTCAACCGAGTGAACCCGACTGAGCAAGCCTGTTAGATTTCATTCTACCCAAATTCATCTGTGAATAAAGAGGAGATGTACTCCGTTAATCAAATACCGAAGAAATTTCATTAACCGTTTCCATTTCATTCCCATTAACAGCATCATTCAATATTTCCAAAATAGTACGAGTTTAAAGATTTAATGAAAAACATGTTGCCAAATACCAACAGTTCTAAGCCAATTCCCAACATCAAATACCACTCATAATCTGTCTACGGAGACTCTAAGTACAACTGAAGAGTAATATGGAAATGCCGGCAACAAGGTCCCGGCTATACCTCAACCACAAAGTACATGAGAAACAAAAGATACATGACCCCGAAATGAAGTGGGGCTCACCAAATCAGCTGAAAAGAGTGTACTACTATCACTGATCAATGTCACCTGCTGTAGAACCTCCTGCATCCATTAAAGATGCAGCGCCCCCGGCAAAAGGGACGTTAGTACTGTCGAATAGCACTAGTATGTATAGCTAGAAATTCTCTTTCAAAATAGAATGCCCATATAATCTTTACGTGGAACACATAATATAATGTAATTGAAATAACCTGTACAAACAAGGACAACAAAAGGGGGCACCTATTGTCTGCATTAATAATATGTCTCATTAGACCGTCCTTAGTGTTCACATATCATATTATACACTTATGCGTTTCATAGACCATCCATAGTGTTCAAATATCATATTATACACTTATGCGTTTCATAGACCGTCCATAGTGTTCACATATCATATTATACAAAAACCATCCATAGTGTTCACATATCATATTATACACTTATACGTTTTGTAGACCGTCCATAGTGTTTATTCATACCGTACATCTATACCTCTTATACATAATTCACCTATGCGTTTCATAGACCATCCACATGATTTCATATCATATTGGATTTCATAGCACAATGTACCTATGTGTTTCATAGACCGTCCATAGGATTTCATAACATAATATACCTATGCGTTCATAACACGATATACCTATGCATTTCATAACACGATATACCTATGCATTTCATAGACCGTCCATAGGGTTTCATAACACGATATACCTATGCGTTTCATAGACCGTCCATAGGGTTTCATGACACAATATACCTATGCGTTTCAAAGACCGTCCATAGGGTTTCATAACACATTGGAAACAAAAGTATAAATACGTACGTCTCATAACCTTTCACATCACATAGCACCTAATCCATACTTTCAACCACTTACAACATCATTATTTCATTGGCTCTCTTGGCCAAACATATGATTCTTTATTCATGGTGCAATGGCCATATTTTATATTCCACACTTTCATTCTTCCCTTTCATAGATCATCATCATACTTATCAACAAGTAGAATATTCTGGAAATCATAACTTTAAGTTCATTAGTAATGAAGGCTTTAAACATAATCGATTCATTTCCAATAAATGGAGTAAAATGATTGGCAATCAAAGCACAAATTAAAATCATACACAATTTTCACTCATTAATATGTAAGAATGCAAAGCACATAGAAAATTACTTATAAAGCATAACATTAGCTAAAACAGCCACATATGGGCATCACTTGAGTTCATAAACTTTTAGCCGATTATATTGTCGAAGTCAATTTTGGAATAGTTGAGTCAAAGCTCATTTCATAATCTTTCTCATATTATTTCATCTCATTGGCACCATTGGTCACAAGTATAACTTTCACTATTGGCACGTTGGCCACACTTTATATCCCCAATTCAGTGATTTCACTTCCAACCATCTTTATAGGTTATCAACAATAAGACATTCCCAATCGAGATTTTAGGTACATATATGAGCAATTAAGAGTCTTTAGAATATTGAGATTTCACACATATTTTGGCATACTATCTTTCATTGAAACATGACTCAAAGCCATAACATATTAATACACAACCCATACTTGGAACATCTATATTTCGACATAAGGCTCATTCGGGATAATCAAATTTATAGGGAATAACCCAGAATGTAAAAGTTAGGAATCTTGATCCAATCATACTTGATCTTACGGAAATATTATGGAATTCAATTCCAAGAGAGAAAGTTTAGCCAACATACCTCAAATTCTTCCCTTAATGATATACAATGATTTACTAGACTAATCAACTTCAATCTCTAGTAGATCAATCTTGAAAAATTACAACTTTGGTGATTTTTGTGTTCTTGAGGATTTGATAATGAAATCTGGTATTTGGATGTATGAATGATGTTAGAAATCATGTATATAGAGTAATAATCAACCCAAAACATCATTAACAGCTTACCTTGGTTGATTGGACTTGATTTGAGCTCAAAATCGTCCCTTCACCTCAAGAACCCTAACCCCCAAATACTCAAAATATCCCCCTTCCCCGACCTAGTATTTATAGGCCCAGATTTTTGGGTTTCGGATACGGCCCTAGATGCTTCGCATCCCCACTTCACTCCTCTTTGAAGCTCGGATGCGGACCTAGATGCTATGGCAGCACTTCACTGCCAGCCTCTCTTTCGGACGCGGCTTTGGATTCTTCGCATCCGTAGGCTCCTCCGCCAGCCTTTGGTAATTTGATCATAACTTCTTGTAGAAATGTCCTAATGACAAACGGTTTGAAGCGTTAGAAACTATACTCAAAACCTTTAATTTGATAGGTCATCCACCAATAACTCCTTATATATATGTATATATGCTCGTCCAAAGTTTGGTCTTGTGCGTACTCATTTGCAACTTTAGTCTATCATAAATTTTTCAACTTAACTTGGACTTAGGGCTCTCCCTAGACCCCACATCACTTATAATATGACTCGTACACTTATTATCATATCCAATTGATATCCATCCCATTAATAGTTCTCGTCTGCACATAAAATAATAAAACTAGCGCACATCAACTTTCTTAATAGCGCTTAAGTACTTCGAAATTTTTTGGGGTGTTACAATGTGCATCTAGTATTTCGTGTTTCTATGCTCCAGAAGTATGTCGGCAATCCGTCCCATATTTTAGATTTTAGCACAGTTCAGTTGGATGGTAATTTGACTTATGATGTGGAGCCGGTGACCATTTTGGATCGGCAGGTAGAAGCTCAGGGATGAGCTGAGGAAGGACGGAGAAGCTCATGCTCAGCAAATTACAACTCTTGTGAAGGCCTTAACCCTTTCTACCTCTCACCCCTGAACTTGGTCCTTATTCCCCTGTCAATTGTTTGAGTCTAGTAATCCCAGTAGTGTCCTATCCTTTCTTTTGTGTCTAGTTCTGATTAGTATACAACAATATCTGACTTATTTTATTTTAATGCCTTTCTGATCAAGGCCATGTGCTTAAATTGGCAATATCTAATGAATTCTTTTATGTTATTTTCCAGTTTCTCGCATGACTAATAATCAGAATCTTTCATTGTGTTTTGATTTTTCTTGTGTTTTCTATGTAGTCCCAATGGCCATGAATCTTGTGTTATGTATGGTTGTTTAGTTTTTCTCACAACTGTCTAATTTTCTCGATTATGTCAATAGGGGAAAGATAGAGTATGGAGGGGAGGTTCATCTGTCTGTTCACCTGTTCGTAAAAATTGAAGATTGTTGATTGATACTGTCTTTGATGTTGGGTTGATAGTTCTCATTTCTCACCTGGTTCATAAGCACAAGGTTTTTCATCATAAGAAAGGGGAAATTTTTTTAATTATGTGATTTGATGATTAACAAGTGTGTGAAATGAACATGTGCTAAGAAACAGGTTCTCACAGTAACTGCAGAAGGTTCTTATAGGGTAGTAAATTTTTCTACAAAAGTTACAACAGTTTGATATTGGTGGGAAGGACTCTTAATGTGATAAGGGATGCTGCTTAAGCATATTTGCAGATAGGTGTTGCGAAGCTTGAGGAGTCCTCGTGATCTTAGGATTTGTAAGAGAACGAGAGTTCGACTGCGGTTAGGATTCCCAAAGATCTCAGAGCTGTGAGGATTTAAATACCTTGCATATGGACTATTTAAGTCCATCTTTTTCACACACTTACCGAAGAAAAAGAGCACAATATTTTCAGTTCAAAATACTCGTGAAGTTGCTGACCAAGATTGTTCGGAGAGCTAATTTCTTTTCTACTTGAATCAGTCTAGTTCATGTGTATTAGGGGATTGAGTTGTATTCATGTTTACATCCAAACAATGTTAGTTGGATTATTGTCTAAGTTTGCAAGTTAGAGTAACTTGTAATCTTTATACAATAAGTAGAAGTAGTTGAAGTGTGGAGGTGTATTAGGTTACAAGATAGAGTTGTAATCTGCACATTTGGCTCATTTGTTATATTGAAGTTGAAGTTAAAATCCTACGTGGTAGGTCGTGATTTTTGCACCTGTAAGACGATTGATTTTCCACGTAAAATTACTGTTTTTTTACTTCTTTGTTGATTTCGTTTAAAGCGTAAGAAGTACGGTAAAGAACCAAGTTCTTTAGCAATTTAGGAGGGCACTCAAATTAACATACTCCCTCTGTTTCAATTTATGTGAACCCATTTGATTGGGCGCGGAGTTAAAAAAATGAGAGAATATTTTTGAACTTGTGGTGTAAAATGATGCACATATATTTTGTGTGGCTATAAATCATTGTATAAAGGTAAATTGTTTCCAAATAAGGAAAGATGTCATTCTTTTTGGCACAAACTAAAAAGTAAATAGGTTCACATAAATTAAAACGGAGGGAGTAGTATTTTATGAATTTGTTATAAAGGCAAATTAGAAGGACAAAAAAGAAGGATAGTTAATTTTAATATTGGAGGAAATAACAAGTTACGGGGAGAGAGAAGAAAAGAAAGAAAGAGAACGAGAAATATTTCTCCTTTTTCACTTAATTTGTTAAAACTTTTGATTTTGTGTCTTTTTTTCTTTTCAATTTTAACATTTCCTCCCTTTTTCTTTAATTTATGAACATTAAGGATCAGACAATCGTGGCTAATTGAGGGAAATATTTGAGAAATGATAAATATTTATTTCTCAAACATCTCTAATTAGTTTGGTACTTTTTTTCGTTTGGCGATAGATTTTGGTTATTTTTTTTATTCTTTTTAAAACATTGTTTGTTCGTAGAATATAATTAGTTTTTGAAAATTTGAAGTTCCCAAAAAGCGGTTTAGGGCAGGTTTTGGGTAAATATTTTTTTTTCATTGAAGAACTTCAACTTCTTTTTTTTCAAATAAAATGCATGTCCAACACAACTTTAATTTCCAAAAATTATTTTTCAACACACTTCAAAAATATTATTTTTAAATTTTAACCAAATCTATATCCAATCACTAGCTTAGAGTCACCTATGAAGGGCTAGTGAATTTGTAACTACCTTTTAATAATTTTTTATCTAAAAAAGCACACGGCTTTTTGGGATGCTAGACGCTTTGAAATATCCAATTCACTAATTCTTTTGGAAATTTTCTCATCCACCATGAAAAACTGCTTGATACTTTTTTACTAATCATGTGACAATAGTGCTTAACTAACAAAAGTTGTAATCTGCATATTTGGCCCAGTTGTTCTACTGAAATTAAAGTTAAAATCCTACGTAGTAGTAACCTGTCCCCTTCGACTGAACGACGGAATTCTTTCACCGTGCTCTACGTCCTTAGGGGGATGAGAAGGATGGCCAGTTCTATCTTCTTCGGACCCTTCTTTTCGATAAGGGAACCATAGAAGGAATTCAATCACTACTAATTGGTATCTTTATTTATGTATCAGTGACGATAGATGCATTCGATATAGTTTTAGCATTACGGCAAACCCGTATCAAATATATAGCTGATTTGTAAGAACCATGCGCATGGATGAAATAGCGCGCTTTAAGGGAAGAGGGGAGGAAAGACTATAGAATGGCTAAGTGAAGTACTTATAGGGACTGCTTTAATATTCTTCATTCCTCTTCTTGCTTATCACCTTCTTTCCCTTTTCTCGCATCCTAATATAATAAAGATCAAGATGTAAGAGACGGATTCGAGCATAGAGGTTTATCTCCAGATCCTCAAGCTCTGGGAACTGACGGATTATCCTGCCTAACTGGAAGTGAATTTGTATAGGATGATCCTATAATTATAGTAGTAGTAAAACAGGGTTAGTGTAAGAAGAGCGTTTGCAAGAAGGGCGTCGGAGATGAGAAGGGCCCTTACTCTGTCCCAAACAGTGTATTACTATCGGCTCTACCATGCAATATCTACTATTTGAAGGCGAAGATGATCGATTCTCTTTTTCGAAGGGAATTAAAGCCTAAGGAGATAGGGATCTTTCTAGACGAGCTGTGTTCGATGGTGAACAAGAGATAGAGGGGCGCCGTTAATCGCAGGTCTAATTCCACGATAAAAGAGGCTCGACCCACAACAAACGAAGGGGTAAAGCTTGCTTTGCTTGTTGTAGCCCTATTTTTGTAGATTAGACTTGATAAGTTGTACACTATCGGTCATTAAGGAATACTTAGTCTTAGAGGGTGGTCCCCCTTTCTCGTGTAAAAGCGATCAGAATTTGAACACGCCGTATTTTACTGGAAAGGATCGAACCATGTGAATGAATCTACAGGCTTATCACCTTCTTTGGCCAGATCTTCCAATATTTTCACAATTACAGTTCACTACGCCCGCTCCTTTAAAGGGTGGCGGCTTGAAAGGCCCGATACTTCAACTAGAGGAGCGACCAGTTGGTTGACCAAACCCCGACCTAGCGTCACACATTCTCCAGGTCCGAAGGGATCCAGTGCCCAACTAGTCATATTATAGTCTTTTCCAATGCAATAAAGTTATGTAGTATCTATTTATCTTTGATATATAACCAAAAAGGGCGGGAGGTGCCTGGCCTCGTCCCGAGGGCTTGTGTCCGCCGAAAGCTTCCTTTTTTCTTTTTAGTCTTTCCTTGCAATGAACCGAAAGGTGAGAGGCAGGGCACCTTAACTTACCAAACTGGCTTAGTAAAGTAGAAATTATTAGTTGTCAACTGTTCATAGTCAGCAGTGGAAGAGGGCATAGCTTTGATTGCGATCACCGTCAAGCACAAGTTTTAAAACTGGAATCTTCCTACTCTTGTTAGTTGGGACAGAGCATCCTATCTTATTAGTTGGGCCTACTCAGTTACTGCTTGTTAAATTTCATTAGGTTCTTTGTCAAATACTAACTGATTTGAATCCATATTCTTTGGGGGTGTAACTTTGGTTGTTCTTTCATTGACTTTTCACCTTCTAAAATCTCAAGTTTAGAATTCTCCTTACGCTTTTTGCCTCAGCTTCGCCTTCCACCTTATTACGCTTTGGAATTCCACCTTTACTAACCTCAGATCAGGCCAGGCCTCTCCAGCTGAGTTGGGTACCGGGGCCTTGGATGCTCTAGCGATTGGCACATAGGGGAACTAGTCTCATATCAATCTCTTTTAACATAACCTTTCGGCGTCTTCCTTTATGCTTCCCTCAAATTAGTAACCCTTCGGTCGTCCCTTTATTTAATATCCGTCTCAACTCTATCCCTGACTGGGTCTTTGATTTCAGGCCCTTTCGAGGAGGGTATCTTTTTGGTTAATATCATCCCGGCTGGGCCTTCGATTTGCCCCTACCCTAGCTCTATAATCCACTCGTATTCCCCAGTCCCTGAAAGCCCTCCGTGGGCCTAGCCCTCCTTCTCTACTAGAGTCTGAAGTTCAACTGCTTTCATCATTGACGAACACCTGCGCTAATAAGACAAAGAAATGGAGAGTCTATGCCAAAAATAAAAGCGTTATCGGATTTTCATCGATGACTTAAGCCTCTTTATTAAGGGCCTTTAAAGACCGGACATTATCGGACTCTTCGTATGCTTTTTTTTCACCGGGCTTGGACCATGTCTCCCAAACAATCTGTCTATTTCTATGGAATGTATAGGTAGGGATTGTTTTATGCTTGGAAAGCCCGTTTCGCGCTCTCTATCCCTTTTTTGGGGGGTCCCCATTAACCGCTTTTTAGTATTCGTATTCGTCTTCTTTCTTCCTTTCCTTCCACACGTAGATTGACTGAACGCAAAAAACCTTCCACTGCCAGGCGATCGTGTTTTTCACAGGATTTTTCGTTACTCATGTCAGCATTCTTATTTCTGATATCTCACGAGGTGGCTTTAAGTGATATGTGATTTAACCTAAAGACAACATAGGAGGGAGGGGGGTCAAAAGAAAGCCAGGATATGGCAAAAGCATCATTTTTTGGTGCGAAATAAAATTCATAGGATATATATGAGTAATTCAAAGGAGCCTTTTCTAGAAGCATTATGTTGAGTCACTCCAAGAGTAGAATCAACACCTTGCCTCATATTCTAGGAACCAAATGAGGAATCACACGTAGCAATTGGTCACTTCCTGCTCTGTCGGGTCATTTGATCTTCTAAGTTCCACTCGGGCACACTCTTTCATAGTCTCGACATTCAATTGAACCC
The DNA here is from genome assembly GCF_000390325.3 of Nicotiana tomentosiformis. Classification (NCBI taxonomy): domain Eukaryota; kingdom Viridiplantae; phylum Streptophyta; class Magnoliopsida; order Solanales; family Solanaceae; genus Nicotiana; species Nicotiana tomentosiformis. The sequence continues at coordinate 73,295,632 of NC_090818.1, read as the reverse complement.
ACACTTAAAGGAGGACCACAAGCTCGGGGCTCGACGAAACGGAAAGTTTCAGCATGTTGAAACTTCTTGGGGTTAGCAGTGAAAGAAAGAACCCGGTAACTCGGTTGCATCATGGAAAGTTCATTAAAAAATCTTCCAACATCTCAATATTCTCCTTTTTCAACACCTCCAATCTCCTACTTTGCCATTCTTTCCAGAATAGAATTTTGCTTAATATCATTTGGATAGACTCAGATCCTTTCATGTAGGAGAGTGTTTGATGAGCTTTGAATTTGGATAGATCCAGTGGGCCTTAAGAATCCAAAGTTCACCTTTGGATGTTGTCGTGACGCTTTGGTAACGAAGGTTACCGCGGTCTAAGTTTATGGATGTATCACAACCCCTAAAAACTAGGAATTCAAAGCATCAATCTCATTCTATGCTCTATGCCATCTTTCTTATACTATCTAACAAGTCGAGTCTTATGTCGCTCTTATAGAACACCAAAACATAGAAAAAGGGCTGAAGGACGACTCTTGATGCCAAGAAGGAGACCAACTAGACGACACATACCATTGTTCATAGGTTAGTTATAAGCCCGGAGATCGAATCAAGTTCTTCCCTTTTGAGAGGGATTCAGAAGTCATAAGGAATATGCATTGTACCGGCAGTAAACTCTAAGGTTTGGCTTTTTCTTTTATTGACTTTCTTGAGTTAATGTCACATTTCGTGTGTGACTTTGTCCTTGAATTCATTCTATTTCATATCCACCGATCCGTGTAAGAGACCAAGGAAGAGTAAGATAGATTTAGGTCCGGCAGGCCTTCTTTCTATCCTATTGAGAGGATGATCCCTGGCCATCACCTGTGGTGTTAGAGAGAGGGCTTGACCCGTTGAGGAGGACATCTTCTTCTACATATTTCTTCTCAGATCACCCATGATGGGACCCCTTGTCTACGATCTAGTGGTTCTATCATAGATGAGGCCTTTTGGCGAAGCCAAGTCAATTTCGGGCCACCAAACCCTGCAACTAATGAGAAGGCCCTATGGAGTAAAGGGAAGCGTGTACGTTGTCACACTCCCTGCCTTCCAAAGGTGCCTAGAGGATGGGCCAGACACACCCTAAGAGCGGTTTTCGAGACGAAAACTGGTCATTCTGTAGATCCGAGATAGAACTCTGGTCCTAAACAGGCATGATAGTCTTCAAATGCACAAAAGTTGTGCTGAGAACTAGTAAGAATTGTGTCTGCCATCCAATTCTTGACGCATGGCGAGATTACTCTACCACTCTATAAATAGAGGCTCGATAAGTGTCTTCACTTCATCAAATTCTTTTCAAAGCAAGAAAGATTTGTTATCATATTCAAAATAATAATAAACGTTTGTTCCCATCCTGATGCATTCTATGCCTGATTTATCGATCATTGCTACCAATAGATGATCTAGTAAGACAAAGCCTTGAACCGGGTAACCCGTCATGGGAGCTTCTTGGTAGCTTTGCCCTCTCACAAAGTCATCAGTATTCAAGGCAATCTTGATTGAAGCCAATTCAACATTTTTCTACTCAATCTTCTTTATAGAAATAGCACTCGATCAAAGAGGAGCATAAGCAAGTTCAGTGGTAGAAACCTCTGTAATCGATCGATGGGAACCTCGAAGCTATCTGGGGCAGGAGAAAACTCATATTAAGCACTGCCCCAGCATCAACTGGTACAAGGAGGAGGCACAATAGAGAAGATCAATCCATCTCAATCTACAAAAAGCATTGCCTTGGGTATGCAACCCAAAAAGCTAGAAAGACCGCTCGCTCGAAGAAAACTCTTTTAGAGCCTGGTACCAGCCGAGTCGATGAATTTTCTTTTATTTCTTGTTTCACCGGCATGAGCCACCTCTTCTTTTTTCCGCAGAGTGGGCACCCTAGTCTCAGGATTTGGTTCTCTATTTTTTGCTGATAAAGATCAACCCCTCCTCATATTTCTCAAGGTACTTTTATTCTCTAACCATTCTTTCATTTCTCAGAAATATTTTAAAGAATCAAATTGTTGTTATATGTTTCAGAGTTTTGGCTTCTGCTATTTATATTGCCTTTGAATGTAGTTCGCGGATGTTGAGTACAAGGTGAAGATTAGCCAAGCTTTCTCCAACAATCCGTGATCAAGTCGTTGGCTTCTGTAGCGGTTCAGAATTTCATTTTGATTTGTAAAGTTCTTCAATTGATCCATCAAGGATAGAAGGGAGCAGGGGTATAAGTAGGGGCTTCTTGAATAGCTTTTAGCTAGTTCAGTGGATAAGATGGTTGTGCTCTAGCTCACTCAAGAATGGGACGGTAGTGGTCCGCCGGCAAGCTCGTTCTGATCTTGGATACACTATATTGGAATCTTGAAGCACCACCACGAATGCTACTGCACGTCCACTTGCAGTGCAGTAAAGTACCACCCTATTGTGCCAGCAGCCAACTCCGACATGTCATCTGTATGTGTTCCAGAGCATCATAGGCTTTTTTAAAAAAATCTTGTGGAATCCGTGAAACTTAAGTATGGAGGTAGGAATCGTCCCAACCTCCTGATTGTCTTCTTATCATTTTCCGTTGCATGTTTGGGATACATTTGGAGACGGGATGGAAAGTCTTTTGTAAGAAGACATGGTAGGCTTGATACGGATACAACTACTTATCACCCACTTTAGAATCAAGCAGTTCTGTTTGACTATACCCACCTTAATTTCCTTATTTAGGACATATGGAAGCAGGTTATGGATCTGTTCAAGTTGGTCAATCAATCCCTCCTTTCTTTCCCCTGCCTCCGGACACCTTAGAATAGATTTGATTCGAAGGAGGGTGAGATCTTACCTTCTCTCTTCTCTATGAGTATGCTTACAAAAGCACTGCCAATCAAGATTCCAGCAAGCTTGGATCAATTGTGCTTGAGGGTGATTAGAGGAAATCAAATGAATCACAGCATGCAAACAATATTCAAAATCAGTTCTAAGAATGATCTGCTTGTAACCCAAATCCCATGCCAACATAAGGCCGCGGTAGATGGCCCCAACAACTTATTAGGAGTAGGTTTTGGCTTGGGAAAAACCCGTGGATGAGCGAGAATATACGAATATTTTTGTTAGATGGTTTTCCCTTACCCCTTCTTCTACTCGAGCCTCGACAGAGCCTTTTTGTTCTCATTCATATTCTAAGGAATTCTAAAGTCCCTCTAATATAAAAATTACGAGTAGAAGGGCTCATCCCAGAAGTTTTTTCTAGAGGTGAAAGGGGAAGGGGCATTGGTACTTATGTAGTTTTTTTACCTTAGCTCTACTTAGACTACTTCTCGATTTTTCCTTTTTACGATTGTTTGCTTCCAAAGGCTTACGCGGGACATCCTGCTTTTCGTGAAAAAATACCAATTGAAGTGGAGGATTTCTTCAAACAACAAGGAGCTAGGTCAACTATTCAATCAAATGATATTGTGCATCTTTCCCAACTCTTCTCGAGAAAGAAGTAGGAATGATAAAGTCTTAAGTCAGTCTTTCTGGAACGCCACATCCTAGAATAGCAACATCCTTCTTATTATAGAACAAAAGCAAGCCCATGTCGCCTTTGTCTCCTATTGTAGTCGCCTTCTTCATATGGCAAGTGCTACCTATCGCTTGCACTAGATTGTCTGACGATAACCTTGCCTCGTGCTCATTTCCAAATTTCTTATTTGTTATTCTCATCATCTGGTAACCACAGGATGATCCACAAGAAAGGTGTTTTTCTCTGCTGGGCATTACCGATCTGGTAGATCAACACGTGTTCCTATATATGTCTATATCAATATTGTCAAACTCAACTAAGCAAAAAGAAAAAGAAAGAATGTTTTTGTGTGGTTTGTTATGAAAATATTATTTTGTGGATATCTATTTATTACTCCGCTGTGGATAATTTTCCTGAAGAAGATTATATGTTTAGTACTTTATTGAAGTTTATCTACAAGCAACTAATACAGACAGGTTACAAGCAACTCAATGAAATGACTTGCAACAGCTTCTTGTTAAACAGACAGGTTCCGAACAGCTTATGCAGACAGCTTACAAGCAGCTCAAGAAAAGCGTCGCAGCTGCTTGAGCTGCTTCTTGAAAAGCCTTGCAACTGCTTCCTGAAAAGCCTCGCAACTACTTCCTTTCTTATATAAATAGAGGAGTTTTCAGCTCATTATGTATACAAGTTTGACATTGAATAATATATCAGTCTCTCTATATATACTTACTTGTCTATGGTTTATTTACTTTACATTCTTTATTTTATAACATGTTATCAGTACGAGACTCTGCCATCTCGAGCAAATACTTTGAAAGTATCAGAGGTACGAACTTTCTTTTTCTAAATAATGTCAAATCTTTCTAACTTTGAATTTGTAGCCCTAGATATATCGGGCAAAAGCTACATATCTTGGGTGCTTGATGCTGAAATACATCTTGATGCGATGGGTCTGACAGACACCATCAAGGATAAAAATCAAGCATCAAACCAAAAACATACCAAAGCAATGATATTCCTATGCCATCACCTTGACGAAGGTTTGAAAATGGAATATCTCACTGTTAAAGATCCAGTTATATTGTGGAATAATTTGAAAGATAGATATGACCACCTGAAGGTGGCCGTTCTTCCACAGGCACGTTATGACGGGATTTATTTAAGGCTACAAGATTTTAAATCTATTAGTGAGTATAATTCTGATATGTTCATAATTATTTCCCAATTGAAATTATGTGGTGATAATATTACTGATCATGATATGTTGGAGAAAACTTTCACCACCTTTCATGCCTCGAATATGCTCCTGCAGCAGCAATATCGAGAGATGAGATACAAAAAAAATTCTGAACTTATTTCACATCTTCTTGTAGAAGAGCAACATAATGGGCTATTAGTGAAAAACTATGAAAACAACCTACTGGTTCTTGTCCATTCCCTGAAGTGAATGAAACGAACTTCCACCAAGCTAAGCATGGAAGAGGTTGTGGTCATGGCCGTGGTCGGGGAAGAAACTCTAATCATGGTAATAATAATGCACCAAAGAACCCTCCTCACCACCAGCAGTGAAAAAGGAAGGAACAAAAGCATGAAGCGGTGCAAGTAACAAATGCAGAAAATACATGCTATAGATGTGGAGGAAAAGGACACTGGTCACGTACCTGTCGTATGCCAAAGTATCTGGTTGATCTTTATCAAGCCTCCCTAAAGAAGACAGAGAAAAATATTGAAGCAAATTTTATTTCTGAAGATAATTTAGACTTCATGCACTTGGATATAGCTGATTACTTTGTAGAAATTTAAATTTTTTAATTTTTGTTGTTTGTATTAGATAGTATGGTTAAGAAATTGTTGTACATAAATAAAAGTTATGCTTTAAAAATGATGTTTACTATAATTTATTTTGTTTATGTCATTTTGAAGAATATGGATAATCTTTAAATTATGTTTGGATCAAAGACCAATCATGAAGATATTTGTGTAATTGATAGTGGAACAACTCATGCCATATTCAAAAATCAGAAATACTTTTCTTATTTGCATAGGGAAAAAGCAAATATTTCTACAATTTCTGATAATATAAGTTTGATTGAAGGCTCTAGAAGAGCCACTATATTTTTGTCTAAGGGAACAAAACTTATTATAGACAATGTGTTATTTTCCTCCAAGTCCCGAAGAAACTTGTTTAGTTTTATAGATATCTGCCGAAATGGATATCATGTTGAAACGATAGATGAAATGAATGTGGAATATCTTTGTATTACAAAAAATATTTCTGACCGGAAGTGCATTATAGAAAAGTTACGAACTTTATCTTCTGGCTTATACTATTCATAAATTAGTACAGTTGAAGCACATTCTTTTGTAAACCAGAAGTTTACTGATTCAAATACTTTTGTGCTTTGGCATGGCCGCTCGGGCCATCCAGGATCAATAAGGATGAGACGAATTAATGAAAATTTACACGAATCTATTGTTACCCCAATAAGAAATCCTAACTCGATTTTGATTAAATTACACGAATCTATTTTTAATTTCATAATTTAATTAGTGATTTAAGATGAAAATTTGAGGAAAATTGTGAAAACTTCTTAGGCTAAAATTTGGGGATTTGAAAGGTGATTTGAGATCAGATTTGAGTAATTCTTGTATGGTTGAACTCATAATCAAAAATATATTCGAATTTTGTAATTTTGGTCGGGTTCCGAGACGCGGGCTCGGGTTGGCATTTTGAGTTGACTTTTTTATTTCTTTACAAAGATCGTAATTTTACTATTCGAAATAGTTTCATATAGTTTATATTTATAGTATAAAGTTATTTTGGCTAGATTAGAGCCGTTCAAAGTTGGATAATTGAGGGAAAGGCCTACTAGTGGATTGAGTTAGCGTGTTTCGAGGTAACTGTGTTGCCTAACTTTTACGTGGGGGAATTACCCCTTACGATTGATGTTGTTTGTGATAATTGTGACGTGTGAAAGCCGTGTACGCAAGGTGACGAGTGTGTGCACGGACTAAATATAAAAATTTACCTGTTTTAGCTATATAGATTCCTTTAATGCCTTAATTGAGTTACCTTAACATGTTATAGTCGTAATTTCTAGTCTATCTTCACAATGTCTACTTGTCTTATCTCCTATTTGTTAATTTCCCTACATGTTTAGTTGAAGTATTGTTGTTTCCTCTATTCTTTATTCATTATTTAACCATGAATTCTTTACTTGAGGTTGTTATTCTTGGAATATCTTGTTGACGAAACTGGTATTGAGTTATAAAGGCCGCAATTCACATTGAGGCAAAGTGTTAAGTTGTGAAATACTATTCTGTTGAGTTATTCACTTTCGGTTGTTATTGTTGAGACTCTTGCATACGTTACGGTTGAGCCATGGGCTTTTATTGTGAAAATACTGTTATTGTTGATTTCTTTGGTAAGTTGTGATTTTGGACACTTGAGGTGCGATTTGTATTACGTTGTGATATTGATACACCACACCTGCAGTACCATTACAACTCCTCGATGCCCAATTGATAGCAAGCGCTCAACATCATATAAGAATGAGTAAGAGGGAAATGAAGGCATAAGCTTCAATGTAATCAAATCGCACGACGAGGAATTAAGAAGGGAAGTACTCCTAATAGCCCTGTAGCTTCTCGAAGATAAGTACAAGCGTCTTTATACCAATATGCAAGACTCTACCAGACTCGCTCATGACGCGTGAGACCCAACGGAACCTAGAGCTATGATACCAAGCTGTCATGACCAAAATCCACTATAGGCCGTGATGGCGAACAACGTCGCCGTTAGGCAAGCCAACGGTCAACTATCACATTAATTATTTATTTTATTACTTTTAAAAACATAAACTTTATTAAGTAAAGAAATTTACATATTTTAAAATCATGGGTACATACATATTTGGTAAGGCATAAAAATAAAAGGTGATAATAATATGCAAATCCGAAAACATCAACTAGAATATCCCAAAACCTGATGTAACAAGTGCATAACAATAATAATACAACATCTGTCTGGAATGTAAATTAGACAGGGTAAAGTAAATCAAATAAGATGGTGACTCTGTGGACTGCGATACATAGCCTGGAATGCAGCTCACCATAAAGTCTCCTGGGCAGTTGCGCCAGGATGACCACCACATGAACCTGTCAGATCTTGCACATTTAGTGTAGAAGTGTAGCATGAGTATGTAAATCAATGCGTACCCAGTAAGTATCTAGCCTAACCCCGGAGAAATAGTAACGAGCGATCGACATCGACACTTACTGGTGATCAAATAAATCAGTATGATAAATCATAAACACATATGAATCATAACAATAATAACGAGGTAAAACGGTAACTAACATAATCCTCCAATATTTCTTTTGACGATATAAATCTCTCAAATCTCCTATGCTATCTCGACAGATCAAAAATATCAAATGCAATCTCAAACGAATAAGGAATACCATATAAATGCTAGGCCTCAATAGAAGGGGGACCCCATGAATATTCGGACTGTTGGCGGTATCACGCACGATTATGCTGAGGTCGTACGACCCGATCCAGAGTGGTGTGTACACTCCCAAGGATCTACCGGCGTGAACCAGAGATGCATCTCAATATACTATCGATGCGTTCGGCCCGATCCACGGGAAAGGAAGAAACTTATCGAATTAGGAGTCACGTGCTTACAACACAGGTACAGGAGCATAAAGCGAACATGATTTTTACCGTTTATCAAATATCTTGCCAAACAACTCAAGGTGATAAATCTCGGACTAATATATTCCCAAATCAATTTCAATTATAAATTTACTTAATTAAGCTAGCAAAATGAGTTCCAATAATTCAAATATTACATGATAAAGTCCTAAGTTTACCCAGAATTAAACATGTTTTTAACTATGTACGGACTCTCGTCACCTCGTGCGTATGTAGCACCCACAACTAGTAGCACATAACAATTTCAATACCTGTGGGGTAGTTTCCCCCTCACAAAGTTAGACAAGAGAATTACCTCACTCCGAAGTTCCAATAACCGGCTCCAATGCCTCTCTAACTCCTCAATTCAAAGTTAAACGATCCGAAACTAGTCAAACAGCATGTGAATCAATCAAAATATACTCCAATGCTTATAATTTAACAATTTATAAAAAACACCATCTCCACTCGAAAAGTCAACAAAGTCAACCCCCGGCCCCACGTGCCAGGATTCAGAAAATTCTTTGTCACGACCCCAAATTCACTAGTCGTGATGGCACCTAACCCAACCCGCTAGGTAAGCCAATTAACCACTAACCAGTTCCAATAACAATTAATAAAGCGATTAAGTAAAGAAATATCCAAATCTTCTACATTCCCCAAGGACTAGTAGTACAAATCATGAGCTTCTAAGAATAGAGTTTACCAAGCGAAAATGAAGTAAATACATCATCTGTTTGAAAAAAAAACATTAATAGAGTTTTATAGATCTAAGGCTACCATGAACAAGAGACAGCTACAACCGCGACACAGGTACATCTTCAAATCCATCTCCCATCGAACACAGCAACATCAGCAGTCAGTATCTGCACGCAAGGTGCAGAAGTATAGTATGAGTACAACCAACCCCATGTACTCAATAAGTAACAAACCTAACCTTAGGTTGAAAGTAGTGACGAGCTAACACAAGGTCGGGTCTAATATCAATATCCCACAATAGTTCATAACAACATAATACAAGTAATAAAAGATGTATCTCAGAAGTAAAATGCTTGGCTCGTTCACAGTTCCAGAAAATAGTCATGCTTTTCAAGTATCTTAGTGAAAATCCAAATCTTTTACCGAAAATGCCAAAAATATGAGTAAGTTTGAAAACTGTAATTTTTTCAAATATCCTTTCCACAATAAATAAGATGTTTTATTTTCTTTCCAGATAGAAAGTGTGAAATACCTCTCTATGCCCACATATAAATGTGTGTAAAAAGTGATGAATGGCGTGATACCGTACAGCCTGAGGAAAAATGTATCTCTATGCCTATATGTCATGTGTGCATGCCAATGCCACGTATCTCATAGATGAATCATGTACTCACACTCTCAGAGTACTCAATCTCACTGTCTCATACTTTTCACTCATCATGCTCAACCACTCGGTACTGTATATGGCCCATACGGCCCAGGGCAGATCCATCTCAGAATATATACATCACTAACCATCAGTCACTCGGTACCGAGGAAGGCCAATCCGGCCCCATGGAGAAGATCCATCTCCAGGTATATAAATGCTTCGGACAAGATCCATATCCAGGGAAGATCCATCCCTGAATATAATTAACGGCGCTCACTGGGGGTGTGTATAGACTTCGGAGGGGATCATACAGCCCAAGCGATATCATAAGCCAGATCCGGGCATAAATCAATATAGCATGTTGCGGCGTGCAGCTCGGTCCCATAACTGTCATACATAATCAGGTTCTCGGCCTCACTCAGTCATCAATCTCTCCAGTCTCACTCACGGGCTCACAATGTCATGAAACTAGCCCGACAACAATAATATGATGTATCAATAAATAACAACTGAGACTGAGATATGATATGGATGCATGAATATGACCGAGTACGAAATATCAATGAAATCATTGAAATGATAGCAAGAAACAACCACTATGGGTCCCAACAGCATCGGCATAAAGCCTAAACATGATATCTAACATGATTGACAGCTCAATTACTTTATCACATGGTGAAAACATGGATATCAACAAAATAGGGCCACTATACAGTGCCATGAAAATAACGAAATCCCAATTCACATGGTGCACGCCCACACGCCCGTCATCTAGCATGTGCGTCACCTAAATACCAATCACATAACACGTATTACGGGGTTTCATACCCTTAACACTAAGTTTAGAAGAGTTACTTACCTCTAACAAGCCAATACCAATGCCGAGCAAGCCAAACGATGCTCCAACCCGGGCCCAAAACTAACCAAAAACAACTCAAGTACATCAAACAATGCTAAAGGAAACAATCCCGATCCAAAAAGATCAAATCTTGAATCAAAAGCCCAAAACCGGCCAAAAGCCCAACCCCGGGCCCGCACGTCGGAACCCGATAAAATTTATAAAATCCAACAACCCATTCAATTATGAGTCTAACCATACTAGTTTCACTCAAATCCGACTCCAATTCGATGTTCAAAACTCAAAAATTCATATTATGTAACTTTAGGCCAAAACACCCAATTTTCTCTTTAAAATTCACAATCCAATTACCAAAAATGAAGATAGATTAAGGAAATATAACCAAAACCGAGTAAAGAACACTTACCCCAATCCACAAGATGAAAATTTCTCCAAGAATCGCCTCAATCCGAGCTTGGAAGTGTTAAAATGAAGCCAAAATTGCGAACTCTTGTATTTATCATTCTGCCCAGCACTTTCGCACCTGCGGCACATTAGCTGCTTCTACGGCGTCGCATTTGCGACCAAAACACGCTTCTACGGAGAAGCACTGGAGGTCTGCCTTCGTACCTACGGTAAAAATTGCGTTGCTGCGAACACGCAGGTGCGAGTCCAATATGCGCTCCTGCGCTTAAGTTCGCCCCTGCGCCTCTCGCACCGCATCTGCACCTTTGCAGATGCGAATAAATCCTCTGCTTCTGCGGACTTCTGCTCCCAGCAACACCTTCACTCTTGCGACTCATTTGTCGCTCCTGCGACCATCGCACCTGCGCAAAACCAGTAGCAGGTGCGATCACACCAGAACCAGCAGAGTTCAGCAATGCACTATGCAACGAAAGCGATCCGAACCTCGTCCGAAACTCATCCGAGCCACTCGGGACCCCGTCCGAATATATCAACAAGTCCAATAACATAATACGTACCTACTCGAGGCCTCGAATCACACATAACAATATCAAAATGACGAATCACACCTCAACTCGAAATCAATGAACTTTGAAACTTCAAACTTCCACAACCGATGTCGAAACCTATCAAATCACGTCTGATTGACCTCAAATCTTGCACACAGGTCACATTCGACATTACTGACTTGCTCCAACTTCCGGAATCAGAATTCGACACCGATATCAAAAAGTCCACTCCCGGTCAAACTTTTCCAAAATTTCAACTTTCGCCATTTCGAGCCAAATTCAACCACGGACCTCCAAATCACAATCCAGATGCGCTCGTAAGTCCAAAATCATCCAACGGAGCTAACAGAACCATCAAAATTCCAATCCGAGTTCAAATGCTAAAAAGTCAAATTTAGTCAACTCTTTCAATTTTAAAGCTCCCTAGTTGAGAATCATTCTTCCAAATCAGTCCCGAATAACCTGAAAACCATAACCGACGATTCACACAAATCAAAATACATCGTACAGAGCTACTCATGTCCGTAAACTACCGAGCGAAGTGCAAATGCTCAAAACGACCGCTTGGGTCGTTACATTCTTGAAGATAATCATTACCCATACCTACGAACTCAAACATATAATTTATTTTCAATTCCATATCCAAATTCGTGGTCAAAATCCAAAAAGTCAATTTTTAGGTTTTCTTCAAAAATTCCACAATTTCACAAATTTTCATGTCTAAATGCATATATAACTCATGTATTTGACTTACAACAAGTTAAAATCACTTACCTTGCATTGCTTGATGAAATTCTCCTCAAAATAGCTCCCCAAACTCGGCCACCCATGTAAAGATGAGAGAAAAGTGAGCCAACTCCCGAATTAAAAAGGACTCTACCTAGACGACCCTTCTTCGCGATCGCGGGAAAGCCTTCTCGATCGCGAAGACCAAACTCCCCAGCTGCCAAACATCTTCCTTCACGAACGCGATGCAGTGGTCGCGAACAAGGTGACCAACTCCTCTGCCCCTACACGAACGCAATGCCAGGCTCGCGAACGCGTAGGACAAATTCCTTGTGCCACTTCCTGCCTGCCCTTCTACGCGATCGCGTAATAAACCTCGCGATCGCGAAGCACTGCCTCCTCCAAGGCTTCGCAAACGCATACCTTTTATCGCGAACGCGATGAACAAATGGCCAGACACCCCCACAGACCTTTGTGAACGAGGCCCTTTCTTTGCGATCGCGAAGAAGAACGCACCAGATCTCAGAAATAGCAGCTCAAACATGGCAAAATACCGCTAAAATGCTTTCGGACCACCTGATATTCAACCCGAACATATGCCCAAGTCCAAAATCATCATACGAATATATTGAAATCTTCAAATTTCGATTCCGTGGTCGTTTACTCAAAATTCAAACCTTGATCAACTTTTCCAACTTCCGAATTGAGAATTTTCCATCCGAATCAACTTCGAACTTTCCGAAATTTGATTCTGACTACACGTATAAGTCATAAAACATGAAGTGAAGCTACTCAAGGTCTCAAACCACGGAACGACATACTAGAGCTCAAAACGACAGGTCAGGTCGTTAATATTATTTTTATCACTATGAATGATAGACATTGAATGCTTCAAGTTGGGTACATGTTTCTTCAAACTTGTCATGGCCTGATTTGTTTTGTGAAAATGAATGTTTGACATCATAGACTGAATTAGATTTGTTTCGCTGATGTACATAAATGTTTAAATGGTTACTATGGCTGGAAATCGATGTAAAAATATTGAAGTGTAATAGTTGCATATTGTTTCCCAGTCCTTAAAGCATGACCTCAAGAATAGAGAAATCTTTGGTTTTCTTTCGTCTATTTAGTTGAATTCCTAAGAGCTGTTCTCGTTTGTGCTATTTGTTCTAGACAACAGCATGCACCTTCAAAAGGTGACCTCTTTGAGTCAAAATTTATTAGGAGCTAATGTAGTAGTAATTCAATAGGAAAACCTCTACTGTAGATAATGTTCTCAAACAAGTGGCACAAAATTTTATTAACATTCTGCCTGATAGAAGTTCTTCCTTATAATTAATATCCTTGAATGAAAGCTCTTTAAAGAAAAAAGAATTCATGTTTTAGGTTGAAATGTTTGTGTATCGCTGTTGGATATACCCAATTAAAAGGAAAACTTACTTGAAATATTTGCTACATTAAGTTGAGTCAAATTAGATTTTTTTTTTTTTAGTTTCTTTAAATGACATCGAAATCAACCATATTGAGAAGTACAAAGTCTACACTAGTCTCAAGACTCCCAATGATGACTACACATGAACGATAAACGCGGTCTACAACAATAGCATCCCCCACAGGTGTGGACACGTACACAGGAGCACTCAAAGAATCACGAGGCACAACCAAATATGAAGCAAAATAGGATGACACGTAGGAATAAGTAGAACCCGGATGAAATAGAACTGAAGCATCTCTACTGCAAACTGAAACAGTACCTGTGATAACAGCGTCAGATGACTCAGCCTCGGGCCTGGCTGGAAAAACATAACACAGGGGCTGGGCCCCATCACCCTGAACTACGTCCCTAGGATGGCCTCTAGCTGGCTGGCCTCCACCTCTAACAGCCTGACCTTCACCTCTAACAGTCTGGCCTCTACCTATGGCAGCCTGACCCCTGCCTCTGGCTGGCTGAGCAGGTGCTGCAGCAACTGGTGCCGGAACCATGGCATGAGAACCCTGATGATGTGAGCTGCCCGATGCCCGAGGACAAAATCTAGCAATGTGCCTCGAATCACCACAAGTATAACAGGACCTCGGCTACTGGGACTGCTGACCCTGAAACTAATCCTGATGACCCGAGTAACCACCCTGAAAATTCTGGAGCGGAGGTGCACTAACAGGAGTTGGTGGTGCACTGTAGGAAAGCTGGTCGGAATAAGGCATATGAGGGCCACGACCACCTAAGGCACCGTGGAATGCCTGGAGTACTGAATGAAACGGCCTGGGAGGATGGCCTCTACAAAAAGTACCCCTGCCTCCAGATGAGGCACCGCTGAACCCCCGGAATAGCATGGTCTCTTGTCAGACCCGTGACCTCCCTGAGCAAGAACCATCTCGACTCGACTAGTGACATTGGCAGCCGCCTGAAAAGAAATCTCACTCCCGGTCTCCTTAGCCATCTGCAATTGATAGGTTGAGCAAGTCTGTCAATAAACCTCCTCACCCTCTCTCTCTCGGTAGGAAGCAGAAGAAGAGCATGATGGGCCAAATCCACAAAACGGGTCTCATACTGAGTAACAGTCATACTGCCTTGCTGGAGACGCTCGAACTGACGACAATGCTCCTCTCTCAGTGTGATAGGGAGAAACTTCTCTAGAAAGAGCTAAGAGAATCGGTCCCAAGTAAGAGCAGGCGACCCCTCTGGTCTGGTCAACAAATAATCTTTCTACCATTTCTTGGTGGAACCAGTCATCTGAAATGTAGCAAAATCGACCCCATTGGTCTCCACTATACCCATGTTCCGTAGCACCTCATGATAGATGTCAAGATACTCTTGAGGATCCTCTGAAGGAGCACCACTGAAGTGAATCGGGAAGAGCTTGGTAAACCTATCCAATCTCTATAAAGCCTCAAAAGACATAACTGACCCATCACCGGTATGTGCTGCAACAACCGGCTGAACTACTCCGACTGGATGAGCGGCTGGAGTCTGATACTGGGGAGCCATCTGCTCCGGAGTGTGAGTAGCAGGAGTCTGGGCTCCTCCTCCAGCCTGAGAGACGGCTGGTGCCATAGGAAATGTGCCAGTCTGGGCCACACTCTCCATATGGCCCACCAAACGGACTAAAGCGTCCTGAAGCATTGGGGTGGCAATGAACCCCTCCGGAACCTGAGCTGGTCCGACAGGCACAGCCTGGGCTGGAACCTCCTTATCAAACTCTACCTGGGGCTCTACCGCTGGTGCCGCTGCTCGGGCTCTGGGCTGAGCCCTGCCCCTGCATCGGCCTCTGGCACGGCCTCAGCGTCGACCTCTGCCTCTCGTAGGAGCTGCCACTGGAGGCTCTGGCTGCTGCTCGGTTGAAGATGCGGTACGTGTTCTCGCCATTTGCGAGAGAATAATAGTAGAAGATTTCAATTAGCATTGTGAGAACAAAATCGCACGATAGAGAAGAATAGAGGTAAAATTTGTTCCTAAACTTCATAGCCTCGAGGAGATAAGTACAGATGTCTCTGTACCGATCCCCTAGACTCAACTAAGCTCGCTCTTGAATTATGAAACCTAGCCAACCTAGTGCTCTGATACCAACATGTCACGACCCGAAATTCCCACCGTCGGGACCGTGATGACGCCTAACATTCCACTTGCTAGGCAAGCCGACATTAGAGAATTATTAAGCCAATCCTTATTCAATTCAGTAAAATAAAAGCAAATAAGCTAAAATGGAGTACAGCGAGTGAGGAATAATATAAATACTTCATTAATTACTACCACCCGGATCTGGAGTCACAACTCACGAGCTACTATGATTTACTACAAATAGAGTTTGAAAAGGAAAAATACAATATTTTGAAGCAAGGAAACAATAAGTGATAAAACTAGGAAGAGACTCCAGGGTCTGCGGACGCCAGCAGATCTACCTTGGGTCTCCTGATATCAAATCCAAGCTGCTAAGCCTCACAATCAGCTAGGACCGGTACCAAAATCTACACAAGAAGTACAAAGTGCAGTATCAGTACAACCGACCCCATGTACTGGTAAGTGTCGAGCCTAACCTCGACGAAATAGTGACGAGGATATGACAAGACACCCACATAATAACCTTGTGCAGATAACAATATATGTACAAGAAAACAACAGTAACAACTAAACATGTACTATTGGGAGGGGGAACATACTAAAGGGGCACATGATATAGGAGATACAGCAGAAATGATAACCAGAACAGTCAACATGCTTTCAACCAGTAAAAACAACTAAACATAATGAAGAAATTTGTACGGCATCACCCTTTATGCTTTTACTCTCAGCCTCACAATATAAATCAATAGATACGGTACGACATCACCCTTCGTGCATTAACTCTCATAACGGGGCACGACATCACCCTTTGTACAATAACACTCATAATATGGCACGACATCACCCTTCGTGCATTAACACTCACAACATGGCACGGCATCACCCTTCGTGCATTAACACTCACAATAGGGAACGACATCACCCTTCGTGCATTAGCTCTCTCCTTTACCATAATGCAATGAACAGATAACAATAGGGAGATAGAATAACAAGTACAAGCCTTACTTCAACATTTGGTTCCACAATACCAACCTCAAATTTGAAATCAATACTCAATTATCACCAGAAAATCCGTAAATATGATAAGAACGATCAATTTAACAACACTAGTCTAAACATGGATAACATGAATAAAGGAAACTATAATTGCAAGAAACCAAGCCCCCACCTGCATGCTTTAACCCGACTATAATGCATAAGTACTCGTCACCTCACATATACGTTGTTTCCCAACATCTAAACATGTAGCAAATAGACAAACAAGTCCTATCCCCTCAAGTCAGGGTTAGACGCAACACTTACCTTGCTCCAAAGGCCACTCAATGCTCAATTACCGCTTTTCCTCTAGAATTAACCTCCAAACCACTCGTATGTATCCACAAACGACTCAATAATATCAAATATTGTTAAAGAAATCAATTACAATGCATAAATTTAGATTTTTCAAACTTTTTCCCAAAAAGTCAATAATCGACCCCGGTCCCGCTAGGTCAAAACTTGAGGTTCGGACCAAAATCCATTCACCCATTCACCCCTGAACCCGATTATATAATTTATTTTGAAATTCGACCTCAATTCGAGGTCTAAATTCCAATTATGCAAAAATCCCTAATTCTACCCAAATCCCCAATTTCTACCATAAAAATCCTAGATTTTAGGTTGAAAACTCATGAAATGTGATGGGTAATTGAAAGAAAGTAGGTTAGAATCACTTACCAATAAATTGGGGAAGAAAATCTTTTAGAAAAATTGCCTCTAGGTCTTCTAGTTTTGAAATGTTTGAAAGAATAGCAAAATCCCGTAATTGGGACTGTTTTATCACCGGGCGTCCGTGTTCATCGCGTTCGCATGAACACTAACGCGTTCGCGAAGAGCAAAGCCTTAATGGCTTACGCAATCGCAGGAGACTCAACACATTCGCGAAGGTATAGCCCGCCTCACCTTCGCGTTCGCGAGACAGGGATCGCGTTCGCGAGACAGGGCTCGCGTTCGCATAGAGTCACCCCTGATTCCCTTCCCAGCCTGCCTATTGCTACGCATTCGCGTGTGACTATTCGCGTTCGCGTAGAGCAATCCCCACAATGCTCTGCGTTCATGACAGTAGTCTCGCGTTCGCGTAGGAGAAAAACCCACCCGGACCAGTTCACACATCGCGTTTGCGAGAGTGCCTTCGCGAACGCGAATAAGGAAACCATAAGGCGCCTGAAACTGCAGAAAAACCAGAATTCTAAAATCAAATCATCCGGTAGCCTATCCGAAACTCACCCGAGTCCTCGGGGCTCCAAATCAAACATGCACACAAGTCCCAAAACATCATACAAACTCGCTCGCGCGACCGAAACACCAAAATAATGCCTAGAACTACGAATCAGACACCAAATCAAATGAAATTTTTAAGGAAACTTTAAAACTTCTATTTTCACAACCGAACGTCCGAATCACGTCAAATCAACTCTGTTTCTCACAAAATTCGACAGACAAGCCATAAATATTATAGTGGACCTGTACCGGGTTCCGGAACTAAAATACGAACCCGGTATCAACAAAATCAAACATCAGTAAATTCTTAAAATCATTAAACTTTCAACTTTTAATTTTCCATCAAGATTCCATATCTCGAGTTAGGGACCTCGGAATTCGATTCCAGGCACACGCCCAGGTCCCAAATTACGATACGGACATACCGGGACCGTCAAAATACGGATCCGGGTTCGTTTACTCAACACGTTGACCAAAGTCAACTCAAATAGTTTTCAAAGCAAAATTTCATATTTTTCATAGTTTTTAACATAAAAGCTTTCCGGAAACATGTCCGGACCGCGCACGCAACTCGAGGAGGGTAAAAATGAGATTTTTAAGGCTTCGGATTATAAAATTAGGTTTTAAAACATAAGATGACCTATCGGATCATCATACTAATTGCTTCGAAGGCAGAGTTAATTAGTTGGCTTTAAATCTGCTTAAAGATATTGTGTATAATTTTGTAAAAAACCTACTGCCTAAATTTTTTGTGATAAAAATAATTTGTTCATATCCTATTGTATGTATGTTTAGGATACTTCATTTTATATTAGTATGTTATTACTTTTTAACTACTTTTTATTAGTTATAAATATATGATTTTTATCGTCATTAGTCATTGGCCAGTAAGGGATAGCAATTGGGTTATGAATAAGCCATGGATTTTAGAAAAAATATAAAGGGGCATGGGCCTCAAATGAATAGTCTGTTTTGGTGGTGATCAACTAAAGAAGGGGTGAATGACACAGTTATCCATAAAAATAAAATTATTTACCCTTACAAACCCATTTATTTTTCTACCCATCAAACTAATTACATTTTCTATCCATAGTAGTTTTTGTGGGGAATTTTCTCTTTTTTCTCCAATTCTTTTTTATTTCTATGCTTTTTTTCTTTTTTTCTTTTTTTCTTTCTTTTCTCTTTTTCTCTTTTTCTTTTTTCTTGTTTTCTTCTTATTTTTTTTTTCTCTTTTTCTATTCATTTATTTTTTCCCAAATCGTATTATTGTTATTTTTACCATAACTTATCTCACACTCAATTTTGACTCATTTTTTTTTCCTTTTTTTTTCTTGATTTCTTGTTCCTTTTCTAATTTCATTTAACTCTTTTTTTCTTTTATTTTCTTTAGTTCTTGTTCCTTTTCTAATTTCATTTAACTTCTTTTTTTATATTTCTTTTCTCTTCATAATCTAATTTCATTTACTGTTTTCACTATTTTTATTATTTCCTTTTTTATACAATAAAAAAAAACTGATATAGTAAATATTTGTTCACCTTTTTTTAATATAACTAGTATAATACTCCTTTTGTCTTTTTTTTTTCTCATTATTTTAATTCAAATATTAAACTGAAATAATTATTGTTGTCACTTGATCTAATTCACTGAATATCACACTAGCTGTTGAGCACTATAAATTATATAATCAGATTCTACGAATCAACACGTGATTGCCATGCAAACCTTGATCTCCTTCCCTATAAATATCAGTACACACTCTATCATTAGCAGTAACATAACCAGTTATGGAGCAAGAAAACATAATCTACGACCACCAAATCTCCATATATACTAGTTAGAATAGAAATGATAATAAAATATTGGAAAATGCAATAAAAGTATAAGTAGCAAAAAAGACTTCTAGTACCATTTGATACCAATATGATATACATGTATACCAACAGAGTATATGATTGCTCTAGAATATTATTACAACTATCTGCGACTATACTACTATACCAAAATATTAAAGGATGCAATAAAGCATGAGAAAATTACATGCTCGTATTGCAATCTAAATATTCACAAAGCAACTTGCTCATTCCGTATACTAACAGGGTATATAGTTGTATTGGGTCGTTCCAACAATTTTCTATAGCTATAAAAACTATTGCTTAATACACATAATCTATGTCCATTGGCACAAAAACGTTCCAGCACAGCAAATCATGTTCATATAAATAATTTCAGAATAGAATTCACTTAAAAATGTAGCTAAAACAACCAAAAAAATGTTCAAACTACCATATGATCCCAATATGGCATATAACTATACCAACATGGTATACAGTTTTACTGGTTAATTTTCGCCAACTATATGACTATACTACTATTACATAACACACATGCATAAAGAGAAAAAGAAAAAAATAGTGTACCACATATTAATATAATAAAGTATTTCAAGATATTGTACTATATTACTATTATTAAAATAAAATAAAATAGTGTACCAATTAAATGCAGCTAATACAACCAAAAAATAATTCAACTAGCATATGATACCAATATAGTATATAACTATACTAATATGGTATATAGTTGTAAGGGGTCATTCCAACAACTGCACATAACTATAAAAACTATTACATAATACACAAAATCTATGTCCATAGGTACAAGAAAATCCAAACACAGCAAAACATGATCGTATAAATCATTTCAGAATAGAATTCACTTAAAAATGCAGCTAAAACAACCAAAAAATATTTCAACTACTATATGATACCAATATGACATATAATTATACCAATAGGGTATACAATTCTACTAATTAATTTCAGGCAACTATATATGATAATACTACTATTACATAATACACATACATAAAGAGAAAAATCAAAAAATAGTATACCACATATTAATATAATAATATATTTCAAGATATTGTACTATAATACTATTATATAAAACAAACGCATAAAGAAAAAATCAAAATGATTACATAATACACATGCATAAAGGAAAATTACAAAAATTCAATATACTGTACTATTATACTATTACTAAAGAAAAACCAAATAATGTACCAATTAAATATAGCTAATACAACCAAAAAATATTCCAACTAACATATGATGCCAATACAGTATATAGATATACCAACATGGTATACAATTATATGCAAAGAGTTTAAAAATAATTTTTTTAATTCAATTATTAAACTAAAATAATATCAGTTGTCAATAAAAGTTTCAAAAAAATTTCTAAAAAGACCTAATTGTAAGAGTATACCATTACATTATATAGTATACTATAATAGTATATTATTGGAATGAACTGTATACCAAGATAGTATATAGTATATCATTTTGGTATACATTACAATTTATTTTTCGCCAGTTCAACACAATAAATTATCCACTATTGAATTAACTAAAATGGTACATAATATGTTATTTTGGTATATAGAGGATTGGTTCATTCCTTCAAAAAAATAAATTAGTAGTATATTATTGTAGTTAATTATATACTCTTGAATTAGTTATTGTATACCAATAAAGTATATATTTTGGTATACAATACAAATCTGTCTTCTTTGATAGTTCAACTCAATTTCAACCCAAAATTTAAAAAAAGGACCCAATGGAAAAGCTTAAAAAGGACCAAATTATAACAATATACTATTATATTATATTGTATACTGTAATAGTATATGTTGGAATGAATTGTATACCAAAATGGTATATTTGTATACTATTTGGGTATACAATACAAATTCGTCTTATTCTGTAGTTCAACTATTTCAACCCAAATTTTTAAAATCTACTACAAGATCTCCACCAAATTGACTAAAACTTTAGCTATAACCTCCAATCAACTTTCCAAACAAACCCATGTAGGATTGGATCAAAACAATTAAAAACTCAAACAAACCAAGTTATGAGTTTCAAGCTTCAAGGTCCTTCAATGGTGGGTTTAAATTTTTGTATAATAAATCTCCGAAAACCAGCATCAAAGGTACAATCTACACATCAAATAACAATAACTAACGAATTTCAACAGTAAAACACTATAAAAAAATCAGATATGGCATTTTGAACTCATTCATATGGAGTTTCAATTTTTTTTTTTCAGATTTGAAATTACATCCATTATTTTTATGTGATAATAACTAATAATCAGTTGAAAAGAAGATTATCATGGTGTAGTACTCTTGGCAACGTCGATGGAGGTTTATGATGGTATTTACATGATTGTGGATCTTTCAAATGGGAAGGAAAGATTATCAGATGGTCAAACAAAACTAGGGATGGGTAGGCTGGTAATTAGTTTTAGTTAGAAAGGTATATATTATAATAAGTTTAACAATGGGTAAAGACGGGTAAATACTTAGATTTTAATAAGTAGCTTATGTAGTTTCCTCTTTAAGAAGAGAGTTGGGCCAAATAAATTTCAACAGCCCAACAACTCGAAAATCCAACACCTGCTAATTTTCTTTTAGTAACAAAGTTGGCCCATTTTTAATGAATCAATAGAGTGACCCAATGCCATTATCCAAATCTCCAAAGCAGCCCATTCTTTAAATTGATAAAGGCTGGCCCAAGTTTTAATACCATGGTTGTTCACATAATTACTTTTCAACAGAAAATAAATTCATTATGTAATTAAAATAACTCAATAATTTAATCACCTCAATTAATTAAATTAAATGCTAGAAAACTAGTAGGCGCGCTATAACTTTTTTCAATCGCGGATTCTCTTACGTAGCGCGATAGTAAAATTTAATAAATTTTAAAATTAATTTTCTCAACGACAAATGTAGTAATTTTCTCAAAAGTAAAAGCACTACAAATAATTGATTGTCATGATTTCGGATTCGCTTGCGAGACGCGATTATGATAAATTAATAAATTTTGTCTCGATCACGCATCCGCTTGCGTACTGTGGTTACGATATCTTATTATTCAAAATATCCTTTAATAATCTTAATAATCAAGCAATAAAAGCGGATATTGGAAAAATATGAAAATCAAATAAAAATATAATTTATTCAAAATTAATTCAAGCCAAGTTGTAGTCAATAAAGAGACCGTGCTAGAACTACAAAATTCGGAGAGTGTCTTATACCTTCTTCCCGGTCAACAGAATTCCTTACCCAGTATCTTATTTCCGCAGACCAATAATAAATAGAGTCAACCTTCCTTTGACTAGGGATTCAAATAAACGGTAACTTGGAATACCAAAAAATCAATTCCAAATGGCGACTCTGTAAATAAAATAATCCCTATAAAAAATTATCACTTTAATTGGGAAAAATACTTTAACCCACTACAATACAATATACATATTTAGCGGGGTAAAAAAAGGGTGTGACAACTTCCACTTGACATTTTCTTCAAATGATCTACAGAATAAGCACAACAACTAGCAATAAAAACATTAGTCATGAAAGAATTATAAAAATAATGTTCCTCACTCACTCTCTTGTTTTCTCTTTAATCTTTTTTTTTCTACTCTTTCTTGGTTCTTTTGACGATCCGAAAGGTCATTTTGAGTACTAGCCATTATTTTTATTTTTTGAGACCTCTATTAGCTCTATTTAGTTTTACTCAATTTGCGTGCACGGTCGGTGTCTTTTTCCGAAAAGATTTTATGTGAAAAATTGAAGAAAATATGATTTTTGGCTTTAAAAATAACTTGAGTTGACTACAGTTAATATTTTATGTAAACGACTATGGATCGGTATTTTGACGATCCGGGTAGGTCCATATCATGATTTTGGACTTAGGCATTTGCCTGAAATTGAATTCAAAACCCCCTAACTTGATTTGACTTGTTTTGTCAAAAACTAGTAACTTGAAGGTTTAAAGATTTTCTAAGTTTGACTGTAGGTTGACTTTATGGTTACCGGATTCGGATTTTTGTTGAGGGACTTAGTATAGGTCCATTTTGCTAATTGAAACTTGTATGCAAAATTTGGTGCAAAACAGAGTTGTTTTGATAGGATTTGGACGCTTGGTTGTGATTTTAGAAGTTCTTGAGTTTTCTTTGACATTTTATACATTTTGACGTCTGATTTATAGTTCTAGGTGTTATTTTGGTATTTTGATCATGCGAGCGAGTTTTAATAATATTATTACACTTGTGTACATGTTTGATTTGGAGCCCGAGGGGCTCGGGTGAGTTTTGGATAGGCTACAAACCATTTTGAACTTAGAAAATTGTTGATTTCAGCTATCTACTAGTGTCTGGTGTTTTGTGATTCGCGATCGTGAAGATACTCTCGCGATCGCAAAGGGAAAATGGGTTTGGGAGGAATTTCTTCTACGCGAACGCGGGTTAATGGTTGCGAACACGAAGTAGAGGGGGGTTTACCCTTCGCGAACGTGGTCGTTCCCACGCAAACGCGTTGGGTTATGGGATTCTGGGGGAGGCACTCTTGTACTCTACGCGAACCGAGCCCTGGCTCGCGAACGCGAAGGCCAGGGGGTGAAGCTTTCGCGAACACGTAGTCGTTTTTGGCCGTTGTGCATTGCGATCGCATCAAGTGCTTCGCCAACGCTAAGAACACCTGACGCCAAGTGTTATAAACTTTAAAAAAAGGGATTTGAGTCATTTTTTACCATTTTCAAGTTTGAGCTCGGCCTAGAGGCGATTTTGAAGAGATTTTTCATCCCAACTTCATTGGTTAGTAGATTTTAACTTGTTTCATTATATTTTCATAAACACCCATTGATTTTAACCTTTAATCTAAGTTTTTTTATGGTAGAAATTAGCGATTTAGGTAGAAATTGTGAATTTTGAGAAATTGAGATTTAGACCTTAAATTGAGGTCGGATTTCGAAACTAATTTCTGATTCGGGGGTGAATGGGTAATTGAGTTTTGGTCTGAATCTCGAATTTTGACCAAGCAGGCCCCCCCGAGTTGACTTTTGTTGATCTTTTCCAAAATCATTAAAGATTGAATCTTTTTCACCTATTGGTAGTTTATAAAGTCTATTTTGAATTATTTGAACTATATTTGGCTAGATTTGATTAGTTTGGAGGATAATTCTAGAGGAAAAGCTGCGGTTGGGCATTGATTTAGTTGCAGAGTGAGGTAAGTGTCGTGGTTAACCTTGACTTGAGTAATTAGGATTTGTTGATCTATTTGTTATGTGTATTATGTGCGGGAATGATGTATATGTGAGGTGACGAGTATATATACGTTGTTGTTGGGTTAAATCATGCGGGTGACAGATGTTTCTTTGTATTATATAGTTTCATTAGGTATGTTCTCTATGCTTAGGTTAGATTATTACTTTTAGTTATTCGCTTCGTATTTATTGTTTATTTTGAAGATGTTGGGAATATTGAAAGTTGAGTTTGTTATCATGGCGTTATAATTGAAGTGAAATTGTTTCCCGCCTTGTATTTACTATTTGGATTTGTATCGTTGCTTGGTGAGGAAGGGTGAAAAGCACGAAGGGTGTTGTCGTGCCTTATTTGCATTCATTATCATATATTGAGAGGATGTGAGGAGTTAAATCATGAAGGGTGATGCCGTTCATGAGAGTAAAAGCATGAAGGGTGATGCCATACTATTTCATTTATGATATTACATGGTGAGGACGAGAGTAAAACCACGGAGGGTGATGCCGTGCCATCTTTATTTCATTGCCTTATTTGATTTCCGAATTGGTGCTTTACTTGGTTACATTGTTGCGTATTTCGGAAGATGTTATTTGGTGATCTTGTCCTTTCTGTTCTTATGATATTTTTCCCTTTCGCATGTCCCTTCCCAGTTAATATTTTACCGTTCTACTTGTTTTTTGTTGCTTTATATATATATATATATATATATAGGATTTTATGTAGGTGTCTTGTCATAGCATCGTCACTATCTCGTCGAGGTTAGGGTCGACACTTACGGAGTACATTGCGATGGTTGTACACAAGCTACACTTCTGCACTTCTTGTGCAGATATTGGTATTGGTCCCAGTGGTGTTTAGAGGTGTGTCTGCTCGGATCATATTTGCTTCGAGGAATTAAGGTAGAGCTACTAGCGTTCGCAGACCTTGAATTTCCCTTCCATTTCCTATCTTTACTGTTTATCTCATTCGAATAGTTATATTTATTTCAAACTATACTTATAGACTTCTAGTTGCTCATGTACTGGTGACACCAGATATCTGGGACAGAGTTAGACCGTGTTATGTTATGGGCTTATTTCATGTATTTCGACTTTACTCATCGTTCTTGTTATTATTCTGTTTTGAACTGTTTAATTATTAAATTGGTTAGCTAATGTTGGCTTGCCTAGAAAGTGGACGTTAAGCGCTATCACGATCCCGAGGGTGGGATTCCGGGTCGTGACAAGTTGGTATCAAAGTACTAGGTTGTTTAGGTCTCACGAATCATGAGAAAGCTTAGTAGAGTCTGGAAGATCGGTACGGAGACGTCTGTACTTATCTTCTAGAGGCTATGGAGCTTTAGGAAAAAATTCACTTCTTTCTTTCCCTATCGTGCAATTTTATTCTATCATTGATGTTTGAATCACTCCATTCTTGTTCTCTCGCAGATGGTGAGAACACGCACAATATCTATAGTCGGGCAGGAGCCGGAGCCCCCTGTTGTAGCCACTACCAGGGGCAGAGCTCAGCCTAGAGCTCGTGCAGCAGCACCCACTGTGGAGCCTCATATTGATCATGAGTAGGAAGTCCCAGCTCAAACCGCACCAGTCAGACCCACTCATGTCCTAGAGGGATTCATAGCCACTCTCATGTTTTAGGACGCTCTAGTCCGCTCGGTGGGCCTTTTGGAGAGTGTGGCCCAGACCAGTGCATTTCCGGTGGCACCAGCTGTCGCTCAGGCTGGGGGAGGAGCATATACTCCCGCTACTCAGACTCCGGAACAGATGACTCCCATCTATCAGACTCCAACAGTTTCGCCAGTTAGAGTAGTTCAGCCTATTATTAGTACACAAACCTGGGAGAGGCCCGCGATGTATTCAGAGGGATTGATGAGGTTGGATAAGTTCACAAAGCTCTTCCCTATTCACTTCAGTGGTGAACCTTCTAAGGATCCACATGATTATTTGTACCATTGCTACAAGGTGTTGAGCAACATGGATATTGTTGAGTCCAATAGAGTAGACTTTGCAGTGTTTCAGATCACCGGTTCGGCTAAGAGATAGTGGCAGGATCATGTGTGGAGCTGACTAGCTGGTTCAGCGCCACATACTTGGGATCAATTTTCACAGTTGTTTCTGGAGAGGTTTATTCCTTTCACTTTGAGAGAGGAGTACCGCAGGCAGTTTGAGCGCCTTCAGTAGGGTAGCATGACTTTTACCTAGTATAAGACCCGATTTGTGGACCTAGCTCGCCATATAGTTATCTTACTCCCTACTGAGAGGGAGAGAGTGAGGAGATTCATTGATGGATTTACTTTCAGTGTTAGGCTACAGATGGCCAAGGAGACCGGAGATGATATTTCTTTTCAGAGGGCCGTAGAGATTGCTAGAGGGATCAAGATGGTTTCGTGATCAGGATAGGGGCGGTATCTGAGAAGAGGCCTCGTCAGTTTGGTGGTTTCAGTAGTGCCTTGTCTGGAGGCAGTGGTTCATTTGGTAGAGGCTATCCTTCTAGGCCGATTCAGTCAGCGCTTTAGGCATCTCATGGTGCTTTGGATAGCCATGGTTCTTATGGGTCTCATCCAGAGCAGCTAGCCTACAACACACATTCAGCTCCTATTAGCGCACCTACAATCCAGAGTTATCAGGCTGGTTATTCAGGTCGACAGGGTCAGTTCCAGAGTTAGCAGTCACAACAGTTAAGGGCTTGTTATACTTGTGGATATCTGAGGCATGTTGTGAGATTTTGCCCTAGGTCACAGGACGACATGACACAACAGGGTTCTCGTACCATGGTTGTGGCACCGGTTGCTCCACCGCCCGCTCACCCACATAGAGGCGGGGGTCAGGCTGCTAGAGTTAGAGGTCAGGTCATTAGAGGTGGAGGTGAGGCCATCAAGCTAGAGGTCGTCCGATAGGCAGAGATCAGCGTGGTGGGGCCCATCCCAATTTTTATGCATTTTTAGCTAGACCCGAGGTAGAATCATCTGACGTCGTCTTCACAGGTATTGTTCCAGTTTGCCATAGATATGCTTTAGTTCTATTTGATCCTGGCTCTACTTATTCCTACATGTCATCCTATTTTGCTTCATATCTAGTTTTGCCTCGTGATTCTTTGAGTGCTCATGTATATATGTCCACACCTGTGGGAGATTCTATTATTGTAGATCGTGTTTATCGCTTGTGTGTGGTTTCTATCAGAAGCCTTGAGACTTGTGTAGATCTCCTACTTTTTGATATGGTGAACTTTGATGCTATTTTGGGCATGAATTAGCTGTCACCTTATCACGCTATTTTGGACTGTCACACCAAGACAGTAACTTTAGCCATGCTGGGGTTGGATCGATTAGAGTAGAGAGGGACTCCTGGGCATTCTACTAGCAGGGTTATTTTTATGTAAAGTCTTGACATATGGTCGAAAAGGGATGTTTAGCATATTTGACCTATATCTGTGATCCTAGTGCGAAGGTTCCTTCCATGGATTCAGTACCAGTTGTGCGCGAGTTTCCAGAGGTGTTTCTTGCAGATTTTTCTGGATGCCACCCGACAGAGATATCGACTTCTGTATTGACTTGGGCCCGGGCACTCAATCTATTTCTATTCCACCATACAGTGTGGCCCCAGCTGAGTTGAAGGAACTAAAGGAGCAGCTACAGGATTTGCTTGATAAGAGATTCATTAGACCTAGTATCTCGCCTTGGGGTGCACCAGTGTTATTTGTGAAGAAGAAGGATGGTTCGATGAGGATGTGTATAGATTATCGGTAGTTGAACAAAGTCACTATCAAGAACAAGTATTCGTTGCCGAGGATTGATGACTTATTTGATCAGCTTCAGGGTGCCAAAGTATTTTAGAAGATTGATTTGAGATATGGCTACCATTAGTTGAATATTAGGCCATCGGATGTCCCTAAGACAGCTTTTCGGACTCGATATGTTCATTATGAGTTCCTAGGGATGTCATTTGACTTGTAAAAATGCCCCAGCAATATTTATGTATTTGATGAACCAGGTATTCAAGCCCTATTTGGATTCTTTAGTGATCGTCTTCATTGATGATATTTGTTTTACTCCCACAGTTGAGAGGAACATGAGCATCATCTTCGGGTTGTACTTCAGACCTTGAGAGATAGTCAGTTATATGCCAAGTTTTCAAAGTGAGAGTTTTGGTTGGATCTTTTTGGGGCATGTGGTATCTTCCGAGGGAATTAAAGTGGATCCTAAGAAGATTAAGGCAGTTCAGAATTGGCCTAGACCTACTTTAGCTACAGAGATTCGGAGCTTCCTAGGTTTGGTGAGTTATTATCGCCGGTTCGTGGAGGGATTTTCATCAATCGTAACCCCATTCACTTGATTGACCCAAAAGGGTGCCCCATTCAAGTAGTCTGATGAGTGTGAGTTGAGCTTTCAGAAGCTCAAGACTGCTTTGTCTACAAGTCCACAGTTGGTGTTGCCTACTGGTTCAGGGTCTTACACTGTGTGTTGTGATGCATCACGTATTGGACTTGGCGTAGTGTTGATGCAAGACGGTAAGGTGATTGCCTACGCGTCTCGACAGTTGAAGGTTCATGAGAAGAATTACCTTGTTCATGACTTAGAGTTGGCAGTTATTGTTCTTGCATTGAAGATTTGGAGGCATTATCTCTATGGCGTGTCGTGTGAGGCTTTCACAGATCATCGGAGCCTGCAGCACTTGTTTAAGCAAAAGGATCTAAATTTGAGGTAGTGGAGGTGGTTAGAGCTGTTAAAATTCTATGATATCACCATTTTGTACCATCCCGGGAAGGCCAATGTGGTAGCCGATGCCTTGAGTAGAAAGGCTATGAGTATGGGTAGCCTTGCATATATTCCAATTGGTGAGAGACCGCTAGCATCAAATGTTCAGGTTTTGGCCAATCAGTTCATAAGGTTAGATATTTTGGAGTCTAGCCGGGTTCTTGCTTGCATGATTTCTCGGTCTTCTTTGCATGAGCGCATCAGAGATCGTCAGTATGACGACCCTTATTTGCTTGTCCTTAAGGACACGATGCAGCACGGTGATGGGTTGTTGCGATGCAGGGTCGGATTTGTGTGCCCAATGTGGATGGGCTGTGTGAGTTGATTCTTGAAGAGGCCCATAGTGCGTGGTATTTCATTTATCTGGGTGCCGCCAAAATGTAGCAGGATTTGAGACAACACTATTATTGGAGAAGAATGAAGAAAGATATAGTGGGGTATGTGGCTCGGTGTTTGAATTATCAGTAGGTTAAATATGAGCATCAAAGTCCTGGCGATTTACTTCAGAGACTTGAGATTCCCGAGTGGAAGTGGGAGCGTGTTACCATGGATTTCGTTATTGGGCTCCTACGAACTTTGAAGAAATTTTACGTAGTATGGGTCATTTTGGATAGGTTGACCAAGTTGGCGCATTTCATTCTGGTGGCAGTTACCTATTCTTCGGAGTAGCTGGCTCAAATTTATATCTGGGAGATTGTTCGTCTTCACCGCGTGCTAGTATCTATTATCTCCGATCGAGGCACACAATTCACTTCACATTTCTGAAGAGCTGTGCAACGGGATTTAAGTATGCGAGTTGAGTACAACATTTCACCTCCAGACGGATGGGCAGTCCAAACACACCATTCAGATCCCGGAGGACATGTTACGCGCCTGTGTTATGGATTTTGGGGATTCTTGGGATCCATTCTTATCGCTTGCGGAGTTTTCCTATAACAACAACTACCAATAAAGTTTTCAGATGGCTCCTTATGGGGCCTTTTATGGGAGGAGATGACGTTCTCCAGTTGGTTGGTTTGAGCCGGGAGAGGCTAGGTTGTTGGGCACTGATTTCATTCGGGATGCCTTGGACAAGTCAAGCTGATTTAGGATCGAATTCGTATAGCCCGGTCTAGGCAGAAGATTTACGCTGATCGGAGGGCTCGTGATGTAGCATTCATAGTGGGAGAGAGGGTTTTGCTATGAGTTTCACCCATGAAGGGTGTGATGCGATTCGGGAAGAAGGGCGCAAGTTGAGCCCTAGGTGAGAGAGTTGGTGAGGTGGCCTATAGACTTGCATTGCCACCCAGCTTATCTGCAGTTCACTCGGTATCCCATGTTTTTATGATCCGAAAGTATCATGGTGATCCGTCCCATGTATTAGATTCCATCTTAGTCCAATTAGACAAGGATTTGACTTATGAGGAGGAGT
Source organism: Nicotiana tomentosiformis (assembly GCF_000390325.3). Classification (NCBI taxonomy): domain Eukaryota; kingdom Viridiplantae; phylum Streptophyta; class Magnoliopsida; order Solanales; family Solanaceae; genus Nicotiana; species Nicotiana tomentosiformis. The sequence continues at coordinate 73,264,455 of NC_090818.1, read as the reverse complement.
CGGTGGCTATTCTAGCACGGTAGGTCCGGAAGTTGAGGTCTAAGAGTTACCCTTATGTTAGAGTGCAGTGGAGAGGTCAGCCGATCGAGGCATCTACGTGAGAGTCCTAGTCCGATATGCGGAGTAGATACCCACAGCTTTTTACTAGCCCAGGTACCTATCCATGTCCGCTCGAGGACGAACGTTACTTTTAGAGGTAGAGAATATGATGACCCGATAGATCATTTTGAGTACTAGCCCTTATTTGAGTGTTCTGAGACATCTATTAGCTTTATTTAGTGTTTCTCGATTTACATGCACAATCCATATCTTTTTCCAGAAAGATTTTATGTAAAACTTTGAAGAAAATATGATTTTTGGATTTAAAAATAATTTGAGTTGACTACGGTCAACATTTTGTGTAAACAATTCCGAATTGGTAGTTTGATGATCCCAGTGGGTCCGTATCGTAATTTTGTACTTGGGCATATGCCTGAAATTCAATTCGGTACTACCTAACTTGATTTAACTTGTTTTGTCGAAAACTAGTAATTTGAAGGTTTAAAGATTTTTTTCCGGTTTGGCCGTAGGTTGACTTTATGGCTACCGGGTTCGGATTTTGGTTCCGGGACTTGGTATATGTCCATTTTGCTAATTGAAACCTGTCTATAAAATTTGGTGCAAAACGGAATTGGTTTGATAGGATTCGAATGCTTGGTTGTGATTTTAGAAGTTCTTGAGTTTTCTTTGACATTTCATGTATTTTGACATCTGATTCAAAGCTCTAGCTATTAGTTTGGTGTTTTGATCATGTGAGAGAGTTCGTATGATGTTATTACACTTGTGTGCATATTTGATTTGGAGCCCGAGGGGCTCGGGTGAGTTTGGGATAGGCTACATACTATTTTGAACTTAGAAAATTTCTAGTTTTAGCTGTCTACTAGTGTCTGGTGTTTTGTGCTTCACGATCGCGAAGGGCAAATGGGGCTGGGGAGGGATTTCGTCTACGCGAATGCGAGGTCATGATCGCGAACGCAAAGTAACAGGGGGTTTACCCTTCGCGAACGCGGCCATGCCCTAGAGGGGGAGGCTAGGCCAGATGTTATGCTCTTCCTACTAGGATGGAGGTGGTTGCATCCGACTCATTTATCACAGGTATTGTTTCGATTTGTCGTAGAGATGTATCAGTCTTATTTGATCTAGGCTCTACTTATTCCTATGTATCATCTTACTTTGCTCCATATTTGGGTACATCCCGTGATTCCTCGAGTTCTCCTATCTATGTGTCCACGCCAGTGGGAGATTCTATTATTACTGACTATGTGTATCAGTCGTGTTTAGTTGTTCTTAGTGGTTTTGAGATAAGAGCTGACCTATTGTTGCTCAGTATGGTAGATTTTGATGTTATTTTGGGCATGGACTGGTTGTTGCCCTATCATGCTATTCTTGATTATCATGCCAAGACGGTGACATTGGCTATGCCAGGTTTGCCGCAGTTGGTGTGGAGGGGTAGCTTGGATTATGTTCCTAGCAGGGTGGTGTCTTTCTTAAGGCACATTGGATGGTTGAGAAAGGGTGTGAGGCATATCTAGCCTTCGTGAGAGATGTCAGTGTTGATTCTCCTACCGTTGAGTCAGTTCTGGTAGATAGAGATTATCCATATGTATATCTGGCGGATCTTCCGGGCATACCGCCCGACAGGGATATCGATTTTGGTATTGATTTTTTACCGGGAACTCAGCCCATTTCTATTCCACCATATCGTATGGCCCCAGCAGAGTTGAAGGAGTTAAAGGAGCAGTTGCAAGAGTTGCTTGAGAAGGGCTTCATTTGGCCTAGTGTGTCACCTTGGGGTGCTTCGGTCTTGTTTGTAAATAAGAAGGATGGTTCTATGCGCATGTGTATTGATTACCGACAGTTGAACAAGGTTACAGTGAAGAACATGTATCCATTGCCACATATTGATGACCTATTTGATTAGTTACAGGGTGCCAGAGTGTTCTTAAAGATTGATTGGCTGTCAGGCTATCATCAACTGAAGATTCGGGAGCCGGATATTCCGAAGACTGTCTTCAGGACTCGGTATGGTCATTAAGAGTTCCTTGTGATGTCATTTGGGCTGACCAATGCCCCAGCAACATTCATGCACTTGATGAACAATGTATTCCAGCCCTATCTTGACTCATTCGTCATTATGTTTATAGATGACATCTTGGTGTACTCCCAGAGCTGGGAGGACCATGAGCAGCACCTGAGGACCGTGCTCCAGACCTAGAGAGAAAAGAAGTTGTATGCAAAATATTCAAAGTGCGAATTCTGGTTGGATTCAGTGGCATTTTTGGGTCATGTAGTGTCGAGTGAGGGGATCAAGGTAGATCCGAAAAAGATTGAAGTAGTGAAAACTTGACCCAGACCGTGTTCAGCTACTGAGATCCGGAGTTTTCTTGGTTTGGTAGGGTATTACCGTTAATTCATAGAGGGTTTCTCATCTATTGCTGCACCTATAGAAGGGTGCTCCTTTCAGGTGGACCGAGGAGTGTGAGGAGAGCTTTCAAAATCTCAAGACTACTTGTTGGTATTGCCTACGGGCTCAGGGTCTTACACTGTGTATTGCGATGTGTCACGTGTTGTCCTCGGTGCGGTGTTGATGCAAGACGGTAGGGTGATTGCCTACGCTTCTAGACAGTTGAAGGTACATGAGAATAACTATCCTATCCACGACCTTGAGTTAGCAGCTATTGTTCATGCCTTGAAGATTTGGCGGCACTATTTGTACGGTATCCCTTGTGAGGTCTATACCGACCACCGGAGTCTACAACATTTGTTCAAATAGAAGGATCTTAACTTGCGATAGCGGAGATGGTTAGTGTTGCTTAAGGACTATGATATTACCATTCTGTATCATCCCTGGAAGGCCAATATGGTGGTCAATGCCTTGAGTCGTACGGAGGAGAGCTTAGGCAGTTTAGCATATCTACCGCTAGTAGACAGGCCATTAGCATTGGATGTTCAGGCCTTGGCCAACCAGTTTGTTAGATTGGATGTTTCGGAGCCGAGTCGAGTTTTGGGGATCACTACAAGAATATTGACTTTTAACAACCATTTCTTAACGAAGGGACATGAGTCCGGTCGTTATAAATATACTTTTGGCTACCAAAATGTTTTTCTGTCATTAAATCACTATTTTTACTTCAGCAATAACAGGAGAATAATATTCGGTCGCTAAATAGTATAATATACCTTCGTTAATACTAAAACAAAATTAAACCCAAAAAGAATGCATGTTTCCCTTAATATTTTCCTGCCCACCCCTCTAAATAAATAAATAATAAAGAAAAAAAAGCCTCGACTCAAACAGAACTACTTAGCAATAGAAACTGCCAAAACTTCATCTCGCAGACTCAAAATTCTCATTCTCTAAGGCGTATATTTGTTTGAAATTTGTGGATACATTGTAGTGCTTGGTGACATACTTTTTCTACTTTCAGTTTTTTGTAATTTGATATTCTCTCATGCTTTCTCTTTATTTCTTATGTGTAGAATCTTTAAAATAAGCTTCAAAATTTTACTGGGCAACATAGGAATAAGCTCAAGATTCTGTCGCCACAAGTTAAGAAACGTAGAGATATTCTAAGAGAGCTTCAGGTGCGTTCTTGGTTCAATTTCGAACTTCGTCTCTGTTCTTCTTGCCTTTCTTCTGATGTTTAATTTGTGAAGATTCATCTGTCATGGTTATATTAAATTGGTGAAGGATTGTTGTGATAACTTAGCCCTAATTGTTTTGGGATCTATTGGAGATTGTACTTTTATAATTGTCTATGGAATTGCTCACCAGCTGTTCGACTAATTTCCTGAATGAATATTGGAGCCTTAGAATTAGCATCTTTCATCCCCACTGCTAAATAAACTCCAAGAACTTTTTTCAGTCAATAGATTTTGCAATACGTGTTTTAATTTTCAGTAATACATATTTGAATTAAGAAATATAATATCTTTTAAAAAATTTGATTAACTACAAAATATTGTACCATATAGCAGCATAATTGCCTTGTAGAGGCAACATAAAAAAATGATAGATACCAGAAAAGTAGAGTAACATGAGCACTGAAAAGGGAAATAACAATGGAATATAACAGTGAAAGATCCTAAGATCCACCTTCTTAGAAATAGTCAAATACTATAGCATTTGAAATACTACCACAGTTAGCCAATTTCAATAAGTAATAATTTTTGAGCTAGAAAACTAACACCTTGAAAAGTTTCTACGAAAGCTAAATAAGGTAAGAGCACAACAAGTAATAGCCAAATAATAAGATGCAACTGCAATGCAAGCTTTACATTCATTTTAAGACTCTAGTAATCATGGTTAGTCTATTTTTCAGTGGATGTCTTCTTATAAGAAAGTACAGTGAGCAAATCAAACATAGTTAGCAACAAAAAGAATAGTTGTAGGGATCATCAAATCGAAAAAACTTTAGTCGTCATGAGCATGTTGCAAATAATTTTTTGTTAATTCCTTTTAATTGGGATTATTTTTCGACTTTCTTCTAATTCTAGAGGTGTTGGAAAATATATTTTGAGGTTGATAAAAGGGTTTTTTGAAGCTGCTGATTGTGGTACTTCATTATCTGAGGAGACTAATGACCAGTGAGAAAGGACAATCTTAAATTTATTTTTTAAATATATTTTATTCTGCTTTTATCATTGAATGACCATTGCACTACTTAGAGGAAGGTATAGTGTTTATACTATTACCCTGCTCTCAGGGTAATAGTATCTTGGCAGATTCTGCCTCTGAGCAGATTGAATTTATTGCTCTTTCGCAAAGGACAGGAGACCCAAAGTATCAACAGAAGGTATGTGACAATAGAATTTCTCAAAAACTATAACTTCTTGATAGCTACTAGTAAATAAAACTACAGTTTTAAATTTTGGCATGGCAGACAATTGATTAAGTTACACTTACTTGAAATCAATGTTCTAGTGACCGAATGGCATATGTTCCTATTTCAGGTGGAGATTGTTATCTTAGAACTTAATAGAACTTTTCCAGATGATGGTTTGCTTCCAATACACATTAATCCGGAGAGAGGGATTAATGCCTTCCACTGTTTATGGTCATTTTCGAATATGTAGATCAAATAGAACTTTTTACATTCAGTTTAAATATAAAAGAATACCTGAAAGTTTAAAATTTGACTGGGAAATGCTCGACTCTTTTTATGTACTAGTTATGGTATCCATTAAAATATTAGCTAGTTATGGTTAGTCTTCATTTCGATCTTTCTTCTGGTTCAATATTCATTGTTCCTGAAATACTCTTGTCTGATAAATTGTAATTGCTTTCTGTGGGAAGTTTCAGTCAATTTAGTTCTCTTTTCGAATATATAGATGATTCCTATAAAATTGTGCTTGCTTTCTTTGTGGTCAATCTTTATTTTGTGGGAAAGTAAAAAGGAAGAAAAAGTAGAAGCTTATAGGAGTATTTTTTATTAGACTGATAAGAATTTATTATTTTAACAGATAAAAAAACTGAAGTCTGAAGAACCTGTCCTTGAAAAAAGTGCAGAGTAAGTAGCAACTGAAAATGCTAAAGAACAAGTTAAACCAGAAGAGGAGCCTATTTTCTCTTTTGTTAGGAGTTATTTAACAGATATTTCATTTGTAATGCTACAATCTATTTTCTGTTTTGTTAGGAGTTGACAAGTTTATTGTCCATTTTGGATAGGTATATTTTTGGTAGTGTTTTGCTTTTGTTCCTTGTAATTAACTGTGAAATTTATAGGAATATTGATTATTTCTTATGTTTCTGGAGCAACTGTGTGTATATAGGTTTTTAATATATCATTATAGTAATAGTTAATAGAAAATTAACGAATGTAAAAGCCTGTTACTAAAAGCACTAACATTAGTTGGATTTGTTGTCATCATTATAGGTTTTTAACGATCAGAAAAATAATTAACGAAGGAAAAATTCAGTCGCTAAAAATAAGCTATGACGACGGGAGTTTTTGTTATCGCTAAAGGATCTTTAACGACCGGTTTGAGATCTGGTCGTGAACTTTTAACGTCGGACTTTTAACGACCGGTGACGACCAGTTTTTTTCCGGTTGCTTTTGACTAATAGCGACCGGTTTAGGACTTTTAACGACCGAATTTTCTTTCGTTAAAGGCTTTTTTTTCTTGTAGTGGATGACAGTGTGTTACGGTTCAGCACGGCGATGCCAAGGAGGTCATTATTGTGGATGACAGTGTGTTACGAATGTAGGGCAAGCTATGTGTGCCCAATATAGATGGTTTGCATGAGTTGACTTTTTAAGAGGCCCACAGTTCGTGTTACTCCATTCATCCGGGTGACGCTTAGATGTATCAGGACTTGAGGTAGCACTATTGGTGGATGAGGATGAAGAAAGACATAGTGGAGTATGTAGCTTGGTGCCTAAATTGTCAGCATGTGAAGTATGAGTATCAGCGGCCAGGTAGATTGCTTCAGTGGCTAGAGATTCCAGAGTGGAAATGGGAGCGGGTTACTATGGATTTTGTTGTTGGGAACCCACGGACTCAGAGGAAGTTCGATGCAATATGGGTGATTGTGGATAGGTTGACCAAGTTAGCTCATTTCATTCCAGTGGTGACTACTTATTCTTTAGAGCAGCTGGCTCAGATCTATATTCGCGAGATAGTCAGACTTCACGGCGTGCGGGTATCCATCATCTCTGATCGGGGTATGCAGTTTACATCGCGGTTCTGGAGGGTCGTTAGTGTAAGTTGGGAACATGGGTTGAGTTGAGTATAACATTTCACCCTGAGACGGACGGACAGTCCGAGCGCACTATTCAGATATTGGAGGATATGCTTCGTGCCTGTGTGATGGAATTTGGGGTTCTTGGGACCATTTCTTTCCGCTTGTGGAGTTTCCTACAACAACAGCTACCAGTCTAGAATTTAGATGGCTCCACATGAGGCCTTGTATGGGAGACAGTGTCGGTCTCCGGTGGGTTGGTTTGAGCTGGGTGAGGCTAGGCTATTGGGTACAGACTTGGTTTAGGATGCTTTGGAAAAGGTTAAATTGATTCAAGATCGGCTTCGCACAGCCCAATCTACACATAAAAGTTATGCGGATCGGGAGGTTTGCGATGTTGCATTCATGGTTGGGGAGCGGGTCTTGCTCCGGATTTCGCCCATCAAGGGTGTTATGAGGTTCGGAAAGAAGGGCAAGTTGAGCCCTAGGTATATCGGACCATTTGAGATTCTTGAGAGAATTGGAGATGTGGCCTACAGGCTTGCACAACCACCTAGTCTAGCTGCAGTTCATCAAGTATTCTATGTTTATATGCTCCAGACGTATCACAGCGATCCGTATCATGTGTTGAATTTCAGCTCAGTCTAGTTGGACAAGGATTTGTCTTATATTGAGCAGCCGATGGCCATTTTGGACAAGCAGGTCTGAAAGTTGAGGTCGAAGAACACTGCTTCAGTAAAGGTTCAGTGGAGGGGTCAACCAGTTAAGGAGGCGACTTGGGAGACCGAGCATGATATGCATAGCCGTTACCCTCATTTTTTCACCACTTCAGGTATGTCTCTATACTCGTTCGAGGATGAATGTTTGTTTTAAGAGGGGGATGATATAACAATCCGGCCGGTAGTTTTGAGTATTTTAGCCCCGATGCCCTAATTATTGCCTCCTCTATCTTGTAATATGGTTATGTGTTTTGCCGGGGGTGTTTGGTTTTGGTTTCGGGCGAGTTTTGGAGTAGAATGGGACATATAGTCCCTAGGTTGGAGCTTTAAGTTGAAAGAGTTGACCGTAATTTAAATTTTATGTAGACGATTCCGGAATGGAGTTTTGAAGGTTCCAATAGCTCCGTATGGTGATTTTGGACCTAGGAGCGTGTCTAGATATCGATTTGGAGGTCCTTAGGTCAATTCAGCGTGAATTGGTGAAAGTTAGAAAATTTAAGGTTTGAAAGATTGAAAAGTTTGATCGGGAGTTGATTTTTTGATATCGGGGTCGGATCCCAATTCCGTAAGTTGGAATAGGTCCGTCATGTCATTTATGACTTGTGTGTAATGTTTGAAGTCAATCGATGTTGTTTTATATGATTTTTTTCCTTAAGTATGTCCATTATGTATTTTTGAACTTGTTGGTATATTCAGACGGGGTCCCGGGGGCCCCGGGTATGATTTAGATTGAATCCAGATCAATTTTGGACTTAGCCTCATTGCTTAAGTCCCAGGCCTGCTGGTGTCATCGCACTTGCGGAGGGATTGACCGTAGGTGCGGAAGGTGAAGCGCAGAAGCAAAAAGGAGAGCCTAGGGCTGGGCTCACAGGTGCGAACACCTGGGCGCAGGTGCGCCTCCGCAAAAGCGGAATTTGTGAAGGGCCTTTGGGCAGGACCGCAGATGAAGTAACTTCTCCGCAGATGTAGACTCGCAGGTGCGAGCCATTTGTCTGCACAAGCAAAACCCCTGGAGTTAAGTCGGAACCGCACATGCGATGGATTTTCCGTAGGTGCGACGTCACAGATGCGACTAAAGGCCCTCAAAAGCGAAATCGCTGGGCAAAAAAGGCCTATTTCGAGGGTTTGATTTCATAATCCATTTTTGGACCTGTAGAGCTCGATTTGTGGCAATATTTCGGGAGTTTTTCAAGAAAAAACATTGGGGGTAAGAAATCCTAACTCGGTTTTGGTTAAATTACACGAATCTATTGTTAATTTCATAATTTAATTAGTGATTTGAGTTGGAAATTTGAGGAAAAATTGTGAAAACTTCTTAGCCTAAAATTTAGGGATTTGAAAGGCGATTTGAGGTCGGATTTGAGTAATTCTTGTATGATTAGACTCATTATCAAATGGGTGTTCAGATTTTGTAATTTTTGTCGGGTTCCGAGACTTGGGCTCGAGTTGACTTTTTGAGTTGATTTTTTATTTTTTTGCAAAGATCGTAATTTTATTGTTTGAAATAGTTTCCTATAGTTTATATTTATCGTATGAAGTTGTTTTGGCTAGATTTGAGCCGTACAGAGTTGGATAATCGAGAGAAAGGCTCACTAGTGGATTGAGTTAGCGTGTTTCGAGGTAAGTGTGTTGCCTAACTTTTGCATGGAGGAATTACCCCTTAGGTAAGTGTGAAAGCTGTGTACGCTAGGTGACAAGTGTGTGCACGGGCTAAATGTTGAAATTTGCCTATTTTAGCTATGTAGATTCCTTTCATGCCGTAATTTAGTTACTTTAACATGTTAAAGTCATCATTTTTAGTCTATCTTTACATGCTCTACTTGTCTTATCTCTTATTTGTTAATTGCCCTACATGTTTAGTTGAAGTGCTGTTGTTTCCTCTATTCCTTATTATTTAACTATGAATTCTTTACTTGAGGTTGTTATTCTTGGAATAGCTTGTTGACAAAACCAATATTGAGTTATAAAGGTCGTGATTCACATTGAGGCAAAGTGTCAAGTTGTGAAATACTATTTTGTTGAGTTATTCACTTCTGGTAGTTATTGTTGAGACTCTTGTGTACATTGTGGCTGTTCCATGGGATCTTTATTGTGTGACCACTGTTATTTTTTATTTCTTTGGCAAGTTGTGATATTGGGCACTTGAGGTGCGATTTGTGTTACATTGTGATATTGATACGCATGCAGTGGTATAATATTTTGGGATTTAAATATATGCAGTGAGATAAGGTGGGCTTGATACGCGTGGATAGTATGGGAACTACTAGAAATGATGCGGTGTGATAGGGTGGCTAAAACGCGAGATTCTATTTCGGGAAAATGATTTTTAAAAACTAAATGCAAGGCTCCCGAGGTGATATAAGGAAAGATTATAAATTATTCTTGTGATTTGAGACTACGAGGCGGTACCTCGGTAGTGACTCTTGTTGGTATTTCTCTATCGCTTCACTTGTCTTTGGTTGATTTGTTCCTTAGCATATCATTCCTTGTTTTCTCCGTGTTGCATTTTTTGCTTTAGTTTCGTGTAGCTAACCTTGATATGTTATTTGTTGTTTCAATTTTGTTGCTATTATTATTACACTGCCATACACTTGTACAGTTTTTCTTACTTATTCCAGTAGGGCCTTGACTTGACCTCGTCACTACTCTACCGAGATTAGGCTTGGCACTTACTGGGTACCATTGTGGTGTACTCATGCTACGCTTCCGCACATCTTTTTGTGTAGATCCAGGTACCTCCTATCAGCCCAGGTATTAGCGAAAGCTCAACTGCGGAGACTTCAAGGTGTACCTGTTGGCGTTCGCTGGCCTCAGAGTCCCCCTCTACCTAAATTTTTTTATTTCATTATCCTTTTATAGATATTGATGTATAGGATTATTTAGTACTACTAATTAGAGCTTGTGACTTGTATTCGCCGGGTCTTGGGAGTTGTATATGCTGAGTTGCAGAGTTTATTTTATATAGTTGCTCAGTTTTGAGACTTTAATTATTATTTCAGTATATACTGCATGTTTTGTTAGGCTTACTTAGTCTTAAAGACTAGGTGCTATCAGACATCCTACGGAGGCAAATTGGGGTCGTGACAGTTGTTTAGATATTTTATGGTCATAAAAGATGTATCCTTAAGATGGTCTCATGTGTGCCTACTATCATCTCGTAACCTAGCATTTGCAAAGCTATTAGCCCAAATAATCCGATTAAGGGCACAATTTCCAAATTATCCTATAAAGGCTATCCGCCTTGATAATGCTGGAGAATTCTCATCTCAAACTTTTGATGATTATTGTCTATCAGTTGAGACAAAGTTGAACATCCTGTAGCTTATGTGATACTCAAAATGGCCTTGCAGAGTCATTTTTTAAACGCATGCAATTGATAGCAAGACCACTACTTATGAAAACAAAATTGCCCACTACTGTTTGGGGTATGCTATCTTGCATGCAGCATTACTTATCTGTCTCAAACCGACACATTATAATAAATATTACCTGTCGTATTTAGTTTTTGGTCATGAACTAAATATTGTTCATCTACGAATTTTTGGATGTGTTGTATATGTGCTAGTAGCACCACCGCAACGCAATAATATGGCCCCCAGAGAAGGTTAGGAATATATGTTGTGGTTGAATCACCCATAATTATTCGCTATCTTGAACCATTGACGTGAGATTTATTTACTGCTCGATTTGTAGATTGTCGATTTGATGAAATAAATTTCCCACAATTAGGGGGAGAAAAAAAGGAAATCAAAAGAGAAAGTGTGTGGAAAGTTTTATCATTATCTCATTTTGATCCACGTACCCCTATATGTAATCAGGAAGTCCAAAAGATCATCCATTTATAGAATATAGCAAATCAAATACTAGACGCATTTACTGATTTGAAAAGGATAACTAAGTAACATATCCCTGCAGAGAATGTGCCTATCCGAATTGATGTCCCAGTAGGACCCTCTACTAGCATGAGAGCTAGTGAATCTAAAGCACGCTTGAAGTGTGGTAGGCCTTTGGGTTCTAAGGATAGAAATCCTAGGAAAAGAAAATTGACAAATAATCAAAATGATACTATGAAGGGATATCCTGAAGAGACCCAAGATCTGATAGGTTCTAAGATTCCTGAAGAAATAAATGAACCCCAAACTCAAGTGAGCTAGGAACTTTTAATAAGTTCTACTAGTGATGAGATTAATTTAAAACGATATGAAATAGTGGTAGATAATATTTTTGCATATAATATTGCACTTAATATTATGCAAGATAGTGAGGATCTTGAACCCCGGTCTGTCGAAGAATGTCGACAAAGATCTGATTGGACAAAATGGCAAGAGGCAATTAAATTAGAATTAAACTTACTTGCTAAAAGGGAGGTCTTTGGACCAGTAGTCCAAACACCCGCTGATATAAAATCAGTTGGTCATAAATGAGTTTTTGTGCGAAAAAGGAATGATCAAAATTAAATTGAAAGATACAAGGCTCGCCTTGTCGCACAAGGATTCTCACAACTACATGGGGTCGATTATGATAAAACATATTCACCCGTTATGGATACCATATCATTTCGATATCTCATCAGTTTAACCCTACATGAAAGGCTTGAAGTACATCTAATGGATGTAGTTATAGCTTATCTGTATGGTTCACTTGATAATGAAATTTACATGAACATTTCTGAAGAATTTAAAATGCCTGAAGCATATTCAAAATCTCGGGAAATCTATTCAATCATATTACAAAGATCTTTGTATGGTTTAAAGCAATCTGGGCGTATGTGGTATAATCGCATCAGTGAATATTTGCCGAAAGAAGGTTACATAAATGATGTTATTTGTCCATATATTTTTATAAAGAAAATGGCATCAGAATTTGTTATACTTGCTGTTTATGTTGATGACATAAATCTTGTTGGAACTCCAGAGGAGCTCCAAAAGGCAATTGAATATCTTAAGAAAGAATTTGATATGAAAGATCTTGGAAAGATAAAACTTTCTCTTGGTCTGCAAATTGAACATTTAGCAGACGAGATCTTTATCCATCAATCTGCCTATACAGAAAGGGTCTTAAAATACTTTTACATGGACAAAGCGCACCCATTGAGTACACCAATGATTGTTCTATCACTTGAAGTGAATACGTATCTATTCCGAACTCCAGAAGAGGATGAAAAACTCATTGGTCCTTAAACACCATATCTCAGTGTAATTGGTACACTTATGTATCTTGCTAATGCTACAAGGCCTGACATAGTATTTTCTATTAATTTACTATCATGATATAGCTCTTCTCCTACACGGAGACATTGGAATGAGATTAAGCTTATATGTCGATATTTAAAGGGAACTCTTGATATGGATTTGTTTTATGCTAACAAAGGTAGTTCAGATCTTGTTGGTTATGCATATGCATGTTATTTATCTGATCCCCGTAAAGCTCAATCTCAAACGTGTACGTGTTTACATGTGAAGGTACGGTCATATTATGATGTTCCATAAAGCAATCTATTGTTGCTACTTCTTCAAATCATGCTGGGATAATAGCTATTCATGAAGCAAGTAGGTAATGCGTGTGGTTGAAATCAGTGATTTATTTTATTCGAGAAAAATGTGGTTTGGAATGTGATAAAAGACTCACAATTTTATACGAAGACAATGCTTCATGTATAGACCAATTGAAGGGAGGATTTATAAAAGGAATTTTTACCTTCCAATACTACATATGAAACTTTATTACCCTCCGTAATTAAGTTTTAACTTAATTACATGGTCATATACAATTTACCAATTATATACAAATTAGTTTTAAATGAGTATCCATTTATATTAGAAATTGAATAAGGAATCAATTATTTCCTATCCATGTTCTCTCTCTTGCGCTCTCTCTCTCTCTCTCTCTCTCTCTCCGTCTCTCTATGTCACGATCCAAATTTCCTTCCGTAGGATGTTGTAACGGCACCTAGTCTCTAAGACTAGGTAAGCCTAACAATTATGCGGAATAACTGAATAGAAAGGTAAGACTCAACCTCAACATCTAAAATAAATAAAAATTGCGGTTCAAAATAATTACAACTCCCAAAACCCGGTAGAAATAAGTCACAATCTCTAAAGAGAAAATGCTAAGTGTCTTTATATATTATAGTTTAATGAAAATAAAGTACCTTGAAGTCTGAGGACGCTGGCAGATGTACCTTGAAGTCTCCACGTACGGGCTAGCTCACTGGTACCTGGTCTGGTAAGCAGTACCTGGATCTGCACAAAAAGATATGCAGAAGTATAGTATGAGTACACCACAATGATATCCACTAAGTGTGAAGCCTAACCTCGGTACAGTAGTGACGAGGTCAGGTCAGGGCCCTACTGGAATAAAAGGAAAACAAGGCAGAAGATATAATAATATAATGAAATGACTGAGAATTGAAACAATGAGAAATTACAGAAATGTAACAACATAGCAAATAGAGGTAAACAACATGGGCGCTCCCGTGGTACATCCTGGTAGTCCCAAATATAAATACACAACAGGGGGAGCTCTCGAGGTACCACCTCGTAGTCCCTAAAGTAAATATGCAACAAGGGCGCTTCTGAGGTACCGCCTCGTGGTCCCAAAAGTAAATATGTAACAGGGGCGCTCCCGAGGTACCGCCTCGTAGTCCCAAAAGTAAATACACAACTCATAACCTATGGAACAATGAATTTATAGCAAGGAATCCTACAATTAAAGACTGAATACAAGAATCAAGGAAGAAGGTAATTCAACTAAGCATGTTGCACAAATTGCAAGTAAGAGTTAACATATGTAGACATGCGGCATTAGGCTAAACATGATGACTACACATGCTAGAGCAACTCGGTTAAGGAATTAAAAGAAAACTACTCAGCAAGAATCAGATTTGTCAACATTTAACACGAGTACGCATTCGTCACTTCGCGTACATGACTAGCACGTATTGCAAATATCATAACAGTACCAAAACCTAAGTGGCGTTTCCCCCACACAAGTTTAGATAAGTCACTTACCTCAAACCAAGCTCAATCAATAAATAAGAATGTCTTTCCCTCGATTTTCCGACTTCGAACGACTTGAATCTAGCCAAAAGCAATTACATACTATAAATATAACTATAAGAAACTAATCTAAATAATGAAATTATGACTTTAACAAGGAATTAAAAAATTACCCCAAAACGTCGACTCGGGCCCACATCTCGGAATCGGGTAAAAGTCACAAAATACGAACACCCATTTGATATCGAGTTCACCCATACCAAAATTACTCAAATTCGATATAAAATTCTCGATCAAAACCTCAAAATTAGGCCTAAGGAATTTCCCACATTTTTCACAAATTTCTCTACCCAAATCCTTAATTAAATGAAGAATAAATGATATCTTAGTGGAGATTAATCAAAAACAAGTCAAGAATCCTTACCCAAATGTTTCCTCAGAAAAACCCTCAAACATTTGCCTCAATCCGAGCTCTCTAGGTTCAAAAATGGAGAATGAAATCAAACCCTCGGACTTGGCCCTTTTCTGCCCAGCGATTTCGCTTTCCCGGGCTCTCAGTCGCACCTGCGGAAAAACCATCGCAGGTGCAGATTCAACTTATGGCCAGGCTTTCTACTTTTGCGGACCAGGGCTCGCACCTGCGATCCCGCATCTGCGACAAACCTCCCGCTTCTACGACCACAGCCCAGGCCAGCCCATCCGCTTCTGCGATCTTGCCTCCGCATTTGCGGACGCACAGATGCAACCCTTACCTCGCACCTGCGATCCCAGCTGGGCCAAGCTAGCGTCGCTTCTGCGGCCAAATGCTCTCTTCTGCAAGCCCGCTTCTGCGAGACTCTAACCGCCTTTCCGATCTCAGCTGGGCAATCCAAAATCCACTTCTATGGCTCAGTGGCTGCTTCTGCGGTGCCGCACCTGCGACCTAAAATGCGCAGGTGCGATTGCACCAGACATAACAATGCTTCAGCTATGCACCAAGTCCATTTTGTTCCGGATTCAAGTCCAAAACACACCTGGGGCCTCTGGGACCCTGTGTGAATATACCAACAAGTCCTAAAACATTATACGGACTTAGTCGATCCTTTAAATCACATCGAACAATGCTAAAGACACGAATTGCACATCGATTCAAGTCTAATGAATTTTAGAAATTCAAACTTTTACATCCAACGCCGAAAACTATTAAATCAAGTTCGATTGACCTCTAATTTTGCACACGAGTCATAATTGACATTACAGACCTACTCCAACATCCGGGATCGGAATCCGACCCCGATATCAAAAAGTCCACCCCGGTCAAACTTTCCAAAAATCATCAAATTTCCAACTTGGCCAATTGACGCCGCAATGACCTACAGACTTCCAAATGAACATCCAGACATGCTCCTAAGACCAAAATCATGATACAACGCTATTAAAACCGTTAAAACTCCATTTCGAGGTTGTCTTCACATAATTTGAACTACGGCCAATTCCTACAACTTAAACTTCCATTTTAGGGACTATGTGTCCCATTCCACTCCGAAACTCTCCCGAATCCGACACCAAGCACCCCGACAAGTTACTAACCACAAAAAGAAATAGAGGGAGCAATAATTAGAGGTTCGGGGCTAACACTCTCAAAACAACCGGCCGGGTCGTTACATCCTCCCCCTCTTAAAACAAACCTTTGTCCTCAAACGAGTATAGAGACATACCTGAAGTGGTGAAAAGATGAAGATAATGGCTGCGCATATCATGCTCGGTGTCCTAAGTCTCCTCCTCGACCGGATGACCCCTCCACTTCACCTTCACTGCCGCGATGTTCTTTTACCTCAACTTTCGGACCTGCCTGTCCAAAATGGCCATCGGCTCCTCAACATAAGATAGATCCTTGTCCAACTGGACTAAGCTTAAATCCAACACATGAGACGGATCGCCGTGATACTTCCGGAGCATGAAAACATGGAATACTGGATGAACTGCAGAGAGACTAGGTGGTAGTGCAAGTCTGTAACCCACCTCTCCAACCCTCTCAAGAATCTCAAAAGGCCCGATATATCTAAGGCTTAACTTGCCCTTCATTCCAAACCTCATAACACCCTTCATGGGTGAAACCCGGAGCAAGACCCGCTCCCCAACCATGAATGCAACGTTGCGAACCTTTCGATCTGCATAACTCTTCTGCCTGGACTGGGCTGTAAAGAGTCGATTCTAAATCAATTTAGCCTTTTACAAAGCATACTGAACCAAGTCTGTACCCAATAGCCTAGCCTCGCCCGGCTAGAACCAACCCACTGAAGACCAGCACCGCCTACCATATAAAGCCTCATATGGTGCTATCTGAATCTCGATTGATCACTGCTATTGTAGGCAAACTCCGCAAGTGGCAAGAACTGATCCCAAGCACCCCGAAAATCCATCACAGATGAACGAAGCATATCCTCCAATATCTGAATAGTGCGCTCGGACTGTGCATCCGTCTGAGGGTGAAATGCTATGCACAACTCCACCCGAGTACCAAGCTCTTTCTGTACGGCTCTCCAGAATCGTGATGTAAACTGCATACCCTGATTAGAGATGATAGATACCGGTATGCCATAAAGCCTGACAATCTCGCGAATGTAAACCTGAGCCAGCTGCTCCGAATTGTAAGTAGTAACCATAGGAATGAAATGAGCTAACTTGGTAAATCTATACACAATCACCCAAACTGCATCAGACTTCCTCTGAGTCCGTGGGAGCCCGACAACAAAATCCATAGTGATCCGCTCCCATTACCACTCTGGAATCTCTAACTTCTGAAGAAATCCACCTGGGCGCTGATGCTCATACTTCACCTGATGACAATCTAGGCATCGAGCTACATATTCCGCTATGTCCTTCTTCACTCGCCTTCACCAATAGTGCTGCCTCAGGTCCCGATACATCTTCGCGGCACCTGGATAAATGGAGTATCGTGAACTGTGAGCCTCCTCGAGAATCAACTCACGCAAACCATCTACATCAGGCACACATAGCCTGCCCTGCATCCATAATACACCGTTATCTCCAATAGTGACTTTCTTGGCATCACCGTGTTGAACCGTCTCCTTAAGGACAAGCAGATGGGGGTCATCATACTGACGCTCTCTGATACGATCATAAAGAGAATACTGAGAAACCACACAAACTGGTTGGCCAAGGCCTAAACATCCAAGGCTAAAGGTCTCTCTGCTACTGGTAGATATGCTAAACTGCCCAAACTCTCCGCCTTGCGACTCAAGGCATCGACCGCCACATTGGCCTTCTTGCGATAATAGAGGATAGTGATATCATAATCCTTAAGCAACTCCAACTACCTCCGCTGCCGCAAGTTAAGATCCTTCTGTTTAAACAGATACTGTAGACTTTGGTGATCCGTGAAGGCCTCACAAGAGACACCATACAAATAGTGCCGCTAGATCTTAAAGGCATGAACAATAGCTGCTAACTCCAGGTCGTGGACATGATAGTTATTCTCATGCACCTTCAGCTGCCTAGACGCATAGGCAATCACCCTACCGTCCTGCATCAACACCGTGCCGAGACCAATGCGCGACGCATCACAATACACCGTATAGGACCCTGAACCAGTAGGCAACACTAACACTGGGGCTGTAGTGAAAGCAGTCTTGATCTTTTGATGTCACGACCCAAACTGATGGACCGCGACAGAGACCCGGTACCTTACTCAACCAAGTACCAACGTAACGTATCTTTTCGTATCTTACTATTATAGGTAAATGAGCTAGAAAGGCTGTCGTGAGATAAGTAGAATAAAACATGAAGGAGCACTCAACATAGAACGACCCAATCTGATATAGGAACTCATACCTGTGACATACGGGCCTATAAGGCCAATGTGATCCATTATATACTTAAAACATAGGCCGACAAGGCCATACAAATATCCGTATACATGACATCTGTCTACAAGCCTCTAAGAGTACATACTTATCATAAAGGTCGTGACAGGGCCCCGCCATACCAAAAAATACACGTCCAAATCATACTGACCAAACAAGCAACTCCGGAGCAAATGGAGCGCACCAACATCTTCCGCTAAGCTGATAGCCTACTTGGAGGATTCTCGACCTGTCTATTGGGACCTGCGGGCATGAAATGCAGCGTCCCCAGGAAAAAGGAACATCAATATAAATAATGTATCGAGTATGTAAGGAATGAAAATCAGTAAATAATAGACATGAGAGAAACATGGAGTAAAAGACTCAACATGTAAGTTTGAATAATTTTGTGAATCATTAATATTTACAATGTCATGCATATGTGTATAAATGTCATACCATGATTAGGTATATGCGTTCATAACATCATCAAAACTCTGAGGGCATCCCATCATATCATCTCGGCCACTGTGGGCAAATCATCAACGTATACCAGCTGATCAGGTGGTGGTGCGTATATAATGCCGTAACCTTTTCCCATATCCCATATATATATATATATATATATATATATATATATATATATATATATATATACGCGTATATAACGCCATCTGGTCATGGGTCAATGTACATGTATAAATGAATGTAATGCATGAGAAGTATGTCAATAAAATCTTTCGGAATGCCATAAGACCATTATGCCTTTGATTAATATCATGAAATAAACTTTATTAACTTACATATTTTCTGAGACCCATGAACAAATGATAGAACAATAGGACACATGGGGAATCAAGAACATATGCATCTATAGTATTTCTATGAATAGAGTCATTTATGAAAGTTGTGCATTTGCCCATTTTGTTTGTATCGTATGGATCATGCCAAAAGGAAAGAAGGGATAGCCTTAACATACCTGAGCCGGTTCTCTAGACAATCCCTCTAACCCACGACAATTGCGACAAAACACATGACGGCAAAATTGTCGTAGGAAAAAATTCGTATGATATTCTTGAGAAAAATTTCTCTAGACTCCCTTAGAATCGCAAATCCCACATTGCTATAATATTAAGTAGTCTTCGTATGAAATGTTGAAGCAATCACGTTGCTATTGCAAATTATCACGCTGCTTATAGAAGTTTTTGGGTTGTATGAATTCTTTTGGTGGCTTTCCCATCCGTTACTTAGCAAAATCACGTTGCCAATCTATCTCACTTTGTGAATTTTATCATAATCTTGTGTATGCCTTTTGTAGCAAATTACGTTGCTAACACTTTGAATGAGTTTGGTGAAGCATTCTTTGACATGTAGAGATTCAAAAATGAATTAGAGAGGTTCTCTTAACCTTTGGGAGTGGGTCCCACTTTAGGGCCTAATTATGCCACATATCATTTAGCCAAAAGAGTCACCATTTAGGCTTTGAGCCCTTCCTTACTTGCTGCCACGTTGGGGTGATGCCCCTCTATTCTTATCTACCAAACATATTAATTAATTGTTAATCTCCCACTAAAATCAATAATTACCCATTATCCACATAATTAAGAATTATCTCAAATTACTTATAATACTACTCACTTTTAACATACTTTATGTACCCTACTATCACGGTCATGGGGTACCTTGTATGGCACAAGTCCATAAATACCGGGTATTATAGCTTAGGCCGTATTTTATCCCAAAATAATCTCCTTCTCGAACTTATGTCGATTAACTTATGACGAAACTTTAACGTACGAAAATGCAGAATGTAATATCTCATTTTCGAGCTTTCATCAATTTACTTATGGCGTAGTTTCACGTACAAAAACATGGGGTGTAACATTTGAAATCTCTCCTCATACTTCTCGGTCTACCTGAACGGAGCACCCTTCTGGGTCAATCTATTCATAGGTGCAGCAATAGACGAGAAACCCTCTACAAATTGACGGTAATATCTCGCCAAGCCAAGAAAACTCCGGATCTCCATAGCTGAGGCGTTGGTCAGCCCAAAAGACATCACAAGGAACTCGTAATGACCATACCGAGTCCTGAAAGCAGTCTTTGGGATATCTGGCTCCCGCATCTTCAACTGATGATAGCATGAACGCAAGTCGATCTTAGAGAACACTCTGGCACCCTGAATCTGATCAAATAGGTCATCAATACGTGGCAATGGGTACCTGTTCTTCACTGTAACCTTGTGCAACTAGCGATAATCAATACACATTCGCATAGAACCATCCTTCTTCTTTACAAACAAGACAGGGGCACCCCAAGGTGACACACTGGTCCGAATGAAGCCCTTATCGAGCAACTCTTGCAACTATTCCTTTAATTCTTTCAACTCTGTTGGGGCCATACGATAAGGTGGATTAGAAATGGGCTGAGTGCCCGGTAACAAAGCCAAAGTCGATATCCCTGTTGGGCGGCATGCCCAGAAGATCCGCCAGGAATACATCTGAATGGTCCCTCACTACCAGAACTCACTCGACGGTAGGAGTATCAACACTAACATCCCTCACATATGCCAAATATGCATCACACCCCTTTTCAACCATCCGCTAAGCCTTTAGAAATGAGACAACTCTACTAGGAACATATCTAAGTTACCTCTCCACTCTAGCCGCGGTAGACTTGGCATAGCCAATGTCACCGTTTTGGTGTGACAATCAAGGATAGCGTGATAGGGCGACTACCAGTTCATGCCCTAAATAACATTGAAAATCCACCATACTGAGCAATAATAAATCGGCTCTGGTCTCAAAACCACTAAGAAAAACCAAACACGAACGATACACACGGTTAACAACATTAGAATCACCCACGGGTGTAGACACATAGACAGGAGAACTCAGAGAATTATATGCGACCGCATAATGCTTCTGCAGTCCGCAAAACGGCCCTCGGAACTGGGCACTCCTTCCCCACTTTGCGGCCATTATGCGGTCCACATACCTGTTCTGCAGTTGCATAATGCGCCATAGAACCTCCCTCCGGAAAAATCTTCATACTGGTTCCGCGGTCGATGTGCGGCCCGCGAAATGGTTTTGCGACCGCATAATTGACCGCACAATACCATCCAAACTTGCCCAATTTCCTGCTTCACTCTGCGGCCATTCTGCGGCCGCATAGTGGGCCGCAAAAATGTCTTCTTCTGCCAAATAATTTCCTCAACTCCTCAGTGCACTCTTTAACTCCTCAATGCACTCTTCAAAATGTCCGTACTGCAACTACTACATCCGTACTCATTACTCGACCTTGGCACCACAAAACTAGAATCCCCTGGCAAAATTTTATGGGGCCTTACATCCTTCCCCACTTAAGATCATTCGTTATCGAATGAGGGGTAGAGTCCGCCCAAAACACCCAACATAATTTATCTCCTCCTTTCACCCATCGCAATCCCCCAAATTTGACTAACTCCCAAATTTTTCAAACATTTTGGTAGAGTCTCCTCTGTAATTGGGCCTATCCACCTGCCAGAGAATCACCAAAACCACCCTAACAACACATCCATAACTCAACAACGCATCACAGTGTATATCAACAACACTGATCCCAACATTAGGGCATTACATTAACAGAAGTGGTATCTTGACATGTACCGTACACATTTAAATCATAACAGATAGAAAGTACCCTTTGAACCATAGCTATTTGGTTCTACAAACAAGTGAGAATATTTCCTTTCCTTGACTCACAGACTTAGCCATAGCACTTGATAAAGGCAATCTCAATTTTCGGACTTATCTAATAAGGATGACAATTAGGTACCTCTCATAAGCCAATTACCCATTAAATTCACCTTCCATAGCTTCCACCGGAATGATAGACAAACGACTCCCAACTACCCTTTCGGGCGTAGACACATGAAACACCGTGTGCATGGAGAACAACAATGGGGGACGCATCATACTCATAGCTTGGCCTATTTCTTTCAAGATTCCATAAGGCCCAAATGTAAACTACACCTGTCTTACCTTTATTAACAATTCGTATAGTATCTTCATGGAGAAGGTCTGGAGAATAACCCATTCACTCTCTTCAACTCTAAATCTCTACATCAGACACCCAAATTAAACCTTTGGCGACCTTCAACCATTATTCTATGATGTGCTAGAATGAATAGGACTATAGAGTTCCCACCCAATATGTTCAATCCATGCAATGATGCTTCTTCTTTGACATGTTTGAACCTACGACTCTTGATAGATTTACCACAAATAGGAACAACGAGGTTCGAAATTAGACTGGAATTGTTCAAGAATCCATCATTGTATTGAGAAGGACATTTTAAGAGGTTATATTCTAAGAGACATGAGGGTGACCATCAATAGTGCTGCCATAGTTAATCATTATGATGGAATCATCGGTTAAACAAATGAGGCATAGAGTTACCACTACATATTAATAATGTTGGAACCATGTACATGATCCTAAGATATATAACTAGTGAGTCATTTTAGACATGGGATGTATGGGAGGCATGATCGGGAGGATAAAACTTTAGCATCAGTTATTCTGGGAAGATGATAAGTCACGAAAGTGATAGTAACAATTGTTTCACTCCATATGTGCCTTGTTCGGAAATTGTAAGCCTTAAAGAGAAATAGGAAAGTACATGACACTAGTTGCCTCCTCGAGTGTAGGGAAGATCAGTTTAATTCAAAATGAGAAGATTCTTGCACCATGGATATGATAGAGATTTCAAAAATACATGAAGTTGCGTTATGCCCTCAACATTAACTAACACAAGGAATCTCTACCACAAGCCCACAAGGTTGAAAAAAGAAGTTGAACACCTGTAAGATTATTATCATTCTGACAGCTTAACCCTTGCCAATAGTTGATCCTATATGAGAGGACTAGAGATACGACAAACTTGTCTTTCAAATCAATATGCTCATGATATGTGTTATAATCTGAAACATCCACCTGAAGTGGGGAGAAAAAGGTCGTGATAATGCTACTTAACTTTCAACCTCCCCCGAATGAAGCCATGTAGCTAGGGCATCTTAATATTGGGATGAAACCATGTATTTGTTAGAGAGAATGAACATTTTCCTATGAGCTAGACATGTTTCTGCCATAATAACTCTCAAGATGCCATACCAGGCCACTTCATGGGTAACTACAATACTAGGAACAAGGTGAGCTACTTACTTCAGAATGATCTAAATGGACATGAAAGTCATACTGAGATGGCCGAACAATAGATATTCCTATGGCGAATATTTGAGAAATCCCAAATTTTTGAGAAACTTTATGCGGATGAGTGACCATTTCAATTGACATGTACACATATGATGGGTGCTGAGATATGCTCTTACGTTACTAGACAGTGGAAAAGGTTTATGATAATGCTCACAAAAGGAAGTAGAGTGACTGTTCAAACCATATGAGTCACGTGCACTGGAGAAAGAGACTGGCTCAAGAAAGATCTCGGCACTAGGCTACCTTACATTAGATTCGATAATACTTAGGTAAATATTATGATTGTGCGTGAATAGGCACAAGTGAGCAGATGTTATCTATTTGAATCAGAAGGTTCTGTAAGAAATTCATCAGATATAGTCCCTTGTTGTGAACACTAGGGAAGCAAGTGGGAAGTATTAATCCTAGAGTTATAACTCAATTCAAGGACATAATAATAGAACTCAATTCCTCAAGAGGTCGTCAATATAAAGAATTGTGATAAAGAGGCTTCATAAATGATAGGTCTTGTTCAAAGAGTAGATACAGAGAATGGCTCATAAAGCTATTTCGGTTCTATCCCAAATTCCATAGCAACATTAGGAATGACATTTGACAAGCTGGAACCGAGATCAATAAGGGCATATACATCATGAGATTGGACAGTCAATATACCTGTAACCACATCTGGAGAAGCCTCCGACTTTTGCGCCTCCTCATAGAATAAAACCTGCTGGGCCCACCCGAGCTCTGAACACCACCCCTAGCTGCTCCACGCCCTGAGGGCGATATAATGCCTCTAGTTTGGGGAGGCATTGTGGATGTAGTAACTGCAGAACTGGATGGTTGTATCATACCCCCGCCCATGCTCTAGCGAGACAAATGACAATCTCTCTGAATGTGACCCCTCATACCACACTTGTAGCATGAATTGGTACCATAGTGACATACTTACGAATGACATCTCCCACACTTCACACAATGGGGATGAAGTCCACTAAACTGACTCGCCCCACTGACCTGATATTCACCATTTTGCATACATCATAAGCATCCCCCTTATCCTTCCTCCAGGCCTCCAATGCAGGAGTAACAAACCCCGTACCGGTTTGCTGTGTGGGCCTTTGGAGTTTCCCAATCCTGCCACCCCTAACATGCTGCTGAGCATACTCACAACACGACGCCAAATGTTCATTCCCGCACATTGGGCAGATTGGGATGGGTGTACCCAACCTAGGGCATTTGTTCTTCTTGTGCCCCCTATTTCCACAACTGTAACATATTTCAAGAGTCATCCAACATATCCCCAAGTAACGTTTCTTGAAAACCAAACAATCCACCTCATTAGTACCAACAAACATTTTTTGTTTCTCAGATACACTCACCACACGATCCGGTGGTGCGGTGACATTGGTAGGAACAAGGACACTTACCTTAGCAACAAGTTCTTCTAATCCCTCCATGGCTCGACGCATTATCCCAATGAACTCTTGTGTAATCTCCCCCAGATTCAATGGCGCAGTCATTCCTTCCTCATTGGTTCGATCTCGTAGATTACTCATCTGGAAAATGAGGCATAACGAGGAAATTAGCTTCGTATCTTGAGTTCTATCGCATGATCTGGAGTATCAAAGAAGTATGAAATTCTTAAATGTCCAAGTAGCCTCCTCATTATAGATGTGGTCGACAACACACCGATAAGAAGGACTCTACTAGACACAGCTCCAAGACATCCTAGGACTCTTTAAAACCTTAGGCTTTGATACAAAGTTTGTCAGGCCCCGACCTCGGGGAGCGCAACCGACACTCAACCGAGATACCCCGGTTAAGCAAGCCTGAAGATTAACTACTATATCCGTACTCATTACCCGACCTCGATACCACAAAACTAGAATCCCTTGGAGAAATTTTACGGGGCCTTACATTAATGATATAAACAACTTATGATTAGCAAACGGAGAATTAATTACTAACTAATACTTCTTTTAATCCCAGATTCTTTAAGGCTTGCCTAAGTTGATTTATATGATTTAAGATATAAAGTAGAGCATTCAATCGAATATATAATTGTTGTATACATGTGAGATAAAAACAACAACATGAATGCAGCAAAATGCGATAAGGCAGTAAGACTAAGGTAATGAGACAGTAAACAATAAAGGAGTCAAAAGGAGAGGATTGGACTCTGGTTTTTGGGCCTTAAAGGGGCAGGCCCAACAATGACAGAGATGAGCAACAACTGACTTTGGACTTCCGAGATGTATCAATGCCAGACTTGGGCCTGAGTTCCTTAAGAACCTAGCAGGCCGAAACAATTGTACATGTTTAAAAAGGAAATAGATGGTCATTAGAAAGATAATACTCTATACATGTTCATACATGAAACTCGCAAGAAAAATAAAGAAGATAATTAACACTATTTAAACACTAGGAAGGTCATACTAATATGGCGGTTATGTATAGTTAATGATCCACATTGAATACCTTTCGTTATTATTAAACACTAAAACCAAAGAGAATAACAAATGTCAATTAATTAAGAGCTAAGGAAAGAGTTCCACTCAAGGTCAATGCCCCTTTGGATCCCCTGACACTTCAAAGTTCCCAAGGGTCTGAAGGCCCAAGGCAATGCTTGTACCGGGAAGAGTAGCCCAACCAAGAGTTAAACTCTACTGCAAAATACCTTTAACCACTAACGACTCATTCTTCCCTATAGGTTTAAGTGTCAATGAGGCACTTTCAATGCGAATCAATCACTTTAACACATCGTACCACAGAAGTATACCCCTTTTCTTAACAGAATAACATAAGGAGCACAAAAACAATTTCCTTTTTTCACAACTATATTTCCAATCCTGAATGAATGATTAACATACTAAAAAGGTCTAAAGGTCATGTTCCAAACACACATAGAGGCAGGAATAATGTTACTACTAAGAACCAAAGACTTGGGATCACAAATCTTAAGGATAAATAAAGAGCACATAGTTTAGATATGCAATATCCTAGAAATACAGATGCCTTTGCCTTAGCAGACTAATCACAAACTGGTTTAACTCAGGTATTGTCATTAGCACATACATATGTTAACAATATTACTTGGAACTTTTGAGAGCATCAACAAAGATTTAGACAAACAGTCATAGTTAGAATCCTCTACATGTGTTATTAGATATACCAGAATATAATCAGAACTTTTAACATGACTACATGTTTATATATTCAAATGAAACATCTAAAAATGCTTAACAGGATCACAGACTATCAAGCTTATTTAACCTTGAAATTGATGACAGAACCACCACTTTATAAGAGTATTAGTCTCATTATGAAATTGGCAAACTATTATGTCTAAGCAGTAGCAATAAGAAGTTTCTCTTAGGGTTAACAAACCAGATTCAGTTCAGATTAACATGGAAAGAGAGAACTGAGTGCAGTTTCAAGATAGTGTAAAGAAATATGAAATAATGAAAGATAAATAGAGGTACATGCAGCACTTTTATTCAACTACACATAGATACTTCAACTAAGGTTATACTCTTACAAAAACAGGATGAGCTTCACTCATTATAAGATCAAGTCAACAATGTCATAAAGGGGGGTTAAAGACAGGGAAGATATTATACTAAGCAGGCTTAATTTAGCTGTACAGACTAAAGATTAACATCTAAACATGATGGAGTTGTATCCAACTTATAAAACATTTAACATTAAACTATATCAGACATGACCAAAACCTATTTTATGAGAGATAACTTGCTCATAACAGAACATATGCAGAATGGTTACTGATGTTCATAAAAGTTCAAGTTAATAAAACTATTTCATACAAAGAGACTTAGAGATGTAACTAACAGTTAAACATGGATATAAGGCTCTGATAGTAATGAATCAAAGGCTACTTAAAGGTTAACAAGAACTTATGTAAAGAAAGAAAGCATTTTGATTACTTAAACTTCACATGCTTTAACTAAGTATGAAGAATTAAAATATGTGCATTCATGTGGGTTCTAGTTAGAGTCATCAAGCGGCAACCTCAAATACAGAATAACTGGATTCATAAATATAAAAGATCACAGTAGAACATTAAAGAAAAATTTGGAGTCTAGGAAAATGTGAGAAGTCATTAAGGCATAATAAGTAACTTAATCATGTAAGCTGCTTGATACAGAATAAAAGTTATCAAGGTCACATAACAACTCAATCAATATTGATTAAAGATACTCAAAAGCATAACAGATGACTATATATTAACAACACCTCATTATAAACTGGAATAATAATCTATACTAATGAAAAACATCATAAACAAAAATAATTAATAGAAAGATAGTAGCATGTTCATGATTTTCGAACAAGACAATCAAAAGAAAGGGTGGAGGTGTACTGACCTTTCCTAGGGCAGCAGACCAAACATGATTTTGACTTATATGCATGAAAACCAAAGCTTCAAGCTTTTGAGCGCTGAAAGAACTCAGAGAAACAAAGAGAGATGGAGATTAATCAGAAAGTACTTAGGCTTCTGAAAATGATTTGTATGAGACTTTTAGGCTAATGTTAGGTCTGGTAGGTCTGATTGGTGAGAGCATTCAATGCTATATTTATAGTGCCATTCAATGGCTTAGGGTTCTAACAATTAACACTTGATAGTGGAGAGTGACGACTACCAGATGATACAAGATAAAATTGAGTGAAAATCTAAGAAACAGAGGTGAAATCAGTAAGGGTTTTACCTGAAGGGAAAGAGGTTGACCGTTGAAGGAAAGAATTAGCGAACAAAGCTCGGAGACCTAGAGGTAACTGTGTTTGACTTCTGGATATGGAATATTCATCATGAGATCTCTGAAGAAGCTCCATGCATGCTTCAATTTAACATAACATAAGTAAAATTTGATGAGTTGATTCGTATGCTATGGTTTCAGACTTGGGGGAATTGAAATAGAGTGATGAAATGGGAAAGGGATCAGCGAGAATCGTGGGTATAAGAGATAGAAGGTATGAATCTCTGGTTGATTTGAGACCTTGCACGAATTTGTGCAAGGTTTCCTTACTGAACAGGTCTGTGAGGTTGAGAGAAATAAGAGAGAAAGGGGAAAGAAGGGCAGCTGGGCAGATGGGAAATGATTTTAGGGTTTTGGTAGTTTAGGCCATCTCTGGGGTTAAGGTTGGGGAATGAGATATGGGCCGTTGAATCTTTAGATCAACGTCCTTGATAAATCAGAGATTAAATAGTTAAAATGAAGAATTATGGAGGCCGTTGGATCCTTGGATTCTATCACGAACCCAAATCCCACTATAGGCATTGTGATGGCACATAGTCTCTAATACTAGGTAAGCCAATTACCATAATAATTAATACAATTATTAATAATGATAGTTTGAAACATTGTTTAATATGAATACCGAAATAAAAGTGGAATAAGCATATGCGACAATAATCATAACAACCTCCATAGATTTGGTAATACAGAGTCACGAACTCTAGTTAAGTACATGGATAGATCTCACATATCGAAATACAATACTGCTCAAGTGACAAGCTGACAATACAATATATGGAAAGCACTCCAAGGGACTACGACGACCAAGCAGCTCTACCTTGAATCCTTGCGAACAACAAGCGAACTCTACCCAAGTCCGATATCTCCAATACTTGGCTCTGCACAAAAATGTGCAGAAGTGTAGTATGAGTACACACGGTCGGTACCCAGTAAGTATCAAGACTAACCTCGGTGGAGTAGGGACGTGGTACAAGTAAAGACACTCACTAGAAATAATAACCCGTGCAGTATAGAAGTATAAAGCTAATAATAGAAAAGCAGAAATCAGTCAATGGCAACAAAAATCAACATGTGACATAAACAATAAAGCAATATAAACACCGTGAAAATACAACTGAAACCAAATAAGGAACACAATGACAACCAATTATCAAGCCGTTCTAACACAAGTTTCACAACAAAATTCTCTCGAGATATCTCATCTCATGGTCACAGTCACGGGTTTCAACCCACCATCATATGGTCACGGCACCTTGTGCCCACATTTTAATTTACAACCGCACGGATAACTCACGTGCAAATATCTCAATCCGCCCGGCATGATCATAGGCTTACATTCACAATCTGCCCGATGTGGTCACAGGCTCACAATCAACTTGAAAACAAATATTATAATAACACAAGGGCATGATCAATAAATGTCAAGTTTTCATACTCCTAGGCTAGTATAAGTGGAATGATACGGTGTATACTTGTGCAAGTATACTACTACTATCTAAGTCAACAAATAATATCAAATACATCGAGTAGCTCATCGAAGCAGCAAAATAAGTTACGCAAGGTGTATGACATATACAAGGAAAAGCACACCATCATACGAAAATCACCAACACAATATTCCCAAGCCATCACACATCATCCCTGACATTTGCCACCCTTATCTCTCCGATAGCCACCCGTACCACTCTGCCCTAACAATATCATTAGCCACTCTTATCTCTCTGATAGCCACCCATATCACTCCGTATAATAGCCACCCTTATCACTTCGCCCAAAAAATAACACAATAGCCATCCTTATCTCTCCGTACAATCAACAACAATGAGATTCTACCCTTATTCCCCGCATAACAACAGCAGTGAAATGCCACCCTTATACCCCGCATAACAACAACCAAACCACACGACAATTTACAATTTCTAACATCACAACAACACGACGTATCAACTCGTATCACAAGTGTACATAGGTCATAACCTTTCCAAAGATCCAACAATATCAATATTTCCACAACAAATAGCCCGCGGCTCAACACAATGTGTATAAAATCTCAATAACAACAAAATGAATGGGAAAGTAACTCAACGAGGAACAACACCCCCTTTAAACACCACTTCAAATAAAATAGATTAGTGACTTTCGATAACCTCAATTCCAATTAATTATTTAAGGATAAACTCAATAGTAAAAGTATTCCCATGAAATGGCAAACTCCGGAATCTAGTGTATGAATTAGGCTAAAAAATAAAAGAGATGGTACAAACTAGCAACAATGTCAAAATGCATGAGAATAACCCAACAACAAAAGGATATAATGTGCAATAATTTCAACTAAGAATAACTCAATAATAAAAAAAATCATATAATTATAAAAGTGGTAACAACTTCAAAGAAATTGCATACAAGAGCAAACTCGACAAGTAAAGAATGTGACATGTAATGACGACCTCAATAAAGTATGTGATAGTAGACGTGATAGATTAGAGATATAAGATGTGCTAACAAATTCCAAATAAGTACATGAAAGAAGCCTAAGAGTCTAATCCAGTCAATTTTTCTATATGTAGGCCCGAGTATGTACTCGTCACCTCGCGTATACGGCTTTCATAAGATACAAATAGCACAAATGACTCAAATCCTAAGAGGTAGTATCCCCACACAAAGTTAGGCAAGATACTTACCTCAAAACACGCTATCTCAATCCACTAGCAAGCCTTTTCCATGGTTATCCAACTCTGAACGGCTCGGATATAACCAAAATAATTTTATACCATAAATACAAACCAAAGTAAATTATTTCGAGTAATAAGGATGAAATATTTTAAAGTGAAACGAAAAGTCAACTCAAAAAGTGAACCCCGGGCCCGTATCTCGAGACTCGACCAAACTTATGAAATTCGAATACCCATTCTATAACCAGTCCAACCATACTAAAATTACCCAAATCTGACTTCAATTCGCCCTTCAAATCCCCAAAATTCGGCCTAAGAAGTTTCACAATTGAAGAAAATAAGTTTCGTCGAAAAGTCGACAAGTTTGGAATGTTATAACATATACTTTTGCAGTGAGACTAGGGTTCTTAAAATGACAAGGAGGTTATGTTATGAGTTTTTTTAGTCGTATGATAGTCGTGTGTTATGTTTTGAAGTCAAGCGAGTTGTGAAACAAAAAATGGCAAAGGTCACCACAAGTTACATTCATAATGTGCTAAAAATTAGGTCAAATTTAGCTGAGCATTTCTCCAAATATACTTGGAATTAAGAGATGATCCACATACCAAATTGAATGTCTACGAGTCTAGTTTCCAACTCATTAAACCATTTGTCGATAAGATAAAGTAGAGAGATATTCACGTTTTTGCGAGATTGCGGAAGCAGCTCCCACGGGACCCACTTAGGCGGTAGGTGATTCTCTAGCCTTTAAAGATCAGTTGATTAGGGCAAGGCTCATTTGGGGTCATTCTTCGACCCAACCAGACCCAATACTCTCCCACAGCACTCTCAAATTAGTCTCTATGATTCTAGAGTGAAAACCAAAGATACAAACATGAATCCAACACTAGAAATCCCGTGGTGCTTTCTAGATCGTAGTTCTTCATCATGTGGCTATTTTAGAGGAGTCTTCAAAGTGATGTAACCTCAGATTTCATGTTTATCTTGTTGATTAAAGTAAGAATCAGTCCCTCCCTCACATATATTAGAGTTTCAAGGAGAAATACAAGTTTTTACACATCAACTTGGATACAAAAGTTGATTCAAGAAGAGAATACAACTCCTATAGTATTGTGATGTGATTGAGGGTTGTTGTGAGCTACAGTAGTTGGGGATTTCAAGTTGTATATACTTCCTAAGGTAACTAAATCATGTTCTTGGTTGTTCTTAAGGTTAATAAAGTATTGGTTGAGTTGTTTGAGTGAAAATCTACAAGGTAGTAATTGACATGACATAAGGAACCGTTATCTTTTTTTTTTTGTAGTATATGTTGAGGCTATATAAATAGTTTTTTATGGCTGTAAATTGTTATAAACAGTTTGGTTATGTTGTGGCTTCTTTTGTTAAACTTATCCATGTGCTAATTCAATTGATTGAAGAATATAACATGAAAAATAAGAGGTTGACGATAAAGGTTAAGGTGCTAGGCGTGTGGACTATATTTTGAAGACTTTTCTTATGATGTTTTGGGCTAAAAATAATATGGTAAGCATAAGTATGATTTTATAGATGTTGTAGGACAATTCATGGAAAAGGAATTGGGTTAAATTATATTTTGTTAATTGTAAATCGAGTTTGCCGCTCAAAATAATTGTTGAAGTAATCAGAGAGCTTATTGTGAATTATATTGTTGTTGTTTGGGATATTTGGTGACTTTTAGTAACTTATGGGACGTAGTAAAAATAGGGGAGGTGCTGTCCGTTTTCTTGTAGAATATTGGTTTTGAAATATGAGAGTTACAACATTTATATGATGACGACAAAGTCAGTTTACTCATTGTAGACGTAACAAGATCATATTGAGCATGATTGACAATTGGAGAGAAGATTGCAAAGGTATGTTAAGACACTTTCTTCTTTCTTTTGGCATTAACCAAAGTGAAATGAACGTAAACGATACGCTATTTCATAATGGATCTACTCCTAGCAACTAAGGTTGTCCATGTTGTTCTTTCTTTATAAAGTTATTCTAAGAAAGTATGTATGATCCTTGAATCTTATTGAGGTTCATATTGATGGTATGGATGCTCATAATATTAATTGAAGGTGCGACGACCTTACATCACTCCAAAAGGTTTAGAACGTGATTCCATGAGTCCAGCATGCATTATATATATGTATCTATTTTAATCTACCGAGCCACACTATAGTCAGTCGGGTACAACACCTATTGTGCAACTACTGATCAGTTGGGTTTTACCGAGCTCCACGTGGCCGGGTACGATTCTACCGAGCCTTATAATGGCCGAGTATGTTTTTACCGAGTCCTCTTCGAGGGCGGGTACGATATGATGATGCCCACAGAGGCATTTGTTTTTGAAAGTTTATGTATATCTGTATATATATCATGCATTTCATGTCATTAGCCCTCAGAGGCACTCAAGTGTTACAGGTTGTATCTTCTTTATCTCTCTTTACATTATAGTTCTTATTTATGTTTCCTACCTTACATACTCGGTACTTTATTCGTAATGACGTCCCTTTTGCCTGGGGACGCTGCGTTTCATGCCTGCAGGTCCCGATAGATAGGTTGACAGTTCTCCTAGTAGGCTATCAGCTCAGCGGAAGGTGTTGATGCACTCCACTTCCTCCGGAGTTCCCCATTTGGTCACGGTGCTTTGGACATGTATTGATTGGTATGGCGGGGGCCTGTCCCGACCTTTATGACGTTTCTCTTAGAGGCTTGTAGAAAGATTTCATGTATATGGATACTTGTATGGCCTTGTCGGTCTATGGATTGAGTGTACAAATGATCATGTCGGCCTTATAGGCCTATATGTCACATGTATAAGTTTGTATATCATGTAAGGTCGTCCTTTGTCGAGTATTCCCTTATGTTTTATTCTGGTTATCTGATGACGTCCTTTCCGGCTCATTTACCCATGATATTATGATAACAAAGATACATTACGTTGGTACTCAGTTGAGTAAGGCACCGGGTTCCCATCGCGTCCCTTCGATTTGGGTCGTGACAGACATAAATACAATCTGCCCAGAAAGTCCCTCTTTTGCGGACTCACAGTCGCATATGCCAAGCCGTATCTCTGGAATCTTCATAGTAGATGCGCAAATAGCTAAAATCCCAGATGCCCGCAACTGCGCCCAACGCACTGCACCTGCGGTACCGTATCTGCGAAAAATCAGCGCACCGCAGTCGCTCTTGTGACATAAACTCCACATCTGCGGAGACTTCCAACCCAGCTCATATCCGCACCTGCGCTTACCCACTCGCGCCTGCGTAGCCACATCTGTGGGAGAGATATCGCATATGCGCAACACCTCAACTCCCCATCATCTTGCTTCTACGCCTTCACGTCCGCACTTGTGACCATCGCACCTAAGCCTAGTGGTCCGCATGTGCGACCACACTTGATCTCTGCCTAAACTAGCCTCACCCAACATGATCCAAAAGATTTGAAACTCGTCCGAAATACACCCGGGCCCCCCCGGACCCCGTCTGAACATACCGACAAGTTCCATAACATAATGTGGACTGACACGAGGCCTCATATCACATCAAACAACATCAAAACTACGAATCGCGCCTCAAATAGAACTTAATGAACTTATGAACTTTCAACTTCTACAACTCGCACTGAATCATATCAAATCAACGCGGAATGACGTCAAATTTTGTATACAAGTCCCAAATGACATAACGGATCTATTCCAACTCTCGAAATCGCAATCCGAGTTCGATATCCATAAAGTCAACTCCCGGTCTATCTTCTTAACCTTCCCAACTTTCAACTTTCTAACTTTCGCCAATTTAAGCCGAAACGACCTACGGACCTCCAAATAAATATCCGGACACGCTCCTCAGTTCAAAATCACCATACGAAGCTATGGGAAACATCAAAACACCATTCCAGAGTCATTTGCACAAAAGTCAAACTCCAGTAAACTCTTACCACTTAGGCTTCTAAAATAAGAATCATCTCTCTAAATCAATCCCGAATCACCCGAAAACCGAACTCGACCGCACACGAAAGTTATAATACATAATACGAAGCTGCTCGAGACCTTAAGCCACCAAACGAGATGCTAATTCTTAAAATGACCGACCGAGTCGTTATATTCTCCCCCTCTTAAACAAATGTTCGTTCTCGAACGTGCCAAGAACTATTTCGAAGTCATCAAGTCGCTGAATAAATCACCATACATATACTTGCGGGTGATCCCACATCACCTCAATCCACATAGGCTCGACAACACCATCTCAACTGAAAATTATTCCTTCCACCACACTAATTAAACCTTAGAACCAAATATTTCACCATCCGATCCTCTCCAAAAGACCAGATTCCCACATAACACACTGTATCAACCTCAACCAGGTGCAACAGCTCATGCATACACCCACAAGGTATAACCACCCGACATAACACATCACATATATGCCCATAACAATATCTCTGTCCACGATAGCTGCCCATAATCAAATCCAGCACCGACAATTTATTTTATATCAGCTAGAACCCTTGTCCCAGACATTCACAACGCTGACAACGATGCAAGAAACATTAATATCTCATAACCATTTACCAAAATCTACAAGTCACATCTAACGCCACCTGGGTACACACCTCACAAGATAAACCCAATAAGCACAACGCGAATATGACTA
Source organism: Nicotiana tomentosiformis (assembly GCF_000390325.3). NCBI lineage: Eukaryota > Viridiplantae > Streptophyta > Magnoliopsida > Solanales > Solanaceae > Nicotiana > Nicotiana tomentosiformis. Next base: position 73,228,819 of record NC_090818.1, on the reverse strand, counting down.
AATATGCAAAGAGAAACACATGGGAGAAGTATCAAACAATCCCGACATGCACGACTCCCTATCAGTACCATACTACAAATCGATCCCACAAGGGAGAATCAAAACATATGAACTAATCACAAGGATCTCATCCTAATATAACTCCACCGCAGTATGCAACCTAGTTCAAATATATAAAACCGCATGGAAACGCGAGGGTCTCACCCTCAACTCTGAATCACAAATAGAATACACATCATATCAATCGAAACCTTCCACTAATTCAATTTCGCGAGATAAAATCGCAACACGTAACAAACTCCCCATACCGGTAGAGCATCTAAATCACAAATTGCAGCCAAACCATCCAGAAAATCACATCAAAACTTATTGTAATGAGTAATAGAAAGTCACTTCTAGTCTCATAGCTCTCAATAGTGAACAAAACAAAACGATAGACACGAGCTACCACTATAGAATCTCCCAACAGAGGTAAACACATAAGCGGAGTACAAAATCACGAAAATCACCCATGTGTGAAGCAAGATAGGAGGACTCATCACGATAAACAGAACTGAATCAAAATAAGAATGATGCTCCTCTATGAAAAATCGAAACCATATCTGTAATGACACCATCTGGAGTAGTGCCCATAACCCTACCATAGAAAGCATATCAATGGGTCGGGCCTCCCCCTTTAGGGCACCTTCTACCTGCCTGTCTTCCACCACTTACTAGCTTTGCAGGTGGAGTAGCAACTGGAATGGGGCCCGTAGCCTGAGTGCTCTGATGAAATCTGCCCCTCCCGAGTCTGGGACAATCTCTCAAGATGTGCGTAGTATCACCACACTCATAACAACCCCTCTACGGGTGTGGTTGTTTGTATTGAGTCCGCGCCGGATAATTGGAATAAGCACTGTAGGAACTCCGTGCCGGTGGTGCACTAAAAGATGACTGCCCCACATGAGCACCCTAACTAACTGGATCAACACAAGTAGTCTAAAATGTGGATTGAACTGGGCGACTGCCCGAGCCTCCGCCATGATGGGTCATAGTGAAGAGTAGAATCCACTGAACCCTCCATAACCTCAAGACCTCTTGATCTCCTTATCCTCCCTCTCCTCACCCCGAATAAGCTCCAACATCGTGGAAATCTCCACCACCTGCTGAAATAGAGTATCATGCAGAATCTAAGATCATAACTGTGCCCCCTCAATGAATCTGCGGACTCTCTCTTTGACTGTAAGAACCAAAGTATGTGCGGAGAATACGGCGACTCTTCTCTAGAACTCCATGTGCATCCTCGGTAGCTGTGCCACTGAAGGTAGGTGGACTATACCTATTGAACCTCTCAAGCCTCTTCTGTTCCTCTTTTGATGCTCCTGGACTAACCTCAAGCTGAACCAGAATAACAGGCTGTACCGACACCACGCCCAAAATCTAACCAATATTAGCCCGCTGCTCTAGAGTACGGGCGGTGAGAGTATGAGCTGCTCCCCCAACCTGCGAAGTAGCTTGTGCAACAGAGATCAATCCCGCGTGAGCCAATGTACCAAACATGCTCAGGAACTGTGCGAAAGTCTCCTGATGTCCGGGGGTAACAACAGACGCCTCTAGTGCCAGTCCCCCAACCGGAGCTACTGGCGGCTCCTCAACTGCTGCTTTGGCAGGTGCTCTAGATGTGGCATGTGCCCCTCCCCATCCTCTACCTCGGCCCCGACCTTGCGCGGCTCTAGCAGGGGGCGCATATGTCTGCTTAGCTGATGCGGTAGCGTGTGTCCTCACCATCTGTGAAAAAATAGAAATACAAAGGCTCAAACTTCGAAACCAACAAATCCACACGACAGGAATGAAAGAAGTGGAATTCTCCTAATAGTTTTGTAGCCTCTCAAAGATAAGTATAGACGTCTCCGTACCGATCCGCAAGACTCAACTAAACTCGCTCATGACTCATATAACCTATGAACCTAAAGCTCTGATACCAATTTGTCACGACCTAAAATCCCACTGCAGGCGTCGTGATGGCTCCTAGTCTCTAAGACTAGGTAAGTCGAGTACCATAACTATTAAGCCAATTATTAACAATGATAATTTGAATAAGAGTTTAATATGAATACCGAAATAAAAGCGGAATAAGCCTATGCGGCAATAATCATAACAACCTCCATAGATTTGGTAATACAGAGTCACGAACTCTAGTTAAGTACATGGATAGATCTCACATATCGAAATACAATACTGCTCAAGTGACAAGCTGACAATACAATATATGGAAAGGACTCCAAGGGACTATGATGACCAAGCAGCTCTACCTTGAATCCTTGCGATCAACAAGCTAACTATGCCCGAGTCCGATATCTCCAATATCTGGCTCTACACAAAAATGTGCAGAAGTGTAGTATGAGTATACCACAGTCGGTACCCAGTAAGTATCAAGACTAACCTCAGTGGAGTAGTGACGAGGTACAAGTCAAGACACTCACTAGCTAAAATAACTTGTGCAGTATAGAAGTATAAAGATAATAATAGAAAAGCAGAAATTATTTAAGGGCAACAAAAATCAACATGTGGCATAAACAATAAAGAAAAATGAACACCGTAAAAATACCATTGAAACCAAATAAGAAACACAATGACAACCAATTATCAAGTTGTTCTAACACAAGTTTTGCAACAAAATTCTCTTGAGATATCTCATATCATGGTCACAGTCACGGGTCTCAACCCACCATCATATGGTCACGACACCTTGTTCCCACATTTTAATTCACAACCGCACGAACAACTCACATGCCACTATCTCAATTCGCCCGGCATGATCACATGCTCACATTCATAATCCGCCCGGCGTGGTCACTGGCTCACAATCAACATGAAAACGAATAGTATAAGAACACATGGGCATGATCAATAAATGTCAAGTTTTCATACTCCCGAGCTAGTATAAGTGGCATGCTACGGTGTATTCTTGTGAAAGTCTACTACTGCAGCCCAAGTCAACAAATAATATCAAATACATCGAGTAGCTCATCGAAGCAGCAAAACAAGTTACGTAAGGTGTATGACATATACAAGGAAAAGCACACCATCACACGAAAATCACCAACACAATGTCCCCAAGCCATCATATATCATCCCTGACATTTGCCACCCTTATCTCTCTAATTGCCACTCGTATCACTCTGCCCTGACAATATCGTTAGCCACCCTTATCTCTCCGATAGCTGCCCGTTTCACTCCGTATAATAGCCACCTTTATCACTCCGTATAATAGCCACCCTTATCACTCCGCCAGGACAATACACAATAGCTACCCTTATCTCTCCGTACAATCAACAACAGTGAGATGTTACCCTTATGCCCCGCCTAACAACAACGGTGAAATGCCACCCTTTATACCCCACATAACAACAACCAAACCACACAACAATTCACAATTCCTAACATCACAACAACACGACGTATCAACTCGTATCACAAGTGTCCATAGTTCACAATCTTTCCAAAGATCCAACAATATCAATATTTCCACAACAAATAGCCCACGACTCAATACAATGTTCATAAAATTTCAATAACAACAAAATAAACCGGGAAAGTAACTCAAAGAGGAACAACACCCCTTTTAAACCCCACTTCAGTTAAAATTGATTAGTGACTTTCGATAACCTCATTTCCAATTAATTATTTAAGGAAAACTCAATAGTGAAAGTATTCCCATGAAATGGCAAACTCAGGATTCTTGTGTATGAATTAGGCTAACAATGAAAGAGATAGTATGAACTAGCAACGATGTCAAAATGCATTAGAATAACCCATCAACAAAAGGATATAATGTACAACGATTTCAACTACGAATAACATAACAATAAAAGAAATCACATAATTATAAAAGTGCTAACAACTTCAAATAAGGCATACAAGAGCAAACTAGACAAGTAAAGAATGTGACATGTAACGCCAACCTCAATAAAGCATGTGATGGTAGACATGACGGATAAAAGATATAACATGTGCTAACAAATTCCAAATAAGTACATGAAAGAAGCATAAGAGTCTAATCCGGTCAATTTTTCCATAAATAAGCCCGAGTATGTACTCGTCACCTCGTGTACACGGCTTTCACAAGATACAAATAGCACAAACGACTCAAATCCTAAGGGGTAGTTACCCCACACAAAGTTAGGCAGGATATTTACCTCAAAACATGCTATCTCAATCTACTAGTAAGCTTTTTCCACGATTATCCAACTCCGAACAGCTCGAACAAACCAAAATAATTTTATACCATAAATACAAATCATAGGAAATTATTCCGAGTAATAAGGTTGCAGATTTTTAAAGAGAAACGAAAAGTCAATTTAAAACGTCAACCCCAGGGCCCGCGTCTCGGAACCCGACCAAACTTACGAAATCCGAACACCCATTAAATAACGAGTCCAACAATACTAAAATTACTCAAATCCAACTTCAATTCGCCCTTCAAATCCCTAAAATTTGGCCTAAGAAGTTTCACAATTTTTCTTAAATTGTATAACTCAATTCACTAATTAAATGACAAAAATAATGATGGATTCATGAAATACAATCAATTTCGGGTAAACAACACAACCCCAATCCAACACGTGAAGAACCCCTCTAAAATTGCTCAAAACCGAGGTCTACAGCTCCAAAACGTGATAAAAAAAATATATTAACCCTCGACATAAATACAATCTGCCCAGAAAATCCCGTTTTTGCGGACTCATAGTCGCATATGCGAAGCCGCATCTGCGGAATGTTCATCGCAGATGCGCAAACAACTAAGATCCCAGATGCTCGCACTTGTGCCCAATGCACCGCATCTGCAAAAAATTAGCGTACCTGCGTAATCTCTCTTGCGACAAAAACTTTGCATCTGCAGAGACTTCCAACCCAGCTCATATAGGCACACGCACTTACCAACTCGCGCTTGCATAGCCGCATCTGCGGGAGAGACATCGCAGTTACGTCAAGAGCTCAACTCCTCATCATCTCGCTTCTACGCCTTCACGTCCGCATCTGCGACCATCGCACATGTGCCTAGTGGTCCGCAGGTGCGACCACACCAGATCTCTGCCCAAACCAGCCTCACCCAACATGGTCCAAAAGATAAGAAACTCATCCGAAATACACCCGGGGCCCCCGGGACCCCGTCCGAACATACCGACAAGTTCCATAATATAACGCGGACCTACCCGAGGCCCCATATCACATCCAAGAATGTTAAAACTATGAATCGCACCTCAAATCGAACTTAATGAACTTATGAACTTTCAACTTCTACAACTCGCGTCGAATCATATCAAATCAACTCGGAATGACATCAAATTTTGCATGCAAAACCCGAATGACATAATGGAGCTATTCCAACTCTCAGAATCACAATCCGAGTTTGATATCCATAAAGCCAACTCCCGATTAAACTTTTAAACCTTCCAAACTTTCAACTTTCTAGCTTTCGCCAATTTAAGACGAAACAACTTACGGACCTCCAAATCAATATCAGGACATGCTCCTCAGTTCTACATCACCATACAAAGCTATTGGAACCATCAAAACACTATTTCGGAGTCGTCTGTGCAAAAGTCTAACTCCGGTCAACTCTTACCGCTCAAGCTTCTAAAATAAGAATCATCCATCTAAATCAATTCTGAATCACCCAAAAATCGAACTGAACCACACACGCAAGTTATAATACATAATACGAAACTGCTCGAGACCTTAAGACACCAAACGGGATGCTAATTGTCAAAATGACCAGCCGGGTCATTACAGATTCGAACGGTGGATATTAAATCTGATGGGGTATTAAAATTAAATAAAACAATGAGATAAACGTGGGCTGTTGATTTGAAGAATGGACAGCCTAGATTAATTGTGTTTCTTTTGTGAGTGTTGTGGAGAGGGTGACGTGGCGAGTTCTGATTGGTTCTCATGAGTTGTGCCGGATTGCCAAAGTGAAAAGAGAGGAGTGTTTGGACTGGGTCAGGTCCGGATTTGGGCCTGGTATTTGGGCTAAAATACTTAAAAAGATAGCCATTGTGTGATTAATTAAGGAATTGCAATTGTAGTCTTTTAGTCTTTAATCTCTTTAAAATTAATTTAATTAAACTTAATTAATTTCCAATAAAATGTAGTAAAACTATAATTAATCAAATATACTACTAATTATTGTAAATAATTATTTATAAAATACTTTATTTTCTAAATTGTAGCACTAATATTGAATTATTAATATAATAATCTAATTAATCAAAATTTTAAGATGTAATTTGTTAAATTAATTATAAAACCTCTATGGCATATTTAAAAAATTTATTTTAATAGTATTAAAATAGTAAATATATTTGTAATTATATAATACTAATACTAGGTGATTAATTTCAAAAATAATACTTAATTAATTTGTAAAATAGATATTTATTGATTAGAAAATACTTTTAAAATATTCATTGTAAATTATTAAGTACAAGTAAATTAATTTTAAAAGGGAGGGTGAAAATTGGCTGTCAACAACTGCCCCTCTTTGACCGAGACGATGAAAGAGTTTTCGGGCAAAGAAATTGAATCAAAGCCAATTTTTTCCGACTTTAGGCATGCATTGCAGGAATGGCATTGAGATTGTGAGCTGCAGGATTGGAAGTTAAGGAAGGTTTTGGGAAGATATTTTGGGAAGTTGGGGCCGAATTCTGGCTTTGAATTGCTTACATACTTCGGGCTTAACGAGGATCGGGCCTAATGTAGTTTTGGAGTGAGGACTTCGAGGAAGCGATACTCGTAAGAATTGACCCAATATCATATTATGATGATACTACGAGTCGAAAGATTTTGCACTCACGATATGATGATACTACGAGTCGAAAGATTTTGCACTCGTAAGAATTGACCCAAGGTTGAGTTGAAAGATTTGAAAAGGTAGAGTTCTACTGATCGTCTTGAGATTGAGCTTGGATCCTTGGCCCGCTAATGAGTTTGTTGTTCCTCATAGCATTGTAGTTTGGTCTGTTGCTTAGAAGGAGTTCCACGTTGCGATATTTTGTTCATGAAAAAATGAAATACACACATACCCATATATTGCAATGTAGAATATATTAAGATGTGATGTAAATGATGTAGGAATGATGATGACTGGCTGCCGACGAGGCGTTATTTGGGATAGGGATGATGGAATACTTGGACTTGACTCTATTTGTTAGCCGAGCTATGTACCGTTCCGCAGCTGTCGGAGCAATTAAAAAGTGTCTCTGCTTGTTGGGAGAGCTTGACTTGTAGAGTGCGTCTCCGCTTGTTGGGAGAGCTTTGCACTGAAAAGTGTCTCTGCTTGTTGGGAGAGCTTGATTTTAGAGTGTGTCTCCGCTTGTTGGGAGAGCTTTGCACTAAAATGTAAAGTAATTTCCACCTGGGAGTAATTGACTTAAACGCAATCATGCCTGAAGCTGCATGAGCAAAATATCAAAACATTCAAGATAATAAGGATGGAAAAGAAAAGCATGCCCAAGAGATACTATTGAATGCGAAACTAAGTTGCGGCCAATGATTGGCAGAATGTCGGTGATGAGGTTTGCGACTATCTATTCTAGCCTCCGTTGTGACGGAGTGGTGGTGCAAATTGTTCCGTTGATGGAGCGAACAATTTGTAATATACAAGGCTTCGATTGGCAAAACCGATGTTTGATTTTGTACAGGGCGCTCTGATCGATTGAGATGACGATTTGTTGTATTCCGTGCTCCAGTTGGTGAAGCCGATGACTCGTTTTGTACAGGGTGCTCCAATTGTTTGAGCAGGAGGTTTGCTATATACAGTGCTTCAATTGGCGAAGCCAACGGTTTGTTTTGTACTAGGTGCTTCGATTGTTTGAGCAGGCGATTTGCAATATACAGTGTGCCTTTTCCGCATCAGCAGTCTGACTCCGAGATACCCGAAAAGGATTTAAGAATTAGCTTTAGTTGTACCAGAAAAATTTAAATAAAGGAGAAAGGGTGATAATCCTAGGAAAGTGGCGAATCTGTCATTTGCCATAGTGTAGTCCCAACATTTCCTTGCGTTATGTTAACCCTACACTCAAAGAAATATTCTTAGTGGGAGTGGGGGGTTAGTTTGTGTCGACCACAATGTCGGTTTTTCCCAAGCCCTTGATATGGCTACGCTACAAAGTTCAGTAGGTGGAACAAATTACTGTATTTTTGAAAACATTTTTTGAAAATTTTGTTTTAAAGCAAGTGTCGTCGTTCCAGATTATGACATGCTACGAAAGGTTCTCCAAACACGAGCGTCGCTTCTTGAAAAGTCTATCTCATTGATGTCGATCTTCCGTGATGGTTCTGACAATATGGCTGCTTTGCTGTTGCGACTGCATCATAATTCGAACTAATGCATTACAAAGGTTTTCCTAAGGTTATGACAGAACCCTTTCAGGTTGCCTACGTATCCAAAATGGAATCAGGTATGAACGTAGTTCGTGGATGATAAAAATATGATAAATATGACCGAGCCTGACTCAGGTAGCCTACAAATGGAATTAGGTTGAGATGTAGTTCGATTACAACAGATGCAAAATGATGAGATTGAGAATGAAATGGCCGAGTCTGACTCAGAATTCCTATGTATCTAAATGGAATCAGGCCAGAACATAGTTCAATTACAAAAGATGACTGAATCCGATGAGGATTGCCTATGTATTCCTTCCTGAGGAAATCAAGTTAGCGTAGTTCCAGAGAAATATACAAAATGATATTTGGATTTCCTATTACAAAAGAAAGGAGGGAGAGAAACCGAACCCTACGTGGGTTGCCTACGTATCCCTTCGTGGGAAGTTAGGTTGAACGTAGTTCTGTTACAGCAAAACCTAACTCTATTTGTCTTCAAACATAGTATCTCTTGATTGCATCTGAGTTGATGAGCTTCGTGTTGACTCTTCCATCCAATTCTGCCAAGATTAGAGCTCCTCCCGACAACACTCGGTGAACCACGTAAGGACCTTGCCAATTTGGTGTGAACTTTTTCTTTGGCCTCTTCCTGGTAGGGAAAGGTTTTCTTCAGAACCAATTGCCCTGGTGTGAACTGACGAGGCTTCACCCTTTTGTTAAATGCACTAGCCATCCTATTCTGATATAGCTAACAATGGCATACCACATCCATTCTCTTCTCATCGATGAGCATGAGTTGCTCGTGTTTGACCCGTATCAACTCTGCATCGTCAAACTTAGCCTCTCGGATGACTCTTAAAGATGGTATCTCTACCTCCGCAGGTATCACAGCTTAAGTGCTACTAATATGTATGGTGTTGCCCCAGTGGATGTTCTCATGGTAGTCCGATAACCTAGTAAGGCGAAGGATAGTTTCTCATGCCATTATCTGTGATTGTCCACTATCTTCCTCAGAATTCTCTTGATATCCTTGTTGGTTGCCTTGACTGCTCCATTCATTTTTGGTCTGTAGGCTGTGGAGTTAGAGTGGACAATTCTGAACCTTTCGTAGATTTTCCTCATGAGATCCCTATTGAGGTTAGCGGCATTGTCAGTGATGATTGACTCAGGTATCCCAAATCGGCAGACGATGTTGTTTCAGATGAAATCTGCCACTACCTTCTTTGTGACGGCCTTGTAGGTAGTTTCTTCGACCCATTTGGTGAAGTAGTCAATAGCTACCAAGATGAAGCGGTGCCCATTCGATGCGGCAGGCTCTATAGGCCTAATCACATCTATGCCCCAGTTGGCGAACGACCAAGGCAAACCCATCACATTCAACCCGTTCGGCGGAACATGGATGAAATCCCCGTGGATCTAACACTGGTGACACTACTGTATGTAGCGGATACTCTCATTTTCCATAGTCATTCAAAAGTATCCGAGTCTTAAGATCTTCTTGGTTAATGTGAACCCATTCATGTGGGGTCCACATATTCCTGCATGTATTTCTTCCAATAATCTGGTCGCCTCGGCGGCATCTACACATCCCAACAAACCCAAGTCTGGGGTCCTCCTATACAGGATTTCCCCGTTAAGGAAAAGGTGATTCGCCAGCCTCCAGAGGGCTCACTTCTGACTATTAGTAGCATTCTGTGGGTACTCTCTGGTTTCAAGGAATCTCCTGACTTCGTGGTACCACGGGTTACCATCCGGCTCTTCATCTACATGGAAGAAATAGGCATGTTTATCCTCATCTCTACCTTGATGGGGTCAATTTAATTCTTGTCTGGATGCTGAATCATGGATGATAGAGTTGTAAGGGCATCAACGAACTTGTTCTGGATCCTGGGAACGTTCTTCAAGTCAATCTTCATGAACTTCTTGCATAACTCTTTTACACAATGCAGGTACGAAATGATCTTGACATTTTTGGTAGACCACTCCCCTTGGACTTGGTGTATCAATATATCGGAATCCCCTATGACAAAAAGCTCTTTGATGTTCATGTCGACTGTCACTAAGATCCCAAGGATGCATGCTTCATATTCAGCCATATTATTGGTACAAGGGAATCCTATCTTTGTTGATATATGATAGTGTTGTCCTGATTCCAAAATTAGGACGACCCCAATTCCTACTCCCTTAAAATAGGACAACTTCTCTTGATCACTCTTTCTTGTTTTCTTCAATACTGTATGGGCCTTTGCTTCGAGAACAATCGTATTAGCGCTTTCATAGTCTGCCTTTCCATTCTTCGAGTGCAGTTCCTTCTTGAGCCTTTTATTTTTGACTCCTACCGAAGCAAGCCTCTCAAGTGCTGACCTTTCTTCCCACCTTTTTGCCGCTCCGTTGAAAAACATTCTTCATCTAGGGTATGACTTTGCAATATCTTCTCCGGTGAACAATACCTCCTCATCAGGAAAGTACATAGTGAGCGGCTCGTAATCCCTATCCACTGGATTCTCGGCAAGGTGGTCGGCTAAAGCTTGTCCCTTGATAGCCTTATGGGCTATGTACACAATGTCAAATTTGTTGAGGAGAATTTTCCATTTAGCTAACTTTCCTGTAGGCATTGGCTTCTGAAAGATGTACTTGAGCAGGTCGAGTTGAGATATCAAATGCGTAGTGTATGCTAACATGTAATGCCTTAGTTTTTGGGCGATCCAAGTAAGAGCATAACAAGTGCATTCTATCAAGGTGTATTTGGCCCCGCATGGTGTGAATTTCTAACTTAAGTAGTAGGTGGCTTGCTCCTTTCTCCCAGTTTCGTCATGCTATCCCAACACACATCCGAAGGCGTTATTCAAGACTGACAGATATAGTAACAATGGCTTCCTGGGCTCGGGGGGAACCAGTACTGGTGGATTTGACAGGTACTCCTTAATTCGGTTGATGGCTTTCTGACACTCTTTTGTCCATTTTGTGGCAGCATCCCTTTTCAGCAACTTGAAAATGGGTTTACAAATTACTAGACCAGGCTATGAAATGACTGATGTAATTCAGTCTACCTAGGAAACTCATCACATCATTCTTACTCTTGGGCAGTGGCAACTCCTAAATAGCCTTGATCTTTGACGGATCCAATTCTATCCCTTTTATGCTTCTGATGAAGCCTAACAATTTTCCAGCAAACTCCGAATGCGTATTTTTTTGGGTTCAAATTCAAGTTGTACCCCCGCATGCGCTCAAAAAATTTCTTAAAATCGTCCAAGCGTTCTACACTATTTCGAGACTTGATGATGACATCATCCATATATACTTTGATCTCCTTATGAATCATGTTGTGAAAGAGGGTCATCATGGCCCTCGTGTAAGTGGAACCAGCATTCTTGAGACCGAACAAAATGACTCTATAGCAGTAAACTCCCCAAGGTGTGGTAAAGGTTGTCTTTTCTGCATCTCCTTCGTGCATCAAGATCTGGTGGTATCCAGTGAAACAATCCATGAACGACTACAGTTTATGCTTCGCACAGTTGTCGATGAGGATGTGGATATTTGGTAAGGGGAAATCGTCCTTTGGACTAGCTTTGTTGACATCTCGGTAATCCACGCATATCCTGATCTTCCCGTCTTTCTTGGGTACTGGGACGATTTTTTCCAACCAGCTGGGATAATTAGCGACCCTTACTACATTCACTTTTATCTGCTTGGTTACTTCTTCCTTTATCCTCAGACTCAAGTCAGGCTTGAATTTTCTGGATTGTTTCTTGACCGGCGGTCTAGCGGGATCGGTAGGCAGTCGATGTGAGATGATGTGAGTACTTAATCCCGGTATGTAATCATATGACCATGTGAACACATCGATGTATTGTCGGAGGAGCTCACTTAGTTCTTTCTTCTTCTCCACTTCTAGATGGATGCTGATTTGGGTTTCACTTACGTCTTCCTCGCTTCCGTGCTTTACCACTTTTGTCTCTTCTAGGTTAGGCTTTTTCTGACTCTCCAGTTATTCGATCTCTTATGGGAGATTGTCTGGCATCATACTCTCGTCATATTCCTCTTAATCTGGTTCATTTCACTCGACGGTTTCGTTATATGTCACAATCGCGGAATGCGAGTTTTTACCGTTTTATTTAATTAAAAAAAAAACTAAGTACAAATGAAGCGGTAAATAAAGTTGCAATATTTTAAGATAACGATTCTTTTTATTTCATCAAAATAAGAAAGTTTAAGCATTCAAACGAGGCTGATGACAAAAAGGTACAGACACGATGCAAGCCTCAGTTGACCGTACGCTTTTCAAAAGAAACCTTTTTATGATTCCGCACTACCAAGACTCTCGGCGAACCAAAGACAAGTTGGCAGTCCAATTGCGCAATTCTTTCCCTTGTTCAGCATTCCGAATAGTCGGTGTCTTAATGTCAGTTCCTTTACAACATTCTCCAATCATAGTCACGAACAGCCTTCCCATTCCATCGATGATATCATCTTCTGGTGCTGAACTCTGGCTCGTACCCGAAACATGCTCTGGCACAAAAACTTTATTCTCGGAGCTACCGGTATGAGTTTTCCCCATCGGAGGCTAATATCCTATGTCGGCCCTTCCTTTCTGCCCATTTGGCTCAATTGGTTCTATAATTCCGTCTGATTTAGCTCCCAGCCCGGTTCCTAGTCTGTATCCATATTTCATCATCTCCCTCATGGCCATCTTTGTTCTATACGGCGTTTCCTAGTCTGTATCCATATTTTATCATCTCCCTCATGGCCATCTTTGTTTATACGGCGTCTACGTTCCCAAGTTTTGCTTAGTCTCTTCTATTTCAGGGTCAGCATGATCTCTACTGCTTGGAAAGCAACTCCGTCTAGCTCTTCAATGAACGGGACTATGTGCTCCAAATAAGCTGATTGGACCCATTCACCATGGACCACGATCTCTTGACAACCCCACTAAAATTTCATGCGTTGGTGTAAGGTGGATGGGACGGCCCCTGCCATGTGTATCTAAGGTCTTCCCAACAATAAGTTATATGAAGAGGAAATATCTCTTACTTGAAACAATATGGGAAATTCAACTGGTCCGATCTGCAAAGCCAAATAAATTTCTTTAATAAAATCCTTCTGTTAACCATCAAAAGCCCTTACCCTCACATGACTTTCCTTGACTTCCCTCGGGTGAATTCCTAACTCTCACAGAATAGAGAGCGGGCAAATATTAACTCCTGACCCTCCATCAACTAGTACTCGGGATACCACCTAGTCCCCACATTTGACAGTGATATGAAGAGCTTTGTTGTGACTCACGCCTTCGACAGGAAGCTTGTCTCTTCAGAAAGTGAACATATTTTCTTCTACCATTTTCCCAATTATTGCAGCCAGTGCCTCACTGGTAGTGTTGCTTGTCATACTTACCCAACTTAGTACTTTCATCAGGGCAATTTTATTACTATCAGAGCTCATAAACAACTCCATGATTGATATTTGCGCTAGAGTTTTCTTCAGCTGCTTCTCCACGGAGTATTTCTCTTCCAGAATTCTGTGGCTTTGGGGTCTATTATATTTTTTCTTTGAATCTGCTCTCTTCCTAAATTCCCTCGATTTGCATCTTCAGGAGCGTAGCATCTCCCTGACCTAGTCTTACCGTGGGTGGCTGCAGAGTCTGTCATCTTGGCTTTCCCCTTTTGTTGGTATGTCCATGGGACCTGACTCTATTCATCCCCTGTAGCAATCGTAGGTTGACGCTAATAAGTCTGAACCGTCACCGTGGGTCTCACTTGTACTGTGATCATTGGAGTCTTTTCAGGTTGGATCCTTGCGGCCTCTGCATTCCCTATTGTGACAATAGTTCCTTTCAATTCATATTCTTCATCCAAAGTGATCATGTTGACCCCCCGATTCAGGTGATTCGGCAGCGGATTGCGATTCATATTAGGCGGAGCCGGAGTGCACTGAATGGCTCCACTTTTGATCAATGTATCAATTTTATTTTTCATCTTAAAACAATCTTCAATATCATGCCCAAGTACGTTTGAATGGTACACGCACCTTTTGGTTGCATTAAAATACTTTGAGGGATATTCAGGAACCTTCCTTCCACTAGATATATCAATCCTGATCTCCTGAATCTTTCAAACAATTGAGCCAAAGGCTCAGCAATCGGGTTATAATTTTTGGGACCCCTCTCTTCAAAATTTGGACGACGGCGTGGTGCATAAGTAGGTTGGTTTTGATGAGTGGTAGTTTGGACAGGAGCATATGGTCATTGTGGATTCGGGGTGTTGTAGGCTCGAGGCGGGTTATATTGAGGTTGAGGGTGGTAATATGGTTGTGTGTTGTAGACTGGAGCGTAGGCGGGTGGTGGTGGTTTGGGAGTAAGAAGTGTTTCCATGATGTGGGTTGGGTTGGTAGTAAAGGATGACTGCTGAGACTTCTTCCTTTTTCTTCTTTCCACTACCGATTGACCGTGATTAGAATACCTTGTTGGCTGCTTGCAGTACAGCCATGGATTGTACTTTGCCAGATTTTATACCTTCTTCTAAGAAATCTCCCATCTTGACCAGTTCGAGGAATTTATGTCCCATTATACCCATCATTTTTTCAAAGTATATCCCTTCCTGGGCCCTGATGAAATACTTGGTTAATTCATTGTCGTCCAACAAAGGTTGTGTCCTGGCAGCTTCTGACCTCCATCGACGTGCATATTCTTGGAATGACTCGGATGGTTTCTTCTGCAGGTTTACCAGTGTGAACCTATCGGGAGTTCTCTTTGTGTTGAATCAAAAGCGATTCATGAAATCTTCCGCCATATCCTACCATGTTCTTCAGTTTTGTGGATCTTGTCGAGTATACCAGGTAAGTGCTTCTCTCATCAGGCTTCTTATGAACAACTTCATTCTCAGCTTCTCGTTGCTTCCCACTCCAACTAACTTGTCACAATATACCCTCAAATGTGCATGGGGATCACCCGTGCCATCGAAGATATTGAACTTTGGAGGCTTATACCCTATTGGCATATCCACATCCGGATGGATACACAGATATCCGTAGTCCAAACTTTCACTTCCCCGAGCGACTTGGAGGTTCTTCATTTGTTTTCTCAAGATTTGTAACTACTCAGACACTAACTCCTATTCCTTACGCCTAGCTTCCATTTCCATCTCAGCGCATTGGTCAATATCATAAGGCACCCTCACCGTGACAGGTGCTGTAAAGGTAGTCAGGCAAGCATGTATTCCTAGAATTTGTTGGACCTCTCATTGCCGGAGGTAGGCCTAAATCACGAATATTTGACAAACAATTAGACTTGACATATTTAGATCCGAAGCGAGTTTTGTTTTAATTGATAATGTTTGGATTGCGATAGGTAGTAACAGAGGTTACATCACTATTTCTGACATTCATAGAACTGCATGGGCTTGAACAACTTGCCCTTAGGGAAAAATAAGAAAACTGGGATAAAGATACATAGTGGGAAAGAAGGGGAAATCAACCAACTTCTAGTAACCATCCCCGAAATCATTCCTCATCTCCTCTTCTTCTTCTTCTTATTCTAGTTCTTCCTCCGGATCTTCTTCAAACTCCTTTTTGCCATCGTTGAGCTCAGATTCTTCTCCTGGATCTTCCTCCGGCTCTGTCTCAGATTCTATCTGGATGCACTCCACTACTCGGTCATCATCTTCAGCAGGTAGCAGCATGCGATCATTTGATCCTGGGACTACTTGATGGTACATCGAGGTAGTCATAAGGTAATGTGGCAGAATCTCATGGTAGATTTGCAAAGTAGCTACTGCGTTCTCCAGCCAGGCTATACCCTCTCTTCTTGGTCGGGCTAGCTCGTCTTCCTCATTAATCCATACATAATACTCCGGAGTGCAACATGAGTTTTGACCTATTGGCATTGTGACCAGATCATTGCTTTCTTCTTGGAGCCTTCTTATCCTTGGTATTGAAATATGTCCATTGTACTCATCCTCATATAGCGTTGTCCTTGTCCATAGAGGCAAATCCTGCATCAACCCGAACTGTTTGAGAACCCGTAAGGGTGAGAATGGTTGGATTCCCTCAAGTCCTATCAGCTCAATAAAGTATTTCTGAGCAGCCCTTAGGATTTCCCTCCCACCTAACCATGACAGCATCCAATTGACCCATTCTTCACTTAGATTAGTCAGTATTTCTCTCCACTCTTCTTGTCCATGTGGGGAGACCTAATGTCTCATCCTCTCATTGTGGCTGCAATTTATGTTATTGACGCCCACAAAGTAGTCAATGGTGACCTCTCACTAGAAGAAATGTTCTGTGGCCCAGATCTGAAGCAGCAAGTTACAACCCTTAAAGAAATCATACCCTCATGCACATGCAGACAAAGACCTTAGGATCTTAGCTAACAACATCGGTACTAGAGTAGCTTGGAGATTGCCACGAAATGTCGCCAGAACTACGGGTAACAAGTTGATGTTGATCCAACCTCTTCTCTGCGGGAAAACCAACAACCCCAACAATGCAAATGAGAAAGTGATGGGCCTGAGACTCTCTCACATTGCTTGATCACACTAAAACTCTCCCGAGTACCATTCATAGCTTTCACGATGTTCAAACCTATCGAACAACTGATCTAGGCTCACTCATCCGTTCTTGACGTTTCTCATACTTCGACTGTTAGCTAGACCTAGAGAATCTAGGAACCTGTAACCGGGCATGGTGACTAGTAATATTGGTCTCCTCCCAGTAAATGGTAGCTCCGTGAAACTAGTAACTTTTTCTAATGTTAGTACTAACTCACAATCAGCAAACTTGAACATCACCTTAGCCGGATCCCAGAACTCTATCAACATGCGAGTAAGCACCCTATCTGCTCGGATGTTTAACAAAGCAGTCAGTGCCCTCAGGTGTGTCCGAATCTCATCTCCGTGCTCTCGGCGGATATTCTTCCATCACTACTTCAGCTTGTGTGGTGCTCCCATCACCATATTGATCTCAGAAATGTTTTGATTGTTTTTCATTTCTGAAGTGGGTAAATGAAGGTTTTTGGTAAGTGTTTGCTTCGGATCTTTAGGTGTCTCTTCAGGTTTGTTCATCTTTCCACAGAAGTCATGTTGTTGGGTGCATGACCCGTTGACATTAGGGTGGCTTTGCTAATTATGTGTCGATGCCAAGGACCGACTCACCTAAGGTTTATGCAATATGACCTATGTTTGCTAGAGTATAGTGTTTCCTACTTCTGAATTGGACTAAAGACTGCGAGAAGTTATGTCAGTTGACCTGACAAAGCCATTCTCTGAAACTAAATAATTTTGAAAAGAAGGTTCGGAGGGGTGTAAAAAATAACCCTCGCATGCCATCATGTGTGATAATGTACGACCAAGATTCGATAGGAAGAAGTGTGATGGCAGTATATATAAAGCGGTAACAGATAAGGGTGTAACAATAACATACATGATAATAAGAAAGCATAAGGAGCAAGTAAGGCAGGTAAGCACATAATTGCAAATTAAATACAATTAAAGCAATGTACAAACAAATCCAAGTGCCAAATTAAGTCTAAGTCTGTTAAGGTCGGAACCTAAGTGTCAATCCCCAGCAGAGTCGCCAAGTTGTTGCACCCTATTTTGCGCTAGTCAAAACAAGATTTAACTTGTGGTTTCCCTGTTGTTGATGAAAGAGAGTCGCCACCTAATATTTAAAGGTATACCAGGGTACCTATTTAATTACTAAAGGTCATATTCTTTATTAGTCTGCTAACCGATGAGATTATGGGTAAGGGTTCTTGTTCTTCTAAGGGGAAGGTGTTAGGCACCCGTTAAAATCTACCTGAGGTAGCTCCACAGTACTTAGACTAGATTTAGGACTAATTGTTTGTACTATGCTTAACTAGTGTTTAAAGAGGTACGACTTACTATATATTAGGACATAATACTTACGAAGGAAGTGTGTAGTTTTAAATAAAAGGTATGAATTTGGAGAGAAATCTTAGAAAAATTATATTGGTGTATATGTGCTTGAAAGAGCTTAAAAGTATGTATGATGTTTGTATGAAAACATGTGAAAAAGAAGAGCTAAATTATAAATAAATAAAAAAACATTTTTTTGGCTTTTAAGAAGCATGGATGTTCATGCTACTCTAGTGAGATGAAGATGTTATGAATGTAAGGCAAAGATATACCTTGGCTTTTAAATATTAGACTTGAAGAGAGCGTTTGAAAATCGTTATTTTGGGCGGCAACACCTTGGTTTTTTCGAAAAGTGATGATTTCCTTTTAGAAGGTCAAGCTTGCAATTCAATTCTGGTTTTCCTTTTGAAAGAGGGACTGCCGCCTCTTGTTAGGCTTTGGGATTCAAAATCTTTATGAAAGATTAGCAAAAAATATAGCAGCTTAATTATATAAACAACTTAGGATTAGCGAGTGGAGAATTAGTTACTAACTAATACTTCTTTTAATTCTAGATTCTTTAAGGCTTGCCTAAGTTGTTTTATATGACTTGAGATATAAAGTAAAGCATTCAATCAAATATATAATTATTGTATACATGTGAGATAAAACAACAACAGGAACGCATCAAAATGCAATAAGGCAGTAACACTAAGGTAACGAGGCAGTAAACAATAAAGGAGTCAAAATGAGAAGATTGGACTCTGGTTTTTGGGCCTCAAAGGAGCAGGCCTAGCAATGCCAGGGATGAGAAACAGCTAACTTTAGACTTATGAGATGCAGCAATACTTGACTTAGGCCCGAGTTCCTTAAGAACTCAGTAGGCCCAAACAATTGTACATGTTCAAAAGGGAAAGAGAAGGTCATTAGAAAGATAATACTCTATACATTCTCATACATGAAACTTGCAAGCAAAATAAAGAAGATAATTAAAAGCATTTAAATACTAGGAAGGTCATACTAATGTGGCGTTATGTATAGTGAATGATCCACATTGAACAACTTTCGTTGTCATTAAACAATAAACCCAAAGAGAATAACAAATGTCAATGAATTAAGGACTAAGGAGAGAGTTCCACTCAAAGTCAATGTCCCCTTTGAATCTTCCGACACTTCAATGTGAATCAATCACCATAACACATCGTACCACATAAGTATGCCCCTTTTTCTTAATAGAATAACATAAGGAGCACAGAAACAGTTTCCTTTTTTCACAACTATATTTCCAATACTGAGTGAATGATTAACACATTAAACAGGTCTGAAGGTCAAGTTCCAAACACACATAGAGGCAGGAACACTATAATGTTAATGCTAAGAACCAAACACTTGGGATCACACATCTTAAGGATAGATAAAGAGCACATAGTTTAGATATGCAATAGCTCAGAAATACAAATGCCTTTGCCCTAGCAGACTAATCACAGACTGGTTTAACTCAGGTTTTGTCGCACACACATAGGTTAACAATATTACTTCGAACTTTTGAGAGCATCAACAAAGATTCAGACGAGCATTCATAGTTAGTAACCTCTACAGGTGTTATTAGAGATACCAGTTGATAATCAGAACATTTAACATGACTACAGGTTTGTATATTCAAATGGGACATCTAAGAATGCTTAACTGGATCACAGACTATCAGGCTTATTTAACCTTGAAATTGATGATAGAACCACCCCTTTATAAGAGTATTAATCTCATTATGAAATGGGGCAAACTATTATGTCCAAGCAATAGAAAAAAAAGTTTCTCTTAGGATTCATAGACCAGATTCAGTTTAGATTAACATGGAGAGAGAGAATTGAGATTTTTAGGCTAATGTTAGGTCTGGTAGGTGTGGTTGGTGAGAGCATTGAAAGCTCTATTTATAGTGCCATTTAATGGCTTAGGATTCTACAGGTTCAAAATTTGTAGTGGGGAGTGACGACTACCAGATGATGCAAGCAAAATCGAGTGAAAATCTAAGAAACAAAGGTAAAATCAGTAAAGGTTCTACCTGAGGGGAAAGAGGTTGACCGTTGAAGGCAAGATTAGAGGACAAAGCTCGGAGACCCATAGGTCACTGTGTTTGACCTCTGGGTATAGAATATTCATCATGAGATATCTGAAGAAGCTCTATGCATGCTTTGACTTAACATAAAACAAACGAAATTTGAAGAGTTGATGTTTCATTCATATGCTAGGGTTTCTGATAGCATCCTAGGAAGCTAAACTATATTTAAGGACAAGGATGAAGCTTTGGAATCTCAAAGAGGGTATTTAACAAGATATTAAGCAAAAGAGTTACAAAACAATGTCATTATACTTTAAGTGCACATAAAGAAGCTGTTAATTGGGAGGAAGAGCTTAAAGGATGTGAATTGTCTAGGTGTTACAATTGTTTTATGGCCCAAATTTATGTCGAAGAAGATGAGTATTGGATTCCAAGAGATATCCTTTGAAGAAGGTCCTAATCTGTCCACTTTTGGACCATTTTGGCACCTAAAATGTGTCAAAACTTGCAACCCAATAAATCCTACATGAAGTCACATTTTTATAACATAAATAGGACTTATTTAATGTCAAAGAAGGGTACAATAGTCGTGCTAGAAGTTGAGTACAAGTTGGTTCCAAGTTGCTTGCAAATGTCCTTCAAGATTTTCAAGATTCTATCTAAGATTGGTTTTGGACTTTCAAGATCCTATCCTAAGGTAGTTGGACTTTTTGTCCAAAGTAATTAGGACTTTCTTTCTTTGTTTTTTTGATAGAATTTCGTGACTCCATCTCTATATAAAGTGTGTCTTCTTTGAATTTAGGAAAGATTATTATAGACAATATCAACAAAAAGTGTGAAATATTTTCTGCACTCTTGTGTGTGGCTACTCTTGAATTTATTCTTCAACCTTCAAGAATCAACTTAAGGTGGTAAGATTAAACCTTTTCGAAATCCTAGATCACTTCTAGGTATTCAAGAAAGGTGATAAGTTTTGGCTTATTGTTGTTCTTATTATTCTAAATGGTCGGGTTTCACAATCTATCTCTTGCTTTTAATTATCTACCAAAGGCGATTAGTTCTTCGTGAGCTAATTATTGTTGCTAGTATTCAACTTCAAGAATAGAGTTCTTGAATTCAAGAAACTCTTTCTTGAATTCAATCTATCTTTAATTTCTGTTTCTTTTCGTTTCCCTATTTTCTTTTAGCTTCCGCATGTTTCTTGATTTTCTTATTTTTTTTAGTAAATTCTTGAATCCCCTATCGTGTTGTTATCAGTTTTGTATTTGGGGGATTTGAAATGGAGTGATGAAATAGGAAAGGTATCGGCGAGAATCATGGGTACGAGAGATATAAGGTATGAATCTCTGGTTGATTTGAGACCTTGCACGAATTTGTGCAAGATTTCCTTATTGATCAAGTGTAGGTGGTTGAGAGAAATGAGAGAAAAAGAGGAAAGAACGGTGGCTGGCAGAGGGGAAATGATTCTAGTGTTTGGGTAGTTTAGACCGTCTCTGGGGTTAAGGTTGGGAGATGAGATCTGGCCGTTGGATCTTTAGATCAACGACCTTGATAAATCAGAGATTAAAAAGTTAAAATGAAGAATTATGGATGCCTTTGTATCCTTGGATTCAGACGATGGATATTAAATCTAATGGGGTATTAAATTAAAGGGAAAATGAGATAAACGCGGGCCGTTGATCTGAATGATGGACGGCCTAGATTGATTGTGTATATTTTGTGAGTATTGTAGAGAGGATGACGTGGTAAGTTCTGATTGGTTCTCATGGGTTGGGTGGATCGCCAAAGTGGAAAGAGAGGAGTGTTTGGACTAGGTCAGGTCCGGATTTAGGCTTGGTATTTGTGCTAAAATAATTTAAAAGATAACCATTGTGTGATTAATTAAAGAATTGTAATTTTAGCCTTTAGTCTTTAACCTCTTTAAAATTAATTTAATTAAACATAATTAATTTCCAATAAAATATAGTAAAATTATAAATATCAAATATAATACTAATTATTTAATTAATTATTTATAAAATACTTTGTTTTCTAAATTGTAACACTAATTTTGAATTATTAACATAATAATCTAATTAATCAAAATTTTAAGAAGCAATTTGTTAAAGTGATTTTAAAACCTCTATTGAATATTAAAAAAAATTATTTTAATAGTATTAAAATAGTAAGTATATTTGTAATTATATAATACTAATACTGGGTGATTAATTTCAAAACTAATACTTAATTAATTAGTAAAAATAGGTATTTATTGATAGAAAATACTTTCAAAACATTCATTGTAAATTATTAAGTAGAAGTAAATTAATTTTAAAAGGGAGTGTCATATTGGCCGTCATCAGCTATAGTGTAGGCATGTGCAATGTGTGCTATAATAGCTGAAACAGACAATTTCATCATGGAATAGCTGTTTATCAGTTTCAACTGGGAAAATAACCTCAATGAAATCTCAAATGTGGTACAAATAGCTCACATCGGGGTACAAATAGGAAAAACGTCTCAGCTTGAAGCTTATCAATCAATTCAAGACATGTTATAGCCAAAGCATTACCCGAGCATGTGAATATTATTCCGGTGCACGTTGTAATGACCCGACCGGTCGTTTTGCTTTATAGATCTTTGTTCCCCTATTTAAGACTTTCCGTATATGTTTTTTTACTGTTTTATGACTTGGGGGTTGTTGGTTTGGCTTTGAAAGGGTTCGAGTTGAATTCAAAATACTTAGTTCTATAATAGTGGCTTAAGGTGGCCAAGTTTGACTTGAGTCAACGCTTTTAGTAAACAAACTCGGAATCGGGATTTGAGGGTTCCAATATATTTATATGATTATTTTGGACTCTGACTATCGCGCACAATGCACACCTCAAAATAATGTATGAAACGGTCGATCGCAATTATAGTAACCCAACGAAGAGTCGGGATCAAATCCATAGGGAGCAATATAGGAGTTAGGAGTATATTTTCTAATGCGTGAATTTGAAATATCTTAATATGCACTTCCACAAAATGGTTTTGTTGCTATTTCTATTTTAAAACTAAAGATTGCAATGTAAAGAAATAAAACTAGAATAATTATTTTTGTTATTTTTCAAGTTTGTAAAAAGCCTAGGGCTATGACCATCACCTAGGTGTTCGCCTAATGGGATAAAAACCTTAGTGCTTGTTTTGCTGATCGAGGTGTATTATAGCTATCAAATCTCAAATACCCACTCAATACCTCTCGGTCAGAGAGTGGTTTTGCCCAATTTGGCTTTCTTAAGGCTAAATGGGTATCACACAAAACGGTTGATAAAAGCTCAAGTCAGGTTATTACTATCTCTAGGTTGAATCCCTTAATTGGGTTAATCAATCACTCGAATGACCCAATTTCTTGTTAGCCATATTTTCCTTGACTAAGTCTCTCTTTCTCAAGTTGGGTCACAACCCTAGTAAAAATATAGCCACTCATGCTTGAAATTGAAGAAATAGAAGAAGAAATACTACTTAAACTCATATTATAAAGTTACAATGATAAAATCTATAGTAAAATACTCTAAAATATAGAAAACATCCAAAAGAGGTAAAGAAAAACGGCTACAAGACTTGCTGATATCAAAAGTTTGACCTAATTTTATGAAACTCATCTATTTATAAAAGGCTAGAAATTTCGGACAAAAATGCCCTTCGAGAGATTCTGCGGCCGCACAATTCCATGTGCGGTCCGCAGAATTCTTCATCTTGGAGGAGCTGGGATTCTGCGGCCGCACAATTTTGAACTGCGGCCGTCAGACCACATTTCTGTGGTCCGCAGATTTAGAACTGCGGGAGCAACCTAGTCTTCTGTAGTCCGTACTTTTATGTTTGCATCCACAAGGCACTTCTCCTGCTACCGCACAATTCTTGTGCGGTCCGTAATTCTGAGGGACTTGGAACTTGGAAATTTGCAAACCCTCTAAAGTTGATCTCAAGCTCTTATTTTGTGGCCGCATAATTGTTGTATGGTTCGCAGTTTGCTAGAAAGTCTCCTGGGATTTCCTTCGTTGTTTGCCGCCACAGATGGAATTCTGCGGCCTGCAATTTCTTCTGCGGACCGCACTTTGTATGCTTCTGTACCCTTTTGTTGCCTTGAGCTCGGACTACTCCTTTTTGAGTCGGATTTCATCTTGGGAGTCCAACATTCCTGCAATTTTGCACTTTTCATTAGTTTTGGAAATACAATTCAGTGTTTTCAGACTAAAACAAAAGAAAAAAGGCGCTAATATGTAGTCAAAATCCCCACTTATCAACTCTCCCAAACTAAACTCTTTGCTTGTCCTCAAGCAAACAAAATAGTTCCTACCTCCACAAGTTGAGGGTCATTTCAGCCATTCAAAGGTGAGCCATTCACACATTAGTTAGGACCAACAATTACCCACACTACTTATGTATTATCAACAAGGCGACAAGTTAAATATTTATGCACACTAGTTCTAATGTGACACTTGAGCATCAAGAGTTGACTTTATTCATCAAGGAAGCCCGCTCTCTCATGTAGTTCATTGTGGATTCTAAACTCCTCCTCTACTCTCCGTTTGTATAGCTCACTTAAGAATTTTAGCACTCAATCCAAAGGCTTATGAAAGGTTCACTCATCTCTCTCAAGAGAATATCGCAAGTACGGCTTCAAGTACCATAGGCTTGCCCCTCATGTATATCGCCACTAATGTAAGCTTACTTGGCTTGAAATCAGGTAGGACTTCTTTCGGGTTGTAATGAAGGCTTTTGGGTTAGGGTTGGATACAATATGGTTGAGTGGTTATACCTTTCCTTAAACACTCCATCCTTTTATTCTCGGCTCACACCTTGCTAATTTTTTGAGGCATTTTCTTTTCCTTGGGGGACTAGAGAACTTAACATCACTCTTTCTTGATCATTACACTCATATTTCTCCATGTGTGGGACCATTGCCTTTCTTTGAATCCCTTCAACTCTTCTACTTATTCATTTTTGTTGCAATTTTCTTTTTGTTCTTTCCTTTTCTTTGCCTCTTCTTCTCATCATTTATTTTTCTCTTTTTGTGCCCTAATACCCTTTTTCAATTTCCTTGTCCCTCCCTCAAACTTATGTTTTTAGCCATTTGTTTTACATGAGTGTTAAGGAAAGTCCGAGTGCTAAGAGAAGGTGACAATAGAACGGGTAAAGGCTTGTAACATAGTTTTCAAATGAGAAAGGCTAAAGGCACGAAGAGGTTAACTAGGGATGACATCATTGGTAGGCAGTAGAGAACTCAAACGGGCCAAGAAAAGCCTACAATCACTTTTCAAGCCAAGCAAAACTTAGGGTTTCGTCTTCAAACACATTCGGGGCAAGTTCTAGACCTTTCACATGGGTACTTGGACTAACAACAAAGCTTCTCACCCCTCAGGCAACTGGATTGTGAAAGAGGAAAGAGTCGAAGGCCCACAACGACCACATTCAAGATTGAATATCATTATGGTTTGATTAAACCACTCGATGGTTGTCTAAGTCAACACAAGAGTCACAAAGTCACTAACTAGAGTTATTTCTTTCAAAAACCTTGTTTCTAACCATAAGCATATAGTTAAGTGTGTCGGTACCCAATGAAGCATGTTTAACTCTTCGAGCATGACTTAATTAGGTCTCTTTCATTACTACTACTATTATTACCTAAACACTAAAAACTGACTCAGTCCCTTAAGAATGTTTTCACGCCATCCATCGTTGGGAAAAGTCACCCGGTTCACACAAAAACTACCTTTGGAAAGAACTGTGGCATTAAGAAAATCAAAGGCTTATTGTCTACAAAAACATAAAAAGAAGCTACTAAATCAAGAAGGAGTTACTAATTCAAAACGAAGCTAGAAGCTACTCACTTAGACACTAACTAATAAGAAAGGAAACATAAAGAAGCTATAAAGCAAAAACTATCGAAAGCATAACGAATATACATAATGAGGGAGAATGAGAAGATATATACATAATGAGAGAAGAAGAGAGAATATATATAAAATAAGGAAAGAGAAGAAAATATTATCAAGTTATTAC
Organism: Nicotiana tomentosiformis; assembly: GCF_000390325.3. Classification (NCBI taxonomy): domain Eukaryota; kingdom Viridiplantae; phylum Streptophyta; class Magnoliopsida; order Solanales; family Solanaceae; genus Nicotiana; species Nicotiana tomentosiformis. The sequence continues at coordinate 73,202,527 of NC_090818.1, read as the reverse complement.
AAACCAATTGTCTCAGAATCATCAAATATAATCAAATAAACTCCACCCCCCGAATAACCCGAATAAAAATAAGCATTGTCCCCAATGCTTAACAAAAAAAAAGTAAAGGAAGGGTAAGAGTGAATAAAGCTCCCCATGGCTCCTTGGCCATCTCTGTGTCCACAGCAACGTCATCGACCTCAGTCTCATCTAACTGGATCTCATCATCCTCAACTCTGGGAGTGACTGGGTTGGTGAATATCTGACGCACTGCCTCGGCAGTGTCAGCAGCAAGGTCTAGCTCCTTAGACTGGCCAGCCGGTGCTGTAGGTGTTGTAGGTGTTGTAGGATCTGGGCTTAGATGGTGTGGGTCAATCAGCATATCAAATGGAATATCTTCGGCTGCAGCAAGCTTGGTAACATGTCTCCGGAGCTTGTCCACTGACTTCTTGGAGGCTTAGGACTTTCTCATTTTCTTAACTACTTTTCCCAGCCCTTCGATCATTGGCCCATGATGTACTAATGTAGCCATGATAGTGTTCTGGTTTTCTAGGAGCTTCTTCAGAGTGTCTTCCATTAATGGGGGCATTTGAGGTGCCGGCATAGAGGACTGTGCTGCAACAGTACTGGATAAGTGAGTTAGCTTTGCAGTGGCTGTCTGCATCCAGTTGTTGAGGCTCGCCAATATCTAGGAAACTCGCAGTGCAGAGAGTGGAGCAGTAGGCATGGGCACCAGCTTCAAAGCCGAGGCGGAACCTGTGGCAAAAGCTATTGTGGGAGCTGAGGATGGTGGTGGAGGCATGGCTGCAGCACTAGATTAAGGCTCGGCTAAAATGGATGGAAGATCAACTGCCTCTGCAAGTACCATCGGTGGCTCATCAGACTGGCCTGTGGTGGTAGGTGACTGGCCCTTTTTCTTAGGGTTGTGTGCATCCATCAATGAGTACCATGAGAAGGGATTCTTCGGTCGTACCTTTGTGTCAAAGTCCCTCGGCTCTACCCTCGCATCCATGAGATATTCTGTAATTATGTTGGGATGCGAGTAGGATGCGTCAGCTTGTCGAGCAACCACAGAGATATTGGCTGACATTAGGACACCCATATTGATAGGGTACCTGGCCATGATGGAAGCCACTAGAACTGCCCGCGGGATAGGAAGATATGTCTCATTCTGGCTCGGGTCTAGTCAGCTGCATACAAAGGTCTGCCACCCCTTTGCCTCAAAGCTCAGCATACTCTTGTGAATAGAAACCCTTGTTATGATCTATGGTGGTGGTGGCCCAGGAGCTGCTAAAATTTCAGCTAGCCAAGACTGAGTTGCATCTCCAAATGCACATTTCTCTAAGTACTATGTGGGCTCGACATCATCAAAACCCAAGTAAATGTTCAATGTGTGCTGATCAAATCGCACCTTGATGTTCCTCACTTTAGTCTCCTTTGTCCCTTTCTTTATATGCGCCACATTGGTGTAGAATTCCCGGACAAGGTATTCCTTCACATCCACCACGCTCTGGGTAAACCACATCCACCCTTTGCGTTATCGAAACTATCTCAATATTGCAGGGTTATACCTCTCAAGATCTTTCAACTGAAACTGTCGCTCAAGAGTGAGCGACCTCACTAGCCACCATTCATGGAAACTGGTGAAGGAATCCAAACTGATAAACCGATCCTCCCACACCTCTTTCTTCTTCGACCTCTCGAGGCTGGTAACAGTAGCATCTCCCCCTCTTCCATCATCGGGGATGTCCTGAACTGATATCTCTGGTGCCTGGGGGACAGGTGTAGTAGAAGGCTCAGAAGCCTGATTGGCACTCTTCGGCCCCTCGGAAGTGTTGTGTGATGTGAATGACTCATCCCTGAGTTGATACCTCTCTAGTGGCCTTGACTAGACAGCCGACTGCTCATGCACAAAGGCTGATTTGCCCTCTGATGCTTCCGTAGATGGGGCATAAGAACTGGTCTCGGAAAGGTCTACACCTCTCCCTCTGCTGGTTGCTGTCTTCTTTATGATTGCATGTTGTTGGGCACTAGGCAAGGGTCTCTTCCATCGTACCCGAGAAGGGTCACCCCTTCCTTTCGAAGTGTTGCGTCGGCCTCCAGATCGAACCATTTTCTGTACCAAGCAAAGGCAATTGTTAGTTGCATTTCAAGTTCATACACAGAATGAATGTAGGGACACACCCGAAGATACAGTGAGAAACATAGTAGAAACATGCTTGCAGTGTAGGGAGTTGCGTTCCGCAGGATTTTCATTGTGGCCGCAGAATGGGCCTTCCGGATCGCACAAGTTTCCTTTGCGGCTGCAGAATTGGATTGCAGTCCGCACATTACTTATTGCGACCGCAATTCAGATACCACCAACATGCAAACTCTCTGATAACACAAAATTGGTTGTTTTGCGGCCGCAATTAGTTTTCTGCGGTCCGCACAAATTGTCTTGCGGCCGCACTTGAGAGTCACCAATTTGACAACTCTCTGATCACAGGAATTAAGTTGTTTTGTGGCCGCAATGGGATTTTTGTAATCCACACATTTTTCATTACGGCCTCAGGACCATGCCTTACTAAAGTACCCCTAGACTTTAACTTCTGCGGACCGCACAATTTCTTGTGTGGCCGCAGATTCAAACCAATTACAAACAGACGGTCATTTTTACTAGGGCTTGAAATATTTTCATAATTTTGACATGGAAACAACATCTAAGCATGAAAATCTATTTACCCATTCCCCTTAGAGAACTTTTCCAGTTTACCCACTACATATTTACCCCACATGGTTGTTCAAATAGATTCAACAGACAAATGGTCTAAATTTTCACTAAAAATCTAAAAATTGAAAGAAATTAACAAGATGATGAAGCATACCAGATGTGAATGAGTGCAAGAGGTGAGTGATCAACAGTTTCTAGGCTTGTGAGCAGAGAATTTAACAAGAAATTTAAAGTTGGTGCAATTTGTGAGCTCAGAGAGGGAAAAGGGGAATAGTGCCCTAGCCACTCTATTTATACCAAATGGTTTCTGCCAAGGGAAAGAGACGTGAGTGTGGCCGCCAAATTCTAATTGCGGCCAGCACTCTGTTACCTAAGGGCCCAGTTGCCCTTGCATTTTGCAGTCCACATAATTTGGTGAGCGGCCGCAGTTTTGTTGCGGACCGCAAAATTTGTCTTGCGGTCGCAGATTGGCCATTTGTTTGACAGACCAACTTCAGAGATTTGTCATTTTTCACCTTCAATTTGTGCGGTCCACAATGTAATTGTGCGGCCGTAGAGCACCTTTTGCTGTAGCAACCATAATTGTGTGGTCCGCACAATACGATTGCGGTTCGTAATTCTTTCCACACTTAACCAATTTTCTGGGCACAATTCCTATAAAGTACACTCATCCATGCAACACACTTCAAATCCAGTTAGCACAAAAAATAACACCTAACTACAAAAGAAGAAAAGAAAAAAAAAAGAAACATGGGTTGCCTCCCAAGAAGCGCCTGATTTAACGTCGCGGCACGACGCAGATTACTATCATTTGAAATGAATCACTGCCACAATGTGGCCATCACCAACTTTTCCCAAATAGTGCTTCACCCAGTGACCATTGACTCAAAATACCTCATTGTTTTTGTTCTTCAAGTCCAATGCACCAAAAGGCGTCACACCACATTTTCAAAGGGGCCACTCCATTTAGACTTTAGCTTTCCGGGAAACATCCTCAACCGTGAGTTGAACAACAGAACACGATCACCCACTTTGAAATCTTTGTTCCAAATGTATTTGTCATGCAGATATTTCATCTTTTCTTTGTACAAGGACGAACTTGCATAAGTATGGTACCGGAACTCATCCAATTCATTCAAATGTGAAACCCTCAAATTAGCGGCTACATCCCAATCAAGATTCAATTTCTTTAGAGCTCACATGGCTTTCTGCTCAAGTTCCACTGGGAGATGACAAGCTTTTCCGAACACCAATAGGTATGGAGACATTTCGATAGGTGTTTTGTAAGCCGTACGATAAGCCCATAATGCATCATTGAGCTTCTTGGGCCAATCCGTCCGGTTAGCATTCACTGTTTTGGTTACTCTTTATCTCCCGCTTGGAGACGTCCACTTGACCTATAGCTTGTGGATGATAGGGAGTCCTAACTTTATGAGTAACACATACTTGCTAAGTAAAGTGTCAAAAGCCTTGTTACAAAAATGCGACCCCACATCGCTTATGATAGCCCGCGGGGTACCAAACCTTGTGAAAATATTCTTCTTCAAGAACGCCACCAGACTTCTCGCTTCATTGTTGGGCAGAGCAATGGCCTCAACCCATTTAGACACATAATCAACCACGACCAGGATGTAGGTGTTTCCACAAGAACTCATAAAAGGACCCATGAAATCAAGACCCCACAAATCAAAGATATCAATCTCTAAAATAGTAGTGAGAGGCATTTCATTCTTCTTCGAGATTCCACCGGCCCTTTGACATACATCACATCTTTTCACTAAATCACTTGCGTCCTTGTAAAGATTGGGCCAATAGAAACCGCAACTTAGCACTTTGGCCGCCGTTATTTCTCCACCACTGTGACCATCATATGGCGAAGAATGACAAGCCCTAAGAATATCACTTTGCTCTTCTTCCGGTACACATATTCTAATTACCCCATCAGTACAAATCCAAAAAAGGTATGGCTCATCCCAATAATAATTTTGACAATCCCGTTTGAGCTTCTTCTTTTGGTTTGAAGAGAACTCATCCGGGATAATTCCACACACAAGGAAATTTGCTAGATCCATGAACCATGGAACCTCCTTCATTGAAATAGCTAAGAGTTGCTCATTGTGGAAGGAGTCATTGATTCCAAGGTCATCTTGAGGCTTCCCCTCCTCCTCCAAATGAGACAAGTAGTCCGCCACTTGATTTTCACACCCTCTTCGATCTTGGATGTCAATATCAAACTCTTGCAATAAAAGCACTCATCTCATCAACCGATCTTTGGAATCTTTCTTGCTCATAAGACAGCGAAGTGCCGCATGATCCGTGTGGATAATAACTGTCGCACCCATCAAGTACGGGCAGAACTTCTCAATTGCAAACACAATGGCAAGGAGCTCTTTCTCCGTAATGGTATAGTTGAATTGGGCACCATTCATGGTCTTACTAGCATAGTAGACCGGATAAAATATCTTGTTGATGCATTGCCCCAAAATAGCTCCAACTGCTACATCACTAGCATCGCACATGTGCTCAAAAGGGATACTCCAATTAGGAGCAGTGATAATGGGAGTGGTTGTCAACTTGAACTTTAACAATTCAAAGGCTCTCATTCAATCATCATTGAAGTGAAACTTAGCATCTTTCTCTAAAATCTTGCACAACGGGTTCACCACTTTAGAGAAATCCTTGATGAAACGTCGGTAAAACTCCACGTGGCCTAAGAAACTTCGCACGCCTTTCACCAAAGTTAAAGGTGGAATTTTAGAAATCACCTAAATATTTGCCTTGTCGACTTTAATTCCATTCTTAGAGATCTTGTGGCCAAGGACAATTCCTTCCTCGACCATGAAATGACACTTCTCCAAATTGAGTACCAAATTCGTTTCTTCACATCATGCAAATACTTTATCCAAATTTGTCAAGCAATCATCAAAGGAATCTCCAATCACCGAGAAGTCATCCATGAAAACTTCAAGGTAGTCCTCCACCATGTACGTGAAAATAGCCATCATACACCTTTGAAAAGTCGCTGGTGCATTACATAAACCGAATGGCATCCGCTTGAATGCGAAAGTACCATATGGATGTGTAAAAGTTGTTTTCCCTTGATCTTCTGGAGTAATAAGGATTTAGTTGTAGTCTGAATATCTATCTAGAAAGAAATCGAAAGCATGGCCGGCCAACCTATCAAGCATTTGGTCAAAGAAGGAAAGTGGAAAATGATCTTTCCTTGTGACTTTGTTGAGCTTGCAATAGTCAATACACACTCTCCACCCGGTCACCGTTCTTGTGGGAATCAATTCATTCTTATCATTGGTAACCACCACCCTGCTACCCTTCTTTGGGACACATTGCACCGGAGAAGTCCACAAATTATCGGAAATAGGGTAGACAACCCCGGCATCCAACCACTTGATAATCTCCTTTTTGACCAATTCTTGCATAGCCTCATTGAGTCTCCTTTGATGTTCAATAGATGGTTTGGCGTCTTACTCCAAGTTGATCTTGTGCATGCAAAATGAGGGGATTATTCCCCGAATATCCACCAATGTCCATCTAATAGCCTTCCTCCTCTTATGTAGCACTGCCAATGTAGAGTCAACCTGCACGTTAGTCAAACAAGAGGAAAGAATAACCGATAAAGTAGAACAGGGGCCAAGAAATTCATATCGAAGATGTGGAGGCAATGGCTTAAACTCCAAGGTTGGAAGCTCTTCAATTGAGGTTTTTGTAGGAGAAATTTTCCTATTTTCAAGATCCAAGGAGAGTTTCCTGGGTGCATAGTTGTACGGCCCCATTCCTTGCAAAGAATGCACACATTCCATGAAGCCATCCATCTTGTCATTATCAAAGTTGAGCAAGACAGCCTCTAACACATCACCCACATTGATCATGGCACTTGTATCATCAACAATCACATCGGTCACCAATTTCAAAAAAGAACACACTTCATTGCTATTAGGTTGTCGTATAGATTTGCACACGCGGAATATCACCTTTTCATCACCCACCCAGAAAGTGAGTTCTCCGACTTCCACATCAACAAGAGCCTTCCCTGTAGCAAGGAAATGTCTTCCAAGAATAATCGGCATCTCATAGTCCACTTCATAATCAAGAATGAAAAAATTCGCCAGAAGAGTGAATTTATCAACACTAACCAATATACCTCCAATAACTCCCAACAGTCTCCTCATGGTACGATTGGCCATTTGTAATCTCATAGATGTGGGTCATGGTTTTACAATTCCCAAAGTCTTGAAAACCGAATAGGGCATCAAATTGATACTTGCCCCAAGACCACAAAGAGCTTTAGCAAACTCGACACTTCCAATGGTACAAGGGATTGTGAAAGCGTCGGGATCTTCCAATTTAGGAGACATTGAATGCAAAATTGCATTCACTTGATGAGTGACTTTGATAGTTTCAAAATTCATCAACTGATTCTTTGTCACCAAATCCTTCATAAACTTTGCATAACCGGGCATTTGTTCCAAAGCTTCAACTAGTGGCACATTGATCAAGAGACTCTTCATCATGTCAATGAACTTTTTGAATTGATTCTCACCATTTTGCTTTGCAAGCCTTTGACGATATGGAGGAGAAGGCTTAGGCAATGGTGCCTTAGCCTTTTGCACTACCGGTTCCGGTATGTCAATAATGTGATCCCTAGACGGGTTCACTTTCTTTTGAGTCTCTTCCACATTGTCATCAATATCAATCTACACTTCATATTGTTCGGGATCTCTTCTTCTTGTACAACTTGCTCATCATCCACAAGTTGCCTTTGACTTGAGGTGGGTGCATTTCCACCTCTTACACTTCTTATAGTAACGGCCATGGCATGCCCCGTGTTGTTCTCACCCTTTGGGTTCACCACCGTGTCACTTGGTATTGCCCCCTTAGGACGAGAATTTAGAGCTTGAGAGATTTGCCCCATTTGCACTTCTAAGTTGCGGATCGATGTGTTGTGTGAGGCAAGTTGAGCATCGGAATCGGCATTCTTCTCCATTATTTTCTTGAACATGTTCTCAATATGCCCTATTTCATTGTTGGAAGAACTAAGACCATGGAAAGTATAAGGAGGCGGGTTGCTCGGTTGTTGATACATCGGAGGCCTTTGTAAACTCGACCCTCGATTGCCTTGATTATTGGTCCATCCACCTTGATTGTTACCACCCCAATTACCTTGATTATTGCCATTCCAATTTCCCTGATTGTTGTTGTTATGCCAGATGCCTTGATTATTTCCACCACTCCTATTACCTTGGCTGTTAGAATTCCAATTTCCTTGATTGTTTTGAGGTCGCCATTGTTGTTGATTTGGGCTTTGAAAATTGTTTCGTTGCCCTTTAAAGTTGTTCACATATTGTATCTCCTCTTCTTGGTCATTGTAAGAATCATCTTGATCAAACCCACTATCTTCTTGCACAAAATTATCCACTTGTTGTTGCACTTGTGGACCCTTAGTTTTCCATTTGCTCACCATCACATTTACTCCCTCCATGGCATTGACTTGCCTAAGATTTTGCACTTGTTGAAGTTGAGCCTTTGCTAGTTGATTCATGGTGGTAGTCAATTCGGCTATGGCTTGCACATGGTCATGCAACGCTTTGTGGAGATGAATCACGTTGGGATCACCTTGTGGAACATTAGCCCGAGATTGCCATGCCGATGATGTGTCCGCCATTTCATCTAAGATCTCACATGCCTCTGCATAAGGCGTAGTCATGAAGTTCCCACCAGCAAGTTAATTCACTACATATTGGTTGGTTATGTTGATCCCAGGATAGAAAGTTTGTTGAATCATGCTCTCCGTCATATCGTTGTTGGGACATTCTTTAACCATTGTTCTATATCGCTCCCATATCTCATGTAGTGGTTCATTGGGCTCTTTCTTGAATGCTAGAATTTCATCTCTAAGTATAGTCATGTGCTCCGGAGAGAAGTACTTAGAAATAAACTTTTTCGCCAATTCATCCCAAGTGTGAATGGAATGGTTCGGCAAACGTTCCAACCAATCTAAAGTTTTCCCCCGTAAAGAGAAGGGAAAAAGCCTTAGCCTCAACGCATCCTCAGAGATATTTGTTTGTTTACTCCCCCAGCATGTGTCCACAAACCCCTTCAAATGTTTATATGCATTTTGACCTGGAGCACCGGTGAAGAAGTCTCGTTGCTCTAGCAAAGTGAGCATCACATTGGTTATTTGAAAGTTGCCCGCCCTAATACGGGGAGGGACTATTGCACTTGCATATCCTTCATTAGGCAACACCCGGTGTGGAGCCGCTCATGGTGGAGGTGGGGGTGGAACGGGCACATTGTCATAAGGCACTCGGCCTCTTCTATTGGCTTGAGGTTCAAGAGGAACCTCATCCACTTGATCATCATCAATGTCCACATCCCCCAAAGCAATATTTCCGAGCTCATTGTTTGCCATGGTTGAACCTACAATTTCCAAGCACGTTAGTAACATGGAAGGAAAAGAATATATTCCAAAAACATACCCAAATATATAGCTAACACAGTTTGTAACTTCCTGGCAACGGTGCCAAAAATTGACTATCGCGCACAATGCACACCTCAAAAAAAGGTATGAAACAGTTGATTGCAATTATAGTAACCCAATGAAGAGTCGGGATAGAATCCACATGGAGCTAGATGGGAGTTAGGAGTATATATTCTAATGCGTGAATTTGAACTATCTTAATTTGCACTTCCACAAAATGGTTTTGTTGTTATTTCTATTTTAAAACTAAAGATTGCGAAGTAAAGAAATAAAACTAGGATAATTGTTTTTGTTATTTTTCAAGATTTTAAAAAGCCTAGGTCTATGACCATCACCTAGGTGTTCGCCTAATGGGATAAAAACCTTAATGCTTGTTTTGCTGATTGGGGTGTATTATAGCTATCAACTCTCAAATGCCCACTCAATACCTCTCAGTCAAAGAGTGGTTTTGCCCAATTTGGCTTTCTCAAGTCCAAATGAGTATCACACAAAACGGTTGATAAAAACTCAAGTCGGGTTATTACTATCTCTAGGTTGAACCCTTTAATTGGGTTAATCAATCTCTCGATTGACCCAATTTCTTGTTAGCCAAGTTTTCCTAGACTAAGTCTCTCTTTCTGAAGTAGAGACTAAGTCAAATAGGCATGAACTAATGTTTGCAACCATCAATTCCACAAATTGTAGCATAAACAAGGCTAAATAATAAACACTCAATTATAAACAAGCACTAAATTAGATACCCATAAGGTTTACACACTAGGGTTGGGTCATAACCCTAGTAAATATCTAGCTACTCATGCTTGATGTTGAAGAAATAGAAGAAGAAATACTAATTAAACTCATATTGTAAAGTTACAATTATAAAATCTATAGTAAAATACACTAAAATATAGAAAACTTCCAAAAAAGGAAAAGAAAAATGGCTACAGGACTTGCTGATGTCAAAAGTTTGACCTAATTTTATAAAACTCGTCTATTTATACAAGGTTGGAAATATCGGACAAAAATGCCCTTCGGGAGGTTCAGCGGCCGCACAATTCCATGTGCGGTCCACATAATTCTTCATCTTGCAGGAGCTAGGATTTTGCGGCCGCACAATTCTGAAATGCGGCGCGAGACAACATTTCTGCGGTTCGCAGATTTAGAACTGTGGCCGCAACCTAGTCTTCTGTGGTCCGTACTTTTATGTCTGCAGCCGCAAAGCACTTCTCCTGCTGCCGCATAATCCTTGTGCGGTCCGCAATTCTTAGGGACTTGGAACTTGGAAATTTGCACACCCTCTGAAGTTGATCTCAAGCTCTTCTTTTGCGGCCGCACAATTCCTGTGCGGTCCGCAGTTGCTAGAAAGTCTGTTGGGATTTCCTTCATTGTTTGCGGCCGCAGATGGAATTCTGCGGCCTGCAATTTCTTCTGCGGACCGCACTTTGTATGCTCTTGTACTCTTTTGTTGCCTTGAGTTTGGACTACTACTTTTTGAGTCGGATTTCATATCAGGAGTCCAATATCACGCCCCAAAACGGAGGAGCGCGACCGGCGCTCAACCGAGTGAACCCGACCGAGCAAGCCTATTAGATTTCTTCTACCCAAACTCATTCATGAATAAAGAGAATATATGTTTTCCTTAATTAAACAATAAAGTGGTCATGTCTGCAATTACCAATTTCTTACCATAAGTTTCACCATTTTTAAAGTCTCAAATGGACAAGTAATACAACCACAACATAGCATAGTTTGTCTTTCCCAGTACCAATACACAACCCACACTATGTCTACGGAGCCTCTATAGATAAAGAAGAGTACAATGATAATGCCGGCAACAAGGCCCCGGTACCTCAACCATAATACATAAAGATCAAAAGATACATGACCCTGGGATGAAGTGGGGCTCACCAAGTAAGCTGGGAAGAAGGTGTACTACTATCACTGATCAATGTCTCCTGCTGTGAAACCACCTGCATCCATTTAAAGATGCAGCACCCCCGGCAAAAAGGGACGTTAGTACCGTCGAATAGTACTAGTATGAAAACTAAACGCCAATTTAAGAATTTAGAAATACAAGATAATTATGATGAACCAGTGCGGCAATAGAATAATATAGATAACTGTCTCAACCATAGCAAGCTTATTAAAAGCTATCAACAACATTTATAGGATTTAAGATGAGGTCCTCTATAACTATCTTCACACAAAGCGGCCACGCCGCCTTACCCGATGTATGCAGGTGGAGGTGTACGTACAATACCACAACTCTAATCAAGCGGCCCTGCCGCCTCACCCCAATATATGTGGGTGGAAGTGCATTAACAATACCAATACCAACACAAAGCGGCTATGCCGCCTCACCCCAATGTATGCGGGTGGTGGTGCCACAATAATACCAAAACCATACACAAAGCGTTCATACCGCCTCATCCCAATATAAGCGGGTGGAGGTGCAGTCCCACAATATCATAATCCCTATGCAAAGCGGTCATGCTGCCTCACCCAAATATATATGCTGGTGGAAGTGTGTCACAATCACAATCTCTATACCATAATCCCCATACAAAGCGGTCATGCCGCCTCACCCCAATGTATGTGGGTGGAGGTGTATCACAATCGCAATATCTACACAACTTTGCATAATAATTTTCACATAAATCACGACTAGAAATTATAACATGTGGATGCGTAATCCATAGTTTGGGACTTATAAATTATAACAATCGCAATCTCAATTTATAATGCAATATTATAAGAGCATTTGAAATACAAATTGAACATATATTTTCATCACAAAACTTATCGGAATACTCGATTTATAATCAACATCTCGGTAGTTACAAAGATAATGAGGATTCCAATTCTTAAAGAAGAGTTTAGCCAACATACCTCAATTGAGCTTCCTTAAACTCTAAAATGTTCTGTAATTCTTAGCAACTTCAATTTATTTTAGAAATATAACAAATTGAACCACAATTAGGAAGATGATCATGTTTCTAGCTCATTTGAGCATTTTATCAAACACAAGGTGTGCATAAGGTTTCAAGGTCCCTTTTATGGAGGATTCCATCATCCCACAACCCAATCTTTACCATGCTTAGTTCAACAATCTTCCTACACCCCTTGATATAACATGCATGTAAAATAATCAACTTTCATGCCCAAACATTATCTTGCTAATTACCCATGTTCAAATGATTTTGAAACTAGGGTTTAGGGTGTAGAATCTTACCTCTAGGATGAAGACCTAGTGAGCTTGCCTTCTTAATCTTCCAAAACTTGAGCAAGAATTGAAAAACAAATATTGGAGAACACCTTCTCACTCTAGGGCACCCTCTCTAACTCTAAAATGTCAAATAATAGCTCAAAAATGACCCAAAGAGTGTATTTAACGAAATAGGGTCAGGTTTTAAAAACCCAAAAATGGAGCTCCGGAACAAGGTATGTGATCGCATATCGCATACGCGATCGCATAACCGATATGCGGACCGTATATCGGTTGCATAGTTGGTTACAAAATAGCCAAAAGAACTGTTTGTGTATGCGGTCACTATGCAGTCTGCATAACCGTTATGCGGTCGCATAATGCACCGCATAACAGTTATGCGGTCGCATAGTTGACCGCATAATTGCTTCCAATCGGCCCAATTAACTGCTTCAGTCTGCGGCCATTATGCGGTCCGCAGAGTGATTTTGCGGTCGCATAATGGACCGCAGAAATACACTTTTCCGCCAAAAATTTTTCTTTACTTTCCGGCCACATGTAAACCTAGTCCGACACCATGAAACATTATTTTCTTTGCAAACTTTACCGGGCTTACCACTTAAGTACTTCGAAATTTTCCGGGGTGTTACATCCAACTTCTAACATTCCTGCAATTTTGTACTTTTCATTAGTTTTGGGAACACAATTCAATGCTTTTAGACTAAAACAAAAGCAAAAAGGCGCTAATAAGTAGTCAAAATCCCCACTTATCTGACTCGGGCGTATGTTCGAATTGAGTTTCGTGGGTGCCGGAGCGTTTCGGTGCTTATTGTTGGGAGTTGGCATTTTGAACATTTTAGAATTTTCTATGTTTGACTTGAAGTGGATTTTGGTATTATCGATGTACGTTTTAGATTTCGAGCCTTGGAATAGGTTCGTATTTGATTTATGACTTGTGCATAAAATTTGGCATCATTTTGAGTTGTCTAAGTATATTTTGACGCGTTCGGAGTTGGTTGAAATGAGTTTGAAACTTAGAAGTTGATTAATGATGTTTTGAGGTGCGATTCATGATTTTGGTGTTGTTTTATGTATGCCAAGGCTTCAAGTAAGTGTGAAATGTGTTTATGGACTAGTTGGTATATTTGGACGGGGTCCTAGGTAGATCGGGTGTGTTTCGGACCACCCGCAGTAAGTTAGAGTTGGATGAAAACTGGTGGTGTGCTTGTGTGCTTTGCGATCACAAAGGTAGTCCCTTGATCGCGAAGAAGGAAATTTGGAGGGACAGCTGATTGCCCTACACGAACGCAAAGAAGGGTCCGCGAATGTGAAGGTGGACCTGGCAGTGATTCGCAAACGTGCAGGCCCTACCGTGATCACGAAGAATTAAAGGACAGAGCTGGGTAGGAAGGCTTTTGGCCTTCGCGAACGCGACCTGGGGATCGCGAACACGAAAGGCTGGGAAGTGCTTCATCGCGAACACGAACATCAAATCGCGAATGCGAAGTGTTTTGGCAGCGGCAGAAATTGGCCTTCGCGATCGCGAGGCATTTTCCGCGATCGAGAAGAAGGATTCACTGGGCAGACTTGAATTTATTACGGGACTACTCTTTTCTCTCATTTCCCACTTGGTCTTGGACAAATTTCAGAGCATTTTGTGCAGGATTTTCATCAACATTACGGGGTAAGTGATCCCTATCAATTCTTGAGTTAAATACACGGATTATGGGTAGATTTAATATGGAATTAGAGAAATTTGTGGGATTTGGTTGGAAACTTAGGGTTTGGTAAAAATGGAATTTGACCTCGAAATTTATTATGGAATTGGAAATAAATTATATATTTGAGTTCGTGAGGTCATGGGTAGCATTTATCTTTGAAGATTTTCGGAATCCGGGCACGTGGGCCTGGGGGTGGCTTTTATGGACTTTTCGGATTATATTGGGAAATTAGTTTAATAGTTAAATCATGCACTTTTGAGCATATATTGATTAGTTTATATGAATTTTGATTAGTTTCGTATTGTTTGGCGTCATTTGAGGAGATCTAGTGAGGTTAAAGAGCCAGATATTGAACTTGGAAGCAAGGTAAGTCTCTTGCCTAACCTTGTAAGAGAGAATTTATACCCTTAGGTGTATTAATTGCTATGTGCTACTTGTAATGGGGAGCTACGTACGCACGAGGTGGCGGGAGTCCGTACGTAGCTATATTCATGTTATGTCCGGTATACTTAGATTCATATCATGCTTTAATTGTGATATTTGTATTTGCCCTACGTACTTGATTTCCTTAATTTATGATTGAGATTGAGGTTAGAATAAAAGTATTGATTGAGCCTCTTACCTTGGAAAAATTGTGAAATACTTGTTGGGCTATAGATTCGTGTCTTATCAACTCGCATGTACTTTCGCGAGCGAGCTAGTTTCTCTACTCTTACGGGATCGGGTCGTACGCCTCGGCAGTACTGAGTATCACTTTTCCGATAGGATCGGGCCGTTCGCCTTGGCAATATGGTAACACTATTCTTATGGGATCAGGTCGTTTGCCTTGGCAGTACTGAGTATCACTTTTCATATGGGATCGGGCCGTTCGCCTCGGCAGACTCGTGCTTAATACTTGAGTTTGGATTTAGTTTTGGTAATAGTTGAGTTAGCGCCTTCGAGGCCGGTTATGACATTTTAGTGATTTGATATAGATTCATGCTGGAAATTTACTATTAATGTTTTATCTATTTCGTTGCGACTTGTCGTGTCTACTTTTTGCATTTTATTACTATTTGACCACTAGTAAGTGTCAAATCGACCACTCATCACTAATTCTTCGAGGTTAGACTAGATACTTACTAGGTAAGCATTGTTTTACGTACTCATGCTACACTTCTGCACTGAATGTGCAGGTACTGAGACAGGTACTTCCAGTGGTCACACGGGCGCGTAGACGTACTTCCACAGAGGCTTAGTGGAGAGCTGCTTTCCTTGCTTCGATCTGCAGCACCAGAGTCTCCCTCTACCTTGTTTACTATTTCTGTGTTTTTTACTTCGGGCAATAGTTGTATAGTTTTTTATATTCTCTAGATTGTTCATGCACTTGTGGCACCGGGTTTTGGGGCTTCTAGCTTTTGCACATTGTTGTACTTATTATTACTATCACCATGGTTTACGTATTATTCATACTTAATATTTTTGATAAAGATATTACTATCACCATGGTTTACGTATTATTTGTACTTGATATTTTTCATAAAGAAGTATGTGCGGATGCATGAAATTTTACTTTTATTCGATGTATTTAAGGAAACTTCTTTTTATAAAAGTTAAAAAGGAATAATTAAATTGGAGGTTCACGTGTGGGCTTACCTAATGGTGGCGTTAGGCGCCCTCGCGGCCTATTATAGGTTTTGTGTCATGTCACACGCATATGGGCTCAACCCCACACATATGCACCACTCATAGCACGTAGCTATCACAAATAGTTCAGGCAACTAGTGCCTCAACCAAGTTTAGATAAGATACTTACCTCAAGCAAACCAAATCACTCCGCTAACAAGCCCTTCCCGCGTATCGACCTCCGGTCGATCCGAATCTAGCCAAAGTAACTCAATACCATCAATAAAAGCCATAGGAAGTGGTTCCAAAAGATAAATCTAAGATCCTTAACACAAATCGAAAAGCCAACACAGAAAGTCAACCCCGGGCCCGCACCTCGAAACCTGACGAAATTCATAAATTCTGAACACCCATTCAATTATTGGTCCACCTATACCAAAATCATCCAATTCCAACCATAAATCGACTCTCAAATCCTCAAATTTCACTCTCCAATAACATAGTCCAAAAATCCCCAAATTCTAACTAAGATTCATGAAAATTAGGTGTAATAATCAATGGGTATTCAATATTTACGGACAAAAGTGATTAAAAGTCACTTACCTCTTTAATCTAGGTGGAAAACGCTCTAAAAATTGCCCTAATCCGAACTCCAAAATCACCCTAGTCTTAAAAGATCCTGCCCAGCGATCCCGCATCTGCGGACTTTAGAGTCGCACCTATGACGCCACACCTGCGGGCTCAACCGTCGCAAGTGCAAAATTTCATTAACTTCCCGACCAAGCGCACCTACGGTCAAAGTTCCGCACCTGCGAGACCGCTTCTGCTGTCTCTCACCCACTCCTGCACATCTGCACCTGCGGATTGCCTATCGCATCTGCGACCAAGGCCAAACCAATCTCGCTCCGCATTTGCGGACCTCTCATCGCGGAAGCGAATTCTCTTTTTCAGAAATGCACTCGCATATGCGGTCTTCCCAGTCTTCACTTCTATTTGAATTTGCAGCCATCTCACCGCACCTGCGGTGCCACATCTGCGGCCATACCCACTGCAGGTGCGAACACACCAGAAGCCTGAAGCTTCAGCCAACACTCCAAGAACAAAACTAATCTGAATTCAATCTGAATAACACTTGAGGCCCCCGGGACCCCATCCAAACATACCAACACGTCCTAAAACACAATACGAACTTAGTCGAAGCCTCAAATCACATCAAACAACATCAAAATCACGAATGGTAGCCCAATTCAAGCCTAATTGAAACTAATGAACTTCCATCTTCTAAAACCAATGTCGAACTATATCAAATCAACTCTGAATGACCTCAAATTTTGCACACTAGTTTCAAATGATACAACGGACCTATTCCAACTACCGGAACTAAAATATAAACCCGGTATCAACAAATTCAACTCTTGATCAAACCCCTCAACCTTCCAAACCTTCAACTTTCCAACTTTCGCCAAAATGCACCAAATCGACCTACGGACCTACAAATCCAAATTCTGACACATGCCAAAGTCCAAAATCACCATACAGAGCTATCGGAACCATCAAAACTTCATTCCGGAGTCATTTTACACAAAAGTCAAATTCCGATCAACTCTTTCAACTTAATCTTCCAACCTTGGGACTAAGTATCCCAATTAACTCCGAAAAATCCCCGGAACAAAAACAATCACCCCGACATATCATGTAAACACAAGTAAACATAGAATAAGCAATAAACCGGGGAATAAGGCCATAATACACAAAATGACTGATCGAGGTTATATAAACGTAACGTGTTCCAGGAACTACAATAATATATGCCTATATAATCTGATCGCCGATGGTAGACTCCCCCACTTGGCTCAAATCCATAATCACATCATCTAAGAACCTGCAATAACTTCTCCTCTTTAACTACCATGACCTTGCATTGTAACTCAGCAAAAAATTTCATAAGCTCATGTTGTACTAATCGTAACACATTCCAAGTTATTTGCCAAATGCATATGTATCCTTGTGATAGTCGTGTCATCTTCATCAAGCAATCTAATGCTCTCATCCTAA
Organism: Nicotiana tomentosiformis; assembly: GCF_000390325.3. NCBI lineage: Eukaryota > Viridiplantae > Streptophyta > Magnoliopsida > Solanales > Solanaceae > Nicotiana > Nicotiana tomentosiformis. The sequence goes on along the minus strand of NC_090818.1, from coordinate 73,184,771 downwards.
TATATACATTCAACTAGATAGAAAGAAAACTCTTCATAAGAACTCATACAACCTTAAACTTTCTCACAGGAGATAAATCACATGTTTAGCCCCAATGCAACCTCTTTATGTGAAGCTACAATGGTTATAAACTCTATGTAATTAATTGATTCTCCCGAGTCTACACTCGTCCAGAAGATGTAAGAATATTTTTCAATCCACTCATCAATGGTTAAAAGTCCACCAATACATCCATACCTTAAGACTGTACTACGCATCGAGATGATAATCAAGTGTCCATATTCCCTTTGCATATACAACAAATTCTTCTCGTCACATTCAAATTCTCTAAGTGTAGTCCTTAGACATACATCTTGTATTACGAAGTTGCCTCGTTATCTATACCACTTTATTTTGTAAACATATTTTCCATTTTTCAAGGATGTAGTGGCGCCCACTCAATTCCAGAGCAACCAACAATGAAAAAGGTCTATCTTACCGCTCATTGTGCCATCACTCCTACTTCTAAGGACACTGCCAGACAGAAGAACCCAAAATCACATGTTGACTTACCTGAGTCCCCTTAGACAAAGTTGTGGTCCATACCTACCACAAGTCCTTTAGACTTGCCTACCCTCACATCAGAAGAAAGCATCTCATACCACATCTGCAACATCATCACAATCCATTGGTCCTCAACTGATATTGAGTTCACAACATCACATATGAATGAATAGAAAGAAATCGAGGATTTAGACTTCAAGTTGAAATAAAGTCCAACGATAAGGAAGAAAAGAAAGAGAAGTTTCCTAGATGTCACATAGCCACTCGAAGATAAGTATGGACGTTATCATACCTATACATGAGACTCCACTAGATATTTGCTCATGACTCATGGAACTTATGAACTTAAAGCTCTGATTCCAACTTGCCACGATACAAATACCACCAAGTCATGATACACCTAATCCAACCCGCTAGGTAAACTAACCAACATATAACACAAATTGAATGAATATCATTAAATAAATAATATAACGATAATGTGTAGATTAATATAACTATCTCCAAGAACTGGTAGTACAAGTCATGAGCCACTAAAATTAAGAAATACAATGTTGGTGTGAATAAAATACATCATATGTTTGGAGTATACATAAACAAAAATACGAGTCCTAAACTACCATGAACAAAATGGTAGTTGTTGGCTAGAATGTTGATGTGTCTTCAATGCTCTCCCTCGAGCTCTGTATCATCTCAGCTCCAATATCAGCACGCAAGGTGCAGAAGTGTAGTATGAGTACAACCAATCTTATATACTTAGTTAAGTATCAAGACTAACCTCAATAAAGTAATGGCGAGGTTTGGTCAATAGATTGTCATTTTATATAACCTATGCAGCACATAACCACATACAATAATAGATAAATAGCCAAGAAATAACTAAAAAGTATTAGATGTCTATAATAAAGTATGAAATTAAAGAAGAAGATAATAAGCATATTTCTCCAAATAACCATATTAAAGCATATACAAATGCACCAAATCACATTTAAAGGAGATTTGCACCAAATAGATTCAACTTGAATAATTCTATATAAATATAGAGTGTCTATGATAAAAATCAAATTTAATATTAATTCCCAAATAGAATTTTCACTAATGCTCCTACCTCAGTCTAAAATGTCTATGCATGATGAAGACTCAGCATATACATCAATATGATACTCTTCAAGTATCAACCAATTCACTAACAAGTTACTTGCATATGTAAAATGCACGAATGTGCATATGTCGATGATATGTATGAATGTCTCTACATGAGTCTAGAATGTCAATGCATGCTCAAGACTCAACCATAACCAATATCCAGCACATCTCATGTGTGTCCCACGTGTTCTAACATGATCTAGACACCCCATACGCTCTAACATGATCTGTGTATTACCTATGCTCACATGGCCCAATGTAACATGGGTAACCACCTGATTCCGGAGGGATAGATCCATATTTAAGAGCTGTATAAAAATCTTTCATGGAATAACTTATCAATATCACAATAACTGTATGGCATAAACCATCATACATAATAATATTAATATCACAATAATCGCACGGCATAAATCATCATGCCATAACAATATCTACCGCACACTCTCAAGTGCACGAACAACACACATGTCATAATCTCAGTCAATATAAGAGAACCATATGCATGATGTATGTATATAAATAAGAGATAAGCATGTATGATGCACATGAACAGAGAAATAACCATGCAGGGATATATGCATATGTACATAAGATGATCTATATGCATGATGTACGCATATGTGTAATGTATGACCACAATTCCAATATATAATCTATCATATAAATAGTCATCATGTCCAATTAAAGCATCAAAATCCTAGATATGATCTTTAACATGAATAAGGAAGCTCAAGTAGTCATACAAATAATTAAAGCATATCACAAGTAGAGCATGTACCAAAGTAAGGCATAACAAAGCCTAAAATCTACACTGAGCATGATTTAACCCTTGGTTCCCCCATATACGCTTGCCATCTATCATATACGTCACACCCAAAAATGTAGCATGTAGCAAATAATTCTATTTTAGAAGGTTAAGCAATGCATTTACCTTCTTCGGGCTGGTCTTCAACCCCAAATCACGCCTTTCCTTTGTTCTTGAACTTCAATTATCCCAAACCTAGTAAAATATCATTCATGGAAGTTAAAAGAATTCTAAAAGGATCAATCCTAATTAATAAACTGTAACACCCAGGAAAATTTTGAAGTACTTAAGTGATAAGCCCGGTAAAATTTGCAAAGAAAATAATGTTTCATGGTGTCGGACTAGGCTTACATGTTTAAGGATTGTAAAAATTCTTTGCGGCAAGGTTGCGAGCCGCGGCTCGGACTTTTTTGGTTGAACAATACACCGGAAAGTAAAAGGAAAATTTTTGACGGAAAAGTGCATTTCTGCGGTCCATTATACGACCGCAGAACCACACTGCAGACCGCATAATAGCCGCAGAGTGAGGCAGTTGATTGGGTCAGTTGAAAGCAACTATGCGGTCGACTATGCGACCGCATAACTGTTATGCGGTGCATTATGTGACCGCATAACAGTTATGCAGAACGCATACACAGACAGTTCTTTTGGCTATTTTGTAACCAAATATGCGACCGATATGCGGTCCGCATATCGGTTATGCGATCGCATACCTTGTTCCGGAGCTCCATTTTTGGGTTTTTAAAACCCGACCTAATTTTGTTAAATACATTCTTTGGGCCATTTTTGAGACATAATCTGATATTTTAGAGTAAGAGAGGGTGCCTTAGAGAGAGAAGGTGTTCTTCCATAATTTTTCTTCAATTCTTGCTCAAGTTTTGGAAGATTAAGAAGGGAAGCTTATTAGGTCTTCATCCTAGAGGTAAGATTCTACACCCCAAACCCTAATTTCAAAATTTTCTGGAAATGGGTAATTAGCAAGATAATTTTTGGGCATGAGAGTTGTTTATTTTACATGCATGTGTTATCAAAGGGTATAGGAAGATTGTTGAGCTAAAAATGGTAAAGATTGGGTTGTGGGATGATGAAATCCTTCATAAAAAGGACATTGAAACCTTATGCACACTTAGTGTTTGATAAAATACTCAAGTGAGCTAGAACCATGATCATCTTCCTAATTTTGATTCAATTTGTTATATTTCTAAAATAGATTGAAGTTGCTAAGAATTCCAGAACGTTTTAGAGTGTAAGGAAGCTCAAGTGAGGTATGTTGGCTAAACTCTTCTCTTAGAATTGAATCCCACGATATTCATGTAAATTATGTAAGTCCTGAGTGATTCATTATGAAATTGGCTATTCCGAGTAAGATTGGGTTGAAAGATATATGTTCAACAAGCATACCAAATGCTCTATTCATGTTATGTTACCAATTAAGGATGTGTTAAAATATGGGATGTGCATTAATAATGTTTCGACTTTAAGTCAAGTTCAAATGAAGGCTATTATGCCAAATTTTGTGAAATATCTCTATGTGCATTAGACTCTAAATTGCTCACATGTGTACTACACACTTTAATTTGAATTGTGTTTATTGTTGATGATGAGGATGATATTTGAAATTGATAATGTGAGCATAAAATACTGAATATGGCCAACATGCCAAGAATGATCTTATAATTTTGGCCACTAGTGCCAATGAAATGAAAAGATGTGAAAGTATTATGAAATGCGATGATTGATATAAAAAGGTTGATGTCTCAAATAAGACGGCATAGCCGATCGGGTCGTGATCGGACACCATGCCGCACACATGGTGGTGATTGTACTGGAAATTGTAATTGAAATGGTAATTATGGTTGATGTCTCTAATGGATAGCCTAGCCGATCGGGTCGTGATCAGACTCCGTGTTAAAGACGGTGGTATTGATATTGAGAGAAATTATGGTTGATGCCTCTAATGAGATGGCCTAGCCGATCGGGTCATGATCGGACTCCGTGCTGAGAGTACGGTGGTACTGGTTTTGTGAATAATTGTATTGTGAATAATGGTATTGTGGACAATGGTATATCGATACTAAAAATCTCCCAATGTGAGATATGGAAATTAATTTTAACATTGTCTTGATCCTAAATTGAGCTTTGATGTTGATTAAGTCTTTCATTGATATTATGATAAATCTTATTTGTATTATTTGTCATTCTATGGAGAGGGTGTTTAGTTATACATACTAGTGCTATTCGACGGTACTAACGTCCCTTTTGCTGGGGGCGCTGCATCTTTAAATGGATGCAGGTGGTTCCACAGCAGGAGATATTGGTTAGTGATAGCAGTGCACCTTCTTCCTAGCTGACTTGGTGAGCCCCACTTCATTTCGGGGCCATAATCTTTTGTACTTTGTGTATTCTGTTTGAGGTATAGCCGGGGCCTTGTCGCCGGCATTATCATTGTACTCTTCTTTACCTATAGAGGCTCCATAGACATAGTGTAGGTTGTGTATTGGTGCTGGGGAAAGACAAACTATGTTATGTTGTGGATGTAATACTTGTCCATTTGATACTTTAAAAATGATGAAACAATTGGAAATGAATTGGTATTGTAGACATGAACACATTTTCATCTAATTAATGATAATATGGATTATCTATATTCATGGATGAGTTTGGGTAGAATAAAATCTAACAGGCTTGCTCGGTCGGGTTCACTCGATTGAGCACCGGTCACGCTCCTCGGTTTTGGGGCGTGACAGACTTGGTATCAAAGCCTAAGGTTTTAAAGTGTCCTAGGATGTGTCAAAGCCATATCTAGTAGAGTCCTTATTATCGGTGTGTTGTCGACCATATCTATAATTAGGATGCTACATGGGCATTTAGGAATAATACCCTTCTTTCATGTTCTTGATCATGCGATAAAGCTTGTTGTAAGATTGTTCCTCCTTTAACTCCTGAGTTGCTCTAATTTTCAGTACATGGCGCCTAAGAAGAAGGCAAGAACTAGCCAAAGAGCCAATGTCACCCCAGGAGTGACAGTTGATCGTATAATTGATGATGCGGGTGAGCACCCGAGGAGTGAGAATATTCCTCCAGTTACTACACTGCCTGACTCTACAACAACTGATCAAACTGCACCTATCCCTACACCTACTGAAGGCACAACAGTCCCTCCAACTGATATACCAGTTCCATCTCCAGTTCTAGCTTCCGATTCTGGTGTTTCTGATATTGATCTTAGGGGAGCCATACAGATGTTGGCTCAAATAGTTGCTTCCCAGAACCAGAGGTCAAATGTTGCACCCACTTCTTCCAGTCAGCCAGGGGAATCTACTGGTTCCAGGGTGAACAGGTTACTCCAGTTGGATCCTCCAGTGTTCACGGGTACTAACCCAGAGGAAGATCCCCAGCATTTCAGTGATGAGATGTACAAGACTCTTAGAGTTATGCGTGCTACTAAAACAGAGGCAATGGAATTGGCCTCCTACCGCCTAAAAGAGGTGGCATATTCTTGGTTTGAACTATGGGAGGAGTCCTGTGAAGAAGGGAGCCCTCCGGCGAGGTGGAGTGAGTTTGCCGATGCCTTCATTGATCATTTCTTGCCTGCCGAGACTAAGGCAGCCCATGCTGCTGAGTTTGAGAACCTGAGGCAAGGTAGCATGAGTGTGTGGGATTACCATATAAGATTCGCGTACCTGTCTAAATATGCTATTTACATGCTGCCCACTATGGAGGCTATAGTTCGCCGATTTGTGTAGGGCATTAGTCCTTTGGTAATTAATGAGGCCGCTACAGCAGCCTTGAATTCTGATATGAACTATGGAAAGATGGTGGCATTCGCTCAAGCCACAAAGACCCGCAAATTAAGGAATAGAATGGAGCGAGAGGGTAACAATAAGGCCCGGTCTATGGGCAACTTTGGTGGTTCTTCAGGTGGTGGCAAGTCAACATTCAGAGGAGAGTCGTCAGGGCCATCACAGTCCTTTGCTCAGTCTTCGGCTTTTGCACCGGCATCAGGGCCTAGTCAGCAGCAGCAGTGGAGCCGTTTCAGGCCCAGTCAAGGCAATAGGGGATCCAATCAGCAGGGTCATCATGGTGGTAGATTCCAGCAGCAGAAGAAGCCCCCATGCCCTAGGTGTGGAAAGATGCACCTAGGAATATGCTACATGGACTTACCCATATGCTATAGATGCGGATTGAGGGGTCACATTCAGAGGGATTGTCATTCGTCCCGCCAGGGTGCGGGCAGGGGCATGGCACAGCCAGCCAGTTCTGCAGGTACTACATCCGCAAAACCTTCTCCAGCTCGAGACACTCCAACACCCGCAGGGCGTGGTGCAGCTAGGGGTGGAGCACAGAGTTCGGGAGGATCCGGTCTTTTCTATGCTATGAGGGGTCGCCAGAATTCAGAGGCTTCTCCAGATGTTGTCAAAGGTATATTGACTGTCCAATCTCATGAAGGATATGCTCTTATTGATCCCGGTTCCACTTTGTCATATGTCACACCTTATGTTGCTATGGAATTTGGGATAGAACGAGAACAGCTTTATGAGCCATTCTCAGTATCTACTCTGGTTGGTGAGTCTATTTTAGCCACACGGGTTTATAGGGATTGTGTTGTTACGTTGCGAGGTCGGGACACCGTTGCCGATCTTATTGAATTGAGAATGGTCGATTTTGATGTGATAATGGGGATGGATTGGCTTTATTCTTGTTTTGCCAAGCTTGATTGCCAAACCAGAACTGTTAGGTTCGAATTTCTAGATGAGCCAATTATTGAGTGGAAGGGTGATGATGTGGTGCCGAATGGTAGGTTTATTTCTTACCTAAAGGCCACGAAAATGATCAACAAGGGATGTATTTACCATTTGGTCCGGGTTACGGACACCGATGCTGAGGCACCTACACTTGAGTCTGTGCCTGTTGTGAATGAATTTTCGGGAGTCTTTCCAAATGAACTCCCTGGGATCCCACCAGACAGGGAGATTGATTTTGGGATTGATGTAATTCCAGACACGTATCCTATATATATTCCACCCTACAGAATGGCACCGGCAAAATTGAAAGAGCTAAAGGAGCAATTGAGAGATTTGTTAGCAAAGGGTTTTATCCGGCCAAGTGTGTCGCCTTGGGGCGCACCGGTCCATTTGTGAGAAAGAAATACGGGTCACTGAGAATGTGTATTGACTATCGGCAGCTTAATAAGGTAACAATCAAAAATAAGTACCCACTGCCAAGGATAGATGACTCGTTTGACCAATTGCAAGGTGCTAGGTACTTCTCCAAAATCGATTTACGATCAGGGTATCACCAATTGCAAATCAGGGAGAGGGATATTCTGAAAATAGCTTTTAGAACCCGGTATGGGCATTTTGAGTTTTTAGTAATGTCTTTTGGGCTAACAAATGCTCCAGCAGCCTTCATGGATCTTATGAATAACGTTTTAAGCCATTCCCCGACTCCTTTGTGATAGTGTTCATTGACGATATTCTTGTATATTCACGAAGTCAGGAGGACCATGCTGACCATCTTAGGGTAGTTCTGCAAACCCTAAATCAGCACAAATTATATGCAAAGTTTTCAAAGTGTGAATTTTGGTTGGAATCAGTCATATTCTTGGATCATGTAGTTTCTAGTAAGGGAATTAAGGTTGATCCTCAGAAAATTTCATCTGTGAAGAATCGGCCGAGGCCTACAACTCCAACAAAGATTCGCAGTTTCTTAGGCTTAGCTGGATATTACAGAAAGTTTGTGGAGGGGTTTTCTACTCTTGCCTCTCCATTGACTAAAATGACGCAGAAGGCAATTAAGTTCCAATGGTCAGATGCTTGTGGAAAGAGTTTCCAGGAAATGAAAGCAAGATTGACTATGGCACCAGTGTTGACTCTACCAGAGGGTATAAATGGATTTGTGGTATATTATGATGCTTCAAGAATCGGGCTTGGGTATGTATTAATGCAACATGGGAAGGTGATAGCTTATGCTTCTAGGCAACTAAAGAATCATAAAAAGAACTATCCAACACATGATTTAGAACTTGCGGCGGTGGTATTTGCATTGAAAATTTGGCGTCATTATTTATATGGGGTCCATGTGGATATATTCACGGACCATAAGAGCCTTCAATATTTTTTCAAACAGAAGGAATTGAATCTAAGGCAGAGAAGATGGCTTGAATTACTCAAGGATTATGACATTGATATATTATACCATTCGGGGAAGTCTAATGTTGTGGCAGATGCTCTTAGCCAAAAATCTATAGGGTAGCTTAGCACACTTGGAGGCATATCAAAGGCCATTGGCCAAAGAAGTTCACCGATTGGCTAGGTTGGGAGTATGTCTTGCAGACTCTAGTGAAGTAGGGGTAATCGTGCAAAATATGGCTGAATCATCGCTTGTTGTGGAAGTCAAAGAGAAACAATACAACGATCCATTGTTGGAGAAATTGAAAGAGGGGATTCATAAACATAAGACCATGGCCTTTTCTCTTGGCATGGATGATGGTACACTAAGGTACCAAGGGCGACTATGTGTTCCAAATGTGGATGGTCTCCGTGATAGAATTTTGACTGAAGCTCACATTTCTAGGTATTCCGTGCATCCAGGTTCTACAAAAATGTATCATGATCTTAAGGAGATCTATTGGTATAATGATATGAAGAGAAATGTGGCGGACTTTGTGGCAAGATGTCCGAATTGTCAGCAAGTAAAGGCCGAACACCAAAGGCCTGGTGGGTTGGCACAAAATATAGAAATTCCAATGTGGAAGTGGGAAATGATTTATATGGACTTTGTGGTAGGATTACCGCGCACTTCGCGCAAGTTTGACTCAATTTGGGTGATTGTGGATCAACTCACGAAGTCATCACAATTTTTGCCGGTTAAGTCTACCGACACAGCGGAGCAGTATGCTCAGCTGTATATCAAAGAAATAGTCAGGTTGCATGGCACCCCGGTTTCCATCATTTCTGATCGGGAGGGCACAATTCACTGCTGATTTTTAGAAGAAATTTCAGCAAGGTTTGGGTACTCAGGTGAATCTTAGTACAGCCTTTCACCCGCAGACTGACGGGCAAGCAGAGCGGACTATTCAGACGCTTGAGGATATGTTGCGTGCTTGCATTCTATACTTCAAAGGTAGTTGGGATGATCATTTGCCACTCATAAAATTTGCCTACAACAATAGCTATCACGCTAGCATTCAAATGGCACCGTTCGAGGCTTTATATGGTAGGAGATGTAGATTTTCCATTGGGTGGTTCGAAATTGGGGAAGCAGATTTGATAGGGCCAGACCTTGTGCATCAGGCTATGAAAAAAGTTAAAATCATTAAGGAGCGGTTGAAGACTGCTCAGAGTTGTCAGAAATCCTATTCGGATGTTCGTCGTAGGGATTTGGTGTTCAAAGAAGATGATTGGGTATTCTTGAAAATTTCCCCCATGAAGGGTGTAATGCAATTTGGTAAAAAAGGGAAATTGAGTCCGAGGTATGTCGGACCGTACAAAATCATTCAGAGGATCGGTGAGGTGGCGTACAAGCTTGAGCTACCACCTAAGATGTCATTAGTACACCCGGTGTTTCATGTGTCTATGTTGAAGAAAGTAGTTGGAGATCCGACACTCATTGTTCTGGTTGAGACCATTGAGGTAAATGAGAAATTGGCATACGAAGAGATTCTGGTTTCCATTATTGATAGGCAAGTCCGAAAATTGAGAAATAAAGAAATTGCCTCCATGAAACTATTATGGCGAAACCAACAGGTTGAAGAGGCTACTTGGGAGGTCGAGGAAGAAATGAAGAAAACGTATCCTTATTTGTTTGAATGATCATGTATTTAAAATTGTTATCTATAAGACTTACTTTTTATGAATTTTGTATCATGTGAACAATTGGCATTAAGGGTGTTCCTTTCTGGATATATATTGCTTATGAGGCCACATTTGGTGTTGTTTTGTATTATGTTACGTCGTTGGAATATGTATATGTTGTTAGGGTGTGTTTCTGGGGCTCTCTGACAGGTGGATAGGCCTAGTTACAAGGGAAACTCTGGCAAAATATTTGGATATTTTGGGAGTTAGTCAAATTTGGGGCTGCTCGAAAGTGGTATAAAACAAACTGAGTTGCATAAGATGCTAATAACAGATTTTTACCCTCATTCGAGGACGAACAATCCTAAGCGGGGGAGAATGTAACACCCCGAAAAATTTCGAAGTACTTAAGTGGTAAGCCCGGTAAAATTTGCAAAGAAAATAATGTTCCATGGTGCTGGACTAGGCTTACGTGTTTAAGGATTGTAGAAAGTAAAGGGAAAATTTTTGGTAGAAAAGTACATTTCTGCGGTCCATTATGCGATTGCAGAACCACTCTGCGGACCGCATAATGTCCGTAGAGTGAGGCAGTTGATTGGGTCAGTTGGAAGCAACTATGCGGTCGACTATGCAACCGCATAACTGTTATGCGGTGCATTATGCGACCGCATAACAGTTATGCGGACCGCATAGTGACCGCATATACAGACAGTTCTTTTGGCTATTTTCTAACCAAATATGCAACCGATATGCGGTCCGCATATCGGTTATTCGATCTCATACCTTGTTTCGGAGCTCCATTTTTGGATTTTTAAAACCCGACCCTATTTCGTTAAATACACTCTTTGGGCCATTTTTGAACATAATCTGATATTTTAGAGTGAGAGAGGGTGCCCTAGAGTGAGAAGGTATTCTACCATAATTTTTCTTCAATTTTTGCTCAAGTTTTGGAAGATTAAGAAGGGAAGCTTACTAGGTCTTCATCCTAGAAGTAAGATTCTACACGCCAAACCCTAATTTCAAAATTTTCTAGAAATGGGTAATTAGCAAGATAATGTTTGGGCATGAGAGTTGTTTATTTTATATGCATGTGTTATCAAAGGGGGTAGGAAGATTGTTGAGCTAAAAATGGTAAAGATTGGGTTGTGGGATGATGAAATCCTTCATAAAAAGGACATTGAAACCTTATGCACACCTAGTGTTTGATAAAATGCTCAAGTAAGCTAGAACCATGATTATCTTCCTAATTTTGGTTTAATTTATTATATTTCTAAAATAGATTGAAGTTGCTAAGAATTCTGAAATGTTTTAGAGTGTAAGGAAGCTCAAGTGAGGTATGTTAGCTAAACTCTTCTCTTAGAATTGAATCCCATGATATTCATGTAAATTATGTAAGTCCCGAGTGATTCATTATGAAATTGGCTATTCCGAGTAAGTTTGGGTTGAAAGATATATGTTCAACAAGCATCCTAAATGCTCTATTCATATTATGTTACCAATTGAGGATGTGTTAAAATATGGGTTGTGCATTAATAATGTTTCAACTTTAAGTCAAGTTCAAATGAAGGCTGCCAAATTTTGTGAAATATCTCTATGTGCATTAGACTCTATATTGCTCACATGTGTACTACACACTTTGATTTGAATTGTGTTTATTGTTGATGATGAGGATGATATTTGAAATTGATAATGTGAGCATGAAATACTGAATATGGCCAACGTGCCAAGAATGATCTTATAATTATGGCCACTAGTGCCAAGAATAATCTTATAATTATGGCCACTAGTGCCAATAAAATAAAAAGATGTGAAAGTATTATAAAATGCGATGATTGATATAAAAAGGTTGATGTCTCAAATAAGAAGGCCTAGCCGATCGGGTCGTGATCGGACACCATGCTGCACACATGGTGGTGATTGTGCTGGAAATTGTAATTGAAATGGTAATTGTGGTTGATGTCCCTAATGGATAGCCTAGCCGATCGGGTCGTGATCGGACTCCGTGTTAATGACGGTGGCATTGATATTGAGAGAAATTATAGTTGATGCCTCTAATGAGATGACCTAGCCGATCGGGTCGTGATCGGACTCCGTGCTAAGAATACGGTGGTTCTGGTTTTGTGAATAATGGTTATCGATACTAAAAATCTCCCAATGTGAGATATGGAAATTAATTTGAACATTGTCTTGATCCTAAATTGAGCTTTGATGTTGATTAAATCTTTCATTGATATTATGATAATCTTATTTGTATTATTTGTCATTCTATTGAGACGGTGTTCAGTTATACATACTAGTGTTATTCGACGGTACTAACGTCCTTTTTGCCGGGGACGCTGCATCTTTAAATGGATGCAGGTGGTTCCACAACAGGAGATATTGATCAGTGATAGCAGTGCACCTTCTTCCCAGCTGACTTGGTGAGCCCCACTTTATTCCGGGGTCATAAATCTTTTGTACTTTGTGCATTCTGTTTGAGATATAGCCGGGGCCTTGTTGCCGGCATTATCATTGTACTCTTCTTTATCTATAGAGGCTCCGTAGACATAGTGTGGGTTGTGTATTGGTACTGGAGAAAGACAAACTATGTTATGTTGTGGATGTAATACTTGTCCATTTGATACTTTAAAAATGATGAAACAATTTGAAATGAATTGATATTGTAGACATGAATACATTTTCGTCTAATTAATGATAATATGTATTATCTCTATTCATGGATGAGTTTGGGTAGAATAAAATTTAACAGGCTTGCTCGGTCGGGTTCACTCGGTTGAGCGCCGGTCGCGCTCCTCGGTTTTGGGGCATGACATAAACTTTCGATCTTTAAAGAAATCCCAAAAAGTCAATAAAACTCAACCCAAGATCACATGATCAGAACTCAAAAAGGTTGGATCACGTCAATCCACCTTACGAGTCCAAATATATGATTAGTTCTCAAATTCGAGTCCAAATCAATATTCAAAAATACAAAATACACTCTCTTAATTTTCAAGTCAAAATTCCATTTAACACTTTAAAATCCTTATGTGTGATAATCCATAGAGAATTATGATATATAATCAAAACCAAGTTAGAATACTAACCTTTGAATTTGGGGTAAAAATATCCTCAAACATCGCCTATTCCCGAAGTCTAGGTCTCACAAATTATAAAAATAAGTTATATTTCGAAATCTAGACATAAAGTACCACTGACAATAAAATCTTTCTTCGTGATCGCGATCGTGACTGCCAGGATTGGGTCTGACCCTCACACAAGTGTGATACTCTATCAGAACCTTTTACACAATCATAAACGATCCCTGTGTGATTGCGATTCACTTCGCCTCCTCCGGCCCAGATTCTTTATGCTAATGCGACACTCGTTTGTGCGATCACGATTTAAAAAATTTCTCAGCACCCATTATTGTTTGCAATCACAAGACTTAGCTAGCTATCACAATGCACTACTATGCACCAGACAACCAGCATTTGGAACCAATAGTAGAACTCAAATTGACTTTTAGGGTCCTTACAGTAATCCACAAGTTGAAATATTTTATCAACTTAAACAAATCAACAGTTGTCGTTAGTACAGAACCTCTTGTTGATTAAAATAAAATTGATGGGCAAAGAACATTCGTGGGTTCCCGAAGTTGTATATCTAGCATCAATGGAAAGATATGACTATTTTGGTCTTCCGCGGTTAGAGAGATATTTTGGCTAATAAATTTCAACAAATTACTATCCATATTAAGAATGTGACTCAATTATTACTAGTGTTCATGCCAAAGGTACAACAGCATGGAGGAAGGAGCTGTGAAATAGCATTAACAACCTTAACGAGAGTATTAAGAATCCATGTACTATTGGGGGTTACTTCAATGTGATAATGGACTCTAATGAAAAGGTGAGTGTGAAGCCCCATCGATCTTATAAAAGTATGGACTTTATTAGCTGCATGAATAACTGTGTAACGACGGACCTTGATTTTAGTGGCTCCAAATTTATTTGGTACAATAATAGAACACCAAGAAAAAAGAATTTAAAATAGGTTAAACAGAGTTTGCATAACAACTTAATGGGAATAAAGTTTCAATATAATACCATTAAGGACCTAGCAAGAAATAGTTCTAATCACATACTTCTTTTGATGAAGTGTCACAATGATCGCTCTTATCACATTAAGATCTTAAGATTCTTAAACTAATGAGTAAACCAACCAGGATTTCATGATATTGTACAAGATTCTTGGGATATTCCTACTAATGGTAACCCTATGTGAAATCTTCAATATAAACTTAAGTTATTAAGAAAGAAACTAAGCCAATTGTGAAGGGGCCCTTGGGGTATATTCATGAATAAGATCTCAACTGGGAAGCAAAGGTCCAACTGTTGGAGGACTCTTGTTAGGTTTGGGGACGGATGTCTGAAGACAAAAGAAATGAGAAGGATTAGGGTAAATAAGGGTAGATGCAAGGAGACACGTAGCAGCAGGAGATGGTAGCTTAATAAAAGATCGACGACCTAGATGCATTAGATCCAACAGTGCAGATAATTAGAGTTAGTTAGGACATTGGGCTGCTTATAACAGAATTGGATTGGGCCAAATAGAATTAGTTTTGGACTGGTAATTCTTTCCTCTTTTCACAACACTCTCTCGCACGTTCATCTCTCTTCTCTCTTCTCTTATTCTTATCCTCTTACCCATCTTAATTCTTCTTTCAGGTTGTGAATCCATCAATGGAGTTGCAGATTAGTTTCAACTCAATTTGTAATTCTCATTGTAAATGAGTTGACGAGATAAATAAAATCCTTTGTTCATTCATTTCTAATGACACGAGTAGAAACAAGGTCTAAATCTACTGACGAATCAGTTAAAAAGCTAGAAGTACAATTGCATAATGACATGTTGTCAAACGATTCGAAGATTGAAGATCTAGGTAAAAAATTGACAAGCTAATGGAAAAACTCATTTCCTCACAAGGAGGAATCATGGGTAGTGCAGCGACTGAAGATCTGTAAATCATGGGGTCTGAAAATCGACAACGAGTTGGGGAAAATAGTGAATCTTCTTTGGGTAGATCGCAAGGGAGTTCTTCTAATTCAAAGTGGGAAATCCCATATTTTGAAGGAGTAGATCCATGTGCCTGGTTGCGCAAATGTGAGAGATTCTTTCAGTACAATCACATCACAGATCCACAGCAGAAACAGGAAGAAGTTGTTCTTCACCTTAATAGTAAGGCTGAATCTTGGTTCTTCTCCTATCATATTAGTAAAGGCATAGTTTGATTGACAGATTTTACTACAGAAATCTGTAATAGATTTGAAGATGCAGCTAACAGTAAATTGAACCTCATTGGTAAATTTAAAAATATAGAACAAAAAGGAACTGTTAATGAATACTTTGAGTAATTTGAAGAATTGAAGGCCTCGGTATTAATTCGAAATTCTACAATACCAGAAGAATTCCTCTTAGAGTTTTTCATTGAAGGATTGAAGGAAGAGATTAGGCATTCAGTAATAATGCTGGACCCATATTCCTTCAGTAAGACTGTGGAGTAGGCTAGGTATCTGGAGAATTTGTTGGAATCTTTGAACAAAAAGGAAAGGTTACAGAGGAATAAAGGCCCTGTTACAGGTTACTCTTCTCAGACCACTAGGTTTCCTAATGGTTCATTGAGTAATCAAGGTAATAAACTATTTGAAAGTAGGAGAGCCAAAGGATTCTTCTACAAGTGTGGAGATAAATATCACATAGGGCACCAATGCAAACAGAAACAATTAAATGGGATCTCTGCAACTACTAATCAAAATGCAGAAGAGCCAGGGGAGGCAGAGTGTGAAGAAACAACCTTAGACTTACAGGAGAAAGAGGTAGTTGATGAGGCAATCAGCTTAAATGCCTTATCAGGTATTGAAGTTCCTAATACCATTAAGTTGAGAGGTGAATCCAAGAAGAACAACATGTTCATCTTTCTAGATTCAGGTAGTACCCATAGTTTTTTAGATATAGAGACTACCAAGAAAATGGGGTGTATAATCAAGGAGACCTCTCCTATAAGAGTTACTGTAACCAATAAGAATCATATGATGAGTTATCATACTTGCCCAATATTCAAATGGAGAATTCAAGGAGTAGATTTTGAAGATTTTGTAATATTGATCAGATTAGGGGGAAATAAAATAATTCTTGGAGGTGACTGGATGAAAAGGCACAACCCTGTGCTTCTAGAGTTTATAGATTACAAGGTTAAAGTAACTCATAAGGGAAAAAGGGTGGAATTGAAAGGCATCTATAGTCAAGGGGAACTAAGAAGTATATCTGCCTATGGGGTGAAATAGCTACTTAAGAAACGGAAGACACTATGGGCTCACTTGTTTACTATTTCAGCTTCAGAAGCACAAAAAGAAGGTGATAAACCCGCCACTATCAGCATAGTCATCTAGCAATTTTCTAATGTATTTGTTGATCTTACATCTCTGCTACCTAGGAGGAACCATGATAACCACATTCCCATGAAATCAGATGCAAACCCAATCAGCATAAGGCCTTACATGTACAATTTTTTCAAAAAAAATGAGATGGAGAAGCAGGTCAATGAAATGTTACATAATAGACTAATACAACCCAGTCATTCCTTTTTTTCTTCCCATGTTCTACTATTTAAGAAGAAAGAAGGAAGTTGAAGATTTTGTATTGATTATAGAGAACTAAATATCATGATCCTTAAAGATAAGTTTCCAATTCCTCTAGTAGATGATCCAATGGATGAACTGTATAGGTCAAGTATATACTCTAAGATTGACTTAAGGGTAAGCTATCATCAAATTAGAATAGGAGAAGATGACGTCTACAAAACAGCATTTAGTACTCATTTGGGGCATTATGAGTTTAGAGTCATGCCCTTTGGCTTGACCAATGCACCTGCCACTTTCCAGTCCTTAATGAATCATGTGTTCAAATCCTATTTGAGGAAGTTTGTCCTAGTATTCTTTGATGACATACTAGTCTACAGTCCTTCTATGGCATCTCATGTCACTCACCACGGGAAGTTGTTGAAAATATTAAGAGCAGGACAACACTTTGCTAAGCTATCCAAATGTTCATTTGGACAACCTAAAGTAGACTATGTAGGGTACATCATAACTGGTGAAGGGATATCAACTAATCCTTATAAAAATGAGGCTATGACCAATTGGCCTATACCCAAATCAGTTAAAGCCTTAAGGGATTTTTTGGGATTGACAGAACACTACAAAAGATTTGTCAAATCATTTGGAGTCATTAACAGGCCTCTAACTAATCTACTGAGGAAAAATGTCTTTCAATGGAATCAATAAGCTGAACATGCATTCTTTCAGCTCACGGAAGCCATGACAACAACTCCTGTACTGGCCTTGGTAAAATTTACTAAGCCTTTCATCATTGAGATAAATGCTTGTGATAAAGGTATGGGTGCAATACTGATACAGGAAGGCAAACCCATTACTTTCTTTAGCAAAGCACTGGCTCCTAGACACTTGGGATTATCTACTCATGAGAAGGAGTAAATGGTTGTACTATCTGTTGTAGATAGATGGAGATATTACATAAAAGGAAGCCATTTTATTATCATAACTAATCATCACAGTCGGAAGTATTTACTGGAGCAAAGAGTAACAACTGCATTGCAACAGAAGGGTCTAACCAATTTACTGGGTTTATACTATGAGATATAGTACAAAAAAGGAGACTGAAAATAGGGTCGCAGATGCCCTATCCAGGAGACAAGAAGAAGGATCTGAACTCTATGTTATTTCTATTGTGGAACCTATATGGATGAAAGAGATAGAGATGAATTATGAGCATGACCATGTAGCCTTGCAACTCATAACTGAATTAATTACAACACCTGGGGCTAAGCCTAAGTTTACTATGACTCAAGGAGTCATCAGGTTTGAGGAGAAGATTTTTGTAAGCAGAGGTGCTAACTTAAGGCTTAAGATCTTTGAAGCCTTACATTTATCCCCTCTAGGAGGTCATTCTGGGAAGCAGGGAACTTACAAAAGGGTTCAATCTATCTTCTACTGGCCTAATATGAAGATTGATATATTGAAATGGGTGTCTAAATGTGATACCTATCAAAGGGTTAAAACTGAGAATGTGCATCCTGTAAGGCTTCTGCAACATCTCCATATTCCTGAGTTTTCATGGCAAGACATAGTTATGGATTTCATTGAAGGACTTCCTTCCTCAAGCCAAAAGAATGTTATCTTAGTGGTTGTTGATAGATTAACCAAATATGGTTATTTTCTAGCCTTAAAACACCCTTATACAGCCAAGGATGTGGCTAATATTTTTCCGAAGGAGGTCTATAAGCTTTATGGTCTTCCTAAGAAATTGTATCAGACAGGGATCCTATCTTCACCAATCATTTTTGGCAGCTCTTGTTCAAGACTATGGGTACTAAACTCACAATGTCCACTGCTTATCATCCACAAATGAATGGTCATGCTGAAAAACATAATCGATGTCTAGAATCCTATCTCAGGTCTATGGAATTTTCTGAACTTAAATAGTGGGTTACATGGATTCCATTGGCTGAGTGGTGGTATAACACCAACCATCATAGTTCTTTACAAACTACACCTTTTCAGGATCTTTATGGGTTTGCCCCTCCCCAGATACCATTGGGTTCCCTTACTCACTCAACAGTCACAGGCGGGTGCATGCATCACACAGAGGCAACAAATGTTACATCAGTTTAAGGAGAATTTAGTGCAGGTCCAGGCCCGCATGAATTTAAATCTATGTGGTAAGTACTACGGGCCCTATACAGTACTTAAAAGAGTGGGAACAGTCGCTTACTAGCTAGATCTGCCTCTGAGGTCTCAGATCTATCCCGTATTCCACATTTCCCAGTTGAAACGATGCGTTGGACCAACGATCGTGCCCAGCCATCAACCCCCAATAAGTGACGGTGATGGTCGTGTCCTCATGCAACCACTAGCCATTTTGAAATGCCGGATGGTGAAATTCAATAATGCTGTTGTGGTGAAGGTGTTGGTTCAGTGGACTAATCTAAGTGTCAACGAAGCAACTTGGGAGGACTGGGTATATTAAGGATTAGTTTCTGGCATTTGCAGCTCAGTTCTGACCTTGAGGACAAGGTCGATTTCAACGAGGAGGTATTGTTAGGTTTGGGGACGGCTTTTTGAAGACAAAACGAATGAGAAGGATTAGGGTAAATAAGGATAGATACAAGGAGACACTTGGCAGCAGGAGATGGTAGCTTAATAAGAGATCGACGGACTAGATGTATTAGATCCAATGGTGCAGATAATTAGAGTTAGTTAGGACATTGGGTTGTTTATAACAAAATTGGATTGGGCCCAACATAATGAGTTTTGGACTGATAATTCTTTCCTCTCTTCTCAACACTCTCTCTCACTTTCATCTCTCTTCTCTCTTCTCTATTTCTTCTTCTCTTACCCATCTTAATTCTTCTTTCAGGTTGTGAATCCATCAATGGAGTTGTAGATTAGTTTCAACTCAATTTATAATTCTCATTGTAACTGAGTTGACGAGATAAATAAAATCCTTTGTTCGTTCATTTCTAAAATAATTCATTAGTTTACATTTCAATTTTGCAAGTTCATTACAACTCTTATCTAATTCATTACTCAAAACAGGGTAGAGAAGAACTTAACAGGGTGCAGCATAGTGAATATACCAGATGGCTTGGAATCTAGGAGAATCAGTTCAAGCAAAAATCTTAGGTTAAGTTGTTTGAGGAAGGAAATAGCAAACAAAAATATTTTCATGTAACGGTCAAAGACATAAAGATAAAGCTAAACAATTTACAAAGTCAAAAACAATAGTGATAGAAGGTTCATGGCAATGAGAAAGTATCAGAGGATGCTGCAAGACATTTAAAAAGCTATTTAATCTTCAAAAAATGAGAATATCCTGGATTATATTTCCCATTGCATCACTGATGAAGATAATTACAATCCTTGAAGAAAATGAAATCAAGATAGCACATTCTCCACTGCATCACTGATAAAGACAATAACAACCTAACTTTTATCCTTGAAGAAAATAAAATTAAGATAGTCGTTTTTAGTATGTCCCCATACAATTCTACTGGACCTTATGGATACAGTGGTATTCTATCAATCTTGTTGGGAGATAACATTGTTGTTGTTCAATTATTTTTCAATGGAGGAAATTTACTAAGTTCTTTTCTTTGAAATGTTTAGTCCTAATCCCAAAAGTTGAGTCACCAAACACTTTCTCATAGAAGAGGCCTATTAGTTTAACCAATTTGTCAAGCAAAGATCATCTCTAAGTAGATCCTCTCTTGTACAAACTGGTCTCTGATAGTCAAAATAGATTCATCAAAGATGGATTTATCACTGAGAATATCCTTTTGGCCCAGGAGATTACGTAGGATACTACTAAGTATAATAGGGGGCAACATAATTATCAAGCTAGACATGGCTAAGACATATGACAGGATCTCAAGAGTCTTTCTTGTCTCGATTTTTGACAAATATGGATTAATTAGATTTGGAGACTTGTCCCAGGGATGTGGTACTTTATTGTCAAAAATGAATTCTTCTCTTCATCCCAAGGTTTAAAGCCAGGTAACCCTCTCTCTCCATCCTTATTTATCCATTGGGTTGTAGTACTCTCTAGTATGCTTAATAATTTATGTCACAATTCTAATTTTTCTCTTTTCACTCTGAACCCTAGATGATCTCAAATTAATCGTCTTGCTTATACAAATGATATCACTATTTTCATAGGGAAAAACATCAAATCCATTAGAATAGTTATGAAGCAAATCAAAGAGTATGAATCAGCCTCTGGTCAACTGGTTAATTGTGCAAGAGCTTCTTTATTACAATCTCCAAGACCAGTGCTAACAGAACAACAGGATAAGGAAAGTAACAGACTTCATGGATAAAGAACTTTCCTTCACCTACTTAGGTTGTCTTTTTCTCCTATCCTTACCTATTTACACCTTGTCTTCTATGATCACCCCTAAGGGAACTCTCTATCACGTTGAAAAACACTGCAATATCTTCTTATGGGATTCCTCTAGGAACAATGCTAATTATCATAGGGGTTCCTAGAATAAATTACTAAAGGAGGAGGGTGGTATTGACATGAGAAATAGAGAGAAGATCAGGAGAGGTTTAGGACTATTCCTTCTCACTATAAGAAATTGAGGATACGCGACATTTATTTAGTGACTATTGAAATAAATATCGGAAAATTTTCTTTTTTTGACATTTATTACAAAATGTCGTAAAAACTACGACATTTAATATTAATTGTCGTAGAAACAATGACATTTGATACTAAATGTCGTAAAAAAATGACATTTGATAGGAAATATCATTAAAACAACGACATTTGATACAAAATATCGTCAACATAATGACATTTTTTAAGAAATGTCGTAAAAAGTACGACATTTGCTACAAAATAGCGTAAAAATTATACATTTGATACAAAATGTCGTAAAAAGGACGATATTTGGTATAAAATGTCATAAAAACAATGACATTTGGGCCAAACTGCAGTAAAAATACGACACATACTTTAAATGTCATTTGGTGTAGTTTGATACAAATAACATTTGGTGTAGTTTGATACAAATGACAAAAAAATATGACCTTATTTTAAATGTCATATTATTTGTCGGTAATTACGAATATTTACATCTATAATTGGAAATTTCTCTATATTTTCTAAATTTTAAATCATTCTTTGTCTTAAAAAAAATTATCACGCCCTTTATATTTAATATTTAATTTGTTAAAATATTATGATAATTACCTACAATATAGACGATTTCTCTTCTTGTTGCTTAATATTTTAAAAGGCTCGTCCAGGACTAGCTCTTGGGCGAGGCATTTGCACAATGCCTTGAGGCGGCTCAAGTGTAGGGCTTAATTTGTGAGGCTTACATGCATCCCAAGCGTAAGATTATGCGCCCTACACGCCTATCGCTCAGCGTTCGGGCTCGCTCAATAAGTACTAGGTAAATCATCTGTTAAATTTTCTAATTAATAGTGTTGACCCTCAAACTACATTAACAAATGAATGATCATAACTCAAATAACGAGTCATAGTATTGTATATTTACTAAGTGAGAATATCGTGAGGGTTAATATTATTTGAACATTTTCTCTGAATATATAGATAGCCGAACTGTATATCTTCACTCGCTATTGATTTTTATTTCTTAGTTTTTTGTCTACCAAAAGAGACTTTAATACTTTGTATTTATTTCTGAAGGAGTAATATTTTGAATTATAATATTGATAAAGTTTATTGATTATTACTTTTAGGAAGGTAATTAAATGTGTAGTTTGATAATAATTTATAACTTCTAACCTTTTAGGAAAGTAATCAAATATGTAGTTTGATAACAATTTTAACACTATTGCATTGTTTATACTTGTAAAACATGTTAGATATTTTGATTTTTTATGAGTTTCTGTAATCCTTTGATTTTCTTAAACTTTTAATGTACTTTCTATATTTTTATGATATATATATATATTATTTTTTTTTATTTTTTTTTTGATTTCTTGAACTAAAAAATTTAAAGATTCATGAGGCTTACGCCTCGCCCGATATTAAGTGAAATGCCCACGTCATATGCCCCGTCTTTTAAAATATTTTGCCGATTTAAAACTAAAATATAAAAAAACTAAAATTTTACTTTCATCTATTCTCTAAGTCCATCAATTAACTCTAAGCAAATAAGAAGACATTTCTAATGATCAAATTTATTCTTTTATGTGCAGTTTTCTCTCTCTAAGTTAATATTTGCTGGTTTTGGACAAAAACTTTTGTCAATAAATGTTTTTAGTTTTGTATTTTTGAGTACTTCAATTAAGAATATTATAGTCTATGACTCTATGGACTTGTTAGTATTCAAATCGAATAAACCGAAGTTACCGAACCGAATAAACCGAAACCGAAAGGAGAAAAACCGAACCATACCGAATTTAATTAGGTATGGTATTAGTATAGCATTTTAAGAAACTGAATACCGAAAATACCGAACCGAAATATCTAAATACCGTACCGTACCGACCGACGAACCCCCTACTTAGTCGTAGCCTTAGAAGCACCTCAGGACCCATCCCCTCTCTTCTCTCAATCTAAAATCAATTTTGGCTAAAAATCTCAAATTGGATTTCGCCAAAATTTCTCAAGTCCGCTCCCTCCACCCCAAGACTCAAAAGGAGCTATGTATGGAGAGTATTGGAGATTTAGAAGTAAAAGATTTTGGCGGTAAGAATTTTGTTTCCCTCCTAATTCTAAAAAATATAGTTTTCCTTCCTTAGTTTGAATTCTACAAAAAACCTAATTTTTTGCATTCCACTGTGCTATAATAGATACTTGGAGACGAAAATCGCTGAGGCTTTTGCTGCTGCTGAGGCTTTTGCTGCTGCTGAGGCTTTTGCTGCTGCTGAGATTCACAAAGCTTGTTTTCTACAAATTCAAGGTACCCAATTTAGTTAACAGATATCTTTCTTTTTCTTAGTTGTTCGGATTTGGGTTAACAGATTTCTTTCTTTTTCTTAATTGTTCGGATTTGGGTTAACAATTTTCTCTTTTAGGTATTGATTGGTAGATTGATTTTGATTTTTTTGGTGTATTTCTGGGTGTTCGTTGTTTAGTACATTTATAAAGTTGGATATAAGATTTTTATTATTTAGTGGTAGATAATGCTTAGAGTTCAATTAGATTATTGGTTTCTTGGTGATTAAAGGATTAATTATTGTATAGTAACTAATTGGTTATTCTTTTTGTTGTCTGCTTTGGTTGAAAAAATTGGATCTTGCATTTTTTTTTTTGTGTGTGAGAGAGAAAGTTTGGT
Organism: Nicotiana tomentosiformis; assembly: GCF_000390325.3. Taxonomy (NCBI): domain Eukaryota; kingdom Viridiplantae; phylum Streptophyta; class Magnoliopsida; order Solanales; family Solanaceae; genus Nicotiana; species Nicotiana tomentosiformis. The sequence goes on along the minus strand of NC_090818.1, from coordinate 73,160,605 downwards.
GTTAATCTTTGTGAGGAGTACCTCATTTTGCTACTTTTAATAAATATATTAATATTAATTTTTATCAAGTAAAAGTTTCTGCTGTCTACACAGTTGTGTTAGTTTATACAAAATATCTTTTAGATATTGATTATTAGATTGGTTTTGATTTGGTTTTGATTTTTTGGGGTAATTATAGTTTAATCCATTTCTAAAGATTTCATTATTTAGTGATAGATTGTGCTTAGAGTTTAATTAGATTCTGGTATCTTGATTATCGGATACTTTGTTCATTTTATTGAGTTTGCGGGTTGATTCCCTATTCGATAATAGTACTAGTTTGATATTATTTTATACGTCTGGATAGTAGAAAATATTTTTTAATTTTGCATGAACTATAGTTTTTGAACAACTTTGTTGTGATGGCAAGAAAAAGACAGAGAAATTCCAGTCAAGAAATGCTTCTGCCTGATTTTTTCGGAGCAACAAGAAGAACAAATGGGAGGTGCGGCGATGCCTCAACCACCTCAAAACTGGCCACAAAATGAAGGACAAGCTATCCAATCTGGTAAATCAAGAAATGATTCACATGAAACAGAAAATACCCTAGGTACTTATTGAATAGTTACACTTTGTGTATTTGTAACACTTTTTTCCAAGCAACTAAGTAGACCTAAATATAAAATATCAACTCAAGCAAATCCACCAAGAGTACTTGTACCTTGACCGCTCATTTCTATCATTGTTCCTAAAACAATATACTTATAAGTCCTCCACAGAAGCATAGACACCACTTAAACATACAAATAGTATCATGAATGTGGAGACACCTATATTCTGTTCTTATGAAGGTAGCACCTGCTTTGCTATTAGAAGCTATCTTCTGCAGTACATTGGCCAATTACACTTAGCTCTTCATATACAAATTGAAAACATGAGACAGATTGTGAGCACAACAACATTATCGCTAAGATATGTTTAATGGATGTAGCTGAGGCATCTAATAGTCTAGCAGATACGTTCTCCAAGAAAGAATTCATATCACTATACCTACCTGTATTGATGTAGTTTCTTTTCCCAAAAATATATATATGCTTCATTTCTGGCAGTTTTTCCTCTATCACTCTATTATTCTAATCCCTTGGTATTAATGGAGTGTTTATATGTGAATTTTTAAAAAAGGAAAATAAGAATTAATTGAGTTTTACTAGTTATGGATGACTCTCTTTTTTATATTTGGTTATTGTGGACTCTAGTGCTAATGAAGAGCAATCTAAGCGACCTAGGGGTCCTACTATGATGCACTCAGGATGGGGAAAAGATGGTGGCATTTTACATGTTGAGTTGAATAATCTTAGTCAAACTATTGGACCTGATGCAGCTAGATTGAGTTAAAAACTTGGAGTCATAGCACGAAATGGAATTTTAGCTCCTTTAAATCATAAAGATTGGAGGCTTGTGCCTAAACTGTACAAGAATAGGATATGGGCTCATATTAAGGTGCTTAGAAAATTAAAGAAAAAGGTTATATATTAAGATGTTTATTGATTTTATGCTTTTATACATGTGTTATATGTTGATGTTTGCAGGAAAATACTGATACAGCTGAGGATATGAGACGTATGTTGATGATATCGGTTGGATCTAAATGGAAAGAATGGAAGCATGAAGCAAAAATAATTGGTTATGAGCCATACAACAACGATATCGAGCGCTTAGCTAAACGTCCAGACAGGGTAGAAGAAGACCAGTGGCGTGCATTAGTTCATTATTGGAGCTCTAATGAAGCAAAGGTATTCTCCGAGCATCAAGCATCTTCTTCTCTTGCCCTTAGCACATGCTATTAGCGCATTCCGTATGCGGATCATACTTTTTCCTTTAAATATTTTTATGTTTTTCCTCTGTAATTCTTCTTACCTTTTCTCTTTTTTCTTTTAAAAGTTTTATTCTTTGATATGATGTTTGGCCATGAATTATCTCTAATATATAAAATTATATGTAACTTTGCAAAACTTATATAACATTCATTAGTTTTCATCTCAGTATACCATTACGGAAACTAATATTTCAGAATTCAACCCTCCCCTCTCCCACCATGTTTCTGCCTCAGTCTCAACGAAAAATAAAAACTAAAAGAGTAGGGAATAGTTTTCTTAAGTGCAAGATGAATTGAGAATAGCTGAACATTTTCTTTTCCTTGGTAAAGGGTGAAATTGTTGTTTGTATTCAGAGGCGGATGCAGTGTACTGCCTACGGGTTCAGCTGAACCCATAACTTTCGATGCGGAGTAAGAATTTGTATTTAAAAATTCATTAAAATTGTAAAAATAGTAGATATGAACCCATAACTTTAAAAATATAATGGGTTCAATGTTAAAAACCTTAAATTTGAACCCATAAGATTTAAATCCTGGATCCGCCTCTGTTTGTATTGAACACCATTTTTGTAGTACAGAATCAATGCTGAACTCTGATATGAAAGTGCATTATTGATTATTGATATAACATTTGTTGCAAAAAAATTCATTATTATCGTAGAGGTAAATAGATTCTCCTACGTGAGCTATCTCATTTAGATTTTGTTTCAACCTTTCTTGGGCAGGTAGCTTTATGTGTGCTTACTTGTATTTAGCTTTTTAGGCCTGATCGTGTTTATATTTATTTAAATCTTGCAGAACCTCCATCGGGTGGAGTTATATTTTCTCCCTTCCTCTCACATCCCCCCACAACTAAAAAAATATCATCAATTGCATTATGATATTACAATATTTCAGTTATTGTTCGGTTTGGGCGGTTGCTTTCACTTTCTTGGATTTTTTGCTTTATGTTGTCCGTTTCTTTCTCTCTTCAGTTGCTAGTATTACATTCATTATCAATTTGTTTCTCTTTTAGAACATGAATCTGTTATTATTTTTGGTATTCTAATTGTTTTAGAGGAGGAAAGAATTCACTTTATTATAAAGGTATAATTCTTTTTTTTTTCTTGTGACTTCTTGTGCAGCATTCTTGAAGGAAGTGATGTCAATTACTGGCAGTGAAAAGCTTGACTTGTGGAGAGTTGGTTTTATAAGATTTAGTCTAGAAGTTGAGGAAAATTAATTCGAATTAGGAGTGATCTTAAAGTACTTACACATTGAAATTACTATCTTTTATGATTTAGTTAGATTTGAATTTTACGTGAGAATAAATCATTTGATTTGACATTATCTATCTTGTACTAAGTACGTTTTATATTGCTACTTTGTTCTTTGGTTACTGTGCTAAAAGATATTTGCTTTACATTTATTTTATGTTTGTTATAAAAGTTGACATTTGAGAATGTAAATGTGTTCATGATGAAACTAAACAGAGCATTATTATTTACATTTTAAAAAATATGATACCGACATTAATTTAAATGTCAAACATTTAATGCGATATTTTGCTATGTTGTAAAAGATATGTCACTATTTTTTTTAATGACATTCACATAAAGTGGAAACGACATTTTATATATGTTGTGAATTTTCTTAGCAACATTTACCAAAATGTCGGAAATTTCAATACGACATTTTGTGAAGATCATACGTAAATGTCGTATTTCTTTAGTAACATTAATCTAATTGTCGAAAATTTTAAGTGACATTTCCTATATGTTGTAAACTAAATGTCGTAATATTCTTACCGATATTTACCTAAATATCGTAAATTAAATGTCATAAATTTCTTATTGACATTTACCTAAATGTTGCAAAGTAAGTATCGTAAATTTCTTATCGACATTTACCTAAATGTTGTAAAATAAGTATCATAATTTCTTATTGACATTTACCTAAATGTCGTAAAGTAAGTGTCATAATTTCTTACCGACATTTACCTAAATGTCGGAAAATTACCGATATTGAAATTAACGACATTTGATGCAAATATAAATTAAATGTCGGTAAATAAATTTGTGACATTTAAACAGCTTAATACGACATTTATTAAATGTCGTCATATCTCCTGAAAGATAAATATTGCTAGATATTATATGTTGTGGCTAGGATTGAAGCTTCTCCTAACTCACATACATGGAGACAAATGATGAACATTAAGGTTAAATTAGAACATAAGATCAATTGGCGTATTTAAGCTGGAAATAGTAACTTTTGGTGGGATAATTGGACCAGCAAGGGTGCACTTGCTAGACTATTTCCAAACAATTGTATCTTCTCTAGAACTTCTGTTAGTGATTTCATTAATAATAGAGAATGCGATACTGCCAAGTTGACTAAAATATTAACTCCTCAAATGGTCCAACACGTTAGAAAATATTTCTATTGGAGACAATAGAAAAAAGACTATGCAATTTGAAACCTCAATGTAGATGGTCACTACTTCAATAAAACAGCATAATATCTTATCAGAGTTCATAGACAGAAGACCAACAACACTAGCAAGGTATGGCATTCTTCCCTTCCATTTAAATTTTCCTTTTTTTTCATGAAAATTTGTGCAAGGCAAAGTTCTTTTTATGAGATCATTACTCGATTTGAAAATCAATTACCCTCAAGATGTAAATACTGCTCCATACCTCATTGTGAGAGTATTCAAGGGAGAGCTTCTAATATTATCTGGAAACTCTTTCGGAGTCCATTGGTTGGCATACACCTACAAGGGTCTGTAAGGTAGGTTTTACAAAACTGGTGGACTGTAAAGCAAAAAAATATGATACACAAACTCCTTCTACATATTGTTCCCATTGTTATTAATTAGGAGATTTGGAAGAGCAGCTCTGCCTGCAAATATGATGATCAAAAAATATTTTATCCATTCCCAAGGTGCAACTCGAACATACCTTGGAGCAGAGCATGTGACACAATTGAGAGAATGAGACCAATATCAAACTGGAAGCTGGTTTTATGAAAAAGACCTACTGCTGGGAGAGTGAAGTTTAATACAGATGGGAGTTTTAAAATTGAAGGGCAGGCATAGATGGTATTATAAGAGATGATAATGGGAACATTATAATCGTGCATTCGTTGTTACAGTTAAATGCGACAGTAACAATATGGCTGAAGCTCTAGCAATACGCTTGGTTTTACAAATCTGGACTTGAAACTAGACTCACAATGCTTCAAGACAAATCTACCAACTAGTGGGGTGAGTCAGGCCTAGCCCCCCTCTGTAATCTTGTGCAAAGATTTATAAGGGCTACGACGACATTTAATAATTTACGACATTTATTTCACGACACTTTTTGAAACGTCACGTTAAATTTTTTTACATTTAATATACTGTCGGTAAATAAATAGTTTATAGCTTATTCTGTTTACGACATTTAGAAGTGTCGGGAAATTTGAGTGGCTGGTGACACTTATGCAACACATCCATTAATGTCAAAATTAAAATACTCATTGATGTTTTTGCAAAATATCCTGTAATGTAGAAACTAAAATTTTGTTTCGTTCACAGGAAAGCATAACCACCAAAGTTTAAATTATAGAAAACAAAAGATCTCTATAATTCATTCCAAGAATAAAATTGTGAAGCTATACATCTTTACAATTAAACAATGCTGGATTCAAACTAATATTGGGACAAGAGATCTCTTCACTTCTTCTACTCTTTTTTCCATTCCTTATGCTATTTTTTTTAAGGAGCTTCCTCTCCAAGTCGCTTGTGTACCTGCCTATTTGATAATCTCCTGAATTGAGAGAACAAGATTGTCTGACATAATAATCAAATGATAGCTAATACCACTAACTATTGCAGAATTCTAACTTTAAGTAATAAATTCCTTGGAAGAACATAAAGGAAATTGGAAACTCTATAAACTAGCAGTAGGATTTAATTGAAGATAACAACTATTCGCTTAAGTTGTTGCATGTTATCATAGCCCAATACTTATCTTTCTAAGTGAATTATCTCCTATTCAAGATAATATAACAAATGAAACTAACTCATAAAATCCACATAAAAACTGCAAAAATCAATTACATACTATTTTGTCTAAAAGAAATCAAGGAGAATACCAATATTATCATTGATTTGACAGAGATACACAATAGTTCAAATGTTAAACAAGTTGGTAAAAGTTGGTGGAGTATTGAATTTGGTGATATTGGAATCAACAATCCTAACCTTAGCAACCACTGTTAAGGAGCACACTATAATCACTCAGCAGAAGTTAATAATACAAGAAATAAACATGGAGCCCCAAGATCAGCATGCATCTAAATTGAGCTCTATGTAGTGCAAACCCTGCGAGAAACAAAACACGTTTGAATGAGACATACTTGATATACCATATATCAGTATACAAAAAATACAAAATATAACTTAAAAATATATATTTTTTTAGAACAAGACCAAATAGAGGTAAAACTAAAAATACATGCATAGCCAATTTCATCTAAACTCCATTATCAAGCAAAACTGTTTGTTCATCAGCTTGCCAAATGCCAAGTATGATCACAGAATATTTGTATCCTACTTGAAACCAGTGTCAGAATTGAAATAAGCGTTACCTCATATCCACATTCCCCCTTCCAAGAAATTGACACCAATGATAAATCTTTGCACTGGACTAGACCTATTAGCCAACAATCAACCATTTGAATATCTTTCAATGAAAAACCTGACAATATTCATTACTCTCCATTATAGTTAGACAATAAATTCCTTACTCAAGCAAGATGGAAAATCAAACAAAATTTAACTTAATGCTTTATCAAAAATAAAATGAAATTTACTTAGAAAACCAAGAAAAAAATCGTTACCTTCCACCAAGCACTCCAAACTAGTATATCGTATGACGATATGAAAGCGCTGCATAAAAGTAGCAAATATTTCAATAAAACACCAATTTTTGGTAGAAAAAGAAAATCATCAAAGCTACACACTATAAAAACTTAAAATTACTAAACTTAATTGTATAATTATCAATAAACGAAGATGTGTGAATAATAATCACGATGATACCCGATTGTAGCAGAGAAAGAGAGATCGAAAGACTTCATATTCGAATCAGTGAAAATAGACAGAATTCTTCTCTTAACATTACTAGAAATTCGGTAAAAACCGACCAACGTTGGTCGGTAATGGCCAAAAACCGACAAAAACGCGACCATTTATGTATGGACGGTATTTTTGTGGTCGGAAAGGCATACCGACCAAAGTTGGTCGGAAATTACCGACCAACTTTGGTCGGTCAATTAAATTAAAAAAAAAATATTGCAAAAAAAACCGACCAAAGTTGGTCGGTTTTTTCCGACCAAAGTTGGTCGGTATTTTAATTGTGTAATAAAAAGATTCACCATCTGGGAATCGAACCGGGGTTTGTACTATGGCAGGATATTATTCTACCACTAGATCATTGGTACATTTTGTTTTAAGACTATCTTTTATTTGATTTATACTCTTTAATTGTATTTTCGCACGAAAATAACCGACCAAAGTTGGTCGGTTTTATTAAAAAGTAAAATTACCGACCAACTTTGGTCGGTTTTTTAAATGACCGGTCGAATTAACCGACCAATTTTGGTCGGTTTTTTTAATATTAATTTTTATTTATTTTAATTAAAAAACCGACCAAAGTTGGTCGGTTTCTTGAAACATAAATTTCGCGGGACTCAAAAATAGTTTCCCGCATTTTTGCGCCAAAGAAAACCGACCAAAGTTGGTCGGTTTCGTAAAAAAAAAAAAATTTAAAATTTTTGAAAAACCGACCAACTTTGGTCGGTTTTTTGGTCGGTTTTTTGACCGACCAAAGTTGGTCGATCAAAGTTGATCGGTCGACCTTAGTCGGTTTTTGCCGAATTTCTAGTAGTGTAATTTTAAATAATATATCGTCTGTAGGAATTTGAACTCTACTGATCTCGTCCCAAGTCGCTACTTTGCTTTCTCAATCATTCTCGTCTACCACGGTATCAAAGGCAGAGAAGAAGCAACCGACGGAAAACATTCGAGCCGCTGTAGTAGAGTCAACCTGCAGTGGAGTAAAGTAGACCTAGAAAAATTACATCATTGGAGCAGCCGCTCTGGTTTAATTTATTTGTTTCACATATTAAAAGTTACACATTAGGTAAAAGTTCCCTTCTTTAATTTTAATTGTTCGTAACTGCTTATTAATATTGCGTCATTTAAATCAAAATGTCATAAAATCCTCACGTGTTTTATCAAATGTCATTATATTAGCAATATTTTTTAATAAATGTCACAAAAATAATCAATTTCTGACATTTATTATAAATGTCACTAAATAAATGTGGCTGTAGCCCACTGGGTAATTTAACCAAAAAAACAAAAAGGTGATAGTGTGATATACTCCAGCATGTCACAAGATGATAATATGAATTATGCACTCTACTACCGAATAACACGACTGACTTAGTCTCCTCAAACTTCACCCAAATTATCCCCAGATTACTTTCTTGACAAGTGAAAGAGATAAATCGATCTCTCTCCAATTTCCAACTTTTCCTAGCTTTTCACTAGTATCACATTTGATGTTCTCTATCTCACTTTATGGAACAACTATCACTAATTAAGAAAAATTAAAGAATGCTTGTTTAACCTCTAACCAACTAACTTCTTATTTTAGGTAATGTTTATATCAAGGGGAAAAATTAGTTGGATGAACTTGTACAGACCTTTATGTTTGATCCATATTTTGACCGGATCGATGAAAAGAGGTGATGTAACCAAAACTAAAGTATTCCAAGGACAAAATATTGTGTGTTGGCGTGACTAATTTAACAGTGCTTTATTATATTTTAATGCCGGTTTTATTGCATTTAGCTTCGGTTTGATAAATAAAAATTTTAAGACAGTTTTGTTGCATTTAGCGGGCTTTTAATTTTATTGTATTTAGCGGTATTTTTTATTGCATTTATTGGTGTATGGTAAATAATATTTTAAAAACTAAAATATTTAAAATTTAAGAAATAGAGAAATAGCGACAGTTTAGCGACGCTTTGATAAATAAAATTCAAGAAAATAAAAACGTTAGACAAAATATAAAACTAGCGGCGCTTTTGTTTTATTAAGTGGCGATTTTTTAGGCATTTAGCGGAGGTCTCATAAATTACATTTTCAGAATAAAAAATTTAGAAATAGCGGTGCTTTTGTTGTATTAAGCGGCACTATGCTAAATAAAATCTTAAAAAATGAAAAAAAGTAAGAAAACAATTGATAAAATGGCACTTTTGATGCATTTAGCAGTGCTTTCGTGAATAAATTAACGATGATTTTGTTAGTATTTAGCGGCACTTAGGTAAGATAAAACTTAAATAACAAAAAAGTTAGAAAATTTTAGATTTAGCGACACTTTTGTTACATTCAGCGAGGCTTCAACAAATAAATTTAAACCAATAAAAGTTTGAGCATTTTAGAAATAGCGGCGATTCTATTGCATTTAGCGATGCTTTTATTACATTTGACAGCACTTTAGTAAATTAAATTTAAAAATATAAAAAGACGTTTGAAAAAATTAGAAATAGCTACGCTTTTATTGAAAAATATGTTCACACCAATATACAAAAAGGTCGAAAACTCTGTTCACATCAATATACGAAAAACACTAAAAATATATTAAAGGAAAAAAATGCTAGTCCTCAGAAGGTTTCCACAGTATGGTAAGTTTATTTTGGAGTAACGGATGCCCAACTTTCTTGCCGAAAACCTTGACTATAATAGAGAACGTCCAAGGGGAGTAAAGGCGGGATTTATCTGATGTTGATAGAGGAATGAACGTATCAGAATGCGCATTATTATCACTTTCATCTGCTAGGTCGAGGTCGTTGTGTATGGACTGATAAGCAGTAGGGCAGGGGGAGAGTTGGGTATTGGAGACTAGTGTATGTAGGAAGGTTGGGGTGGTAGAAGTGGGTGGTGGCAGGTCGATGTGCATAGTATGGAGGTCAGGAGGGTCTGTATTATATCATTTATTAAAATTTGTTTAATTATTTGACACTATATAAGAGTTTTATATATTTTTAATTTAACCTCCTATCCTCTTGTTTAAAAAGATGCAATTTATTTTCAGTTCTAAATTTAAAAAGGAGAAGCCAATTAACTACCATTTTGATTAATTTGTTCGTTAAAATTAATACTTTTAATGTGTCTGTCTGTTTTCTATTTTTCCTCTTTGCAAAAAAAAAAAAAAAAAAAAAAAACCAAAACAATGACGAAAATATAAAGCTATCATATGTAATGTACTTTGCTCTTAGGGAATTGAATTTAATCAGGACGTCGATATCTCGGGTCCTTGGATCACTTTTAAAAAAGAATCCCATGGTTTCGTTTCGAGGCCTGACTAATACGAATTCGCTCATGAAAATTTAACTTTAGGGATAAATCGCTCCTTACGTAAAGCGACTTTATTTTCAGAGGTCGAACCCGAAATATCTAGTTACGCCTTAGTCTACACATTTGCAGCCACTATTAGACTGCCCTCAGTTTTGGATTTGATTTAAATGTTTAATTTATAAATTTTAAATCTCAACTTTTTTTTCTACTTTTTTATTTGAGAAATCAACTCGTGTTTATTGATGTTTCAGAAAATGAGGAACATAAGAACAAACTTGATTATATTGATCTCGTACTAACCTTGCTTTTTAAGGTGAGAATTGGTATATATCAGCAGCATCAAAGACAAGAACCTAGCTAGAAAAGAACCCAAGAAGATTTTCAATAGTGAAGACGAGATTTCGATAAGCATCTTTAACTTCATATCCATGGCCAGCACTGTTAGCCCAACTACATCTCAGGCCCAATTGACACAGCCCCAATCGGATAAAGGGAAACAGAAGGCCATTTTATAACATCTGTTGTAGTGTAGTAATGGATGTATTTTTACAATTGTTTTTCTCCTTTACACTTGTAAATATAAATAGTCTTTACACAATAATAAAATTAGTTTTGGTCAATTACATTTGACCGACTCACTCGTCTCTCTCTTCTTCTCTCTTCTTCTCTCAACCCTTTCAGGGTTTTCTTCTTTCAATTCCGCCATAGCCAACAAACTTCTAATCTAACATGGTATCAGAGCAAGAATATAGATTCCTCTCGTCGCAAGCTTTCTTCCGAGGGTAATCTTGTTTGAAATTGTCAGAGTTTGATTATGATAATCGACGTTCAGAGTACGTTCGTAAAATTTGGAGATTTTTTCAATCTTCACGTTTAATCAATTTTTCGTGCTTGGATCATCACTAATCTTCAAGTTTCTCGAGAGTTTTTGCTGTATTTCTCTACCTAGGGTTCATGGTTGAACAAGACCTTACTTCTTCGGGTGTTCAAAAAAGGGACGGTATCGTTGTTACTCCTAATCACAAGCCTTGATATTTTTCATTGTTGATGTTCATTGCATGTACTTGATTTAGATCCATCTTTGATTACTCAACATACTGCTGTAATTTCTTAGTGTTAGCTTTAGTTACTGCTGAAAATGGGTAGTGACTCTACTTCACCTTCCAACGGATTTGCTTCATTTTCCTTGGATTCCTCACATCTCTTTTATATTCATCCCTCGGATAATCCCGGGAGTCAACTAGTATATGTACTATTCAGTGGTTGTGGGTTTGTGTTATGGCGTAATAATATGCTTACTTCCCTCTCTGCAAAGACCAAGCTCAGTTTATTAGATGGCAGAGTCAACCAACCCACTCCTCATTCCCCTTATTATCCATATTAGGAAGGGTGCAATGATATGGTTAAAGCCCGAATAACTAATTCGGTATCTAGAGAAATAGCTATTAGTGTGATGTGTTTTAAAACTTCTAAGGAAGTCTGGAAAGATATAAATGAAAGGTTTGGTTAGTCAAATTAGTCTAAATATATCCAAATACAAAGGGAGATCAACTCTACTACTCAAGGCTCCTCTGATATAGCTTCTTACTTCACCAAAATGAGGAGTTTGTGGGATGAGCTGAATTCATCATATGCAGGTCATGTTTGTTCATGTGGTGCACTGCCTAAGTTCATAGAGGATCAACAGTTATTCCAATTTCTTAATGGTATTAATGAGTCCTACACAACTGTTAAGAGTGTCATTATGTTGATGAATCCCCTTCCACCAATCAGCAAAGCTTATAGCCCCCTGCAACAAGATGAGAGTCAAAGAGAAGCTTATTCTGCTGCTCCAAACTTCTCTGGTGATGCCACCTCTTTATGGGTGTTTCCCGATACCTCTACCACAAATAGGAATTTCAGTCAAAAGGTGAATTTTGAGACCAGGAAAACTACTCCAAATGTCTCCTGCAAGTACTGCAAGAAGCCTGGCCACAGTGTAGACAAATGCTACATACTTCATGGGTTCCCTGCTGATTTTAAATTCACCAGGATTAAGAAGTATGCTTCTTGTGTCCAGACTGAAAGTCCACCCTCATTTGCTGTCACTTCCACATCTCAGCATACTAATACCTCAACCCCTGGATTCACCAAGGAGCAGTATCAACACCTGATGACCTTATTCCAGCAAGCTCAGATGTCTAATACTTCCACACCTGATACCTCCAATGTGGACCATTCTGCTTTTGCACACTTTGCAGGTTTGTTCAGTAAGTATGCTGTAGATTCTGAGGGTTCTCATGTGTGTTCATCCTCTCAATTAGGTGTCAATCCTTTTATCTTAGATACATGTGCTACTAATCACATAACTCCACACAAACATCTTCTTTGTAATGTTCAACCATTAATCAAGCCTTTTTATGTCACTTTACCTAATGGATATAAAGCTAAAGTTATATCAATTGGATATTTGTATCTTAGACATGATATAATTTTACTTCATGTTCTTTTTGTGCCATCCTTTCACTTCAATTTAATATCAGTTCATCAGCTTATCTGTCAGCTAGATTGTTAAGCACATTTTACCAAAATAATTTGTTCTTTACAGGGCCCTTCTCTGAAGAGGCCACTGGAAATTGGTAAAGCTTCAGGCAGGCTGTACGATCTCCATCCAGATACTGACCTCTTCCCTGTTCCATCTAGTTCTATGAATGTTTCTTCTTCTAGTACTTTACCAAATTCTGTTTCAATTGTATCTGATAAGTCCAACCATGTTGTTACACATGCTAATGGTACTCATGCTTGTAATCAGTCACATTGCCTTAATAAATTGGACTTGTTTTGGCATCAAAGATTAGAACACATGCCTTATCATAGAATGAAAACTATTCCTTTCTTGTTTGATAAAATATCTTCCAAGCAAAATTTTATGTGACACGTTTGTCCACTAGCAAGACAACAGAGAATTCCTTTTCTTGAAAGTGTTATACACTCTTCTGCTCCTTTTCAATTAGTACTTATTGACATTTGGGGTCCTTATTACACTAGAACTTACAGTGGCTTCAGATATTTTCTAACTTTGGTTGATGATTATACTAGAGTCACATAGACTCACCTTCTTTCTTGCAAGAGCAATGCTCTTTCTATCCTTAAAGCTTTTACTATCATGGTCAAAGTTCACTTTCAATCATCTGTTAAAACTTTTAGGTCAGACAATGCCTTTGTTGGTGGCAGTTCTGAAGCCACCAAGTTATTCTCAAGCCAAGGCATTGTACATCGGACCACTATCCCACACACTCCTCAACAAAATGGGGTGGTTGAAAGGAAACAAAAACACTTATTGAAAGTATCTAGGGCTCTTCTTTTTCAATCTAACATTCCCCTTAAATATTAGGGTGACTGTGTTCTAACTGTCACTTATCTTATAAATAGACTTCCTTCTGTTGTTTTGAAGAACCTTTCCCCTTATAAGAAATTGCATGGCCTCCCTCCACTTTATAATCACCTGAAATCTTTTGGATGTTTATGCTTTGCTACTTCACCTAAGTTTGACAGAGACAAATTCCAGGCAAGAGCAATTCCTTCTATTTTCTTGGGGTGCCTCTTTGGCAAAAAAGGCTACAAACTTCTTAATCTCACTACTCATTCCATTTTTTTTTTCTAGGGATGTGGTTTTTCATGAACATATCTTTCCCTATAAATCTGATCATCCTTTTGTCTTTCCCTCTTATTCCACATCAGATTTTGTAGATTCTGCAACCTCATTTTCTTTACCTTCTCCTACTCCTGCTATTTATGCACCCCAAGACTCTCTTGTTCCCTCATTTCCTTCTCCTACCCCTCTCTCTTTTCCTCCACCTTTGAGTAAATCCACCAGAACAGTCCAACAACCTTCCTATCTCAAAGACTATGTATGTTCTTCTGTCCTTTCCTCTAATTCTCTTCCTAACTTTTCCAAGGTATGTTCTGTTGAGATACATATGCATGAGCCCTAGTTCTACCAGTAGGTTGCCTCATATTCTACTTGGCAGGAGGCCATGCTAAAGGAATTCCAAGCCCTTGAGGCAAACCAGACTTGGGATATTGTCCCTCTACCTCCTCAAAAGAAAGTTATTCCTTGTAAATGGGTTTACAAAATCAAACAAAGAGTTGATGGTTCTATTGAAAGGTATAAGGCCAGGTTAGTCATTAGGGGTGACACTTAAAAGGAGGGTATTTATTTCACTGAAACTGTTTTCCTTGTTGTCAAGTTAACCACCATCAAGTGCTTACTCACTTTAGCCACTAAGTGAGGCTGGACTATTTTTCAACTTGATGTGAACAATGCCTTCCTCCATGGGGATCTCTATGAAGAGGTTTATATGAAGGTTCCACCTGGTCTTGATGTGTTTGCCCTCTCTTCTTCTTCTCCCCTGGTTTGCAGACTAAAGAAGTCACTCTATGGCATTAGGCAAGCTTCTAGACAGTGGTTTTCAAAACTGTCTGAAGCTTTACAACCGAGAGGCTACATTTCCAGCATTAATGATTATTCTTTATTCACCAAGGTCTCCTCTACTTCTCTCATTGTATTGGTTGTGTATGTTGATGACATACTGCTTGCTGGTAATGATGTTCTTGAGATGAACTCTTTGAAGTCCTTCTTGGATGCTCAATTCAAAATCAAGGACCTGGGATCAGTTCACTACTTTTTGGGTTTAGAGATATCTCTTCTTTCTCAAGGTTATGTGATGAGACAATACAAGTATACTTCTCACCTCTTATCTGAATTTAACTGTCAATATTTCTCTCCTGTCATGACCCCTTTGGACCCTTCTGTGAAACTGGTTTTAGACATGGGGGAGCCTGTTTCAGATTCTAGCTTGTATATGAGATTGATTGGGAGGCTCAATTTTTCGTAACACATTAGGCCCGATATCTCCTTCTCAGTTCAACACTTAAAGTCAATTTCTTCAAAAACCTCAAGTGCCCCATATGTTGGCAGCCTTACATGTCCTCGGGTATTTGCTTAATGATCCAGCTCAAGGGGTGCTCCTCTCCAACTCATCTGATTTATCCCTCACAGATTACTCTAACTTTGATTGGGCTGCATGTGCCATTTCTCGCAAATCTGTCACTAGCTATTATATTACACTTGATGGTAGCCCCATTTCTTGAAAAAGCAAAAAACAGCCCACTATCTCCTTGTCTTCAGCTGAAGCTGAATACAGAGCACTTCGCAAAGTTTCAGTTGAGGTTTCTTGGCTACTCAGGCTGCTGCATGACCTTGGTTTGTCTATCTCCAATCCAGTTCCAATCTATTGTGACAATCAGGCAGCTCTTCATATTGCCAAGAGCCCAGTTTTTCACGAGCGCACCAAACATATTGAGATTGACTACCATTATGTGTGCACTTGCTTGTAGACTGGTATGATTTCTTTGCATTTTCTCCAGTACCAACCAGTTGGCCGACATCATGACCAAGGCTCTTCCTGGTCAGGTTCATCATGGATTACTTTGCAAGCTAGATGTATTCTCACCCTCAAGCTTGGGGGGGAGGGTGTTAGCCCAGCTACATCTCAGGCCCAATTGACACAGGCCCAACCGGATAAAGGGAAACAGAAGGCCCTTTTATAACATCTGTTGTAGTGTAGTAATGGATGTATTTTTATAATTGTTTTTCTCCTTTACACTTGTAAATATAAATAGTCTTTACAAAATAATAAAATTAATTTTGGTCAATTACATTTGACTGACTCACCCGTCTCTCTCTTCTTTTCTCAACCCTTCTTCTAGGGTTTTCTTCTTTCAATTCCGCCACAGCCAACAAGCTTCTAATCTAACAAGCACAGAAGTAAACCTTCTTCTTAATGGATAGTTGAAGGGGTTGAGGAGAACAGAATTGTGGACCAATCACAACTGTTTGATTAGCTCCTTCCATGTAGAATTTGTTGCCGTTATTTAAATAGTTTTACCTATAGATAGGATCGATTATAAAAAATGGTATTCGAATTCTTTGCAATTATAGTCTAATTTATACTGAACACTAGAACCGTGTATGCTATGGTTATACACAAAAGCGGTGAAAGAATAATAAAAAAAAAATTTATTTACATGAATTATTTGACAAGTCGTTCATGCTACAGTACTTGTGAAAGAATAATCAAGGATAACATAAACAACATAGGAAGTTGCATTAATTAACCAATTGAAAATCTACGAACCAAACAAAAACAAATACTAGTCTATAAGATTCAAAGGTTGAAACGTAATCTAGGGATAAGGTACCTTGGATAGATTAATGAAGTATGATAATTCGGGACCTTTTTTTTTTTTCTTTTGACTTTGATTTTTGTTAACCACATGTTTTTTTCCTTCTAAGATCAGAATTTGAAAAGTCCACGGTGTCTTCGTGGCTCAAAGTGAGATATTTTGAAGCAAAAAAACAAAAACAAATTAAACTGGAATATAGACAAATTAGTCAATTGGTTTTGTGGCTCTTTACTGTCTGTGACTATTCGATAAGTCGTTTTGAGTTCTAGCCCTTATTTTCGTGTTCCGAGATCAGTATTAGCTCCATTTAGTATTTTTCGATTTGCGTGCGCAATTCGTGTCTTTTTCCGAAAAGATTTTATGTGAAAATTTGAAGAAAACATGATTTTTAGCTTTAAAAATAACTTGAGTTGACTACGGTCAATATTTTGTGTAAATGACCATGGATCAGTATTTTGACGATCCCGGAGGGTCCATATCATGATTTTGGACTGGGGCGTATGTCCGGAATTGAATTCAAAAGTCCCTAACTTGATTTGTCGAAAACTAATAACTTGAAGGTTTAAAGATTTTCTAGGTTTGACCGTAGGTTGACTATATGGCTACCGGGTTCGGATTTCGGTTCCGAAACTGGTATAGGTTCATTTTGCTATTTGAAACTTGTCTGCAAAATTTGGTACAAAACGGAGTTGATTTGATAGGATTCAGACGCTCGGTTGTGAATTTGGAAGTTCTTGAGTTTGTTTGAAAATTTCATGCATTTTGATGTTCGATTCTTAGTTCTAGGTGTTATTTTGGTATTTTAATCGCGCGAGCAAATTCGTATGATGTTATTACACTTGTGTGCATGTTTGATTTGGAGCCCGAGGGGCTCGGGTGAGTTTTGGATAGGCTACG
Organism: Nicotiana tomentosiformis; assembly: GCF_000390325.3. NCBI lineage: Eukaryota > Viridiplantae > Streptophyta > Magnoliopsida > Solanales > Solanaceae > Nicotiana > Nicotiana tomentosiformis. The sequence continues at coordinate 73,143,230 of NC_090818.1, read as the reverse complement.
GGTCATTTTTGGACTCAGAGTTACAGGTTTCAGCTATTTGCTGGTGTCTGATGCTATGTACTTCGCGATCGCGAAGGGGAAATCGGGACAGGGGTGGAGTTCGTCTTCGCGAACGTGGAGAACAGGTCGCGAACGCGAAGCGGTGGAGGGCTTACCCTTCGCGAACGCGACCATTCACTCGCGCACGAAGCTTTAAGGGGATTCTAGGGAAGGCAGGTAATTACCCTACGTGAATGCAGGTGTTGGCACACGAATACGAATGCATGGGGAGCAAGCCTTCGCGAACGCGAAGGGTTTCTCGCGAACGCGAATGCCTTCTGGCCGCTAATGCTTTGCGACCGCATCAGGTGTTTCGCGAACGTGAAGAAAACCTTGCGCCCAGTGATTTAAACTTCTAAAAATTGGGATTCTTCTCATTTTTCATCATTTTCAAGTTTGAGCTCGGCCTAGAGGCGATTTTGAAGAGATTTTTCATCTCAGCTTCATAGGTTAGTAGACTTTTAACTCGTTTCCTTACATTTTCATAAATATCCATTGATTTTTAACCTTTAATCTATGCTTTTTTATTGTAGAAATTAGGGATTTAGGTAGAAGTTAGAGAATTTGAGAATTTGAGATTTAGTCCTCAAATTGAGGGCGGAATTCGACACTAATCACATAACCGGGCTCGGGATGAATGGGTAATTGGGTTTTGGTTCGAATCTTAGATTTTGACCAAGCGGGCCTGGGGTTGACTTTTTCCAAAATCATTACATATGCTATCTTTTTCACTCGTGGGTAGTGTAGAAAATTAGTAACTTGAAGGTTTAAAGATTTTCGAGGTTTGACCGTAGGTTGACTTTATGGATATCAGGTTCAAATTTCGGTTCCGGAACCTAATATATGTTCATTTTGCTATTTGAAACTTGTCTACAAAATTTGGTGTAAAATAGAGTTGATTTGATAGGGTTCGGATACTCGATTGTGAATTTGAAAGTTCTTGAGTTTCTTTGAAAATTTCATATATTTTGATATCCGATTCGTAGTTCTAGGTGTTATTTTGGTGTTTTGATCGCTCGAGCGATTTCATATGATGTTATTACTTGTGTGCATGTTTAGTTTGGAGCCCGAGGGGCTCCGGTGAGCTTCGGATAGGCTACGGGGTCATTTTTGGACTTTGAGTTGCATGTTTCAGCTATTTACTGGTTTCTCATGCTATGTGCTTCGCGATAGCGAAGCCACTCTTGCGCTCGCGAAGGGTTTTCTGTACAGGTTTTTATGTAGATGTCTTGTCATAGCCTCATCACTACGTCGTCGAGGTTAGGCTCGATACTTACGAAGTACATTTGGTCGGTTGTACTCACACTACACTTCTGCACTTCTTGTGCAGATGCCGATGCTGATCCTAGCAGCGTTTAGTGATTTTTCTGCTCTGATTCAGCCACAACTGGAGACTTGAGGTATAGCTGTACGACGTCCTCAACCCTAAAGTCCCCTTCTTTATCTATCATACTGTTTATCTAGCTTCAGACAATTGTATTTATTTTAGACCATGTATGCAGTATTCTAGTAGCTCTGTACTTGTGACTCCGAATTTTTGGGAGTAATTAGCATCACGTTACTTTTATTCACTGTGTTAAATTTGGAGTTTATTTCTCGTTTAATGTCATCACTTTGAATTAATTATTAAAAATTAATTAATTACTTTATTAACGTCGAATTGCCTTGCAAGTGGATGTTATACGCCATCACGATTCCGAGGTTGGGAATTTCGGGTCATGACATTTACAAACTTGTTTTTAGTTTTACGATCCTACCTCTTTTTTTTTTATACATGAGAGATTTATTTTTACACATAAAAGATCTAAAAAAGTCATTTTTTAATTTTAAAATTGTAAAAAGGTATGATGTTTGAATAACACCAAAATTGAGCACCTGAAAACATATACATTTCTTGACGATTTCCAATGTCATATTGTGTTTATAATTCAAAAGTATAACGTCAAGGAATATATGTCAGGGGCTCATGGCTCGTTTTCTTGCTGTATGTTTGGAGTTCGGACCAAAAAAAGGAAAAAAAGAATAACTTTGTATGTAAAATTCAATAATCAAAGCAAGTAGCCAAGACCCAAGTACACCAAAAATAAAAATGGAACTATCTTAAGGGAACAACTAGACAATAGATTATATCTTTCATACTTTCTGTTAACTAGTTCCACCATTTCAGTTTACGTGAATGCATTATCTTTTTAGTTGATTTTAAAAAGAATTATGGTTTTCTAAATTTAAAATATACATGTTAATTGGGTCGGGCTGACCCGTTTACAGTCCGGTTCAGTCCGGTACTATAGCGTGGGGGCGGGTTGGGACGGGTTGGGCAGGGAGCGGGTTTCAAACGAACAATTTTTTAATACCGGTGCACCGAAACCCGCTAAGCCCGTTAACCCATTAATGGGTTGTTAACGGGCTACAACCCGGTTCAGTCCGTTAACCCGTTAACGGGTTGTTAACGGGCTACAGTCCGGTTCAGCCCGTTTATTAACATTTTTATTTTTATTTTTTATGGACCAACTTAAACTCCTGATATTGACACTTGTATTTCTTATCTACACAAACATTTAGAAACATTATATAATTATTATGCCAACATTGTTGATGCTTCTTCTGCTGTAGATGCAAATATTCCTTCAAGTCCAGTTTCAACAACTGGGACCAATGCTTTGGATGATAATGATGGTGTTGAAGATTATTTGATTTGGTCTACAATAGGGGAGCATCAAGCCTTCAACAAACCAGTAGCAGGAATAACAATGAACTTCAATTCTACTTGCAAAAGTCAGCAGAGCCCCGCACAAAGGAATTTCTACCATTGGGTTGGTGGAGGAGCAACTCAAATCAATTTCCTGTTCTTTCGGCCATGGCTCGAGACGTGCTAAATGTGCCGATTTCAACATTCACATCAGAGAGCGCATTTAGCCAAGCAAGACAGCAACTAGGAGATACCCGTCATTCATTGGGTAGCAACGCTTTGAAAATTTTAGTGTGCTTCAGAGATTGGATAAGATCAGAACGACGAAATCAAGGGCGTGACGAGGTAGATGAAGCGGAGGACCAAGAAACTGGAGATATAATGGTTTATGGTTCTGATTCAACCAATGCCGGAAACCAAAAACCTCATGTTGACATGGATGAACTTATAAAAATGATGCAAAGCATGTGATGTACTATTTGTTTTTTTATAATTGTTGTAAAATTTTAATTTGCAAGTTCAAAAATAACAAAATACAAAAAAAACTTGCAACTTAATTTGAAGTATTATATATTATTCAATAAAAATATCAAATGAAAGTCTTCGGAGCTTGATCCTTACATATAGTTCTTATTAAATAATTTTTTGTAGCCACTTACTTTCAAATTTTAATTTTAACATTATAAAATTTAAATTTCAAATTTAAAATTTTAAACTTCAAAGTTTAATTCTAAGCCTTAAAAGTTTACAAACACTTAAGTAGTTAAGTATCAATAACATTGAATAAGAAAAATAAAATTTACTTAAAAAAATAAATAAAAATTCACGGCCCGCTAACAACCCGCTAACAGCCCGGGAACAACCCTCTAAGCCCGAACCCGGACGGACAAAAAAAAACCCGAAAAATTACAGCCCGCTAACGCAGCCCGCTAACAGCCCGCAACGTTAAATGGACGGGCTGATTGTTTTTTGTCCAGCCCGTCCCAACCCGCCCGTTAAACACCCCTAATTTAAAAATAAATATTATATAAATTTCTGTTTTATCCTTACTGAATTTGTTTTTATGACCATACCAATGTAATAAAATGTCTAAGACCACAAAATTTTAAAGTTTTAAAATTACATAATTATTATGACATATTTACTATTACAAGTTCGAAAAATTTCTTTTTTTCTTTAAACTTCGTGCATATTAAAACTTTGCCACATAAATTCGAACAAAAGGAGTACTATAGGTAAAGAAATAAAAATAAAAACTCTTCCAAAGAAAGTTGGGCCTAAAGAGAAAATAGTCCTAGACCCAGCGAATGTATAGAAAGCTCTATTCTCCCCCATTGGACCTAGTCTATGGGCTTCCTTCATCGTCCCAACTCCCATAAAAGTCCACAGCAGTCTTTGATCTCTGCAATCACACACTTGTTCTGAAATGTCTATGTTCAGACAATCCATACGAGGAATACAAATTACCTCACTTCACAGAATCATACACTCTTCTTCACATTCATTTTCAGCTAGAACAAAAACCTCTGCTGACAATTACTACCTTCGTAAAAAAAGAAAATGTCCATTTTCACCTTACAAAACTAAGTGGCAAGAAACACTCTTTACTCATCAATTAGCCGTGCAAAAATTAGTAGAATCAACTCATAAATCCCCTAAAAAAACCAATTTTTTATCTGTTCTTATCGATTCGTTTGCTGCTTACAAATGTGAACCAACTCCAAATGCTTACTTTTTCATCCTCAAAACACTTACCAAGAACCCTTCCACATGGGATCAAATCCCTCAAGTTCTTGATCACATTCATAAAGTTGAAAACTTTGAGACACTAATACATATTCACTTATTTGATTAAGTTTTATGGGTATTCTAACATGGTCCCTTTGGCAGTTGAGGTATTTTTTACTATGCCAGCTTTTAGATGCAACCCAAGTGTGAAATCTTTGAATACTTTGATTTGGGTTCTTTGTAAGAACAAATATGATTTCAAGATTGTGCTTTTAGTTTTGGTTAAGAGTCAGTTTATGAATATTTGGGTTGAAGAATCAACATTCAAGATTTTGATTAGGGCACTCTATAGAATTGGAAAGGAAAATAATGCTGTTGATTTGTTGAATTTAATGGTGGATAGTGGGTTTGATCTTGATGGAAAGATTTGTTCTTTGATATTATATACTATGTGTGCGCAAAAGGCATGTGAGGGGGTTGAGATTTTGGATGTTTTGGATAAAAAGAGGGAACTAGGATACAGTCCAAAAAGGGTGGATTTATGCAATGTGATTAGGTTTTATGTGAAAAATCGAAAAGGAGTTGATGCTTTGGAGGTGTTGAGTAAGTTGAAGATGAGTGGAATGGTACCTGATATTGTATGTCACAATTTGGTTTTGAATGGATTGATTTTGGAAGGAGAGTATGAAAGTGCAGATGAAGTGTTTGATGAAATAGTTGTACTAGGTTTAGTTCCTGATATTGTAACTTATAATGTGTATATTAATGGTTTGTGTAAGCAGAATAAAGTGGATGAGGTAGTAAGAATGCTTAGTTATATGGAGGAACTGGGGTGTAAACCTGAAATGAACACTTATTATACTATATTGGAGGCTTTGTGTAGGAGAGGGATGTTGTCCTATGCAAAAGAAGTTTTTTGGAAAATGAAACTAAAGGGTTTGCAACTGAATTCACTGATATATGACATTTTAGTTAACTGCATGATTAGAGAGGGTGAAGTTGAGGAAGCCTGTAATGTGCTAGGTGAAATGGTAGGCAGGGGCTTCGTTCCTCAGTCAATTACATTTGATGGATTAGTGCATCTTCTGTGCCAGAGGGGTTTGTTTTCTGAGGCGATGGAATTGCTTCCGGAAATGGTCGTCAAAAACATCGTTCCTGGAATTAGATCATGGGAAGCATTAGTTGTTCACTGTCTTTCACAAACACAAAATTTTGATGGGTTTATTCAAGTTTCTCAATCGGCCTTTTTTGGTGGGAGGAATAGTGCATGAAGGCAGCGAGAACAAGTCACGCAATTAGAGGAGTAAGCCCTTCCGACATGTCAAGTTTTATATGAACAAGGTTGAAGATGAAGAAGCTACTTTCGAAGTAACTGAAAGGAAAGAAATGACTGAAGTGGGAGAGTCAAGAGTCTAAAAGAGAATTCCACTAAGTGAGGAACAAAAAAATGTAGAAATAGAAGTTGCTTCCGAGACAAAGGGGACTAAATAAAAACAAAAGGTGTCCATTGAACAAAGAAAATATATGGTGATTGCCTAATTGAATTGATTAGATCATGTAGGTAACGAATGCATACAGGGTAGTTGCGTAACAATCACCTTTGTCTGGGAAAAACAGTTGCAATTGAAACAGTTGAAAGTTCTGTGAGACTATTATATTGCTTTCACTTGGAAAATGGATTTATGTGCATTGCTGCACTGCACCATGCAATGGCATGGAAGTATGAATGATGCAAGAGAAGCCATGCTTTGATTAAAATGATGGGCAACATATGCACTGTACTACAGGATGAAGTTGCTCATGGTTTAGCAACCTTGTCCTACTTCAATCCCCAAAAATATTCAATGCATTTCTTTGTATATATTTTACAATTTTTTTTTCCACATGTTACTATCCTAGTTTCTTTTTGTGCTTTGCAATACTTATGTTGCTCTCTTCTATCATTAACCGTTGATCGTGCTCCTTCATTATTTGCACGCTTAGGTAGGAGTATTTGTATAGGGTAAAATTGATTCATAATAAATGATCGAATGATAGCGCGACATGTGGAGCCGATGACAGGTAGAAAAAAAATCAAGTAACAACCAGTGTTGGGGAGCAACAGTTGCAGATGGTATCGGATAAACCCCGAGTGGGGCTTGGTCAACGGGAGTAGTTCGAATGCTTGCCATTGGATAATATTCAATGAAGAATATTCTCCAATATTAAATGGGCAGCCGTTGCAGAGAATATTTGCATTAATGGCCTGCCGTTACATATTCATCAATGGCCCCTTTATTGTTATTTAAGAAGGGCTTGATCCTAGGATTTTGTTTCCTTAGGTATAACTATAAATAGTAGGCTCAACAGCCATTGTAACACACGAAATTCTTGGCGAAAAACTTATGCTATATTCCATTTTCAAGCTTAATCAAATAACTTTATTCCCTCTTCTACATTGTTCTCATTTCTGTCCTCAGAGACATTGCTCTCGGAGCCAAACTTGTCATTTCCTTCGATTTTAACCGCTAAGTCTTATTTTTATTCTTGTTTATTTATCATTTTTGGATCAAATCAGTTCGCTTGTCTATAAACCACGTAACAAATACAACTGTATCGTTTTACGGGTAAACAGTTTGGCGCCAAACTGTATGGCTTAGACAATTGCGTAATTAAGTTAATCCTTGCGTTTATTACTAACTTGTTTGATTCTTTGTTCCTTAGCAAGAAATCGAAAATGGCAGCTAACGATGTCAACATCGCACACAACGTTGAGGGACATGAAAATCTGCATCAACATGTGGATTCGATCACGACACCTATAACTAGGGGGATGAGGCAACCCCGGTTCGTGGAGGACAGTACCCCCAACATGTACGGGAGCCAACTCCCGATGACGCGAAAGAGGAACACGTTGCAAAAACAGTAAGAATCCTATAAGAGTAACAGAAAGCCATCATGGGCCACTTCTTAAGGCAGGATCAGGTAATGACGGAATTGAAGCAAGGGTTGTCAGGGCGCTCCAACAACGCAAATGGAAGGGGTCCGGTTCTTCCTGGCGCTCCTGCAAATCAAATGGCCCAAAGAGTTGATAACAATACCTTGAAGGGTGAGGTTAGTTTCGACTGTGCCGAGGGGACCGATAGCGGATCTGACAACGATAACAGTAATGATCCATTCAAAAACGAACTCACGAGATTTATGTGGGAAATGAGCGAACGGATGGATCAAAATACGAAGGAGTTTCATGCCCGAATGGATCAGTTTCACGCCCGAATGCCATTTAAGCCGAGCGTAACATCAGAGTTAATTCCGAAGAGGTTCAAGATGCCGGACATACTGAAGTACGATGGGACTTTGGACCCTTAGGAGCACATCACAACCTATACAACAGCTGTGAAAGAGAATGATTTGGCTCAATATGAGATCGAATCGATTATGCAGAAAAGGTTTGGAGAAACCCTCATGAAGGGGGCCTTGACATGGTATTCACGAACCCGAGCATTCAATTGACTATTTTGAAATGCTTATATATTCATTCATTAAGGCCCATGTTGGGGCCAGAAAGGTCCAACCCAGGAAGGCAGACATATTCAGGATTGCACAAGGCGAGTCCGAATTGTTACGGGAATTGGTGATCAAATTCCAGAAAGAAAGGATGCTGCTATCGTCCATACCAGACGAATGGGCGGCAGAGGCGTTCACAAAGGGTTTGAATCCGAAGAGCTCCGACGCCTCCCAAAAACTGAAGGAAAGTTTGCTTTAATTCCAAGCGACTACATGGGAGATGTTCATAACCGCTATGAGTCAAAAATAAGGATAGAAGACGATCAGCTCGGGTTCCCAACATCAACTAAGGGACGGGACCGAGACAAGAACTAGGATAAGTTCAAAGGTGATTTCAATGCGGACCGACGGTCTTCTAAATGTCATTTCTTTCCATACGAGAGAACCGAAGGACGCGGCGACAAAGGCTTTCGGTCCTTGGATAGGTTCGCTCCCGACAGAAGAACTGACTGTGGTCGGAGAAACAGATCATTGCAAGAAAAAGAAGTACAGGGGGCTCGGGATCCCACATGTCCCACGTTGTCAGATTATAATTTCAACATCAACGTAGTGGAGTTGGTATGAGCAATAAGGTATATAAAAAAAACACGATTCCCAAAGCCAATCAGGTCTGATACCAGCCAGAGGGATCCTAACTTATGGTGCTAATATCATGGGACTCACGACCACAAAATTGGGGACTGTCGGTATCTGCGCGAAAAGGTGGGACGTTGTTGAAGAACGAATATCTCAGGAAGTTCTTGAGCGACCAGGCTAAGAACAATTATGACTGTAGCCGGGATAATGCGGAGCCTTCAAAGATAGTGGAAGATCCTCCTCGATTGGCTATCAACATGATTTGGAGGGAATGAAATCAATGGTGTAACCTTCTCGACAGCCAAGAAGACAAAGGTTTCAGTGACTCACAGCAAGAGACTCCGGGAGGCCACTGAAGACGATATCACCTTCACGGAGGAAGACGCTGACGAACTTCTTCTTCCACATAATGATGCTCTGGTAATCTCTCTCAATGTCTTAGATTTCAAAATTAAGCGTGTTTTGGTTGACCTAGGATGATCGGCCAACATTATTCAATGTAGAGTGCTGGAACAAGCAAAGTTAAGCATCGTTCCGACAACAAAACTTCTCGCTGGGTTCAACTTGGCAAGTGTGACAACACAAAGAGAGATCTTGCTACCCACGAATGCTGAAGTAGTAACCAAAATCGCTTTATTCGAAGTGGTAGACGGCGACATGGACTACAACATCATCCTCGTAAGGCTATGGTTACACGAGATGAAGGCCGTTCCATCAACATATCATCAACTGTTGAAATTCCGGACCTTGGAAGGAATCAAGCAGATAAGAGGAGATCAATCAGAGGCAAGAGAAATGAATGCAGTGTCGATTTCCAGCAGCAAAGGGAAGGAGCCCAGCAAATAGCAATTATTGAAGCCGACGCCTCCTCCTTTAACCAATGAAGATGGAGGCGAGGAGTCATCAAAATCCCACCAGGTGCCGAAATACTTTCAGGTGCCGGAGGAGACAGATGCAACCAAGTACACTACAGAATAACTCGAGCAAGTGGCTTTGTTCGAAGAATTCTTGGAAAGGAAGTTCCACTTGGGAACAAGACTCAATCCCGAACTCAGGTTAGGATTTATTAATTTCCTTAAAGTTAACGTTGATTGTTTTGCGTGGTCATTCTCGGATATGATAGGTATACCATTAGAGGTGGCCGTGCACAAGCTAAGCTTGGACCCAAAGTTCCCAATGGTAAGGCAAAAGAAACGCCCAATAGCCGAGGTCAGAAACAAGTTTGTTAAAGAAGAGGTAACTCGACTACTCAACATTGGTTCAATCCAGGAGGTAAAGTATCCCAAATGGCTAGCTAATGTAGTTGTGGTTCCAAAGGAGAACAACAAATTCAGAATGTGCGTAGATTATAAGGACTTAAATAAGGTGTGCCCTAAAGACTCGTTCCCATTGCCAAATATTGATCAAATGATTGGTGCAATGGCTGGCACGAGTTAATGAGTTTCCTCGATGCTTACTCCGGGTACAATAAAATCAAGATGAACATGAAGGATCAAGAAAAAACTTCGTTCATAACGAACTTTGGCACATATTGCTATAATGTGATGCCATTTGGGCTTAAAAACACCGGCACCACTTATCAGAGGCTCGTGAACAAGATGTTCGAGAAGCAAATAAGCAAAACAATAGAAGTATATATCAATGACATGTTAGTCAAGTCTTTGAATGCAGGTGATCATTTGAAATACCTCCATGAAACCTTCGATATCTTAAGGAAGCATAACATGAAGCTCAACCCGAAAAAATACGCGTTCGAGGTTAGCTCCGGTAAGTTCTTGGGATTCTTAGTCTCACAGCGAGGGATCGAGGTAAATCCCGATAAAATCAAAGCCGTAGAAATTCCGGACCAGCTAACGAGTGTAAAAGAAGTACAGAAACTAACTAGAAGATTGGCCGCTTTAAGCAGGTTCATCTCCCGATCCTCGAAACAATGTCATGACTTCTTCTCACTTATGAAAAAGAAGAACAATTTCGAATGGACTCTGGAATGTCAGCAGGCCTTGAAAGACCTAAAATGCTACCTATCAAGCCCCCCACTACTATTGAAACCGGGGGAAGGAGAACAATTACTGATATATCTATTGGTTTTGGAAGTAGCGGTAAGTGCCGTTTTAGTCTGAGAAGATAAAGGTACGCAATTTCCTATCTATTATGTTAGTAAAATTTTGTCAGGAGCGGAGACTCGATATCCGTAACTCAAAAAATTGGCCTTAGCTCTCGTAGTCGCCTCTCGAAAGCATAGGCCTTATTTTCAGTGTCACCCGATAGCCGTTGTGACAACCTTCCCCTTTCTGAATGTTCTTCACAAGCCTGAATTGTCAGGCTGGTTATGCCCTCGAGGAAAACTCTGAGGCAGGCCATTCAGACTGTTCTGTTAACTAACAATGAAGGCGAGTATGAGGCTTTGGTTGCAGGACTCGAACTGGTTCGGAGACTTGGCTTCGAGGTCATAGAGATCAAATGTGATTCTCAGCTGGTAGTAAACCAAGTGTATAGGATTTTCGACACAAAGGAGGAACACATACAACAATATGTAAATAAAGCTCAGGCATTGCTTGCACAATTTAAGGAGTGGTCGATCACACACATTCCGAGAGAAGAGAACATGGAAGCAGATGGATAGGCTAATTTAAGTTTGTCCACGGAGATGAAAGGATCTGACTCCGGTACTGTCGTTCAACTTCTACATTTGGTATTGGATGTGGATGGCTATTGTGAAGTGAACACAACCAACCTAGTCTGGGACTGGAGGAATAAGTTCATCGAATATCTTCAGCATGGAAAATTGTCATCTTCGACATGGAAAATTGCCCCAAGACCCGAAGGCATCCCGGGCATTACGCACCAAACCGACTTGTTATTGCCTCACGGATGGGCAATTATATAGGAGAATCTACCATGGCCCGTTGGCCCGATGTTTAGAAGCCTCGTAGGCGGATTATGTGATGTGAGAGGTTCATGAAGGAATTTGCGAGAACCATTCCGATGCAGATTCATTGGTACTAAAGCTAGTTAGGGCATGATACTATTGACCCCGGATGGAACAAGTCCCAAAGGCATTTGTTAAGAAATGTGACAAATGCCAGCGCTATGCACAGTTGGTGCACCAATCGGCGGAACTCTTGTATCCAATACTATCCCCATGGCCATTCATGAAAATGGGGGATGGATATAGTTGGTTCGCTGCCACCGGGTAGATTCTTTTTAATTTTAATTGATTACATCACTGAATGGGTTGAAACAGGTCCTTACCAAAAGATCGATGAGCGTGAAGTGATCAACTTCCTATGGGAACACATAATCTGCTGATTCGAAATACTGAAGGAGATTGCCTGCGATAACAGACCACAGTTCATAGGCTCCAAAGTCACAAAATTTCTCGAAGATCTGAAAATCAAGAGGATTACATCCTCACCATACCATCTGAGCTCTAATGGACAAGCGGAGTCAACCAATAAAGTTGTCATCCAAAACCTCAAAAAAGGTTAGACACGACTAAAGGCAAATATCCTAAAGACTTATCGGGTGTGCTATGGGCATATCGGATGACGGCAAAGTCAAACACAAGAGAGACTCATTTCTCTCTCGTATATGGCATGGAAGATATGATCCCGGTGGAAGTGGGGGAACCAACCTTATGGTTTTCCCAAGCAAACGAGGAAGCAAATAATGAGGCATTGCTGGTAAAGATGGATTTGCTCGATGAATGTAGTGACTTGGAATACGTGAGGATGGTAGCTCAGAAGCAAAGGATGGCGAGATATTATAATCGGAGAGACAATCTCCTTTACTTTAAAGTAGGAGACTTGGTTTTGAGGAAAGTGACTTAGAACATTCAGGAAATCAATGCTGGGAAGCTGGGTCCGACATGGGAAGGTCCCTACCGGGTTTCACCTATCACCGGTAAAGGATCGTACGAGCTGAAAAATCAAGATGGAGTAGAATTGCCCATCAATTGGAATGTTACTCACCTCAAAAGGCATTACTGTTGATGGATCCTATCAACACTCAAAGTATGTGCTGCACTCTTTTTTCCTTCGGCCAGTTTTTGTCAGAATCAGATTTTTCTGGCAAGGTTTTTAATGAGGCAGCAATGAAAATCATACTACGAGATGAGCGTCATCGGCAAGGTTAAGGCCTTTAAATGACAAAGCATTGAAATGACTAACCACTACATGATGGTTAAATAATCTTTGGCTCTATGGAAAGTTCCTAATGGGAAGCAAAACTTGCCATCGAACCAAAGACTATTCAACCGTTCACAAGCATTTCACCCAAAGAAGCAAAACTTTCAGTGTTCCAATTCGCATACTTCGCATTCGAACACATGGGGGAGGGGGGAGGGAATAGTATAAGATACAGCAACAAGATTGCCACAAAAATAGGGAACTGCGAGAACTGGGAACAATAATGTCTCATCGAGACCGGGGACTTCATGGCCAGCCCCGTAAAAATAAGTTGTACAAGTTAGCCACATGTATTGGCAATTTCTTTTTTTTTTAGCAAACAAATGCTTATGTACTTTTAAATACAGAAGGAATAAAAGAATGTCCTTTTATTTTTATCTTGTTTCTTGTCCAAACGATGAGTTGATTTTATTATTTGAAATTTGACAAAAAACTTCAAATGCTTGTGCCGGAATGAAAAGGAGACGTCCTCTTCAAGAGCACCGTAAATATAAGAGGGCCCTCTCTTATGAAACCCTCATAGTAAAGGGTTGATTCAGGAAAACTTTATTCCCGGAATCAGAAGCTATCAGATGAAAATGTACCCAAAGCTTTAACTAATTTGATGTAGAAAAAAATTAGGAAAAACTCTTCTTTATTTATTAAAAGTTCCAAACCCGATGAAGAGTTTTGCATAATTACAAAAGTACAAAGAAATACAACAAAAGGAAAAAATCTAAGGATTATCGTCGCCGGAGCCTAGGGGAGAGACATCTGTGTCCCCTCCGGTGGGAGAGGGCGGATCAGCTACCAGTTCGAAGCCTGAACCTTCATCATCATTCTCTCCAATTTCATCCTCGATTCCTGAATACTCGGAACCGGTGCTCGAAGAGTCGGTTGCAGTAGGCTGAGCAGGGAGACATTCTCGGGAAGTTAGCTCCAGTTCTCGGGCCTTGGCGATGCAATCATCAATATCGACAATGCTCGTTTTGGCCTCTTCCAAGATTTTTCTCCTCATATGGTACATACTGTATGTCTTCTTGAATACGAGGGAATCCTCTTGGTACTGAAGCTTTGCCATAAGTCTATCAACTTTGACTTGAAGGCCGTCCCTCTTGGATCTCATAACATCAAGGCTAGTATCAAGATCACGACTTGTAGACAGATGAATCTGGTTTTGCTCCATGATCTTCTTAAACATCTCCTCGATCCTAGCCCTCTTCTCCTTGGCAGCATTAGCCTCCTCGATTTTGGAGCTCAAGGCTGCCTCCAAGTTATTCACTTGTTCAACGGAAGGAGACTCGCGCTCGGCAGCAGCAAGCAAAACATCTTGAAGTTTATCCCACTTAGCCTTAGCATCTTGGAGCTGTGCATGTAATTGAGTAGATTCTTGGCTTGGGTCATCACTTCTTGCTCACTTTGCTGCAACCGGGCCTCAAGTTCTCCTACCTCATCAGCTTTTGCCTCCAGCACCGGGAGGTGTGCATCAAGCTGATTCCTTTCGGCAAACAGTTGATACCGTTCGAAGGCAAGTCCTTATTTATCAAGAATTAATCTCTGAACACCCTCATTAGCCTGTAAAAAGTATATCAAGTTTAGAAACCCCGTCACAATAGGTAAATAGAAAAAAAGCAATAAGAGAGCAAGTACGATACCGCTGCCGCATTATGCATTGCATTATTCAACAGATACTCCCCTAAAAGGGAGTGTATTTTCTTCTTATCCTTCTCTGAAGTCAGTGGCTTCAGGTAGTTAGTAAGCTCTACCGGCCTGGACAGCAGATGACACCCCTTCGAGACTGAAAGAGTGGCACTCCTCCCCCCTCAGGGATCTAGGGAAGAGGGTGAATAGTTGTGCCCCAAATTCATGTGGTCAGGAGAACAGAGAGGAGAAGCACCCTCCTCTCGAGCGTCTGTTGCCGGTGGAGGAGATACAATGGGTGCTGATGGTGAAGGTGCAACTGGTTTAGAGGGGCGTAAAGTTGTGGGCGTTGAAGGTTGAGAAGCGGCTGCAACGGGAGCAACACTGATTATTGGTTTCTTAGTGACCGAAGGCAGAAGACGCCTGGTGGCCGAGCTCTTGGGACCAGAAAAAGCAACAAGGGTTGTAAAGGGAGAATCGATATCCTTTACTAACTCTTTTTCACCCCAAAGTGCTTGGACCTCACCTTTGGTTGGGGTTTGAAGCTCTCCTAGTTGAGCACCTGGTTGACCTGATGAAGATCGTTGTCTCCTTTGAAGGGAAGCCTCTTCATCACTGATTTCCCCGTCATCTTCAATGACCACTGTGACCGTGGCTAGCTTGATCGTGGTATTCTTTATTTTCTTGTTTTGAGCCCCGCCCGAGGAAGAACGTTGCCTTTTTGGATGCTTGTTATTTGGCTGGGGACTCCGAGAGAAAGCACCTCCATTGGAAGAAGATCGGAGGGCATCGCTTCGAGCGAGAGCACTTTGTAGCAATCTTGTGACCTCCGCGGGGTCAGCCAAAACATCAAACTCGGGGAAGGTGAAAGAGCCATGCGGGAGCCCTGAATCAAGCAAAAGATATAGTTAGAAAATTTACTGATGTTCATTCAGAGGCAAAGGGAAGAAGGACTCTGTTTACCATGGTTCTTGGCCTTCCACTCATATTTGGGGGACATCTCCTTCCAGCGACGGGTTTCTGGCATTGTAATATCCAGAATCTTCTAAAAAACCTATTAGTCAAGGCCTTGAACCCTTGGTGGTGTCCACTGAGTAGCTGAAACAACGGAAACAAAGAAGTCAACAATGACGGGAAACAGTTTTTTTACAAGGAAAGAGATGAATAAATTACAAACTTATGTGAACAATTCCATGATTCAGGAAAATATGGAGTTGTGGACAGGATGATATCCCTGGTAGCAAGGATGACAAACCGTTCCATACATCTACGGTTACTGTCAACATCCGCGCTGGTGAGAAGGGCGTGGTGTCCACGTTTGCTGAAATTTATTAACCCCCCCCCCCCCCCCCCACGTAAGATTTTTGGGGAAGTAAAGATTCATCATGTGTGCCACATATTTCCCAGACTCCGTGCATAACTGGCGTAGACAAGCCACCGTTCACCATATAGAAGGGCCTACTTGTGCCAAGCAGACCTGGTACCGGTGGCAGAACTCCAAGATGACGGGGTCGAGCTCTCCGCTAAAAAAAAATAGACCCAAGGTGAAGGGATACGTATAGACATACGTAAAACCTTCCTTGGTGAAGGTAACCCGCTCTATCATGTCTGGAGCAATGATGTTAAGTTTTGGGCAGTTGCAGTCCTCCTTCACAGCAGGAATACTGGAAGGGAGAATAGAGGAAGGGTACCTGCTAACAGCCCAAGTCCGTGGGGACGCGGATGGAAGCTTCTCTTGGAAGTCATTGGTGGTGCTCAAGTTTTGGGTATGATGGTGCTTACCATGGGAGGATCAACATCAACATCAACCTCTTTATCCTTGTTTATCTTCGGGACTCCATTGAGAAGACCAGAGTTTCTAAAAGATTCAGTAGAAGAATCCATGGTAATGAAAAGGCAGTAAAATTTTAGAGAAGGTTAGAAAAGATGAAAGCTTTTCTAAGCAGGAGGAACTTGAGTGCAAAGAAGGTGATAAACTTATGAAAGTGTTAAGAGTGAAAGAGGTAAAATGACGAGTATAAGTGAAGATATAGACGACAAAAATCAGGATCATCAATACCTCGAGAACTGGTAAAAATATTATTGAATCGTGGGACAACATGTGTTCGGGGTATTAAATACGAGAAGACGTGTGTCCTTTCAAGCGTTAGAGACTGTTCAGAAGGTTTTCATAAGATTTTTCGCCAAGAAAGGGATCTTCACCAACATCCCGATGACACAAAGATATGCCACCGGAAAGTATGGAGACTATATGTATAGGGTAAAATTGATTCAAAATAAATGATCAAATAATAGCGCGGCACCTAGAGCCGAAGACAAGTAGAAAAAAAATCAAGTAACAACCAGTGCCGGGGAGCAACAGTTGTAGATGGTATCGGATAAACCCCGAGAGGGGCCTGGTCAACGAGATCAATTCGAATGCTTGTCATTAGATAGCATCCAATGAAGAATATTCTCCAACATTAAATGGGCCGCCGTTGTAGAGAATATTTGTATTCACGGCCTGCCGTTACATATTCATTAATGACCCCTTTATTGTCATTTAAGATGGGTTTGATCCTAGGATATTATTTCCTTAGGTATAACTATAAATAGTAGGCTCAATAGCCATTGTAACACACGAAATTCTTGGTGAAATACTTATGCTATATTCCATTCTCAAGCTTAATCAAATAATTTTATTCGCTCTTTTACATTGTTCTCATTTCTATCCTCGGAGATATTGCTCTCGAAGCCAAGCTTGTCATTTCTATCGATTTGAATCGCTAAGTGTTGTTTTTAATCTTGTTTATTTATTATTTTTGGATCAAATCAGTTCGCTTATTTATAAACCACGTAACAAATTCAACTGTACCGTTTTACGAGTAAACAATATCAATGCTTTGGTTGGATCAACTTTTTTCTTTTCAATTTAGATTGTTCAATAATAGTTAATTTGATATAATGTTTAGCTAAGGGAAATAGAAGAAATAGAAAGAAAAAACAACAAAAGAACGGTCATTTTACTGTAAAATGGAATGTATCACAGCAAAAAGATGCAACAGATAATGTCCAACTTTTATACACAATTAGTTTCTGGACACGTGCATTGTTCGTGGACCCCTTATTAATCACACAAATTTGTAAACTGACATAAATAGTATTAAAATTGAGTTTGAGTTATTAAATAAAAAGAAAAAGATGAATTCCTAAAAAATAATGAAGTCTTATTTTGTTAACACAACAAAGAAAGAAGACACGGTGGAATTGTATGTCAAGAAAATGAATTTTGAAAGTACATATATACAACATTATTTTTCCATCTCTGAATAAAGTTTTTCACTAATTAATAGAAAATGTCAAATTGGAATATGCTTTGTATTAATACATGAGGCAAAACTCTTTCTTACACCAAAGACACCTAAACATAAAAATTTGATTTAGCTCCAAGATATTCACCATCAGAAATTATAGAAGTATAGAAAATTAGGGAATTCTGAAGAAAATTTTCGCAGTGTTTTAGTGCGCTTACCAAGGGTCTTGAATGTATTTAAAGTGATGCAAATCAACCCCAAGAACTCATCGTCTCTTTAATTGCACTCAAGTCTAGATTGATTGAACTTATCTTTTTTAATTCATTTATACGTTTGAAGAATGTAATAATGATATGTAGTAGACGAAGAAAGTGGAATTAAAGAGCGCATAAGGCTTTAAAATACATAAAGCTTTGGTATATGGTTTACCATCTAGTACTGCTAGGTGTGCGTGGTTAGTATTTTTTATCATATCAACCAGTTCTGTATGTCATATAAAATTTCAAACGGACTCAGCAGAGTTGGGCAATCTTATACATCATTATAAAACACATCGATGTGTATTGGTGAAAAATAGGACTCACCAAGTGGATTATTCAAATTTCAACACGTATCAAGAACTGTCAGGCTATGTTAGAAGGTCATGGAAAGGGGCAAGTCCGAGAACAGCCTAGTTGAGCATCATTTAATACCGGGAACGTTCATACTTTAGTCGTTCATGAGTCAACTCGAGAAGATTTTCTGGAAAGGTTCGCTAGTAACTATAAGAGAGGAGTCAGTCAATTTCAAATAAAGCGAGATTTGATATAACTCACTGAGAAGTTTATTCCTGACGTAACGTGCGAAAAAATGCAGTTAATGGGAGTAATGAGAAGGCGAGATATTACGGAAACGATTACGGTTAATCTTACTATTTAAATTTCCACTTTTCCCATATTGTATCCCATCTGAGAAGTTATCTTAAAACTCTCTATCTATCACTATATTCTGCTCGAGTGAATCAGAATGTGATCCGGAAGAAGAGCTCTCTTGATCAACCGTTTTCTTTATATTTGATTTCTTTTACTTGTTGTTATTATCAATTCTTGTTAATTATATGAGAGAAAGTGAGTCAAATCGATTGCTTGTTCCCTAAAAATATATATTTAATTGATTTATCCTATAAGACGAATTTTAAATTAAACAGGTTTGGACATACCGTGCGGCCCAAACAATCGTTCATTTTATCTAGGATTTTATTGATTTTGCTAGTTCAAATATTGTTCATCTTCACTTATTAAATTTAACTTGAAGGAACATCATGTCTGGAGTTAACCCCGGTAACCGGCAGGTGGATCAAGTTGTGACAGCTAGCAACGCACCACATGCTCCACCAAACCATACCCCTGAAAGTTCTCCACACCCATCACGAGAAAACTCACCAGAAACGTCACGACCTAAAACCCACTATAGGCCGTGAAGGGGCACAACGTCGCTATTAGGCAAGCTAACGGTGAACCATCTAAATAACTATTCATTTTATTACTTTGAAACCATAAGTTTTTATTAAATAAAGAATTTAATATATTTAAAAATAATGAAAACATACAATATTAGTAAGATATAAAATAAAAGATGACAATATCAAGCCGAACCATAAACAACCACTAGAGTATCCCAAAACCCGGTGTCACAAGTGCATGAGCATTTACTAAGGAGTACAATAATAATACAACATCTGTCTGTAATATAAATTAGACAGGACATAGTAAATAAATATGATGAAGACTTTGTGGGCTGCGACACGTACATGGAATGCAGCTCGCCATAAAATCTCCTCGGCAGCTGTGCCTACGCGCTAAGACGACCACCAAATAAACTTGTCAGATCCTACACATTTAGTGCAGAAGTATAGCATGAGCACGTAAATCAATGCGTATTCAGTAAGTATCTAGCCTAATCCAGGTGAAGTAGTGACGAGGGGTCGATATTGACACTTACTAGTACTCCACTAATAATAATATAATAAATTATAAATAGATATGAAACACAACAACAATCATGAGGTAAAAACTGTATCTCACATCATTCTCCAACATTTCTATTAATGATATAAATCTCTCAAATCTCATATGCTATCTCCACAGATCAGAAATATCAAGTGCAATCTCTAACAGATAAGGTATACCATATAAATGCCGGGTCTTAATTAAAGGGAAATCTCACAAATATTCGGACTCCTAGCGATATCACGCATGATTATTTCGAGGTCGTACGACCCGATCCAGAGTAGTGTGTACACTGCCGAGGGTCGACCGGCGCGAACCAGAGATGCATCTCAATATACTGCCGAGGCATTCAGCTCGATCCACAGAAAATGAAGAAACTTATCGAATCACAGTTCATGTATTTTCAACACAAGCACATGAGCGTAAAATAAATATGGCTAGCATAAAGTAAACATGATTTTTACTGTCTATCAAATATCTCGTCAAACAACTCAAGGTGATAAAGCTCGCCCTAACATATTCCAAATTAATTTCAATTATATGTTCAAGTAATTAAGCTAGCAAATTGAGTTCAACTAAGTCAAATATTATATGATAAAGTCCTAAGTCTACCCAGACATAAACATGCTTTTAGCTATGTACGGACTCTCGTCACATCGTGCGTACATAGCACCCACAACTAGTAGCACATAACAATTTAATACCTACGAGGTAGTTTCCCCCTCACATGGTTAGACATGAGACTTACCTTTCTCCGACGTTCCATGAACGGCTCCAACACCTCTCTAAAACCTCAAACCGATTCCCTTTGATCCGAAACTAGTCAAACAACATGCAAACTAATCAAAATATACTCCAATGCTCTTAATTTAACAATTTATAAATATTTTCAACTCCGCTCGAAAAGTCAGCAAAGTCAACCCTCGAGCCCACATGCACAGATTTTGAATATTTTCGAAGATAAACATTACCCACAACACCACGAACTCAAATGTATAATTTATTCCCAATTTCATGTCCAATTTTATGGTCAAAAATCAAAAATACCAAATTCTAGGGTTTCTCCCAAAATCACACAATTTTCCTTACTTTTCATGTTTAAATCCACATATAATCCATATATTTAACTCACAATGTGTAGAAATTCCTTACCTCAAGAATGATGATGAAAATGGCTCCTCCAAATTGCCCAAAAATCTCCCAAGCAACTGAGAAATGAGAAAATCCCAACCTTGAATGCTTAAAATCTGCCGAGGCGTCCTTCTTCGCAAACGCGGCCTTACCCTCACGTTCGCGAATCTCAACCAACTTCTGCTCCCAAATCCTTCTTCGTGATCGTGATGACAGGCTCACGAACGTGATGCCTTACCAGGCCTGACCATCACGAATGCGACCCCATCCTTGCAAACGCATAGGCCAAGACTCCCACACCCATCTTCTCTTACGCGAATGCGACCAGGTCATCGCGAACGCGAAGCATCACTGCCCAAACCTTCGCGAACGAGACTGACTTATCGCAAACGCGTCGGAAAAAAAGGCCCCCAGCTCAAATCCTTCTTCGTGAACGCGACTTTCCTTCCACGTTCGCGAAGAACAAAACCAGCACCAGCGAACTAGCAACAACAAATCATCCCAAACTTGGTCTGTAATCATCCCAAAACACACCCGAGGCCCCCTGGACCCCGTCCAATCACAGCAACCAGTCCCAAGACATGACACGAACTTTCTCGAGGCCTCAAATCATGCCAAACAACAATCAGACTATGAATCAACGATCAAAATCCTTCTTTTAGCTTTCAAACCTTGAAATTTCAACGAACGCGTCTGATCCATATCTAAACATCCCGGAATGATGCCAAACTTTACGTACAAGCCATAAATCATAATACGAACCTATTTCAAGGCTCAGAATTCTAAATGGACATCAATAACATCAAAGTCCACTTCAAATCAAACTTAGAAAATTCTAAAACCTTCAAGATTCCAACTTTCCACATTAAGCGCCGAAATGCTCCCGCACCATCCGAAACTCAACCTGAACATACGCCCAAGTCCAAAATCATTATACGAACCTATTGGAATCTTCAAATCTTGATTTCGAACCCGTTTACGCAAAAGACAAACCTTGATCAACTCCTCCAACTTAAAGCTTCCGAATTGAGAATTTTCCTTTCGAATCAACTCCGCACTTCCCGAAATTCAATTCCGACCACACGTACAAGTCATAAAACACGAAGTGAAGCTACTCAAGGCCTCAAACCACCGAACGACGCCTAGAGCGCAAAATGACCGATCGAGTCGTTATATTCTCCCCCACTTAAGCATACATTTGTCCTCGAACGTGCCAAGAACCACTCCAGAATTGCCCAAAATCACTGTTTGGCACCACGCGTGCCTACCCGTGCCACCATAACCCATGTGAGCACATTAGCTCCAGCCAGACTGAAGATCCTTCCAGCTACCTTAGCCCACAAGCCTTAGAACCAAATTCCAACATCCAGAATCCTCCACGAGACCTGATTCTAACATACGAACACCGTATCAATCTCAACATGCTAAACCCAAAACATAATCATCCACCCATGCTGTAATCACACATTGCAACGCACAATTCGTATGCCTAATATAAAATCCTCCAACCACAATAGCTGCAAATTCATGAACTTGATGCCCGTAGTATATATCATAACGCATATAAGTCCAATTCCGACCCTCGCAATACTGCAATGAGGAAAGAGATGTGTAGAAACTCATAACCACCCGCCAAATCAATAATTCATGGAATTCCTCCGCTCAACAAGAACACTTGCCTCATTCTAAACTGAATAGTGATATTTTCCCTCTAATATAACTTATATAAATCCGATTGCACTGATTTCAGGCCCGATAACCTCGTCTCACCCAATACAAGTTGCTCGACTGACAAGCCACATCAGAAACCACCTAAAATCTCATATGACGACATCAATGCATCAACAAGCCACAACTCGAATATGACCAATCAAGGGAAAAAAACTCGGGTAAAGAACTATCCAGCCCGCATAACGAATAAAACGACCAAACATATGCTATGAACCTATCTTAGAAATGAGAAACATAGCACATAAAATAAGTATAAGGAACCGTACTCAACATCTTACTGTTGCGGTGTGCAACCTGATCCACACATGATACCGTTGCGGCGTGCAACCAGATCGAAATATCATACCCATTGCGGCATGCCACCCGGTCCACACATAACAATCAATAAGGAAATATCCATCAAGCCCTAATGCTCATACTCACCAAATGCCCGAATATCGACCACAAGCACGCCAAGTGCATAAATACAACCCTTGGGAGATAGATAGTGCCAGGCGCTACAAGAACTCAAGCACGACTAAGGTGCAATAAATGACCTGTATCTCGAGAGACATCTTGCTCATATAAAACCACAAGCTACACGGGATCACAACACATGTGCAAATAATCAAGCCGTCTCATACCCACATGGCATAATAGAGTATTACATAGAATAGCTGACGACAGGAATAACATCCAACGCCCGAAGACTCCTCCATAAATAATGCTATTCTGAATGAACATATCCGACCAGATGTAGAGGATACATTCACCTTAAATCTACCAACGAACCTCAAGCCGATTCCAATCATCCCATACTGGGCCGATAACCTTTCAGGGATCCACAATGACCCTATTCCCGACACATACGATCAGTCGTCCAATCCGATACAAACTCTCACAGTCTACAACCAATGGAATAGAGTGCCTCTCAGTCATAACCTCTCCTATTGGTGACAGTACCAAAATCTCCATGCCTAATTTCAATCTTTAACAATCAAATGACTAACACGTCACAATTATACGACCTTCCCGGGGGATATACTCCTAAACCTTCCGCACCAGGTAGTAAAATCTGTACATCAATGGCCATCAACCATGCTATTTCTATAGTGCTAGTCAAGCATTCACATTCAATAGCCAACACTTCTTCCACAAAATAGACCATCCCCCGACTGCCCGAAAATAGTGCCAGCATACCCTAAACATCTGAAATCCTCCCCTGCCCCTCCGAGCTCATGAAATTCTTATCAAAATTGAACCGCAACCTTGATCCTCAACTTTCAATCTGTACCGCTCACTGTACCTATCACGCCGCTACGCGAGAGTACAAGAATTTCACAAAACACCTGAACCACCAGTAGCATAAACACTTCATCGGCTAGAACCCTCTCACTCCACTTATTTCAGAAGAACAATTTCAACACATAACCGAATTCCCATAACCACAGAAAATACAACTCTCAAGTCGTGGTCTAAACCGCCATAACTCTTCCGGCATTCATTTACACATAACAAGGCCATCAAAATCAAATATCTCCAAATCAATCAAATTAAGGTGGCTGTCAATCCCACATGTACAACCACGAGTCACCTGTATAGCTTAACACACTGAAGGAACTGATCATTTCCCCAACCATGCTGATTTAAATCATTACAAACTGACCCAACTTCTTCTAATTTACTCTTGACTTGCCTTCAAAATAATAATAGATCCATTCAAACACATATCAGACCTCAAACAACGCTCATCCCGAGCAACCCAAATCACTAGACCACATCATCTCAATACCCATGAGCCATCTCATACCCTTCTCATGCACTCAGTAGTATTTCCAACTGATACACCCGTTCTGAAAGACCGTACACAAATCCGAAGCCGTTTCTCTAATTTCTCCAACACTGCACTGCAGACCCGATGATAATATAGAAATTCACTAAGTATTCTTCACACTACTGCAAAATCACGGTCCTCAGCCACATAACGAATCCAAAATCCTTAGACACCGAGCTTAAATTCTTGAACTCACTAGAACCACTGTTGAGAGTCACCAACTCTGACCTGGTCCCGAATATATAACCAAACTCTAGTGCACTAGTAACATATGAACACTACCAAAGAAGCAACCGGATGAATCCTTCTCCTTGTACATCATATCTATAAGAAGCATAAACTTTGAGTCATCCCAAAATCAGCACATGAATCGATAAGGCAAAATGTAGCACACATTCATCAAGTTCTTTGCCCGAATTTACCTTGATGCTTTATTTCCTCAGTCATAACGGATCCACCAATGTACCGATAACTCGATACTATCGAGGCACATAACCACGTGACCCAATCATAGACGGTAGGCTCTCCCACTTAGCTTTAAGCTACCATCACATATATCCAGAACCCACAATAACTCCTCCTCCTCAGTTACAATGTTCTCGCACCATTACCCTCCAAATTTCTTGCAATCTCTTGTTAAACCTTTCATAAAACGTTCCGGATTATCAGCCATAATCGCATATTTGACCTCCTGACAGTCGTACCATCTTCTTCAAGTGATCCAAGCTCACATCGCAGTACACGCCTCGTGCTGGGTAGAAAGTAGAACTCTTTGTAGGAACTTTATCAATATCACGCTACCGCTAACCTGCTCACAGAAGATAGTCCTCCTGTGGAATTCCATATCAACATATTCCAACGACATTGCCCTAGGTATAACTACCATAAAATCAGTAAACCCTTCTGAGCACATGCTCACCCACCATCTATAATAGTCCGTTTATTCCCCATTAGCATCAACTTAAGGCCCAACTATACGTTCCAAAACTCGAATTCATGTTGCATCCCAAAATGATAATCAAGCTTTCACACCCCTCTTCATTAAAAGTAAACTCCTTTCCGTAATATTCAACCTTCCTCAGTATGGTAGCCACCATCCCAAATGAAATTCATAGACTTAGTCATTGTCTACCATGATCCCCAAATCACTCTAAACTTTCTCAAGGCATATGGCTATCCTACCATAGAATCTATACGCTACTCTGTCACTCCCACTTCGGTTTAACCATCTCCTTAAGTAACTACTTGGCCTCTGCTGTTCATACTTGACCTGCTAGTAATTCAACCGCTGTGAGACACCTCCCACCATGTCCTTCCTCCTCATTCGTTGCTAAATCTGTACATGATTTTTTTTGAAACAATTTTGTATTGTGCGTGATTCGTTTGAAGATTTTCTGAGGGGATTTGTTTTCATCTTTTCGAATCTGCCAAAACTTGAAATCACTGAAGTTTGTTAGCGGTAAATATAACTAAAGTTATTTGTTTATTTAGTGGTTAGTCCCAAACTATTAATGTTCAAAATATTAAAGTGATTGAAGTAGATGAACTATATAATCTAATTTCCCCTTTTTACTTATATGTCTTGATTTGCCTATGTTTCCTACATAACTTCAAATAACAATCCACAACAATGTTAGTTTCAAAGATATATATACACACAAATACACAAACACACAAACACATGAGCAATAGATACTAAGGATTATTTGAAATAAAAGAGAAAGAAAGCTGGACTCTTAGATATTGGACATATAATCAGGCCTAGGAGCGTTCACACAAGGGATAAACTCAACTGGCAGGAAGACAGGGAATACGGCCCAAGTATGGAACTTGGACTTGAGTTCTAAAGGAACTCAACAGGCCATATTGTACATGAATAAAAGAACAAGGGAAATAATTAGTGGAAATTCAACAAGAGATAAAATTATAGCAAGTAATAATAGCAGAAGGGAAGGAATACGGTGAAACTAATTCTACTTATATTAATCCTATGAGGATTAATAAGAATTAATGATCAAAGGCTTAGAACGAGGCCTTATTCATGGATAAAATTTCTATATGGGCCCCTGACACTTCAAAGTTCACAAGGGTATCAAGGAACCCGAGCAGTGCTTGTGCTAGGAAGGTGTACGTTAGCCACAATCCAGGTTCATACCTAAATACCCTTATCCATCTATTCTTACTCTTCCTCAAAGGTTTAAACACAAGTAAAGTTTGGCAATATCATGCATTATCAGAAATAACAAAAGGTTCATAATAAGCCTCCCAAAAACTTAGTTGCACAGAAGCCCAATACACTGGTACAAATAACTACTGAAGATTATGCATTATTATCAAAATACCAAGACATGAAAAACTCAGAGTCAGCAACAATACCGACCCTAGAATCTCTTACCAGGATACTAACATAAGGGTATATCATGGCGAAGGGATTGATAGAGTCTAATAAATCTAGTGACCTTAAGGATGATCTTTAACAAATGTAAGAACACTTAAATGGATCATTATTAGGACACAATAAGTCAATTGAACATCGTCAGCAGATAAGTACTACTTCTAGTTAACTAAGGTTTCAGAGAGATTTAGTCAAGTGATCCAAGAAGTGATAGAGGATACAAGAAGACATATACACTACTTCCACTAGCTCTACTGAAGATTTATCATTTTAGAGCCTCTGAGTGGGTCCTTGACACTCAGAACAAACCAATAGACACTTTAAATTGGCCCAGGACTAACATACACATGGCTGAAACTTTCCCTGACTTGTCCAAAGTTTCTTAGAGGTGATGATGGATAACAAAGGCACTAATATACCCCGAGGGGGTCAATTTTCCTAATAATATGATATCTAATGATACAATGGGTAGTTAACAGGTTTTCATGCTGCTAGAGCTAGTTAACACTCAATTTCATGATCAAATCCCTCTATATATAGTGATATCATGTAGATATGGAGCAACAAGTATAAAGGTTTATCCTCAGTTGATTAAAGCAGGAAAAACCTCTACAATCTGGAAAGCTGACAAGGCTAACACAAGCTGACATATAAAAGCATACTAACTGCACAAGTGCATATCTACAGGCCCTGGGGAGTATTGAACTGAAAAAGTATTGACGGAACATGGCCCAATCATACCCAAACTAGCTGACTGTACACATACAAAAAGATAAGTAACTCCAGGAGTAAGCAGAGTGACTCCAACAGCTGGTGGATGGTCTACTGATATGGCTCAAACACTGATCTATCTGTACCTGCGCAACATGAAATGCAGCACCACGGAAGGGACGTGAGTACGATATGTACAATGTATGTAGGGTTGAAAGAATATGTAAAGCATACTAAAGTATGACTGTAAGATGGAAATTTGAATATAAGCTGAATGCTAAACAAGTGTCTGAACTAGCAACTGATCTCGAACTGCACCAAAGTTTAAGTTGAAACTGTGCTGAAACTGAACAACTATCTGAACTGATACCTGTATGGTGTTATGGGCTATATCCCCCCAATAAGGTAATTGTAGAACTGAACTCGCCTCATGTGTAGTCATGCAATAAAAACTGTAGCTATATACGCGTATCCTGACTCATGTTATGGGCTATAGTCCCCCAACAGGTAAATATATAATCAACAGGCCCGACTGGTGTTATGTCCCCAACATATAATCAGTAGGCCTCGTTGGCGTTATGGGCTTTCTCCCCCCGATATGTAATCAATAGACCTTGCTGGTGTTATAGGCTATATCCCCCCATCATAATCAATTTACACATGTATGAGGCATAACACATATGGCAACATCATACGGACTCAAGAGATCAGGAAGGAAACCACAAACAGAATCACAAATGTAATCTGACGCTCGTCATCCATAAGTTGGACGGAGGATCCTATCCCCATTTTAGGGAGAAACGAAGTATGTACATGAGATAAGAAGGTTAATTAACTCATTAGGATCCCTCTATAATCAATTTAGAACCAAGGAACTTAAGATTTGTCCAACTCTTCGAATTTTCAAATATTTCGGCAGAGTTTCCCCTAAAGCTGGATGATTCCCAAAAACAAAACCAAGAAAGACAATATACACAGGAATGGATATGCGGACAAGATGATAACATAAAACTAAAGGAGATTTAGTTATCCACAATAGTGTCAAATGATCGACAAAACATAATTATGAATGTAATGTCGGCTCATAGTGGCTAACTTCTGACATGAAAGTTTAAATATGATTTAGGAATAATATAAGAATCAACACAAGATAATTAAGCATATGTAATATTAAATGAATATATTAGGATCATATGTGGGTTATGTTTACATAAAAACACCAAAGGAACGGAACAAACAAAAGTTCGGATGGCATAGGCCAAATGGGCGATTTGCCCTTTTGTTTTTGTTGTGTTTTGAAGTTCCAACCTAAACTATTTCCTTCCATAATTCATATATGGAATTGAATAATATACATGGATACAATACATACTGATATTTCCCTTGAACAACCCTTAAAATATCAAGAAGAAAGGCTAGAACATAGCTAAACCAAATCATGCCCAAAACGAAACGAAAACCCTACATACCTCTTGTGTTCTTGCTTCCAAACCTTGTTTCCTTTGATCCACACCCTTACTTATTCTTATATAAATAAAATACAGATGTGACAATATTCCTTAG
The DNA here is from genome assembly GCF_000390325.3 of Nicotiana tomentosiformis. Lineage (NCBI taxonomy): Eukaryota > Viridiplantae > Streptophyta > Magnoliopsida > Solanales > Solanaceae > Nicotiana > Nicotiana tomentosiformis. The sequence continues at coordinate 73,114,220 of NC_090818.1, read as the reverse complement.
CCACGAAGATCTTTCCAAAACTCGAGTTATAAGGAGAAAGGAGGACGGCAAAGTCTTACCTATGTCATAAGGATCACGTTGATATGTTCTCCTCTTGACTTTGAGTTGCGGATAATGAAATTGATTCAAAACCCTAAAGATGTATTTAGGATGTCTAGAGAGGATTTTCAGGTCTGATTTGGGTCGAAATGAGACTTAGAGATGAATGCTACAACTTTATATATCAAGATAATCCTCAACCGACCTTGTGGGTCCCAAAGGGAGCTGCTTGCGCAGTCTCGCAAAAATGCAAATATCTCTCCACTCTGATATCGTATCGATGAATGATTTAATGAGTTGGAAACTAAACTCATAGATATTAAATTTTGTGGGTGGATCACCCCATAATCCCAATTAAATTGAGAGAAAAGTTCAGTAACATTAGACCAAAATTTTAAATAAAATGTATGAACGTAACTTGCGACAACTTTTGTCGACATTTGTTTCCTAAGTCGTTTGACTTTAAAACTTAACACACGACTAACATATCACATAATATCACATCCTTAGCATGTTAATCACCCTAGTATCATCCTAATAGTACAGTTTATAATATTTTCAACTTCCGTTTCGACGAAACTTATTTTCTTCAATTCGTTTAGCTTCTAAACCTTCCAATCCTCTTGGTGCTTGTAGTTCGTGATCTTAAATATTCGTAAATTCCAAGGTAACATGATGAACATACTTTATGTACTTTCAAAGATGATCTAATTTCCTAGCATACATCAACTAACTTACAACGTACTCTTACGTATGAAAACATGGGGTGTAACAAAATGAGGGCAGCTGGGTGGTGGGAGAATGATTTGGGTTTGGTGTTCTTTTGGATTTAAAGTGAAAGACTGAATCTGAGCCGTTGGATCTCTTGATCAACTGCTCCAATTTTTAGAAGGTGAGATTTGATAAAAATGGTTATTTGGAAAAATGCGGGGGCCGTTGGATCTGTGTGATCTAACGGTTGAGATATGATATGGCAAAAGATGTAAAATAAAGGGAAGAAATGGGAATTAATGTGGACCGTTGATGATTTGGATCAACGGTCCAGATCCGTTGTATTTTGTTTTATGTGGGAAAGACAGGTGATGTGGCGCGCTTTGATTGGCTATCAAAGATTGGCATGGATTGCCAAATTGGACAACAGAGGTTTGGTTCCGGACCGGGTCATGCTATATTGGGCTTATATTTTGGGCTAAATTAGCTGAAATGAATTTTAATTCGTAGCCACATTGGGTTTAGTTAATTAATTGCAATTGTATCCTTTTGAGTTTTTAACCCTTTTAAAGATTAAGTTGATTAAACTTAATTAATTTTAATTAAATGTGATAGAATATAATCATCAAATATATTACCGTTACTGTAACTAATTATTTATCTGTTAGAACACTTCATTTATTAAATTATGAAACTAATTTTGAATTAACCAAAGTAATAAGAGTGATATAATTATAAATGAAAGGTTAATTCTTTAAATTAATTGTAAAACTTGTTTATTAAAATATAAAGGTTATTTTAATAATTCCAAAATAGTAAGAGTAATATAATTCATAAATATTTAATATCAAATTATCAATTCAATATTGTTAGTTACTATTTCCTATTATATTTTAATAAAAATAGGTATTATTGATTAGAAAATATTTTACCACATTTTTTACAAATTATTAAGCATAAACAATTTAATTTTTAAAGGGAGGATCAAAATTGGTCATCAACAGCTGCCCCTATTTGGCCGGGGACGATGAAAGAGTTTGCGGACAAAGAAATCGATTTACGGACCAATGGATTTGGGAAGGATTATGAGTTGCGAGATTAGGGGCCGAATTCTGGCTTTGAATCGCCTACATACCTCGGGCTTAACGAGGATCAGGCCTTATGTAGTTCTGGAATGATGATTTGAAGAGGATGGTGCTTGCAAGAGTTGTCCCAGTATCGTGTTATGACGATACTACAAGGCGGGAAGATCTTGGAACCCAAAGTGACTCCACATATTGTAGCTTGATTATGAGACTTGAAAAACGTGATGATGTTGGAGTTCTACTAATCAGATTGAGTTGGAGTTTGGATTCTTGGCTCGCTTATGAGTTTGTCGTTCCTCATAGTGGTGTAACTTGGTTTGCTGCTTAAAAGAAGTTTCGGGTCGTAGTGTTTGAACCTGCAAAAGAAGATACACACATACTAATATATTGTAATGAAAAGTAAGTTAAGATATGATGTAAATAATGCAGGAATGATAATGCCCGGCTACACGCTAAATGTTATTTGGGATCTCGGGATTCCGAGATGTTTGAATCTGAAGTCGCCGAGCTCTGGAGCATTTTTGGGGTGTTAGGGATGTGCCTTTGAATTTTACTTGATTGTTAGCCGGGATGTGTACTGTTCCATAGCCGTCGAAGCATTTAAGTCTCCACATGATGAGAGTATCTCTATGCGATCAGAGTAGTTGACTTTAAATGTAAAATCTCCGCATGATGGGAGTATCTCCACACGATGGGAGTAGATGACTTTGAATGTAAAAATTCCTGCAAGCTGCATAAATAAGCGTCAAGACATTTAAGATAAAGCAGAGAAATAAATGAGCAAGCCCAAGACATACTCTTGACTGTAGAAATAATTTGCGGCCATCGATTGGCTGAGCGTATGGTGGAATTGGTTGATCTATCCTTCGATTGGCGGGGCCGGCGATGAAGTTTGTGACTATCTACTTGGAATCTCCGATATGGCAGAGTGACAGTGCGATCTGTGAAAGGCACCAATTGGCAAAGCGAACAGTTTTCTATATACAAGGCTCTGATTGGCGAAATTGGCAGTTTGATATGTACAAGGCATTCCGATTGGTTGAACGGATAGTTTTCTATATACAGGGCTTGATCGGCGGGGCCGGCAGTTCGATAAGTACAGCGCGCTCCGATTGGTTGAGCAGATGATTTGATATATACAAGGTACTCCGAATGCATCGAAGACTTGGTTCCGGAATACCTGCAAAGAATTTGAAGTTAGTCCTTAACCATATGAGGAAAAAAATGAATAAGAAAGTGAGATAGGGGATCATGAGATGGTAGCGAGTTCATCATTGTTCCCGATGCACACTGGTATCCTTGATTCCTCTTGGTCTTGCGCTCAAAGAAAAATTCTTAGTTGGGGGGGGGGAGCATTTGTTTGTGTTGATTGTAGGAATGGCCTTGCCCCGGATTTGGTGGATTATTCCACGAAGTTTGGAAGGTGGAAGCATAGAATTTTCAAAAAACATTTTGAAAATCGTTTATCTTTATGGCAAATGCCGTTGTTCCTGATTATGACATGTTTAGAAATTTCCTTTTACACGAATATCATTTTTGGATGATTTTGTCCCGTTGATGAGGATCTCTTGAGCTTCCCCTAATGACGCAATATCTTTCCGTCGCAATCGCGACCTAATCTAAACAAATGCATTACAAAGGCTTTCCTAGGGTTATGACCGAACCTTTTTCAGGTTGCCTACGTATCCAAATGGAATGAGGTCTAGATGTAGTTCGAGGATGATAAAATGATGAATGAAATATAATGGAATAACCGAGCCTAACTAAGAAACCTATGTATCCAAATGGAATCAGGTCATAACGTAGTTCGATGATAGTAGATGCAAAATGGTAAAAAATTAAAATGAAGTGCCCGAGTCTGACTCAGACTGCCTATGTATCCAAATGGAATCAGGCCAGAATGTACTTCGATTATAATAGATGACTGAATCCGATATGGATTGCCTACATATTCATGCTAGAGGAAATCAAGCCGTGGTGTAGTTCCTAATACATACAAAATGACATTTGGATTTTCTATTACTAAAAGGGGGAGGGAGACCGGACCCTACGTGGGTTGCCTACATATCCCACAGTGGGAAGTCAGGTCAGGCATAGTTCAGTTACAACCAAACCCTAATTATATTGTCTTCAAATGTAGTATTTCTCTACTACGTTGGAGTTGATGGGCTTCGTGCCGACTCTGCCTCCCATTTCTACTAGGATCAATGCTCCTCCTAAAAATACTCGATGGACAACATGAGGACCATGGCAGTTCCGTGCAAATTTTCCCTTGGCCTCCTCTTGATGGAGAAATATCTTCTTTAACACTAGTTACCCTAGTGTGAACTGTCGAGGTTTCACCTTTCTGTTGAATGCATTGGCCATCCTATTTTGAGACAACTTACCATGACACACTGTGTCCATTCTCTTTTCATTGATGAGCATGAGTTGTTCTTGCCTGGCACGTATCCATTCTGCGTAATCTAGTTTGGCTTCTTGAATGACTCTCAAAGATGGTATCTCGACCTCTGCGGGTATCACAACTTCTGTGCCAAATACCAACATGTATGGCGTTGCCCCAGTAGATGTTATCATGGTGGTACAGTAACTCAATATGGCAAAGAACAACTTCTTGTTCCATTGTCTATGACTTTCCACTATCTTTCGTAAGATCCTCTTGATGTTTTTGTTGGTGTCACGACCCAAACCGATGGCTCGCGATGGGCACCCGGTGCCTTACTCAACTGAATACCAACGTTACATATCATTCTTATCGTACTGTCATTGGTAAATGGGTTAAATGGGCCGTCATGGGCTAACAAGAATAAACATAAGGGAATACTCAATATAAGACTACCCAATCTGACATAAAAACTTATACGTGTGACATAGGGCCTATAAGATCAAATTTTCACTGCACATAGGCCGATAAGGCCGTACAATCTTTCACGTATACGACATATGTCTACAAGCCTCTAAGGATACATAAATTTTATAAAGGTCGGGACAGAGCCCCGCCATACCAATCAACACATTTCCTAATCATACTGACTAATAGCAACTCCAGAGTAAATGGAGCGCACCAATATCTTCTGCTGAGCTGATAGCATACTTGGAGGACTCTCGACCTGTCTATCGTGACCTGCAGTCATGAAACTCAGCGTCCCCAGGCAAAAGGGACGTCATCACAATTAATGTACCGAGTATGTAAGGAATGAAAATCAGTAAACAATAGACATGAGAGAAACATGGAGTAAAAGACTCAACATGTATATCTGAATAGCTCTGTAAGTCATTTAATATTATAATATCATGCATATGTGCGTAAATGTCAAACCATGCATGGGTATATGCGTTCATAACATTATCAAGCCTCTGAGGGCATCCCATCATATCATCTCGGCCACTGTGGGCAAATCATCAACGTATACCATCTAATCAGGTGGTGGTGCGTATATAACGCCGTAACCTTTTTTCATATCCCATATACATATAATATACATATATACATGTATATAACACCATCTGGTTATGGGTCAATGTAAATAAATGCAATGCATGAGAAGTACATCAATAAAATCTTCAGAGTGTCATATGTCCATTATACCTTTGATTAATATCATAAAATTAACTTTATCAACTTACGTATTTTCTGAGACCCATGAACAGATGATAGAATAATATGACACATGGGGAATCAAGAACATAATTATCTCTAGTATTTCTATGAATAGAGTCATTTTTGGAAATTGTGCATTTGCTCGTTTCGTTTGTATCGTATAGATTATGCCGAAAGAAAGAAGAGATAGCCTTAACATACCTGAACCGATTCTCTTGATAATCCCTCTAACTCACGTTAATTGCGATGAAACATGTGACGTCAAGATCGGAATAGGAAAAATATGATATTCTTCAGAAAGATTGTACCGTGCTCCCTTAGAATTTGTAATTCACGTTGCAATGGCATTGTAAATGTTCACATGAATTCATTTTGGAGAATTCCATCTGTACTCTCTAGCAAGGTTCACATGAATTCTTTTTGGAGAATTCCATCCGTAATCTCTAGCAAGGTTCACATGAATTCTTTGTGAATTAGAAAAGTCTTATACCTTAGTGGTTGTGGGCCCCACTAAGGTGATGACTTAGCCTCCAAATAAGACACCTTATCAAATGAATTAAGCGTCATTCATTTGTGCAAGGGTTGCTGCCATGTGGGTTCATTAACCCTTATCCAAATATTTCATTAATTATCCACTAATCTTCTTGATTATCTTGTTAATCTCTCACTGACCGATAATTATCCAATTATCCACATAATTAAGAATTATCTCAAATTACTTAAAATACTACTCACTTTTAACATACTTTATACACCTCACTATCATGGCCATGTAGTACCTTGTATGGTACTAGTCCATAAATACCGGGTATTTTAACTCGGGCCGTATTTTATCCTAACATGTCAAACTTTGACGAAAATTCATTTTCTTTTATTTGCTTACCATCTCACCTTACCGAATTTACTCGTCACTTGTTTGAAATAGCATAATGCTAATCTCAAAATAGTCCCATTCCCGAACTTATGTCGATTAACTTACGACGAAACTTTAATGTACGATAATGCGGGATGTAATATCTCATTTCCGAGCTTTCATTAATTTACTTATGGCGTACTTTTACGTACGAAAACATGGGGTGTAACATCATTCCCCCCTTTGGAACATTCGTCCTCGAATGTTGAATGATGCATTTATCATTCTCATAACCCATAGCTCTTGCGAATAATTTAATACTCTTCTTACCATTTAGGCAACTGTTCTTTGAATAAATCCAAAGGCTAGGGCATTTCCCCCTTTAGGACTCTTTCTCACACCACGGCCTGTGGTCGGAATTCTTCCAATCTCGTTACTCTTGCTACCTTCTGTCATGCAGCCTGTATGATGTTTTCCTTGTATGTGCACCTATGCGACTCTTCTCTCCTTTTTCCTCCAGTTTTTAGCCAATCTCTAGGCCTCACTTTGTAAGCATATACAGAGCTTGATAAGATGTTTCTCTGGACATCTATAGGTATACTGAAGTTCTTTGCTCGATACTTTGTTGAACTTACAAATATTGCTATATGTTATTTCATCGACCCGGTTATCCATTCGTATGACTTTACTGCATCTAGGTAGGTCATACTATACCATAACTCTTACTTCGATTTATCGTTACTGAGTTCTGCTACCGAACTCCAGGTTACTTTCGTTGCTTATCCCATATGTATAAATCTAAGTCCTTTAATGCTTCCTCATTACTGTTCATCTTAAGAATGACGGCCTAATCTCATCTCATACTTTGTGACTTTTGTCTGTCCATTGTTGATTCACCTCAATATTGATCTACAATAGACCACTGATAACTTGAACTCTTGGGAATACTTTAATACTCTTCTTGCCATTTAGGCAACTGTTCTTTGAATAAATCCAAAGGCTAGGGCATTCCCTTTTTAGGCCTCTTTCTAACACCACGGTCTGTGGTCAGAATTCTTCCAATATCGTAACTCTTGCTACCTTCTGTCATGTAGCCTGTACGATGTTTTCCTTGTATGTGCACCTATGCGACTCTTCTCTCCCTTTTCCTCCAGTTTTTAGCCAATCTCTAGGCCTCACTTTGTAAGCATATACAGAGCTTGATAAGATGTCTCTCTGGACATCTATAGGTATACTGAAGTTCTTTGCTCGATACTTTGTTGAACTTACAAATATTGCTATATGTTATTTCATCGACCCGGTTATCCATTCGTATGACTTTACTGCATCTAGGTAGGTCATACTATACCATAACTCTTACTTCGATTTATCGTTACTGAGGTCTGCTACCGAACTCCAGTTTACTTTTGTTGCTTATCCCATATGTATAAATCTAAGTCTTTTAATGCTTCCTCATTACTGTTCATCTTAAGAATGACGGCCTAATCTCATCTCATACTTTGTGACTTTTGTCCATCCATTGTTGATTCACCTCAATATTGATCTACAATATACCACTGATAACTTGAAACTTCTTACGTAATACCTTCCCACTAGGGCTTACGTTGCATCGACCAATATTTGAAGTGATTTTCCTGATCCACTTAGCGGCGATACTATACTTCAATAACCGTATTTTATAGCATCCCAATGTTATTCACTTACGTGGGTATTTTAATCCCATACAATTCATGAAATCCTCTTCAAATCATTACTCAATCGAAGGACCAATCCTCATCCTTTATCTATCACAATTACACCCTCATTGTACTATCAGGGCAACATTCCATCTCCTCTAAATTCCATTAGTCTTAGAATCCTTTGAGTTCATTCAGGCTATACTGAGCTTTGTATAACTTAGAGAAACCATCAGCTTTTCTTGTTTTCATGGGCTTAATCTTGAGGACTTATGCATTCTCGTCACCTTCTCACTCGCCCTTTCTTATCCTTACTCCTGTCTTCCTAAAACCTTGTCGCTTTACCATACTTTAGCTTGCGACCTACACATATCTATTTATATTATTCGCCACCTTCCTTCAACTTGCTTGCACCATAGATTTTCTTATGTTATTTTGGAACATCAAGCGAGACATCATATCGTCTCCAACTCTTATTTGCTCTCCTGACTAGATCTCTCAGTACCTAGAAACTATAGGCTGGAAGATATGCCACTGATGATGCTGCTATCATTCCTGGATACTGAATCCCCGTGCTTCTACCCTTCTATCCGAAGTATGAACTATTCACAACCTTCTGCATTTGAGTATCTCGTACGTTGTTCACCTTTTCCTTAAAATCTCACATCATATATTTTATCTCTTTCATGACCTCCCTTCCACATAGGTACAATTCACATCCACAACTTGAAGCTTTTATTATAACACTTGCAGCTTTGGTGTATGCATAATCCGGTGGGAGCTTCATACTAGCTTCTTATAAGGTTGGTACTCTTCTAACTGGCTTTATCGTAGAGCTGCTATAGAATATGGCTACTGTGCTATCTCTCTTGTACCTCTGATATTAAGAGTGATTCTGCAATGTTCTTAATCATGACGTCTATAACTTTTTGGGTCCAATAATCAGACTCCTAATTTACTTAGTTGATATAATATTTTAGTTTCCTCTTCCTTCTGATCGGCCTTTATGCAGGCTTAAACTATCTCCCGATCTGCGGCTTCTGGTATTAGCTATTACTTTAGCTTTTCATGGACGCTATGGAATATCCAGGATACAATCTGCTAACAATTCAATTCTTTATTTTTGACATGGACTCAATTCTTTCTTTTAACTTATACTAGAGTCTTCTACGGCTGTATGATTGTCAGCATATATGCTGCATGAATAATACTCCGAAATCTTAAATGCATTCATAACGTAACTAACTCTGAATCAATGATCGAATAATTCCTTTCGTCCCTTCTCAACTTTCTTGAAACGCAAGCTATTACTTTTCCTGGTCTTTCTGCCCCCTTGTTGCGTGCATACCTAGCTTATCTTAGTTCCCAGGCATGCCGGAATTTTCGTGTAATCATATGATCTCGAATATTACTTTTGACTTTACTTCCTGTTCATTAGCCATGGTAGGTGCCACTTTCTTACGGAGTACATACAATATTGTTATGAGATTGTTGTTACAAGAACATTTCTTCTTCAAGTCACTGTGCTTAGGTTGAAGCCTTCTTCCTTATTTCCTCAGCTAGTTTTTCATTGTAGTACTTTGGGAGGATCCTCTAACTCTTATAAAGCTGCGAGCTTATTACATTGAATACTCGACGGAATTTTTGATTTCCTTCCACGCTTATAATTCTCCGTAGTTTACGCTTATGTGCTTATAGGGTTGCTCCTGAACTAAAGTTTTGACTGTCTTCCCAGTGGCATTCTCTTTTATTTACCTTTAACAACCCCAACTCCTATCTGAATATATCTCAAGGATCATGATGTCATATCTGCGTGACTTAATTCCCATGTTGGGGTTCACTATGTTTATCTTGCACGATCTGTTGATTTGTCTGTAACCTCTTATCTAGCCATAACTAGACTCTTACTGAATCAACTACTAACTGCTCGTTGGTCCATTTTCATATCTATATTCCGCGTAATCCCTCTTGGGTTATTCCCTTTGTCTTAACATACGTCTTGCACTGGCACCTTATTTATCAATAACATCTCGGGTAGGAACCCTTACTTCCTTTCCTTGACATCGTGTTTGCATAATGTTCTGGAATCGTAGCATATCTGTAGGATTTGAATCAGTGCAATCTCATTCCTTTTCTCATTTTTATCGCATTTTTTTACCATTCCAAAGTTACTAGAACCGCTTAATTCTAACTTAATGCCACATCACTCCATATTGCCCCTTTAGGGGAGCACTAAGATTTAGTGTTACGATGATATACGTATAGATGTTTTACCTTCACATCTTTGGCATCTTTTCACATCATCGATGATCCTTACTTGCCTCGTGGTAATCCTTCTGTACCAAGGATAACGAAATTCCTCACTCGCGAGGGTGATACTTAGTGTAACTGCCACATACAGTCCCTTAAGCTTAACTTTACTCACCTTGCTTGCTTTAGGGAAGTGTCTTCCTGAATGACCTTTAAAGGGTATTCTTCTGTCATCCATTCTATTATCGCCGGGACGCAATCTCTAAAGTTCTCATGATGCCGACTATTACTCAATCCCTAGTTCATGCTTAGTTTATCTTGTTCATCAGTCCATGCTGATTTCTTATTACTCTGGGGTCTAACTTTTCCTTTTGGCAGTCGTGTTGGAGTCACAGACTTATTTCTTGAAATGAGGATATGACTTTATGGCCTATACTCTTTTGTTGTCTCAAGGACTGTCACCTCTCGTCCTTTACTTCACTTGACTATAGATTCTGTAATACTGTCATCTTTTTGATCTACCATTGTCATACATGTATTACATCTTACTCATAATGCTTTATTAACTCTCTTCTTATTCCCTGCTAACATTTATGTCTATCACTTTATTCTGAAAACTCGAACAAGACATTCCTTTTCTTTTAGCTCCCCTTGCTCCATCTACTGCTCTTTGGGTTGCCTAACATTCTTTCTCCACTAGGAACGGGAGCTACACTAAGATAATATTTATCCCTTCAAGGCTTTCAGTGCCTATCTTTGTAGTATTCATATCTAGCTGTACTATTTTAGAGTGCACCCTTTGAGTGTCTCACAAGGAGATCTATTAGCACATTTGCAATATCCTTCGGGAATGTCAGCTAACGCTAACAATTCATCCACCATTTTGGGTTACCCTAACCCCAGCTAGATCCTGACATCCTGCCTTCTCTTATACTAATTCTGTTAGCCCCATAGGGCATAAATGAGATGGGTGTGGCCAGTTGTACATACATCTGTTATTGTTGAAGGTAACTCAAAAGGCTTATATTCTTCTACGATAATCTTCATAACTGGATAGCTCGTACCCTTTTTCATCTTGCTTCTTTGACTTACTAAAACTTGTATCTACCTTCCGATTTTTTTATTCATTTTTACCATAAGAGTGGATCGACATTTTTGCCTTAGGGATCCTTATCAAGAAATTTTACACATCTTAGTACACACATGATCTGCTGAAGACCTCACATTTACTCATCATAAGAATCATGAAAAATCGAGTTCCTCTGGCTCAACTCTTTTGCAGCCACCTACAATCTCTTACCATTCATCTTTCTAGACATAGACATCGTCGTATTATGAATAAGATAGAGTTTAGGAAATTGAGTTCTTACAACTGAGCTTTACCACACGATCTAGAGTAAGAAGAAAGAGTGACAGTCCTAAATGCCCTGTAGCCTCCTGTTTATAAGTGTGGTGCACAACACACATATAAACAAGACTCTACTAGACATGGCTTGTAGACTCCCTAGGACAAAACTGCTCTGATACCATTTTTGTCACGACCCAAACCGATGGGCCGCGACGGGCACCCGGTGCCTTACTCAAACGAGTACCAACGTTACATATCATTCTTATCGTACTATCATTGGCAAACGGGCCAAACAGGCCGTCATGGGCTAACCAGAATAAACATAAGGGAATACTCAATATAAGACTAACCAATCTGACATAAAAACTTATACGTGTGACATAGGGCCTATAAGACCAAAATTTTACTGAACATAGACCGATAAGGCCGTACAATCTTTCACGTACACAACATATGTCTACAAGCCTCTAAGGATACATAAATATTATAAAGGTCGCGACAGAGCCCCACCATACCAATCAACACATTTCCTAATCATACTGACCAATAGTAACTCCGGAGCAAATGAAGCGCACTGATATCTTCCGCTGAGCTAATAGCCTACTTGGAGGACTCTCGACCTGTCTATCGGACCTGCGAGCATGAAACACAGCGTCCCCATGCAAAAGGGACGTCAGTACAAATAATGTACCAAGAATGTAAGGAATGAAAATCAGTAAACTATAGACATGAGAGAAACATAGAGTAAAAGACTCAACATGTATATCTGAATATCTCTTTGAATAATTTAATATTATAATATCATGCATATGCGCATAAGTCATAGCATGCATGGGTATATGCGTTCATAACATCATCAAGCCTATGAGGGAATCCCATCATATCATCTCGGCCACTGTGGGAAAATCATCAACGTATACCAGCTGATCTGGTGGTGGTGCGTATATAACGTCGTAATGTATTTTCATATCCCATATACATATAATATACATATATACGCGTATATAACACCATCTAGTCATTGGTCAATGTAAATGAATGCAATGCATGAGAAGTACGTCAATAAAATCTTTTAGAGTGTCATAAGACCATTATACCTTTGATTAATATCATAAAATAAACTTTATCAACTTACGGATTTTCTGAGACCCATGAACAGATGATAGAATAATATGACACATGGGTAATCACGAACATAAGCATCTCTAGTATTTCTATGAATAGAGTCATTTATAAAAATTGTGTATTTGCTCGTTTCATTTGTGTCGTATAGATCATGCCAAAAGAAAGAAGGGATAGTCTTAACATATCTGAACCGATTCTCTTGACAATCCCTCTAACACACGTTAATTGCGACAAAACACGTGATGACAAGATCGGAGTAGGAAAACATCTGTATGATATTCTTGAGAAAGATTGTACCGTGCACCTTAAGAATTTGTAATTCACGTTGCAATAGCATTGTAAAGGTTCACATGAATTCTTTTTGGAGAATTTCATCCGTAATCTCTAGCAAGGTTCACATGAATTCTTTGTGAATTAGAAAAGTCTTATACCTTAGTGGGTGTGGGTCTTACTAAGGTGATGACTTAGCCTCCCAATAAGATACCTTATCAAATGAATTAAGAGTAATTCATTTGAGCAAGGGTTGCTGCCATGTGGGTTCATTAACCCTTATCCAAATATTTCATTAATTATCCACTAATCTTCTAAATTATTTTCTTAATCTCCTACTGACCGATAATTATCTAATTATCCACATAATTAAAAATTATTTCAAATTACTTAAAATACTACTTATAATCTCAAAATAGTCCTATTCCCGAACTTACGTCGATTAACTTACGACGAAACTTTAACGTGCGAAAATGTGGGATGTAATATCTCATTTCCGAGCTTTCATCAATTTACTTATGGCGTACTTTTACGTACGAAAATATGGGGTGTAACAGTTGGCTGCTTCAACTACTCCAGCCATTTGTGGCCAGTAAGCTATAGAATTCCGGTGGACGATTATGAACATCTTGCAAATCTCCCTCATGTGATCGCTATTGAGATTGGCTACATTGTCAGTTATGATTGATTTTGGGATCCTGAATCTGCAGACTATGTTGCTATAGACAAAATTTGCCACTATTTTCTTCGTGATAGCCTTGTATGGAGAAGCTTAGATCCGTTTGGAAAAGTCATCGATAGCTACCAGGATGAAACAATGTCTGTTTGATGCAAAAGGTTCTATAGGTCCAATCATATCCATGCCTTAAGTGGCGAACGTCCAAAGAGAACCCATTACGTTCAGCTCATTAGGTGGAACCCAGATGAAATCCCTGTGAATTTGGCACTGGTGACATTTTTGCACGTAGCGGATATTATAACTTTCCATGGTCATCCAAAATTATCCGGCTCTTAAAATTTTCTTGGTTAAAGTGAAATCGTTCATGTAAGGCCCGCACGTTCTTGCATGTATCTCTTCCAGTAAACTTGGTTCTTCAGCAACATCTATACACCTTAACAGACCCAAATCTGGGGTCTTCCTGTACAGGACTGCCCCATTAAGGAAAACGTGGTTCGCTAGTCTTCTTAGTGCTCGCTTCTGACCATTGGTGGCATTCTCTTTCTTTAAGGAACTTTTCAATGTCGTAGTACCAATGATTACCATCTGGCTCTTCATCTGCATGGAAACAATATGCATGCTGATCTAAATCCTCTATCTAGATAGGGTCGATGTAATTCTTGTTCGAATGCTGGATCATAGACAACAAAGATGCAAGAGCGTCGGCAAACTCATTTTGGATTCTGGGAATATGTTTGAACTTGATGTTCGTAAACTTATTAAATAACTCTTTTACGTAGTGCAAGTATGGAAGGATGTTGACATTCTTGGTGGTCCATTCGCCCTGAACCTGGTGTATCAACAAATCGGAATCTGCTATGACCAAAAGTTCCTTGATGTTCATGTCGACTGCCATTCTAATTCTTAGGATACATGCTTCATATTCCTCCATATTATTTGTGGAAGGGAACATTATCTTAGATGAAGCCGGGTAATGCTGTCCCAACTCAGAAATTAGGACTGCCCCAATCCCTACACCTTTGAAATTTGCCGCTCCAATGAAAAACATTCTCCACCCTGGGTATGACTTTGCAATGTCCTTCCCTGCAAACAACACTTCTTTATATGGGAAGTACACAGTGAGTGGCTCTTAGTACTTGTCCACCGGGTTCCCTGCAAGTTGATCGGCCAATGCGTGTCCCTCAATAGCTTTCTACATCGCGTACACAATATCAAATTCACTGAGAAGAATCTGCCATTTGGCTAAATTTCCTGTAGGAATTGGCTTCTAAAAGATGTACTTGACCGGGTCGAGTCGGGATATCAAATGTGTGGTATATGCTAATAGGTAGTGCCTTAACTTTTGAGTGATCCAGGTCATAGCGCAACAGATCCACTCTAACAAGGTGTATCTGGATTCGTATGGTGTGAACTTCTTGCTCAAGTAATAGATAGCTTGCTCTGTCTTTCTAGTCTCGTTATCTTGTCCCAACACGCATCCGAATGCATTATCCAAGACAGACAAGTATAGTAGCAGGCACTTCCCGGGTTCAGGAGGAACTAACACTGGTAGATTTGGCAAATACTCCTTGATCATGTCGAAAGCTTTCTGACATTCTTCCGTCCACTTTGTAGAAGCATCTTTCTTCAACAACTTGAAAATTGTTTCACAGATTACCGTTGACTGAGCTATGAACTTGCCGATGTAGTTCAATCTCCCAAGGAAACTCATCACGTCCATCTTGCTTTTGGGTGGAGGCAAGTTTTGAATGGCCTTGATCTTTGAAAAGTCCAGCTCTATCCCTTTTATACTAACAATGAAACCTAATAGTTTTCTTGTGGGGACTCCGAATGCACACTTCACAGGATTCAACTTCAAATTATATCTCCACAATTGTTCAAAGAACTTCAAGTCGCTCAAATGATCCGCACTCTTCCGAGACTTGATGATGATGTCATCCACATATACCTCAATTTTGTTGTGGATCATGTCGTGAAAGAGGGTCATCATGTCCCTCATGTAGGTAGCACCGACGTTCTTGAGACCAAATGGCATGAACTTATAACAGTAAACTCCCCATGGCATAGTGAACGTTGTTTTCTCTACGTCTTTTTCGTGCATTGGAATCTGGTGGTATCCGGCAAAACAATCCATGAACAACTTCAACTCATGTTTCGTGTAGTTGTCAATAAGGATATGAATATTCGGTAGAGGAAAATTGTCCTTTGAACTAGCTTTGTTAAGATCCCGATAGTCCACACATATCTTAATCTTCCCATCCTTCTTCTGTACTGGTATGATGTTTGCCAACCATGTAGGATAATTGGTGACTCTCACCACATTCACTTCTATCTGCTTGGTTACTTCTTCTTTTATCCTTAGACTAAAATCTAACTTCAATTTTCTAGGTTTCTATTTGACTGGTGGTCTGGCAGGGTCAGTGGGAAATCAGTGCGAGACGATGTCAGTACTTAATCCGGCCATGTCATCATATGACCAAGCGAATACATTGATGTATTGTCGGAGGAGTTCTACTAATTCTTCCCTCTGTTCTGTCTTCAAATGGATGTTGATTCGAGTTTCGTTCACATATTCTTCACTTCCTAAGTTAATGACTTCTATTTCTTCGAAGGTTGGGCTTTTTCTGGCTCTCTAGCTACTCGGTGTCTTGAGGGAGGTTCTCAGGCATCATGCATACTCTTCGTAATCTAGATCATTTTGCTCAGGGGTTTCGTTATATGTCATAATCGCAGAATGCAGGTTTTGATCGATTCGATTATTGAAAAAGAAAACTAAGTATAAATAAGGGCAAAAAATGAATCTACAATGATTTCAAGAAAAATAATTCTTTTTATTTCATCAAAAGGAACATCTCAGCGTTCAAAGAGGCAATTTTACAGAAAAGGACATGCACGGTTCAGTCCTTAATTGACCGTGTGTTTTTTAAAATTACCACTATTCCACACTACCAGGACTCTCGCGAACCATAGATGGACTGGCGGTCCAATTTTGCAAGGTCTCTCTTGGTTCAGTAGACCGAATGGTCGGTGTCTTGGTATCAGCTTCGATGCAACATTCCTCAATGAAGGTCATGAACAATCTGCCATTCCATCAACGATGTCATCCTCTGGTTCTAAGCTCTGACCCGGGCCCGTAACATGCTCTTAAAAATCATTCTTCCCAGGGTTACCGTTATGGGTCTTTCTAGTCGTAGGTTGATACCCCAAGGCGGAGGTACCCTTCTACCCTTTTGGTTCAATTGGCTCTGTTATCCCTTGTGATCGGGCTCGGTTCAATTAGCTTTGTACTCATATATTGCACATGTTATTATGACTAGTAGGTGTCTTTATTTATACCTCGTCACTACTCCACCGAGGTTAGTCTTGATACTTACTGGGTACCGACCGTGGTGTACTCATCATACTATACTTCTGCATAATTTTGTGCAGATCTAGGTATTGGAGTTAACGAACTCAGGCAAAGTTAGCTTCTTGATCGACCAGATTCAAGGCAGAGCTACTTGGTCGTCGTAGTCCCTTGGAGTCCTTTTTCTTTTGATTGTACTGTTAACTTTCTATTTGGCTTTCTCGTAGAGCCGTTATAGAATACGGTTGTTGTACTATCTCTCTTGTACCTCTTATATTAAGAGTGATTCTGCAATGTTCTCAATCATAATGTCTATAATATTTTGGGTCCAATAATCAGACTCCTAATTTACTCAGTTAATGTAACTTTTTAGTTTCCTCTTCCTTCTGATCAGCCTTTATGTAGGCTTAAGCTATCTTCCGATTTACGGCTCCTGGTGTTACTTTAGCCTTTCATGGGCGCTATGGAATATCTATGATACAAACTTCTAATGATTCAATCCTTTGTCTATGACCTGGACTCAATTCTTTCTTTTAACTTATACCAGAGTCTTCTATGGCGGTATGATTGTCACCATATATGCTGCATGGATAATACTCTGATATCTTGAGTGCATTCATAATGTAACAAACTCTGGATCATTGATCGAATATTTACTTTCATTCCTTCTCAGCTTTCTTTAAACGTAAGCTATTACCTTTCCTGGTCTTTCTACCCCTTGTTGTGTTCATACTTAGCTTATCTTAGTTCCCACGCATGCCGGAGTTTTTGTGCAACTCATATGATCTCGAATATTACTTTTGAGTTTACTTCCCATTCATTAGCCACGGTAGGTGCCACTTTCTTATGGGGTGTATACAATGTTGTAGTGAGACTGTTGTTACAAGACCATTTCCTTTTTAGGTCATTGTGCTTAGGTTTAAGCCCTCTTCCTTATTCTCTCAGCTAGTCTTTCATTGTAGTACTTAGGGAAGACCTTCTGACTCTTGTAAAGCTGCGAGCTTATTACATCATATACTTCACAGATTGTTTTTTTTTTATGTTCTTCCTCGCCTATAATTATCCATAATTACTTATTTCCACGCCCTTGTGCTTGTAGGGTTACTCCTGAACTGAAGTTTTGACTGTCTTCCTAGTGGTACTCTCTTTTACTTCCGTAACACTCATATGGTGCCTTTAACTACTCCAACTCCTATCTGAATATATCCCAAGTATTACAATGTCATAGCTATGAGACTGGATTCACTATGTTTATCTTGCACGATCTGTTGATTGTCTGTATCCTCTTGTCTAGCCATAACTAGTCTCTTCCTGAATCAACTACTAACTACCCGTTGGCCCATTCTCATATCAATATTCCGCGTAATATTTCTTGGGTTATTTCCTTTGTCTTAACTTACGTCTCGCACCGGTTCCTTATTTATCAATAACATCTCGGGCAGGAAACCTTACTTCCTCTCCTTGACATCGTGTTTGCATAATGTTCTGGAATCGTAGAATATCTGTAGGATTTGAATAAGTACAATCTCATACCTTTCTCATTTTTTATCGCATTCTTCCTTTACCATTCCATAGTTACTAGAACCACTTAATTCTAACTTAATGCCACATCACACCATATTCCCCCCCTTTAGGGGAGCACTAAGATTTAGTGTTACGATGATCTACGTATAGGTGTTTTACCTTTTCATCTTTGGCATCTTTTCACATCATCGATGATCCTTACTCGCCTCGGCGGTAATCCTTCTGTACCAAGGATAATAAAATTCCTCACTCGCGAGGGTGACACTTAGTGTAACTGGCACATACAGTCCCTTAAGCTTAGGGAAGCGTCTTCCTGAATGACCTTTAATGGGTATTCTTCTGTCATCTATTCTATTATCGCCGAGATGCAATCTCTGAAATTCTCATGATGCCGACTATTACTCAGTCCCTAGTTCGTGTTTAGTTTATCTTGTTCATCAGTCCATGCTGATTTCTTATTACTCTGGGGTCTAATTTTTCCTCTTGGTAATCACGTTAGAGTCACAAACTTATTTCTCGAAATGAGGAAATGGCTTTATGGCCTACACTCTTTTGTTGTCTCAAGGCCTGTCACCTCTCATCCTTTCCTTCACTTGACTATAGAATTTGTAATACTGTCATCTTTTTTATCTACCGTTGTTATCCATGTATCACATGTTACTCATAATGCTTCATTAACTTTCTTCTTATTTCCCGCTAACATTTATCTCTATCACTTTATTTTGAAAACTTGAACAAGACATTCTTTTGCTTTTAGCTCCCCTTGCTCTATCTACTGGCTCTTCGGGTTGCCTAACATTCTTTCTCTACTAGGGACGGGAGCTACACTAAGCTTCAAGGATTCCAGTGCCTATCTTTGTAGTATTTATATCTAGTTGTACTATTTTAGAGTGTACCCTCTGGGTGTCTCACAAGGAGATTTATTAGCACATTTGCAATAACCCTTCGAAAATGTCAACTAACGCTAACAATCCATCCACCATTTTGGGTTACCCTAACCCCAGCTAGATCCTGATATCCTGCCTCCTCTTATACTACTTCTGTTAGTCCCCATAGGGCATAAATGAGATGGGTGTGGCCAATTGTACATACCTCTGCTATTGTTGAAGGTAACTTAAAATGCTTATTTTTCTCTGCCTGAATGGTAAATACGAATAATCTTCATTAACTGGGCGCCTCGTACCCTTCTTCACCTTGCTTATTTTATTTGTTCGAACTTGTATCTATCTTTTGAATCTCTCATTGCCTTTCACCATAGGGGTGGATAGATATTCTTGCCTTAAGGCTCCTTATCAAGAGGCTTACACGTACTAGTACACACATGATCTGCTGAAGACCTCACATTTACTCATCATAAGCATCATGAAAAATCGAGTTCCACTTACTCAACTCTTCAACAGCTACATATCTTACCAACCGTCTTTCTGGATGTAGGCATCATCGTATTATGAATAAGATAGAGTTTAGGAAATTGAGTTCTTACAACTGAGCTCTATCACACAATCTAGAGTAAGAAGAACTCCTGCTTATAAGTGTGGTGCACAACACACCCATAAACAAGACTCTACTAGACACGGCTTGTAGACTCCCTAGGATAGAACTACTATAACACCACTTTTGTCATGACCCAAACCGATGGGCCGCGACGGGCACTCGGAACCTTACTCAACCGAGTACCAACATAACGTATCTTTTCATATCATACTATCATAGATAACTGAGCCGGAGAGGCTGCAATGAGATACGTAGAATAAATATGAAATACCAACTTATACATAAGGCATACGGGCCTATAAGACCAAAATAACCACTCGTACACTGAACATAGGCCGACAAGGCCATACAATCTTTTACGTACATGACATCTGTCTACAAGCCTCTAAGAATACATAATTGTCATAAAGGTCGGGACAGAGCCCCGCCATACCAAACAATACACGTCTAAATCATACTGACCAAATAAGCAACTCCGGAGCAAATGGAGCGCACCAACACCTTTCGCTGAGCTGATAGCCTACTTGGAGGACTCTCGACCTGTCTATCGGGACCTGCGGGCATGAAACGCAGTGTCCCCAAGAAAAAGGGACGTCAGTACAAATAATGTACCGAGTATGTAAGGAATGAAAATCAGTAAACAATAGACATGAGAAAAACATGGAATAAAAGGCTCGATAAGTATGTCTGAATAACTCTGTGAGCCATTAATATTTACAATGTCATGCATATGAGTATAAATGACATACCATGCTTAGGTATATGTGTCCAATACATCATCAAGCCTCTGAGGGCATCCCATTATATCATCTCGGCCACTGTGGGAAAATCATCAATATATACCAGCTGATCAGGTGGTGGTGCGTATATAACACCGTAACCTTTTTCCATATCCCATATACATATAATATACATATATACGGGTATATAATGCCATCTGGTCATGGGTCGATGTAAATGAATGCAATGCATAAGAAGTACATCAATAAAATCTCTCGGAATATCATAAGACCATTATGCCTTTAATTAATATCATGAAGTAAACTTTATCAACTTACGTATTTTGTGAGACCCGTGAACATATGATAGCATAATAGAACACATGGGGAATCAAGAACATAAGCATCTCTAGCATTTCTATGAATAGAGTCATTTATGAAAGTTGTGCATTTGCTTATTTCGTTTGTATCGTATGGATCATGCCAAAAGGAAAGAAGGGATAGCCTTAACATACTTGGGTCGATTCTCTTGACAATTCCTCTAACACACGTTAATTGTGACAAAACACGTGACGGCAAGATCGGAGTTTGGAAAACTCAGTATGATATTCTTGAGAAAGATTGCATCGTACTCTCTTATAATTGCAAAATCTCACGTTACTTTGAAATATTTAAGGTCTTACGTAGTTTAGTTTATATTTGCAGATGCATATTAGAATGACTTTTGTGACTTACATAGCTTATTCATGATTCTTAAATTTGAGATGTTTTATGTATGGATGTGGGCCCCACTTTATATGGTGGCTTAACCACATACCTTTAATCCTTAATCTTTGCCACATAATCCATAAGTCTTAATAGTCATAAAGCTTGGGGTGGCTTGTTGCCACATGGGGGAGGCTTTGTCCCCACCTACAATTATTCACAAATCATTAATTACATGGTTAATCTCCCATTAAACCAATAATTAATCAATTACCCACGTAATTAAGAATTATCTCAAACTACTTAAAATACTACTCATTTTTAATACACCTTATACATCATACTATCATGGTCATGTAGTACCTTGTATGGCACTAATCCATAAATACGAGGTATTGTAGCTTGGACCGTATTTTATCTCAAAATATCAAACTTCGACGAAATTCATTTTCTTCAATTTGCTTACCCTCTCACCTTCATGAATTTACTCGTCACTTGTTTGAAATAGCATAATACTTATAGTCTCCAAATAATCTTGTCCTTGAACTGATGTTAATTATCTTACAACAAATTCAACGTACAATACTACAGGGTATAACATCATCGTAATATAATATTGCGGAGCGTAACATCGACGTAATACTGTGGGGCGTAACAGTTGTTATTGATGATTGTGGCCTTGTGTGTCTTTGTATTAGTTGGTTTTCTGTGTGGTAGGTTGGTAGTAAGTAGTGCAGTTACAGAGGAGACTCTACCGAAAATTCTATTAATATTTGGGTGCTTAACATTCGAGAGGCCTAAAAGGGAGGGATGCCCTGGCCTTTGGATTTGTTCACAGAATAGTTGCCTAAATAACAAGGAAAGTATTAAAGTATTCATAAGGGTTGTAGGTTATAAAAGTGATAAGTGCATTATCAACATTCGAGGACGAATGTTCCATTGGGGGGGGGGGGATGATGTTACACCCCGCAGTATAACGTCGATGTTATACCCCGTAGTAAAATGAGGATTGTTTATGATGATAAAATAACATATGCTAGCATGTAAATATGCATAATACACATGATTAGCATAATATAGGTCCAATAATTAGTAGAGAAATGTTCAGGTATTTATGTGTATATATGTATTCTTTGTAAAATCTCTATTGCCAAGTAAAGACAAATGTTGCCTCTTCCACCGTCCAAGGCCCTTAGTCATTACAAATTGATACATATCCAATCTTTAAATTGAAGGGGGTCATTTAGGAGCTGTTGCACATTATAGAATTCATATAAACCCCATCTCAAATAACTAGAAGCCCTTTACAATTGAACCTCACAGACAACTCTCTCTAAGACAATTGTATTGCAATTTTCCTCTTGGTTTGGAAGTTTTGTGTGTAAATATGTTGAGAAAGCTTATCTCCAGTTCATCTTATCCCTTTTCTTCAAATAGTTAAGGTAAGAATTCAACAATCCTTCTAGATAAGTTTATCTCCAACTTAGGAAAATGCACTTTAAATTCTTATTGATGTAGAAAAAAGGTTCATGTAGTGTATTTGAGGAAGATTTGGTTGTGTTGAAGGGCTGGAAATATACTTATAAATATGTATATGTGTTGTTATCCTTGCTATTCAAGGTAATATCATACTCTTCTCCGTGTATTTGAGGTTATTTGGATCATAGTTTGGTTATTGATGAAGTGTTGTAGATGTTGAACAGTTTTGAGTGGTTTCTTAAGGTATCCTATGGCTGAAAATTGTGAAGTATAGTTGTTTGTGATGGTGGTTGTGTTGTGGGTAGAGGAGAAGTACTAGTAGTGTTGAATTGCCATTGTAGGATGATATGAAGCTTATGCACCCAAAATATTCGATAAAATATCGTAGTGAATTCGATTCTTGGTTTATTGATTCGATTGTGATCCAAATCATTTATACAATGTAGATTATTATTTGTAGAGCGTACGAGAACTCGTGAGCTATCCAAGAAACAAAGGTATGTTAATCCTATCCCTTCTTTCCTTTTGGCATGATCCATACAATACAAACAAAACTAGCAAATGCACAACTTTCATAAATGCCTCTATTCATAGAAGCACTAGACCCGCCTATGTTGTTGATTCCCCATGTGTGTTATTATTATATCTTCTGTTCATGGGTCTCAGAAAAATACGTAGTTGATAAAGTTTATCCGAAGGCATATTGATCTTATGACATTTCGAGAGGTCTTATTGACTTACTTCTTATGCATTGTATTCATTTATACATATCCATTGACCCATGACTAGATGGCATTATATACGTGTATATTATATGTATATGGAGTATGGGGAAAGGTTATGGTGTTATATACGCACCACCACCTTATCAGTTAGTATACGTTGATGATTTCACCCACAGAGGCAGAGATAATATGATGGGATGCCCTCAGAGGCTTGATGATGTTATGTACGCATATAACTATGCATGATATGACATTTATACGCATATGCATGACACTATAAATGTTTCATGATTCACAAAGCTATTTAGACTCACACGTTGAGTCCTTTACTCCACGTTTCTTTTATGTCTTTTATATACTACTTTCCATGCCTTACATACTTGGTACATTATTTGTACTAATGACCATATTACTTGGGGCCTGCATTTCATGCTCGCTGGTGCAAGTTGGCGGGCTGACGGTCCCCCTTCTTAGGATCCTTGCTCAGTGAGAGTTGGTGTGCTCCATTTGATCCGTAGCTGCTTTTGGGATTTGGTACAATATGTTTGTATACATATATGGGTATGACGGGGCCCAGTACCATCCTTTACACAGTTGTACACTCTATTAGAGGTCTGTAGACAATCATGTATAGTTGGATAGTATGTGGCCTTGTCTGCTAGCCCTATCGTATTTTGTATATATATGTACATATGTCTTTTGGGCATGTTTTCTCGCGTATGTTATTCACATGATTCAGTAGTTATTGCCAGAATTTATGCATGACCTACACTTATTCCATGTTTTATCTTAGACGTATTCTTAGGGGTGTTCGATAGGTAGGCTCGGGCTCTCGTCATGGCCCATCAGTTTGGGCCGTGACAAAAGTGGTATCAGAGCAATTCTGTCCTAGGGTTGTCTATAGACCGTGTCTAGTAGAGTCTTGTTTATGAGTGTGTTGTACACCATATTTATAAATAGGAGGCTGCAGGACATATAGGATGTTATCCTCCCTTCTTATCTTATATCGTGCGATATAAGGATTCATTTTCCTAACGATATGTTATGTTTTCAGCGATGCCTAAGAAGGCTACAGCCACCCAGAAAGGCAACTTCGTTGCTGCTGAGACTACTAGTCGAGCGCCACGAGTTACCAGGGCTCGGGGAGAGTCTCATAGTGAGATTCCATCTCAGACATCACATACTCCAGAGGAGCTCCAAGGGGCACTAGCTCCAGCTCCCACCCCTGTACATGCAATTCCTCAGCCAGACGCACCGAGTCAGGAGATAAGAGATGCTATTCAGCTATTGACTCGATTAGTAGCCGCACAGGCTCGACGCCAAGAGGTAAGTATTGGTCATACAGATAGGGACATCAGTGCGAGGGTTCGTGATTTCATTAATTTGGACCCTTCGGTCTTCACTGGAGTAGATCCAAATGAGGACCCTCATGTATTTATCGACAGGATGCAGAGGACTTTGAGGGTAATGAAGATCACTGAGACTGAGTTAGTTGAGTTAGCTTCCTATGGACTTCGGGATGTTGCAGTTAATTGGTACGAGTCTTGGCAGTTATCCAGAGGTGAGGATGCCCCTCCAACAGTATGGCAGGAGTTTACAAAGGCTTTTCTTCATCATTATTTTCCACCAGAGATTAGACGGTCCAGAGTTGATAGGTTCTTGACCTTTCGGCAGGGTAATTTGATCATTCCATATATTCAGGGCCTAGTCAGAATTTCAGGGCCTCTAGTTCTCAGTATAGGGTTGAGTCAAGTCAGATGAGGCCACCCTTGCCACGATGTGCTCAGTGTGGTAAGAATCATTTCGGGACGTGCCTTATAGGGTTGGGTGTTTGTTATACTTGTGGTTATCCAGGCCACGTTATGAGAGAATGTCCGACGAGAGGTGGGGCAGGCATAGTTCAGCCAGCGGGATCTGTAGTTGGTTCTTCATCATCAGTACGCCCCCCTGGGCAAGGATCACTAACACCAATCGGTCGTGGTAGAGGCAGAGGTAGAGCATCTTGGTCGAGCGGTCCTCAAAATCATATTTATGCATTAGCAACTCGACATGATCAGGAGTTATCGCCCGATGTTATTACAGGTATATTACCAATCTCCTCATATGATGTATATGCATTGATTGATCCAGGTTCCACCTTATCGTACGCCACTCCGTTGGTTGCTAGTAAGTTTGGGATAGAACCTGAGTTGATTGAACCTTTTGAAGTGTTTACACCTGTTGGGGATCCAGTGATAGCTAGACGGGTATATAGAGATTGTATAGTAGTAGTTCATAGTCGTTCTAAAGTAGCAAACCTGATTGAGTTAGATATGGTAGAATTTGATGTAATAATGGGTATGGATTGGTTGGTTTATTTGATGTAATACCCCTCGTATTTATGGATTAGTGCCATACAAGGTACTACATGACCATGATAGTATGATGTATAATGTGTATTAAAAATGAGTAGTATTTTAAGTAGTTTGAGATAATTCTTAATTACGTGGGTAATTGGTTAATTATTGATTTAATGGGAGATTAACCATATAATTAATGATTTGTGAATAATTGTAGGTGGGGACAAAGCCTCCCCCACGTGGCAGCAAGCCACCCCAAGCTTTATGACTATTAAGACTTATGAATTATGTTGTAAAGATTAAGGATTAAAGGTATTTGGTTAAGCCACCATATAAAGTGGGGCCCACATCCATACATAAAACATCTCAAATTTAAGAATCATGAATAAGCTATGTAAGTCACAAAAGTCATTCTAATATGCATCTGCAAATATCAACTAAACAACGTAAGACCTTAAATATTTCAAAGCAACGTGAGATTTTGCAATTATAAGAGAGTACGGTGCAATCTTTCTTAAGAATATCATACTGAGTTTTCCAAACTCCGATCTTGCCGTCACGTGTTTTGTCGCAATTAACGTGTGTTAGAGGAATTGTCAAGAGAATCGACCCAGGTATGTTAAGGCTATCCCTTCTTTCCTTTTGGCATGATCCATACGATACAAACGAAACAAGCAAATGCACAACTTTCATAAATGACTCTATTCATAGAAATGCTAGAGATGCTTATGTTCTTGATTCCCCATGTGTTCTATTATGCTATCATATGTTCATGGGTCTCACAAAATACGTAAGTTGATAAAGTTTACTTGATGATATTAATTAAAGGCATAATGGTCTTATGACATTCCGAGAGATTTTATTGATGTACTTCTTATGCATTGAATTCATTTACATCGACCCATGACCAGATGGCATTATATACCCGTATATATGTATATTATTGATGTCTATTGTTTACTGATTTTCATTCCTTACATACTCGGTACATTATTTGTACTGACGTCCCTTTTTCTTGGGGACACTGCGTTTCATGCCCGCAGGTCCCGATAGACAGGTCTAGAGTCCTCCAAGTAGGCTATCAGCTCAGCGAAAGGTGTTGGTGCGCTCCATTTGCTCCGGAGTTGCTTGTTTGGTCAGTATGATTTAGACGTGTATTATTTGGTATGGCGGGGCTCTGTCCCGACCTTTATGACAATTATGTATTCTTAGAGGTTTGTAGACAGATGTCATGTACGTAAAAGATTGTATGGCCTTGTCGGCCTATGTTCAGTGTACGAGTGGTTATTTTGGTCTTATAGGCCCGTATGCCTTATGTATAAGTTGGTATTTCATGTTTATTCTACGTATCTCATTGCAGCCTCTCTGGCTCAGTTATCTATGATAGTATGATATGAAAAGATACGTTATGTTGGTACTCGGTTGAGTAAGGTTCCGGGTGCCCGTCGTGGCCCATCGGTTTGGGTCGTGACAAAAGTGGTGTTAGAGCAGTTCTGTCCTAGGGAGTCTACAAGCCGTGTCTAGTAGAGTTTTGTTTATGGGTGTGTTGTGCACCACACTTATAAGCAGGAGTTCTTCTTACTCTAGATCGTGTGATAGAGCTCAGTTGTAAGAACTCAATTTCCTAAACTCTATCTTATTCATAATACGATGATGCCTACATCCAGAAAGACGGTTGGTAAGATATGTAGCTGTGGAAGAGTTGAGTAAGTGGAGCTCGATTACAAATTCTATAGCCAAGTGAAGGAAAGGATGAGAGGTGACAGGCCTTGAGACAACAAAAGAGTATAGGCCATAAAGCCATTTCCTCATTTCGAAAAATAAGTTCGTGACTCTAACGTGATTACCAAGAGGAAAAATTAGACCCCAAAGTAATAAGAAATCAACATGGACTGATGAACAAGATAAACTAAACACGAACTAGGGACTGAGTAATAGTCGGCATCATGAGAATTTCAGAGATTGCGTCCCGACGATAATAGAATAGACGACAGAAGAATAACCATTAAAGGTCATTCAGGAAGATGCTTCCCTAAGCTTAAGGGACTGTATGTGCCAGTTATACTAAGTGTCACCCTTGCGAGTGAGGAATTTCATTATCCTTGGTACAGAAGGAATTACCGCGAGGAGAGTAAGGATCATCGATGATGTGAAAAGATGCCAAAGATGAAAAGGTAAAACACCTATACGTAGATCATCGTAACACTAAATCTTAGTGCTCCCCTAAAGGGGGAAATATGGTGTGATATAGCATTAAGTTAGAATTAAGTGGTTCTAGTAACTATGGAATGGTAAAGGAAGAATGCGATAAAAAATGAGAAAGGTATGAGATTGTACTTATTCAAATCCTACAGATATTCTACGATTCCAGAACATTATGCAAACATGATGTCAAGGAGAGGAAGTAAGGGTTCCTGCCCGAGATGTTATTGATAAATAAGGAACCGGTGCGAGACGTAAGTTAAGACAAAGGAAATAACCCAAGGAAGATTACGCGGAATATTGATATGATAATGGGCCAACGGGTAGTTAGTAGTTGATTCAGGAAGAGCCTAGTTATGGCTAGACAAGAGGATACAGACAATCAACATGCTGTGCAAGATAAACATAGTGAATCCAGTCTCGTAGATATAACATTGTAATACTTGGGATATATTCAGATAGGAGTTATCTGAATATGAGTGTTACGGAAATAAAAGAGAGTGCCACTGGGAAGACAGTCAAAACTTCAGTTCAGGAGCAACCCTACAAGCACAAGGGCGTGGAAATAATTAATTACGGATAATTATAGGCGAGGAAGAACATAAAAAAAAACAATCCATGAAGTATATGATGTAATAAGCTCACAGCTTTACAAGAGTTAGAAGGTCTTCCCTAAGTACTACAATGAAAGACTAGCTGAGAGAATAAGGAAGAGGGCTTAAACCTAAGCACAATGACCTAAAAAGGAAATGGTCTTGTAACAATAGTCTAACTACAACATTGTATACACTCCATAAGAAAGTGGCACCTACCGTGGCTAATGAATGGGAAGTAAACTCAAAAGTAATATTCGAGATCATATGAGTTGCATGAAAACTCCGGCATGCGTGGGAACTAAGATAAGCTAAGTATGAACGCAACAAGGGGGTAGAAAGACCAGGAAAGGTAATAGCTTACGTTTAAAGAAAGCTGAGAAGGAATGAAAGGAAATATTCGATCAATGATCCAGAGTTAGTTACATTATGAATGCACTCAAGATATCAGAGTATTATCCATGCAGCATATATGGTGACAATCATACCGCCATAGAAGACTCTGGTATAAGTTAAAAGAAAGAATTGAGTCCATGTCATAGACAAAGGATTGAATCATTAGAAGTTTGTATCATAGATATTCCATAGTGCCAATGAAAGGCTACAGTAACACCAGGAGCCGTAAATCGGAAGATAGCTTAAGCCTACATAAAGGCTGATCAGAAGGAAGAGGAAACTAAAAAGTTACATTAACTGAGTAAATTAGGAGTCTGATTATTGGACCCAAAAGATTATAGACATTATGATTGAGAACATTGCAGAATCACTCTTAATATAAGAGGTACAAGAGAGATAGTACAACAACCATATTCTATAACGGCTCTACGAGAAAGCCAATTAGAAGAGTACCAGCCTCATAAGAAATCAGTATGAAGCTTCCACCGGATTATGTATGTACCAAAGCTGCAAGTGTTATAATAGAGCTTCAAGTTGTGGATGTGAATCATACCTATATGGAAGGGAGGTCATGAAGGAAATAGAAGATGTGATGCGAGATTTTAAGGCAAGTAAGGTAAAGGTGAACAACGTACACGATACTCAGGTGCAGAAGGTTGTGAATAATCTATAACTTCAAGATGAAGAGCTAGAAGCGTTGGGATTCAGTATCCAGGAATGATAGCGGCATCTTCAATGGCATATCTTCTAGCCTATGGTTTCTAGGTACCGAGAGGCCTAGTTAAGAGAGTAAAGAAGAGTTTGAGACGATGTGATGTCTCGCTTGATGTTTCAGAATAACATAAGGAAATTCAGGGTGCAAGCAAGTTGAAGGAAGGTTGCGAGTAGTAATAATAGATATGTGTAGATCGCAAGTTAAAGTATGATAAAACGACAAGGTTTTAGGAAGACAGGAGTAAGGATAAGAAAAGGCGACTGAGAAGGTGACGAAAATGGATAAGTCCTCGGGATTAATCCCAAGAAAACAAGAAGAGCTGATGGTTTCTCTAAGTTATAGAAAATTCAGTATAGCCTGAATAAATTCAAAGGAGTCTAAGACTAGTAGCATTTAGAAGAGATGAAATGCTACCCTGGTAAGAGAATGAGGGTGTGATGGTGATAGTTAAAGGATGACGTTTGGGCCTTCGATTGAGTAATGCTTTGAAGAGGATTTCATGAACTTTACAGGATTAAAATACCCACGTAAGTGAATCACATTGGGATGCTATAAAATACGGTTATTTAAGTGCAGTATCGCCACTAAATGGATCAGGAAAATCACTTCAAATATTCCTCGATGCAACGTAAGCCCTAGTGGCAAGGTATTACGTAAGAAGTTTCAAGTTATCAATGGTATATTGTGGATCAATATTGAGGTGAATCAATGATGGATGGACAAAAGTCAAAAACTATGAGATGAGATTAGGCCATCATTCTTAAGATGAACAGTAATGAGGAAGCATTAAAGGACTTAGACTGATACATATAGGATAAGCAACGAGAGTAAGCTAGAATTTGGTAGCAGACCTCAACAACGATAAACCAAGGTAAGAGTTATGGTATAGTATTACCTACCTAGATGCAGTGAAGTCATACGGATGAATAACCAGGTCTATGAAATAAGATATAACAATATTCGTAAGTTCGACAAAGTACCGAGCGAAGAACTTCAGTATACCTATAGATGCCCAGAGGGACATCTTATTAAGCTCTGTATATGTTTAAAAAGTGAGGCCTAGAGATTGGCTAAAAGCTGGAGGAAAAAAAGGAGAGAAGAGTCGCATAGGCGCACTTACAAAGTCAGAGTCGTATATGCTGCGTGATAAAAGGTAGTAACAGTTACAAGATTGGAAGGATTCCGACCACGAGTCTGGTGTGAGAAAGAGGCCTAAAGGGGGGAATGCCCTGGCCTATGGATTTATTCACAGAACAGTTACCTAAATGGAAAGGATAGTATTAAAACCATTCGTAAGAGCCATCCAGTTATGAGACCGATAAATACATTAGTCAACTTTCGAGGACGAATGTTCCAAAGGGGGTAATGATGTTACGCCACGCAATATTACGTTGATGTTACGCTCCGCAGTATTATATTACGACCATGTTATACCCTATAGTATTGTACGTTAAATTTGTCATAAGATAATTGACATCAGTTCAAAGACAAGATTATTTGGAGATTATAAGTATTATGCTATTTCAAACAAGTGACGAGTAAATTCGTGAAGGTGAGGGGGTAAGCAAATCAAAGAAAATGAATTTCGTCAAAGTTTGACATTTTGAGATAAAATATGATCCAAACTACAATACCCCATATTTATGGATTAGTGCCATGCAAGGTACTACATGACCATGATAGTATTATGTATAAGGTGTATTAAAAATGAGTAGTATTTTAAGTAGTTTGAGATAATTCTTAATTACATGGGTAATTGATTAATAATTGGTTTATTGGGAGATTAACCATGTAATTAAGGATTTGTGAATAATTGTAGGTGGGAACAAAGCCTCCCCCACGTGGCAGAAAGCCACCCCAAGCTTTATGACTCTTAAGACTTATGGATTATGTGGCAAAGATTAAGGATTAAAGGTATGTGGTTAAACCACCATATAAAGTGGGGCCCACATCCATACATAAAACATCTCAAATTTAAGAATCATGAATAAGCTACGTAAGTCACATAACTTATTCTAATATGCATCTGCATATATCACATAAGCAATGTAAGACCTTCAATAATTCAAAGCAATGTGAGATTTTGCAATTATAAGGGAGTACGGTGCAATCTTTCTCAAGAATATCATACGAATTTTTCCAAACTCCGATCTTTCCATCCCGTGTTATGTCACAATTAATGTGTGTTAGAGGAATTGCCAAGAGAATTGACTCAGGTATGTTAAGGCTATTCTTTCTTTCCTTTTGGCATGATCCATACGATACAAACGAAACAAGCAAATGCACAACTTTCATAAATGACTCTATTCATAGAAATGCTAGAGATGCTTATGTTCTTGATTCCCCACGTGTTCTATTATGCTATCATATGTTCTTGGGTCTCACAAAATACATAAGTTGATAAAGTTTACTTCATGATATTAATTAAAGGCATAATAGTCTTATCATATTCCGAGAGATTTTATTGATGTACTTCTTATGCATTGCATTCATTTACATTGACCCATGACCAGATAGCGTTATATACGCGTATATAGGTATATTATATGTATATGGGATATGAAAAAAGGTTACAACGTTATATACGCACCACCACCTGATCAACTGGTATACGTTAATGATTTGCCCACAGTGGCTGAGATGATATGATGAGATGCCCTCAGAGGCTTGATGATGTTATGAACGCATATACCTAAGCATGGTATGATATTTATACGCATATGCATGACATTGTAAATATTAATAATTCACAGAGTTATTCAGACATACATGTCGAGTCTTTTACTCCATGTGTTTCTCATGTCTATTGTTTACTGATTTTCATTCCTTACATACTCGGTACGTTATTTGTATTGACGTCCCTTTTGCCTAGAGACGCTGTGTTTGATGCCCACAAGTCCCGATAGACAGGTCGAGAGTCCTCCAAGTAGGCTATAAGCTCAGCGGAAGGTGTTGGTGCGCTCCATTTGCTCCTGAGTTGCTTGTTTGGTTAGTATGATTTAGACGTGTATTGTTTGGTATGTCAAGGCTCTATCCCGACCTTTATGACAATTATGTATTCTTAGAGGCTTGTAGACAGATGTCATGTACGTAAAAGATTGTATGGCCTTGTCGGCCTATGTTCAGTGTACGAGTGGTTATTTTGGTCTTATAGGCCCGTATGTCTTATGTATAAGTTGGTATTTCATGTTGTATTCTACTTATCTCACAGCAGCCTCTCCGGCTCATTTATCTATGATAGTATGATACGAAAAGATACGTTATATTGGTACTCGGTTGAGTAAGGTACAGGGTGCCCGTCGCGGCCCATCGATTTGGGTCGTGACAGCAACAATGGCATCACAAGAACAATGACATTAACTAACATAAGAATCTAGTAATATATACGCACCAAAAGGATGGGATGTCTTAGTGTTATCCTCTTCTGGAAGCGGAAACAAGTAGGGATACCTAGACTTCATGTCTTCTTCAGCTTCCCAAGTCATCTCCTCCACATTCTTGTTCCTCCAAAGTACTTTAATCGAAGCTACGTCTTTAGTCCTCAAACTTCGAACCTGTCTATCTAGTATAGCAATGGGAGCTTGCTCATATGATAACTGCTTTGTGACCCGAACATCGTTAACTGACATGACTCTAGAAGGATCTACGATACACATACGGAGCATAGACACATGAATGTCTGGATATACATACCCCAAGTTAGAAGGCAAGTCTAACTCATATGCTACCTGGCCTACCTTGTGTATGATCTTATATGGTCCAATGTATCAAGGGCTAAGTTTTCCTTTCTTACCGAACCTCATAACGACTTTCATCGGTGATATCGTTAGAAATACCAGTCTTCAACCTGAAACTCCAAGTCTCGTCATCGATTATCCACATAAGACTTCTGACGGCTTTGAGCTACTAATAGCCTCTCCTGTAAAAGCTTAAGTTTCTCGATTGTCTGTTGTACCAACTCTGGTCCTACTAACTTAGTTTCCCCAACATCGAACCATCCGATAGGTGACCTACAGTTCCATCCGTAGAGGGCTTTGTATAGAGCCATCTTAATGCTGGAATGATAACTATTATTATATTCAAACTCAATAAGCGGCAGATGATCATCCCAGCTACCCCTGAAGCCTATCACACAGGACTGTAACATATCCTCAAAGTTTCTAAATAGTATGCTCAGCCTGACCGTCTATCTGGGGATGAAATGTTGTGCTAAGACTTATCTGAGTCCCCAATCCTCTCTAGAAGGACCTCCAAAAATTAGCTGTAAACTGAGCACCTCTATATGAGATAGTAGATATAGGGACACCATGAAGTCTTACTATCTCTTTAATGTAAAGCCTGGCATAATCCTCTGCTGAATACGTAGTCCTGACAGGCAGAAAATGGGCTGATTTTGTAAGTCTATCAATAATCACCCATATAAAATTGAAATTACACTGGGTACGAGGTAAGACTATGATGAAATCCATATTAATTACTTCCCACTTCTAAGTCAGAATCTTTATAGCCTACAATAATCCACCAGGTGTTTTATGCTCAATCTTAACCTGCTCACAATTAGGGCACTGAGCAACAAACTCTGCTATATCCTTTTTCATTTCGTCCCACCAATATATTTCCCTGATGTTATGATACATCTTTGTTGCTTCTGGGTGAACAAAATAATGAGAATAGTGAGTCTCTCCCATAACCTGCCGGCACAGCTCTGCAATATTAGGGACACATAATCGTCCTCGATATCCAAGGACCCCATCTCCTGTAATCTCAAATGGTGTCTTCTCCTTCTAAAGGTTGTATCTTTGTAATGAGCTAACACAGGATCCTAGTACTGGCATTTCTTCACTTCAGTTACTAAAGAGGATGTTGTCGTGTCCTGAATAGTAAGTTCGGTATCACCTGAGTCCAGTAATTGAACTCCAAGACTAGCTAGCTGATGAATCTCATGGGCTATCCCGCTCTTCTCTAACGGCTGAGCGAGTCGGATACTACATTCGCATTCCCTGGATGATAAAAAATATCAATGTCATAGTCTTTCAGTAGCTCCAACCATCTCCTCTGACGTAAATTCAATTCCTTTTGCTTGAAGATATACCGAAGGCTCTTATAATCCGTATAGATATCATCATGAATACCATACAAATAGTGCCTCCACATCTTTAGTGCATGAATCACCGCAGCTAACTCTAAATCCTGGGTTGGGTAATTCCTTTAGTGCTTTCTCAGTTGTCTAGAAGCTTAAGCGACAACCTTACCATGCTGCATAAATACACAACCCTATCCAACACTCGTAGCGTCACATTAGATAGCATAACCATCGGTTCCCTCTCGGTGTGTCTGAACCGGTTCTGAAGTCAATCTGTCCTTTACTGCCTGGAAATGTCGCTAACAAGCATCAGTCCACTGAAACTTAGTTACCTTCTGAGTCAACATTGTCAATGGTTCGGAAAGAGAAGAAAATCCCTCTACAAATCTCTTGTAATAACCTGCCAAACCTAGGAAGCTACGAACCTCCATCGGTGTCGTGGGTCTAGGCCAAGTCTTCAATACCTCAATCTTCTGTGTATCAACCCGGATACCCTCACCTGAAATAATAGGCCCAAGGAAAGCTACAGAATTCAACCAGAATTCATATTTAGAGAGTTTTGCATAGAACTTCCCTTTTTGTAGAACTCTGAGCACCGTACACAAATGATCTTCATGCTCAACCTCTGAATGGGAATAAACCAATATATCATCAATAAATACAATCACGAACAGATCTATAAAGGGTATGAACACACAGTTCATCAAGTCCATGAACACTGTTGGGTCTTTAGTCAAACCGAACGACATAACACAAAACTCAAAGTGCCCGTGTCTTATCTTGAATGTTGTCTTCGGAATATCTTTCTCTTTAACCCTTACCTGATAGTACCGAGACCTCAAGTCTATCCTCGAGAAACACTTGGCACCCCGCAACTGATCAAATAAATCATCAATCCTTGGGAGCGGGTACTTATTCTTGATCGTCGCCATATTCAACTGCTTGTAATCAATATACCCCCGCAAGGAACCATCTTTCTTTCTAAAAGATAACACAAGTTCTCCCCACGGTGATGTACTCGGTCTGATAAAGCCTCTTTCAAGCAAATCCCTCAGTTGTTCTTTCAAGTCTCTCAGCTCTGCAGGTTCCATTCTATAAGGAAGAATAGATATCAGCTGTGTATCTGGTAATATGTCAATAGCAAACTCAATCTCCCGCTCTAGCGGAAGGCCTGGAAGCTCTTCGGGAAAAACATCGGGAAACTCATTAACCACCGGGATAGACTGAAGGGTAGGTGACTTTGCTTTCACATCATGTACCCGAACTAAGTGGTAAATATAGCCCTTTCTGATCATCTTCCTTGCCTTGAGATAGGAAATAAACCTACCTCTCGGTGATGCAGTATTACCTTTCCACTCTAGAAATGGCTGCCTTGGAAACTTGAAGCGAACCATCTTTGATCTACAATCAACATTAGCGTAACAAGAAGCCAACCAATCCTTACCCATTATAAAATCAAATTATACCATATCATTAGTATGCCCCCTGGGTAAGGTTCACAAGCACCAATCGGTCGTTGTAGAGGCCATATCATTAGTTCAGCCAATGATGGTTCAGCCATATCATTAGTTGATGGTTCGCTTATTCAGACTGACATACAATCATTAAGTAAGTGCGGCTCCAACCCCATCATGAACCGGTGAACCCGATCCTCCATCTTAACTACAATAATGGGAGCATACCTACCAAAGAATCAAAATGAAGGCTGTATTCCCGAACACTTATTTTACCCTGCCAAAAGGGTCACAAACCTATCAACTCTGGCCCGTCTAAGCTTTAGTGGCAAATAATGACGAAGAAAAGCCTCTGTAAACTCCTTCCATACTGTTGGAGGGGTATCCTCACCTCTGGATAACTCCCAAGACTCATACCAATCAACTGCAACATCCGGAAGTCTATAGGAAGCTATCTCAACTAACTCAGTCTCAGCGGTCTTCAGTACCCTCAAAGTCATCTGCATCCTGTCGATAAATACCTGAGGGTCCTCGTTTAAATCTACTCCAGTAAATTCCTGATGGTCCAAATTAATGAAATCACGAACCCTCGCACTGATGTCCCTATCAGTATGACCAATACCTACCTCTTGGCATCGAGCCTGTGCAGCTACTAATCGAGTCAATAGCTGAATAACATCTCTCATCTTCTGACCTGGTGCATCTGGCTGAGGAGCTGGGTGTACAAGGGCGGGCACCGGAGCTAGTGCCTCTTGGAGCTCCTCTAGAGAGGGCGGGGTAAATGAAGTCTGAGATGGAATCTCACTATGAGACTCTTCCCAAGCCCTGGTAACTCTTGGTGCTCGACTAGTAGTCTCCCCAGCCACAGACTTTCTCTTCTGGGCAGTTGTAGCCTTCTTAGGCATCACTGAAAACATAACATATCTTTAGAAAAATTAATCCTTATATCGCACGATCTAAGATAAGAAGAGAGGATAACATCCTATATGTCCTGTAGCATCATGTTTATAAATATGGTGCATAACACACTCATAAACAAGACTCTACTAGACACGGTCTGTAGACAACCATAGGACAGAAGTTCTCTGATATTACTTTTGTCACGACCCAAACTGATGGGGAATGACGAGTGCCCGAGCCTACCCGTCGAACACCCCTAAGCATACGTCTAAGATAAAACAATGAATAAGTGTAGGGCATGCATAACGTCTAGAAAGAATCATGCGAATAACACATGTGAGAAAACATGCCCAAAAGGCATATGTACATATATATATATATATATATATATATATATATATATATATATATATACATACACGGAATACGGTAGGGCGAGCCGATAAGGCCACATACTATCATACTATACATGACTGTCTACAGACCTCTAATGAGTGTACAACTATGTAAAGGACGGGACTAGGCCCCGTCATACCCATATATGTATACAAACATATCGTACCGAAACCCAAAAGTAGCTCCGAATCAAATGGAGGACACCAACTCTCACTGAGCAAGGATCCTAAGAAGGCAGACCGTCAGCCTGCCTACCTGCACCTGCGAGCATGAAATACAGGCCCCAAGCAATTGAGACTTCAGTACAAATAATGTACCGAGTATATAAGGCATGGAAAGTAGTATGTAAAAGTTATAAAAGAAACATGGAGTAAAGGACTCAACCTGTGAGTCTGAATAGCTTTGTGAATCATGAAACATTTATAGTGTCATGCATATGCATATAAATGTCATATCATGCATTGGTATATGAGTACATAACATCATCAAGCCTCTGAGGGCATCGTATAATATCATCTCGGCCTCTGTGGGCGAAATCATCAATGTATACCAACTGATCAGGTGGTGGTGTGTATATAACGCCATAGCCTTTCCCAATCCCCCATATATATATATATAATATACGCGTATATAATGCCATCTGGTCATGGGTGAATGTGTATGTATAAATGAATGCAATGCATAAGAAGTAAGTCAATAAGACCTCTTAGAATGTCATAAGATCAATATACATTCAAGTATACGTTATCAACTACGTATTTTTCTGAGACCTATGAACAGAAGATATGATAATAAGACACATGGGGAATTAACAACAAAGGCACCCCTAGTGCTTCTATAAATAGAGGCATTTATGAAAGTTGTGTGTTTGCTCATTTTGTTTGTATTATATGGATCATGCCAAAAGGAAAGAAGGGATAGCCTTAACATACCTTTTTTGCTTGGCTAGTGATAGCTCACAAGTTATCGTATGATATACAAATGATAATCAACATTGTATAAATGATTTGGATCACAATCGAATCAATAAACCAAGAATTGGATTCACTACGACATTTTATCGAATACTTAGGGTGCATAAGCTTCATATCATACTACAATGGCAATTCAACACTACTAGCTCTTCTCCTATACCCGCAACACAACCACCATAACAAACAACTATACTTCATAATTTTTAGCCATAGGATACCTTAAGAAACCACTCAAAATCGTTCAACAGCTACAACATTTCATCAATAACCAAACTATGATCCAAATAACCTCAAATACATGGAGAAAAGTATGATATTACCTTGAACAGCAAGGATAACAACACATACATATTTATAACTATATTTCCAGCCCTTCAACACAACCAAATCCTCCTCAAATACACTACAAGAACCTTTATTTCTACATCAATAAGAATTTAAAGTAGATTTCTCAAAGTTGGAGATAAACTTATCTAGAAGGATTGTTGAATTCTTACCTTAATTATTTTAAGAAAAGGGATAAGATGAACTGGAGATTGTAATACAATTGCCTTAGAGAGAGCTGTCCATGAGGTGCAATTGTAAAGGCCTTCTAGTTATTTGAGATGGGGTTTATATGAATTGTATAATGTGCAGCAGCACCTAAATGACCTCCTTCAATTTAAAGATTGGATATATATCAATTTGTAATGACTAAGGGCCTTGGACGGTGGAAGAGGCAACAATTGTCTTTGCTTGGCAATAGATATTTTACAAAGAATACATATATACACATAAGTACCTCAACATTTCTACTAATTATAGGACCTATATTATGCTAATCATGCGTATTATGCATATTTACATGCTAGCATATGTTATTTTATCATCATAACCAATCCTCAATTTACTACGGGGTATAACATCGACGTAATACTGCGAGGTATAACATAAATAGCAGGTATCAAGTAGAGGAATTTAATAGATAAAATCATGTAACAAATAGAGGCATGTACCAAGTAAAGGCACATAGTAAGTGAAGGCATGTAGTACGTGAAAACATGTAACAGGTCAGGCATTTAATAAGTAAATCACGTAACAAATAAGGGCATGCAACATGCAAAGGCTAGTAACAAGTAAATGCACGGATTAGGTAAGGACATGTAGCGGTAGTAAATCAAGTTAAAGCGTAGATGTAACGGTAACAGACAAGGAAGGAACACAGATATGATAGTAACAGACCAAATAGGAAACATAGAGGTAAACTACATAAGGAACATTTGCGTGAAAGTAACATACAATACATAAAGATAGATGTGAACCAAGATAGAGTGCATGTGTGTGTCTAAAGAATGAGTAATCATAAAAAAATCAAACTCCGAATATTTTCTCGTGGAAACAACCAACAAAGAGAGGCTTCACAATCGTGAAGCACTGAAATACATCAGAAAACTAGCAAACTCTACAAGTCTACAAATGATACGAAATCAATCTGAAACTCACTTGAATCCCCGGGCTCAAATCCGAACATTTAGACAAGTGTAATAACGAAATAGAACTCGCTCGCAAGCTCAAATTATCAAAATAATATTGAAAATCAAGAATCGATCAT
This sequence comes from Nicotiana tomentosiformis, assembly GCF_000390325.3. Classification (NCBI taxonomy): domain Eukaryota; kingdom Viridiplantae; phylum Streptophyta; class Magnoliopsida; order Solanales; family Solanaceae; genus Nicotiana; species Nicotiana tomentosiformis. Next base: position 73,073,948 of record NC_090818.1, on the reverse strand, counting down.
TAATACTCAATATTTTCAATGTTCAAAACTCAATTTTCTAAAATTCCACATAAAGTGTTGAATCAGTCTCGGGTCACCCGGGACCCCAACCAAATATGCGTACAAGTCCAAAATCATCATACGAATATACCAAAATCGTCAAAATACTGATCTAAGGTCATTTATTGAAAATTTTGACCATGGTCAACTCTAGCCATTTTTAATGTCATAAATCATATTTTCTTTAAAAATTCTAATTTAAACTTTTAGAATATCGACACAAATCATGCATGCAAGTCACAAATCATCAAATTGTACTATGAAAGGTTTCAAAACACAAATAAGGGAGTTAATACTCAAAACAACCTGTCAGATCATTACACCAGCATCACTACAACATTCCGATATTATGATACTGGGGGACTCTCAAATAGTGCCAGAATGGGAGGTTCAGGTATGCCTAATAATTCAGATTTACAAGATCTAGTTTTAACATTGAAGAAACAGATCAAGAAGCAATATAAATGTATGGAGAAATTTTTTGAAATTCCTCTCGTAATGAAAGGGAACAATATGGATAAGTACCCGAAATAGCCTTAGAAAGCAAGTGTAGCTCTATCACCCATTCTAAAGAAGTTCAAGATGCCAGATATTTCAAAGTATAATGGGACATCAGATCCCTAGGATAGCATATATAACCGGAATCAAAGAAAATAACTTGACGAAAATGAATATAGAATCAATGCTTATAAAGAAATTAGAATAAATTCTCATAAAAGGAGCGCTAATATGGTATTCTTAATTTCACAAAAATGCAATTCGCTCTTTTGCAGAACTTGCCGAAGCTTTTATCAAGGCACACACCAGAACAAAGAAGTTGAAAAGCAAATAAGAACATCTTCAAAATCAAACAGGGAGACCATGAATTAGTCTGAAAATTTATTGATTGATTCTAGAGAGAAAGGATGTTGTTAGCTCAAGTTCTTCATAATTCGCAAGCAATCACTTTCCATAAAAATCACAACAAAAGAAGCTTTGAAGCTACAAGAAGTTTGAAGGAAGGTCTATAAGAATCCACCAACTACCTGGAATAATATAAAAAATCGGTACAAAACCAAGCTCCAAATAGAGAAAGACACGGTAAGTCATATTAACAACAATAATAGGTCTAGAGGAAAATATTCTCAGCGCTTGGATAGTTCATCAAGACGCACAAAGTCTGATCGCAAATGTTTGAGGAGAAGTTACAAATCGTATTCTGGGCCATCTCAACTTGATAATGAAAAAAATGGGAGTCAAATTGTGATAACCGAGGACTCAGTCAAAACAGTAGTATTGTATAACGACCCGGCCGGTCGTTTTAAGTGTTGTAGCCCCGTTCCCCCATTTACTTCTTATTATGTGCTCAATCGTTATTATGCGACTTGTCAGGGTAGTTGATTTAGTTCCGAAGATGTTTCGAAATGAGTTGGGACACTTAGTCCCAAGGTTGGAGGCATAAGTTAAAAGAGTTGACTGAATATTGAATTATGCGTAAACGACTCCAAAATGGAGGTTTGATAGTTTCAATAGCTCCGTAGGGTGATTTTAGACTTAGTAGTGTGTCCGAATATTTATTTGGAGGTCCGTAGATGATTTTGGCTTGAATTGGCAAAAGTTGAAAAAAAAAAAGTTTGGACAATTGAGAAGTTTGATCAAGAGTAGACTTTGTGGGTACCGGGCTCGGATTTATGTTGCAAAAGTTGGAATAGGTCCGTTGTTGTGTGCAAAATTTGAGGTCAATCGGATTTGATTTAATAGGTTTCGGCATCGATTGTTTGAAGTTGGAATTTATTAGTTTTCATTAGGCTTGAATTAGGGTACAATTTGAGCTTTTTATGTTGTTTGATGTGATTTGAGGTCTCGACTAAGTTCGTATTATGTTTTAGGACTTGTTGTTATATTTGGTTGAGGTCCCAGGGGCCTCGGGTGGATTTCACATGTTTATCGGATTGGAAATTGGACTTAGGAAGTTGATGAAGCTGGGGGTTTTCTGGTGTGACCGCACCTGTGGGGATTGGTCGCATGTGCGAGCTCATAGAAGCGAGCTAGGGGTCGCAGGTGCGGGCTTGAAGGAGTTGGCCAGTGGTCACATGAGCGAGGGATCTTCTGCATCTGTGAGCCCGCAGATGCGACAAGGCTCCGCGGATACAGAGATGGGTAGGCGAGGCTGGCTTCGCAGAAGCGGATGTTTGAGAGGACTTATGTGACTTCCACAAATGCGGTGTTTTCACCGCAAAAGCGGTTTCGCAGATTCGGATTTTTGGCCGCAGAAGCGAAATGCCTGGGCAGTGTATATAATTGAAGGGTTCTGAGATTTTATTCATTTTTAGACTTTGGGAACTCGAATTAAGGCGATATTTGAAGGAGATTTCACTACAATTCAAGAGGTAAGTCACTTTTGATCACTTTTACTCATTAATATTGAATACCCATTGAATTTTTCACTTAGTTTATGTGTTTTTAAGGTGGAATTTTGGGAGATTTGGACTAGGGATTGGAGAGTAAGATTTGGGGATTTGAGTGATGATTTGGTACCAGAATTTGGTAATTTAGGTATGGTTGGACTCGTGGTTGAATGGGTTTTCGAATTTTATAACTTTTGTTGAATTCCGAGATGTGGGCCTGGGGTTGACTTTTTGATTTAACTTTTTGACTTTTGTTAAAGGACTTAGTTTTGTCATATGGAATTGGTTCCTATAACTTGTGTTGATTGTAGCCATATTCGAGGTGTTCAGATGCCAATTCGCGAGGCAAGGGCATATTAGAGTAGAGATTTTTAAGATTTGCGGTAAGTAACACTTCTAAACTTGGTTTTGAGGGTATGAATCCATGAATTGCATGTTTTGTGGTTGGTGGTGAGGTCACACACATGCTAGGTGATGAGCGTATGGGAATGCACCGTAGTAATTGTGATCCGGTCGATTCTGTGGTACTGTGTTGTCGTCAAGCCTTGGTGCTATTTATGTGATCTCTATGCGTTAGAGTAATTGAGCTGCAATCTATGTTACATGTTTAGGCTGTATGTTTATCCTGTTGAGACCCACTGGGTTATTTATGCTGTTGAATTATTTGCTTAGATGGCAATTTTATACTCAGTCACATCCATCATTTGCATATCATATCTCAATCTCTGATACTATTATTTGTTGTGTTATATATCATTGTTTTGGCTGATTGGAATGAGATTTGTGAGCTCGAGAGACTCGAGAGATTGATGACTGAGTTGGGGCCTAAGAGCCGTGTTGTGAGTGATATTTGTGGATCAATCTGCACGCCGCAGTAGGCCTTATGGCTTTATATATATTATTATTATATGGATCGGGTTGCACGCCGCAGCAGGACTTTTAGGCTTTATTATTATGGGATGGGGCTGCATGCCGCAGTAGGCCAAATTGGTTTATTATTAGCGCTTGGGCAGGATCCGCCCCTTCGGAGTCTAACATGCCAGAAGTGAGCGCAGGCCCCGTACAGTAGTGAGTGACTGAGTGTGATGAGCAAGAATTGATGCAGTCAGATTGAGTACTCTGAGAGTGTGAGTACGTGAGGTTTTCATTGTGTTGCATCACATATAGCAGGCATATTGACATGTAGATATAGAGATGTAACATTTCTCATATCAGTCATACTTGGCATATTTTATCTGTATTGAGCTTAATTATTAAAGCTGAAAGCATGACTACATTCCTCTACTGTGTACCAACAGATTGTGAGTTTCTTTGACATATTATTGTCATATTTCCTAACCTATATGTATTGTTTAATAATCTGTATTTGGACGGTATTGGTTGAGCTTGTCACTGCTTTCAGCCTAAGGTTAGTCTTGTTACTTATTGAGTACATTGGTCGGTTGTACTTATAAATGATTTCGCCCACAAAGGTTGAGATGATATGATGTGATGCCCTCAGAGGCTTGATGATGTTATGTACGCATATACCTATGCATGATATAACATTTATAAGTATATGCATGACTCTATAAATGTTTCATGATTCACAAAATTATTCAGATTCACGGGTTGAGTCCTTTACTCCACGTTTCTTTTATGTCTTTTACATACTACTTTCCATGACTTACATACTTGGTACATTATTCGTACAGATGCCCCTATTGCTTGGGGCCTGCATTTCATGATCGCAGGTGCAGATAGGCAGGTTGACGGTCCCCTTTCTTAGGATCCTTGCTCAGCGAGAGTTGGTGTGCTCCATTTGATCTAGAGCTACTTTTAGATTTTGGTACGATATGTTTGTATATATATATATATATATATATATATATATATATATATATATATATATATATATATGGGTACGGTGGGGCCCAGTCCCGTCCTTTACATAGTTGTACACTCTATTAAAGGTCTATAGACAGTCGTGTATAGTTGGATAGTATGTGGCCTTGTCGCTCGCCCTACCGTATTCCTTATATATTATGCATGACCTACACTTATTCCATATTTTATCTTAGACGTATACTTAGGGGTGTTCGACAGGTAGGCTCGGGCACTCATCATGGCCCATCGGTTTGGGTCATGACAAAAGTGGTATCAGAGCAGTTCTGTCCTAGGGTTGTCTACAGACCGTGTCTAGTAGAGTCTTATTTATGAGTGTTGTGCACCATATTTATACACAGGAGGCTACAAGACATATAGGATGTTATCCTCCCTTCTTATCTTAGATCGTGCGATATAAGGATTCATTTTCCTAACGATATGTTATGTTTTTAGCGATGCCTAAGAATGCTACAGCCGCCCAAAAGGGCAAGTCCGTAGCTGATGAGACTACTAGTCGAGCGCCACGAGTTACCAGAGCTCGGGGAGAGTCTCATAGTGAGATTCGATTGTAAACTTCACATACCCCGCCCTCTGTAGAGGAGCTCCAAGGGGCACCAACTCCGATGCCCGCCCCTAAACACCCAGCTCCTCAGCCAGATGCACCGGGTTAGGAGATGAGAGATGCTATTCAACTATTGAATCGATTAGTAGCCGCACATGCTTGACGCCAAGAGTTAGGTATTGGTCATACAGATAGGTACATTAGTGCGAGGGTTCGTGATTTCATTAATTTGGACCCTCCGGTATTCACTAGAGTAGATCCAAACGAGGACCCTCAGGTATTAATCGACAGGATGCAGAGGACTTTAAGGCTAATGAAGACCACTGAGACAGAATCAGTTGAACTAGCTTTCTATAGACTTCCGGATGTTGCAGTTAATTTGTACGAGTCTTGGGAGTTATCCAAAGGTGAGGATACCCCTCCAACAGTATGGCAGGAGTTTACAGAGGCTTTTCTTCATCATTATTTGCCACCAGAGCTTAGACGGGCCAGAGTTGATAGGTTCTTGACCTTTTCGGCAAGGTAAAATAAGTGTTCGGGAGTACAACCTTCATTTTGATTCTTTGGCTAGGTATGCTCCCATTATTGTAGCTAAGATGGAGGATCGGGTTCACCGGTTCGTGATGTGGTTGGAGAGGCACTTGCTTAATGATTGTATGTCGGTCTCACTTCAGCCATGTATGGATATTTCTCATATTCAGGCATACGCTCAGGATGTAGAGGAGCGTAAGCAGAAGTAGAGGTCTGATCGTGAGCATGATAGGGGCTAGAGTAAGAGAACGAGATCTTCTATCCCTTCTGGTGACTTTTGAGGTGGTTAGAGACAGCAGTACCCGGGGTATCTAGCCTAGCCATCGGTTAGTGAACCCCCTCAGTTTGCCGGTAAGAGATTTGATCGTTCTACATATTCAGGATCTAGTCAGAATTTCAGGGCCTTTAGTTCTCAGTATAGGGGTGAGTCAAGTCAGATGAGGCCACCCTAGACACGATGTGCTCAATGTGTTAAGTAGCATGTCGGGCAGTGCTTTATGGGGTTGGGTGCTTGTTATACTTATGGTTATCAAGGCCACGTTATGAGAGATTATCCAACGAGAGGTGATGCAGACATAGTTCAGCTAGCGAGATCTGTAGCTGGTTCGTCATCATCCGTACGACCCCCGGGCAAGGTTCACAAGCACCGATCAGTCATGGTAGAGGCAGAGGTAGAGCATCTAGCTCGAGCGGTCCTCAAAACTGCATTTATGCATTAGCCAGTCGCCACGATCAGGAGTTGTCGCCCGATATTGTTATGGGTATATTACCAGTCTCCCCATATGATGTATATGCATTGATTGATCCACGTTCCACCTTATCATATATCACTCCGTTGGTTGCTAGTAAGTTTGGGATAAAACCTGAGTTGATTGAACCTTTCGAGGTGTCTACACCTGTTGGGGATCCAGTGATAGCTAGACGGGTATATAGAGATTGTATAGTAGTAGTTCATAGTCGTTCTAAAGTAGCAAACCTGATTGAGCTAGTTATGGTAGAATTTGATGTAATAATGGGTATGGATTGGTTGGTTTCTTGTTACGCTAACGTTGATTGTAGATCAAAGATGGTTCGCTTCCAGTTTCAGGGGGAGCCATTTCTAGAGTGGAAAGGTAATACTGCATCAACGAGAGGTAGGTTTATTTCCTATCTCAAGGCTAGGAAGATAATCAGAAAGGGCTATATTTATCACTTAGTTCGGGTACAGGATCTGAAAGCAGAGTCACCGGCCCTTCATTCTATCCCGATGGTTAATGAGTTTCCCGATGAGCTTCCAGGCCTTCTGCCTGAGTGGGAGATTGAGTTTGCTATTGACATATTACCAGATACTCAATCGATATCTATTCCTCCTTACAAAATGACACTTGCAGAAAAGGGCTGAGTGAAATAAAAACTGAGTGATTTGCTTGAAAAGGGCTTTATCAGACCTAGTACATCACCGTGGGGAGCACCTGTGTTATTTGTGAGGAAGAAGGATGGTTCCTTGCGGATGTGTATTGATTACAGGCAATTGAATAAGGCGACGATCAAGAATAAGTACCCTCTCCCAAGGATTGATGATTTATTTGATCAGTTGTAGGGTGCCAAGTGTTTCTCAAAGATAGACTTGAGGTCTGGGTACCATCATGTAAGGGTTAAAGAGAAAGATATTTTGAAGACAGTATTCAGGACAAGATACGGGCACTTTGAGTTTTGTGTTATGTCGTTCGGTTTGACTAATGCCCCAGCAGTATTCTTGGACTTGATGAACTATGTGTTCAGACCCTTTCTAGATCTGTTCGTGATTGTATTTATCAATGATATATTGGTTTATTCTCGTTCAGAGGCGGAGCATGAAGATCATTTGCGTATGGTGCTCAGAGTTCTACAAAAAGGGAAGTTCTACGCAAAACCCTCTAAATGTGAATTCTAGTTGAATTCTATAGCTTTCCTTGGGCATATTATTTCAGGTAAGGGTATCCAGGTTGATACATAGAAGATTAAGGTAGAGAAGACTTGGCTTAGACCCACGACAACGACGGAGGTCCGTAGCTTCCTAGGTTTATTACAAGAGATTTGTAGAGGGCATTTCTTATTAGTCAGCATCATTGACAAAGATGACTCAGAAGGTAGCTAAGTTATAGTGGACTGATGCTTGTGAGCAACTTTTCCAGGCATTAAAGGACAAATTTATTTCAGCACCTGTTCTGACACTCCCAGAGGGAACCGATGGTTATACTATCTATTGAGATGCTTCGGGCATTGGATTGGGTTGTGTATTGATGCAACATGGTAAGGTTGTCTCTTATGCTTCTAGACAAATGAGAAAGCACGAAAAGAATTACCCAACCCACGATTAAGAGTTAGCCACAGTGATTCATGTATATGGAGTACTATGTGACAAGAAAGTGCCTCTATTACTCAAACATACATTTTATTGAGCAGTGGTTATACCGGCCATGTTGTATGGGGCAGAGTGTTGGCCAGTTAAGCACTCACATACCCAGAATATGTCAGTAGCAGAAATAAAGATGTTGAGGTGGATGTGCAAGAACACGAGGATGGATAAGATTAGGATCAAAGAAACTCGGGAGAAGGTGGGTGTGGCTCCTATGGATAACAAGATGCGTGAAGCGAGGCTCAGATGGTTCGGGCATGTATGGAGGAGAATCCCAGATGCCCCGGTAAGGAGGTGTGAGCAGTTGGTTATGGCGGGTACGAGATGAGGTAGAGGGCAGCCTAACTAGTATTGGAGAGAGGTGATTAGACACGACATGGCGAGGCTTCATATTTATGAGGACATGACCCTTGATAGGAAGGTGTGGAGGCCAAACATTAGGGTTGTAGGTTAGGAGGTAGTTGAGCATTTTTCTACTTCTTACAGGTGTTAGGGTAGTCTGATAGGATTTTGTCTTAGACTGCTGGTGATTAATGTTATCTTCACACTATTCTCCCATTTTTCATTGTGGCGGGCCTTATCTACTGGTTGTTGTAAGTGTTTTTCATCTATTATCTAATTCTTATGTTGCTGTCATTATTTCTATTGTATTATGTTGATAATACTTATATATTGTCTCTTTTTTCATCTTCTTGAGCTGAGGGTCTACCAGAAACAACCTCTCTACCCCCTTGGGGTAGGGTAAGGTATGCGTACACTGTACCCTCCATAGACCCTACTTGTGGGATTTTATTGGGTTGTTGTCATTGTTGTTGTATCTAATAATAAAATATCTTATTTGTTGTTAAATGTTTGGGAAAAATCATAGTTTTCTAATGTACTTATATTTTGGTAATTTCGGTGAAAGATTTTGGTTTTACTGTTATACTTTAAAAGCATGTCTATTTTCCGTAACTGAGAACGAGATGAGTACCATATCTTTGAGTTATTACTTGTACTATTTTTATAATATTGTTACGAGTTGTTCCTGGCTATTGGTGTTGAACTCTGACCATTGTCCAATCTCATCACTGCTTTCAATCTAAGGTTAGGTTTATTACTTATTGAGTACATGTGGTCAGTTGTACTAATATTACACTTCTGCATCTTGCGTGCAGATTTTGGAGCTAATGTTGCTGTGTATGGAGGGAGCTGGCATTCAAGATGTACCTGCGTTCTGGCTATAGCTACCTCTTGTTCTTGGTAGCTTTAGATTTATAAATCTGTTCATGTATATTTCGAATAGATGATGTATTTATTTCATACTAGCTTTGTAAACTCTAAATCTTAGAAGCTCGTGATTTGTACTACCAGTCCTTGGGGAGTTGTATAAAATTAAGTTATTTAATTTTTTACTCTTATCATTATCATTATATTGTGGTTTATCGTTATTTGTCTTACCTAGAGGGTTGGGTTAGGTACCATTACGACTAGTGGATTTAGGGTCGTGACAAGTTAGTATTAGAGCTTTAGGTTCATAGGCTCTACGAGTCATGAGCAAGTGTCTAGTAGAGTCTTGCGGATCGGTATGCTGACGTCTATACCTATCTTCGAGAGGCTATAGGGCATTTAGGATAAACTTCCCATCTATCCCTCCTTATCGTGCGACATTGTTCATCTTGAAGCATATCTCTTTGAATTCCTCCCACTCAGGAACTATTGTCCTAAGGGGTAGTTCCCCCACACAAAGTTAGGCAAGATACTTACCTCAACTAGGCTAAATCAACCCTCGAACATAGCTTTTCCCCTAAAATCCGACTCCACACGGCCCAAATGTAACCAAATTTTTCACAGCTTTGACATATATTCCCAATTTGTACTCTTTGTTTCTCATATATTTGACGTTAGATCTAAGATATGTTCATGAAATATAGTTTGAAATTGATTAGAATCACTTACCCAATATTTGTAGATGAAAATCCCCTCTACAAATTGCATCTTATCGAGTCTAGGGTTATAAGATATGAAAAATGAGACCTAGTGTCGCAATTGCAGATGTCGAAATTGCGACACTAGGTTTGCAATTGCAAACCCTCGCAATTGCGAAGAATTCCTCGTAAAAGTGGATATTGGTAGCCTAAGGGATAAGTCGCAAATGCGACAATGGATTCGCAAATGCGAACCATGTTCCCATTGCAAATGCGACACAATTATTGCAAATGCGATCCTACCCTACCCAGGTAGTACATCGCAATTGCGAACAAGGAATCGCCATTGCAATACTAGAGCCTCCCTTTCCATTCTCGCAATTGCAAGGCTAGTGCTCGCAATTACGACATTAGAGCACCAACATACCAGAAAATCCTATTTTAGTCCAAACTATGTCGTAACGCGTCTGAAGCTCATCTAAGCCCCCGGGCCTCCAAACTAAACATCCACACAAGTCCAAACATATCACATGAACTCGCTCGCGCGATAAAAACAAAAAAATCAGATCTAGAACTACGAATCAGACATCAAAACACATGAATTTCAAAGAAAAGTTCAAGAATCTCTAGAATTTCAACCAAGCATCTGAATCCTATCAAATAAACTCCAAATGACACCAAACTTTGTAGACAACTTCTAAATATCATAAAGGACCTATTCCAAGTCACAAAACCAAATTCCGAACCCGATAGCCAAAAGTCAACCTATGGTCAAACTTGAAAAATCTTCTAAACCTCAAAATGTCAACTTTCGGCAAAATAGCACAAATCAACCTACGGACCTCCGAATTCGATTTTGGGCATACACCCAAGTCCAAAATCATAATACAAAGCTATCGGAGCGGTCAAAACATCATTTCGAGTTCATTTTCACAAAAGTCAAACTTTGATCAATATTTCTAACTTAGGCTTCTACGCCAAGAACCAATGGGTCCAAATCAACCCAAAACCTTCCCAAAACGAAACTAACCAACCCCGCAAGTCATAAATCGCAAATACATATGTGTGAAACATCAAAAGGGAAAACTAGGTGCATATACACAAAATGACCGGTCGGGTCATTACATTCTCCCCCTTTTAAAACAAACGTTCATCCTTGAACTTGCATAGAGACATACCTAAAGTGATGAAAAGGTGAGGATAATGAGTCCGCATGTTGTTCTTGATCTCCCAGGTCGCCTCCTCGATCGGATAACCCCTCTATTGAACTTTCACTGAAGCAATACTCTTTTACCTCAAATTTCAGACCCGCCTGTCCAAGATGGCCACTGGCTTCTCAACATAAGTCAAATCCTTGTCCAATTGGACTGAGCTGAAATCTAATACATAGGACGAATCACCATAATAGTTCCGGAGCATGGAAATAGTAAACACCGGGTGGACCGCCGATAGGCTGGGTGGCAATGCAAGCTTGTAGGCCACCTCACCAACTCTCTCAAGGATCTCAAAAGGACAAATATACCTAGGGCTTAACTTGCCCTTCTTCTCGAACCTCATCACACCCTTTATGGGTGAAATATGCAGAAAAACCTTCTCTCCCACCATAAATACTACATCACCAGCTCTCCCACCATAGACTGTGATGTACGAAGCCGATCCTAAATCACCTTGACTTTCACCAAGGCATCCCGAACCAAATTGGTGCCCAACAACCTAGCCTCACCCGGCTCAAACCAACAAACTGGAGAACGACACTCCCTCACATATAGGGTCTCACAAGGAGCCATCAGAATGCTCGATTGGTAGATATTGTTGTAGGTGCACTATGCAAGCAGTAGGAACTGATCCCATGAACCCCCAAAATCCATAACTTAGGCGCGTAGCATATCCTCCAAACTCTGAATGGTGCGCTCAGACTGTCCGCCCATCTAGGGTGAAATGTTATACTCAACTCAACCTGTGTGCCTAAATCACGCTACACCTCTCTCCAGAAGTGTAATATGAACTGCGTGCCTCGATCAGAGTAAATAGACACCGCCATGCCATGGGGACGAACAATATCACGGATATAGATATGAGCCAACTGCTCTAGAGAATAGGTAGTCACAACCGGGATGAAATGTGTCGACTTGGTCAGCCTATCCACAATCACCCACACCGCGTGGGAGCCCAACAATAAAATCCATGGTAATACACTCCCACTTCCACTCGAGAGTCTCAAGTATCTGAAGCAAACAGCCCGGCCTCTGATGCTCGTACTTCACTTGCTGACAGTTCAAGCACCGAGCCACACACGTCACTATTTCTTTCATCATTCTTCTCCACCAATAGTGTTGTCTCTAATACTGATACATCTTAATGGCACCCGAATGAATGGAATACCGCAAACTATGGGCCTCCTCAAGAATCAACTCACGCAACCCATCTACATTGGGCACACATATCTGGCCTTGCATCCGCAACACCCCATCATCTCCAAATAGAAACCTCCTTGGCATCGTTGAGCTATATTGTGTCCTTAAGGACAAGCAAATGGGGTTCGTCATACTGATGCTCTCTGATGTGCTAATACAAGGAAGACTGAGAAACCACGCAAGCAATTACCCGACTGGGCTCCGTAACATTCAATCTCACGAACTGGTTGGCCAAAGCCTGAACATCCATGTCTAGTGGCCTCTCTGTTGTCGATAGATATGCCAAACTACCGATACTCTCCGTGTTTCTACATAAGTAATCGGCCACCACATTGGCCTTCCCTGGATGATATAAAATAGTGATATCATAGTCTTTTAGAAACTCTAACCATCTCCATTGCCGCAAATTAAGATCTTTTGCTTGAGTAGATGCTAAAGACTCCGGTGGTCGGTGTTGACCTCACATCGAACACCGTACAAATAGTGCCTCCAAATATTTAATGCATGAACAATAGCTACAAATTCCAAGTCATGCCCCGGATAATTCTTCTCATGAACCTTCAGCTGCCGAGATGCGTAGGCAATTACCCTACTATCTTGCATCAATACCACGCCAACCATAATACTTGACACATCACAATACACAGTGTAAGACCCTAAGCATATAGGAAACACCAACACTGGGTTGTAGTCAAAGCAGTCTTGAGCTTTTGAAATCTTGCATCACACTCCTCAGACCATCTAATAAGAGCACCCTTCTAGGTCCATCTACTCAAAGGTGCAATAATAGATGAGAAACCCTCTATGAAACGACAATAAAATCCGGCCAAACCAAGGAAACTCTGAATCTCAGTAGCTGAAGACGGTCCGGGACAACTCTGAACTGCCTCAATCTTCTTCGGATCTACCTTTATCCCCTCACTAGACACCACATGACCCAAACACGCCACCGAATCAAGCTAGAATTCGCACTTTGAAAATTTTTCATATAACTTCTTCTCCCTCAAGGTTTGGAGTACGATCCTCAAATGTTGCTCATGATCCTCCCAGCTACAAGAATATACCAAGATGTCATTAATAAACATAATGACGAATGAGTCAAGATATGGTTGTAATACATCGTTCTTTAGGTGCATAAATGTTGCTGGGGCATTGGTCAGCCCAAATGACATCACGAGGAACTTGTAGTGACCATACCATGTCCGGAAGGTAGTCTTCGAGATATACGGATCCCGAACTTTCAGCTGATGATACCCTGACCTCAGATCAATCTTCGAGAACAATCTAGCACCCTGAAGCTGGTCAAATAAGTCATCAATGCGCGATAATGGGTACATGTTCTTCATCGTAACCTTGTTCAACTGCCTATAATCAATACACATCCGCATAAAACCTTTTATCTTCTTCACAAACAAAACTGGAGGACCCCAAGGTAAAACACTAGGCTGAATGAAACCCTTATCAAGCAACTCTTGTAGTTGTTCCTTTAACTCCTTCAACTCTACTGGTGCCATATGATATGGTGGAATAGAAATCAATTGAGTTACTGGCACCGGGTCAATACCAAAATCGATATCTCTATTGGGCAGCATGCCCGGTAGGTTTGCTGGAAACACATCAAGGAAATATCTCACTACCGGGACAGACTCAACGGTGGGAGTATAAACACTAACATACCTCACAAAGGCAAGATATGCCTCACACCCCTTCTCAAATATCTGATGTACCTTAAGGAAGGACACAACCCTGTTAGGAAAATAATCCAATGTACACCTCCACTCCAATCGTGGAAAACCTGGCATAGCCAATGTCACAGTCTTGGTGTGACAATCCAGAATAGCATGATAGGGCGACAATCATTCCATCCCCAAGATCACATCAAAGTCTACCATACTAAGTAACAATAGATCATATCTGGTCTCAAAACCACAAATAACAACTAAACACGACTGATACACATGGTCACAACAATAGAATCTCCCACAGGCATGGACACATATGCAGGAGAACTCAAAGAATCATGAGATATATCCAAATACGGAGCAAACTAAGATGACACATATTAATAAGTGGATTCCGGATCAAATAAGACTGATGCACCCCTCTGACAAACCGGAACTATACCAGTGATGCAAGCATCTGATGCAACCGCCTCCGTCCTACCAGGAAAAGCATAGAAACGAGCCTGGACTCCCCCTCTAGGGTGACCTCTACCCGCCTGACCTCTGCCCCTAGCTGGTGGGGCAGGTGGACAGGCAACTGGAGCAGCAACCATGGCCTGTGAACCCTGTGGACCTTGAGGAATCTGTGGAAGCCTTTGTAGTCTGTAGAGGTGAACCCCTCCTGAGTCTAGGGCAGTCCCTCACCATATGTATGGTATTACCACACATAAAATAAGCTCGCGGAGGATGCGGCTGCTGAAACTGACCCTGGCCTGGTCAGCTGGACTGACTGCTGAAGGCATCTCATGCAGGAGGTGCACTAGAAAGTTGCTGAGCAAAATGGGCAACATGGGACCTCGTAATAGCAGGAGCACTTATAGTAGCTGGAAGTGCTGAATGAACGGGGCAGCTCACATAGCTCCTGCCATGGCGGGTTGCAACTGGAGCGCAAACAGCACTATATCCTCCCGAATCTTAAGGCATCTTGGCCTCCATGTCCTCTCTCTCATGGTGCCCCACATACGCTTAAACCTTTGTGCGATCTCTACCAGCTGCTGATACGGAGAATCTGTCTCTAACTCTTGAGCCATGCTGAATCTAATACCATAGTTGAGCCCTTCCATGAATCTTCAAACTCACTCATTGACTAAAGAAACCAAGGTAGGTACATGTCGAGACAACTCACTAAATCTGATAGAATACTCTGACACTGTCATAGTCCCCTGACGCAGCTGCTCAAACTATGTGCGCCATGCATACCGAAGGGTGTGGGAACAAACTCTCTCAAAGATATCTCTGAAAATTGAGCCCTTGTGAGTGGGGCTGCATCAGAGCGGTCTACCATCCTTGTAAGTCTTCGACTACCAATACGCTGCTCCTGATAGCTAAAATATGGTAAAAATGACTCTGCTCACCTCCACAATACCCATAGTGCGGAGGATATGGTTGCACTTCTCTATAAAACCCTACAAATCCTCGATAAGTGCGCCACTAAAAGTAGGAGGATCATACTTATTGAACCTGTCAAGTCTCCTCTGCTCCTCCTCAGATGTCGCTGGCATGACCTCAGGTTGAACTGGAATAACTGGATGTGTTGGCATGACACTTGGGACCTGATCAACATTGAATCGGTGCTCTAAAGTAGGAGACGCGGGTGTCTAAGATCCTCCCCCAGCCTGTTATGTGTCTGGTGCAAGGGGAATCAATCCCACCTGAGCTAGAGTGTCGAACATGCTCAAATATTGTGCTAGGGTCTCCTAAAGTGCAGGGGCAGTAACAGGCACCTCGGGTGCCTTTCCCCCAACCGGAGCTACTGGTGGCTCCTCCATTGCTGCTTGGGCAGGTGCTCTGGCTGCAACACGTTCCCCTCCTCAGCCTCTTCCCTTGCCCCGGTTTCGCGCAACTCTAGCAGGGAGAGCAGGTATTTGATCATCTGATCCAGCAGTGCGTATCCTCAGCATCTGTGAGAGAATAAAAAGACAAAGATTCAGATTTCGTAGTTTTCACACGATAAGGAATCAAAGAATTGAAATTTCCTAACAGTTCTGTAGCCTCTCGAAGATAAGTACAGACGTCTCCGTACCAATCCGCAAGACTCTACTAAACATCCTTATGCCTCGTAACACTTATTATTGACGGCAAATTTTGACCCTCCCTTTTAAAATTAATTTATTCACGCTTAACAATTTACAATAAATACTTTAAAAGTATTTTTCTATTAATGAATATCAATTTTTATAAATTAATCAAGTATTAGTTTCAAAATTAATCACATAGTACTAATATTGTGTAATTACAAATGTATTTACTATTATTAAAATAACTTTTGTATATGCATTACATAAGTTTTATAATTTGACAAAATTACTCTTTAATTTCCAATGAATTAGGTTATAATGTTAATATTTTGAAATTAGTGCTATAATTCCAAATATGTGGTAATTTTTAGATAATTAGTTAAAATAATTAGTAACGTATAGTAATTATAGTTTGACTAGATTTTTATTGAAATTGTTAAGTTTATTTAAATTGATTTTAAAAGGGTTAAAGACTAAAAGGCTACAATTATAATTCTTGAATAAAATGTAATTTGGCCATCTTTTAAATTAATTTTGGCCCAAATGAAAGCCCATATCTAAAAATACCCAACCCAAACAATCCTCCCAATCTCTGTTGCAATCCTTGCCATTACCTATCAACCAATCACGACCTGCCATGTCACATGTCTCCCACACTCACAAAACAAGCACAAATCATTTGGGCTGTCAAATTATTAGATCAACGGTCCACAATTTTAAATTCATTTCCTTTTTAATTTAAAAACCCTCAGAAGAGTTAATCCTCACCGTTGGATCACTAAGATCTAACGGACAACAAAACTCCCCATAAAAATTGTAAAATCCCTAAATATCAGGACCGTTGAATTAAAAGATCAACAACCCAGATCAAATCTCACAACCATAACTCAGAGACGACCAACCCCTATCTCCCAAAACCCAAATCATTGCCCCTTTGAATCGCCATCCTTCTTCCCCTTTCTTCTCTCTTCTCTCGTCTGCCCTAAACTCCATCAATCAACAGATCCTGCACAAATTAGTGCAAGGTCATAAAATCAATCTCAAATCATCTCGTTTGCCTCCCATATCCACGATTCTCGCTGAATCTTTACCAATTTAATCACCGAAAATCAAAACTCCAAAATCCAAACCCTAACCTCAAAGATGAAACTTCAAATCGCCACTGACCTTTCAAATTCATGGCATGCATGGTTGTTCCTTTTGTTCCTGCATTCTTGGTCCAGCCGTTCATTCCATTTTCTCCATTCGATTTCAAAACCTTAATTGAAGAAATCAGACAAACTCAAACAAAGCGAGTAGGAGATGTTAGTTGGCTGCATCATCAATATTCGACACCCATAGGTTAAATGCAATGACCCCTGGGTATTAAGGTTCTGACCGGTGGTTCCTTGTACTTCAACGTTCAGCCTCTCATATCTCCCCACTCAGGTAAACTCAAACATTGATTTTCCCTTTGTTCTCTCTGATTTTACCCGACTATGCTCACATCATCAACTCATCATCACTCTCCATTATCCTAGTTCAAATACTGAAACTCTAAGGCCTTAAATGGCACTATAAATAGTAGTCTTCAATGCTCTCACCTAACATATACCAACCAAGAGAACCTAACACGGAACACAATAATCACAAAAACACTAAGCACATTAGGGTTTCTAGTCTTAGCTTTTCTTACTGTCTTCCTCTCTTTTGTCGAGTTCTTTGTCGTTCAAGTTTGAAGTTTTATGGGATCTTTGAGCAACAAAGAAATTTGCTTGGTCTACTACACTTAAGAAGGTCAGCACATTTCTCTCCCTTTTCTTTTGTTCATCTCTCCGAATTATTTAGATATGTTGATGTTATGTTTCTGTAGATTATAGTTATGCTGCATGTGTTTGACATGTTTGATATTTATGTTTTGTTAGTCTGACAACCTTTTATGATAAACTTATTCTATTATCAATTAGATAAATGACAACTATTGATCTTTGTTCTGAGTTTTCCTACAATCTCCATGCCCGAATTCTTACATGTTTATGTTCAATACAAACTTCGTAGTTCTCAGTGACTTACAATAAACTCACCTCTGTTTATTGCACTTTTGTAATTTTGTGAGTTTTGGAAGCTAAGTTTACTACCTGATATTTATTGCTAAGATGAAACCTGAACTTGTTCAAGAGTTATATCTCATTGCCTCTTAACCTTGAGCCTAAACTTGAAGTGTCTCTGCTTGTGTCTGTCCTATTATTTTACTGAGCTATCACCATAGTCTTTTACTTTGTTTTAGATATCATTATTGTTGAATGATTCATGCTCATCTACACTTCATGCTTTTTCCTTCGCTGATGATTTTGTTGAGATTTCATCTTGTTTTCCTTTACCTTATTTTCTTATGGTTGATTTCATTATTTCATAACCTTAACTGATATACTCCAGAAAATCCAATACGCCCATATCACCTAACTAAGTTGAAAGAATTCAAGTGTTTAGATGTTTCTCTTCTCTGAATCTATATCCACTGACTCTGAGGGTAATTGATGGGCTATCACTATAACTTTCTCATGATCATTCTCAAATGATGTATGCATAGGAAACTATCTTATTTGCATCAAGCTGTTTTCTTCTCATGAATCTTTGTTGCCTGTATATTCTGTAATGATTTGTTTGGATACAGTCAACTAGTAATTGCTGCACAACTAAGCTATTTTGTTCCATAGTCAGTTGAGATCTTCACACATATGTACAATATATCCCTGTCCTTAATCTCTTTGAGCCCCTATTGAATTGCTGTAAAGTCTGCATGCATCTAGCATTTGCTTATCCTCCATAAAATTAGGATTTAGACATACTGTTATAGTCAATTGATAGTTTTAGGAATTGAAGCATGGTCACTCCATAATTATTTGTTAAGTTAATCCTATGTTTGAATTGAACTTGTTTGATACAATGTTTCCATTTCCTTTCTCCATTTGCATGATCAATTTGGTTCTGTAATTTGTATGAGATCACTATCTCACTTACCTTGCATATGAACAGTTGACTAAATGTTGCTAGCCTCTTTGCTTAACTCTGTAACACCATGTTCCGATTAAAGTGATGCTTAGTCCTCCTCTTTACTGTAAACCTGAAGTTGAACTTGATCCTCAATCCTTATGAAGCTCATTTGTTGATATTATCTGAACACATTGACTTTCTAATACTATTAGAAGCATGACCCTGTGGTGACTTCAGGTGTCCAATATTTGAACCTGTGAAAATGTAATCATGATAGGAGTTTAATCCAATGACATTGATAACCTTTCCGTGGCACTAGCTGACCATTACTGTTGGTTCGAATCTGCCTTGATGTCCTTAAGGTGCCAAGTAATGTTATCAATACCTGTTTGAATATGTTATTCTTTAATGATTCATTTCTGTAATGGTGTGATTATGAAGCCTCTTTTTATCTATGTGTATTTTGGACTCAGCCCCTCCCCATTTAGGTCTCCTTGATATGTGGTTCCCTATTTAGTATTAATAGTAATCTATACTCTCTTGTGTTATTTTCATTAAGAGGAAAGTATATATTTTGTGGAAAGTAATACTTTAGTACTTAATTTGCATTGGAAGGGCTTCATTGGCATTTAAACCTGTAAGGAAAACATGTAGTTAGCGATTAAGAATATTTGGGAGTGGAGTTCGAATCTAGGTTGGGCTTCCCTCCCCGGCACAAGAGTTGCCCTAGGTCTTGAGTCCCTTGGAAACTTTGAAGTGTCGGGGGATCCAAAGGGAGCATCGACCTCGAGTGGGATTCCCTCCTTAGCTCTTAATTTATTGAGGCATTCAGTTCTTTAAGGGCTTAGTGTTTAATGACAACGAAAGGTTTCCAATGTGAATTATTTGCTGAGTAAAGCCACCACATTGATGTATAAATTCCTCTACCATATTAATCTTATTCTTGCTTCAACTATTTTTTTGTGTATTTGTTATGTACATCAAAGTATTATCTGTAATTAGAATATGTTAAATATATATGGGATATGTGTCTAATGACCTTCTTATTTTTTTATATTTACATTTGTTTGGGCCTCTAAGTTCTTGATATACTCAGGCCCAATTCCAGCCTTATTGAACTGCGTGCAGGAGTCCAAAGTCAGTTGTGTTTGCTTTTCTTTACTGTTGGACCTACCTTATTAAGTCCCAATCACAGAGTCCAGTCCTCTTTCCCTCAACCCCTTTATCATTATTACTGTCTCGTTAATTTAGTTTACGATTTCTCTACTAGTTTAATGTTAATTGTATTTGTTATGTCTTTATTGTTGTTTTATCTTTTATGTATATAACACTCATAAATTAGAACACACACCTTTCATTCATGCCTTAGAATCATATGAACTTAGGCAAGCCTTAAACAACATAGGATTGAAAAGGGAAATTAGTTAGAAGTAGACCCTTAACTCACTAATCATAATCTGCTCGCTAATCATTATGTTTTTCACTGCAATTACATGTTTATATGCCTTATTTGACCTTTACAATTACCTGCTCTCTATGATCACTTTGCTATATTGCTGCTACACCATTGCTTGTTACTACTTTATATATATTGTCATCATATATCTTCCAATCAAGTCTTGGCCGTACACTATCACACACAATGACACGCGAGGGTTGTCTTTTACACCCCTACGAACCTTCTTTTCAAAACTCTTTAGTTTCAGAGAATGGTTTTGTCGGGTCAACCGACATAACTTCTCATAGTTCTCAGTCCAATTCAAAAGTAGGAAACACTCTACTATAGTAAAAGAGCTCATACTTCATAAACCCTAGGTGAGTTGGTCCGAGGCACCAACACACAATTAGGAAAGCCACCCTGATGTCAACGGGTTATGCACCCAGCGGCATAATTTTTGTGGAAACACAAACAAACATGACAAGACACTTACGGATCCGAAGCAAGCACTTACCCAAATATTTTTCTTCTACCCTCCATAGAAAATGGAAATCAACCAGAACATCCCTAAAATTAGCATGGTAATGGGAGCACCACATAAGCTGAAACAGTGGTAGAAGAATATTCATCGGGAACACGGAGACGAAGTTCGGACACACCTAGGGGCATTAACAGCATTGATGAACATCCAAGCAGACAGAGTAATCACTCGCTTGTTGATAGAATTTTGGGATTCATCTAAAGTGGTATTCAAATTTGCCGACTATGAGGTGGTACCGACATTGGAGGAAGTCACAAGTTTTACGGAGCTTTCATTCGAAATCCAGTACTGCCAGTTACAATGCCCGGCTATAAATTGATGGATGCTCTAGGTCTTACCAATAGCAGAAGTCTCAAACGGATCGAGGACGGGTGGGTGAGCCTCGACTAGATGTTCAATAGGTTTGGGCACCGTGAAAGCTACAAATGGTATTCAGGGGAATTCCAATATGACCAAGCGATATGGGAGAGCCTCAGGCCTATCACTTTCGCCATGTCACTGCTGGGATTATTGGTCTTCCCTCAGCGAAGGGGCCGTGTCAACATTAACTTGTTACTATTGATCCTGACTACCTTCCGCGGTAATCTTCAAGCTACCTTGGTGCCGATGGTATTAGCCGAGATGCTGAGAGCTTTATCCGCCTGTGCACGAGGATGCGATTTCTTCAAAGGATGCAACCTGCTGCGGTAGATTTGGGCTACTGAACACTTTTTCCAACGGGAGGCTACTATCGACTACTTCGTAGGTATCAGTAATATAATTTGCGTCCATAATGAAATAATAAGGCACTGGATCTCCCCACATGGGCAAGAAGAATGGAGGGAAACACTTACCTATCTGACAGGAGAATGGATCAATTGGAAACTCTATTGGTTAAGTGGAAGGACTATTTTGAGGACTCCCAAAAGTACTTCATTGAGTTGATTGGATTAGAAGGCATTCAACCATACTCACCTCTGCAGGTCCTCACACAATTTAGCATGATCTAAGATGTTCCCCTGTGGATGAGGACATTGTTGTACGAGGATGACTACAATGGCCAGATCCCAATTCCTATGATAAAGAAACTGCAAGAAGAGTGGAATGACTTGGTAACAATACATGTGGGTAAAAATTCATGGTGCACCCCCGAGTACTCCGTCTGGATTAACGAAGAAGAAGAACTGGCAGGCCGAGCAGAGAGGGTATAGCTTGGTTAGAGGATGCAGTGGTTGCTTTACAGATTTACCATGAGATCCTGTCACACTATCTTGTGACCACATCAATGCATCATCAGGTGGTCCCGGGATCCATTGACCATATGTTTCCACCGGCTGAAGAGGAAGAACGGGTGGTAGAATGCATTCAGATAGAGTCAAGCACAGAACTAGAAGAAGATCCAGAGAAGGAGTCTCAATTTAATGATGATGAGAAAGACGCAGAGGAGGATCCGGAAGAGGAGCCAGAAGAAGAAAAGGGCACAAGAAGTGACTTAAGGGATGGTTATTAGAATTGGTTGATTTCCCCTCCTTTACCTACTTTGTACACCTATTCCTAGTTATCTCCTTTACTTTGCCAAAGGGAGAATTATCTAAGCCCATGCAACTCTATGATGTAATCCTTGTTCCCACTTATATCAGCCCAAATTATCAATGAAAAATGAAATTGCTTCGGATCTAAATATGTCGAGTCTAAATGTCTGTCAAACATCCGCAAATTAGGCCTACCTCCGGCAATGAGAGGTCCCTGCGAATTTTATGAACACACTAGCTGTAATGCACGAATTATCTGCTCTATGTGATTTCCTACTCGTATAAATGAAGAAACTGACTCTTGCACTTTTTCTTTACTTTCTTCTTATTTTCTTATGCTTTATTATTACGCCAAAAATATATATAAATAAAGTTGGTATGCGTCGACTAAAACTGGCAGGGCCACCATACGATCTAAGGTCTAAGGGAAAGATGTCAGCTGCAGAAGACCCAACCGAACATGCTCTGGTCGTAGCCGACAGCCCGGGCCGATCGGGGGAAACAGATAGTACTAGAAATGATGAGCACATGGCCCAAATGGCCCAAGAAATGGAATCCTTAAGAGAAAAGGTACAACATATCAGAGAATTGGCGCACCTGGTCGTGTCAACACTTCCTCAACCACCCAGATTCCCTTCTTTGGATTCACTCCCAGATCATTTTCATTCAACATCACGCAAAAACAACAACACTCTAACCTCAACCCCCACCACGCAAGTTATACCCCGAGTAACACACGCTAACCCTCCAAAACCCCCTATTTATACTCCCTACGTATGCAATATCCTCAGACATCACCAAACCCACCTATTACCACTAATGCAACTACCCTTCCTCGTGATGGAGTCACTTTCACCACCAACCAACATGTAATTGTGGCACATGCTGCTACTCACGAGCAGTACGTTCCCACTGTATATGCCATTACCGAACCTACCTTTACAGCACCCGTCATGGTCAGGGTGCCATATGAGATCAATCAGTACACCGATATGGAGAGAGAGGCCAGGCGTAAGGAAGAAGACTCGGTATCTGAGAAGTTGCAAATGTTGAGAAGGCAAGTGAAGAGTCTCCAAGTTGCCCGAGGAAGTGAAAGCTTGGACTATCAGGACCTGTGTATTCACCCTGATGTGAATATGCCAGTAGGGTACAAACCCCCAAAGTTCGACAGCTTCGATGGGATGGGGGACCCTCACGCACATCTAAGGGCTTATTGCGACAAGTTGGTCATAGTGGGGAGGAATGAGAAACTAAGGATAAAATTGTTTATAAGGAGTCTGACGGGTGAAGCACTAACCTAGTATACCAGGCAGGACCCGCAAAATTAGAAAACTTGGCAAGATATGGCGGAGGGATTCATGAACCATTTTCGATTTAATATAGAGATCACTCCTGATCGGTTCGCGCTGTTGAACTTGCATAAAAAACCATCTGAGTCATTTCAAGAATAAGCACGATAATGGGGGACAGAGGCTGCCAGGGCACAACCGCCGTTGGACGATAGTGAACTAACCTAGTACTTAATCCAAGCCCAAGAGGGAATATACTTTGAAAAGATTATGGGAATGATGGATCAAAAGTTCCCCGAGCTAGTTAAGATGAGAGATTTATCAGAAGAGGGCATAAAATCTAGTAAGGTGCAATCTATGGTAGCACTGCAAGCGGCCAGCAAGGCCATCCAGTCTGGATCGATCGGTAGCGGAAAGAAAAAGAAAGAACAGGTCTCAACAATCATCCCCTACTATCAAACTAACCCATCTCATGGAAGCACCTCTTATTCCCCAAAAAACCACTCACCACCACCTATTTACATTCCAATCTATAATACCCAACCATTCTACCACCCTCAACCACAATACAACCCTCCCCGAACCAACAATAACCAAAACCCACAACGACCATATGCTCCTGTCCAAATCACTACTCACCAAAACCGACCTATGTATGTGTCGCATCCTCGTCCCAACTTTGAAGAAAGGGGTCCTAGAACCTAGTGCTGAGCCTCTGGCCCAAAGAAGGGTTCCTGAACATCCCTCCAAATATTTTGATGTCACTAAGAGGTGCGTGTATCATTTCAATGTACCGGGGCATGATACTGAAGACTGTTTCAAGTTGAAAAATGAAATTGAAACCTTGATCAAGAGCGAAGCCATCTAGTACACTCCAGCACCGCCTAATGTGAACCGCAGCCCATTGCCAAATCATCGAAACCAGGGAGCCAACATGATCACATTAGACAAAGAATATGACCTGAAGGGAACTATTGTCACTATAGGAAATGCAGAAGCCGTAAGGATCCCTCCTTAAAAGGCTCCTATCAGTACAGTTCAAACCTATCCACAGCAACCTACCGATGCTACTTGGGACAAAGAAAATCGGGAGTTCAAAACCATCCCATGGACGTACCAAGAAAAGGGAAAGGCCAAAATGACAGACTCTGCCGCAGTCCATGGTATGACTAGGTCTGGGAAATGCTACGTCCCTGAAGAGGTCAGTCGAGGAAATCCGGGGAGAGAACAAATTCCAAGGAGGAACATAACGGAACCAAAAGCTGCTGAGTTATTCAGCAGAATGTCAAGCAAAGAGTATTCCGTTGAAGAACAGTTGAAGCAAAACTCCAGCACAAATATCCATCATAGATCTATTGATGAGTTCGGATAGCCATAAGGACGCTTTGTTGAAAGTGCTAAGTGGGGTAAGTGTACCAAGTAACACCACCAGCGAGGCATTGGCCGTGATAATTGGGAAAATAGTAGAAGCAAACATGATCAATTTCATAAGAGATGAACTTCTTGTCAAAGGTGCAAGCCACAACAAGTCTCTTCATATCACTATCAAATATGGGGACAAAGTGATATCTCGAGTGCTGGTCGATGGAAGATCAGGAGTCAACATTTGTCCGCTCTCCACCCTGCGGGAGTTGGGAATTCATTTGAGGGGCGTCAAGGAAAGCCACGTAAGGGTGAAGGGCCTTTGACGGTTCGCAAATGGATATTATTGGGGAAATTTATCTAGCCTTGCAAATTGGTCCGGTCGACTTTCCAATGCTATTTCAAGTGATTGGCATCTCCTCTTCTTATAATTTTCTACTTGGCAGGCCCTGGATACATATGGGAGGGGCCATACCATCTACCTTGTACCAATGCATAAATTTCGAGTGGGATTCCAGGAGATCACGGTCCGCGGCGAGTGGGGTCACTCTGCCTATTTGGAGTATGCTGTCTCATTCATTGAGGGACTAGATGGAGTGGCCTTCCACGCTGTAGAAATCATGTAGACTACTGAGGTGGAGCACACTGAACAAAATCTGGGAATGCAATCGCCATACAGATCCAAGATGGCCATGAGGGAGATGATGAAATATGGATTCAAGCCAGGAACAGGGTTGGGAGCCAAGTCAAATGGGATCAAAGAACCAATTGAACACAATGGGCAGAAAGGAAGGGGTGGTATAGGATATCAGCCTCCAGAAGAGAAAACTCACACTGTTAGCTCCGGGAAAAAGGTTTTTATACCAGAGCATGTTTCAAGTCCGGGACAGAGTTCAACACCCAAAGAATGTCATTTTGGATATGATTGAAGAATGTTGTGAAGGAACTGACAACAAGACACCAACTATCAGGGATGTCGAACCAGGGGAAGAGATGCAAAATTGGATAGCCAGTCCATCTTTGGTTCGTCGGTAGTCTTGGTAGTATGGAACTATAAAAGTTTTCTTTTGAACGACTACAGTTAATTGAGGCTTGTACCGTGTTTGTACCCTTTTGTTATTTACCTCTTGTGACTGCTTAAGACGTTCCTCTTTTGATGAAATAAAAAGAATCTGTTTCCTAAATATTCCAACTCTATTTTGCTGCTTTATTTATACCTAACCTTTCTTTTCAGTAATCAAACCGATAAAAACCGCATTCCACGATTATGACATGTAAGGAAACAGCTAAGCGCAATGATCCAGATTACGAAGAATATGACGAGAGTATGATGCCAGACAATCTCCCACAGGGGATCGAATATCTGGAGAGTGAGAAAAAGCCCAACCTCGATGAAACGGAAGTAGTCAATCTTGGAAGCGAAGAAGACGTGAAAGAAACAAGAATCAATATTCACCTAGAAGCCGAGTAGAAGGAAAGAATGATTGAGCTCCTCCGATAGTGTGTCGATATGTTCGCATGGTCCTATGATGACATGCTAGGATTAAGAACCAACATTGTCTCGCATCGATTACCTATTGACCCTACTAGACCGTCGGTCAAGCAGAAGCCCAGGAAGTTCAAACCTGATTTAAGTATGAGGATAAAAGAAGAGGTGACCAAAAAATAGAAGCAAATATGGTGAGGGTCACCAACTATCCAAGCTGGTTGGCCAACATTGTCCCAGTGCCCAAAAGGACAGAAAGATCAGAATATGTGTAGATTGCAGAGATCTTAACAAAGCTAGTCCAAAGGACAATTTCCCCTTGCCAGATATCTGCATTCTCATCGACAACTATGCGAAGCATGAACTACAATCGTTTGTGGATTGATTTGCTGGATACCACCAAATCCTAATGCACGAGGAAGACGTAGAGAAGAGAGCTTTCACCACTCCTTTGGGAGTCTACTATTATAGGGTTATGTCGTTCGGTCTCAAGAATGTCGAGGCCACCTACATGAGGGCCATGATGCCCTCTTTTATGACATGATTCATAAGGAGATCGAAGTGTATGTGGATGATGTCATGATAAAATTTCGAAAGAGTTTAGAGCACTTGGACGACTTGAAGAAATTTATCGAATGCCTGCGAAGGTATAGTTTGAAGCTGAACCCAACAAAGTGCACGTTCAGAGTCCCTGCTGGAACACTATTGGGTTTTATTGTAAGTGGGAAAGGGATAGAACTGGACCCGTCAAAAATCAAAGCCATCCAGGAATTACCACCACCAAAGATCAAGAAATATGTCATGAGTTTTTTGGGAAGATTGAATTATATCAGTCACTTAATAGCCCAATCCACAGTAATCTATGAACCTATCTTCAAACTATTAAAGAAGGATGCTGCCACGAAATGGACTGTAACGACTCTGCCGGTTATTTTGAGAGAATTAGCCCTGATACCCTATTTATTTCTCCCTCTATTTCATTCTGTGATTACGTGACTTGCCGGGAGGTTTGGTTTTTGGTTTTGGAGTGAAGTGGGACACATAGTCCCTAAAATGAAAGTTTAAGTAGGAGTTGACCGTAGTTCGTATTGCGTGAAGACAACCTTGGAATGGTGTTTTGATGGTTCCAATAGCTCCGTAAGGTGATTTTGGTCTTAGGAGCGTGTCCATAGGTTTATTTGGAGGTCCGTAGGTCATTTCAGCATTAATTGGCAAATGTTGGAAAATTGGAAGATTTTGGAAGGTTTGACCGGGAGTGGACTTTTTGATATCGGGGTCGAATTCCGATTCCGATTCCGGAAGTTGGAATAGGTTGGTTATATCAATTATGTCTTTTGTGCAAAATTGGAGGTTAATCGGATATGATTTGATAGGTTTCGGTATCGAATGTAGAAGTTAGAAGTTCTAAAGTTCATTAGGCTTGAATCGATGCGCTATTCATGTTTTGAGCATTGTTTGATGTGATTTGAGGGCTTGAATCCGGATTGAATCTGGAATAATATTAGACTTGTTTGAGAGCATTGTTTGGTGTGATTCGGATTGAATCCGGAATAATATTAGACTTGTGGGAAAATTGAAGCACTGTTGCTTCTGGTGCAATCGCACCTGTGCATTTTGGGTCGCAGCTGCGGTGCCGCAAGAGCAGCCCTCGAGACGCAGAAGCAAGTCTTTCCATGTCCAGCTGGGACCGCAGGTACGGTCCATGTGCCGCAGAAGTGGACTCGCCGATGCGGGAAATGCATCGCAGAAGCGGATATGGCCAGGGAGGCCTTCGATCGCAGAAGCAGACAGGGTCCGCAGAAGCGCTAATGGATCCGCAGGTGTGAGTCTTCTGGGCTTGAGTTGGAACCGCACCTCCGATTGATATTTCCGCAGGTGCGGCAGTAAGGTCCACAGATGCGGGTTCACTAGGCAAAAAGGGGAGTTTCGAGGGTTTGATTTTATTATTTATTTTTGGACCTAGAGAGCTCGATTTGTGGCGATATTGCGAAAGCTTTTCAGAGGAAACATTTGGGTAAGGATTCTACACTAATATTTAATTAATATCCATTAATCTATCATTAATTTCTTCATCTAATTAAGGATTTGGGTTGAGAAATTTGGGGAAAAATAGTGAAAGTTTTTAGACCAAATTTTTGGGATTTGAAAGGTGATTTGAGGTAAAAATAGTGTTCGGATTTTGTGATTTTGGTTAGGTTTCGTGACCTGGGCCCGGGTCGACTTTTTGGAGCGATTTTTAAATTCTTTGCTAAATTCGTAGATTTATTTTTTGAATTAGTTTCTTATAGTTATATTTATAGTATATAATTGTTTTGGCTAGATTCAAGCCGATCGGAGTTGGAAAGTCGAGGGATAGGCATTCTTATTGATTGATTGAGCGAGATTTGAGGTAAGTGACTTGTCTAACCTTGTGTGGGGGAAACTCCCCATAGCTTTTGGTACTGTTATGGTATTTGCAATATGCGAAGGCCGTGTATGCAAGGTGACAAGTGCGTACTTGGGTTAAATGTTAACAATTCGGTTCTTGGTAAGTAGTTTCCTTTCTAATTCCTTAACTGAGTTACTCTAGCATGTGTAGTCATCATGTTTAGCCTAATGTCGCATGTCTACGTATCTTATCTCTTACTTGCAATTTATGCAACATGCTTAGTTGGATTACCTGCTTCCTTGATTTTGTATTTAGTCTATAACTGTAGGATTCCTTGCTGTAATTTTATTGTCTCATTGGTTATCTGTTGCATATTTACTTTTGGGACTACGAGCCGGCACCTCGGGAGTTCTCCTATTGCATATTTACTTTTGGGACTATGAGGCGGTAGCTTGGGAGCGCTCCTGTTTCATATTTACACTTGGGACTACGTGGCGGTACCTCGGGTGTGCCCATGTTGTGTATTAACGTTTGGGACTACGAGGCGGTACTTCGGGAGCGCCCCTGTTTTGTATTTACTTTTGGGACTATGAGGTGGTACCTCGGGAGCGCCCCTATTGTTTACCTCTATTTGTTGTGTTGTTATTTTTCTATAATTTCTCATTGTACACTGCTCAGTCATTTTATTATATAATTATATCTTATGCCTTGTTTTCCTATTATTTCTAGTAAGGCCCTAACCTGACCTCGTCACTACTCTACTAAGGATAGACTTGGCACTTAATGGGTATCGTTATGGTGTACTCGTACTACGCTTCTGCACATGTCTTTGTGTAAATCCAGGTGCATCTTACCAACCTCGATATTAGTGCACTATGTTGTTGCTTTGGAGACTTCAAGGTACAAATACCCGTGACCGCAGGCCTCGCAGTCCTCCTCTATTCCATTCTTTTCTTATTTCTTTACATTTTGACAGACAGTGATGTATAGGATTATTCGGTACTGTACTTAAAGCTTGTGACTTATATCACACCAGGATTTGGGATTTTATGTATTGAGTTTTGGTAGATTCCTTTTATGAAATTGTTGGGATGTTCAAGTTTTAATCTCTTATTTAATATTTCCGCGTATTTTTTAGGCTTACCTAGTCTTAGAGACTAGATGCCCCACGGAGAGAAATTGGGGTCGTGACAAGTTGGTATCAGAGCTTTAGGTTCATAGGTGTTATGAGTCACAAGCAGGTTTAGTAGAGTCTCGCGAATCGATACGGAGACGCCTGTACTTTTCTTCGGGAGGCTATGGAACTGTTAGGAAAAACTTCACTTCTTTGATTCTTTATCGTGTGAGATTTCGACTTCGGATTCTAAATTTCTTTCTTTCTATTCTCTCACAGATGGTGAGGACACGTACAGCTGGATCAGATAACCAGACACCCGCGCCCCCTGCTAAAGCCGCGAGAGGCCGGGGTAGAGGCTGAGGACGTCCACGTAGTGTAGCCAGAGCACCCGCACGAGCTGCTACAAAGGAGCCACCAGTAGCTCTAGTTAGAGGACAGGCACCTGACACGCCTGTTACTGCACCAACCCTCTAGGAGACTCCCGCCCAGTTTCTGAGCATGTTCAACACGTTGGCTCAGGCAGGGTTAATACCACTTGCTCCTGCCATATCTCAAGATGGGGGATCAGCATAGACTCCCGCCGCCCGTACCCCAGAGCAGCGAGTCCAGGTCGACCAGGTTGCTAAGGTCATACTGATGCAGTCGGTAGCTCAAATTTAGCCCGAGGTTAGGGCAGTAGTTTCTGAGGGGGAGCAGCTCAGGTTCGAGAGGTACAAGAAGTACCATCCTCCTACTTTCAGTGGCCTAGCGTCAGAGGATGTCCAGGGTTTACTTGAGCAGTGCCACCGATTCCTCCATACTATGGGTGTTGCGGAGTCTAGTGGAGTTTCTTTCACTATGTTCCAGCTTAGAGGAGCGGCTTATCAGTGGTGGCTAGCATATGAGTTGGGTAGTCCGGCCGAGGAAGCTTTACTTACTTGGACTCAGTTCTCAGATATGTTCTTGAGGGAGTATGTCCCCCAGAGTCTCAGAGATGCATGTCGCACAGAGTTTGTGCAGTTGCGCTAGGGTTCTATGACTGTGTGAGAGTATGTGGTCTGGTTCAGTGATTTGGCCAGGCATGCACTGGCCTTGGTTGCTACTGTTCGAGAGCAGGTTCGTCGATTTATTGAGGGCTCAGGCCCAGTATAAGATTTAGCATGGCCCGAGAGTTACAGATGGACATTGCATACCAGTAGGTAGTAAGGATTGCTAGAAAATTAGAGGGTATGTTGACTGGAGAGAGGGAGAAGAGAAAGGCCAAGAGGTCTCTAGAGTTTTGAACATATAGTGGTACTCGTGCCCCAGTTGCAGCTCGTCAGGGTAGGGGCTATATGGGTCGCCCTGTTCCTTCAGTACTTCCAACCACCAGCAGTGCTCCGCGCACTCCTAAGCCCCAGACTCTTTATTAAGCACTGCCATTTTGTAGAGCACCTCTTCCATGGGGTGCTTTCAGCAGTCAGTCTAGCCCCATCAGGCCCGAGCCAGTCACAGAAGCCACATCCTTCGAGAGCGTGTTTTGAGTGTGGTGACACTTGTCATGTGGTGAGGGATTTCCCCAGACTCGGGAGGGGTGCACCTCCATAGACCACTCATGCACCGCGTGCTCCACCGGGTCCTCGGGCTATGGT
The DNA here is from genome assembly GCF_000390325.3 of Nicotiana tomentosiformis. Classification (NCBI taxonomy): domain Eukaryota; kingdom Viridiplantae; phylum Streptophyta; class Magnoliopsida; order Solanales; family Solanaceae; genus Nicotiana; species Nicotiana tomentosiformis. The sequence continues at coordinate 73,042,431 of NC_090818.1, read as the reverse complement.
TACAGCACCAGCTACCACTCCACCTGCACAGCCAGCTCGAGGTGGAAGTCAGGCAGGTAGAGGTCGCCCTAGAGGGGGAGGTCAGGCCAGATATTATGCCCTTCTGGCTAGGGCGGAGGCAATTGCATCCGATTCTGTAATCATAGGTATTGTTCCAGTCTGTCATAGAGATGCATCAGTCTTATATGATCCAGGATCTACTTATTCCTATGTGTCATCTTATTTTTCTCTGTATATGGGGGTATCCCATGATTCTTTGGGCTCTCGTGTCTGTGTGTCTCCACTTGTGGGTAATTCTATTGTTGTTGATCGTGTGTATCAGTCGTGTTTGGTTGTTCTTAGTGGTTTTGAGACTAGAGCTGATTTATTGATGCTCAGTATGGTGGATTTCGATGTTATTTTGGGCATGGACTGGTTGTCGCCCTAGCACGCTATCCTTGATTGTCACGCCAAGACAGTGACGTTGGCTATGCCAGATCTACCGCGGCTAGAGTGGAGAGGTACCTTAGATTATGTTCCTAGCAGGGTGGTCTCATTTCTAAAGGCTTAGCGGATGGTTGAGAAGGGGTGTGATGCATATCTAGCATATGTTAGGGATGTTAGTGCTGACACTTCTACCTTTGAGTCAGTTCCGGTAGTGAGGGATTATCCAGACGTATTTTCGGCGGATCTTCTTGGCATGCCGCTCGACAGAGATATCGACTTTGACATTGATTTATTACCGGGCACTCATCCCATTTCTATTCCACCCTATTATTTGGCCTCAGTAAAGTAGAAAGAAGTAAAGGAACATTTGCAAGAGTTGCCCGATAAGGGCTTTATTTGGCCTGGTGTGTCACCTTGGGTGCTTCTGTCTTGTTTGTAAAGAAGAAGGATGGCTCTATGCGAATGTGTATTGATTATCTCCAGTTGAACAAGGTTACAGTGAAGAACAGGTATCTGTTTCCATGTATTGATGACCTATTTGACCATCTTGATGGTGCTAGAGTGTTCTCTAAGATCGACTTGCGCTCAGGTTATCATCAGTTGAAGATTCGAGAGCCAGATATCCTGATAAGACTACCTTCAAGACTCGGTATGGTCATTACGAGTTCCTTGTGATGTCTTTTGGGCTGACTAATGCCCCAGCATCATTTATGCACTTGATGAACAATGTATTTCAGCCATACCTTGACTCGTTCGTCACTATGTTTATTGACGACATTCTGGTGTACTCCCAAAGCCAGGAGGATCATGAGCAGCAACTGAAGACTGCTTTAGACCTTGAGAGAAAAAAGGTTGTATGCAAAATTTGTGATGTATGAATTCTGGCTAGAGTCAGTTGCATTTTTGGGTCATGTAGTATCGAGTGAGGGGAACAAGGTAGATCCGAAGAAGATTAAAGCAGTGCAGAGTTGGCCTAGACCATCCTCAGTTACGGAGATCCAGCGTTTTCTTGGCTTGGCGGGAAATTACCGTCGATTTGTAGAGGGTTTCTCACCTATTGCAACACATATGACTATATTGACCCAGAAGGGTGCTCCGTTCAGGTGGAGCGAGGTGTGTGAGGAGAGCTGTCAAAAGCTCAAGACGACTTTGACTATAGCCCTAGTGTTGGTGTTGTCTACTGGTTCGGGGTCCTATATGGTGTATTGTGATTCGGCGCAGTGTTTATGCAGGATGGTAGGGTGATTGCCTATGCGTCTAGACAGCTGAAGGCACATGAGAAGAACTATCATGTCCATGACCTCGAGTTAGCAGCTATTGTTCATGCCTTGAAGATCTAGCGGCACTATTTGTATAGTGTCCTTTGTGAGGTCTACACCGATCACCAGAGTCTACAACATCTGTTTAAATAGAAGGATCTTAACTTGTAGCATTGGAGATGGTTAGAGCTGCTTAAGGATTATGACATCACCATTCTCTATTATCCCGCTAAGGCCAATGTGGTGGCAGATGCCTTGAGTCGCAAGGCAGAGAGTTTGGGTAGTTTAGAATATCTTCCAGTAGTAGAGAGGCCTTTAGCCTTAGATGTTCAGGCCTTGGCCAACCAGTTTGTTAGATTGGATATTTCCGAGCCGAGCAGAGTTTTGGCTTGTGTGGTTTCTCAGTCTTCTCTTTATGATCGTATCAGAGAGAGCGTCAGTATGATGACCCCCGTCTGCTTGTCCTTAAGGACACGGTTCAACACGGAGATGCCAAGGAGGTCACTATTGGAGATAACGATGTATTACAGATGCATGGTAGACTATGTGTGCCCAATGTAGATGGTATGCATGAGTTGATTTTCCAGGAGGCTCACAGTTTGCGGTACTCCATTCATCCAGGTGCCGCGAAGATGTATCAGGACTTGAGGCAGCACTATTAGTGGAGACGGATGAAAAAAGACATAATGGAGTATGTAGCGCGATGCCTAAATTGTCAGCAGGTGAAGTATGAGCTTCAACGGCCAGTTGGACTACTTCAGAAGCTAGAGATTTCGGAGTGGAAATGGGAGCGGATCAGTATGGATTTCATTTTTGGGCTCCCACGGACTCGGAGGAAGTTCGATGCAGTTTGGGTGATTGTGGATAGATTGACCATGCTCATTTCATTCTTGTGGTTACTACTTACTCTTCGAAGAACCTGGCTCATGTTTACATTTGCGAGATTGTTAGGCTTCATGGCTTGGCGGTATCTATCATCTCTGATTAGGGTAAGCAGTTTATATCGCGATTCTAGAGAGCCGTACAGCATAACTTGGGTACTCGGGTGGAGTTAAGTATAATATTTCACCCTCAAACGGACGGACAGTCCGAGCGCACTATTCAGATATTGGAGGATATGCGTCGTGCGTGTGTAATGGATTTTGTGGGTTCTTGGGATCAGTTCTTGCCACATGCGGAGTTTGCCTACAATAGCAGTTATCAGGCGAGCATTCAGAGGCCCCGTATGAGGCTTTGTATGGTAGACGATGTCGGTATCCAGTGGGTTGGTTGGAGCCGAGCGAGGCTAGTCTATTGGGTACAGACTTGGTTCAGGGTGCTTTGGAAAAGGTTAAATTGATTCAGGATAGACTTCTCACAGCCCAATCCAGGCAGAATAGTTATGCAGATAGGAGGGTTCGCGACGTTGCATTCATGGTTGGGGAGCGAGTCTTGCTCCGGGTTTTGCCCATGAAGGGTGTTATGAGGTTCCGGAGGAAAGGCAAGTTGAGCCCTAGATATATTGGATTTTTTGAGATTCTTGAGAGGGTTGGAGAGGTGGCTTACAGACTTGCACTACCACCTAGTCTCTCTACAGTTCATCCAGTGTTCCACGTTTCCATGCTCCAGAAGAATCACGGCGATCCGTCTCATGTGCTGGACTTCAGCTCAATCCAGTTGGACAAGGATCTATCTTATGTTGAGGAACCGGTGGCCATTTTGGATAGGTAGGTTCAAAGGTTGAAGTCGAAGAACATCGCTTCAGTGAAGGTTTAGTGGAGGGGTCATCCGGTCTAAGAGGTGACTTGGGAGACCGAGCATGATATGCACAGTCGTTATCCTCATCTTTTCACCACTTCAGATATGTCTTTATACTCGTTCGATGATGAAGGTTTGTTTTAAGAGGGGGAGGATGTAAAAAACCCAGCCAGTCATTTTGAGAGAATTAGCCCCGATCCCCTATTTATTCCTCTCTCTATTTAATTTTGTGGTTACCTGACTTGCCGTGAGGTTTGGGTTTTGGTTTAGGAGTAAAATGGGACACATAGTTCCTAAAATGGAAGTTTAAGTCGTAGGAGTTGACTGTAGTTTGAATTGTGTGATAACGACCCCGAAATGGAGTTTTGACGGTTCCAATAGCTCCGTAGGGTGATTTTGGTCTTAGGAGTGTGTCTGGAGGTTTATTTGGAGGTTCGTAGGTCATTTCGACGTTAATTGGGAAAAGCTAGAAAATTGGTAGATTTTGGAGGGTTTGACCGGAGTGGACTTTTTGATATCGGGGTCGGATTCCGATTCCAAAAGTTGGATTAGGTTCGTAATGTCAATTATGACGTGTGCAAAATTTGAGGTAAATCGAACTTGATTTGATAGGTTTTGGCATCGAATGTAGAAGTTAGAAGTTCTAAATTTCATTAGGCTTGAATCGATGTGCAATTCATGTTTTGAGTGTTGTTTGATGTGATTTGAGGGCTCGACTAAGTTTGTATAATGTTTTAGGACTTGTTGGTATATTTGGACAGGGTCCCGAGGGACCCGGGTGTGATTCAGATTGAATCCGGAATAATATTGGACTTGTGGGAAAACTGAAGCAGTGCTGCTTCTGGTGGAATCGTACCTGTACATTTTTGGTCACAGGTGCGGCGCACAGTGGCCCTCGAGACATAAAAGCGAGTCTTGCCATGACTAGTTGGGACCGTAGGTGTGGTCCATGTCTCGTAGAAGCGGATACACCGATGCGGGAAATGCATCGCAGAAGACGATATGGCCAGGGAGGCCTTGGATCGCAGAAGTGCACAGGGTCCGCAGAAGCACTTGCGCAGAACCACTAATAGGTCCGCAGGTGCAAGTCTTCTGGGCTTGAGTTGGAACCACACATGCGATGGATATTTCTGCAGGTGCGGAAGTAAGGTCCGCAGATGCGGATTCACTAGGCAGAAAGGGGGATTTTTGAGGGTTTGATTTCATTATCTATTTTTGGACCTAGAGAGCACGGTTTGTTTGAATTAGTCGAGGAAAATGCATTCTTATTGATTGATTGAGCACGATTTGAGGTAAGTGACTTGTCTAACATTGTATGGGAGAAACTCCCCTTAGGTTTTGATATTGTTATGGTATTTGCAATACGTGATGGCCGTATACACGAGGTGACGAGTGCGTACTTGGGTTAAATGTTAAAAATCTGGTTCTTGCTAAGTAGTTTCCTTTTTAATTCCTTAACTGTGTTACTCTAGCATGTGTAGTCATCATGTTTAGCCAAATGTCGCATTTCTACGTGTCTTATCTCTTACTTGCAATTTGTGCAACATGCTTAGTTGGGTTACCTGCTTCCTTAATTTTGCATTTAGTCTATAACTATAGGATTCCTTGCTGTAATTTCATTGTCCCATTGGTTATCTGTTGCATATTTACTTTTGGGACTACGAGGTGATACCTCGGGAGTTCCCCTATAGCATATTTACTTTTGGAACTCCGAGACGGTACCCCGGGAGCGCCCCTGTTGCATATTTACTTTTGGGACTACGAGGTGGTACCTCATGAGAGCCCATATTGTGTATTTACTTTTGGGACTACGAGGCGGTACCTCGACAGTGCCCCTGTTGTGTATTTACTTTTGGGACTACGAGGCGGCACCTCGGGAGCTCCCCTATTGTGTATTTACTTTTGGGAGTACGAGGCGGTACCTCGGGAGCGCCCCTGTTGTTTACCACTATTTGCTATGTTGTTATTTTTCTGTAATTTCTCATTGTTCACTTCTCAGTCATTTCATTATATTATTATATCTTCTACCTTATTTTGCTATTATTTCCAATAGGGCCCTGACCTGACCTCGTCACTACTCTGCTTAGGTTAGGCTTGGAACTTACTGGGTACCATTGTGGTGTACTCATACTACGCTTTTGCACATATCTTTGTGCAGATACAGGTGCATCTTACCAGCCTCTATATTAGTGCGCTGTGTTGCTGCTTTGGAGACTTCAAGGTATACCTGCCCGCGACCGTGGGCCTCGGAGTCCCCTTCTATCCTGTTCGTTTCTTATTTCTTTATATTTTGATAGACAGTGATGTATAGGATTATTTGGTATTGTACTTAAAGCTTGTTACTTATATCACACCAGGTTTTGGGATTTTATGTATTGAGTTTTGGTAGATTCCTTTTATGAAATTGTTGGGATGTTCAAGTTTTAATCTCTTATTTAATGTTTTCGCGTATTGTTTAGGCTTACCTAGTCTTAGAGATTAGGTGCCGTCACGAGATCCCACGGGGGGAAATTGGGGTCGTGACATGGACGGAGGAGTGTCAGAAAGCCTTTGACAGAATCAAATTGTATCTTTCAAACCCACTAGTGCCGGTTCCCCCTGAACCAGGGAAATCATTGTTGCTCTATTTGTCAGTCTTGGACAATGACTTTGGCTGTGTGTTGGGGCAACTTGACAAAACTGGGAGAAAGGAGCAGGCCATCTACTACTTAAGCAAAAAGTTCACACCGTGCGAGGCCAAGTACATTTTGATAGAACGCACGTGTTGTGCTCTGACCTGGATTGCTCAAAAGTTACGGAATTACATGTCAGCATACACCACGCATTTGATATCTCAGCTCGACCCGCTCAAGTACATTTTTCATAAACCAATGCCTACAAGAAAGCTAGTTAAATGGCTAATTCTCCTCAGGGAATTTGACATTTTGTACATATCTTAGAAGGCTATCAAAGGACAAGCTTTAGCCTACCACCTCGCCGAGAATCCAGTGGATAGGGATTACGAGCCACTTACCACGTATTTCTCCAATGAGGAAGTACTATTTACCGGGGAAGATATTGCAGAATCATACCGTGGGTGGAGAATGTTTTTCTATGAAGCAGCAAATTTCAAAGGAGTCGGGATTGGGGCAGTCTTGATTTCAGAATCTGGACAACACTACCCAGCATCGGCAAAGATAAGATTCCCTTGTACCAATAATATGGCTGAATATGAGGCATGCATCATTTGAATTAGAATGGTAATCGACATGAACATCAAAGAACTTTTGGTCATAGAAGAATCCGATTTGCTGATCTACCAAGTCCAAGGAGAATGGTCAACCAAGAATGTCAAGATATTGTCGTACGTGCACTGCGTGAAAGCGCTGTGCAAGAAGTTCACAAAGATAGAGTTCAAGCATGTCCCCAGAATTCAGAACACGTTCGCAGATGCCCTTGCAACCTTATCATCCATGATTCAGCATCCAGACAAAAACTACATCGACCCCATCGAGGTAGTAATCAAAGATAAATATTCCTATTGCTTCCATGTGAATGAAGAAGCAGATGGTAAACCTTGGTATCACAATATCAAGTAGTTCCTTACGACCAAGGAGTACCTAGAAAATGCTACTAATGGTCAAAAGCGAGCCCTCAAGAGGTTGGCAAACAACTTTTTCCTCAACGGGGAAGTCTTGTACAGGAGGACCCCAGACTTAGGTTTCCTGAAATGTGTAGACACCACCGAAGCAACCAAACTATTGGAAGAAAGACATGAGGGACATGTGGACCCCACATGAACGGGTTCATGTTAGCCAAGAAGATTTTGAGAGCTGGATACTTTTGGATGACTATGGAAAGCTATAGCATCCGCTATGTGCAGAAGTGTCACCAGTGCCAGATTCACGGAGATTTCATTCGGGTTCCACCATATGAATTAAATGCAATGGGTCCACCCTGGACTTTCGACGCCTGGGGCATAGACGTGATAGGACCCATAGAGCCTGCAGCATCAAATGGACATCGTTTCATTTTGGTAGCCATCGACTATTTCACCAAATGGGTCGAAGCTTCTACTTACAAGGTCGTCACAAAAGGAGGTAGTGGCCGATTTTGTCCGAAACAACATCATTTGCAGATTTGAGATACCAGAGTCTATCATCACTGACAATGATGCAAACCTCAATAGAAACCTCATGAGGGAAATAGGTGAAAAGTTCAGAATCGTCCACCGCAATTCCACAGCCTATAGACCACAAATGAACGGGGCAGTCGAGGCAGCTAACAAGAATATCAAGAGGATTCTGCAGAAGATAGTGGACAATCACAGACAATGGCACGAGCAGTTACCTATCGATTTATTAGGGTACCGGACTACCATGAGAACATCTACTAGGGCAACGCCATACATGTTGCTAAACGGCACCGAAGCAGTTATACCCGCAAAAGTCGAAATACCATCCTTAAGAGTCATTAAAGAAGCAAAATTGGACAATGCAAAATGGGTATGCGTCAAGAAAGAACAACTCATGCTCATTGACGAGGAAAGAATGGATGCAGTATGTCATGGACAGCTATACCGAAAAAGGATGGCTAGCGTATTTAACAAAAGAGTGAAGCCTCACCAATTCACGTCCGGGCAGTTGGTTCTGAAGAAAATCTTCCCCCCACCAGGAAGAAGCCAAAGGAAAGTTCGCACCAAATTGGCAAAGTCCTTAAGTGGTTCACCGAGTGTTGTTGGGTGGAGCTCCAATCATGGCAGAAATGGATGGAAGAGTCAACACGAAGCTAATCAACTCGGATTCAATCAAGATATATTATTCCTGAAGATAGATAGAGTTTATGATTTTGATATAACAGAACTACGTTCAACCTGAGTTCCAACTGAGGGATACATAGGAAACCCACGTAGGGTTCAGTTTCTCTCCCCCATTCTCTTGTAATAGAAAATACAAATGTCATTTTTGTATGTTGTACAGGAACTACGCCGACTTGATTTCCTCAGATAGGAATATGTAGGCAATCCTCATTGGATTCAATCGTATTTTGTAATTGAACTACGTTCTGGCCTGATTCCACTTGGATACGTAGGATGTCTGAGTCAGACTCGTCCATTTTCATTTCATAATCTCATCATTTTGCATCTATTATAGATGAACTACGTTCCGACCTAATTCCATTTTGGATACGTAGGCTGCCTGGGCCATGCTCGGTCGTTTCATCACATTTCATCATTATCCCTCGAACTATGTTAAGACCTGATTCTGTTTTGGATATATAGGCAACCTAAAAGGGTTCGGTCATAACCTTAGGAAACCTCTGTAATGCATTAGCCTTAATTACGATGCAGTCGCAACAGCAAAAAGCCGCGTTGTTAGAGACACAATGGAAGATCGAAATCAACGGGATGAAGTTCTTAGAGAAATATGATTCGCGTGTAGAGAACCTTTCGTAACATGTCATAATCTGGAACGATGGCGTTTTCCTTAAAAAGAAATAAGACTTTTCAACATATTTTCTAATATATATATATATATATATATATATATATATATATATATATATATATATATATATAAATATATAAATAATCTGTTCTATCTACTGAACTCTGTGGCGCAATCATGTCGAAGGTTGGGTCAAATCAATACCATGGTCGATACAAACCAACTTTTCCCTTCCCCTACTAAGAAGTTTCCTTTCAGTGCAAGGTCAATAGGGAGTAAAGAATCGATGGGACCACACTGGGGCAAATGATGGACCCGCCACTTGCCTAAGATTATCTCTCCTCCTTTTGCTTTAAAATTTACAGGAACAACTAAGGCTAACTCTTGAATCCTTTGCAGGTGCTTTGGAATCAGACAGCTGACACAGAAATCTTTAAATAGCAAATCGTCTGCTCAATCAATCGGAGTACCCTGTACAAATCGCACGATGGCTTCGCTCATCGAATTTTTGTAAATAGCAAACTGTCTGCTCAATCAATCGGGGCATCCTGTACAAATTGCACGTCAGCTTCACCAATCAAAGCCCTGTATTTAGCAAACTGTCAGCTCAATCAATCGGAGTGCCTTGTACGAATTGAACGTCAGCTTCACCAACTGAAGCCTTGTATATAGCAAACTGCAAACTTCACAATCGAAAACCAATTCGTAGAACCGCTTCGTCAATAACGAATGCCGGAATAGACAATCGCAAACCTCATCACCAATGTTCTACCAATCGATGGCCAAAAATTTGTTTCGCAGTCAAGAGTATATCTTGGGAATGCTTATATTTCATTCCGTCGTTACCTCGAATGTTTTAACATTTTGTTCGTGCAACTTTAGGCATGATTTTGAACACTCTCGAGCGGAGAATACTTTACATTACAGTGAAAAGCTCTCCCAATAAGCGGAGATGCACTCTGCCTATCAAGCTCTCCCAACAAGCGGAGACATTTCTCAGTGCAAAGCTCTCCCAGCAAGCGGATACGCACTTTACCAATCAAGCTCTCCCAAAAAGCAGAGACAATTTTCAAATGCCCCGACAGCTGCGGAATGGTACACAACCCGGCTAACAAATCGAGTCAGGATCAAGTATCCCATCATTCTAATCCCAAATAATGGCTTGCTGGCATCCAAGCATCATCATTCCTGTATCATGTACATCACATCTTAATATATTCTGTATTACAATATATTGGTATACGTGAATTTCATTTTGTTTTGCACGAACAAACACCGCAGTGTGGAACTACTTCTTAGCAGACCGAACTACAATGCTATGGGGACAGCCAACCCAGTAGCAGGCCCAAGATCCCAGCTCAAGACGACCAGTGAGCTCAAAATTTCTAATCATTCAAATCAGGCCACAAAATTCAAGCCATCATGAGTGACCAATCTTCTGTCTCGATGTATCGTCACAGTACGATACTGGGGCAATTCCTGGGAATGCCGCTTCCCCAAAGTCTCTACTCCAGAACTACACGAGGCCTAATCCTCTTTAAGTCCGAGGTATATAAGTAATTCAAAGACAGAATTTGGCCCCAATATTCCTAAATCTTTCTAGATTTTTCCTCTATTCCATCCTGCAATTCACCATCCTCATTTCCTGCAATACCTGCCTAAAAGTCGAGACAAAATTGGCTTTGGTTCAATTTCTTTGCCCGAAAACTCTTTCATCGTCTCCGATCAAAGAGGGGCAGCTGTTGACAGCCAATTTTGACCCTCCCTTTTAAAATTAATTTATTCACGCTTAACAATTTACAATAAATACTTTAAAAGTATTTTTCTATTAATGAATATCTATTTTTATAAATTAATTAAGTATTGGTTTCAAAATTAATCACATAGAAATAATATTGTGTAATTACAAATGTATTTACTATTATAAAAATAACTTTTGTATATGCATTACATAGGTTTTATAATTTGACAAAATTACTCTTTAAGTTCCAATGAATTAGGTTACTATGTTAATATTTTGAAATTAGTGCTATAATTTGAAATAGGTGTCATTTATATATTATTACTTAAAATAATTAGTAACATATAGTAATTATAATTTTACCACATTTTTATTGTAAATGTTAAGTTTATTTAAATTAATTTTAAAAGGGTACTAAAAGGCTATATTTGCAATTCTAGAATCAAATGTAATTTGGCCATCTTTTAAATTAATTTTGGCCCAAATGCAAGCTCATGTCCGAAAATACCCAACCCAAACAATCCTTCTAATCTCTGTTGGCAATCCTTGCCATTACCTCTCAACCAATCACGACCTGCCACGTCACCTGTCTCCCACACTCACAAAACAAACAGAAATCACTTGGGACGTCCATTTCTTAGATCAATGGTCCACAATTTTAACTCCATTTTCTCTTTAATTTTTAAACCCTCAGAAGACTTAATCCTCACCGTTGGATCAATAAGATCTAACGGACACCAAAACTCCTCGTAAAAATTATAAAATCCCTAAATATCAGGATCGTTGATCCAAAAGATCAACGGCCCAGATCAAATCTCTCAACCATAATTCAGAGACGACCAACCTCGATCTCCCAAAACCCTAATCATTTCCCCTTTGAACCTCCGTCCTTCTTTCCCTTTATTCTATCTTCTCTCGTTTGCCTCCCATATCCACGATTCTCGCTAAATCTTTGACGGTTCATCACCGAAAATCAAAACTCCCAAATCCAAATAATAAGTTGGTATTTTACCAACTTACTTCTTCTTGATACTTAGACTTTTGCATGATTTTGTTGGGAAACTAAGGCATTTATTGAAGTTTATTGGCATATTTCAGGTATCATATGATTTGGAGAAGATACGGAAGAAAACAAGTCAAAATGTGTTAAATTGGAAAAAATGGACTGCTGCCAGTTATTGCTCAGTGCGATCACGGAAGGTTACATGCGATCGCAGAAGTCCAGGAGAAAGAAGCCATGCGAACGCGGTTGAAGCCATGCGATCGCGAAGAAGTAAAGTTGGTAAGCATTGGTCAAACGTTCTACGTGAATGTGTATGTATCTAGGCGATCGCGTAGCTTTGCAGATGTTGTTCATCGCGATGGCGGTTCTCTATATGCGATCGCGTAGCACATTTTCTGGGGTGATTCTGGGCAGAAATGGAATTTCACATTTTAATCCCCAAGTAATTTAATACACGACCTAACTCATTTGTAAAACATCTTTGGCCAGTCTCTGCACATCTTTGTCATCTGTTGACTAGAGAACACATGTTTTGGAGCTAGGGTTCTTGCACACACACTTGGGTCTTGAAGATTTGAAGCTTTTGGTTGAGAATTTCTTACCCATTTATGTTCATTTCTTCATTTCCTTGATTTGTATTGAATATCTATGTGTGTAGTATTGTTTCAACACTTGAATCTTTTTTCTGGGAATATTCATATTTAAAGTGTGGATTAAATATCTTGTTGTGCTTATGTATTGAAGGATTTTTATTTATTATCAAGTGAGTTCTTGTTTATTTAATTATTCTTGTTCTTTAATGTTTCCAAAGGGATTAGCTAACCCTAGGACTCGCTCATTCACTTCGAATTAATTTGGGGAAAGATAATTTGGGGTTGGGAAAGATTAATTAACAAGAACTTGAGGCGTTAGTAGTCACTTTATATATTCTACCTAGGGATAGGATTGAACTACTTGTAGCTATATTCAGGTGTGCTTAATCTCTTAATTGTTTTAGGGATAATTCAATCAGGAAGTCTTGTTAGTCTTCGGAAGAACCTAATATAGAATTATTACCCGAGGCTAATTAATATAAACTCGCTCATATTTATAAAATCGTTAAATACATTGGATCATTACTTGAGTATAATTCCCAATGCATCCATGCTTGTAGCCATTGATCATTTTATTCTCTTTCTAGGTTAGTTTACATTTTCGCAGTTAGTTATAAACATTTTCTGAAAACCTTTCTAAGTGTTTGGCTTAGCATAATAAGTGATAATTCTCTTACATGCCTAATCGCCTACATATTACTCTCTGTGGGATTCGACCTTGACTCATAGTTGGGCAAATTATATTGCATGCAACCGTGTCCATTTACGTTTTAGCAGTGGATTTGGACGTCATCACCAAACCCTAACCTCAAAGATGAAACATCAAATCGCTACTAACCTTTCAAATCCATGGCATGCATGTTTATTCCTTTTGTTCCTGCACATTTGGTCCCATCGTTCTTTCCATTTTTGCCATTCGATTTCAAAACCTTAATTGAAGAAATCAGACCAAAAGGTGAAACTTCAAACTCGCCTGATTTCTTCATTCATCCTTTCAAATCAAAGCGAGCACGAGATGTTAGCTGGCTTCATCATCAATATTTGACACCCAGAGGTCAAATGCAATGACCTCAGGGTATTAGGGTTCTGACCGGTGGTTTCTTGTGCTTCAATGTTCAGCCTCTCATACCTCTCCACTCAGGTAAACTCAAACATTGATTTCCCTTCTGTTCTCTCTGATTTTACCCGACTATGCTCACATCATCAACTCATCATCACTCACCACTATCCTGGTTTGAATACTAAAACTCTAAGACCTTAAATGGCACTATAAATAGCAGTCTTCAATGCACTCACCTAACATATACCAACCAAGAGAACCTAACAATGAACACACTAAGAACAAAAACATTAAGTACATTAGGGTTTCTGGTCTTAGCTTTTCTTACTGTCTTCCTCTCTTTTTTCGAGTTCTTTGCTGGTTCAAGTTTGAAATTTTCTGGGATCTTTGAGCAACAAAAGAATTTGTTTGGTCTAATGCCCTTAAGAAGGTCATCACCTTTCTCTCCCTTTTCTTCTATTCATGTCTCTGAATGATTTAGATTTGTTGATGTTATGTTTCTGTAGATTATAGTTATGCTGCATGTGTTTGACATGTTTAATAATTATGTTTTGTTAGTCTGACAATCTTTTATGATAAACTTGTTATATTATTAATCAGGTAAAGGACAACTATTGATCTTTGTTCTGAGTTTTCCTACAGTCTCCATGCCTGAATTCTAACATGTTTACGTTTAATACAAACTTCGTAGTTCTTAGTGACTTACAATAAACTCACCTCTGTTTATGGCACTTCTGTAATTTTGTGAGTTTTTGAAGCTAGGTTTACTACCTAATAGTTATTGCTAAGATGATACCTCAACTTGTTCAAGACTTATATCACTTTGCCTCTTAACCTTGAGCGTAAACTTGAAGTGTCTCTGCTTGTGTTTGTCCAATTATTTTACTGAGCTATCGCCATAGTCTTTTACTTTGTTTTATCTATCATTATTGTTGAATCAATCATGCTCATCTAAACTTCATGCTTTTTCCTTCACTGATGATTCTGCTGAGATTTCATGTTGTTTCACTTTATTTTCCTTATGGTTGATTTCATTATTTGGTAACCTTAACTTATATACTCCTGAAAATCCAATATGCCCATATCACCTAACTAAGTTGAAAGAATTCATGTGTTTAGATGCTTCTCTTCTCTGAATTTGTATCCACTGACTTTGAGGGTAATTGCCAGGCTATCACTATAACTTTCTCATGATCATGCTCAACTGTTGTATGCATAGGAAACTATCTCATTTGCATCAAGTTATTTTCTTCTCATGAATCTTTGCTGCATGTATATTCTGTAAGGTTAAACTATTTTTCTCGTCTCAGTGTAAGTCATGATTTGTTTGGATAAATTCAACTAGTAATTGTTGCACAACTAAGCTTGTTTATTCCATAGTCAGTTGAGATCTTCATGCATATGTGCAATACATCCATGTCCTTAATCTCTTTGAGCCCCTGTTGAATTTCTGTAAAGTCTGCATGCATCTAGTATTAGCTTATCCTCCATGAAAGTAGGATTTAGACATACTATTATAGTCAATTGATAGTTTTAGGAATTGAAGCATGGTCACTCCATACTTACTTGTTAAGTTTGACCTATGTTTGAATTGAACTTGTTTGATAAAATGTTTCCATTTCCTTTATTCATTTGCATGATCAATTTTGTTTTGTAATGTTTATAAGATTACTATCTCACTTACCTTGCCTATGCATAGTTAACTGAATATTGCTAGCCTATTTGCTTAACTCTGTAACATCATGTTTTGATTGGAGTGATGCTTAGTCCTCCTTTTTACTATTAACCTGAAGTTGAACTTGACTCTCTAACCTTATGAAGCTCCTTTGTTGATATTATCTTAACACATTGACTTGCTAATACTATTAGAAGCATGACCTTGTTGTGACTTCAGGAGTCCAACATTTGAACCTGTGAAAATGTAATCATGCTAAGAGTTTAATCCCATGACTTTGATAACCTTTCTGTGGCACTAGCTAACCATGAATGTTGGTTTGTATCTGCCTTGATGTCTTTAAGGTGCCAGGTAATGTTATCAATACATGTTTGAATATGTTATGCTTTAATGATTCATTCCTGCAATGGTGTGATTATGAAGCCTCTTTTTATCTATGTGTATTCTGGACTCAGCCCCTCCCCATTTAGGTCTCCTTGACATGTGGTTCCCTATTTAGTATTAATAGTAATCTCTACTATTCTATGTTTTTTTCATTAAGAGGAAAGTATATATTTTGTGGTAAGTAATACTTTAGTACTTAGTTTGCGTTGGAAGGGCCTCATTGGCATTTAAACCCGTAAGAAAAACATGAAGTTAGTAATTGCGATTATTTAGGAGTGGAGTTCGACTCTAGGTTGGACATCCCTCCCCGGCACAAGCATTGCCTTGGGCCTTGAGTCCCTTGGGAACTTTGAAGTGTCAGTGGATCCAAAGGGAGCATCGACCTCGAGTGGGGTTCCCTCCTTAGCTCTTAATTTATTGACGCATTCAGTTCTTTAAGGGTTTAGTGTTTAATGACAATGAAAGGTTTCCAATGTGAATTATTTGCTGAGTAAAGCCACCACATTAATGTATAATTTTCTCTACCATATTAATATTATTCTTGCTTCAACTATCTGTTTGTATATTTGTTATGTACATCAAAGTATTATCTGTAATTAGAATATGTTAAATATATATATGGGATATGCATCTAATGACCTTTTTATTTTTTGACATATACAGAGCTATTTGGGCCTCTGAGTTCTTGATGAACTCAGACCCAATTCCAGCCTTATTGAAGCGCGTCTAGGAGTCCAAAGTCAACTGTGTTCGCTTTTCTTTACTGCTGGGCATACCTTCTTAAGTCTCAATCACAGAGCCTGGTCCTCTTTCCCTCAACCCCTTTAGCATTATTACTGCTTCTAGTTTAATGTTAATTGTATTTGTTATGTCTTTATTATTTTTTATCTGTTATGTTTACAACACTCATATATTAGAACACATACCTTTCTTCCATGCCTTAGTAACATATGAACTTAGGCAAGCCTTAAACAACATAGGATTGAAAATGGAAACTAGTTAGAAGTAGACCCTTAACTCACTAATCATAATCTGCTCGCTAATCATTATGTTTTTCACTTACCCTTCTTTGTTTTGAAGATTTTGAAATCCAGAACTTGGTAAAACATCAGCTCTATTTCAAAATGGAAAATTAGATTTCAGCTTTCTTTTCGAAAGGAAAATCAGAACTTCAAAGAATTGTCACCTTTAAAGAATTTTCGGTAAATAACCCCCTTCTTTGAAAATCCTCCAAATCTAAGGTAATTCTAGATACACTTTCTTACAAAACATCCTTTTAGCATTGTGTAAATAACCATCCCCCAAATCAAAGTATTTTCATAATTCAATCCTATTTAATAAACTTATAAAATCTAGACCACTTATATACCAATTTCAAGACTCTTTTAAGATCTTTTATGAACCTCTTAATTAACTCATAACCCTTTAGGACCTCGCATTCTTTCTATCAATATCATACTCAAGTATATAGTAAGCAGCATTCCTTATCACTAGTCAAAGATTTTTATAAGTAAATGATCCCAAACATAGTCTAAATCCTATAGAGCTACCTCATGTAGATTTTAAGGGGTGTCTAACACCTTCCCCTTAGAAGAATAAGAACCCTTATCAATAATCTCACCGGTTAGTAGACTAATAAAAACATGACTTAGTAATTAATAGGTACCCTAGTATACCTTTAAATATTAGGTGGCGACTCTCTTTCATTAACAACGGAGAAACCACAAGTTGAATCCTGTCTTGACCAGTGCAAAATAGGTTGCAACGCCTATGAACCTAGAACTCTATACCAACTTGTCACGACCCCAAACTCCCATCTTAGGATGTCGTGATGGCATCTAGTCTCTAAGACTAGGTAATCCTAACATATATTGAAAGATATCAAAAACAAATAACTTAAACATCAATTAAACTGTTAAACTATCATAATGAACCCCACTAGATACATCTGAAAAATAACTCCCAAAATCTGGTGGAACTGAGTCATAATACAGTACTATTTTAGAACAAGAAATAAACAGTAATACAACTAAAGCAGAAGGTGACTTCGAGGCCTGCGAACGTTGAGCAGGTATACCTTAAAGTCTCCTATAATAGCTAATAAATCATTGGCGTCCAGTACGGGCAGATATATCTGGATCTACACAAAAATGTGCAGAAGCATTGAATGAGTCTACCACAATGGTACCCAGTAAGTATCAAGATTAACCTCGATAGAGTAGTGATGATACCATGTCAAGACACCTACTAGGATAAGAAAGCCAAACAGAATATAGCACAGTCTAATAATGGAAAGTGTAGGAGTAAATGACAGATAAGCAGTTCAATAATATAAGCTAACAATGGAAATTTAAGCAATAAAGGCAACAAGTAGTGAACACATGATGAAACAATAGGTATTCAATCATGGACAAATACAAGTGAAACAATGAAGAAAAATAATAGGAATTGTTCAACCAACAAACCTCTTTTAGCACGGAATGTATAACAAGAATCACAACTGAGGTACCACCTCATATTCACATTCCACAACTTTAATCACAATCTTTCCTTATATCACCGTATGAGCCTTGCATTTATTTTCAAAAACATTTTCTTGAATTAGCTACATACATTTTAGCCCACTTATTTCACCGCGTGGCCTCAAGTAATTCCCTTACTAGCAACACGCATATAAATTCCCACCTTATTTCATCGCATACGTATCAACCCCTATCCTTATACCACCGCATATGTATCAATACCACTACAAAATAATCAACTCGCACCACATGTGGTCATATGCCACAACACTTGCCAAAATCAACAATACCAATGTTACCACAACGTAGAGCCCGTGGCTCAATCACATTATGTACAAGAATCTCAATAACATCAAATGAATGAGGAATACTCAAAAATTTATAACTTCAACCTCAATGTGATAATAATTTTCACAACTTCAACACCAATAACTCAACAAAAAGATATTCCACGAAATAACAACTTCAAGTAAGACAATAAGGAAGGTAGGAACTTTAATTAAGCATATAAGAGCAATTACAATAATAAAGGGTATAACAAATGCTAACAACATCAATTAGAGCATGTGACAGTAAATTTAACAATAAAAGACGTAATATGTTATAACAAATTCAAGTGAAGGCATGGAAGAAATCTAAA
This sequence comes from Nicotiana tomentosiformis, assembly GCF_000390325.3. Classification (NCBI taxonomy): domain Eukaryota; kingdom Viridiplantae; phylum Streptophyta; class Magnoliopsida; order Solanales; family Solanaceae; genus Nicotiana; species Nicotiana tomentosiformis. The sequence continues at coordinate 73,023,965 of NC_090818.1, read as the reverse complement.
GTCTAGATTGGTCAAAATACCACATATAGCTCGTGTACACACTCGTCGCCTTGTGTACACGTTTTTCACTTAGTACAATTATCACAAACAACACAAATCCTAAGGGGTAGTTCCCCCACACAGAGTTAGGCCAAATCAACCCTCAAATATAGCTTTTCCCCTATAATCCTGCTCCACAATGCTCAAATCTAACAAAATATGACTTATTATCATCAAACAATACAAGGGAAACCAATCACAATATATAAAGCTTTGAGCTTTACATAATTCCCAAAAAGGTAGATTCCTACTGCCCAATATTTACTCTTTGTTTCTCATAAATTTGATGTTAAATCTAAGATTTAATCATGAAATATAGTTGAAAATTGATTAGAATCACGTACCCAATGTTTGTAGATAAAAATCCCTTCTCCAGCTAACCTCCTACTAAGTTTAGGGTTCTAAGATATGAAAAATGAGATCTAAATCCTGACTTTTCTAACTTTTGTTCAGTTGCAGATGTCGCAATTGCGATATTGGGTTCACAATTGTGAACCCTCACAATTGCAATGAATTCCTTGTAAAAGCAGGTATTGACAGCCTAAGGGATAAGTCACAAATGTCCCCATAGCAAATGCGACACAATTACCGCAAATGCAATCCTACCCTACCCGGGTACTACTTCGCAATTGCGAACAAGGTATCACAATTGCGATACCAAAGCCTCCCCTACCATGCTCGCAATTGCGAGGCTGGTGCTCGTAATTGCAAAAGCAGAGCACCAACACACCAGAAAAACATATTTCAGTCCAAACCATGCTGAAACACGTCTGAAACTCATCTGATCCCCCGTGGCTCCAAACCAAACATTCACATAAGTCCAAAAATATCACACGAACTCGTTTGCATGATCAAAACACAAAAATAACATCTAGAACTATGAATCGGACATCATAATGCATGAATTTCGTAGAAACATTCAAAAATCTCTAGAATTACAACCAAGTATCCGGATCCTATCAAATCAACTCCAAAAAATACCAAATTTTGCATAAACGTTGTGAATAGCATAACTGATCTATTCCAAGTCCCAAAATAAAATTTTGAACCGATAGCCAAAAGTCAACCTACGGTCAAACTTGAAAAATCTTATGAACCTCAAATTGCCAACTTTCGGTAAAACTACACAAATCAACCTATGGACCTTCGAATTTGATTCCGTGCATACGCCCAAGTCTAAAATCATGATACGAAGTTATCGGAGCCATCAAAACACCTTCCGGGGTCGTTTTCGCTAAATTCAAACTTTGGTCAATATTTCTAACGTAGGCTTCTATGCCAAGAACCAAAGGGTCCAAATAAACCCAAAACCTTCCTGGAATGAAACTAACCAATTCCGCAAGTCATGAACCATAAATTCACATGTGTGAAACATCAAAAGGGGAAACGGGGCGCACATACACAAAATGACCGGTCGGGTCGTTATAGGTGTTTACTCATGCTTTCTCTGATCTTCATTCTTTTTTATTGATTTGATTTCTATGCCACCTGTCAGCATATTATTGGTCCATATGGTTTATTTATTTTCCACAAACATAGATAGTCCCTCCACTTTCTGAATATTCTCAATTTAATATTCGGGAAGTGGTGAGTTTATTTATGGCGGGAATGCCTTGCCACCTCTTCCCAATATCATTTTGATGTGCATGAGAAGTGAAGAGATGTGTGTCTCTTCCATTTAATTCTCGAGGCACATGTCTTATTGTGATTGGCTTTGCAGGTTACAGCAGCTTTTTAGGTTTTCTGCAGCTTTGTCAGTTCGACGTGACAATCCCATGATGACGGTCCATGATGATGTTTTTTCCTTATAAATAACATATCATCAGCCTTCTAAAACTTATTCTACTCTCTTTTTTTTACCTTCTTCACTGAATCCTCTTAGCAACTCTCTTTTTTTCCGTGCATCTGCTTTTTCTTAATAATGGCTTCCAAATCTTCAGACCCATCTCCATCCTCTGATCCTCATCACACTATTATAGTGGACGATCTTCCCCTACAATGGATCCGGTTAGGAGTAGAAGAAGAGGTGGTAGGCTTCGTAGCCTAGGTTCCATATCTAGTCGAAACACTTCTTCTTCCAAGAAGAGTTCTGCAAAATTTGCTTCTTCTTCTAAAGAAAAATCCACTATCAGTCCTAGAATATCTTGCAAAACTAGGGATCAAAATAAACCACTGCAAGAATCCTTAGTTTCAGAAATTGTTCCCCAAGTGTTTTCGACTGTGAGCCGTGGAACAATGAAGTTACTTCTGTAGCAACACTCAACCCTGTAGACTGTTATTCTTCCCTCATAAAATCTGGTCTTCTTCCTCTTGTCGTAAAGAGTGTTATTGAAAACCTGATTTTCCGATCATAGCTCCTGGTGTTGATCACCGTATGACCACCTACCGTAAAGTTTATTCGTCCATCTACACCTACCCTTTTACCCTAGGAATTAAACCTCCAATAGATATGTAATTGTATAATTTTTTCGCTATTTCAATGTTTGATTAGGGCAAATAGGGTCGATAATGTGTAGGGCAGTAGCATGCCTTCACTACTTATCGGGATTAGTTTCTGCCCCTTTCACATTCCAGCATCTTTCGCGCGGGTGTTTTAACACTCGTATCAAGGAGTAAACGTGTCTTTGTTGGCCATGAAAATAATCGTGATTGGGGTTAGTATGGTTCGTTAGTGGCTGTCCCAACTCGTGAGTTAGAAGGAGAAGAAAACATGCTTATTCCTGAAAAGTGAATTTTACCTGTAAGTATTTTCTTTTACTTTTGCTTTATGCGATCTTATTTCACTTCTTTCTTTGAATACTAACCTTCTCATACATTTTTAGCAATCATGGTAGTCTTTGGTGAGCTTCTTGACTTTCGTGGTTAGGTTGAAAAGATGTTGTCTGCTAATCCTATGGAGCAAAGAATCCGGAAATTTCTTTTCCAAAAATTTGGGTGGAATGTCAAAGCCCACGGTATGCTATTTTATTTTACCGTGTGTTCTTCCCATATTATATTTTGACATATATACCTTTTGATTTTCAGGATTTGGAATCTACGGAGTTCGTCCCTCTCCCGCTCCTATAGTTAGAGTCGATGTTAACACTGTCCAGGAGCGGATCTTGAATGTGTCCTCTTCGAAGAGGAAGAATAAAGAACACATTGTCTCTGCTGAAGAGGATGAAGAAGAAGGATATTTGGTGAAGAAGCCTCGAGTTAGGAGGGAAGTTATTTTGGATGATGAATCAAACATACCTCAAAACCAGCCTTCATGGTCCATACCTTTTCACTTAGTCGACGAGCCTGAAGATGTCCCTCTGGTAGTTTCGATGGAAGAAGTTGCTCAGCCCACTGTGGACCCTCCTTCAATCCCTGTTGAAAAGCTCTTCACTCAAGGATTTGAGGGTGTTGAAGATTTTGTCTTTGTTTCCGAACATCCACCTCTTGTCACTCTTACCATAAGCCCCGTCACTCATGCAGCTGACCTTAGAGATGAAGTCGGCCCTTCCACCAGGGGAGGAATGAAACAAGTTACAATCAAAGGTCCCGAGGTTGTTATCCTGCAGAAGAAAACTAATTGGGTTGTAGTGTGGTTGAAGCTTTTGATTGGCTCCCTTGAGAGGAAAAAACATCCGGAAGAAATCAAAGAATTTCTTGGGAATCCTACAAGATCCGTTCGTTCGTTTTTCTCTAATAGATGGTCAGAACTATATCTGGGTTCGAATCCTACTGAGAGGTCCACTAGAGATCATAAATTGTTGAAGAAACAACAAGATCTTTCTTTTGTCCCTTCCAAGCGATCGAAAAATAAAGAAATGATTAACATATTCAAGATAGTTACGTATTTATAAAATACCATCTCAATTCATCCTATTTCATCAGATCCGGGATGTGATATGCTTCCGAAGGATGAATCGGATATGGACGGTTCCAGTAAGATTTCATTCTTGAAAACAATTTCATTTTTTGATTTTTTTCATCTAGTCCATGACCGGAACAGGGGAGGATACGCGTTACACTATGATTTTGAAACCGAGCTGGATCTAGTGTATCGTAAGGGATTTTTTTTTCTATTGATTCCTGCGGATTGGGTCAAAAACAATTTCTTGAATGAGGCCAGGGATGAATCGAAAAATAAATCTTTATTGGTTCTACCTCTGATATTTTATGAAGAGAATGAATCTTTTTCTCGAAGGATCAGAAACAAATGGGTCCGGATCTCCTGCGGGAATGATTTGGAAGATCCAAAACCGAAAATAATGGTATTTGATCTTATGAATAGAGGTATTGGCCCCATCTATTACGATTATGAATGATATAATTCATTCTGCTCTCAAGGTACATTTTTCTACCCTTAATCCTTTCGTTTCTTCCTTCCTTAGATTTATAACATCTTTCTTTTCTTCCTTTTTATAGATTAACTTAACGGGTACGGAGCTAATGAGGAAATTAGCTTGGACTGAGCAGGAAGTTATAGAGTTGGGCACGGGGGCTGATAACTAGAAAGAGAAGTTTCAGATCCTTCAGCTGAAGAAGGATGTATTAGTTGGTGATAAGAAAACTCTGGAACAATAGCTTAGGCTTACCACTATTGAATTAGCAATGGCGATGGCGAAGGCATCAGTAAATCCAATGGACATGGAGAAAGCAAGGATGGAGGCCACTTTTGCTGAGCAGCACTCAAAGACAACCAAAGATATTCGAAATTTGAAAGAAATTTTGAATAAAAAAGAAGTATATGTGGGTGATCTAGTTCAAGAGTTGACCGAAGCTCAAGAAGATCTTTGTGCCTCCTCCAACAAAATTAAGGTCTATGAGTCTACTTTGGAACCTTTGAAGGTTTCATATGATACTACTGAGGCTGAGAAAGAAAAGTTAAGGGCTAAAGTTGAGCAACTGAAGAAAGACTATGAAACTCTCAAGGACAAGCTGACTCTAGACGTGATTTGGCTCTTCCTGAATACTCATCCCAAAACATTGATTGAGGCTAGCTAAGAAGGCTTTGATCTCGAAGTTGATATTGCCAGGGCTAAAGAAGAAATTGAGACCACTCAGCAACGCCAATGTTTCTCCACACCCGAGGATGAAAGCTCCAAGGGTAATTTATGCAAAGACGGTTCAGAGGCTGATCCTAAGCCTTCATCTTCAAGTCCCCTAGGCGATCCTTCTTCCGCTCCTTCCCAAGATGCTCCTTAGCCTTTTATATGTCTTTTGGAAACCTTGTTTTAGCATGTTTTATATATGTTTTGCTTTTTAATTGTTTGAGCCTTTTTCGCATTATCTTAGTAGAATGAATGCTTCAATATGCCGTGACTAAATACACACGGTCTTAATTATAAAAGAGGACCCTTTTATGCAATTGTCACTAATGAAGATGACATCTCATCTTCATGTTGGTGAAGTATGAAGTAATTTGAGAAGTTGTATTTCAAATTTCAAGAGAAATACTCATATACATCATTTTTCATAACTGCTTTCTTGTAGCAGATGTATAAGTAACCTTTCGGGTATTTTTATCCCGTGACTAGTTTTGTAGTCTTAATATAATCTCTCTTGGGTGTTTTTTTTGTTGAATCTTCAATTCTTCACATCCAATTCTTTCTTTGAGCTTGAAATTTTTCTTCAAAGTTTTTCTTTGAGAATTTCTTTAGATATGCTTCTTCCATATGTATAGTCCCCCCAGTGGTTGAGATTTGAAGTATGAAAAGTTGAACACCGGATCAACTTCCTTCCTTGGTCCTTTTCATGAAAATGAATTACACACGGGACTCATGGGTAACCTTTTAGATGAAGACCGCTTAACCGTTCCCATTAGAATTGTTGTAACCTTGACCGAGAATAATGAAGTATTCCGCGTATGTTTTTGTGTCTATTGTCATTATCTGGTTTGGGAGAAATTCTCAAATACTCTCTTTTAGCCTTCTTGTATCCTCCGAGCTTCTTTCATTCAATTTCCTTGCAAAAGCCATTGCCACTCAATTATGGCGTATGGTGGGGCATTCTTTCCCTCTAGAATTGATCTGCAAATTCTCAAAGTAATTTTGCACTTCCCAGTTGGATTTTTAAGATAGCATCTATTAGTTTCTCAATCTTTTGTGCTCCTGAATGAGCTTAAATAAAAGCATATGCAAGTTCTACAAATAAAACAATCAAATTCTTAGGGAGGAGAGTGTATTGTCCCTCCCCTTTTTTCGTGAAATCGGGTTTCGACGTGTGACAACTTTTTTAAATGAGGTATTAAAAGAGAAGAGTCACCACGATTTTAAGGTACGTTAGGGCACCTATTTGCGAATAACTCAATTTGACTAATCAATGCCACCAAAGGTCGGGTAAAGGATCAAATTACCTCGGAGAGTAGGTATTAGGCACTCTTCGAGGTCCATAACTGTGGGTCCCGACCGGACTTTAAACTATGTGGATTATGTAATTAGGCTAGGTGATCAAATAAATAAAGAGAGATTAGAAGTTGAAGAGTCTTATTAAAATATATGAGAATCGGTACAAATCTTAGTATGACTACAAGGATACAAGTACATTGGTCTATATTAAATGACTAAGTGTGGATATCAAGTATGTAAAGAAAAGGGGGGGTCCCTAAGTTTTTTAGCCTAAAGGATCACCCCGTGCAATATATATAATACTTCGCAACTTCCTTTAGGTAGGAGTTGCTCATATTATTCAGCGGGCACAGACTATCATCTCCTGCTACTCGATTACAATGTTGAAGTTGTTTACCTAAAAGCGTTCTAATTCAATTCTAGGTCGTACTCTATGTGTGCGCTACCCGTCTCATACGTATGGTCCAGGAGGCTTTGGACCTCTATTTGGGTGGTTCTAGACTTTAATTCGGATGCTCAAAATGATAAAAAAATAATTAGGCGACATTCAAAACAGGTAGGACTGCACATAATAGCAATGAAAGGCTCAAGTTAGCCTCCACACATAAATGCAAAAGCACGCGATCAGTCACAGATTTTTAGATTAGGCAGAATATGGTGTTAATCGTTAAGTCCTATAGGCAGGATTTTTATGTGATTCTGATTAATAGTATTATATAGGCAGCGTATAGGCAAGTTAAAATATCGCAAGTCCTATGGGCATGATTTCTAATTGCTTGTAAGGCAAAAAAGCGATACGAGTGACCAGATTACTAATGTTGATTATCTAAGCATGCACCTTAGGCAGAAGTTAATGTCCTATAGGCATGGTTCCTAACAGTTGCATGATTAGGCAATGACACAGCTTTGAAAGTGTAGTATTAACAATGTTGATCTCATAAATAGTTTTTATGTGCAACAACATCCTATAGGAAGGATTTTTAACAATTGACAATTATGTTGATTTTATAACACTTTACTCTTATAGACATGTCATCTAGGCGGGGCAGTGTAATGAAAACAACGGAAATAGTCGATTAAAGATCAGAACTCTATAGTCATAGTATCTAGATAGGCAGTGTACTAAAGTAATAGAAGCAATTTGACCAATTGGTTATTTGAAATCATATAAACATGGTATCTATATTAGTAAGGCATGTGCTATTACATCCTATAGGCATGTTGTCTAAGTGTGCACAGTAATAGACATGGAAACAGGTATAGCAAATACTTGAACTAACATGTTTTGACAAGTTAAGTGAAGTGTGTGCGTAACTTCTATAGGCAGGCTTTCTACACATGAAACTAAAGGCAAGTAAGGCAAATAGCAAATAGACCACATAGATCCTATAGGCATGTTTTCTACCCATTCATGTGAGAATTAAAATACCATATCCCCCTTTTTTACTAATTTCCCCATCATTCGTTGTTACAAATTATTACATACCAAATTAATTAATACAAGTGCAAACATTACATACAGAAAGACTACAGGCCTAACAAACAGAGCTTGCCCAAAAGAGAAATAACCCAGTATTTCCTGGGTCTTCAACAAGCTCACTTTTCACATGAATAGTAGACCCAGATCCAAGCACACCTCAAACAGGAGAGTGTATCAATTACACAACTCGGGGCCACACATAAGCTCATACCAGGCTTAGATGGAGGAACCATACATGGCAACCAATTGACAACTCTGAAGTCTATAATACCTCATAAGGACATGATTACATAAACATATATACACTTGTTTTTTGTAGAAGCTAAGGGAACAAGATTGATCAAACAAGAGGGCTTGAACATGCCAACTAAGTGGATCAGCGAGAACCAGCTTTAACATAGCAAGTTGACATAGAAAACAAACAGCATATTGAGCAATCATTCAACAAAGGAAAGGGTATAGCATGCTGGACACTGTCACATATTAGGATGACTTAAGAAGCAGGTCTATTGGGTTAACAGGGTAAACACATACACACACATGCTAAGTTTTCATAAATCAAGTTTAGCAAAAGGTATTAGCCAGAGTTAGTCTAAAAGACTTTAGACATGTGAGCCTTAATCATAGTAGTTATAGTCAGAGGGATAGCAATTTCATGAAGATTTGTAACATGGGAGCCTAACATGATCACAAGCAGTACAACAACAACCTAGTAGCATGGTTTACAACAGACCACAACAGTGCCAAAGTCTAGGGAACTCATACAAATATATCAACTTAAGAGGAATAGGACAGGCAAGCATAATAACTCATACCAGTTACCTAGACATAAAAGAAGAAGCTAACTTAGAAATTTCCCTAGAAGCAACGCTAAAGACATAAGATTAACAAATCAAACATACATTAGAACTTAAATGGCATGGAAACATGCCTTAGCTAATCAGTACAACCTCAGAAACTTAACAGGGTGGGGAAGAATAACTCAACAAGGTCTGAAACATAGGCATTGATTTATCTAGAGATACAGGACAAGGTAGGGAACACACATTAATTTACAAGTAGCACTTAAGAAGACCACTATCCATTCACATAATGAGAGCATATTACATATGTTGAAGCCTACCAAGTTCAACTACTAGAGAACATGGAACTGCAGATCATTGTTATAATAATAGAATTGTAGTAAAGCATGCACCAACACAGTACCAGGGATTCATGAATAGGAAGGAAAATTAAATCATGCTTACTTACAAAAGTTCAAACAATATTGGCACACAGAACGCACATGTCATAGACAAACAGAAAGGGAGATATTTAAAATTGTAAGAGTCAATGACACTAACCGGTAGAAAAGTTAAAAGAGCAAAAGAGTGAGAAACTCAGAATATCAGTAGTGATTCAGTAGTAGCAATTGAAAGAAGACAATGGAACCCCAAATCCTCGATGCTTCAGAGTTCACAAGAGCCTCGAGAAGGGCTCTGAGCAGTTCTTGCACTGGAGGTGGTCGTTTAACAGTATTATGGCCTTGGCTTTCAGATGGCCAAGAATTCAACAGTTTCAGAAATTATTCGAGTGTAACAAAGTGAGGAACGAGTGAAAGAAGAGAATAGTGAGAGTAATAGCAGTGATGACCTCTGTTAAAGGGATTAGGGGAAGGGTTTATAGTAGTAGGAATTGAAAGAACGAACATGGAAAGAAGACTAATCACACAGAATAAAGAAAAGAAAATCAATCATACAGAATAAGGAAAAGGAGAACAATCATACAAAATAAGGAAAAGAAATCAATCATACAGAATAAGGAAAAGACAACATGCAAACTAATCTCAAATCGGAATTAGGGCAACAAGTAAGGCAAACCCTAATTAAGCCGGATTTGATGGAAATTTGCCCAAATCGGAGAGATACTCCATGTTCTTTGAGGTATCTAGCCGAAAACCTACGGTATCTTCAAGGTCAAGCCCATTTGGACCCAATTTACACGAGATACACCTTCCATATATGGAACGATACTCAGTATTACCATATCAGAGTGGTAAGCATTCATAAAAGGCAAGAAAACCTCTGGTTCGAAAGCAATATGCAGAGAAAAGGTTAGACGATTTTGGTCGCTAGGGTTTAGGTTTGGAAGATGTAGGGGAGTGTTTGAAGGCGGCGGAAATGATAAATGGGGTCTAGGGTTTCAGTTATGGGGATATAAGGAGAATGTGGGATTTATTATGGGCCGTTGGTCATTTGAGATCAACGGCCAAGATTAAATAGGACACTGGGCGGGTCAAAGGTAATGGGTCATTTGGTTGGGCTGCTGAGGGATCAAATAAATGGGCTGGGTATTTTGGCCTATAATTTGTTCCGAAAATTAGGCTGGGTATTGGGCCTGTAATTTTGCATGAATATAGGCCATTATTGCAAAATTATGTAAATAGCTTAAAAATACAAATATACTTACATAAAATAAAGTAAAATATTCTGAAACATATATGTTGATGCAAATAATAACTATGGGTAATTAAATCATCACAAAATAATTTAAGGGGTAATTAATAAATATTCAAGTAATTTAAATGCAAGAAAATTAATTTAAAAGCTCTAAAAATTATGGAAAATTATAAAAATACTTGTATAAATCTTGTAAATTAAATAATGATGTCAGATGATATCTTGAAAGTATATATACTATTTGAAAAATATGATGGCAAAATTGGGTATCAACAGCTGCCCCTCTTTACCCGAGAATGATGAAAGAGTTGTCGGGTAAAGAAAATGATGACCAATTTTTTCCGAATTGAGTGAGAAAAGATGTATTTTGCAAAAATGGGGGCCGAACCCTGGTTCTTGAGTTGCCTACATATCCCTGGTGTTACGTGAATCAGGTCGTGTGTAGTTCTGTATCCAACGACGAACGAAACCAATGGAGTTGTTATAGGAGTGGTTGTATGTTTCGGAAAGGTTCTTTTGGGTAGGATAGTGTTATAGGTAACAGATATTTTAGGTGGGGTCAAGAATGCGAATTTGGACATTACGGGTGTATCACAATGCAGATATTTGAATAGTTATAGAGTAAAGGTAGTCAATTATTGGTCGTCGGTTATGTTTGAGGTAGTTAAAGGATGTGAACATTGTGAATGGAAATCGGAGCGAGGATTGCTCCTGTTGGTAGAACGGTTACCTCCCGAGTTACCTGCAAAACTTAAAACACAGTGCATGCGAATATATATGGGTTATTGTGAAAATTTAAACATGATGCAAATTCCCTTTGGACCATGAAAGTTGTCTTCGGACGATAAGGATGATGTCATTAGACCATGACATCCTGGGCCATGAAGAGTGTGGTAAGGGATTCGCATGCCATGGAATGGTGTCCTTGGGCCATGAGGATAGTGCCTCCGGACAATGACACCTTTGAATAATGATATGCAGTTTCGAGAGATCCTCAGGCCATGGCATGGTGTCTTTAGGCTATGAGGATGGTGCCTTTGGACTATGACGCCTTCGGACAATGTGGCAATGTTTCAGCCCATGAAATGCAGGTATGTAGTGATATCGATTGTTTGATATATAAAATAGGTGATGCTAAGTCGTATACGAGGATGAGACAAGACAAGGCTTAGTATTGTATGAGATGAGGGCAGGGTTTAACCCTATGCGAAGAAAGGAGAAAGTGCATAGTCTTATGCAGTGTAGCAAAAACAATGTTTAACCTTGTGCAAAGGAAGGCCATGCTTAGTGTCATTCAAGGAAAGGAGACAGTACTTAGTCTCTGGCAAGGAAAGTCAGTGCTTAGCCTTATGCAATAATGGAGGCAATGCTTAGCCTCATGCAAGGAATGGAGACAGTGTTTAGTCTCATGCAAAGAAGGCAGTGCTTAGCCTTATGCAATGTAGAGACAGTGCTTAGTCTCATGCAACGAATGGAGAGAGTGTTTAGTCTCATGCAAAGAAAGGCAGTGCTTAGCCTTATGCAATATGGAGACAGTGCTTAGTCTCATGCAACGAATGGAGACAGTGCTTAGTCTCATGCAAAGAAAGGTAGTGCTTAGCCTTATGAAATGTGGAGACAGTGCTTAGTCTCATGCAACGAATGGAGACAGTGTTTAGTCTCTGGCAAAGAAAGGCAATGCTTAGCCTTATGCAATAATGGAGGCAATGCTTAGCTTCATGCAAGGAATGGAGACAGTGATTAGTCTTATGCAAGGAAAGGAGACAATGCTTAGTCTCTGGCAAGGAAAGGCAATGCTTAGCCTTTGGCGATAATGGAGGCAATGCTTAGCCTCATGCGAGGAAAGGCAATGGTTGGCCTTATGCAATACTGAGGGAAACGCTTAGCCCTATGCGAGGAAAGGTAATGACTAAGTATGAGAGGATAAAGCATTTCTTAGCTTGATGTGTTTGCGTTTTGCAATTCTTGTTGTTGTGAAGATGGTGATCCTGTTGTATGTATATATTTGTGGACGTTCCTGATATGTTCATTTTGCCTGCATCCAAAGAAAAATCGTGAGCTTTGCGGGAGGAAAGGTTGGTTTGTGCTCTCGATTTCTTGCTTCGCCTTTACTCTTGTCTTGAGGTCATGCTTGAGTCACCCTGGGTAACGTATGGGTGCCATAGAAACAAAAATTTTCGAAAACAAAAAGTGCATGCATTTGACAAATTATTTGTAGAAATGTAGTTGTTTGAAATATGTGATAATGCACGAGATCAAATAATTTTGATGAACTGATGACTGTGATGCATTTTGAGACATTGCAACCTCCTTGATTCGGAATTTTGAGGATCCTCCTCAAAATTCTGCCCCGGTTTAAATGCATACTTCTGGCAATACATTATTTGGCGATTCCGAACATGACAAGATCGGGCAAACTTGCGACCTTGCCCCAGTTTCCGACCATATGGGAAATGAAGATTTTATTATGATATGATCACACCCACAGGACTGCCTACGTATCCCCTCTAAATCGGAATCAGGTCAAGCGTAGTTCAGTTATATCAAATAGAAAGTGCAAACATAATTTCAAACATAGTATCTCTAGACTGCGTCCGAATTGATGGGTTTTGGCCAGATCTTTCCATCCATCTCTGCAAGTATAAGTGCTCCTCTTGTCAATACCTGGTGAACCATCTAAGGGCCTTGCCAATTGGGTCAGAATTTCCACTTTTCTTCATCCTGATGTGAGAAGATTCCCTTTAGTACCAACTGCCACGACGTGAATTTACTCGACCTGACCTTTTTGTTGAAAGCTCTTTCCATTCTATTCTGGTAGAGTTGACTGTGACATACCGCATTTATTCGTTTTCCATCAATCAGAGCTAGTTGTTCATACCGTCTTCGTACCCATTCGACATCGCTGAGCTCAGATTCTTGTATGATTCTTAAAGAAGGGATTTCCACTTCGGGGGGAATAACGGCTTCAGTACCATAAACCAGTAGATAAGGAGTTGCCCCAGTTGATGTACGGACTGTAGTGCGATACCTTAGCAAAGAAAACAGTAGCTTCTCATGCCATTGTTTGTAATTGTCTACCCTATTGCTCAATATCTTCTTGATGTTCTTGTTGGCAGCTTCTACGGCTCCGTTCATTTTCGGCATGTATGTTGTAGAGTTCCGATGCTTGATCTTGAATGTTTCACACATGGCTTTCATCAAATCGCTGTTGAGATTGGTGGCATTGTCAATAATGATCGACTCTGGTACTCTAAATCGACAAACGATGCGGTCCCGAACAAAATCCGCTACAACTTTCTTAGTTACAGCTTTATAAGATGCGGCTTCAACCCATTTTTTGAAGTAGTTTATAGCAACCAGAATAAACCTATGTCCATTTAAAGCAGCGGGATTGATTGGTCCGATGACATCCATACCCCAAATGGAGAAGGGCCAGGGCAAACTTGTTGCATTAAGTTCGTTGGGTGGTACCGTATCATGTCAGCATGTATCTGGCATTGGTGACACTTTTGAACATATTTGATGCAGTCTATTTCCATAGTCATCCAGAAATACCCTACTCTTAGTATATTCTTGGCCAAAACGAAACATTCATGTGGGGTCTGCAGGTTCCGGCATGTATTTCATCGAGCAATCTGGATGCCTCCTTGGCATCGACACATCGCAATAATCCCAAGTCAGGAGTCCTTCTATACAAAATTCCTCCACTTTGAAAGAAGTTGTTGGCTAATCTGCGAAGCGTGCGCTTCTGAGTATGGGTAGCGCTCTCTGGGTATTCTCCTTTTTCCTTTGTTTTTCCTTTTCAGGTCACTAGGTGGAGGAGGAGGTGGAGGACCTCTGGATCTAGTGTGGTATGCTGATGATGCCAGTATGCATGAACCAACCTTTGGGAATGGTAATAATCAAAAATAAAAAGAAAAAATCAAAAGGTAATCAAGTTAGTAAGGTGAAATAAAAGAGTGTTTGCAATATTTAAACATGTTTCACAAAGCCATACAATAATTCACGTCCTAATTTGGGACCTCATTGTGCCTGAGGTAGGCCTAAGCGACACGCAGACTTAGAGAAAATTGATGCCAACATTTGCGTCATTTCATTAATGCGAAAAATGAGTCAAAGCTTTACTAAATTGACAATAATACTAAAGTCACTAATGGCATCAAGCCTTATTACAATCAAAATCGAAGCAAGAAAGCAGTAAAGAACATCATTTCCTAGTCTACTTGGTCCCTGAAGGACCTTCTCCATGCTTGGCTATTTTGACCCCATTAATCAGGTTCCCTAGATCGCGCATATACATTAATAAGTAAGCTTTTGCTAGATGTCCTCCTTCACTGCCATCCATGCATTGGCAATCTAAGAGTCTCTTTCTCATCTTCCCCTCGAGCTCCATCAATCCTTGTTCCAAGTATTCCAATCTTTCTGTTGACTTAGTGGCAATCTCCTTCCATTCCTTTATCGCCTCCATGTTCACTTTGTGTTGTTCCAGATGTTTAGCTTCAGACTCAAACACCCTTTTACGTAGCCTCTTATACTTAATTTGTGCCTCAGGCACCTCATCTATAATCATATCCTTTAGATTGACTCCTAGCATGACGTCCCATGCTACGTCGTCCTCCAACCATGATATATAGTAGTAGATATGACCGGCGTGTTACCTATCTGGCTCAATGGTTTCTCTCTCCACAATGATCTTTTGGTTCCACATATGTTGTGCCTCGAACTTAAACGGAATGACATCTCTTTTGAAATCTACCTTGTACTGGACCATGTTGGAAACCCGAGGTATGACCTGTTTTCACCCTACTTGCCTCATTAACCTTATGGGTGCATAAGGATAGATGTCTCGCAACCCGATCAGTACCAGATGAGTAGTCCCCCTTGACATGATAATGAACTCACTGCTAGGAAATCATTCAAACATCCAATGTACTTGCTCGTCTGTCAGATTGCTGAAGAAACGCACCCAACTTACAGCATTTCTGGGCTGTGCAAACCTGTCTGGGATAAATGTCATTTTCTTTGGGTGATGGTTGGCTATGTAGTCATTCAGCGGTCTTCACAGAAGCTCTTAACGATATTCTCCCCTCTGAAAGTGTTCCAGCAGCCAGACTTGTAGTAATAGATTACAACCCTCAAAGTGTCCAACTCCCTGCTTGCACCGATCTAGAGTGCGGTACATCTCAGCTAAGATCATAGGGATAATGGTATAAGTTTGTCCCTCGATGCCCTCCATCAAGGTCCTGGCGACCATGGCTAAGCAAGTATGAATCCTTCCTCCATTCATTGTAAATATCAACAACCCTAAGAAGCAGACGACGAACACATAAACCCTGCGGTGCGTCCAACCCATGGAAGTAATGGCGAGTTCATCATGATGAAGACGATACGACTTGTTATGCCCATAACGCTCGTAAAGGAATTCAAAAGGGATGTATGATTTCTTTAGACAGAGCAGCTTGTCGTTCTTCTTAAAACCCATCATTTTTAGAAAACCACGGGAAGTGAGATTCTATGGTACCAGTAATCCCGGTCTATCCCATGGCAACTTGGCAAAGCCTCCTATTTCTTCTAGGAGAGGAGCCATTTCTATATTGCCAAATTGGAAAACAACTCTTTTCTCATCCCAGAACATGGTAGCGGCCTCAATCAATTCCCTGTTTGGTTGAATGTTTAGCAAGGATGGCAGGTCACCAAGTACCCTTCTCACATAATTTTTGTCGCAAGGCGCAAGGTCTTTCCACCAGTCAAATAGCAAGGTGGGATGTTTTGGACCATACCAAACCTGGAGATTTTATGCTTCATTTTCTGCAAACAAATAAAAGTTAGACCTTTCCCCCTCCAGATTTGACTACTTATGCAATAATGATCAACACGTTGGCACATTTTCTCCAAGTAATGCACATAATATGATAGTGTCCATTGGGATTGTGGAAATCCCGTCGGACTTTGGACAAGGTTCATCTTAGCGGGTTGTTATGTTAATAATGCTCCAACTCGTACTAGGTTTAGCATGATACATGTACATTTCAAGTTTGAGTAGGGTTTCTAGAATAATCTAGACTGGTACTCCCAAGTGGATAACTTGAGAGAGAAAGGCACGAGACCGTCGATTGCACCGCTGATCGACTAGTCTACTGCAAATAATTCTTTCTGATTTAAAGGGGGTAATTTTCAGGAGAGCGCAGACACTCATCAAGCGTTGCTATGTTGACAATTGGCACGAGTGGAGTATGATGCGGAGCATGTAGTATGCAGAAATAATAACACATTGCCAAGTATTTGCATGTAAGAAGAAGTAAAACTAAAATCGTAAAAGTGAACATGAAAAGAAAAGAAAGACAAAAGAAAGAAGTCAGTTTGGCTCAAGAAAATGTGCGAGAACAACAGGTAAGGAAATTGGGATAATATAGCGGTCAAGATGAAAATAAATAAAGAGTGGTCATACAAACAAAAGGGAGTAAGGGGAAGGATATACATGCCATAGCAAACTTTAACAAATAGGGGTGAATAGGAGAAGGGATGTGCATGTCATAGCAAGTTCAAACAAATAAAGGTGAATAAGTAATGTGCATGTAACAAAGAAAGTAATCCACATAAGTCAAGTTCGCTATGGTAAGAGCCTAAGTGTAAATCCCCAGCAGAGTCGACATGTTGTCGCCCCCCTTTTTCTCGCGAAATCGGGTTTCGACGTGTGATAACTCTTTTAAATGAGGTATTAAAAGAGAAGAGTCGCCACCTAATGATTTTAAGGTGCGTTAGGGCACCTATTTGCCGATAACGCTGTTTGACTAGTCAACGCCACCAAAGGTCAGGTAAGTGCTCAAATTACCTCGGAGAGAAGGTGTTAGGCACTCTTCGAGGTCCACAATTGTGGGTCCCAGCCAGACTTTAAACTATGTGGATTATGTAATTAGGGTAGGTGATCAAATAAATAAAAGAGATTAGAAGTTGAAGAGTCTTATTAAAACATATGAGAATCGGTACAAATCTTAGTATGACTACAAAGATACAACTACATTGGTCTATATTTAATGACTAAGTGTGGATATCAAGTATGTATAGGAAAAAGGGGGGTCCTAAGTTTTTTAGTCTAAAGGATCACCCCGTGCAACATAAATAATACTTCGCAACTTTTTTTAGGTAGGAGTTGCTCATATTATTCAGTGGGCACAGACTATCATATCCTGCTACCCGATTACTATGTTGAAGTTATTTACCAAAAAGCATTCTAATTAAATTCTAGGTCGTACTCTATGCGTGCACTACCCGTCCCATACCTATGATCCAGGAGGCTTTGGACCTTTATTTGGGTGGTTCTAGACTTTACTTAGGATTCTCAAACTGATAAAAAAAACTAGGCGACATTCAAAACTGGTAGGACTGCACATAATAGCAATGAAAGGCTCAAGTTAGCCTCCATAAATAAGCGCAAAAGCACGCGATCAGTCACAGATTTTTAGATTAGGCGGTTTATGGTGTTAATTGTTAAGTCCTATAGGCAGGATTTCCATGTGATTCTGATTAATAGTATTATACAAGCAGCGTATAGGCAAGTTAAAACATCGCAAGTCCTATGGGCATGATTTCTAATTGTTGGTGAGGCAATAAAGCGATACGAGTGACCAGATTACTAATGCTAATTTTATAAGCGTGCACCTTAGGCAGACGTTAATGTCCTAAAGGCATGGTTCCTAACAGTTGCGTGATTAGGCAATGACACAACTTTGAGAGTCTAGTATTAACAACGTTGATCTCATAAATAGGTTTAATGCACAACAACAGCCTATAAGCAAGATTTCTAACAATTGACAATTAAATTGATTTTATAACACTTTATTCCTATAGACATATCATCTTGGCGGGGCAGTGTAATGAAAACAACGAAAATAGTCGATTAAAGATCAGAACTCTATAGCCATAGTATCTAGATGGGCAGTGTACTAAAGTAATAGAAGCAATTTGACCAATTAGTTATTTGAATTCCTATAAACATGGTATCTTTATTAGTAAGGCATGTGTTATTACATCCTATAGGCATGTTGTCTAAGTGTGCACAGTAGTAGACATGGAAACACGTATAGGAAATACTTGAACTAACATGTTTTGACAAGTTAAGTGAAGTGTGTGCGTGACTCATATGGGCAGGCTTTCTACACATGAAACTAAAGGCATGTAAGGCAAATAGACCACATAGATCTTATAGGCATATTTTCTACCCATTCATGTGAGAATTAAAGTATCATATCCCCTTTATTTACTAATTTTCCCATCATTCATTATTACAAATTATTACAGACCAAATTAATGAATACAAGTGCAAACATTACATACTTAAAGACTACAGGCCTAACAAATAGAGCCGGTCCAAAAGATAAATAACCTAGTATTTCCTGGGCCTTCAGCAAGCTCACTTTTCACACGAATAGTAGACCCAAATCCAAGCACACCTCAAACAGGAGAGTGTATCAATTACACAACTCGGGGCCACACATGAGCTCATACCAGGCTTAGATGGAGGAACCATACATGGCAACCAATTGACAACTCTGAAGTCTATAATACCTCATAGGGACACGATTACATAAACATATATGCACTTGGTTTTTGTAGAAGCTAAAGGAACAAGATTGATCAAACAAGAGGGCTTGAACATGTCAACTAACTGGACCAGCGACATAGAAAACTAACACCATATTGAGCAATCATTCAACAAAGAAAAAGATATAGCATGCTGGACACTATCACATATTAGGAGGACTTAAGAAGCAAGTCTATTGGGTTAACTGGGTAAACACACACATGCTAAGTTTCCAGAATTCAAGTATAGCAAAAGGTATTAGCCAGAGTTAGTCTAAAAGACTTTAGATAGGTGAGCCTTAATCATAGTAGTTATAGTCAGAGGGATAGCAATTTAATAAAGATTTCTAATATGGGAGCCTAACATAATCACAAGCAGTACAACAATAACCTAGTATCATGGTTTACAACAGACCACAACAGTGTCAAAGTCTAGGGAACTCATGAAAATATATCAACTTAAGAGGATAGGACAAGCAAGCATAATAACTCATACCAGTTACCCAGACATAAAAGAAGAAGCTAACTTAGAAATTTGCCCCAGAAGCAACGCTAAAGACATAAGATTAAAAAATCAAACATACATTAGAACTTAAATGGCATGGAAACATGCCTTAGCTAATCAGTACAGCCTCAAAAACTTAACAGGGTGGGCAAGAATAACTCAACAAGGTCTGAAAAACAGGCATTGATTTATCCAGAGATACAGGACAAGGTAGGGAACACACATTAATTTACAAGTAGCCCTTAAGAAGACCACGATCCATTCACATAATGAGAGCATATTACATATGTTGAAGCCTACCGAGTTCAACTACTAGAGAACATGGAACTGCTGAGCATTGTTAAAATAATAGAATTGCAGTAAAGCATGCACCAACACAGTACCAGGGATTCATGAATAGCAAGGAAAATTAAACCATGCTTACTTACAAAAGTTCAAACAATATTGGCACATAGAATGCACATGTCATAGACAAACAGACAGGGAGATAGTTAAAATTGTAAGAGTCAATGACACTAACCGGTAGCAAAGTTAAACGAGCAAAAGAGTGAGGAACTTAGAATATCAGTAGTGATTCAGTATTAGCAATTGAAAGAAGACAATGGAACCCCAAATCCTCGATGCTTCAGAGTTCACAAGATCCTTGAGAAGGGCTCCGAGTAGTGCTTGCACCGGAGGAGGTCGTTTAACAATATTATGGCCTTGGCCTTCAGCCGGCCAAGAATTCAACAGTTTCAGAAAATATTCGAGTGTAACAGAGTGAGGAACGAGTGAAAGAAGATAATAGTGAGGAAAGAAGACTAATCACACAGAATAAGGAAAGAAAATCAATCATACAGAATAAGGAAAAGTAGATCAATCATACAGAATAAGGAAAAGAAATCAATCATACAGAATAAGGAAAATATCACATACAAACTAATCTCAAATCGGAATTAGGGCAACGAGTAAGGCAAACCCTAATTAAGTCGGATTCAATGGAAATATGCCCAAATCGGTGATATACTCCGTGTTCTTTGAGGTATCTAGCCGGAATCCCATGATATCTTCAAGATAGATCCCATCTGGACCCGATTTACACGAGATACACCTTCCATATATGGAATGATACTCAGTATTACCATATCAGAGTGGTAAGCGTTCAGAAAAGGCAAGTAAACCTCTGGTTCGAAGGCAATATGCAGAGAAAAGGTGAGACGATTTTGGTCGCTAGGGTTTAGATTTGGGAGATGAAGGGGAGTGTTTAAAGGCTGTGGAAATGATAAATGGGGTCTAGGATTTGGGCTATGGGGATATAAGGAGAATGGGTGATTTATTATAGGCCGTTGATCATTTGAGATCAACAGCCAAGATTAAATAGGACATTGGGCGGGTCAAAGGTACTGGGTCATTTGATTGGGCTGCTGAGGGAACAAAGAAATGGGTTGGGTATTTGGGCCTGTAATTTGGTCCGACTTTATATTGGGGCTATAAATTAAATATGCAAAATTTGTTTAACATAATTTATAAAAAGTAATTTATAAGTAATAAAAATATTACTTGTGCAGTAAAAATAATAGCTTAACATTAAAAAATATAAAAAATTCTATTTTGGCATAAATTATGTAATAAAAATATAATTATGCATGAACATAGGCTACTATTGCAAAATTATGTAAATAGTTTAAAAATACAAATATGCTTACATAAAATAAAGTAAAATATTCTAAAACATATATGTTGATGCAAATAATAACTTTGGGTAATTAAATCATCATAAAATAATTTAAGAGGTAATTAATAAATATTTAATTAATTTAAATGCAAGAAAATTAATTTTAAAGCTCTAAAAATTATGGAAAATTATAAACATACTTGTATAAATCTTGTAAATTAAATAACGATGCAAGATGATATCTTTAAAGTATATATACTATTTGAAAAATATGAGGGCAAATAGGGTATCAACAAGTATTATTATAGTGCTCCTTTTATCCGAGTTTCTCCCAGCACCAACTCAATTCTTGCTTCTTCAAGTTATTCCCTTTTACTCCCGTGGTGAATGCACGTGATATCATGGATTAGATGTTCCATCATACTTGAGAATACCATGCATCTTAATTTTTTTTTGAAATGGCAATGGAGCGACACTCAGCTTCCAAGGTTGCTGAGAATATTTGTCCATGTCTACACCTTTAATTACGGGTGAACTCCCAAAACTTTCTTTATCTGCTTATTCTATTCTTCGATATATTTTTGTAAGGTTAGCACTAAACTCTGCAAATTAAAATTATCGAGAATACCTGAACCTTCTTCTCTAGAATTGTATGCCAGCCCCTATGTTTGGAGTTCCCCGACCTTGAATTAGGAGTTTCCACGATCATTTTAACCCTTCATTATGGAGTTGGGATTCCAGTTGTCGCATTGCTATTCAAAGCCCTCAACACTTTTCCAATCTTACTGTTTCATTTTTGCTGCTGAGTCATGAAACTTTTCAGTTCATCTTCTAGCTTAGAATGTTCTCCATCCCTTCTGGTAGATCTTTCTTGTAACGATCCGACTGATCATTTTGAGGTCTAGCATGTCGTTCCATAATTTTAGGCCTTGAGTAGCTTCACTTCATGCTTTATGACGTGTATGTGTGGTCGGAATTGAATTTCGGGAAGTGTGGAGTTGATTTGGAAGGAAAATTCTCAATTCGGAAGCTTTAAGTTGGAAGAGTTGGCCAACGTTTGACTTTTGAGTATGCAACCTCAGATAGTCATATGATGATTTTGGACTTTGACATATGTTCGGGTTGAGTATCAGATAGTCCGGGAGCGTTTTAGCGCTTAATATGGAAATTTGGCATTTTGAAGGTTTTAGAATTTCCTAAGTTTAATTTGAAGTGGACTTTGATGTTATTGATGTCCGTTTGGAATTCTGAGCCTTGTAGAGGTTTGAATTATGATTTGTGGCTTGTACGTAAAGTTTGGAGTCATTTTGAAATGTTTAGTTATGGATCGGACGCGTTCGTCAAAGTTTGAAGATTTGAAAGTTAAAAGAAGGATTTTGATTATCGATTCGTAGTTTTGATGTTGTTTGGTATGATTTGAGGCCTCGATCAAGTTGATGTCTTAGGGCTGGTTAGTGTGATTGGATGGGTCCCGGGGACCTCGGGTGTATTTCGTGATGGTTTCAGACCAAGTTTGGATAATTTGTTAGTGCTGGATAATTTTCTCATTTCCAACTCATTTCCCTCTTGCTTGGGCGACTTTTGGGCGGTTTGGAGGAGCCATTTTCATTATCATTATTGAGGCAAGTAATTTCTACATATTTTGAGTTAAATACATGGATTATGTGTGGATTTAAACATGAAAAGTTATGGAAATTGTGGGATTTTGCGAGAATACTTAGAATTTGGTATTTTCGGATTTTGACCACGAAATTGGACATGCAATTGGGAATAAATTATATATTTGAGTTCGTGGTGTTATGGGTAATACTTATCTTCGAACATTTTTGGAATTCGGGCACGTGGGTCCGAGGATTGACTTTGTTGACTTTTCGAACGGAGTTGGGAATATTTATAAATTGTTAAATTAAGAGCAATGGAGTATATTTTAATTGGTTTGCATGTTGTTTGACTAGTTTCGGATCAAAGGGCAGCGGTTTGAGGTGTTAGAGAGGCATTGGAGCCGGTCATGGAACTTTGGGGCAAGGTAAGTCTCATGTCTAACCTTGTGTAGGTATTAAATTGTTATGTGCTACTAGTTGTGGGTGCTACATATGCATGAGGTGATAAGAGTCCATACGTAGCTAAAAGCACGTTTATGTCCGGGTAGACTTAGGACTTTATCATGTAATATTTTACTTAGTTGAACTCAATTTGCTAGCATAATTACTTGAACATATAATTGAAATTAATTGGGAATATGTTAGGCCGAGCTTTATCACCTTGAGTTGTTTGACGAGATATTTGATAGATGGAAAAAATCATGTTTACTGTATGCTAGTCATGTTTATTTTATGCTCTTGTACTTGTGTTGCAAACACATGGGCCGTAATTTGATACGTTTCTTCCTTTCCTGTGGATCGGGCTGAACACCTCGGCAGTATATTGAGATGTATCTCCGGTTCGTGCCGGTCGACCCTCGGCAGTGTACACAGCACTATGGATCGGGTCGTACGACCTCAGCCTAATCATGCGCGATACCGCTAGGAGACCGAATATTCGTGAGATTTCCCTTTGATTGAGACCCGGCATTTTATTTGGTATACCTTATCCGTTAGAGATTGCACTTGATATTTCTGATTTGTGGAGATAGCATATTAGATTTGAGAGATTTATATCATTAATAAAAATGATGGAGAATGATGTGAGATACAATTTTTACCTCATGGTTGTTGTTGTGTTTCATATATGTTTATAATTTATTATATTATTTTATTGGACGACTAGTAAGTGTCGATGTCGACCCATCATCACTACTTCTCCAGGGTTAGGCTAGATACTTACTGGGTATGCGTTGATTTACGTACTCATGCTACACTTCTGCACTAAATGTGCAGGATCTGACAGGTTCTTTTGGTGGTCATCTTAGCGCGTAGATGCAGCTGCCGAGGGGACTTTATGGTGAGATTTATTCCATGCTACGTGTCACAGCCCACATAGTATTAATCATATTTATTTGCTACGTCCTATCAAATTTATATTCCAGACAGATGTTATATTATTATTGTACTCCTTAGTAAATGCCTATGCACTTATGACACCAGATTTTGGGTTACTTTGGTGGTTGTTTATGGTTCGGCTTGATATTGTCATCTTTTATTTTATATCCTACAAATATTGTATATATTCATGATTTTTAAATGCATCAAATTCTTTATTTAATGAAAACATGAACTCCCAAAACTTTCTTTATCTGCTTATTCTATTCTTCGATATATTTTTGTAAGGTTAGCACTAAACTCTGCAAATTAAAATTATCGAGAATACCTGAACCTTCTTCTCTAGAACTGTATGCCAGCCCCTATGTTTGGAGTTCCCCGACCTTGAATTAGGAGTTTCCACGATTATTTTAACCCTTCATTATGGAGTTGGGATTCCGGTTGTTGCATTGCTATTCAAAGCCCTCAACACTTTTCCAATCTTACTGTTTCATTTTTGCTGCTGAGTCATGAAACTTTTCAGTTCATCTTCTAGCTTAGAATGTTCTCCATCCCTTCTGGTAGATCTTTCTTATAACGATCCGACTGATCATTTTGAGGTCTAGCGTGTCGTTCCATAATTTTAGGCCTTGAGTAGCTTCACTTCATGCTTTATGACGTGTATGTGTGGTCGGAATTGAATTTCGGGAAGTGTGGAGTTGATTTGGAAGGAAAATTCTCAATTCGGAAGCTTTAAGTTGGAAGAGTTGGCCAACGTTTGACTTTTGAGTATGCAACCTCAGATAGTCGTATGATGATTTTGGACTTTGACATATGTTCGGGTTGAGTATCAGATAGTCCGGGAGCGTTTCAGCGCTTAATATGGAAATTTGGTATTTTGAAGGTTTTAGAATTTTCTAAGTTTAATTTGAAGTGGACTTTGATGTTATTGATGTCCGTTTGGAATTCTGAGCCTTGTAGAGGTTTGAATTATGATTTGTGGCTTGTACGTAAAGTTTGGAGTCATTCTGAAATGTTTAGTTATGGATCGGACGCGTTCGTCAAAGTTTGAAGATTTGAAAGTTAAAAGAAGGATTTTGATTATCGATTCGTAGTTTTGATGTTGTTTGGTATGATTTGAGGCCTCGATCAAGTTGATGTCTTAGGGCTGGTTGGTGTGATTGGATGGGTCCCGGGGACCTCGGGTGTATTTCGGGATGGTTTCAGACCAAGTTTGGATAATTTGTTAGTGCTGGTTTTGTACTTCGCGAACCCGGAGGGAAAGTCGCGTTCGCGAAGAAGGATTAAAGTTGGAGGCCTTTTTGTTCAATGCATTCGTGATAAGGCAATCGCATTCGCAAAGGTTTGGGCAGTGGTGCTCCGCGTACGCGGTGGCCTGGTTGCGTTCGTGTAAGAGAAGCTGGGCCTGGGAGTCTTGGCCTACGCATTAGCGAAAATGGGGTCGCGTTCACGATGGTCTGTCCTGGTAAGGCATCGCATTCGCGAGCCTATCATCTTGATCACAAAGAAGGATTTGGGAGAAGAAGTGGTTGTGCTTATAAGCTTGCAAGGTCGGGATTTTCTCATTTCCAACTCATTTCCCTCTTGCTTGGGCGACTTTTGGGCGGTTTGGAGGAGCCATTTTCATTATCATTATTGAGGCAAGTAATTTCTACATATTTTGAGTTAAATACATGGATTATGTGTGGATTTAAACATGAAAAGTTATGGAAATTGTGGGATTTTGCGAGAATACTTAGAATTTGGTATTTTCGGATTTTGACCACGAAATTGGACATGCAATTGGGAATAAATTATATATTTGAGTTCGTGGTGTTATGGGTAATACTTATCTTCGAACATTTTTGGAATTCGGGCACGTGGGTCCGAGGATTGACTTTGTTGACTTTTCGAACGGAGTTGGGAATATTTATAAATTGTTAAATTAAGAGCAATGGAGTATATTTTAATTGGTTTGCATGTTGTTTGACTAGTTTCGGATCAAAGGGCAGCGGTTTGAGGAGTTAGAGAGGCATTGGAGCCGGTCATGGAACTTTGGGGCAAGGTAAGTCTCATGTCTAACCTTGTGTAGGTATTAAATTGTTATGTGCTACTAGTTGTGGGTGCTACGTATGCATGAGGTGATAAGAGTCCATATGTAGCTAAAAGCACGTTTATGTCCGGGTAGACTTAGGACTTTATCATGTAATATTTTACTTAGTTGAACTCAATTTGCTAGCACAATTACTTGAACATATAATTGAAATTAATTGGGAATATGTTAGGCCGAGCTTTATCACCTTGAGTTGTTTGACGAGATATTTGATAGATGGAAAAAATCATGTTTACTGTATGCTAGTCATGTTTATTTTATGCTCCTGTACTTGTGTTGCAAACACATGGGCCGTAATTTGATACGTTTCTTCCTTTCCTGTGGATCGGGCTGAACACCTCGGCAGTATATTGAGATGTATCTCCGGTTCGTGCCGGTCGACCCTCGGCAGTGTACACAGCACTATGGATCGGGTCGTACGACCTCAGCCTAATCATGCGCGATACCGCTAGGAGACCGAATATTCGTGAGATTTCCCTTTGATTGAGACCCGGCATTTTATTTGGTATACCTTATCCGTTAGAGATTGCACTTGATATTTCTGATTTGTGGAGATAGCATATGAGATTTGAGAGATTTATATCATTAATAAAAATGATGGAGAATGATGTGAGATACAATTTTTACCTCATGGTTATTGTTATGTTTCATATATGTTTATAATTTATTATATTATTTTATTGGACGACTAGTAAGTGTCGATGTCGACCCATCATCACTACTTCTCCAGGGTTAGGCTAGATACTTACTTGGTATGCGTTGATTTACGTACTCATGCTACACTTCTGCACTAAATGTGCAGGATCTGACAGGTTCTTTTGGTGGTCATCTTAGCACGTAGATGCAGCTGCCGAGGGGACTTTATGGTGAGATTTATTCCATGCTACGTGTCACAGCCCACATAGTATTAATCATATTTATTTGCTATGTCCTATCAAATTTATATTCCAGACAGATGTTATATTATTATTGTACTCCTTAGTAAATGCCTATGCACTTATGACACCAGATTTTGGGTTACTTTGGTGGTTGTTTATGGTTCGGCTTGATATTGTCATCTTTTATTTTATATCCTACAAATATTGTATATATTCATGATTTTTAAATGCATCAAATTCTTTATTTAATGAAAACATGAACTCCCAAAACTTTCTTTATCTGCTTATTCTATTCTTCGATATATTTTTGTAAGGTTAGCACTAAACTCTGCAAATTAAAATTATCGAGAATACCTGAACCTTCTTCTCTAGAACTGTATGCCAGCCCCTATGTTTGGAGTTCCCCGACCTTGAATTAGGAGTTTCCACGATCATTTTAACCCTTCATTATGGAGTTGGGATTCCGGTTGTTGCGTTGCTATTCAAAGCCCTCAACACTTTTCCAATCTTACTGTTTCATTTTTGCTGCTGAGTCATGAAACTTTTCAGTTCATCTTCTAGCTTAGAATGTTCTCCATCCCTTCTGGTAGATCTTTCTTGTAACGATTCGACTGATCATTTTGAGGTCCAGCGTGTCGTTCCATAATTTTAGGCCTTGAGTAGCTTCACTTCATGCTTTATGACATGTATGTGTGGTCGGAATTGAATTTCGGGAAGTGTGGAGTTGATTTGGAAGGAAAATTCTCAATTCAGAAGCTTTAAGTTGGAAGAGTTGGCCAACGTTTGACTTTTGAGTATGCAACCTCAGATAGTCGTATGATGATTTTGGACTTTGACATATGTTCGGGTTGAGTATCAGATAGTCCGGGAGCGTTTCAGCGCTTAATATGGAAATTTGGCATTTTGAAGGTTTTAGAATTTCCTAAGTTTAATTTGAAGTGGACTTTGATGTTATTGATGTCCGTTTGGAATTTTGAGCCTTGTAGAGGTTTGAATTATGATTTGTGGCTTGTACGTAAAGTTTGGAGTCATTCTGAAATATTTAGTTATGGATCGGACGCGTTCGTCAAAGTTTGAAGATTTGAAAGTTAAAAGAAGGATTTTGATTATCGATTCGTAGTTTTGATGTTTTTTGGTATGATTTGAGGCCTCGATCAAGTTGATGTCTTAGGGCTGGTTGGTGTGATTGGATGGGTCCCGGGGACCTCGGGTGTATTTCGGGATGGTTTCAGACCAAGTTTGGATAATTTGTTAGTGCTGGTTTTGTACTTCGCGAACCCGGAGGGAAAGTCGCGTTCGCGAAGAAGGATTAAAGTTGGAGGCCTTTTTTTTCAATGCATTCGTGATAAGGCAATCGCATTCGCAAAGGTTTGGGCAGTGGTGCTCCGCGTACGCGGTGGCCTGGTCGCGTTCGTGTAAGAGAAGCTGGGCCTGGGAGTCTTGGCCTACGCATTAGCGAAAATGGGGTCGCGTTCACGATGGTCTGTCCTGGTAAGGCATCGCATTCGCGAGCCTATCATCTTGATCACAAAGAAGGATTTGGGAGAAGAAGTGGTTGTGCTTATAAGCTTGCAAGGTCGGGATTTTCTCATTTCCAACTCATTTCCCTCTTGCTTGGGCGACTTTTGGGCGGTTTGGAGGAGCCATTTTCATTATCATTATTGAGGCAAGTAATTTCTACATATTTTGAGTTAAATACATGGATTATGTGTGGATTTAAACATGAAAAGTTATGCAAATTGTGGGATTTTGCGAGAATACTTAGAATTTGGTTTTTTCGGATTTTGACCACGAAATTGGACATGCAATTGTGAATAAATTATATATTTGAGTTCGTGGTGTTATGGGTAATACTTATCTTCGAACATTTTTGGAATTCGGGCACGTGGACTTTTCGAACGGAGTTGGGAATATTTATAAATTGTTAAATTAAGAGCAATGGAGTATATTTTAATTGGTTTGCATGTTGTTTGACTAGTTTCGGATCAAAGGGCAGCGGTTTGAGGTGTTAGAGAGGCGTTGGAGCCGGTCATGGAACTTTGGGGCAAGGTAAGTCTCATGTCTAACCTTGTGAGGGAGAAACTATCCCATAGGTATTAAATTGTTATGTGCTACTAGTTGTGGGTGCTACGTATGCATGAGGTGATGAGAGTCCATACGTAGCTAAAAACACGTTTATGTCCGGGTAGACTTAGGACTTTATCATGTAATATTTTACTTAGTTGAACTCAATTTGCTAGCATAATTACTTGAACATATAATTGAAATTAATTGGGAATATGTTAGGCCGAGCTTTATCACCTTGAGTTGTTTGACGAGATATTTGATAGATGGAAAAAATCATGTTTACTGTATGCTAGTCATGTTTATTTTATGCTCCTGTACTTGTGTTGCAAACACATGGGCCGTAATTTGATACGTTTCTTCCTTTCCTGTGGATCGGGCTGAACACCTCGGCAGTATATTGAGATGCATCTCCGGTTCGTGCCGGTCGACCCTCGGCAGTGTACACAGCACTATGGATCGGGTCGTACGACCTCAGCCTAATCATGCAAGATACCGCTAGGAGACCGAATATTCGTGAGATTTCCCTTTGATTGAGACCCGGCATTTTATTTGGTATACCTTATCCATTAGAGATTGCACTTGATATTTCTGATTTGTGGAGATAGCATATGAGATTTGAGAGATTTATATCATTAATAAAAATGATGGAGAATGATGTGAGATACCATTTTTACCTCATGGTTGTTGTTGTGTTTCATATATGTTTATAATTTATTATATTATTTTATTGGACGACTAGTAAGTGTCGATGTCAACCCATCATCACTACTTCTCCAGGGTTAGGCTAGATACTTACTGGGTATGCGTTGATTTACGTACTCATGCTACACTTCTGCACTAAATGTGCAGGATCTGACAGGTTCATTTGGTGGTCATCTTAGCGCGTAGATGCAGCTGCCGAGGGGACTTTATGGTGAGATTTATTCCATGCTACGTGTCACAGCCCACATAGTATTAATCATATTTATTTGCTATGTCCTATCAAATTTATATTCCAGACAGATGTTATATTATTATTGTACTCCTTAGTAAATACCTATGCACTTATGACACCAGATTTTGGGTTACTTTGGTGGTTTTTTATGGTTTGCCTTGATATTGTCATCTTTTATTTTATATCCTACAAATATTGTATATATTTATGATTTTTAAATGCATCAAATTCTTTATTTAATGAAAACATATGGTTTCAAAGTAATAAAATGAATAGTTATTTAGATGGTTCACCGTTCACTTGCCTAACAGCGACAGTGGGCGCCATCACAGCCTATAGTGGGTTTTGGGTCATGACAGCTTGGTATTAGAGATCTAGGTTCACTTGGATCTCACGAGTCATGAGCAAGTCTAGTAGAGTCTTGCAGATCGGTAAGTAGACGTCTATACTTATCTTCGAGAGGCTACAGGGTTGTTAAGAGCACTTCCCTTCTTGATTCCTAGTCGTGCGATTTGATTCCATTGAAGTTTATGCCTTCATTTCCTTCCTACTCATTCTTATACGATGTTGAGCGCTTGCTATCAATTAGACATAGAGGAGTTGTAGTGGTACTGCAAATGTGGTGCAGGATGTTTCTCTTTGCGTGTTGGGAAAGCTATTATCGTCGCCTTGTGGAAGGGTGTTCAGTCGTTTCAGCCCAGTGTTAGTTTTGCCTACAGTTTTGAGGCCATGCACACTTTATTATGTTGTTCATGTGTTATTATCGCGCAGTGTTGGTGTAAATAGTAGAGTGCTTATTTATCTGTCGCTTTATTGAATTACTCGAAAGGAGGATTACTCGGTTCATGGTTTAGAGGTTCGGCGTTTAATTCTAGCGGAGGAAAGGAAATCAAACTATGGATGTTCAGGTCTTGGTTCACGAAGTAGCGAGACTTGATGTTTTTGGACGTGGTGGTATTCTCATTTGTGATGTGGTGTCATCTTCCTTGTTGGAACACATTAAGGCTCATCGGTGTTATAGTCTCCTTTGAACTGCCTTCGGGGCAGGGTGTGGAATGGTGCCTGAGCAGTGGTTATAAGAGATGGCGGTGCAAGGCGGCTTCAGAGTCGAATCAGTGTTTCTAATATTGATGTGACTTACATGGTGGGTGAGAAGGTTCTTCTCTGAGTGTCATCTATGAAGGGCATGATGTGGTTTGGGAAGAAGGACAAGTTGAGCTCGAGGTTTATTGTCCCGTTCGAGATATTGGAGAGAGTTGGGGAGGTTGCTTACAGGCTTGCATTGCCTCCTAGCCTAGCAGGGGTACATCCAGTATTTCATAATTCCATTCTTCGGAAGTACCATGAGGACAGGTCACGTGTTTTAGACTTCAGCACGGTACAGCTTGATGAGGACTTAACCTATGAGGAGGAGCAGGTGGCTATTCTAGATTGCCAGATTCGTAAGTTGAGATCCAAGAGTTTTCCTTTTGTGAAAGTACAATGGAGAGGTCAGCCGATTAAGGAGGCTACATGGGAGTCTGAGTCTTATATGCGGAGTAGATACACCAACCTTTTTGCCAGTTGTGGTACTTTTCTATGTCCGTCCGAGAACGAAGGTTTCTTTTAGAGTTGGAGAATGTGACAACCCGATAGGTTATTTTGATTTCTAGACATTATTTCCGTGTTCCAAGACCTCTCATTGCTTCATTTGATCTTATATGACTTTTTGCGTGGTCAGTGTCATTTTACGGAAAGCTTTTACGTAAAAGTTTGAAGAAAATATGATTTTTGACTTAAAATGAGACTAGAGTTGACGTGGTAAACATTGTTGGTAAACGATCTGGAATCGGTATTTTGATGATTTTGGTAGGTTTGTATTATGTTTTTGTACTTGTACGCATATTTGATTGGGGTCCGGGTAACCCGAGAGCGTATCGGGCCATTATGTGAAAGATTGTGAAAAATGAGTTTTTAAGTTGAAAACTTGAGTTTCGGTGATTGATTCTTTTTGTTTGATGTTATTTTGAAGATTTGAGGTAGAGATCGAGTTTATATGATGTTATTACACTTGTGTTCATGTTCAGATTGGAGCATGCGGGCCTCGGGTAGGTTTCGGATTGATTTCAGACCATATTAGGACTTGTTGAATTGCTGGTTTTTCTGATGGTGTAGCAGTGCTTTGCGATCGCGAAGACACTATCACGAAGGGGAATTTTGGGGCATGGGCTGGATACACTATGCGAATGCGAGAGGTAGGATGCGAACGTGTAGCTTTGGGATGGATGGGGAAGGCAGGTGGAGTTCTTCATCGCGAACGCGAATGACAACTGGCCATGTGCTTCGCGAACACGATAGGTGCTCCACGAATGCAAAGAGCACCTGACGCCCAGTTATATAAAAGATGAAAAATGGCATTTCATTATCTTTCACCATTTTGGAAACCTAGAGCTCGGAATAGAGAGATATTTGAAGAGATTGTCATCCCAATTTCATTAGTTTGTACTTTTCAACTAGTTTTGATGTATTTCCATAATCACTCATTGATTTTTAACCTTATATTTAGTGATTTCTAAGTAGAAATTGGGGGTTTTGGAGAATTTAGGAAATTGGTAAAATTGAGTTCGAATTTCGAAATAAATTATATAACTGGGCTCGAGGGTGAATCGGAATTTAGCTTGAATCTTGGATTTTGACCAAGCGGGCCCGGGGTTGACTTTTGTTGAATTTTTTAATTTAGTTAACGATTGCACCTTTTACACTTGTGGGTAGTTTCTAAAGCTTGTTTTGAATTGTTTGAACTCTATTTGGTTAGATTAGATTGGTTTGGAGGCTTATCCTAAAGGGAAAGTCGTGGTTGATTACTGACTTGATTTCGGAATGAGGTAAGTGTCGTGGTTAATCTTGGCTTGAGAGAATTAGGACTTGATTTGTTTATTTGGAATTATTATATCTATTTTAAAGTTCTAAAGCTTTGTTTCTTATTAAACTGCTTTTAAAATTATTAAAAATTAATAATGTAGCTAATATTGGCTTGCCTAGCAAGTGAACGTTAGGCGCCATCACGGCCAAGCGTTTGGGATTCAGGTCTTGACACTAGTACTCAATTTAAAATGGGTTGTGAAGGCTCTCAACCACATAGATAGTTCAATGTGCTCATCGGCGCCTGACCCTGAGATGTGGATCATCCAAGGAACATTATCATGTCGTACTCCTCCTATACTAACCGGGTTTGAAACCAAACTGCGCTAACTTTATAGTTTGGTATTATCGCCACAAAGAAGATCTTCCGAATTTTCCAGAGAAGATGGGATCAGAACTTAATAAATTTAAAACTTTCTATTACATATCTGTTGCAACTAGTATTTGGGTGTTTTTGCTTGAGTTGTACGAGATGAAAGAAACTCCCATCGAAGTTCACTATGAATCCTTAGGTACTTTTCTTTAACAAGTGGAGTACTGACCACTTTCGCATATGTCATGTTGAACCACTTGAGTACCTTCTCAATATACTACTTTTGGGATAAAAATAACTCCTTTATATCTATGTGTTGGTGGATTTGAATGTCCAAGATTTCCTTTGATTGCCCTAAGTCCTTCGTCGCAAACGATTTGCTCAACTGCTTCTTAAGGACTATAATTCTGGGTTTATTCTTTCCAACAATAAGAAGTTTTCTTGTGCCCTTATTTTTCTATGACAGATTCAAATTTCAAATACGATTGCCTTGGAGCTTGCTTCAAGCCATACAAGCTCCTTTTTAATTTGCACACATTGTTTTCTTTTTGTAACGATCCCAATTTCCCTCCGTAGGATGTCGTGACAGCACCTAGTTTCTAAGACTAGGTAAGCCTAACAATTATGTGAAATAACTGAATATAAAGCTAAAACTTAAACCTCATCATCTGAAATAAATAAAAAAATGTGATTCAAAATAGTTACAACTCCCAAAACCCGGTAGAAATAAGTCACAAGCACTAAAGAGAAATGCTAAATATATCTATACATCAAATTCTAAAGAGAATAAAGAAGACAACATAATAAGGATAGAGGGGGACTCCGAGGTCTGTGGACGCTGGCAGATATACCTTAAAGTTGCCACACACGGGTTAGCTCACTGATATCTGGTCAGGTAGGAAGAACCTAGATCTGCACAAAAAGATATGTAGAAGAGTAGTATGAGTACACCACAACGATACCCAGTAAGTGCCAAGCCCATTGTGGTGTACTCATACTACTCTTCTGCACATCTTTTTATGCAGATCTAGGTTCTTCCTACCTGACCAGATATCAGCGAGCTAGCCCGTGTGTGGAGACTTCAATGTATATCTGCCCGCGTCCGCAGACCTTGGAGTCCCCATCTATATTTTTTATGATGTCTTTCTTATTCTCTTTAGATTCTGATGTATAGAGATATTTAGCATTTCTCTTTAGAGCTTGTGACTTATTTTTACCGGATTTTGGGAGTTGTAACTATTTTGAATCGCAATTTTTATTTATTTCAGATGATGAGGTTTGAGTTTCAGCTTTATATTCAATTATTCTACATAATTGTTAGGTTTACCTAGTCTTAGAGACTGGGTGCCGTCACGACATCCTACGGAGGAAAATTGGGGTCGTGACACTTTTTCCCTTAATTACAAAATCCTCGGGATGCTCCATATAAATTTCCTCATCTAAATCACCATAAAGAAAAGCAATCTTGACATCTATCTGCTCAACCTCTAAATTTAGACTCGTGGCTAAGCCTAGAACTACATGAATAGAAGACATCTTCGCAACCGGGGAGAAAATTTCATCAAAGTCAACTCCTCCTTCTAGCCTAAACCTTTAACAACTAGCCTCACCTTGTACCTAGGAGTAGAGGTATGTTGAGCTTGCTTTACTCAGAAAATCCATTTGTTTGATAAATCTCTATTACCTTTCGGATATTTCACTCACTCATGTGTCTGTAACAACCCGACCAGCAATTTTTAGCTCTAGCGTGTCGTTCGGCAGTTTAAGACCATGAGTAGCTCCACTTTATGCATTATGACTTGCGCATGTTGTCGGTTTTGATTTTCGAGAAGTTCAGAGTAGAGTTGGAAAATAATTCCTAATACGAAAATATTAAGTTGGAAGAGTTTAGCAAGGTTTGACTTTTGAGTAAACGACCTCGAAATCGAGATTTGAAGGTTCTTATACGTTCGTAAGGTGATTTCAGACTTGGACATATGTTCGGTAGAGTATCAGAGGGTCCGGAAGCGATTTGGTGCTTATTGTCGGAAATTTGCACTTTGAAAGTTTTGAATTAGCTAAGTTTGACTTGGAGTGCACTTTGGTGTTATCGGACTTCGAGTGGTGTTCTAGGACCTTAGATATGTTCATTTTATTGATTGAAACTTGTATGTGAATTTCACGACCCAAATTCCCACCGGAGCCGTGACGACGCCTAACACTTCTCGCTAGGCAAGCCAAAATTTACAATAATAATAAAACTCAAATAACAAAACATGATAATCTCAGCAACAGTAATATCATAAAATATCTTAAGATAACAACAATATCGCAACTACAACCAACCCAAAGATCTTGTGTCAACGAGTACATAAGAACTAGAAAATCTCTACACACAGAGTCAGTCCTCAATACTATCTTAATGATAGAACAGTGATAACAAAATAAGCAAAAGAGAACTTCAAGGTCTGCAAACGACCTAGCAGCTACCTCGTAGTCTCCACCAACTGGTACCAGTGCAACTCTAGCAATCACTGCGCCCGGAAGTATCTGGAGCTGCACAAAAAATGCATAGTATAGTATGAGTACAACTAACCCCATGTACTCAATAATTAACAAAACTAACCTGGGGCTAAAAGTCATGACGAGCTTAGAAGAAGGTCAGTGTCCAATACCAACAAACAATAGCAACTTATAATATAATGAAGACAGTAAAAGTAAATAACTCAAAGCTATCATGTTCAGCTTGTTCACAATTATGGGAGATTAGACATGTTTTTCAAGTATAATACCAAAACATGAGTTAACAAGGAAACTGTGGTTTTCTAAACTTTCAACAACAGATAAGTTATTTTGTTTACCAGCTAGCAAGAGGAAAATGCATCTCTATGCCTACATGTCACATGTCGAATCAATAACATCATAGTGAAATCACCAAGTACACTCACCCTCAGCACACTCAAGGCGCCTGGCACAAATACCCCCACCATCACTCACCCAACCACTCATCATTGTACGGGTGCCTGGCATAAATGCCCCTCACCAAAGCACATATATATCAATGTGCCTGTGCTCACTGTAATATCAGACTCTGGAGGGGCGGATCGATGCCCAAGCACTAATAAATAATCAATATAACCGTTGCAGTGTGCAACCCGATCTAAATATCAATCTGTTGCGGCGTGCAACCCGATCCAACATAACTCACAGCATGACTCTAAGGCCCACAACCGCTCAAGTCTCAATAGCTCATATAACATAGAATTCAGCCCAACGATATCACATATAGAAGGAAACACACCATGTGATATGACAAATAAATAATGTATAGATATTGAGATATAACAAGCGGATGAAAAATTATGACTGAGAATATGACTACAATCAAGGCAAATAGCTCAAAACAGCAAGAAAAGCCCTATCATGTCTCAAACAATAAGTACATATAGACATGATTTCCAACGTAAGTCATAGTTCAAATAATCACACAAGTAGGTAAAACATGGATATAACGAGGCATGAATACAAACAAGCCCTTTTTGTAGCCAAAAGTTTATCCAGGTCATGAATATCCCAATGTGCGCAAACACGGTCGTCACCTTGCGCGTGCGTCACTCCCAATACATCTCAAGTATCATAGTCCACAAAGATAATTATCCTCAAACTAAGTTTAGATATGTTACTTACCTCAAAACGCATGAATCAATACTCCAACAAGACCTTCCCTCGCGTATCGGCCTCCGAACGGCTCGAATGTAGTCACAAACAACTTAATATCATCAAATAATGTCGTAGGAAGAAACCCAAACAATAAAGCTTCGATCTTGAACAAAATCAAAAGGTCAACCTAAAACTACAACCCAAGCCCACACCCCGGAACCCGACAAAACTCACAAATTCCGAACACACATTTGAATATGAGTCACACCATACAAATTTCATCCAATTTTGACTCCGAATCGGGGTTCAAATTCTCAAATTACATTTAGAAACATTTTTTTACTAAAATCCCTAATGTTTTCACTTAGATTTATCAATGAAATTCTAAAAACAAGGATGGAATCATGGATAATAAACAAATCCGAGTCAAAAACACTCCCAATCCAAATCGTGAAAATTCCCTCCAAAATCTCCCAAATCCGAGCTCTCAATACCGAAATGTGATAAAATAACTCAAGTCCTAAAATAGAACTTTATATGCCCTTCCCAGTAGTACCCTACGCAATTGCAGTTGTACCCTTATGATCGTGAAGGAAAAACTGCCTCCAACCCCAACAAAGCATCGTGAACGCAGCTACATACTCGCGAACGCGGAGGTCCACACTGCCCAGGCAGTTGCGAACGCGACCAAACCCACGCGAACGCATTAGCCAACACCCCGTCTGACCACAAAGCTTACCGAACGCAATGAATAAACACAGGGGACCCAAACCTTCTTCGCGAATGCGAAGAACAACAGTACACCAGAACATCAGCTAGCTCAAAGTCAACAAAATGATCAGAAGCCATACTGAAACTCACATGAGCCCCTCGGGATACCGTCTGAACATACCAACAAGTCCCAAAATATAAGACGGACCTACTCGAGGCCCCAAGTCAAGAAATATAACATCAAAACCATGAATCGCACTTCGATTCAAGCCTAAGGTGCTATTCAACTTTCAACTTCCAAAACTCATTCCGAACCATATCAAATCAACTCGGAATGACCTCAAATTTTGCATACAAGTCCCATATGACACAAAAGACCAATTACCACTCCCAGAACTATAATTCAAACCCTATATCATCAAAGTCAACTACGGGTCAAACCTATGAACCTTCTAAACCTTCAATTTTCCAACTTTCGCCAAAAACCAAAAATTCAACCTAAGTACCTCCAAATCCGAACATATGGGTAAGTCTAGAATCACCATACAAACCCATTAGAAACATCAAAACACCATTCCGGAGTCGTCTACACAAATGTCAAACTCCGGTCAACTCTTACAACTCAAGCTTCCAACCTTGGGACTAAGTGTCCCAATTCAATCCAAAACTTCCCCGAAGCTAAACCAAACAACTTGGCATGTCACATAATCACAAATAGCACATGTTTAAAGCATCAAATAGTGAATTTGGGGGCTCAAATACACAAAATGATTGGTCGGGTTGTTACATTGTCCCTCTCTAAAACAAGCGTTCGTCCTCGAACGAGTCTAGAATCATACTTGGGGTCTCAAAAAGGAAAGGATATTTTCTCTACATCTCCTACTCGGTCTCCCATGTAGCGTCCTTGACCCGATGACCTCTCCAATGAACCTTCATCGAAGCTATATTCTTCAATCTCAACTTTTGAACATGCCGATGTAAAATGGCCACCGGCTCCACATCATAAGTCAAATCCTCATTCAACTACACTATGCGAAAGTCCAAAACATGTGATAGATCCCCATAATATTTCCGGAACATAGAAACATAAAACACTAGGTGAACTCCCGATAACCTAGGTGGCGAGGCAAGTTTGTAGGCCTCAAAAGGATCGATATACTGAGGGTTCAACTTACCCTTCTTTCCGAATCTCATCACACCTTTCATGGGAGAAACTCAAAGTAGAACCTTCTCACCCACCATATATGCCACATCACGAGCCTTCCTATCTGCATAACTCTTCTGCCTGGACTATGCTGTATGAAGCCACTCCGAAATCAACTTCACCTGCTCAGCATCACGGACCAAATCAGTCCCAAGAACGTAGCCTCCCCAGGCTCAAACCAGCCAACCAACCGGAGAAGGATATCGCCTCCCATATAAGGCCTTATATGGAGCCATCTGGATACTTTATTGATAGCTGTTGTTGTAGCCGAACTCTGCTAAAGGTAGAAGCTGATCCCATGATCTCCCGAAATTAATGACACAAGCTCGTAACATGTCCTCCAATATCTGGATAGTACTCTCGGACTGTCCGTCCATTTGGGGATGAAATGCTATACTCAGCTCGACCTGCGTGCCTAACTATTACTGCACTACCCTCCAAAAATGGAATGTGAACTGAGTGCCTCGATCCGAGATAAAAGACACGGGTACACCATGAAGGCGAAGAATCTGACGAAGATAAATCTATGCCAAATGCTCTGAAGTGTAGCTAGTCATGACTGGAATAAAGTGTGCGGACTTGGTCAGTCTGTCCACAATAACCCAGACTGCATCAAATCTCCTCAAGGTCCGTGAAAGCCCAACTACAAAATCCATAGTGATACGCTCCCACTTCCACTCCAAAATATCTAGCCTTTGAAACAAACCAACCGATCTTTGATGCTCGTACTTCACCTGCTGGCAGTTCAAACACCGAGAAACATACTCAACAATATCCTTCTTCATCTTCCGCCACCATTAGTGCTGCCTCTAATCCTAGTACATCTTCGCGGCACCTGGATGAATGGAATACTGCAAACTATAGGCCTTTTCTAAAATTAGCTCATGCAACCTATCCACATTCGGAACACAGATCCAAGCAGGTAGCCTCAACACCCCATCATCCCCAATAGTAACCTCCTTAGCATCGTCGTACAGCACTGTGTCCCTCAGGACAAGCAAGTGGGGATTATCATACTGACACGGCTTGATGCGCTCAAACAAAGACGGTTGTGATACAACACACGCAAGAACCCTGCTAGGCTCCGAATATCTATCCTTACGAACATGTTAGCCAAGGCTTGAACATCCAAAGCTAACGGCCTCTCTCCAACATGAATAAAAGCAAGACTCTCCATGCTCTCAGCCTTTATACTCAGTGCATTGGCCACCATATTGGCCTTTCCCAGATGATAAAGAATGGTAATATATAGTCTTTTAGTAGCTCTAACTATATTTGTTGCCTCAAGTTCAGATTATTTTTCTTGAATAACCATTAGAAACTCATATGATCCGTGAAAAGCACACAAGACACGCCATAAAAATATTGCCGCCAAATTGTAAGCGCGTAGACAATGGCTGCCAACTCCAAATCGTGCACAGGGTAGTTTTTCTCATGAGATTCAACTAATGTGAAGCATAATCAATCACTTTGCCATCCTACATCAACATACACCCAATGCCAATCCGCGAAGCATCACAATAGACTATATAAGAACCCGATGCTGAAGACAAAACCAGAACTATAATTGTAGTCAAGGCAGTCTTGATCTTCTGAAATCTCTCATCACACTCATCATACAACCTGAATGGGTCATCTTTTGCGTCAATTTAGTCAATGGGGCTACTATAGATGAAAACCCCTCCACAAAATGGTGATAATACCCAGCCAACCCAAGGAAACTCCATATCTCAGTAGCAGTAGATGGTCTGGGCCAACTCTAAACTACATCAACCTTCTTTGGATCCACCTTAATCCACTCACTGGATACCACATGACCCAATAATGACAAAGAGTCTGGCCAAAACTCGCACTTGGAGAATTTAACATATAGCATTTTCTCCCTCAAAGTCTGCAGTACAATCCTCAAGTGCGGCTGATCCTCCCGGCTGTGACAATACACCAATATATCATCAATGAAAACTATGATGATAGAATCAGGATAGGGCTAAAATATGTTGTTCATCAAGTTCATAAAAGTTGCTAGAGCATTGGGCAACCCAAACGACATCAACAAAAACTCATAATGGCCATAGAAGGTCCGGAAGGCAGTCTTTGGAATATCTGAAGCCCTGATCTTCAACTGATGATACCCCGATCTCAAATCAATCTTCGAGAACACCCTAGCACCCTGAAGCTGATTAAATAAGTCATCAATAACCGGTAATGGGTAATATTTCTATATAGTAACCTTGTTCAACTACCTGTACTCAATGCACATCCTCGTAAAAACATCTTTCTTCTTCACAAATAGTACTGGTGCACCCCAAGGTGACACACTAGGCCTGATGAAACCCCTATTAAGCAATTCTTGTAACTGCTCCTTCAATTCATTTAACTCAACTGGTGCCATGTTATATGGTGGAATAGAGATGGGCTAAGTGCCTGGAACCAAATCAATACCAAAATCAATATCCTTGTCGGTTGGCATGCCCCGCAGGTCTATAGGAAACACATCTGGGAACTCTCTCACTACTGGAACTGATGCAATAGTAGGAGTATCAGTACCAACATCTCTCACGAAGGACAAATGCGCAAAATACCCTTCTCAACTATCCGTTGAGCCTTTAGAAAAGACACCACTCTACTAGGAACATGATCCACGGACCCTCTACACTTCAACCTCGTCAACCCCGGCATAGCCAACGTCACGGTGTTAGCGTGACATCAAGGGTAGCGTGATATGGTGACAACCTATCCATGCCCAAAATCACATCAAACTCCACCATCCTGAGCAATAAGAGATCAACTCTAGTCTCATAACCCCCAATGGTCACCATATAAGACCGATATACACGGTCCACTATAATAGAATCACCCACCGGTGTAGATACATGAACATGCATAGCTAAAGAGTCACGAGGCATATCCAAATAACGAGAAAAGTATGATGACACATATGAATAAGTGGAACTAGGGTTAATTAACACTGAAGCATCTCTGTGGCACACGGAAACAATACTTGTGATCACGGTATCGGAAGCAACTGCCTCTGTCCTGGAGGGAAATGTATAACAACAGACATGTCCAACACCTGACTGACCTCCCCCTCTAGGTCGACCTCGACCCGTACGAACTCCACCCCGAGCTGGCTGAGCGGGTGATGTAGCAATTGGTGCGAGAGTCCTAGCATGGCCTCCCTGTTGCACGGGACCTCCGAGATAATGGGGGCAATACCTTCTCATATGCCCCAACTCCCCACACTCGTAGCACCTCGAACTAGGAATGACTTCGGGGCTTGAATCGGACCCCATGAACTAGAATAACTACTGGAAAAGCCTGGTACTGACAAACCCTAGACTGACAGAGTGCGGTAAGAGCTCTGGGCTAGGAGTGCACTGAACAAAGGTTGTACTGAAGCTCCTTGGCTGGGAGGTGTCAAATGATAAATTGGTCTACTAGACTGGCCGGTCACAACCCGAGACCGGCCTCCAGACGAGGCATTACTAGATCCCCCAAAATGACAAGGCCTCTTGTCAGAGGCCGTCTCCCTACTCTGAACTCTGATGCGCTTGATCTTCCTGGCGATCTCTAGAACCCGAGTAAAAGAAATATCATCCTCGGTCTCTCTAGCCATCTATAGCTTGATACCATATGTAAGGCCATCAATAAACCATCGCACCCTCTCCCTCTCTGTAGGGATCGGGATAGCATCATGGCATGATAAATCCACAAATTTGGTCTCATATTGAGTAACGGTCATGCTACCCTGCTGGAGGCGCTCAAATTGACTGCGTAAGTCATCTCTCAATGAAGTAAATGAACTTCTCCAAGAATAGCTGTGAGAATTGAGTCCAGGTGCAGATGTCATATGTGCGTATATCCGAGCGCATGTGCGCCCCTGCCTATCCGCATGTGTGACACTGATTGGTTGCAAATGTCACAGATGCAACTAATAGCTCGCAGGTGCAAACCTCACATATGTGCCTTGAGCACCGCTGGTGCGACACCTGCTAATATCAGCCCCCTTCAGAGGCTCGCACCACTTACTGTAGGTGCGGTCATCGCACCTGTGCACCATACATCAAGGTGCGGCCAAATAACCAGGACCAGCCCCTCACAGATGTGAGCTAATCCATCGCAAGGGAACCCTTCACACCTGCAAAACCTCCTTCGCATGTGCGATTCATGAGACACCAGAAATTTCTAGAAAACTCAAAAATTGTCCAAAATCATCCGAAAACACATCAGAGCCCCCGAGCCTTGCACAATCATACCAATAAGTTCATGTTCAAACTTATCTAAAGACTCAAAACACCACAAACAACGTCAAAACCAAGATTCGAAGGCCAAATACATTCCTCAACTTTCAAACTTCATCAAAACACATAGTGATCTTACTTAGGCATTCTGGATCACAACCAAACTTGGCACAAAAGATCATTTCAACCATTAGGACTTATCCAAGGTCTCAAAACCACAATCAAAGCTCACTAACCTAAAAGTTAACTATCGGTCAAACTTATAAACTCTCCAAATCATAAAATTGCCAACTTTTGACAAATAGGGTTAAAATCTTCTAGGAACATCCAAAACCAAATTCGAGCATACGCCCGAGTCCAGAATTGCCATATAAAACTTTAGGAACTCCCAAATTCTGATTCCGAGATTGTTTACTCAAAATGCAAACACTGGTCAACTCTTATAACTTAAGGCTTCTAAAATAGAACTAATTGTTCCAACCCTTTCTCAGCGCTTCCCGGAACCAAATCAACCATCCCCGTAAGTCATAAAATATAAAAATAAAGCTATGGAAAGCATCAAATAAGTGAACGGGGTTCTAGTACGCCAAACGACCGGTCGGATTATTATATTCTCTCCCCTTAAACAAATGTTCGTCCTCGAACGGGTTCAGAATCATTCCTAATATGCCAAAACGATGAGGATATCTGCTCCGCATTTCATGCTCGGTCTCCCAACGCTTCCTCAAATGGTTGACCTCTCCACTAAACCTTCACCGATGCAATCTCTTTTAACCTTAACTTCTAAACATGTCTATCTATAATAGATATTGGCTCCTCCTCATTAGCTAGATTCTCATCCAAGTACACTGAACTGAAATTCAAGCATGTGACTTGTCTTCATGATACTTCCGGAGAATAGAAACATGGAATACCGAC
This sequence comes from Nicotiana tomentosiformis, assembly GCF_000390325.3. Classification (NCBI taxonomy): domain Eukaryota; kingdom Viridiplantae; phylum Streptophyta; class Magnoliopsida; order Solanales; family Solanaceae; genus Nicotiana; species Nicotiana tomentosiformis. The sequence continues at coordinate 72,980,076 of NC_090818.1, read as the reverse complement.
TGAACTCACAAAAGACTAGTAAGCAAACCAAGCCTATAAGCAACCTCACAAACTCTCTCCAACACCTAAAACTGTCCAATGAACCTCAGACTCAACTTGCCTTTCTTCCCAAACCTTGGGTGAAACCTTCAAAAGTACCTTCTCACCCTTCATATATGCCATATTACGGACCTTTTTATCTATATAACTCTTCTACTTGGACTGAGTTGTATGAATTCACTCCTAACTCAACTTCACCTTATCCAAAGCATCATGAACCAAATCTGCACCCAACAACCAAGCCTCACCAGGCTCAAACCAACCAATAGGAGATCGACAAGGCCTGCCACACAAAGCCTATTACATAGCCATCTGAATGTTGGACTGATAACTTTTGTTGTAAGAAACCTCTGCCAAACCGGGAACTAATCCCAATGACCTCCAAAATCAGTAACACAAGCCCTCAACATATCCTCAAGAATCTGGATAGTCTACTCGGACAATCCATTCGTTTGTGGGTGAAATGTCATGTTAAGCTCCACCAGTGTGCCCAACTCACGTCGAACAACTCTTCAAAAGTGAGATGTGAACTGAGTACCACAGCCTGAAATGATAGGAATAGGCCCTTTATGCAAACGAACAATCTCTTTAATGTAGATCTGTGCCAACATCTTTGAAGTGAGAAGTCATCACCGGAATAAAATGCGCAGACTTGGTCAATCTATCCACAATGACCCAAATTGCATCAAACTTCTTCCTAGTGCGTGGTAAGCCAACCACAAAGTCTATCTCCGGTATAACCAACCTCTGAGTCAAACCACCTAGTTTCTGATGCTCCTACTTCACTTGGTTGAAATTTAAACACTGAGAAACATGCCCAACAATGTCCTTCATCATCCTTCGCCACCAATAATGCTGCTTCAAGTCATAATACATCTTCATGGCACCCAGATGAATAGAGTAACCCAAACTATGAGCCTCCTCAAGAATCAACTCCCTCAAAAATATCCAACCTCACAAATATATTGGCCAATGCCTAAATATCCATAGCCAAAGGCCTCTCCTCAGCTGCAATGAATGCCATACAACCCATGCTCTCCACCTTTCTACTCAAGGCATTTGCTACCATATTCGCTTTACTAGGATGATATAAGATAGTGATGTTATAATCCTTAAGCAACTCAAACCACCTTTGCTTCCTCAAATTCAAATCATTTTGCTTGAAAAAGTGTTGAAGACTCCGATGATCAATGTAAACATCACATGACACACCATACAAGTAATGCCTCAAATCTTACGTGCATGCACAATAGTTACTAATTCCAAATCATGCACCGGGTAATTCTTCTCATAGGGTTTCAACTGGCGTGACGCATAAGTATCACCCTACCATCCTGTATCAACATCTCACCAAGACCAACACGTGAAGCATCGCAATTTTCATGACCCAAAATCCCAATCAAGAGGTCGTGATGGCGCCTAACACTGCTTGCTAGGCAAAAAAACACATAACGGAAATAAAGGAACAATATAGGGCATAAAACAACATGAAATCATAAATAAAGAAGTAAAGCTCAATAATTTATAACACAACTAAACCAACAACCTTCTAATACATCCAAAAATCGGAGTGACTGAGTACATGAGCTTCTACAGACTTACTAAATACAATGTTCTGGAATAATAAATACACTGTTTGATATGGATAAACAATAGACAGTCTAAAAGATGGGTGACATCAAGTCATGCGGACGACAGTGAGGCACTACCTCGAGTATCCACAACCAAGCGAGCTAGTATGTCCGGTGTGTGCCACTAGGTCCGATGCCAATATCTGCATAAGAAGTACAGAAGTGTAGTATGAGTACAACTGACCCAGTATATTCCGTAATTGTCAAGCCTAACCACCACGAGTAGTTATGCAGTTAAGTACGAGAAAATAATGAAAGATATAACAACTAAGAGAATAAGAAAAAGTAGAAATTATGACAGCAAAATAGATAACAAGTGAGATAACAAACGTAGTAGCAAGAAGAAATAACACGCGGAATAATGAAAGGGTAACTAAGGAATATAATGATGATAATCTCAAAATAACACCAAACAAGGCTTTCACAACAATTCAAATCCAATTAATCTAGCAAAGCAACTATGAGATATCATAGCCAAGCTCTCAATCTACATAGTAAGAATAAGGAACAAGAGATATCAATCAAATAGCACGACATCACCCTTTGTACTTTTACTCTCATCCTCACAAGCACGGAAACACCCTTCGTGCATATTCACTCATCCTCACAATTAAGGGAAACACCCGTCGTGCAATAGTAAAAATGTAAAGAAGCATGGAAATACCCTTTGTGCATAATCACTCTTCCTCACAAGCACGAAAACACCCTTCGTGCAATTCACTTTTCCTTACCAAGAATAAATATGTAAAGTAGTACCAAGCAATGTGAGAAGCACAAACAATATCTCGATGAGTGATTTATCATAACTCGCCATATAGAAAATAGTCATCACTTTACACCAATAGCCAAACAACATTCTGATAGTCTTACTACCCAACATCACACCAAGCTCAACACAACTACTAACATGAATAGGAATAGTCAAAGCGCCTCACAATCTATTTAAAGCATAAAAGACATAATACATGAAGCAATAAGATATAAATAAACTAGTTCTACCAACATGCTTAACTAATAGCAAACATATATACCCTCTTCACCTTACATATATGCCACTCCCAACACATATAACACATAGCAATTAGACATAATTACATCCTAATTTCCTCAAATCAAGGTTAACCAATATACTTACCTCTTTTCAGCACAAATCAACCCTCCAATACCGCCTTTCCTCTAGGAATCTAGCCAATTAATACTCAAATAAGTCAAAATAAGCTTTAGAAAATACCCTAATATAAAAGAGGTTTGATCTTTGACATATTTGGAAAAGTCAACAAAAAGTCAACCCGAACCACATAGTCGAAATCCAAAGTTAAGACCAAATTCCGATTACTCATTAGCCCCTGATCCATATATGTAATTTGTTTCAAGATCCGACCTCATATCGAGCTCTAAATCTCAAAAATACAAAATCCTAAACTTCTACCTAAAAGCCCTATTTCTACTCTATAAAATCTTAGATTTAGAGATGAAAATCTATGAAAAGTGATGAAAATTTATCAAAAACAAGTTAAAGTTACTAACCCTTGAGGTTGAGAAGAAACTTCTCTTCAAAAATCACCTCCCACAAAGTATAGGTCACAAAAAAAAAAGGAACAAAATAAGCAAACCCTGAAATCCCCTATTTATATCCAGTTGCAGATATCGCTAGATCGAAATCGCACAACTCGCGAATGCGAACATGAGCTTGCAAATGTGAATTGCCCTTTGAGGCTCAGATATCGCAAATACAACCAAATCCTTGCAATTGCGAGATCCTCAAATGTGACCCTAGCTTCGCAATTGCACAACTAGCCCTTCCTCTTCCCACTTTGCAAATGCGAGGTTTACTTTGCAAATGCGAGCTCTGCATTTGCGAGTAGTTCATTGCAATTGCGATGACTGCAGCACCAACAATGCCAAGTCTTGCAAAATTAGTCTGAAACCAATTCGAAACTCACCTGAACCCCTCGGGCCCCACTCCAAACATTAACACAAGAATATACACCTCATACAAACTCGCTAGTAAGATCAAAACATCAAATTAACATCAAGACCAAAGAATCACACATCAAAAGTCAAAGATTTCATAGTTCTTAAGTTAAACTTTTCAGTGCTTTCACAATAAGCGCCAAAACGGCTTCGATCACCCAGGAACCCCAACCAAACATGCGTACAAGTCAAAAATTATCATACAAACTTACTAGAATCGTCAAAACACCGACCCAAAGCCGTTTACAAACATTATTGGACGTGGTCAACTCTAAGAACTTTTAAGTTCAAAAATCAAGCTTTCTTTGAAAATCACACATAAAAATTCTGGAATTCAAAATGGACAATGCACATGAGTCATAAATCATAAAATTAGGCTATTCAAAGTCTAAAAGCATGAAACGGCAAGCTAGAACTTAGAACAATATATCGGGTCGTTATATTTTCCACCTCTAAAAGAAACGTTTGTCCTCGAATGGACATAGAAATTTACCTGAATTCTCAAAAAGATGCCGATATCTACTCCTCATATTGGACTCTGACTCCCATGTAGCCTCCTTAGTCGGCTGACCTTTCCAAAACACTTTCACGAAAGAAACATCCTCTGATCTCAACTTTTGAACCTGTCGATCTACAATAGCTACCAGCTCTTCTTCTTAAGTCAGATTCTCATCAAACTACACTGTGCTAAATTTCAATACTTGCGACTTATCTTTATGATACTTTCGAAATATAGAAACATGGAATAAGGGATGTACCCTTGCTAGGTTGGGAGGCAATGCAAGCCTATAAGCAACCTCTCCATGTCTCTCTACAATCTCAAATGGGCCAATAAACCTCGGGTTCAACTTTCCCTTTTTCCCAAATCCCATCACACCCTTCATAGGCTAAACTTTCAAAAGTACCTCCTCGCCCTCCATATAAGTCACTTCACTAACCTTCATATCCGTATAATTCTTTTGCCTACTCTGTGCCGTCCTATCCGTATAATTCTTTTGCCTACTCTGCGCCAATCAATGGGAGAATGGAACCGCTTACTGTATAACGCCTTATACGGCACCATCTGAATACTGGACTAGTAGTTGTTGCTGTAGGAAAACTCTGGCAATGGTAGAAAATGGTCCCACTGGTCTCCGAAATCCCAACTCGCGGGCCATCAACATATCCTCAAGGATATAAATAGTCTGCTCAGACTGGCTATCCTTCTGCGAGTGAAATGTAGTGCTGAGCTCCACCTATGTACCCAACTCTCGTTGAACAGCTCTCCAAAAGTACAAAGTAAGCTGAGTGCCACGACCCAAAATGATAGAAATGGGCATACCATGCAACCGAACAATCTCTTTAATGTAGATCTGAGCCAACCTCTATGATGTATAAGAAGTCATCATAGGAATGAAATGTGCAAATTTGATCAATTTGTCCACAATGACCCAAAAAAGCATCAAATGTCTTCAAAGTCCGTGGTGAATACCACCACAAAGTCAATAGTAACGCTCTCCCACTTCCACTCTAGTATCACCAACCTCTGAGTCAACCCACCTAATTTCTAATGTTTATACTTCACCTGCTGGCAATTCAAGTACCATGATACATGCCTAACAATTTCCTTTTCATCTTCTGCCACTAGTAATGTTGCTTCAAGTCATGGTACATCTTCGTGACACCTGGATGAATAAACTACCGCGAGCTATGAGCCTCCTAAAGAATTAACTCTCTCAAACCATCAACATTCGGAACACAAATTCGACCATGAGGCTACATAACACTATCATCTCCAATCATAACCTTCTTAGCAACATCTCGGTGCACCGTGTCTTTCAATAGCAACAAGTGAGATCATCAAACTAGCAAGCCTTAAGGAGCTCCAACAAAGACGACCGCATAACAACATAAGCAAGAACCCTACTAGACTCCAAAATATCCAACCTGACAAATCTGTTAGCCACGGCCTAAACATCCATAGTCAATGGCCTCTTTACAGCTAGTATAATGCCAGCCTACCCATACTCTCCACCTTCCTACTCAAGGCATCAGCCACCATATTAGCATTCCCCGAGTGATACACTATAGTGATATCATAGTATTTCAACAACTCCAACTATCTCGGCTGTTTCAAATTCAAATCCTTCTGCTTGAATAAATATTGGAGACTCCAATGATCAATGTAAACCTCACATGACATACTATATAAGTAGTGCCTCCAAAGCTTGAGCGCGTGCAAAATAGCTACCAAATCCAAGTCATGTGCATGATAATTCTTCTCATGGATCTTCAACTAGAAAGACGTGTAGGCAATCAACCTACCACCCTGCATCAAAACTGCACCGTGCCCGATGCACAAAGCATCACTATACACAGTATCAGGCTCTAAACATGTGGGAAACACCAATACTGGAGCCGTAGTCAAAGCAACCTTAAGCTTCCTATATCTCTCCTCATACTCATTGGACCATCTGAAAAGAGAATCCTTCAAAGTCAATTTGGTCAATGGGGTTGCAATAAATGAAAATCCCTCCACAAAGTGACGACAATAGCATTCCAAACCCAAGAAACTTTGAATCTTTGTAGCTAAATTAGGTCTAGGTCAATTGTGAACTGCTTCAATCTTCATAGGATCAACCTTGATACCATCATAAGACACAACATGACCCAAGAAAATAACTGAGTCCAACTAGAACTCATACTTCTAAAACTTGGAATAAAGTTTATGATCCTTCAAAGTCTGAATTACAACCCGTAGGTGCTGCTCATACTCCTCTCTGCTATGAGAGTAAACCAGAATATCGTCAATGAATACAATCACAAAGAAATCCAAATAAGGCTTGAACACTCGGTTCATTAAGTCCATGAAAGCCGCTGAAGCGTTGGTCAAACCAAATAACATCACCAAGAACTCATAATGACCATAACGAGTCCTAAAAAATTTCTTAGGGATATATGAAGCCCTAATTCACCTGATGATAGCCAGATCTCAAATCAATCTTGAAAAACACCTTGTCAATAGTTGATCTAAAAAATCACCAATCCGAGGCAAAGGATACCTATTCTTGATAATAACCTTGTTCAACTACTGATAGTCAATGCACATCCTCATATAATCCTCCTTCTTCTTCACAAACAACACTGGTGCACCCCAAGGAGAAATACTCAGTCTAATGAATTCTTTATCAAGAAAATCTTACAGTTGCTCCTTCAATTCTTTAAACTCAGCTAGAGCTATACAGTATGGTGAAATGGAAATGGGCTGAGTGTCCGTGGCCAAATTAATGCAAAAGTCTATATCCCTATCGGGTGGCATGCCTGGTAAATCGGTAGCAAAATATCCCTTCTCAACCATACGACAAGCCTTCAAAACTGAAACCACCCTACTTGTGGAATGGACAAGGGTCCCTCTCCACTCTAAACTAGGCAACCCTGGCATAGCTAAGGCCATAATCTTGGCGTGACATTCCAAGTTCGCATGGAGACAACCAATTCATACCAAGAATAACCTCAAATTCCACCATAAACCAACAATAAAATATCAACTATAGTATCAAAACCATTAATAGTAACAACATAGGACCGGTACAACATAGGACTGATACACCGATTCTACTACTATCAAATTCCCAATCAGTGTGACACAGAAATAGAAATATCAAGAGAATCACGAGGCATACTCAAATGCGATGCCAAATATGAAGACTCGTAAGAATATGTCGAACCCGAATCAAACAACACTGAAGCATCGATATGACAGACTGAGATAATACATGTAATAAATGTATCAGACGACTATGCCTCAGGCCTACCCGGGAATGCATAACAATGGGGCTAAACCCCACCAGTCTATCCTCTACCTCTAGGACGACCTCTACATGAATGACCTCTACCTATAGCTGGCTGGCCTCCACCCCTGGCTAGCTGATCTTCACCTTTAGCTGGTTGAGTAGTTGGTATAGCAACCGGTGCCTGAATTATTGCACGAGTACCTGATATGGCATACTACTCTGCGACCTTAGACAAAACCTCGCGACGTGCCTCACATCCCCACACACATAGCAACCCTTCTGCTAACATGGCTACTGAACCCAAAGTTGTCCCTAACAACCCAAATAACTACCATGGTAACTCTATAGTGGAGGTGCACTAATGGGGGCTGGAGGTGCACTGAATGCTAACTGCTCAGAACAAGGTCCATAGGCACCATGGCTACCTAATGTACAATGTGAAACCTAGAGTGCTGAATATACTGCGAATAACATGGCTTCTACTGAAATGACCCTTGCCTCCAGATGAGGCACCGTTTAATTCTCCAAAATAATGATGCTGCTTATCAGAAGTCGTCTCTCTCACCTAGACTCGAATGCGCTCAATCCTGCTAGCAATCTCCACAAACTAAGTGAAAGAAGTATCAGTCTTGGCCTCTCTAGCCATCTGAAGTCTGATATCATAGGTGAGAACCTCCATGAACCTCTGCACATTCTCCCTTTAAGTAAGGATCAGGATAGTTGCATAGTGAGACAAATTAATAAATCTCGTCTCATACTAGGTGACTATCATCCCCATACTAAATACGCTCAAACTGGTTGCGTAACTCATCTCTCCGAGTAAAGGATATAAACTTCTCTAAGAACAAATAGTGAAAACTGAGCCCATGTAAGAGTGGGTGATCGTGTTGGTCTGCTGAGCTCATAAACCGTCCACCACCTCTTGGTTGAACCATGCATCTGAAGGACAGTGAACTCAACTCCATTTGACTTAACTAGTCCCAAATTCTACAAAATCTCATGGCAACGATCCAAGAACTCTTAGGCATGCTCTGAAAGTGTACCGCTAAAGTAAGGAAGATACAATTTCGTGCTCCTATCTAGCCTCTTTAGCTCATTACTGACATCGCGGGCTTAACCTCAGGCTGCACGGCAACAATAGGTTGAACCACCCTAACTTGTAGCACCACTGGGGTCTGATAACCACGGGATATCTTCTTTAGGGTGCGAGTAGAGGGAGTTTGAGCTCCCACTCCGGCTTGAGAAGTGGTTGATTCCATAGGAAGCACAACATCCTGAAACATACTCTTTATAAGGACAACCATGTGGACTAAGGCATCTTGAAGCACTATGGTAGCAATAAACCCCTCGGGGACCTGAGCTGGTCATACCGGCTTGACCTGAGCTGGAATCTCACTATCCAAAGCTAATTGAGGTTTGACTGTAGGTACATGTGCATGTGCCCTAGGCTGAGCTCTACCTTTGCCTCTGCCTCTGCCCCGACCTCTACCCCTAGTAATGGCAACATCTTGGGACTCCGGCTAGCTCCTGCTCGGCTGCTGCTGAAGTACGTGTCCTCACCATCTGTGAGAGAATAAAAGAAGAAAGATACAAATTTTAGGATAGAACAAAACTGCACGATAGAGAAAGAAACAAAGTGAAGTTTCCTAAAGCCTAATATCCACTCAAAGATAAGTACAGATGTCTCTGTATTGATCATCAAGACTCTACCAAGCTTGCTTATAACTTGTGATACATATGCAGCCTAGTGCTCTGATACCAACTTGTCACAATCAAAAATCCCAACCAAAGGATCATAATGGCGCCTAACACCGCTTGCTATGCAAGCCAACACATAACAGAAATAAAGGAACAATATTGGGCATAAAACATCATGAAATCATAAACAAAGGAGTAAATCTCAATAATGTATAACATAACCAAACTAACAACCGTCTAATAGCTCCCAGAACCGAAGTCACTGAGTATATGAGCTTCTATAAAGTTATTAAATGCAATGTTCTAAAATAATAAATACATTGTTTGATACGAATAAACAATAGGAAGTCTAAAAGATGGGTGACATCAAGGTCTGGGGATGAGAGTGCAGCACTACCTCGAGTCTCCACAGCCAAGCGAGCTAATTTATCCACTGTGTGCCACTAGGTCCGATGCCAAAATTTGCACAAGAAATGCAGAAGTGTACTATGAGTACTACCTACCCAATATACTCTGTAAGTGTCAAGCCTAACACTGACGAGGTAGTGATGCGGTTAAGTAACGAGAAAGTAACAAGAGATATAACAATTAAGAGAACAAGAAAAAGTAGCAGGTAAGACAGCAAAATAGGTAACATGTGAGATAACAAATGTAGTATCAAGAATAAATAATACACAGAATAATGAAAAGAGACATTAACCTCAAAATAACACCAAATAGGCCTTTCACAACAATTCAAGTCCTAGTAATCTGGAAAAGCAACCATGTGACAACATAGCCAAGCTCTCAATCTATATAGTAAGAATAAGGAACAATAAATGTTAATCAAATGGCATGGCATCAACCTTCGTACTTTTACTCTCATCCTCACAAGCACGGAATCACCCTTTGTGCATATTCACTCTTCCTCGCAAGCATGGAAACTCCCTTCATGCAACAGTAAATATGTAAAGAAGCACGAAAATACCTTTCGTGTATAATCACTCTTCCTCACAAGTACAGAAATTTCCTTTGTGCAATTCACTCTTCCTCACCAAGCATAAACATTTAAAGTAGTACAAAGCAAGGCGGGAAGCACAAAAAATATCAAGAGTGATTTAGCATAACTCGCCATATAAAAAATAGTCATCACATTGCACCTATAGAAAAATAATATTCTGATAGTCTTACTACCCAACATCACAAAAAGCTCAACACGGCTACTAACATGAAGAGGAATAGTCAAAGAGTTTCACAATCTATTGGAAGCATAAAAGTCATAATACATGAAGAAACAATATGTAAATAAACTATTTTTAGCTACATGTTTAACCCATAGCAAACGCATATATACTCATCACCTTGCATATACGCCGCTCCCAACACATATAACATATAGCAATTAGATACAATTACATCCTAATTCCCTCAAATCAAGGTTAACTAAGGTACTAACTATTTTTCGACGCAAATCAATACTCCAATACTGTCTTTCCTTTAGCACAAGCCTCAAAATCACTTGAATCTAGCCAATTAATACTCAAATAAGTCAAAACGACCTCTAGAAACTACCCTAGTATAAAATAAGTTTGATGTTTGGCAGATTTGGAAAATCCAACAAAACGTCAACCCGGACACATATGGTCGAAATCCAAAATTAATACCAAATCCCGATTACCCATTCACCCTCAAGTCCAAATATGTAATTTATTTTGAGATCCGACCTCAAATCGAGGACTAAATCTCAAAAATACAAAATTCTAATTTTTTTTCCCCCAAAAGCCCCATTTATATCCTTGAAATCTTAGATTTAGGGATGAAAATCTATAAAAAGCAATGGAAATTGATCAAAAACAATTTAAAGTTACTAATTCTTGAAGTTGGGAAGAATATTCTCTTCAAAAATTGCCTCCCACAAAGTCTAGGTCCAAAACAATTGAATAAAATGAGCAAATCCAGAAATTCCCTATTTTTACAAATGGAACAGGAGCTCGGAGGCTTAGATGTCGCAATTGCACATCTCACAAATGGAACAGGAGCTCGCAGATAATAATTTCCCTCAGAGGCTTAGATGTCGCAAATATGACCAAATCCCCACAATTGCGCGGTCTGGAAATGCGACAGCAGCTTTGCAATTACGAAGCTAGCCCTTTCCCTTCCCATTTATCAAATGCGAGGCTTACTTTGCAAATGCGAATTTGCAAACCTTGCATTTGCGGCAGTTCCTCAGAATTGCAATGACCGCAACACCAACAATGCCAAGTCGTGCAAAAATAGACTAAACCCAATCTAAAACATATCCGAGCACCTCAAGTCCCAATTCAAATATCCACACAAGTATATAAACCTCATACGAACTCGCTCGTAATCTCAAAACATCAAATTAACATCAAGAACCAAGAATCACTCATCAAAATTCAAAGATTTTTAAAGCTCTTAAGTTCAAAGTTTCAACTTTTGACAATAAGCACTGAACCGGCCTTGGGTAACCCGGGACCCCAAGCGAATATGCGTACAAGTTCAAAATTATCATACGAACCTACAATAATTGTCAAAAAACCGATCCGAGGTCGTTTACCAAGATTGTTGACCATGGTCAACTCTAACAACTTTTAAGTTAAAAAATCAATCTTTCTTTGAAACAATCACACTTAAACTTTCCGAAATTCAAAACGGATAATGCACGCAAGTTATAAATCATCAAATTAGGCTATTCAAAGTCAAACGCCAAGCTAGAACTCAAAATAACATATCAGGTTGTTACATTCTCCACCTCTAAAAGAAACATTCGTCCTCGAACAGACATAGAAATGTACCTAGACTGGAAAACAGATACGGATCTCTACTCCTTATATCAGACTTGGATTCCCATGTAGCCTCCTTAGCGGGTGACCGTTCCAAAGAACTTTCACAGAAGAAATATACTTAGATCTCAATTTTCAAACTTGTCGATCTACAATAGCTATCGGTTGTTCATCAAGTTGTACTGTGCTAAAGTCCAAAATATGCGTCTTATCTTTATCATGCTTCTGAAGCATAGAGATCTCATAAACATACTCATGACCCATAAAACCCATGAACCTAGAGCTATGATACCAACTTTATCATGACCCAAAATCCCACCAACGATCGTGATGGCACCTGAACCCCAATGCTAGATAAGCTAATATCCAGCATAGATCAAACTAAGCATAAAAAGATCATAATATAACTATCATAGCATAAACATGCGGAATGAATCCTTCAACCACCATACATACAGAATACTACGAGAATACTTTTCCCAAATCTGGTAGTACGGAGTCATGAGCTCTAAAATAAGATACAACAAAATCTCTCAATCAATACAAATATTGTCTCAAACATAAATAATAGTATGTTAGAAAAAGAAGGGGACTCCAAGGGTCTACGGATGATCATGCAGCACTACCTCAAGTCTTCAAAATTAGCCACTGACACCCTCATGAGGTCCACTCAATCCAATGTCAGATTCTACACAAAATATTACGGAAGTGTAGTATGAGTAGACAATATGTGCTCAGTAAGTATTAAGAATAACCTTGATGAAGTAGTAATGAGGTCCAAATAATGAGATACCTACTAACAAATAGACATGTACAATTCATATCTATGCACAACAAGTCTATAAATAAAAGATGCGACATTGTAGAAGTGTACATCATGAGATACCAAATAAACAAGGACAATTCTATCTTATTTGTCAAGTCCAACGCATATAACAGAGACATCAAGTAGCATAGTAGAAGATAAACATAGAAAGTATATAGTATGCATAATATGACATAAAAAAATCACTTGTATGGTCAAGCTTCCAACTTTATACTCAAAACTCACCTCATCAGATTCCATATCAGAATCAACCAATTATCTATCAATATCTTACAGCATGCGTGTACGCCATCAAGAGATTAACATGAGAAGGTGACCCTAAGCGGATGGATCCATATCCACACGTTGCACGATAAAGATCGCGTGCATAACAATATCAATAACACCAAATTTGCATAGCAGAAACTTCATGTCATATCCAAATCAATCTACTCAACATGTCCAAATGTGCCATAATCAAAGCAATCCAAAATAATATTTCACCTCCTAGGATGCATATGCTCACATATAATGCACAAGGACATAATAAGCGGATGTGTGCTCGAGATATAAAGCATGACTACGACTAAATAAAATATATCAATAACTTACACGAATAACTCATCATTCCCAATTAAGATGTAGTAATCCTAAACATGGTTACTAACGTAAAAGAATAAGCTCACTTAGTCATATAATATAAATCACAGAAATCACACAACCAAACAAGGCAGAATAAAAGCCTAAAGTCTAACCTATATATGAATATCCCCAAGCACCCCCATATACGCTCGTCACCTTGCATAACGTTGCTCCCCACATATTTTAATTAAACAAAAAAGGACATATCCTAAGGGATATTCCCTCAAATCAAGATTAAATAAGATACTTACCTTAACAAGCCAAATTAACCCTCTAAAACTGCCTTTCCTTTAGAAACCACCTCCAACCGGCTCAAATCTAACTAAATAATACTCAATAGGATCAAATACAATCATAGGAATTAATTCTGAATAATAAAGCTTTAATCTTTAATCAATTCCTATAAAGTCAATAAAAGTTAATTCAAGCTGACATAGTAAAAACCCGAGCCTAGGGATAGATCTCGTTAACCCATAACCCCACGACTCTAAATATGTGTTTAATTATCAAATCCAAGTCCAAATTGATGCTAAAAACCTCAATTTACACTCTTTTAAAATGTAGACAGATATCCTAAATTTCACTTAAAAGTTCCATATTTTAGGTGGAGAAATACATGAGAAATTAAGCTATATGATCAAAATCAAGTAGAAATTACTTACCCACAAGATTGTAGTGAAAATATCTTTCAAAATAGCCTCTTTCTGATCTTCAAATTTTAAAAATGGTGAAAAACAAGCTAAAACTCGAAACCCTTATGTCTAACCCAGCTACAGATGTCACAAATGCGGACAGCAGAGCATAGGTACGGATAGCAAAGCCTGTCTATAATTGTCGCAGATGTGACCAACAAATCACAGGTACTCCTTAAGCACCGCAGATGCGACACCCTCTGATCCCAGCCTCCTCTGCAGGTGTGCACCACTCTCCACAGGTGCGGCTATCACACCTACGCACCATTCATCGCAGATGCAGCCAAATCACCAGGACCAACCCCTCGCATATACGAGCCAATCCATCAGAAGTGTGCCCTTCGCACATGCGCACCCTCCTTACCAGGTGCGATACATCAAACACCGAAAAATTTTAAACAACTCCAAAAGGGTTCAAAACCATTCTGAAACTCACCCGAACCGCCCGAGCCCCCTTTTAGTCATACCCATAAGTTCATATACCTTATTCAAACTTATCTAAAGACTCAAAATACCATAAATCACATCAAAATCAAGAATTAAATGCCAAGTATATTCCTTAACTTTCAAACTTCCAACTTTGCCCAAATGCATCTGAATCATACTTAGGCATTCCAGATCATAACCAAACTTTGCACATAAGTTCATTTCAACTATTAGGACCTATCTAAGATTGCAAAACCACAATCAACACTCACTAACCCAAAAGTCAACTATCAGTCAAATTTTTTAGCTCTCCAGCTCTTCAAATTGTCAACTCTAGATAAAAAGAGTAAATATCTTCTAGAAATATCCAAAACCAAATCTGAGCATACGCCAAGTCCAAAATCGCCATACCAACCTATAGCAACTCCTAAATCTCGATTTTGAGGTCGTTTACTCAAAAGTCAAATCTTGGTTAACTCTTATAACTTAAGGCTTCCAAAATAGAACCAAGTGTTCCAATTCACTTTCAACCCTTCTTGGAATCAAATCAACTATTCCCGCAAGTTATAAAATATCAAAATAAATTACGGAAAGCGTCAAAAGGAGAACGGGATTTTAGTATTCAAAACAATCAATCGGATCGTTACATATGCGTTCAACTCTTATGTTGCTTTCTTCTATTATTACTCATTCATCGTGCTATTTCATTATTTGCAAGAAGTACGAGGGAAGTTAAGGCACTGTTGCTTTTTCATCTTGCTTAAGCCTTATACGTAGCGTTATCCGGTATGTGTGCTGATGATGGGAGGTAACAGAAACGCACAAGATAATCGAGTTAATTGCAAACTGACCCGAATACCTTTGTAATTAAATATTCATAGTTAGTTGAATATTTGATACGGCAATAATTTCATTCAGTGGCATCCATTAAAAAGGGGAAAAGAAAAGGAACAGTCAATCTTTTTTCCGTAATATAGAATACATGATTTAGTAAAATGCCGATTAATCATAAGATTTAAGGGTCTCTATATAATATCTTTATGCTAGATTTACCATATCGAATTAGAGAGATAACTAAATTTTCTAATAGCTACTATAATTTCATTAGTTACAAGGATAAAGAAATACAATATATGGCATTACCATTTATCCATGACTTGTATTACAAAACAATCAGCCTACAAGGATCGACTCATCAAGTTTCCATTGAAATAGGATCCACACAAGAAAAAGCACTTGTCATTCGTTGGTTATTAGCGGCATCCCGAAAACGTCGGGGTCGAAATATGGCTTTCAAATTAAGTTCCGAATTAGTGGATGCTGCCAAATGGAGTGGCGATGCCATACGCAAAAAGGAAGAGATTCATAGAATGGCAGAGGCAAATAGAGCTTTTGCACATTTTCGTTAATCCATGAACATGATCTATACATCTCAATCGGAAAAGAATTAAGAGAAAAAGAAAGAATCGGAATTGATCGATAAATTTCTCAAAACAAACGAAAAGGAAACGAAAGATGAAACATAAATCATGGATCAACTAAGCCCTCTTGGAAACTTTCTTAAAGAGGAACCTGATGTAAATACCATAGAATAAGGTTTGATCCTATTCATGGAGATTCCGTAACTATTTCAAAAATGGAAAGTTCGACACAATTGGGATTTATTTTTGAAAATTGGAAGTAGTTACTAATTCATGATCAGGCATGTACAGAATGAAAATTTCATTCTCGATTCTACAAGAATTTTTATAAAAGCCTTTCATTTGCTTCGCTTCGATGGAAGTTTGATTTTCCCAGAATGTATCCTAATTTTTGGACTAATTCTTCTTCTAGTAATTATTACCCAAACCTTTATATATATATATATATATATATATATATATATATATATATATAAATTTTACTAAATATCTATACATATTTGACTGTGAACCCAGTTACTACTGTCTATTAACTTGAAGATAAACATAGAAAGTATATAGTATGCATAATATGACATAAAAAAATCACTTGTATGGTCAAGCTTTCACCTTTATACTCAAAACTCACCTCATCAGATTCTATATCAGAATCAACCAATTATCTATCAATATCTTACAGCATGCGTGTACGCCATCAAGAGATTAACATGAGAAGGCGACCCTAAGCGGATGGATCCATATCCACACGTTGCACGATAAAGATCGCGTGCATAACAATATCAATAACACCAAATCTGCATAGCAGAAACTTCATGTCATATCCAAATCAATCTACTCAACATGTTCAAATGTGCCATAATCAAAGCAATCCAAACTAATATTTCACCTCCTAGGATGCAAATGCTCACATATAATGCATAAGGACATAATAAGCGGATGTGTGCTCGAGATATAAAGCATGACTACGACTAAATAAAATATATCAATAACTTACACGAATAACTCATCATTCCCAATTAAGATGTAGTAATCCTAAACATGGTTACTAACGTAAAAGAATAAGCTCACTTAGTCATATAATATAAATCACAGAAATCACACAACCAAACAAGGCAGAATAAAAGCCTAAAGTCTAACCTATATATGAATATCCCAAGCACCCCCATATACGCTCGTCACCTTGCATAACGTTGCTCCCCACACATTTTAATTAAACAAAAAAGGACATATCCTAAGGGTTATTCCCTCAAATCAAGATTAAACAAGATACTTACCTTAACAAGCCAAATTAACCCTCTAAAACTGCCTTTCCTTTAGAAACCACCTCTAACCGGCTCAAATCTAACTAAATAATACTCAATAGGATCAAATACAATCATAGGAATTAATTCTGAATAATAAAGCTTTAATCTTTAATCAATTCCTATAAAGTCAATAAAAGTTAATTCAAGCTGACATAGTAAAAACCCGAGCCTAGGGATAGATCTCGTTAACCCATAACCCCACGACTCTAAATATGTGTTTAATTATCAAATCCAAGTCCAAATTGATGCTCAAAACCTCAATTTACACTCTCTTAAAATGTAGACAGATATCCTAAATTTCACTTAAAAGTTCCATATTTTAGGTGGAGAAATACATGAGAAATTAAGCAATATGATCAAAATTAAGTAGAAATTACTTACCCTCGAGATTGTAGTGAAAATATCTTTCAAAATAGCCTCTTTCTGATCTTCAAATTTTAAAAATGGTGAAAAACAAGCTAAAACTCGAAACCCTTATGTCTAACCCAGCTACAGATGTCACAGGTGCGGACAGCAGAGCATAGGTACGGATAGCAAAGCCTATCTATAATTATTGCAGATGTGACCAACAAATCACAGGTACTCCTTAAGCACCGCAGATGCGACACCCTCTGATCCCAGCCTCCTCTGCAGGTGTGCACCACTCTCCACAGGTGCGGCTATCACACCTACGCACCATTCATCGCAGGTGCAGCCAAATCGCCAGGACCAACCCCTCGCATATACGAGCCAATCCATCAGAAGGGTGCCCTTCGCGCATGCGCACCCTCCTTTCCCGGTGCGATACATCAAACACCGAAAAATTTTAAACAACTCCAAAAGGGTTCAAAACCATCCCGAAACTCACCCGAACCGCCCGAGCCCCCTTTTAGTCATACCCATAAGTTCATATACCTTATTCAAACTTATCTAAAGACTCAAAATACCATAAATCACATCAAAATCAAGAATTAAATGCCAAGTATATTCCTTAACTTTCAAACTTCCAACTTTGCCCAAATGCATCTGAATCATACTTAGGCATTCCAGATCATAACCAAACTTTGCACATAAGTTCATTTCAACTATTAGGACCTATCTAAGGTTGCAAAACCACAATCAACACTCACTAACCCAAAAGTCAACTATCAGTCAAACTTATTAACTCTCCAGCTCTTCAAATTGTCAACTCTAGATAAAAAGAGTAAATATCTTCTAGAAATATCCAAAACCAAATCTGAGCATACACCAAGTCCAAAATCGCCATACCAACCTATAGCAACTCCCAAATCTCGATTTTGAGATCGTTTACTCAAAAGTCAAATCTTGGTTAACTCTTATAACTTAAGGCTTCCAAAATAGAACCAAGTGTTCCAATTCACTTTCAACCCTTCTTGGAATCAAATCAACTATTCCCGCAAGTTATAAAATATCAAAATAAATTACGGGAAGTGTCAAAAGGAGAACGGGATTTTAGTATTCAAAACGATCAATCGGATCGTTACATATGCATTCAACTCTTATGTTGCTTTCTTCTATTATTACTCATTCATCGTGCTACTTCATTATTTGCAAGAAGTACGAGGGAAGTTAAGGCACTGTTGCTTTTTCATCTTGCTTAAGCCTTATACATAGCGTTATCCGGTATTTGTGCTGATGATGGGAGGTAACAGAAACGCACAAGATAATCGAGTTGATTGCAAACTGACCCG
This sequence comes from Nicotiana tomentosiformis, assembly GCF_000390325.3. NCBI lineage: Eukaryota > Viridiplantae > Streptophyta > Magnoliopsida > Solanales > Solanaceae > Nicotiana > Nicotiana tomentosiformis. The sequence goes on along the minus strand of NC_090818.1, from coordinate 72,961,197 downwards.
AATATCATTATAATTAAATATTCATAGTTAGTTGAATATTTGATACGGCAATAATTTCATTCAGTGGCATCCATTAAAAAGGGGAAAAGAAAAGGAATAGTCAATCTTTTTTCCGTAATATAGAATACATGATTTAGTAAAATGCCGATTAATCATAAGATTTAAGGGTCTCTATATAATATCTTTATGCTAGATTTACCACATCGAATTAGAGAGATAACTAAATTTTCTAATAGCTACTATAATTTCATTAGTTACAAGGACAAAGAAATACAATATATGGCATTACCATTTATCCATGACTTGTATTACAAAACAATCAGCCTACAAGGATCGACTCATCAAGTTTCCATTGAAATAGGATCCACACAAGGAAAAGCACTTGTCATTCGTTGGTTATTAGCGGCATCCCGAAAATGTCGGGGTCGAAATATGGCTTTCAAATTAAGTTCCGAATTAGTGGATGCTGCCAAATGGAGTGGCGATGCCATACGCAAAAAGGAAGAGATTCATAGAATGGCAGAGGCAAATAGAGCTTTTGCGCATTTTCGTTAATCCATGAACATGATCTATACATCTCGATCGGAAAAGAATCAAGAGAAAAAGAAAGAAACGGAATTGATCGATAAATTTCTCAAAACAAACGAAAAGGAAACGAAAGATGAAACATAAATCATGGATCAACTAAGCCCTCTTGAAAACTTTCTTAAAGAGGAACCTGATGTAAATACCATGGAATAAGGTTTGATCCTATTCATGGAGATTCCGTAACTATTTCAAAAATGGAAAGTTCGACACAATTGGGATTTGTTTTTGAAAATTGAAAGCAGTTACTAATTCATGATCAGGCATGTACAGAATGAAAATTTCATTCTCGATTCTACAAGAATTTTTATGAAAGCCTTTCATTTGCTTCGCTTCGATGGAAGTTTGATTTTCCCAGAATGTATCCTAATTTTTGGCCTAATTCTTCTTCTAGTAATTATTACCCAAACCTTTATATATATATATATATATATATATATATATATATATATATATATATATATATATATATATATATATATATATATAAATTCTACTAAATATCTATACATATTTGACTGTGAACCCAGTTACTACTGTCTATTAACTTGAGGTCGCACTAGAAATTCACAACATCAAATATTGGATCCGCCTCTGCCAACCTCTACCCACAGTATTTATCTTTGTTTTCCCTTTTCTCCATAGACTCTAGCAAGTGGTGCAACTGGAAATATTTTGGTGTTATCATTGGAATCGATCACTTTAAGTTTTTAGGTGAAATGTCAATTCTTTTGAAAGCAAAAGGAAGAACAGAAGGATCCCGAAGTGGGCTCTGCTGTAAGATTGTTTTCGGCAACCAAGTATCATCTATTTTGTTTAAATTAATTGTGACATTTTAAATTGTGACAACTCTGTTCTCCCTCTACAGGCACAAGTCAATTTTGTTTTGAAATCATAGGACAGATGCATTCAACTTAACTTTCTTTTCTTTTTCTTTTTTTTTTTGGGTGGGGGCGTCAACAGTCTAATAGACTTATAGAACATGGTTCTATGGTTGGTCCGTGAACCCTATATGGCCGAGGGTATGAAATAAGTTCTTTTGTAATCAAACTGGACCATATGCTAGATGTTACAATTTAATGGATTAGGACTCTTCAACGTTGCACAAAACACGTTCTTTCAGTTAGCACCTTCCAATTTTGGTAGGGTCTTCTTTGAATTCCAAGCTCCAGTCATAACTAGGCTCCATCAAATTTGCCAATTTTGAATGGGGAAAACTAGCTGATAATGTCCCTGTTTCTTCTTTGCCAGCAAGATTGGTTTCTAGTAGAGAATGCTAAAATTGCTAGTTAAATAGATTAGTCCACCACAAATTTTGACATGTTACACACTGAGAAATTCAAGGTCAATTCCAATCAATGACAAATAAGAACGTGCAGCTAGTGAAAGCTGCAGACATACATGTGTATGACTAATTGTAATTTAATGATTCATCTTCTTGGCTAAATGAATTTATAAGTGATTGGAAAGGCCGAGACAAAAACATAGGTGTGAAAAAATGATATGGTTCCTGTGAAGTTAAAGGTGTAACTGGATAAGAAGAAATTAACGTGGTAGCAATCAACAACCAATCTTTTCAATCAGAAATGACTGTGTTTCACTGTTTATAGGTTTTACCTATTCAAAATGGGCTATTTAGTCCTTTTGTTGAAGTATCCAAAGAATCACAATGTGCCTTTTTTTTTATTGATTAGACAGGATTACATTCTGTTTATCCTAATTACAGATTAGCAGATTCAGTTAATCTTTAATATAGTGCTTTTATTCACGAAACTTACTACTAGTTGACAAGTTAGTAAAAGAGAAGCAGTAGATTTCATGACTAAAACATTGCGACACCGTGACGATATGGCAATAATGTACTTAATGGAACAAAACAAGAAAGGTGTCTTCCACTATGCTTCATATTTTATTTGTTTGTACAATGAGAATACCCATAAAGACTAATCTAAAAGGCTATATTATTATATTCCATGACGGATTAATCTAGTTAGCAAGATTTCTACCTGTCTAGAATGCCGCCTTCATATTCAAAACAGAAACGTAAGTAGCTCACATTTTCAATTTGAGTCTTCATTCTCTTAGTCGTCTTCTATAAACAGTATCTCTATCCCGGATAAGGGTAAAGTCTGCGTACACTCTACCCTCCTCAGACCCCACTAGTGGATTACTACTGGATTGATGTTGTTTGTTGTTTGTTGTTTGTTATTTGTTATTCTTACAGTATTTAGCCATTAGCTAGTATATCTCTCTCCCCATGGCACTGGTATTAAGTACGTCATCGTTCGTGGCTTTAGCCCGAAGGGATTGGCGTTCTCATTTTTTTTCATTCTCAGAATAATAATAATAATAATAAGATAAAAATGTCGAAATATTTTTAAAAAAATTATTGAATTCAATGTCCGCTAGCATGTCAATTTTGTTCATACCATATAATTGAATCAATTCAAATTGTTTAATTATTCACCTCTTCAGCTTTAAAGATATCTCTGTTCCTCTAGAGTTCATTGAACTGGGACAAACAGATTTAGACTCGAGTCTCAATCAACAAATCTTTGCACTTTCTATGTTGATACTGTGGCTGATTACCGTGGCATTAGGTTTAAGTCAATAAACGAAGGATTTATTTTTTAAAATAGCCAGTAATCGAGAAATTTTGGAGTCTCACTGTCTCAGGTCCCATAATGTAGTTACATCCCATCAAGTAAACAAGATTCCACTATGATTTGCTTCCATTAGCTGGCGTGGAGATAAACTTTTGGATATGAATTCCATTAAATAACTTTTGCTCAAATAATATAAAGTTCAAATAATAATTCATATTAAAAATTATTAAATATATAACATACTAAATTTATAACTCAATTAAAAGCACTTAACTTCGACGTTATAAACTTTAGAACCAATAAAGTTAAAATCTTGGGCACACCCATGCCAATGCCACTATAGCTAGAGTCATTGTTCATGATGATTAATAATTGATTATAAGTGATACGTCCATTATACTAAGATTGTCCAATGGCCTTTAATTACTATATTCCCTGTCTCCTCCTTTTTCCTTAATCCGTGGTGGCACCTCATTAACCACTAACTCTAACTTGTCTTCTCTAATGACAATCATTTCTTTAATTTAGATTTTCACTGATGTCAAGTATAGTTTAGAAGTTGACAGCTCTGAAATTCTTTTATTAGATTATATTTTTGTGTCAATGCATTCTGCAATATATTATCTTGTAGCTTTTTGCTTGTCACTTATGATTATTGTATCATTGTTAACAACATGGTAATCCTACTTATATCTCTATCAGTGGAAAGCCAGGTCAATGAAACGCGCATCTTGTTTCTTTTTTACTTGTACTTGTATAAAAGAAAAAAAACATATTCATGTTACAATCACCTCTTAGCAAAATCAATATTTTAGGTGATAATTATAAGGATAGCCCACTACACCAAACTCTTATTATTTACCAGTTTCAAGTAAGGTTCGAGGACTATATTGTGTTATTGGTCATATCTCACTTTGCATTTATCAAGAGACTATTTTCACTCTATGAAATCTTGATTTTTTGATGACACGGGAATAACAGTTACCGTTGTGTTGTACCCTCCTGCTTGATAATCATAAAGTACTTAAATTTCTATACATTATATTTCAACACTATCTACTTTGCTTTTGATAGATTCAAAAGGGTGTGAAGATAGTAGAGGAATGGTCTTTACAAATTTAAGCATGGAAATTAATTAGGATTTGGCTCTCAGAAAAAGTATTTCACCATGGTAGCACTGAGAAAAGTGAAAGAGGTGCATTAGGACAAATGTTAAGAGGGCCCAGTGAGCACAAAAAAGGTGTTTTCAGTCACATCCACCATCCAACTTTTGGCCTCAAGTTTTGTCTCATCCTTGAACCAGATATATTGGTATAAGTTGGATGTTAGTTCTAGTCTTTTCCTCATAGGCTGCTCAAGATTTTCAAAATCCTTTTCTGCACCATGTGGAATGTCTACTCACAAAGACATACGTGTGCAGAAGTATACAAGCTACCGGCAGCGGCAAATACAAAATGTAGAGTCAATTGATTCCAAATGAATGAGATCTTAATATATTTACATTTTAATTTTTTGGAGATTACATCGTTCGAGTCGAAAGTAAGAAATTCAATTGAACTCACGTAACCTGCGAGGCTGTCCTAGATCCTCCTCTAACTACAGGTACTTTCAAGCCCAAATTGTTGTGGATCTGCCTCTGGCCACTTATACTTTCAAGCCGAAATTCATATTACAAAAATGGTTGGTGCAATTACCTATCTTTTCTGCGATAAGGGGCTCTGTTTGTGTTTCGGATAATTTGGACAAAAAATTCTCTTCACAAGTCCTTTGCTTATGCTTCTGATGAGGAGGATTTGTTCATAGAAACCAACCCTTCTTACACTTTATGAAACAACCCTTGTCCTCTGTCAATGCTTACATGTTTGTAAAAGATGCGAGTCTTTAGTTCCTAGTTTAATTTAATCAAATATATCTGAGTTACAATTTTATGTATGCAAGAGGACTAAGCATATTATAAAGTAATATTTTTATAGAGTATATTATTTAAGTTAATTAGTTCATTTTGATGCACGAGGCCTGCTCCTACTCTTTTCTTTGTCAGGTTACAATGAATTTGTGACTTTTTCATGATTAACAAAAGGGATAATGGAATCTGGAAAAGAATGGAAAAGAGATCCAAAAGAGAAGGAACAAAAGCAGCTAAAATGAGTTTCAAAAGCTAATGCCCCAATGGCTCAATCCTCCCATTATTGTTTGTACTTTTAGAGAAAAATTAAATTTGAGACATTCAACCATTATATCATCTTGAATAGTAGTTTCTTAATTGTTTATGTGGGGTTGACATGATTAATCACTGGTGCTTTCCAAAGAAGATGCCCTTCTGGCTTAAAGAAACATACTTTTATATTTCTTAGGCCTCCCCACTAAGGCAGTACACATGCACTTCTAAAAGATTGCAAGGGAATGTCAAAGTGTTGGATGCCAGCCTTTTGTCTAATAAAGTAACAAAGAATTTGAAGCTATAGCTATTACATTTTTCTTGTTACCACATCAGACTTCCATTTAAAAGTTACCAGTTGTTTTAGCAGTGCACACAGTATTTAAACGCAATTGTTTTTAAAAAAAGAGTGGCTCTAGCATTTGACTTTCTAGAAAAATGCAATGTACTTCTTACCCATCTTTACTGAAACCTGAAAGAAGATGAGACATAAATTTGTCCAGCATTTGATTTGCCAGGAAAATTGATCAACCCAGTTAGGCAAGAGATTATCATTGATCACTTGATTGCAGCCTAAAATAGAACTTACTGCAGAAGTGATTTTCACTATCTACGAGGTCCATTATGTTTGGTGGTACCAATATTTTTTTTCAGATACTGTATATCTCTAAAGAAAACGATGTCTCTTATTCACACGAGATATTGATGAATATTGATTCTAAACTGTGCAGTTTTTCCTTAATGTTGTGCTGTTTCAATCTCTTTCCTGCTTCCCTTAGATAAATCACATGAGAGTTGGGGGTCAACATCTTAGAATGTGACAATTTTTAGGTGATACATCTTCTGCAAAGCAAAAAGTCTTAAATGGCCTACTCGATGTAGATCAAAATTAGTCGAGCAACCGAATTTTAGAATATGGAACGTATTTTTTTAAAGAAAAAGCCGGATGTTATCAAATGAAGAGAGCCTGTGGACCTGACCTGAAGGATACCCTTTTTTTTTCAATCAACAGTTCAACACACGAGAAGATCTCCTCCCTCCTTCACATACCAACCCCAAAACTAGATTAGAACATTGAAAAGAAAACAAAAAACAGAGAAATCCAAGATTGAGAAGAAGTATTCATATTTTGCTATCTTGGAAATGGTACAAGAATCGATTTCCTGCCTAAGTTTTGATTGACAGAACTACAGTGCGTACAAAATTTGATCTTCATCAAACTCTTCCTTGTGAAGGGGAAGAAGGGGAAAATGCCTGTTATTTTGTGTTGATTGAGCTTTTATTTCAGCCCAGTTTTATCTAGTCAATTAATTTTACTGCTTATTGCAGAGATAGTACTCTATCTCAAATGTAATGTGTAGGTAGAACTAGGCAAAATTTACTTGTAGCTAATTAATCGCTGCATCTTTCAGGTGCTAAAAACATAGAATACCTGCTACAGTATATATCATAGTGGAAGAGTGAAATGTTATTGTTGTACAACATGTGCCATAATGACTGATGAATGTGGTCCTATGTTTAGACAGACAACTTTCTTGCATTCCAATTATCTTAACAGGTCCCACTTTCAACTAATCTTCTTGATTGCTCTTTTACACCTACACCAAACAAAACCTTCAGTCCACAGTTTTCTTTTCTTTGGTTATAAATGTGAGCTTAGCTAAAGCAAAACCTGCATCTCAGTTTCAAAACAAACTACCTCTTTAAATTTTTTCTCTCTCAAATATCTCGTCTTTCAGAATTCTCCCTATATGTGAACTGCTAAAAATATGCAGCTATGAAAAAGGTGAGTGGTGATCAAGATGGAGAAGCAGGGCACGTGCATTACTAACTCATGCACAGGAATTGTCAGTGAAAATTTTTATGGCATTCATCTGACATCATAATTCATAGTACCATTACTGTACTTCCTAGCGTAGTGGAAAATAATGGTTTGGTACTTCACATGTATGTGTTTCCGTTTCCGTTGAGTTAGTTCTTCATGTGCCTGTCTTCCCCATCATGATCACTCAACCTTATTATCAGTATACGTCCCTTTTTCAAGTTCTGATTTCGCCTCATCTAATAATAAAAGTGCTCCGTAAGAGAACTCTATTTCGAAATCAATTCGCATTTTATAGTTGTTTTACTTGAATATATTCGTTAATATGCCTTCTGCTTGTAGACGGATAGATTTGGGTTCATTTCTTGCCGCTCATCTTCCGCGCGCACCATGGCCCAAAAACCGCTTTCCATTGAAAGGTAAGTTAATTTATTGATAGACATTTCCGATTTGAACAAAAAGGTTATTATTAAAGTTATGTTGACATTTGTTATATATATTCTCTTATTGAAATCAAATTTCAATCTTTCAAGCTTATGTTGATACTTTTGTATTTTATATCATATAATAATGTTTGACTGAATATATAGTTTAAGAAACTAAAAAGATTTTCGCCACATATCAAAAATATTCTTAGAATTTGTGCTCTTACACATATCGGGACATTTATGAGTATAAGCGCATATTTTACAGAAGAAATAGAAGTGTAATTTTTGTTTTTTAATATAGAAATCTGTCACCCTTACAAAATAGAGAGTAATACTCGTGAAAAACACGAGTCGGTGGTGATTGAGGATGCAACATTAATGTCAAAGTTAAAGATAAACATTGGAGATATCGAGTGGCCTAAATTCTAATAATTTGTTGAAAAATCCATGGTTGAAAGATATATGATACACTAGAAAGCAGAATCATCATTTCCCCATGTGATAATTTAAGAAAGTAATGCTTTAGATTTTTCTTCCATTTGACTTATCGCTAATTCCGAATAATTTTTATGAGTAGTCATTCAATTTTGTGTTCATTACGCAAAAGTTATTTTTTTGTTACGTAAAAATCATTCAGCTTTTTGTTCATTACTCAAAAGTCATTTTTCTTTCTTTTGTTGCACAAAAATTATTTTACTTTTACTCTATTTATCACGAAAGTCACATTGGCTAGATATTATAATACTTTTACTTGAAAAGTCTATTATGCTCTTAACATTATAAATTCTCTAATTTATGTAATACCTTCCATATTATATACTACTCCCTCTGTTTCAATTTATCTGAACCTATTTTCTTTTTAGTCTGTGCCAAAAAGAATGACCTCTTTTCCTATTTGGAAAAAATTTACCTTTATGCAATGATTTATAACCACATAAAATATATATGCATCATTTTACACCATAAGTTTAAAAGTCTTCTCTCTTTTCTTAAACCTCGTGTCCAGTCAAATGGCTTCACATAAATTGAAACGGAGGGAATATATAATATAATTTTACCTAGGTATTTTACTTATAATTAAAATACTTTATATTATTTTATTTATTATTTTTATAATATATCCATACATTTAATTTTTTTCATGGCACTCAATTTGTTTAATCATACTCAAACATGAACATATTTTAAATATAAAAACAATAAAAATATTGGTATTTTAATATTTATTTGAAATAATAAAAATAGATTTGTTTAACAAATGATAGTTTTTTTTTATAGTTAATAAGAATTTTAGAATTTTTTTTAAAGATATTTGTATTTAATATTAAGTTTTTTAAAACTTTATTTGTTAATATTATTTATTTGAAAGTATTAATCCTTGGCTAAATGTAAGCATTTTATTTATTGGATTAATGGGTATGACTTGGTTGATAAATGAATGAGCTTTGATTTTATAATTTTTATTAAAAATATTTTGCTAAGCATGGTTAAGAACGTGGACTTGAAATTTGTTCATAATTATGTTACCGACAAATTTAATAATGCTACTTATATATCTTGAAAAGTAAAGTTAAGAAAAAATTAAATGTACGAATATATTATAAAAATAATAAATAAAATAATATAAAGTCATTTTAATCATAATTAAAATACTTGGGTAAAAGTATATTATAATATAGACGGTGTTGCATAAATGAGAGGATTTATAATGTCAACTGCATAATAGATTTTTTAGGTGAAAGGTTTGTAAAATTTGATCAAAATGACTATTGTGATAACTAGAACATAATAAAATTATTTTTGTTTAACAAAAGAAAGAAAAATGACTTTTGGGCAATAAACACAAAATTGAATGAATTTTACGTAATAAAAGAAAGAAAAATGACTTTTGGGTAATGAACACAAAGTTGAACAACTGCCCATAAAATTTACTTAGGTAATCCCTTCCTCTCCTTATTAGTATTACTTTAATTAAAATGCGGACTATGTGTCTGACACCAGTCTTTGTCTTCGTGCTTTCTTTGTCACTCTAGAAGAAAATGCAATCTATCCATTTTTGGGCTTCTAAATAATTAACACACGAAATGGGATCTACAGAATAAAATATAGGACCACCTAGTGATGCTAAACCGGAAATTGGGAGCTACACAAATCTGCACCAGCCAGATCGATGCAATGGACTAAATATAAATGTATACAACAACCAAACAATCATAATATCCAAATGGGTTGGTTAAAAAAATATATGTATAAATAACCAAAACAAAACATAAAAGAAAAGAAAATAAACACTAGGGACAGATAGTACCTCAGTATACAGTACAAGAATCAGCTTATTATTGGTGGAAGCCAAAGAGGCTAAGTGCTTGGTGGAATCAGTTCCCATTAAATAGGACCCAAAAATTAAAAAATAAAATGTTTGTATGGTAAAGGTTTTATACGGCTTAAATCTGGTTCCATATTCACATCAATCTGAGTTGCATGACCAAGATCGCAATTATGTTTCAAATGTATATTTCTCTATATTTAGTTGGAGCAAGTTGCATGGCGTGAAATTAATTTCCTTAAGTCAGCAGATATTGTATCGATTTTTACTGCTCCCACAAATGGTCATGTCCTATCTCCATATCTGCTATTATATTCAGAAGAAATCTTTGCCTAAGTAATCTGGAATCAAATTCCTAAGACTTACACAATTACTTGCTAACACAGATCAATAGTTGTTGCTATCTATTTGGCGTTGTTTCAGAGACCGGTCAACCGTAATCTAGAAATTGAAGTGTATGAGTTCCTACCGCAATTTTAAGTCAATATATTACAATAACCGAATTAAGGAACGAGTATCAATATCCAACATATATTTAGAAAATAACAAAACACTTAAAGACAACATATAAATATAAACATTATCATTACAATTGTACTCGACGACTTGTCATATTTTAAAAACGATCAATGATCGCATCATTAGGTACACTTTCAAATACTTCATCCTCTATATAACAAACTAAACAATCATTAAAAAATTCATCACCAATTCTGCCTCGCAAGTCATTTTTAACGTGCTTCATCGAAGAAAAAGCTCTTTCTACCGTTGCAGTAGCGACATGTAATATCAGACTTAACTTCACAAGCAAATAAACAAGTCTCTAAGTATGTGCAAATTTGTTTTAACCAATGTCTTTGAAAGATCTCCAAGTCTTTTCAAGTTAGAGAAATCATTGTCCGCCTCTCGCACATAGTCAATATAGATGTCAAGCTCAAAACTAAGATCCTCAAGCATAGAATCAGTGAACTCATTCGGGCAGTGTGTAGCAAGTTTCATAATCTTGTCTTTATCATAATTTGCAAAAGAATTATCTGGACTCAAACTAGCCATACCAAGAAGTAGATCAGTATTCACTTAATTGAAACAATTGTTAAGCTCCGAAAGTTGCAAATCAATAATAGCATAGAAAACCTCTACACGCAAATGATAAGAATATGTAACACTTGATTTCTTACGCTTTGACTTTCCACGAACATAATTCATATCCATTCCGGGGATCACAATACCATGCTTGACACAAAATAAATAGACGTCTTTTATCAAAGAATTCCATCTAGAATCTCTTATATCTTGCAATTGTCTCTTTGCGAAACCAACAAGCTTCATTGCACTTACAATATCTTGTTCTTTTTTTTGCAAAGCCATACTTAAATCATATGTAAGTGCCAATACTTTCAACATTAAATGTAACATATACACAATGTCATAGAATCTTATGTCATCTACTAGACTTTTTGCCATTGATCTCTCATGATAATTTGAACCATCAATTGCAAGAACTCCAAATACATGAACAATTGATGAGAATAAACTAATAAAATTACGCACTGTCTTAAAATGAGAACCCCGCCGAGTATCACCTGCCCTTTGAAGTCCAAGTTCTTGATTTAAACCGCTTCCTGTATGAACTTCACCAAGCACTAGTAGTTCCTCTAATTTTTCTGCTTGATCATCTCGAAGCATCTCCCTACGTATAAAAGAACCCCCAACAATATTTAAAACATTTGCAAGAATATCAAAAAATTATTCGGTCTCATAATATTTTTTTGCAACAGCTGCAAGAGTCAATTGCAATTGATGAGCAAAACAATATATGCAATATGCTGAAGGAGTATCATTCATAATCAAAGTTTTAAGACCATTAATTTCTCCCTGCATGTTACTAGCTCCATCATAACCTTGTCCCCGTATTTGAGATTTACTCAATGAATGTTCCAAAAGCAAAGAATAAATTGCTTCTTTTAATGATTTTGCAGATGTATCTTTAACATGAACAATGCTAAGAAATCGCTCAATAACTTTACCCTCTTTGTTGACATAACGTAAAATAAGCGCCATTTGTTTCTTATGGAGACATCCTTAAGACTCATCAACCAATATCCCAAAGTAATCCCCGTTCAAGTCTTCAATAATTGTTTTCAATGTTTCTTTTGCACTAGAGCTCACAATGTCTTTTTATATATTTGGACAAATCATAATATCATTTTTTTGGAGCATTTTCTAACACAACTTTCTTTACATCATCCTTCTTATTTGCATACCACTTTAAGAGATCCAAGAAGTTGCCTCTTCTTGTAGAAGTTTCACGTTCATCGTAAACCCGAAAAGATATTCCTTCTTTCAAAAGATACCTTGCAACATCAATTGAGGTATTCAGGCGAACCCGATACTCACTTTTAGTTTTCTCAGATTACTTATCAAAAGATGTTAAAATAGATTGTGCTTGATTCGATAAATCTAGCATCATCTTGAAACACCGATTATGAACACTATTTACTTCACCCACATGTGCGTTAAACCTCTCTATACCTTTATTCCAAGCCTTAAAATCAACTTTTGTAAAAGAATCACTTACTTTTTTCCCATATCCTCCTATCTCATTTTTAAACAAATAACAACATAAGCAAAATGCTGCATCTTCTTTAATACTGTATTCTAACCATCCAGAATATAAAGTATTAAACCATTCCGGATTAAAATGACGCAATTTTTCACCAAAATGTATTTAAAAAAAATAAAATTGCGAGGCCGACAAGGCTCTTTTTGAATGTAATGTCTTCTCACTCGGTCACGTAGATTAGGAAAAAATTCTGAAATTTATTTTCTTTCACCAGGATCAGGTTTAAGAAGATTCTGATCCAATATAATATCTTTGTGTGATGGTCGAGAAGAATTTACATTATCATTAATCACTGGACATGAAGAAGAGCTTAGCGAAAGAGAACTAGAAGTAGAACCTGAAGAGGTTTGCGGCTTGAAAATCTCTTGATCATATCGAGTCTCACTAAAATGCCCTACAAATCATAAGACACAAATTAAATATTACAGATGAATATAAGAGAAAAATATTTAAGAAATATTATTTTATATAATATAATATAAGAGAAAAATAGTTATAAAAAAAAAGATGAAGGAAGGAGAGGACCTACAATGGATCACTGCTTGTCTTTGATATGCAACAGAAGAAAAGTCATGATTGAAGAAGAATGAAGGTCGAAGAACCAGTGGCTTGCAAGATTGAAGAAGAACTAAACCCTAACTCTTTTTTTGTTTTGGGGACTTTTTGATGTGGTTGTTTCTTTTTAGGTTCACTTTAGTCATCTATTATTATTAAAAAAAAATAGACTAAAGTGGAAGTTGTGCTAACTTGACAGAAAGGGAGCAATATTTATCTGTTTGATGTTTTCCCATAGTGGAAGTACTGCTAAAAAACTTTGGTTTTTGTCTGTTTAATAAAAAGGACTTATAGGGACTCGAACTTGCATTAGCAAGAAGGGAAGCGGGCCACATCTGGGTTCCAAGATTTACCATTGGACCAGAAATGTATTTTGGAACTGGGTTCCTATATAATTATTGTTATATATTCAATAGATTTCTTAATACAAATATAGGATCTACACAAAAGCTATTGGGTTCCCGGGAACCCAAACATAATATTGTATGTCCGCCCCTGATCTTATCTTCTCTCTTCTCTCGAATTCCTAGTCTTATCTTTGGAATAGCGCAAGCATTGAATACCTAAATTATTATCAAAAAAGCTGCAGAAGACACTTCCATTTTAAGGTTAACATATCATACTCCATTTATCCTTTTATTTCTCTTTTGCATTTCAAATCTTTATTGTGTGTGTGTGTGTTCCACTTATACACTAGCACAAAGAAAGTGAAATGAGACTAATAGGTTGTTGGAGAGTAGTAGAGATTTGGATGTATTATATCTATTATCTTATTCACCAAAAATATACGTATAATATCTTAAGCGTCAAGAATGGCAATTAAGTTTTCACCAAGAAGGAAAGCAATATCTTTTTGTCTTGATTTGATCTAAATATATAGTCCTCTCCGACTGGCCACTATCACAATTATATTGCTCATGCTTGAGTGTCAAGTAGGCCACCATCAGCTGCATGATTTTGTAATGTTCCACTCTGTCATCTACTACGAGGGGTACTTTCTTCTTGTTCCATTTTAGCTCAAGAATATATATGAGATATCTGTCTACGTCACCATCCTTTATGAACTTTAATTTGGTTTTGGTAAACAAGTTTGTAAAACAGATGAACATTTGCTGCCTTGCTAAAGCTTGCGCTCGATCAGGGGTGAAGTACTTTCAAAAAAAAAAATTTCTTTTATAATGATGTGTCGGAGCTAGCTTGTGGGGTCCTTGATTATTTAAGTGAGTTAGGTTTACTTCAAGAAAATTTTGCACTTGTAGGATCCCCATTTTCGTAAAGAATACCCGAACGGGGGATTCACTAAAAATGCTCTTCATTAATTTCTGATTTGACACGCCATACTAATAGTTTAGAATGCGAACAATGATTTACAATAAAAAATAGTTCTGATTATATGGAATATATACCAAAGCAGGAGAAATATTATGGTCTTAAATTACATCAAGGTTCTTTATAATGTGAGAGATTCAAACCTAATGGTAATGTTAGGGAGAAAAAAATGATTCGGTTGCAAATCATATAAAAACGTCGTGCCAAAGGCCATATATCCTCTAATAAGATTAAAAATAAAAAACGCACCAAACTATGTACAAATTTAAATGTACTTAATAATTTACAATAATGTTTACTTTATACCGAAGTATCGTCTCTCTTTATCTTTCCGATATACCAAGCAATCCTATCTATAATGTCAATTGTCGTGGTCAATTATATAAAATTATGTTTGAAACTTGTCTTTAGAAATAATTGTTTTTTACTTGATCATCTAGTCAATATGAGTAGAGTGGTTGACAAGATATGTCAGTTGACCCTAGAATGAGCTGTACAAAGTGTCTTTTGATTAGAAATCTGAGTTTAAGAAGATGGATAATAACATATTTTGCTATACTACAAGCGTAAGTTTTGGAAGCACGTTAGTGATTTGTATCCAAAAGATTCTTGATGTTTTGCAATTTCTAGAAACAATTGACTTGCCGTCGTTATTTTCCCTGCTCGATATGTATAGAATATGTTCAATGGCCTAGGCAAATATAGAAATATAGTCAAGAGAGCATTCAAGCGTGTCTATTTTATACTATGTTTTTTGCTCTAGTCTTTCCTTTGATAAGAAATCTATATATTACGCGTGCATTCTCACACGACACGTCTTGTTTAATTAAAATTTTAAAATCTTACAACTCAATCTTCATTCAATTTATTTGAGCATGAAGAGACATATTGATTTAATATCCATCACATCTTGTTTAGTCACAACTTTGACTGCATTTAAAGAGCAATCAATCAGTTTGGAGAAGTTAATAGGTAAGTTCATGGATAATTCTGATCATCCATGCAGAAAAACTAAAACGAAACTGGTTTTACCTGTTCCCTTCAAGGTTTTCTTGGTTGGGTTATGAAAATCGAGTTGATCAAGTAACCGTACCATATAAATACTTTCTTTGGTAACGTGATCAAAGCATTTTGTGATATTAGATAACCAACAAATATACATATGTGTAATGATTCGACTCATTTTGAAATCTAGCATTTCGATCTGTGATTTGAGATCTTGAGTAGCTTCATATGATGTATTATGACTTGCGAGCATAGTTGATTTTGATTTTCGAGAGGTTCGAGAGTGATTTGGAAGAATAATTCTTAATATGGAAGCTTAAAGTTGGAAGAATTGACTAAGGTTTGACTTTTATGTAAACGACTCCATATTGGTGATTTGAAGATTCCAATAAGTTCGTATGATAACTTTTAACTTGTACATATATTTGGTTCGGGTCTCGGGTGTCGGGGATTGATTCAATGCTTCTAGTCGAAAGTTGGAATTTAGAATTTATAAAAGTTTGAAGATTTTTTATTGATGTTCAATTCTTGAATTTGACATTGTTATTCATGTTTTGAGACTTTGACAAGTTCGAATAAAATATATGGACTTGTTAGGATGATTGGACGGGAATCTGAAGGGCTTGGATAGGTTTCGGGGTGATTTCGGATCATTTTGATCTAAGTTCAAATGGCTGGTTCTTTTGGTGTCTGGTGTTCATTGCGTTCGCGGGAGGAGGCTCGCGTTCGCAATGAAGAGGAATGTTCTAGAGATTTGGCCATCGCGTTCGCGTAGGGTGGACCACATTCGCGAATGAGGCTAGTTCTTTAGCCTTCGCGTTCACGATAAAGGCTGGTCGTTGCCTTTGTGTTCAAGAGGCCCCTGTCGTGTTCGCAAAGAAGGATTCGTCATATGGTGGAGGCTTGTACTTCGTGAACACGAGATGGTGACCGCGTTCGCAAAGAGTAATTATTGGTAGGAGGTATATTTTGTCTTGAATTTCTGTCAAGATCCAAAATCACGTAACCGACATCCGGCACACTACCCAATTCGAGCGAACCAAACCATATAATGTACCCAAACTATTTATATGAAAACAAATTTAACTGCAGAATCTCTTTGAAAATTTTATATATTTTCCAATTCAAAATTATATATAAAGCCTTTCATCATAATCATGAGACCAAACACAATAAATGTCTTTTCATATATGTCATATACCATCCCGCTATTACAACTCGTCATAACTATCTATGGAGTCTCTATACCAAAGAATAGAATTAAACACTTAGGCTAATGCGTGACTAACATAAATTAAGAAAATAACATGATAGCTATCAGAAAATAGGAGTGGTGCCTCACCATATATTTTGGAAAGAGAGTCATCCTAGACCTATTAGCATGCCACGATTATACCTCATCCTGAAACATGTAAAGTAAGTGGGGCCTTGAAGGGACCCCCCTAAGGGCTGAGTACACCACTGCGGTACTCAATAAGTGTCATAGACTCTCACTAACTCAAGTTCATGGGACAAGATTTTACAAAAAACCATGCAACCAATATTTGACATAAAGTGATAAACAGTTATATGAATCATGCTCTTTATCATTTTGAATAAAAGACAAGTGAATTGTAAGACGTGCAATTAAGTTTTACAATGTCTCTATCAACCCAAGATTTTTATAGAATCATATAAAACCATTTCAATCTCATTAAGTCACTGAAATCATTTTTGGCTCCTTAGGCCTAAACATAAGAAAGTTCTCTTTTACCTTTCACAAGGAGTACAATACCCACACTAACATAATGAACAATACCTCGGCCGATCGTTTTACTTTTTAGAACTCTGTCCCCCTAAATAAGACTTTCCGTACGTGCTTTTACTGTTTTATGACTTGCGAAGATGGTCGGTTCGGAATTTGAAAGGGTTCGGGTTGAAATCGGAACACTTGGTTCCTTAAGGTTAGCTTAAAAGGCCAAGTTTGACTTCGGTCAATATTTTGAGTAAACGACCTCGGAATCAGAATTTAATAGTTCCAATAGGTTCGTATGATGATTTCGGACTTGAGCGTATATTCGGATAGGGTTTTGGGTGACCCGGGAGCGTTTCAGCGCCTAATAGTGAAAGTTAGTTTTTGAAGGTTTTAAAAGTTCTTTAAATTTGGTTTGGAGAGGTTTTTGGAGTTATCGAGGTCCAAACAAAATTCCGAGATCGGAAATAGCTCCGTAATGTCATTTAAGACTTGCACGCAAAATTTGGTGTCAAACTGAGTAGTCTAAGTACGTTTTGGCGCATTTTGAGTGAATAGAAGAACTTGAAGTTCATAAGTTTCATTCAATTGCCTTTGGGATGTGATTCTTAGTTTTAATATTGTTTCGGGCATTCCGAGAGTTCGAGCGAGTCCGTTTTATAATTCTAAACTTATTGGTATGTTCGGACGAGGCCCCGGGGATCCCGAGTGTCGCTCGGATGAGGTTCGGACCAAGTTGGGAGCATGGAGCCACAACTGAAGCTCCTAGATCTGTCATAATTGCACCTGCGCTTGTCCAACCGCAGGTGCAAGCCACGAGCCGTAGAAGCAAGAGATCAAGGGCAGCCCACGGACTGTAGATGTAGAAGATTGGGCGCACCTGCGCGACCGCAGGTGCGAGAGCCTTGGTCGCAGGTGCGACTAGGCCCGCGCAAGCGGCCCCTTCTGTCCGCAGATGCGGAGACTGGCTAGGTGGGGGAAAAGTGCACCTGCGAGGCATTTGCCGCAGGTGTGAGACCGTAGATGCGTCCAAGGCACCACATGTGTGAAAGTCGCTGGGCAGTGAGGGTTCATTTAATACGGACTTAGGCCATTTTTATCACATTTTCTCTCACTCTTGGGCGATTTGAGAGCCTTGAAAGATGGGATTTCGACCTAACTTTGTGAGGTAAGTAATTTCTACTTATTGTGAGTTTAATAAATATGTTATGGGTAGATCTTAACATAAAAATTTGTAGAAATTATGGGTTTAGATGAAAAACCTAGGTTTTGATTAAAATGGAATTTTACCACGAAAATGATTATGGAACTTAGTGAAAATCATATATTTATGTTCCTAAGGTTATGGGTAACAACTTTGTTCGAAAATTACCAGAATTTGAACACGTGGGCCCGGGGGTAAATTTTAGGAATCTTGCATTTAGGGTTAGGTAAAAGCTTTAATAATAGGGGTATGAATTTTTGAGTGTAAATTGATTAATTTATACAATGTTCGAATAGTTTTGAGTCGTTTGACACCAATTTTGGAGGATTGAGCATGTTCTTGAATCGGTGAGTGGGCTTTGAGACGAGATAAGTCTACTTTCTAACCTTGTAAGAGGAAAATTTTTCCATAGGTGAATTAACTTATATATGTGACTATTTGTGGGGGGCTACGTACGTACGAAGTGACGAGAGTCCGTGCGTAGCTACTGCTTATGCTAAAGTCCGGGTAGTCTAGGACCCCCATCATGTCATACTTGAAATAATTGCGCCTTTACTTCTCAATTGAACTGCTTAAATCGAAATTTCCATAATTGAAAGAGGATCCCAAAGGGATAAGTTTCACTTAATTAAGGGTATGGATAAAATACTTGACTGCTATTGAAAAACTTGTGTTTCTTTAAGTGTTTTCTATTAGTGGAGCAGGCCGAGCGCCTCGGCAGATCAAATAGATGCATCTATAGTTTGCGTCGTTCGACCCTCGGCAGTGCACAATTTAAATATCGTTATGTTGGTTCGGGCCATACGTCCTCGGCATTATTTGTGCATGAATATTTTGGGATTTTATACTCACAATTGATATTGCTCCAATGTTTAAATAGAAGATAAATTTAGGATTTACAATTGTGAAAAAGGGTATTTGCCATCACTTATTGTTGATTTTTAGTATATTTATTGTAATCTATGCTCAGTTATAATTTTAAATTCATTATCATTAGCCTTAGTAAGTGTCAAGTCGACCCCTCGTCACTACTTCTTCGAGGTTAGGTGGGATACTTACTGGGTATATGTTGTTCTATGTACTCACGCTACACTTCTGCACTTAACTGTGCAGGATATGAGGCAGGTGCATCTGGATATCCATCCGACGCGCATTCTTGATCTGGGTTCGAGATTCCACGATGAGCTGCCATTCCGAGCCGTTCAGCAGCATGCCAGAGTCCCCCCTGTTATTTTGTTTCTGTCTATTCCTTTTCAGGCAGTAGGATAAATATCTTTTGTATATTATACTAAGTTGCCTATATACTTGTGACACTAGATCTTGCCACATAATAGTAGACTTGTGATTTTGGGTTCTGTTCTTACGGTTATTAATGTTTCTCGTTGTTTTCATTTAATCATTTAAATCGATTTTCATTAAATCTTTTAAGTAAAAGAAAAGATCACTACGTGGGAAAAATTGTTAAAATGGAAAATCATTAGGTTATTCATTGTTGGCTTGTCTAGCAATGGCGCTGGATGATATCACGGCCTGATATGGAATTGGATCGTGACACTAGCAACAAGTATTTGACCGTACTTATCTGGGTGGCTTCCCGTAGTTCCGTACGAGTCTACATAACCTCATTACTTTAAGTAATGATCATTTTCCTCTAAATAGGGAACTTAATCCCACAAATTCCGGCTTAGCCTTGGAAGTGTCCCTACACCGGCATGTGTAGTTCCATGATAACGAACTCAACATTCGAGCCAATCTCAGTGATCTTCACTAGTAACTCCAAAATATTTGACATATCAAAAATAGATTGATAGTATATTAGCCTCAAAGGATCTATTTTTATCTAATCATGATTTTCATAGCCAATCCAAATCATTTGAACAAAATTAAATGAGTAACGTTTTTCATGTTAAAGCCTTTAGCAATTTAACATCAATCCAAAGATACAACAAGTGCTTCCTTTTTTGAAATTTCAAAAGACAAACTTTTTCATGAAAATATATCTTTAGCACTCAAGTATTTTATACTTTGATCAACGTATAAGTTTTTAGAAAATTTATAATATTTTCTTTAAGTGTCATTTTGCCAACAAGTTTTGAAAATAAATTTTTTATAAATTTACATGACACTTCATAAGCAACAAAATTAGAAATACTTGGTAACATCTCTCCCGCTTGTCCTCACAAGTACGGATTAAAATTTACAAATAAATCAATGTATCAACTCAAGAAATGCTTTTAAAGAGAATCACTCAAGACGAGTAAGTCTTAATCAACTTACCTCAAACTTCAAGCTACAAGAATGCCACCACTCCGGGAATCAATAAGAAAATAAGTGCTAAGTTACTACAATGCTCCAATTGATTAAAATGCTCAAATGTCTCCAACAATTTAATATCTATCATTAAATATGCTAACTACATCAAAATAAACCTGAAAAGATTCATAAATATCCATTTAGGCTTCACAAGTCGGCAATAAGCCTTCAACCATCCTAAATTATCAAATAGGTTCACCCATTAGCCTATGCAACTTTATTCCTTTCATTTAATACCCATTTGGAGTCATAAATAATACTACGTTAATTACCCAACATCATCAAGTCACTATTCATTGTCTTCTTCAATAAAACCCTAGGTTCAAGAATATCCAATTCAAGAACTAGTGTTGTTTCTTAGCAAAAATGTGATTCCCACTTCAATTCGTTCATAAATTAAGTTAACAAGTCTATTGGAATTATTAGAAACTCAAAGCAATTCCATTTATATCAATTCATTATTATTCATCTTCTTCTTTGTCCAAAATATCACTTTCAATACCCACTCTTAGGGTTTCTATAATACTTCATTATAACTTTATAAATATGCTACCCATACTTCAATATATCGCATATATGAGGCTCAAGTGATGGGATTACCTCTTGGTAGAAGAATCTCAATTTTTTTCTTTTTGGTCTTCTTGAAGATTCAACCTATTTTCTATGAATTTGATCCATAATAATGTTAGTGTTATCCCTAAATGATGTTATATAGTCATCCTCGTACTAAAATAACTTACCTTGAAGTGTATCCATGGTGGAAGAGCTCCTCCTTCTCTCTATAAATCAATTTCAAGTTGAAGAACTAACTTATTCTCTCTAAGCCTATGTTTCAGCCCTTTTAAAATGATCCCTAAAGCTGTGTAGCCTACGCATAAAACCTACGCAAGAGGCCTTCTCTTGGCCATAATCTGGTATTGGCTATGCCAAGTTCCGTAGCCTGCTGTGTAGCCTAAGCAGATTGCGTAGTATGCTGCATAGATGCACTGCCATCTTCTTTTAAAAAGTTCATAACTCATTGTAAAAATATCCAAATGACGAACGGTTCAAAGTAGTAAAAGCTAGACTTGTAAACCTTTAACTTGATGGTCATACACCATATAACTCTTCATACTTGCGAGTTATGCTAGTTTGAAGTTAAGTCTTGTGCGAACTCATTTGAAACTTTAGCCCATCATATAATTTCCAACTTGACTTAGCCTTAGAGATCTTCTTAGACCATAAGCCATTATTAATACACCTCATACATATATTATTACGATTAATTGCTATCTTTGATATCATTAGTCATGTTCATACCCGAATTAATTTAATTAGCACACACCAATCTTCTTAATAGTCTTAAAATACTTTAAAAATTTTCGGGATGTTACATTCTCCCCAACTTAAGAACATTCATCCTCGAATGTTTTATAAATAATTATTAGGCATAGGGCTATCGTTATTTCACCTTAACCATCATCCTTAATCATTTAGGACTTCAGATGGATCTTAGAAATTCTTTCAAAATTTTAACTTCCTTAATGCACCAAAATTTAGCTAACTCTCAAAATTCTTACAATATTTGACAGAGTATCCCCTGCAATGGAACTATCCAAAATTCCAATATGTCCAAACCAAGCTCCTACACAGGAACCAAACTTAATATAGTTCAACAATCAAAGATCTGTAATACAATATATCATCTAGGCCCCAGAAGGCTGCACATACATCCTCAATGCATCATATAAACTATCTATGCCCCGTACATACATCTTCAATGCATAATAACAAAATATCTAGGCCCACACGGCCTCACATATGCCAAAATTTCATTAATATAAATCTTACAAGTTTAAACAATTACATACATGTACCTCACTAATTTCCAAAACTGGTTACTCTATAATGTAACACATATTACTACTATGCATACCTATATTCTCTTTTCATTATGTATTTACTAAATCACATGTGAAAGAGCAATTCTTGCATACATCAAAATCCTTTTTCTTTCGTTCAAGAACTTTCACATTTACATAAAATTAACTTTTAAGCATAGTTTGTCCTCATATGACTCTTGATTCTTTAGTTGCCAACTCCTTCTATAATGTTATTTTATTCCATATGAAGACTAACACAATATTTATCTTACTTAGATCCATCCATCACGTGGGTGATTTATACCTCCACTTACACTTGTAACTTTTGAGTTTCCTTTAGATCCCAAATTAATTGATATTATTGCTAACAAATTTGCTCTATAAGAAATGTTCAATCCATTTCCTTCCCTTTCATAGTACAAATTTTCATTCATTATCGAACATCATTGTACCTATTTCTATTTTATTAACCTTAACCAACTAATTGATATTACCAAGTTCTTTATAATATTTCCTTACCAGAAATTTAATTTGTATTTGCCTTTGTGCCTTCCATAGAAATGTTACCATGGATTCTGTCACGACCCAAATCTCAATATGTCGTGATGGCGCCTATCACAGTAGTAGGCAAGCCGACAATCACCAAATAAATATGCATTTTAAATTTAAAAGCTTGATGTAATAAGTTAAACAGTGAAAAATCTCATAAATAACCGATAAGTACAGCTGTGACTCAACTACAAAACCTCCAAAAATTCGGGTGTCACCGAGTATATGAGCTACTAAGTGTCAGCACAATCTAAACCTCTAATACAACTGTCTGAAAGGTAGAACAATACAAAATAAACTGAAAGGAAGGAGAGTCGAGGTCTGGGGATGTCATAGCAGCTACCTTAATAATCTCCAAGCCGATATAGCACCAAGTCTAGCAACCGTCGTGCCCAAAAGTACCTGGATCTACACACGAAGTGCAGAGTGTAGTATGAGTACAACCGACCTAATGTACTCAATAAGTAATAAGACTAACCGCGGGCTAAAAGTAGTGACGAGCTCAGAAAGGTACAGTCCAAATCCAGATAATAACAATACAAATATAATAGGTAAATGATAGTAATAACTCAAAGAAATCCCATAATCAATTTGTACACTGTACAGAAATGTAGACGTGCTTTTAAGTTTAACAGTTTAAGTTCAACACTGATAAAATATGCCAAGTATAACTTAGATGAGGAATGTTACATCTCTATGTCTAGATGTCAAATATGTGTGTCACATGTAATGCATCACAATGATAAACTCATGTACTCACACTCTCAGAGTACTCAATCTCACCGTCTCACACTCCCACTCATCACTCTCAATCACTCAGCACGCATAATCATTCAGCAATGTACGGTACCTGTGCTCGATCTTGCCCAAGGGCTAATATAAAGCCAATATGGACTGCTGTGGCATGTCCGATCCCATAATAATAGATAAAACCTATAAGGTCTGCTGCGATGTGCAGCCATATCCATAATAATAATGTATATATATCCAAGAAGTCCTGCTATGACGTGCAGCCCGATCCACAACCTCATTCACAATACGACTCTCAGGCCCCAACTCAGTCAATAATATCTCCAGTCTCTCGGCTCACAAATCTCATGCCATGCAGCCTAAACAATGATAACATGATGTAATAATAAATGACAACAAAGACTGAGATATGATATACAAATTATGAATATGACTGAGTACGTATTTGCAATTTAAGCAAATAATTCAACAGTAGAAATGACCTCAGTGGGTCCCAACAGTTAAGCATATAGCCTAAACATGATTTTAAACATGGATCATAGCTCAATTACTCTAACACATAGGGATTGCATGAATAGCAACAAGGTTTGATGACTACACGGTACCACGAAATCAACCAAGTCACAATTACCACGGTGCACACCCACACGCCAGTCACCTAACATGTGCATCACCTCAACACCAACCAGATAACACGTACTTCAGGGATTCATACCCTCAGTACCAAATTTAGAAAAATTACTTACCTCAACCCGCGCAGATCACAACTCCAACAAGCCCTTGCCTCGCGAATCGGCCTCCAAACGACTCGAATCTAGTCACAAATAACTTAATACAATCAATACAAGCAATAGGAATTGATTCCATACGATAAAGTTAAGTTCTATAACCAAAGTAAAAAAGTCAACCCAAAAGGTCAACCATGGGCTCACGTCTCAGAACCTGACAAAATTTATAAAATCTGTATACCCATTCAATAACGAGCCCAACCATACCAAAACCATCCAATTCCGACCTCAAATCGCCTTTTAAATCCTCAAAATATAGCTTATAAAGTTTTCCCAAATTTTTCCAATTTTTCCAACCCAAAACACTAATTAAATGGTAACAATAATGATAGATTCATCTATATTAATCAAATCCGAGTTAGAATCACTTACCCCAATCAACTCCTTGAAAATCCATTCAAGAATCGCCCAAAAACGAGGTCTCTATCTCAAAATATAAAAAATGAGACAAAACCCTCGATTTTGAAATAATATACCCCTGCCCAGATGTTTCCCCTTCACGATTGCGGAAATACCCTCGCGATCGCGGAGATCAAAGCTTACTGCCCTCAGAAATGGCCTACGTGAACGCGGACCCCCAGCTGCGAATGCGATGCTCAGCTACTCAGACCTACGCGATCGCAGACTCTCACACGCAATTGCGAAGAACAAATGCGTGGTCTTCCAGACCACCCATTCCTTCTTCGCGGACGTGCCCCAACAACCGTGTTCGCGATGCCCAACTGACCAAAGCTCTGTGATCACAGACAAATTCTTGTGAATGCGTAGAACAATTTCACCCGTCACCCAAACAACCCTTCGCAATTGCGGACTTTCACTCGTGATCGCGTATAAGGAAACCAGTAACAGACATAACAACTGTCTAACAAGTCCAAAAATGAGGCGAACATGATCCGAATCACACCCGAGGCCCCCGAGATCCCATCCAACATTCCAACACATCCTAAAACATCATACGAACTTAGTTGAAGCTTCATATCGCACCCCAATTCAAGCTTAATGAACAATTGAACTTCAAACTTCTAAACCAATGCCGAAACTACCAAATCAACTCCGATCGACCTCAAATTTTCCACACAAGTCATAAATGACACAACGAACCTATTCCAACTTCTGGAACCAAAATCCGAGTCCGATAACACCAAAGTCAAATCTCGGTCAAACTTCTCAACTTTCCAAACCTTCAACTTTCCAACTTTCGCCAATTCAAGCCTAAACGACCTACGGACCTCCAAATTAAAATCCATACATACTCGTAGGTCCAAAATCACCATATGAAGCTATAGGAACCATGAAAACTCCATTTCGGAGTCATTTACATATAAGTTAACATTCGGTTAACTCTTTCAACTCAGGCTTCCAACCTTGGGACTAAGTGTCCCAATTAATTTCGAAACATCTCCGGAACCAAACCAACCACCCCGGCAAGTCATATAAAAACAAACAAATATAGAATAAGCAATAAATGGGGGAACGAGGCTACAATACTCAAAACGACCGGCCGAGTTGTTACATTCTCCCCCTCTTAAACAAACGTTCGTCCTCGAACGTGTCTAGAATCATACCTAGAGTCTCAAATAACCGTGGATAGATGCTCTGTATCTCCCGTTTGGTCTCCCAAGTAGCCTCCTCGACTGGCTGACATCTCCACTGTATTTTCACTTAAGCTATATTCTTTGATCTCAACTTTCGAGTCTGCCGATCTAAAATGGCCACCGGCTCCACATCATAAGCTAAATCCCCATCTAACTGAACTATGCTGAAGTCCAAAACATGAGACGGATGACCAAAATACTTCCGGAGCATGGAAACAGGAAACAATAGGTGAACACTTGATAGACTAGGTGGCAATGCAAGCTTGTAAGCCACCTCTCCAATCCTCAAGCACCTTAAAAGGGTCAATATACCATGGTCACAACTTATCCTTCTTCCTGAACCTCATAACACCCTTCATGGGCGAAACTCTGAGAAATACCTTCTCCCCCACCATGTAGGCAACATCACGAACCTTTCGATCGGCGTAATTCTTCTGTCTAGACTGTGCCGTGCGATGCCAATCCTGGATCAACTTAACCTTTTCCAAAGCATCCTGAACCAAGTCAATACCCAATAGCCTAGCCTCCCCGGCTTAAATAACCCAACCGGAGATCGACACCGCCTCCCATATAAAGCCTCATATGGAACCATCGGAATACTCGATTGGTAGCTGTTGTTGTAGGCAAACTTTGCAAGCGGTAGAAACTGATCCCAAAAACCCCAAAAATCCATGACACAAGCATGTAGCATATCCTCCAATATCTGAATGGTGCGCTCGGACTGTCTGTCCGTCTAAGGGTGGAATTTCTTACTCAACTCAACCTGTGTGCCTAACTCTCGCTGCACTACTCTCCAAAACTGTGATGTGAACTGCGTTCCCCGATCTGAAATAATGGACCCCGGCACACCGTGAAGGTGAACAATCTAGCGGATATAGATCTCAGCCAATCGCTCCGAAGAATAGGTAGTCCCAACTAGAATGAAGCGTGCAGACTTAGTCAAGCGGTCCACAATCACCCAAATAACATCCAATTTCTTCAAATTCCGTGGGAGCCTAACTACGAAGTTCATGGTGATACTCTCCCATTTCCACTCAGGAATCTCAAGCCTCAGAAGCAAACCACCCGGACTCTAATGCTCTTACTTCTCCTGCTGACATTTAAAGCACCAAGCTACAAACTCCACTATATCTTTCTCCATTCTCCTCCACCAATAGTGCTGCCTCAAGTCCTGTTGCATCTTTGCGACACCCGTATAAATGGAATACCGCGAACTGTGGGCCTCCTCAAGAGTCAACTCACGTAACCCATTCAGGGCTCTCACATGCGATCGCGAAGAACAAATGCGTGGGCTTCCAGACCTCCCCTTCCTTCTTCGCGGACACGCCCCAACAACTGCGTTCGCGATGCAAAACTGACCAAAGCTCCACGATCGCAGACAAATTCTCGCGAACGTGTTGAACAATATCACCAGTCACCCAAACAACCCTTCGTGATCACGAATCTTCACTCGCAATCACGTATAAGGAAACCAGCAACAGACATAACAACAATCCAATAAGTACAAAAATTAGCTGAACATGATCCGAATCACACCCGAGGCCCCTGGGACCCCATCCAAACATAGCAACACATCCTAAAAAATCATACGAACTTAGTCGATGCCTCAAATAACACCAAACAATATTGTAAGCACGAAGTCGCTCCCCAATTCAAGCCTAATTAACTATTGAACTTCAAACATCTAAAACCAATGCCGAAACCTACCAAATCAACTCCGATTGACCTCAAAATTTGCACACAAGTCATAAATGACACAACGGACCTATTCCAACATCCCCAAAAAAGATATCCGAGCCTGGTAACAACAAAGTCAACTCTTGGTTAAATTTTTCAACTTTCCAAACCTTCAACTTTCCAACTTTCGCCAATTCAAGCCAAAACGACCTACAGCCTTCCAAATTAAAATCCGGACACACTCCTATGTCCAAACACCCCATACGAAGCTATCGAAACCATCAAAACTCCATTCCGGAGTCATTTACACATAAGTCAACATCCGACCCAATTAATTCAAAAATATCCCTGGAACCAAATC
Organism: Nicotiana tomentosiformis; assembly: GCF_000390325.3. Taxonomy (NCBI): domain Eukaryota; kingdom Viridiplantae; phylum Streptophyta; class Magnoliopsida; order Solanales; family Solanaceae; genus Nicotiana; species Nicotiana tomentosiformis. The sequence goes on along the minus strand of NC_090818.1, from coordinate 72,932,929 downwards.
AACCACCCCAAAAAGTCACATAACAACAAACGAACATAGAGTAAGCAATAAGTGGGGGAACGAGGCTACAATACTCAAGACATGCGTCTGGGTCTTTACACTTTCAACTCCCAAGTGACAATTGTATTAGGATTATACTTTTACCATTTAGTTTCTTTTTCTTCTTTGACCTCATGCTTCTTACTGGAGCACATTGTTTTGGTTTGCAAGTATTTCATATTTAAGAATATGCATAATATAACCTTTTGCTATCTCATTTCATACTAAGTGTGCACATACTTTATCCTCATTTATAACCCTCATTTGTCCTACTAAGTCCAACGTATGACCGAAGTACTTCCTTATTTTCCTCCATTTCTTGAATTTAATTCAAGTGATACATGCTCCAAAGTTATTAGAATCTACTCAAGTATCCCATTAAATATTTGTCTATTAGACAGTACCTTTTGATCCCCTCGATGTTGAATGCCGTAACTATTGCTCGTGATAAACATGTGATCCCTATACCAACACTGTATGAAAATTTTACTCATTTCATCATGAATCTTACCAAAGATATTTCCATCATCTTTCTTTTGTGAATAAAATGTCTCCCTCCTTTTTTTTTTCAACCATGCCCTTTAAGATGTCTTCTACTTGCTTTGAAGCTCTGCCATTCAGGTGTAAAACCCAAATCTAAAACTTGAACCTGATACTCGAATATTTTATTAAATTCTTACTACATTCCATCCGATTATACACACGCCCATATGCTACCACAAGTCATTTATTACCCAACTCGAAATCTTATTTCACCATTTCAAATTTTCATGAAGCCTTGACTTCTATTTTTGCAAACACTTGTAGTACCTACTATTCTGATAATAGAAAGAAAATGGTTATGCTCATCAAGGGTTTCTTTGTCCCTTATCGTACCCAAGTATCAAGGCACTTCTAGTCGCAACTCATGTTGCCAAGTATCATCTCTTCCTGCCCTTACAACAACAATAAAGTTAGAATATCACTTTTCGTGTTTGTTTTACCTTCAAAAATAAATTCTAACATTTTGCCCTTTAGTCCATATTCAAATGTATTTCTAGCAACTACAACCACCTCAGGCTAAACCAGCATAACATTTATGTAACTTTTCATAACATACACTATTTTGATAATGCTAAAGGTAAGAAATTGTCACGACCTGGAATCCTACCTTCGGGATCGTGATGGCGCCTAACATTTCACTTACTAGGCAAGCCAACGTTAGCTAAGTCACTTAACCAATTCTTAACCATCCCAAGCAAATGTTAACAATAATAAGTGTAATAGTTTGAAATAGAGTAATATAATGCTAAATAACATAATCTAAACATATCCCAAAATCTAGAGTCACGAATATATGAGCATCCAGAGTGCTAAAGATAAAGTCTGAACAAATACAACTGTTTGATTCTAAATAAACAACAATGATGGAAAGGGAGGGGACTTCACGGCTGTAGACGTCGTGCAACTATACCTCAAGTCTCTACAAGTAACTGAATCCGAGCAATCACGCTATGCGCCACTGGGATCAACTCCTGTATCTACACAAGAAATGCAGAGTGTAGTATGAGTACAACTGACCCCATGTACTCTATAAGTGCTGAGCCTAACCTCACTGAAGTAGTGACGAGGCTATGGCAAGTAACTTACAAATGACCTGTACGAAAGAATAATAATAACAGGAAAACATAGATAGAAATAAAGCAATTAACTCAGGATAACAGATATGAAATTTTAACTACCAGAGAGCCCGGAATAACAAAAAAAACTCAAGTCTCCTATCACAATACCGAGAATAACTCAACAATCACAAACAATTACGACATTCCAATTTGTTGCGATGCACAACCTGATTCCACCATATCATCATCTATTCATATCATAATCTGTCCTTATTCTTTAATTTCATTTCATTACCTTCCAATTTCTATTGCGGCGTGCAACCCGATCACCAAACACTTTCAATCATGAGAGATGCTGAGGACACATGTTACCGGACCGGGCGGACGGCCAGCAGTACAACCAGCTAGGGCCGTGAGAGGCCGAGGTCGCAACAGAGGCCGAGATGCAACTCGTAGTGTAGCTAGAGCTGCACCTCTAGACCCATCAGTTGCTCCAGCTCAGGAGCAGATTCTAGATATGGTTGAGCCGGTAGGACCAGCTCAGGCACCAAGTGTGCTCATTATAATTCCAGGCCTTTAGGAGGATTTGGCCCAGATATTGACTGTATGCACTAGTCTTACCCAGGCAGTTTCATTTCCGGCCGCACCATCCACTTTTCAGGCCGGGGGAGGTGCTCAGACTCCCGCCGCCCGTACTTCGGAGTGGGTAGTTTAGGGACTTCAAACACCGGGGTTACTAGAAGCCCAGCCGGTTGCAGCAGCTCAGGCCCCGGTGGGTTCCCCTATGAGTGACGAGGAGTAGAAGAGAGTAGAGAGGTTTGCGAGGCTCAAGCCTCCATCATTCAGTGGGGCTGAGTCAGAGGATGCTCAGGACTTGTTGGATAGGTGCCAACGATTTTTTGCATAGCGGGTATTCTCGAGACTAGTGTGGTCTTATTTACTACTTTCCAGCTGTCGGGGGGAGCCTTCGGATTGTGGGAGGCCTATGAGCGGAGTAGGCCAGTCGGCGCTGCATGACTTACATGACACGAGTTCTCCGTTCTCTTCTTGGAGAAGTTATTATTTCACCGACCCGCAGGGAAGAGCTGCGTAGGCAGTTTGAGCAGCTACGCCAGGAGGGTATGTCCGTGATCCAGTATGTGATGAGATTTTCAGAGTTGGCTTATCACGAGATTTGGTTTGTTCCTACAGAGAGAGAGAGAGAGGATTAGGAGGTTCATTGATGGCCTCAACTATGAACTGCGCTTTGTTATGACTCAGGAGATTGCATCAGGTGCTAAGTTCGATGACGTAGTTGATATTGCTAGGTGGCTTGAGCAGGTTCTTAGTTAGAGAGGGAGGCCAAGAGGCCTCGTGGTTCGAGTGGTTTCAGCGGTGTTTCTTCTGGAGCGTAGTCGCACCACAACAAGGGTCGTCCTTATAGGCCCGCTCAGATGGCTCGTCCGGTTCATCATGGTGCATCAGTTAGCCATGGTTCCTATAGTGCTCGTTCAGGCCCGTCATCCTTCAATCCACTACTAACATAGAGTTCTGACCATGCTTCACCTTCCCTTCGAGTTATCAGGGTCAGCAACCCGTCAGGAGGGGTTGCTACGAGTGCGGGGATTTGAGCCATCTCAAGAGGGATTGCCCCATGTTATTGAGTAGGGCTCTAGAGCAGAGGTCCGAGGCTATGACTTCCGCACCAGTTACTTCATCACCCGCCCAGACAGCTCAAGGTGGGGCTCAGGCAGCTAGAGATCGCCCTAGAGGGGGAGGCCGATTATATGGCGGTCAGGCTTGATGCTATGTTTTCCCTGCTAGGCCAGAGTCCATTGCTTCAGATGTAGTGATTACTAGAATTGTCTCAGTATGCCACAGGGATGCTTCTATATTAGTTGACCCTGGTTCCACTTATTCGTATGTATCATGTTGATACCCAATTTTGCCCTCATATTTTTTCAAATAGTATATATATTTTCAAAATGTCAATTTTGCATCATTATTTGATTTACAATATTTATACAAGTAAATTCCATAATTTTCTGCAATTTTTAGATTTTTAAAATTAGTTTTCTTACATTTAAATTACTTAAACAACTTATCCCTTAAAATTATTTATGATGACTTAATCATCCAAATTTGTTTTTTATACCCACATACATGTTTTAAATATTTTTTTACTTCAGTTTACATAATTGCATTTAAATTGCTGAGCTATTTACCTAATTTTACAGTAATAACCTATATTCTACACATAATTGTATTCATTACATTATTTGTGCTAAAATATCATTCCTTATATTTTTACAATACTAAGCTATTATGTTTAAGTATTTTGCTGCATAAATAAATTTTTTTATCATTTATTAATCATTTTCTATAATTTATTTTTGATACATTTCGTGTATTTAAATTATAGCCCAGGTTTTAAGTCAATTTCGGACCAAAGTTGGCCCAAATCCTTTTCCCAACAACCCCCAGCCCAAGGAAAATGACCCTTTACTAAAACCCGATCGCGACCCATTTCAAACGACCCGTCCATTCAATTTTTTAATCCTGACCGTTGATCTCTCAAGATCAACAACCCTCGTTCATTCCCCCCTTTTTTAATTAACCCAACCCAGAAACCCTAACCCCATTTCCCATCTCCGCTGCCCTCAAATCCTCTCTACACTCTCTTCTCTGAGAAACCCTAGTCGCCGCTGCTTGTTTCCTCTCTAATTCCAACTTGGAGATGGAATCCGTCAATGATACACTTACCTTATTAATCTTCTCTCATAATTGGTCGTCCGTTTATGGTGTTACTTAGGTACTTGCCTATGTTTGAAAATTATCACTTCCGAGATGAGACTAGAATGACTCGAATCTTTGATTTTGGGTGTTATTCAGTCTATATAAACTCAACGAAAAGCGATTTGCACTCTTGGATTGATTTTCAGACGATTGAACCCTAATTAGGGTTTGAGACTCTCCATCTCCTTTACTGATTTTTATTTGCATGTGATATTTTCTTTCCATATTTGAACTTAATTGATTATTTTCCATGTTTGTTCTTTCAATTTTACTACTATATAAACTCCTCCCCTAATTCCCTTTGGACAGAACTGGAATCGCTTAACAACTACTACTATTCTCTCACTTTCACCTTATATATTATTTCTGCTCTCTTGATTGTAGTCGGCTGAAAGCCAAGGCCACCAGAATCTTCTCTATTGCCCTCTCAAATGCGAGCACTGCTCGGGGCTCACTGAAGCTCCTGTGAACTCTGACGCACTAGGACCCGGGGTTCTCATTGTTGTCTATACTTTTCTGTCACTGCTGAGACTCTGAGTTACTCATCACTCTTTTGCTTGATTATCTTCGCAACTGGTTAGCATTCTTGACCCTTTACAACCTTAATTATTATTCATCTACTTGTTCATGTATGTGTGTTATGTAAGCCAACACTATTTGAACTTTTAGAAAAGCATACTTTAAAGCTTCTTTGTTATTTGTGAACTCTCAGCATTGTATTGTTGTATGCTTTCTGTAATTCTATTGTCTCCATGATGTTCTGCAGTTTCATGTTCTCTAGTATCAAACTTGATAGGTTGGAACATGTGTAGTAGACCTTTACTCTACGTATTTGATTCAAGTAGTTTCTGTCCTTTTAAGTTTTCTTGAATGGTCATGCTCATGTTAGCTTTAACGTTATATCCTTTGCTTGTTATGAGTTCACATCCACACCTTGGATTTCTGGGATCCTTGTAGAAATTGTTTGCTAAAAATCTGCTTTAATGAATCTCCTTCTACTAATCTACTATTTCCAGCAAAGTAATTCTTGACTCTCCCATGTTATAGCATTGTCTTAATATATAGTCAAGCATGTTTGTCTACGATTTGTAACTCTGATGATTGTGTCCCTAGACCTGTCAATCATGCACTCTTAGCATTGCTTCTAAGATAGATACCAATGTGTAGTTTTCTCATGTGAGGTCGACTAGCATGAATTCCAATGTTTGTTTGTCCTGTTAACATGTTCTTTTACCTATTATGAGTTCTGTAGAATCTTTGTGCTATGGTTCATGTCCCTCTGATAAGTTAAGTGTTTGGTTTGTCGAATTGTGCCCACTAGCATGTTGTTATATTGTTTGCAACCACATTCTCATTAGGTTCTCATGTTAAAACTTTCATATAAGGATTGTACTCTGCATGCTGCTTGTTCATGATTCTGTTATACTATTAGCTAAGGGTCTTTAGGTTGTTTCTGGATCATGCTTTACTTTGAAACTTTTTGAAATGGTTTATTGTCCTATGATGCTCAACCTTGTTAATATCAAACTCTGTTTCTGGAATTACAAATATAGGTTTGCCTCATAGGTGTCTTATGTGCCTTTCTATTTAGTATGATCCTATTTATATGTCTTGGCTAGAACTGTTGATGGTTACAGCTATAAGAATTGAGTGTTTAAGTTGAGTATTGTGTTACTTGCATAGGTAAATTTGGAATCCGTTTGGGTGAGTAAGACATTCATTGGGCCTGGAGATGGGCCATGTGTGTTGTTGGACCTGGGGTAATAGATTCAGGTGCACTCTAAATGTCTTGTGAGCCTGTGGCTTGGGCCTGCTGTTTTTCCGGAGAGTAAGACTATTGAAGGCCTGGGATATCCATGGGTTACTTTTGTACTGGGCCTGTAACTGCTTTAGAGATCTTATATTCATTTCAGCCTATGTTTTTTGTTATTATCAAGACTTTATTCTTGGGCTTGTAATAATTTGTAAACAAACAATAGGGGTGCTAGTGAAAAGGGGTTGGGAAATTCTAATATTTGCATAAAGAGGTAGAAAGCATGCCTATAGGATCTATATGATCTATTCGCTCTTTGCTTTACATGTTTGTAACTTCATGAGTAGAAAGCCTGCCTATGGGAATCACACGCACACACACCACTTAACTTGCCAACGCATGCTATTTCAAGTGACTGCTGTACCAGTTTCCATTACTGTGTTTTCTTAAATAACATAACTATAGGGCGTAGCAATACAATATTCTACTTACCTAGGTGCCATGCCTGTAGGACTTCGAATGATTAATCTATCGGTTGCCTCAATTATCATGGTACTGCTCATAGGTTTAATAATCAATCAACTGCCCATATAATTTGTATTGCTCATCTAGATAGCATGCCTATAGGGATAAAACTATATAAAATCAATGTCAATCGCCAACTATTAGATATCATTCTTCCAGGACATTGTCACGTGCCTAAGAAATTTGTCTAAAATCAGCGTTGGCCGTTTCACTGCCTTTTGCGAACAATCTAGAAAACATGCCTATAGGCTTGCAATCTACAAATACGTTGCCTCTATATTGCTAAAATCAGAATCACTTAGAAACCATGTGTATAGGATTTATAACTATTTAATCTGTCCGTACTTTAGCCCAAAAATGCAGCATTACCTGTTTGATACTGGAATCATATAAAGATTATGCCTATAGGACCAAAGGACTCTAAGTCTTAAGTTTGAAATGTTCTACTGCTTGATCTAAAAATCAGTATGCGTGCTTCTTTGCTTATGTGTGGAGACTAACGTGAGCCACTCTTTGCTATTATGAGCAGTCCTATTTGTTTTGTATGCGCGATTAGCTTTATCATTTTTGAGCAGCCTAAGTAAGTCTAGAACCACCCAAATAGAGGTTCAAAGCCTCATGGACCATAGGAATGGGACGGGAAGTGCACGCATAGGGTACGACTTAGAATTGAATTAGAACACTTTAGGTAAATAACTTCAACATAGCAATCGGGTAGTGGGAGATGTTAGTCTGTATCCGCTGAATAATATAAATAACTCATATCTAAAAGGAGTTGCAAAGTAATATTTATGTTGCACGGGGTTATCCTTTAGGCTAAAAAACTTAGGACCCCCCTCCTTTATATACTTATTATTCTCACTTAGTCATTTAATGTAGACCATTGTAGTCGCATCCTTGTAATCATTAATCATTTGTACCAATTCTTACTGTGCTATAATGAGATTCTTCGACTTTTATATTTCTTTATTTATTTGATCACTTAGCCTAATTTACATAGTTTTAAGTTCGGCCCGGACCCACAGTTGTGGACCTCGAAGTGTGCCTAACACCTTCTCATTGAGGTAATTTGAGCCCTTACCCGATCTTTGGTGGCGTTGACTAGTCAAACAGAGTTATTTGCATAATAGGTGCCCTAATGCACCTTAAAACCTTTAGGTGGCGACTTTTCTCTCTTTTACCCATTTAAAAGAGTTGTCACATGTCGAAGCCCACTCTCGCGAGAAAGAAAAGGGGCGCGACAGCATGGTGACTCTGCTGGGGACTATACTTAGGCTCTTACCGTAATGAACTTGGCTTATGTGGATTACTTTCTTTGTTGCATGCACATCCCTTCCCTTCTTCACCTTTATTTGTTTAAATTTTCTATGACATGCACATCCCTTCCCCTATTCACCTTTATTTTAAATCTGCTATGACATGCACGTCCCTTCCCCTATTTACCTTTATTTACTATGACCGCCCTTCATCTCTTTTTATCTTGTCTAAGACTGCTATATCACGCCTTTACCATTCCTACTTCCTTACCTGCTTTATTACATTTCCGCATATATTTTTACGAACTAAACTAACTCCTTCCTTTTGTCTTTCTTCTATATTCTTTCCATGTTTACCTTTGCTATATTATTTACTGCTTTTACATATCTTGCGAATACTTGACAATGTGTTATTATTTCTGCATAAAGCATGCTCCACATCATACTCCACTTGCACTAACTATCAACATAGCGGCACTTGATGAGTGTCCGTGCTCTTTCGAAAATTACACTTTTAAATCGGAAAGGCTTATTTACGGTAGACTAGTCGATCGGTGGTGCAATCGACGGTTCATTGCCTTTCCTTCTCAAGTTGTCCACTTGGGAGTACCAGTCTAGATCATTCTAGAAACCCCACTCCAACTTGAAATGTACATGCATCATGCAAAACCTAGTACGGGTTGGAATGTTATTAACGTAACAACCCACTAAGATAAACCTTGTCCAAATTCCGACGGGATTTCCACAATCCCAATGGACACTATCATATTATGTGCATTACCTGGAGAAAATATGTGTTACACCCCATATTTGCGTACGTGAAAGTACGCCATATGTAAATTGATAAAAGCTCGAAAATGAGATGTTACATCCCGCATTTTCATATGTTAAAGTTTCATCGTAAGTTAATTGACGTAAGTTCGAGAATGAGATTATTTTAAGATTATAAGCATTATGCTATTTCAAACAAGTGATGAGTAAATTCGTGAAGGTGAGAGGGTAAGCAAATCGAGGAAAATGAATTTTCTTGAAGTTTGATATTTTGAGGTAAAATACGGTCCAAGCTATAGTACCCCGTATTCATGGACTAGTGCCATATAAGGTACCACATGTCATAATAGTAAGGTGTATAAAATGTGTTAAAAGTGAGTAATATTTTGAGTAACTTGAGATAATTCTTGATTATGTGGATAATTGGGTAATTATTGATTTGAGTGGGAAGTTAACAAACTAATTAGAAGTTGTGGATAATTATTTAAGTTTAGATTTGGATAATTACTAAGGGGGGCAACTATCCACGTGGGGGTATGAAAGTGTGGCAGCAAAATTGTCAACTAATCTTATGCCTAAGGAGGTGGTGGCACAAAATAAATCAAGCATGGGTATTAGGCTCATCGCTGCTGGACCAAATATTGTGAATAAATACATTTTCCAATGATGGAAGTTTGATGCGTGAATTTAGGTATCAAAAAGGACTCCAGCAATGCTAATGATTCTTCCAAGTCAAAGTTAGAAGGAATCTTGCAATCAAAACCAGATCCACCAGTGTCCAAGAATGCAAGTAAAGATGCAACAACCATCAAACCAGCTCTGACTTCAAATAAGTTAGCTGCAAAAGTGCTGCATCTTCGCATGAAAGGGTTGCATGATGAAGCATACAAACTTTCGATTCGGGACGTGTGTTAGAGGGATTGTCAAGAGAATCGGCTCAGGTATGTTAAGGCTATCCCTTCTTTCCTTTTGGCATGGTCCAAATGATACGAATGAAATGAGAAAAGTACGCAACTTTCATAAATAACTCTATTCATAGAAATACTAGGGGTGTCTATATTCTTGATTCCCCATGTGTCTTATTATTCTATCATCTGTTCATGGGTCTCAGAAAATACATAAGTTGATAAAGTTTATTTTATGATATTAATTAAAGGCATAATGGTGCATTTCATTCATTTATACATGTACATTGACCCATGACCAGATGGCGTTATATACGCATATATTATATATATATGGGATATGGGAAAAGGTTACGGCGTTATATATGCACCACCACCTGATCAGCTGGTATACGTTGATAATTTGCCCACAGTGGCTGAGATGATAAGTCGGGATACCCTCCGAGGCTTGATGATGTTATGTACGCATATACCTATGCATGGTATGACATTTATATGCATATGTATGGTATTATAAATATTAATTATTCACAGAGTTATTCAGACTTACATGTTGAGTCTTTTACTCCATGTTTCTCTCATGTCTATTATTACCGATTTTCATTCCTTACATACTCGGTAAATTATTTGTACTGACGTCCATTTTGCTTGGGGATACTGCGTTTCATGCCCGCAGGTCCTGATAGACAGGTTGAGAGTCCTCCAAGTAGTCTATCAGCTCTACGAAAAGGGTTGGTGTGCTCCATTTGCTCCGGAGTTGCTATTTGGTCAGTATGATTAGGACATGTATTGATTGGTATGGCGGGGCTCTGTCCCAACCTTTATGACAATTATGTATTCTTAGAGGCTTGTAGACAAATGTCACGTATAAGAAAGATTGTATGGCCTTGTCGGCCTGTGTTTTGAGTTTACAAATGATCATGTTGGCCTTATAGGCCCGTATGTCGCGTGTATAAGTTTTTATATCAGGTTGGGTCATCCTTTATTGAGTATTCCCTTATGTTTACTATGGTTACCTCATGACGCCCCTTCTGGCCCACTTACATATGATGATGTAATAAGAAAGATATGTTACGTTGGTACTCGGTTGAGTAAGGTACCTGGTGCCCGTCGCGGCCCATCAGTTTGGGTTGTGATAATATGCCAACGTGTTGATCATTATTGCATAAGTAGTCAAATCTGGAGGGGGAAAGGGTTAACCTTTGTTTGCTTGCAGAAAAATGAAACATGAAGTCCCAGGTTTGGTATGGTCCAAAACATCCCACCATTGCTATTTGACTAGTGGAAAGACCTTTCACCTTCCGACAAGAATCATGTGAGAAGAGTATTGGGCGACCTGCCATCCTTGCTAAACATTTGACCAAATAGGGCATTGATTGATGCCGCTACCATGTTCTGGGATGAGAAAAGAGCCGTTTTTCCATTTGGAAATATAGAAATGACTCCCCTCCTAGAGGAAATAGGAGGCTTTGCCAAGATACCATGTGATAGTCCGGGATTACTGGTACCAGAGAATCGCACTCCTCACGGTTTTCTAAAGATGTTGGGTTTTAAGAAAAATGATGAGCTGATCTGTTTAAAGAAGTCATACATCCCTTTTGAATTTGTTTATGAGCGTTATGGGCATAGCAAGTCATATTGTCTTCATCATGAGGAACTTGCCATTACTTTCTTGGGTTGGACGCACTGCCAGGTTTATGTGTTCTTTGTCTGCTTCTTGGGGTTGTTGATATTCTCAACGAAAGGGGGAAGGGTTCATACTCGCTTAGCTATGGTCGCCAGGACTTTGATGGAAGGATCGAAAGACAAACTTATACCATCATTCCTATGATCTTAGCTGAGATGTACCGCGCTCTAGATCGGTGCAAGCAGGGATTAGGAAACTTTGAGGGTTGTAATTTGCTACTACAAGTCTGGCTGCTGGAGCACTTTCAAAGAGGAGAGTATCGTCAAGAACTTCTGCGGTGGCCATTGAATGACTACATAGCTTACTACCACCCAAAGAAAATGAAGTTTATCTCAGACAGGTTTGCACAACCTGGAAATGTTGTAAGTTGGGTACGTTTCTTCAGCAACCTCACGGACTAACATGTACAGTGGATGTTTGAATGGTTTTCGAGCAGTGAGTTCATGATCAAGTCAAGAGGGACTACTCATCTGGTACTGATTGGGTTGCGAGGCATCTATCCTTATGCTCCTATAAGGGTAATGAGGCAAACAGGGAGAAAACAGGTCATACCTCAGGTTTCCAACATGGTCCAGTACAAGGCAGATTTCAAAGGAGACGTTATTCCATTCAAGTTCGAGGCATAACATATGTGGAACCAAAAGGTCATTGTGAAAAAAGAAACCATTGAGCCAGACAGGTATCACGCCGGTCATATGCACTACTATCTATCATGGTTGGAGGATGACATAGCAGGAGACATCCAGCCGGGAGTCAATTTGACGGATAGGGTCATAGATGAAGTAGCTGAAGCACAGGTTAAGTATAGAAGGTTATGCAAAAAAGGGTGTTCGAGTCTGAAGCTAAATATATGGAACAACACAAAGTAAACATAGAAGTGATAGAGGAATGGAAGGGTATTGCCACTAAGTCAATGGAAAGATTGGAATACTTGGAACAATGATTGATGGAGCTCGAGGGAAAGATGACAAAGAGACTCTCAGATTGTCAAGGCCCGGATGGCAGTGAAGGAGGACATCTAGCAAAAGCCTACTTACTGTTGGATATGCGCGATCTGGGAAACCTGATTGATGGGGTCAAAAGAGCTAAGTACGGAGAAGGTCCTTCAGGTACCAAGTAGACTAGGAAATGATGTTCTTTATAGCTTTATAGCTTAGCTTTAGATTTCGATTATACTAAGGCTAAATGCAATTAGTAATTTTTATTATTGTCGATTTAGTAAAGGTTTGACTCATTTTTGGCATTATTGAAATGACACAAATGTTGGCATCAACTTTTCTCCAAGTCTACGTATCGCTTAGGCCTACCTCGAGCACAATGAGGTCCCTAAATTAGGACGCGAATTATTGCCTGACTTTGTGAAACATGTTTAATACCGCAAACATTCTTTCAATATCCCTTACTAACTTGGTTACCTTTTTGCTTTTTCTTTCTTTTGATTATTCCCACTCCCCAAGGTTGGTTCGTGCATACTGGCATCATCCGCATATCACACTAGATCCAGAGGTCCTCCACCTCCTCCTCCACCAAGCAATCCTAAAGGCAAAAACAAAGGAAAAGGGAAAATAGATGATTTGATTGGTATCAGAAAAGACAACGCCGTCATGGCAGAATACATTGAAACTTCAGATGGACGAAGTACTCTTGCACAGAATGAGTTGGTCTTACGTCTGGAACAGAAAATCTCGGAACTACAAGGTGAGCTTGAGCAGTTTCAAAATTTGGCAAACCTCTCCCTCACTCTCAGTATCCCCGACATCAACCAGCAAAATCCGACTACCTAGAACCAAACACCACCGCAAAACACATAAAACCAAAACCCACCACCCAATCCTCCTATGCCACACCAGTATCCTGCACCTCCCCAGAACCTTAACCCGCCACCAGTACCAACCCCTCAACAACACAACCACCATCCAACTCAATACCCACAAACCACTACTTATCACACTCCCTAGAATGCGCCACAACCTACTCCCGATCCCCAAAACTCAACCAATGCCCACCCTTATACCCAAGTGCCGGGAATCCATCAAAGCAATTCGATATATGTGGAAACTTTACTCCACACCCCGCAGAAAATCCTATATATACCTGAATCAACTAAGAAGGACCTGCTTATTAAAAACATGGCGGAGGAACTCAAGAAGCTCCCTGGTAGAGTTCAAAATATTGAAGTCGGTAAAGGCGTTGAAGGTCTAAACTTTGAGGACCTATGTATTCAGTCGGATGTGGAATTGCCAGAGAGTTACAAACCTCCCACGTTCGAAATATTCAACGGGACTGGTGATCCGAAAGTGCATTTGAGAACATACTATGAAAAGCTTGTAGGAGTAGGCAAAAATGAACAAATTCGTATGAAGATGTTCATGCGAAGCCTCACAGGAGATGCTTTGTCTTGGTACATCAGTCAAGACCCGAAGAAGTGGGTTAGTTGGGTAAGCATGGCATCAAACTTCATGGACAGATTCAGATTCAACACGAAAAATGCGCCAGACACTTTCTACATTCAAAACCTCAAGAAGAAGCCAACAGAAACCTTCCGCTAGTATGCTACTCATTGGAGATCAGAAGCTGCGAAAGTAAGGCCAGCCCTTGAAGAAGAACAAATGAATAAGTTCTTTGTCAGAGCTCAAGACCTGCAGTATTATAAAAGGTTGATGGTTATTAAAAATCACAAATTCTCTGACATCATCAAGCTAGGAAAAAGAATAGAAGAAGGGGTTAAGAGTGGGATGCTAACCAACTTCAAGGAGCTGCAGGCCATGAACAAAGCTTTGCAATCGGGAGGTATTTCAAAAAAGAAAGAAGTAGGTGCCGTCATGGTAGCCCAGGGTCCTAAGTCTCCTCTCACATACCAAACACCTCCACCCACATACCAACCCTCACCCCCCAGATACCAACAACTTGCTACCACCTATCATGTCTATAATACTCAACCCGCATATTACCATTCTCCACCACCCGCCCGCCAAAACTACCAAAAACCAAGACCAAATATTGACCGAAGACCACCTAGACAATACACCCCAATTGCCAAACCCATAGACCAATTGTACGGGAGGCTGAAGGCTGCTGGTTATGTCACTCCCATTCCTGTCGTTGCTATGGATAATTCTTCCTAGTGGATCAACCCCAACAAGACACGTGCCTATCATTCAGGCATGAAGGGTCATACCATTGATGAGTCCGCACATTGAAAGATATAATTCATACATTGATCGACACTAAGGTCATACAAGCAAAGGAAGATGCACAAAATATTCGTAACAATCCTCTCCCAGATCATAGAGGTAAGGGAGTGAATGTGATAGAGATAGATGAAGAATGGGACTCGGAGGGGTCAATATGAATCATTCGAGAGGGAGATGCTCCTAAAACATCTCCAGTCACCCTCATGCCAGTTGTGGTCCAAACCCAGGCGCCGTTTGAAGTTGAGTTATCTACACCCTTCACCGTGATGGTAGCTCCCACGCCACCCTACCAGTCTGATGCCATCCCATGGGATTATGTTGCGGAAGCAAGGAGAAAAGGAAATGAAAAAATAGAGGAAACAGGGGTAGCACAAGGTATGACTAGAACTGGCGGAGTTTACACCCCTGAGAACCCGGGAGGAATAAGCAAGGAAGCCGCATCTAAGCCGCCTATTGTCGAGACTGGCATTAATGATCTTTGGATGAAGGTGCAAGAAAAAGAGTACTCTATTGTTGACCACTTGAATAAAATTCCCGCTCAGATATCCATATTGTCACTGCTGCAAAACTCAGACACATACAGGAATGCTTTGATGAAGGTGTTGAGTGAAGCTTATGTACCTACCAACATCACTAGTGGGGAGATGGCTAGCATGGTAGGACAGGTATTTGAGAGTCATAGAATCACCTTTCATGAAGATGAATTACCACCAAAAGGATTGAGTCACAATAGGGAACTACACATCATAGTGCGATTTGAGGATAAGTTCATCGCCAGGGTCCTGATAGACTGGGGTTCAAGTCTCAACATATGCCCACTGACTACTCTAAAGAGATTAGGTAAAGGCCTGCATGATATACGGATGGGAAGCATGAATGTGAAAGAATTTTATGGATCTCAGAGAGCTACCATTGGAGAGATCAACCTCAGTCTACAGATGGGCCCGACTTGGTTTGATATCGAGTTTCAGGTGCTGGATATATCTGCTACTTACAACCTATTATTGGGACGACCATGGATACATGCTGCTGGTGCAGTGGCTTCAACCCTACATCAGGCTGTGAAATTTGAGTGGAATCATCAGGAGATAATCATTCATGGAGATGGAAGTAACCCCATCTACACCAATCAGACTATTCTAGTCATCGAAAATAGAAAGAAACTGGGTGGAGAAACATACCATCGCATTGAGTGAGTCAACGCAATTGAAAAGGACCGATGGTGGAGCAACAAGATATAAAGCATACTGCTATGGACAGGGTATGAACTCGGCAAGGGTCTCGGCAAAAATCTCCAAGGGATCACCAAACACGTACAACCATAGCGTGATGGCACGACTTTTGGACTTGAATATGAATACACATGGCGGGAGTACCAGGATTGGTCACCTATATGGAGTGGTCCTTATTATCCACTGGAACAATTAGTACCACCTCTGCACCAAACATTCCATCAAGCTGACATGATGTGGGGATCCGAGGAAGATTAAGTTTTAGCGGGCACGAGGAAGCTGTTTCTAGACGAAGAGGATATGGACTGCAGTGCAATAGTTTAGGAGGAGGAGAAGGAGGAGGAGGAAGACCTTACTATTCAGACCATGGAGAAAGGAGTTCTTCTCAAGAACTGGACTGCTGCACCATCACGGGCCCGTCGAGTTCCTAGGTAGCCTGGCAAATTAGCATGGATTACTTTAAATTTTGAGCATTTGAGACATTTTCAGTATTTTGTCTTGAAATAATTGCTCGAGTCATCGAGCCGTACTTGTTGATATTTTAAGATTTTATTAATGCATTACTGCTTTTCATATTTATTATTATTCTTTATATTTTCTTTTTCAGCATTATTGTTACTTATCCCGATGAACCTATGACTGTGACATGTAATGAGGCAACGCGACATACGGATAGTGATTCAGAGGATCTGAAAGATGATATAATACCTAAGGAAATCATTAGAGAAGTGGAAAGCTTTGAAAACAAACCAAAGTCTAATTTGGAGGAAACTGAGACCGTTAACTTAGGGGATTCCAAAATGGTCAAGGAAACACGTATAAGCATTCATCTATCACCGTCAAAGAAGGAAGAGTACATCAGATTCCTAAAAGAATATAAAGATATATTTGCCTGGTCCTACGATGGTATGATTGGTTTGAGCACATCAATAGTGGCTCACAAGCTATCCACTAATCCCATGTGTCCACCGGTAAAGCAGAAGCTCAGAAAGTTCAAGCCGGATATGAGTTTGAAGATAAAATAAGAGGTCACCAAGAAAATCAAAGCCAAGGTTCTCCGAGTGGTCGAATATCCGACTTGGTTGGCTAACATTGTGCTAGTTCCAAAGAAATATGGGAAAGTTAGAGTATGTGTTGACTATCGAGATATGAACAAAGCAAGTCCCAAAGATGATTTTCCACTACCCAACATACACATACTGATTGACAACTGTGCCAAGCATGAGCTCCAATACTTTGTGGATTGCTTCGCAGGATACCATCTGATCTAGATGGACGAAGAGGATGTCGAAAAAATAACCTTCATTACACCATAGGGGATATACTGTTACAAAGTGATGTTGTTTGGTCTAAAGAACGCTGGGGCCATCTACATGAGAGCCATGACAACCATCTTCCATGACATGATACACAAAGAAATAGAGGTGTACATTGATGACGTTATCATCAAATCTAAAAGGAATTCAGATCATATAGCAGACTTGAAAAAGTTTTTCGACCAGCTTTGAAAATACAATTTGAAGTTGAATCCTGCAAAATGTGCCTTCGGAGTCCCTGCAGGAAAATTGTTAGGATTCATCGTTAGTCTCCGAGGGATTGAGTTGGACCCATCAAAGGTCAAAGCTATCCAAGGCCTACCACCTTCGAAGAATAAGAAAGATGTGATGAGCTTTTTAGGGCATCTCAATTACATCAGCCGCTTCACAGCAGAGTCAACTGTGATATGTGAGTAAATCTTTAGGATGCTGAGCAAAGATGATGCAACAAGTTGGACTGAAGAATGCCAGAAAGTCTTCGACAAATTCAAGGAGTGTTTATCTAAACCACCTGTTCTGGTCCTACCAGAACCAAGAAGGCCTCTGCTGCTTTATTTGTCCGTATTGGAGATTGCTTTCGGTTGTGTTTTAGGACAACATGATGAAACTGGAAGAAAGGAGCAGACGATATATTATCTGAGCAAGAAATTCACACCTTAGGAAGCCCGGTATTCTTTGCTGGAACGCACTTGCTGTGCTTTGACGTGGATAGCTCAGAAGTTGAGGCATTACTTTTGTGCATACACTATATATCTCATATCAGGGATGGATCCGCTAAAGTACATCTTCCAGAAATCCATGCCTACGGGCAAGTTAGTAAAATGGAAAATATTGTTGAGCGAATTCGACATCGTCTATGTAACTCAGAAGGCAGTCAAAAGGCAAGCATTGGTAGATCATCTAGCAGAAAATCCCGTAGACGGATTATACAAACCATTGGAAACGTATTTTCCCGATGAGGAGGTCTCATTTGTAGGAGAAGATATCACCAAGGCATATGATGGTTAGAGAATATTCTTCGACAGAGTGGCAAACTTCAAAAGAGTGGGTATCGGGGCTGTCTTAGTATCAGAAACCGGCCAACACTATCTGGTATCCGCAAAACTCAAGCTTTCATGAACCAATAATATGGCAGAATATGAGGCTTGCATTTTGAGGCTTAGGTTAGCCATTGACATGAATGTTCAGGAGCTGCTGGTAATCGAAGATTCAAATCTTTTGGTGCACCAGGTTCTAGGGGAATGGGCTACGAAGAACACCAAAATATTTCCATATTTGCAGTGCGTACAAGAGCTAATCAAGAGGTTCACAAAGATAGAATTCAAACATGTTCCGAGGATTCAGAATGAGTTTGCAGATGCGTTAGCTACTTTGTCATCCATGATATAGCACCCGAACAAGAATTTCATTGATTCTATCCCAATAGGGATTCAGAAATAGCCCGCTTACTGTGCTTATGTTGAAGAAGAGATTGACGAAAATCCATAGTTCCACGACATCAAGAAGTACTTGGAAAAGGGAGAATACCCAGATACTGCTACCCATACTCAGAAGCGCATGCTTCGAAGATTAGCCAACCATTTATTTCAAAGCGGGGGAATTCTATATAGAAGGACTCCTGACCTGGGGTTACTACGGTGTATCGATGCCAAGGAGGCATCTAGATTTCTCGAGGAAATACATGCCGGAACTTGTGGACCGCACATGAATGGTTTTATGTTAGCCAAGAAGATACTAAGAGCAGGGTATTTCTAGATGACTATGGAAACAGACTACATCAAGTATATTCAGAAGTGTCACCAATGCCAGATACATGCTGACTTGATACGAGTACCACCCAATGAACTCAATGCAACAAGTTCATCCTGGCCTTTCTCTACTTGGGGTATGGATGTCATCGGCCCAATCGAGCCCGCTGCTTCAAATAGGCATAGGTTCATTCTGGTGGCCATAGACTGCTTCACAAAATGGGTTGAAGCTGCGTCTTATAAAGCGGTAACTAAGAAGGTTGTAGCGGATTTTGTTTGGGACTGCATTGTTTGTCGATTCAAAGTACCAGATTCAATCATTACCGACAACGCCGCCCATTTAAATAGCAATTTGATGAAAGCCATGTGTGAAACATTCAATATCAAGCATAGGAATTCCACAGCATATAGGCCACAAATGAACTGAGCCGTAGAAGCCGCCAACAAGAACATCAAGAAGATATTGAGGAAAATGGTGGATAATTATAAACAATGGCACGAGAAGCTTCCATTTGCTTTGCTTGGATATCGTACCACAGTTCGCACATCAACTAGGGCAACTCCCTACCTATTGGATTATGGTATTGAAGTTGTTATTCCTGCAGAAGTAGAATACCCTTCTCTAAGAATTATACAAGAAGCTGAGCTCAGCGATGCATAATGGATACGAAGCCGATATGAACAACTAGCTCTCATTAACGGGAAAAGAATGAATGCAGTATGTTCAACTATACCAAAACGGAATGGCAAGAGCTTTCAACAAAAGGGCCAGGCCAAGGCAATTCACACTGGGGCAATTAGTGCTAAAGCGAATCTTCCCGCATCAGGATGAAGCCAAGGGGAATTTCTCACCCAATTGGCAAGGTGCCTACATGGTTCATCAAGTACTAACAGGAGGAGAACTTATACTTGCAGAAATGGATGGAGAGATTTGGCTGAAACCTATCAATTCAGACGTGGTCAAGTGATACTATGTTTAAGATTGTTTGCATTTTTCATTTGATGTAACTGAACTACGCTTGACCTGATTTTTGTTTAAGAGGGGATACATAGACAGCCCTGTGGGTTCGATCACATCCTACTAAAATCTTCATTTCCCCCATGATCAGAAACTGGGGAAAGATTTTGAGTTTGTCCGACTTCATCATGTATAGAACAACCAAGGAATGTGTTGCCGGAAGTATACATTTAAACTGGGGCAGAATTTTGAGGAGGACCCTCAAAATTCTAAAGCAAAGAGGTTGTAATGTCTTTAAATATGTCGCAGTCACCGGTTCATCTAAATTATTTGATCTCATGCATTATCATATATTTCAAAACAACTATGCTTTTGCAAATAATTTTATCAAGTGCATACATGTTTTTTGAAAACTTTGTTTCTATGGCAGCCAGATGTTACCCAGAGTAACTCAAGCAGGACCTCAAGACAAGAGTAAAGGCTAAGCAAGGAATCAAGAGCATGAACCAATCGTTCCCCCAAAAACTCACAATTGCTCTTTGGATGCAGGCACAATAAACACAACAGGTATATTCGCAAATAGATACACACACTAAAATCACTATCTTCATAATGACAAAGTTACCAAACGCAAACACATCGAGCTAAGAAATACTTCACTCTCTTACAACTGTCCTTTGCTTTTCTTGCATAAGGCTAAGCATTCCCTTTCTTTGCATGAGACTAAGCACTGTTTCCATTTCCTGCATGAGGTTAAGCATTGCCTCCGTAATTACAAAAGGCTAAGCACTACCTTTCTTTGCATGAGACTAAGTATTGTCTCCATTTCTCGCATGAGGCTAAGCATTGCCTCCGTAATTGCATAAGGCTAAGCACTACCTTTCATTGCATAAGGCTAAGCACTGCCTTCCTTTGCATGAGACTAAGCATTGTCTCCATTCCCTGCATGAGGCTAAGCATTGCCTCAGTAATTGCATAAGGCTAAGCATTTCCTTTCTTTGCATGAGACTAAGCACTATCTCCATTTCTTGCATGAGGGTAAACATTGCCTCCATAATTGCATAAGGCTAAGCATTGCCTTTCTTTGCATGAGACTAAGCACTGTCTCCATTTATTGCATGAAGCTAAGCATTGCCTCCGTAATTGCTTAAGTTTAAGCACTGCCTTTCCTTGCATGCGACTAAGAACTGTTTCCAATTCTTACATGAGGCTAAGCATTGCCTCCATAATTGCATAAGGCTAAGCACTGTCTTTTCTTTGCATGAGACTAAGCACTGTCTCCCCTCCTTTGCATGAGACTAAGCATTGTATCTATTACTTGCATGAGGCTAAGCATTGCCTTTCCTTGTCAAATACTAGGCATTGTCTCCTTTCCTTACATGAGACTAAACACCATCTCTGCTAAACTACATAAGGCTAAGCACTACCCCCCTTTATTCGCATAGGGCTAAGCATTGCCCTCATCTCATATAAGACTAAGCCTTATCTTGTATCATCCTCGCATAAAACTAAGCATCATATCTTTGCATTCGTATGCTGAAATATCGCTATTCTTTTCCGAAGGCGTCATAGTCCGAAGGCACCATCCTCATAGCCGGGAGACACCATTCCATGGCCTGAGGATCTCTCGAAACTGCACATCATAATTCAAAGGTGTCATAGTCCAGATGCATCATCCTCAATGCCTGAGGACACCATTTCATGGCCTGCGAATCCCTTATCATACGCTTCATGGCCCAGGAAGTCATTGTCTAAGGACATCATCCTCATCATCCAAAGACAACCTTCGTGGTCCAAAGGGAATTTGCATCATGCTTAAATTATCGCAATGACCCATATATGTTCGCATGCACTATGTTTTAAGTTTTGCAGGTAATTCGAGAGATAACTGTTCTACAAACGGGAGAAATCTTCGCTCTAGTTTCCGTTCACAACATTCACATCCTTTTACTACCTCGACCGTAACCAACTACCAATAATTGACTACCTTTTACTCCATGACCGTTCGAATATCTGCCTCATACACCCATTACTTACAACACTATCCTGCCCAAAAGAACCTCTTCGAAACATACGACCATTCTTATAACAACTACAGCGGTTTTGTTCGTCGTTGGATCCAGAACTACACACGGCCTGATTCCCGTAACACCAGGGATATGTTGGCAACTCAGGAACCAGAGTTCGACCCCTATTTTTCAATCATATCATTCCCCATTAGTCGTCCATTTATGGTGTTACTTAGGTACTTGACTATGTTTGGCATGTATCACTTCCGAGATAAGACTAGAATGGCTCGAATCTTTGATTTTGGGCATTATTCAGTCTATATACACTCAACGAAGAGCGATTTGCACTCTTGGATTGATTTTCAGACGATTGAACCCTAATTAGGGTTTGAGACTCTCGATCTCCTTTACTGATTTTGATTTGCATGTGATATTTTCTTTCCTTATTTGCACTTAATTGATTATTTTCCGTGTTTATTCTTTCAATTTTACTACTATATAAACCCCTCCGCTAATTCCCTTTGGACAAAACTGGAATCGCTTAACAACTACTACTATTCTCTCACTTTAACCTTATATATTATTTCTGCTCTCTTGATTGTGGCCGGCTAAAATCCAAGGCCACCAGAATCTTCTCTATTGCCCCCTCTAGTGCGAGCACTGCTCGGGGCTTACTGAAGCTCCTGTGAACTCCGACACACTAGGACCTAGGGTTCTCATTTTTGTCTTTACTTTGCTGTCACTACTGAGATTCTGAGTTACTCACTCTTTTGCTCGATTATCTTCGCAATTGGTTAGCATTCTTGACCCTTTACAGCCTTAATTATTATTCCCCTACTTGTTCATGTTTGTGTGTTATGTACGCCAACACTGTTTGAACTTTTAGACAAGTATGCCTTAAAGCGTCTTTGTTATTTGTGAACTATCAGCATTGTATTGTTGTATGCTTTCTGTAATTCTATTATCTCCATGATATTTTGCAGTTTCATGTTCTCTAGTATCGAACTTGATAGGTTGGAACATGTGTAGTAGACCTTCACTCTACGTATTTGATTCAAGTAGAGTCTGTCCTTTTAAGTTTTACTTGAATGGTCATGTTCATGTTAGCCTTAACATCATGTCCTTTGATTGTTATGAGTTCACATCCACACCTTGGATTTCTGGCATCCTTGTAGAAATTGTTTGCTAAAAATCTTCTTTAATGAATCTCCTTCTACTAATCTACTATTTCCTACAAAGTAATTCTTGACTGTCCCATGTTGCTATTTGTAACTCTGATGATTGTGTCCCTTGACCTGTCAATCCTGCATTCTTAGCATTGCTTCTAGGATAGATACGAATATGTAGTTCTCTCATGTGAGGTCGACTGGCATGAATTCCAATGTTTGTTTGTCCTGTTAACATGTTCTTTTACCTATTATGAGTTCTGTAGAATCTTTTTGCTATGGTTAATGTCCCTCTGATAAGTTAAGTGTTTGGTTTGTCGAATTGTGCCCACTAGCATGTTGTTATGTTGTTTGCAACCACATTATCATTAGGTTCTCTGCCTGCTGCTTGTTCATGATTCTGTTATACTATTAGCTAAGGGTCTTTAGGTTGTTGCTGGATCATGCTTTACTTTGAAAGTCTTTGAAATGGTTTATTGTCCTATGATGCTCAACCTTGTCACTATTAAACTCTATTTTTGGAATTACTAATATAGGTGTGCCTCATAGGTTTCTTGTATACCTTTCTATTTAGTATGATCCTATTTATGTATCTTGGATGGAACTGTTGATGGTTACAACTATAAGAATTAAGTGTTTAAGTTGAGTATTGTGTCACTTGTATCGCTAAATTTGGCATTCGTTTGGGTGAGTAAGTCATTCATTGGGCCTAGAGTTGGGCCATGTGTGTTGTTGGACCTGGGGCACTGGATTCAGGTACACTCTGATTGTCTTGTGAGACTGTGGCTTGGTCCTGCTGTTTTTCCAGAGAGTAAGACTATTGAAGGCATGTGATATCCCTGGGTTACTTTTGTACTCGGCCTGTAACTGCTTTAGTGGTCTTGTATTCGTTTCAGCCTATGTTTTTTGTTATTTTCAAGACTTTATTCTTGAACCTGTAATAATTTGTAAAAAAACAATTGGGGTGATAGGGAAAAAGGGCTGGGAAATTCTAATATTTGCATAAAGGGGTAGAAAGCACTCCTATAGGATCTATATGATCTATTCGCTATTTGCTCTAAATGTTTGTAACTTCATGAGTAGAAAGCTTTCCCATGGGAGTCACACGCACACACAAAGAGGCCAAGAGGTCTCGAGAGACTGGTTCTTATTCTGGTGCTCGTGCCCCAGTTGCTTGCCATAGTAGGGGTTATATGAGTTGCCCCGTTCATTCAACTCCTCTAGCCGCCAGTGGTGTTGCAGCCCCTTGAAGGCCCCAGGAGCCTTATTATGCACCACCAGTATGTGGTGTGCCTCTTGCACGAGGTGCTTTAAGCAGTCAGTCCGGCAGATCTGGCCCGAGCTAGTCTCATCAGCCACGCCCTTCGAGGTCTTGTTTTGAGTATGGCAACACCCCCACAAGGTGAGGGATTTCCCCAGACTTAGGAGGGTGCACCTCCATAGATTTCTCAGCCACAATGTGCTCCACTGGGTCCTCAGGCTATGATTCCAGCACCAGCTACTGCCCCACCTGCTCAGCCAGCTCAAGGTGGAAGTCGGGGAGGTCGAGGTCGCCCTAGAGGAGGAGGCCAGGCCAGATATTACGCTCTTTCGGCTCGTACAGAGGCAGTTGCTTCCGACTCTGTCATTACAGGTATTGTTCCGGTCTGTCGTAAAGATGCGTCAGTCTTATTTGATCCAGGCTCTACATATTCCTATATGTCCTCTTATTTTACCCCGTATTTGGGCATAACTCGGGATTCCTTGAGTTCCCCTGTTTATGTGGCTACTCCTGTGGGAGATTCCCTTATTATGGATCGCGTGTATCGGTCGTGTTTGATTGTTCTTAGTGGTTTTGAGATCGGAGCTGATTTAATATTGCTCAGTATGGTAGACTTTGATGTTATCTTGGGCATGGACTGGTTGTTGCACCATTATGCTATTCTTGATTGTCATGCTAAGACCATGATGCTGGCTATGCCAGGATCACCACGATTAGAGTTGAGAGGTACCTTAGAGTATACTCCCAACAGAGTTATTTCATTTTTTAAAGCTCAATGAATGGTTGAGAAGGGGTGTGACGCGTATCTAGCTTATATGAGAGATGTCAGTATTGATACCCCTACAGTTGAGTCAGTTCCACTAGTGAGGGACTTTCCAGATGTGTTTCCAGTTGATCTTCCGGGCATGCCGCCCAACAGAGATATTGATTTTAGCATTGATTTGTTGCCAGACACTCAGCCCATCTCTATTCATCCATATCGTATGGCTCATCCTGAGTTGAATGAGTTGAAGTAGCAGTTATATGAGTTGCTTGATAAGGGCTTCATTCAGCCCAGTGTGTCACCTTGGGGTGCTCTTGTCTTGTTTGTGAAGAATAAGGATGGCTCTATGCGTATGTGTATTGAATTTCACCAGCTAAACAAAGTTACAGAGAAGAACATGTATCCATTGCCTCGTATTAATGGCTTGTTTAATCAGTTACAGGGTGCCAGGGTATTTTCCAAGATTGACTTGCATTCAGGCTACCATCAGTTGAAGATTCGGGAGCCAGATATCCCGAAGACTGCTTTCAGGACTCGGTATGGCCACTACGAGTTCCTTGTGATGTCTTTTGTTCTGACAAATGCCCCAACATCTTTTATGCACTTGATGCACAGTGTGTTCCGGCCCTATATTGACTATTTGGTCATCATATTCATTGAAGACATTCTGGTGTATTCCAGGACTCGCGAGGATCATGAGCAGCACCTGAGGACTGTGCTCCAAACTGTGATAGAAAATAAGTTATATGCAAGATTTTGAAAGTGTGAGTTTTGGCTAGACTAAGTGGCATTCTTGGTCTATGTAGTATCAAGTGATGGGATCCGAGTGGATCCGAAGAAGGTGGAAGCAGTGCAGAGTTGGCCTAGACTATCATCAGCTACGGAGATCCGGAGTTTTCTTGGTTTGGCAGGGTATTACCACCATTTTGTAGAGGGATTCTCATCCATTACAGCACCTATGACAAAGCTGACTATCACGCCCCAACCTCGGGAAGCAAGACTGTCGCTCAACCGAGTCAACGCAGCCGAGCAAGCCTGTTAGAAACTTTCTACCCAATTAACCCATGATTAAGAAAAGACGCTATTCCATTCATTATCCAGTAGGAATCTCATTCATACAATCCTAAATCGTTTCATTAGTCATTGCACCTTTAAGTCTCAAAATACACATTTCTTATAGTTCGAGTGGAACAAGTGATCAAACACAACATAACTTGTTTAACATTCCCAACACCCATATACAACCCACATAGTGTCTACGGAGCATCTAAAGATACAAAAGAGAGTAAAGAGGGTGCCGGCAATAAGGCCACGGCTATACCTCAAAAAGTGACCATAATATAAATAAAAGGTACAACACATGATCCCGGAATGAAATGGGGTTCACCGAGTTTGCGGAAAAGAGGATGCAGCACAATCTATGATCTGCACTGTCTACTATGTAACCACCTGAATCGATTTAAAAATGCAGCGCCCCCGGCAAAAGGGACGTTAGTATCGTCAAATAGCACTAGTAAGAATAGTTAAACAACAACTCAATAGAATGAATAATAATACAAGAGGAACAGTCAAAAATTCAATGAGAGTTTTCAAATAATATTAAAACATCAATTTAAAGGCCACATAAGTTTTCAAGTCAACTTCCACGTTATTAGGTTGGGTGATCCTTAGTGCCGATATTCCACAATTCACAATGCCTCCATATTCTTACATGGAGTCCGATCTCGACACGATCGACTAGGTCATCTTATTTGAGACATCAACCATAACCACAATTTCAATTATCATGTCCAGTACAGTACCACCATGTGTGCGGCATGGCACCCGATCATGGCCCGATCGACTAGGCCGTCTCACCCAAGACGTTACCATTTTCAGTTAACCATCTCACATCATTTTCGTTCAATTCATTGGCACTAGTGATCACAATTACAAATTCATTCTTGGCACTTGGCCGTATTTCGTAATTCCAGACCCCTTTTTCACATTCAATATCATTATCATTATCAACAACAATACGGCTTCCCTTTCAATACATTAAATTCACATATGAGAAATTTGGGAATCTTAGGCACATAGAGGCTTTTCATACAAATTGGGCATAACAACCTTTATTTCGATCTTGACACGAAGTAAAGACATTTCTAACATATATTCCACATTTTTGAACACATCCTTAATAATAAGATAACATGATGAAGCATTTAAAATAAATATTGAACTTACATTCTTCAACACAAACACATTAGAAATCGCCAATTCTATAATGATCAATGGCTTACTCCAATTACATGAACACCGTGGGATTCTATTCTAAGAAGAAAGGGGGGGGGGGGTTAGCCAACATGCCTCAATTGAGCTTCTCAAACTCAAAAATGATCGAGAATTCTTAGAAACTTCAATCTATTTTAGAAATATAGCAAGTTGGGCCAAAATTAGGAAGATGAACATGGTTTTCGCTCATTTGAGCATATTAACAAACACTAGGTGTGCATCAATGATTTAAGGCCCATT
Organism: Nicotiana tomentosiformis; assembly: GCF_000390325.3. Lineage (NCBI taxonomy): Eukaryota > Viridiplantae > Streptophyta > Magnoliopsida > Solanales > Solanaceae > Nicotiana > Nicotiana tomentosiformis. The sequence continues at coordinate 72,905,456 of NC_090818.1, read as the reverse complement.
CTCTATTATTTTTAGCTCACAATCTTCCCACATACTACAAGGATACATGCATTCAAGGTAAGCACTCCCATCCCCATTAGTTACCTTACTAATGGCCCATTCTAGTTACATTTTAAAATTAAGAGTTTGGGTGATATAATCTTACCTCTTAGGAAGAAGAACTAGGTGCCTCTCTTGATAATCTTCAAGATTTTAAGTGAGAATTGAAGAGCAATGTGATGAAGATCACTTCTCCCACAAAGACCTTCTCTCTTTCTAAAATGATCAGAAAATATGATCAAAATGGTCCATGTGGTGTGTTTTGACGGAACTGGGTCGTGTTTAAAAACCCCAAAATTGAAGCTCCGGAATGGGTTCTGCGGTCGCATATACGACCGCATAATGGTTATACGGTCCACAAAATGACCGCGAAAATGGGTGCCAGAGCTAGAAAGAAACTGACATGGTTTGCGGTCACTATGCGGCCCGCAGACCTGTACTGCGGTCGCATAATGCACCACTGAACGGTTCTGTGGTCGCATAATGCACCGCAGAACCTCCCTCCGAAAAATCCCTAGGAGTTTTATACGACAAGAATGCAGCCTGCGAAATGGTTATGCGGTCGCATAATGGCCGCGAAATTGGGCATCAAAAATACCCCAGAAATCTGCCCCACTCTGCGACCAGTCTACGGTCCACAGAGTGGTTCTGCGGCCGCAGAAATGCGTACTTCTGCCCAACATTTTCCTTCAACTCCCCAATGCATTGTTCAATCTAAAATGTCTGAACCGCGGCTCGCTAGCCCGTCGCGAAGAATTTCTACTAATATAACCTCTACACCTACTTTGGCATCACGAAAACCAGGTGTTTAGGAAATATTTTACGGGGCCGTACATCCTCCCCTACTTAAGATCATTTGTCCTTGAATGAGGATCAAAGTCAATTATTAGCACCTTGTGCAACTCAATTATCATATCCTACACCAGCAACCCCAAATTTAACTAACTTCCTAAATTTTCAAAAGTTTCGTCATAGTTTCCTTTGTAATTATGCCTATCAACCTGTCAGAGAGCCCCATAATCACATCTTACAAACATATACAGAATCCAATGATGTACCATAAATCATAATAATGCCAATTGTGTCCTCATCTAAACAACATATAATCAAAAGGAACACCTTTACATTAACTGAATAAGTGATACAAAATTCATAGGCGACAAGTTCATAAAAAGAAAGGACTGCACAGCTATTCAAACAAGAAAGGATACTTCTTCTTCATGTCTTCCTCAGCCTCCTAGGTGGCCTCTTCAACCTGATGGTTTTGTCATAACACTTTCATGGAGGTAATTTCTTTATTCCTCAACTTTCATACTTGTCTATCGAGAATGGCAACTGGAATCTCTTCATATGACCATTCTTCATTAACCTCAATGGTCTCAACCGGCACAACAACTGACGGATCTTTAACTACCTTCTTCAACATATACACATGGAATACCGGGTGGACTAATGATATTTCGGGTGGTAGCTCAAGCTTGTATGCGACCTGGCCAATTCTCCGAATGATGCCCGACATACCTCGGACTCAATTTCCCCTTTTTCCCAAACCGCATAATACCCTTCATGGGGGAATCCTTCAAGAATACCCAATCATCTTCTTTGAACTCTAAGTCTCTGCGATGAACATCCAAATAAGATTTTTGATGACTCTGAGCAGTTTTAAATTGCTCCTTTATGATCTTAACATTTTCCATAGCCTGATGTACAAGGTCTGGCCCTATCAATTCTGCTTTCCCAATCTTTAACCACCCAATGGGAGATCTACATCTCCTACCATATAATGCTTCAAATGGTGCCATTTGAAAACTAGCATGAAAGTTGTTGTTATAAGAAAACTCTATGAGTAGAAAATGATCATCCTAGCTACCCTTGAAGTCAAGAACACAAGCACGCAATATGTCCTCAAGCGTCTGAATAGTCTGCTCTGCTTGCCCATCGTTCTATGGATGGAAGGCTATAATAAAACTCAACTGAGTACCCAAACCTTGCTGAAATTTCTTCCAGACATTGGCTGTGAACTGAGCCCATCGATCAGAAATGATAGAAACCGGAGTACCATGTAGCCTGACTATTTCCTCGATATACATCTGGGCATACTGTTCCGCTGTGTCGGTAGATTTAACTGGAAATAAATGAGCTGATTTCGTGAGCCGATCCACAATCACCCAAATTGAGTCAAACTTGCGCGGAGTGCGAAGTAATCCTTCCACAGTGTCCATATTAATCATTTCCCACTTTCACATTGGAATTTCAATGTTTTGTGCCAACCCACTAGGCCGTTGATGTTCGGCCTTCACTTGCTGACAATTCGGACACCTTGCCACAAAGTCCTCCACATTCCTTTTCATGTCATTCCACCAATATACTCCCTTGAGGTCGTGATACATCTTCGTAGAACCTGGATGCACGGAATACCTAGAAGCGTGAGCCTCGATCATGATTCTTTCACGGAGACCATCTACATTCGGAACACATAGTCGCCCTTGGTACCTTAGTGTACCATCATCCATGCCAAGAGCAAAAACAGTAGTCTTATGTTTTTGAATCCCCTTCTTCAATTGAACCACAAATGGATTGTTGTATTGCTTTTCTTTGACTTCCACAACAAGCGATGATTCAACCCTATTTTGCACATTTTACCCCTCCTTTATTAGAGTCCGTAAGACGAACTACCAAACTAGCCAATCGATGGACTTACTTGGCCATTGGCCTTTGATATACCTCCAAGTGAGCCAAACTACCCATAGATTTCTGGCTAAGCGCATCCGCCACAACATTGGCTTTCCCCGGGTGATAACATATCGATGTCATAATCTTACAGCAACTCAAGCCATCTTCTTTGCCTCAAATTCAGCTCCTTTTGTATGAAAATATATTGAAGACTCTTGTGGTCCGTGAATACCTCCACATTGACTCCATACAAATAGTGACGCCAAATTTTCAATGCAAAAACCACCGCCGCAAGTTCTAAGTCATGTGTTGGAAAATTCACTCCATGATTTTTGAGTTGCCTAGAAGCATATGCAATAACCTTACCGTGATGTATTAATACACACCCAAGCCCAATTCTTGAAGAATCGCAATATACCACAAACCCTTTTGTACCCTATAGCAGGGTCAACACCGGCGCCGTAGTAAATCTCGATTTAAACTCCTGGAAGCTCCTTTCACATGCATCAGACCATTGGAACTTAACTGCTTTCTAAGTCAATTTAGTCAACGGAGAGGCAAGAGTAGAGAACCCCTCCACAAACTTCCTGTAATACCCTGCTAAGCCTAAGAAATGGCGAATGCGTTGTAGGCCCAGGTCAATTCTTTACTGCCGAAATCTTTTGAGGATCAACCTTGATTCCATTTCTAGAGACAACATGACCCAAGAATGTGAAAGATTCGAGCCAAAATTCACACTTTGAAAACTTTGCATACAATTGGTGTTGATGAAGAGTCTGCAACACCACCCTGAGCTGATCGACATGGTCCTCCCGACCTCGTGAATACACAAGAATATTGTCAATGAACACTATCACAAGGGAGTCGAGGAAAGGCTTGAAAACCCAATTCATAAGATCCATGAAAGCCGCTGGGGCATTTGTTAGCCCAAAAGACATCACCAGAAATTCAAAATGCCCATAGCGGGTCCTAAAAGTTGTTTTTCAGAATATCCTGCTCCCTGATCTTCAGTTCGTGATACCCTGATCGTAAATAAATTTTGGAGAAGTATCTAGCACCCTGTAACTGATCAAACAAATCATCTATTCTTGGTAGTGGGTATTTGTTTTTGATTGTGACTTTGTTGAGCTGCCGGTAGTCAATACACATCCGCAGTGATCTATCTTTCTTCCTCACAAAGAGAACCGGTGCGCCCCATGGTGACAAACTCAGTCTGGAAATACAGTAATCCCAAAATCAATCTCCCTGTCTGGTAGAATCTCAGGGAGCTCTTCAGGAAAGACCTCCGGAAATTCATTCACAACTGGCACATATTCGAGTGCAGGTGCCTCAGCATGTTGTCCGTAACCCGGACCAAATGATCGACACACCCCTTCTTAACCATTTTCGTGGCCTTAAGGTAAGAAATAAACCTACCTTTTGGCATCGTATTATCCCCGTTCCACTCAACAACTGGCTCATTAGGAAATTCAAACCTCACAGTTCTAGTTCGGCAGTCGAGCTTAGCAAAACATGAATAAAGCCAATCCATTCCCATAGTTATATCAAAATCAACCATCCCCAATTCAATGAGATCGTCAACGGTGTCCCAACTATGCACTATGACAACACAACCCCTATAAACCCGTGCGGCCACAATAGACTCGCCAACCGGAGTAGATACAGAGAACAACTCAGGAAGATGTTCTGGTTCTATCCTAAATTCCATAGCAACATAAGGGGCGACATAGGACAAGGTGGAACCAGGATCAATAAGAGCATATACATCACGAGTGTGGACAGTCAATATACCTATGACAATATCTGGAGAAGCCTCTACATTCTGGCGACCGCTCATAGCATTAAAATGGCTGGGTCCTTCTCAACTATGTGCACCACCAATAGCTACACCATGCCTCGCTGGTGCTGGAGTACCTCGAGCTAGAGGGGGTGCTGAAGATGTAGCAGCTGCAGAACCGGATGGCTGTGTTGTGCCCCTGCCCGCACCCTGGCGGGGTGAATGACACTCCCTCTGAATATGGATCCTCAATCCACACCCGTAACATATAGGTAAGTCCGTGTAGCATATCCCTAAGTGCATCTTCCCACACCTAGGGTATGGTGGTCTCCGCTGCTGTTGGAATCTCCCTCTTGATCGGCCTTGCTGGTAGGGTCCCATGCTACCCTGACTGGGCCTACAACGACTCCACTGCTACTGACTAGGCCCTGCTGGCGTTGCACTGGCTGAAGACTGAGCAACAGACTAGAATGGCCCTGATGACCCTCCCCTAAAGGTTGACCTCACCCCACAAAATGACTCCCCAAAGTTGCCCGTAGACTGGGCCTTGCTGGTACCCTCTCGCTCCATTCTGTTCTTCAACTTACGATTCTCTATAGCTTGAGCAAATGCTATTATCCTCCCATAGTTCATATCTAAATTTAAGGCAGCTGTAGCGGCCTCATTGATAACCAAGGGGCTAAGGCCCTGCACAAACTGGCGCACTCTAGCCTCCATAGTAGGCAACTTGAGAATGGCATATTTTGAGAGCCGCGCGAACTCCATGTGATACTCCCACACACTCCTACTCCCTTGCTTAAGATTCTCAAACTATGCGGCATGGGCTGCCCTTGTCTCGGCAGGCATATTTTGGCATTCACTCCATCTTGTTGGAGGGCTCCCCTCTTCCTGAGAGTCCTCCCACAGCTTAAACCAAGAATAGGTCATCCCTTTCAGGTGGAAGGCGGCCAACTCCACTCCCTCCGTATCATTAGCACGCATAACCCTGAGAGTCTTATGCATCTCATCAATGAAGTCCTGCGGGTCCTCCTCGGAATTAGCACCCGTGAACACAAGAGAATCCAACTGCAGAAACCTGTTCACCCTGGAACCACTAGAATCCCCTTGTTGGCTAGAAGATGTGGGTGCAACATTCGACCTTTGGACCTGAGAAGCCACTATCTGAGTCAGCATCTGAATAGCTCCCCTAAGATCCCCATTAGAAATACTAGAGCTGGAAGCTAGGGCTGGAGGTAGAATCGGAATATCAGGTGGAGGAACCGTCGCACCATCAGTAGTGTAGGAACTGGTGTGGCCTGCGCTGGTGTAGTGGAATCAGGTAATGTAGCAGTCGGGGCATTATCCTCACCCCTCGGGTGTTCACCCGTATCATCAAATAAAGGGTCAACTGCCACTCCTAAGTCGGCGTTAACTCCTTGGCCAGTTCTTGCTCTCTTCTTAGGTGCCATATACTGAAAGTTAAAGGAATGCACGAGTTAGAGGGGGAAGAATTGCACAATTAGTTTCATCGCACGATCCAGAATATCGAAGAAGGGTATTGTTCCTAAATGTCCAAGTAGCCTCCAACTTATAGAAGTGGTCGACAACACACTTATAAGAAGGACTCTACTAGACATGGCTCCGAAACATCCTAGGACACTTTAAAACCTTAGGCTCCAATACAAAGTTTTTCACGCCCCAACCTCGGGAAGCACGATCGGCACTCAACCGAGTGAACTCGGCCGAGCAAGCATGTTAGACACTTTCTACCCAATTAACACATGATCAATAAAAGACGCGATTTCATTAATTATCCAGTAGGAATCTCATTCATACAATCCTAAATCATTTCATTAGTCATTGCTCCTTTAAGTCTCAAAATACACATTTCTTATAGTTCGAGTGGAACAAGTTATCAAACACAACATAACTTGTTTAACATTCCCAACACCCATATACAAGCCCACATAGTGTCTACGGAGCCTCTAAAGATACAAAAGAGAGTAAAGATGGTGCCGTCAACAAGGCCCCGGCTATACCTCAAAAAGTAACTATAATATAAACAAAAGGTACAACACATGACCCCGGAATGAAATAGGGATCACCGAGTCCGCTGAGAAGAGGATGCAACACTATCTGTGATCAGCATTGTCTGCTATGTAACCACCTGCATCCATTTAAAGATGCAGCGCCCCCGGCAAAATGGACGTTAGGACCGTCGAATAGCACTAGTATGTATAGCTAAACAAAAACTCAATATAATGAATAATAATACAAGAGGAACAGTCAAAAATTCAATAAGAGCTTTCAAATAATATTAAAATATCAATTTAAAGGTCACATAAGTTTTCAAGTGAACTTCGATATTAGGTTGAGTGATCCTAAGTGCCAATATTCCACAATTCACGATGCCTCTATATTCTTACACAGAGTCTGATCTCGACCCGATCGGCTAGGTCGTCTCATTTGAGACATCAACCATAACCACAAAATCAATTATCATATCCATCACAGTACCACAATGTGTGCGGTCTCACCCAAGACGTTACTATTTTCAGTTTACCATCTCACATCATACTTGTTTGATATCTTTCAATTCATTGGCACTAATGATCACGAGTACAAAGTCTTTCTTGGCACTTGGTCGTATTTTGTAATTCCAGACGCCTTTTCCATATTAAATATCACTATCATTATCAACAACAATAAGACTTCTTATTCAAGACAATAAATTCATATATGAGAAATTGGGAATCTTAGGCACATAGAGGCTTTTCATACAAATTGGGTGTAACAACCTTTATTTCGATCTTGACATGAAGTTCTAACATTTCTAACACATATTCCACATTTTTAAACACATCCTCAATAACAAGATAACATGATGAAGCATTTAGAATAAATATTGAACTTACATCCTTCAACAAAAACACATTAGAAATCGCCAATTCTATAATGATCAAGGGCTTACTCCAATTACATGAACACCGTGGGATTCGATTCTAAGAAGAAGGGGGGTTTAGCCAACATACCTCAATTGAGCTTCTCAAACACTAAAATAATACGGAATTCTTAGAAATTTCAATCTATTTTAGAAATATAACAAGTTGGACAAAAATTAGGAAGATGAACATGGTTTTCGCTCATTTGAGCATATTAACAAACACTAGGTGTGCATCAATGTTTTAAGGCCCTTTTCCTGAACGATTCCATCATTCGCCAACCCATTCTCTATCATTTCTAGCTCACAGTCTTCCCACATACTACAAGGATACATGCATGCAAGGTAAGCACTCCCATCCCCATGAATTACCTTACTAATGGCCCATTCTAGTTACATTTTAAAATTAAGAGTTTGGGTTATAGAATCTTACCTCTTAGGAAGTAGACCTAGGTGCCTCTCTTGATAATCTTCAAGATTTTAAGAGAGAATTGAAGAGCAATGTGATGAAGATCACTTCTCCCACTAGGACTCTCTCTCCTTCTCTCTCTCTCTCTAAAATTATCAGAAAATATGATCAAAATGGTCCAAAAGATGTGTTTTAACGGAATTGGGTCAGTCTTAAAAACTCCAAATATTAAGCTCCGAACGGGTACTGCGGTCGCATATGTGACCGCATAATGGTTATGCGTCCGTGAAATGACCATGAAAATGGGTTCTAGAGCTAGAAAGAAACTAACATGGTCTGCAGTCACTATGCGACCTGCAAACTTGTTCTACGATCGCATAATGCACCGCATAACGGTTCTGCGGTCGCATAGTGCACTACAGAACCTCCCTCCAAAAATTCCCAAGGCGGGATATGTGATAAGAATGCAGCCCGCGAAACAGTTATGCGGTCGCATAATGGCCGCAAAATTAGGCATCAAAAATGCCCCTGAAATCTGCCCCACTCTGCGGTCCGCAGAGTAGTTCTGCGGCCGCAGAATAGGCCGCAGAAATGCGTACTTCTGCCCAACATTTTCCTTCAACTCCCCAACGTACTGTTCAATCCAAAATGTCTGAACCTCTACACCTACTTTGGTGTTACACCTCATGTTTTAGTACATGAAAGTACGGTATAAGTAAATTGATGAAAGCTGAGAAATGAGATGTTACATCCCGCATTTTTGTACCTTAAAGTTTCGTCATAAGTTAATCGACGCAAGTTCGGGAATGGGATTATTTTGAGATTATAAGCATTATGCTATTTCAAACAAGTGACGAGTTAATTCGTTAAGGTGAGAGGGTAAGCTAATCAATGAAAATGAGTTCCGTCGAAGTTAGGCAATTATGGGATAGAATACGGCCCGAGCTAAAATACCCGGTATTTATGGACTAGTACCATACAAGGTATCACATGGCCACGATAGTAAGGTGTATAAGGTTTGTTTAAAGTAAGTATTATTATATATAATTTGAGATAATTCTTAATTATATGGATAATCGGATAATTATTGATTTTAGTTGGAGTTTAACTAGTTAATTAAGGAGTAGTGGTTGATTAATTACAATTATCGGATAAGATTAACACCCCCTCCCCCCCCCCTAAAAAAAAACATGGCAGCACCCCATCACTTATAAAGTGACTCTTAAAATCTTGCATATACGTAATATTTTGGAGGAGTTATAGTGACTTAGTCACCCACTTAAGATTTCCTACAACTAATGAAATGCTTATTCCTTAGTAACCAAGGATTAAAGATCAAGAATGGAATTCAATATCTTAAGGAGTGGGCTGGCCGTGAGTTTCCATCTTCCTACAACTAGTTTGATTCATGTTTCATCAATATGAATTCATATGTTGCCTTAAAATCCAAATTGAATCTCTTATAGAAGAGTGGCTGATCGTGAGCTCTTTAAAGAGCAAAACAAATCCATACCAAAAATTGATAACGTTGGTTGATTGATTTTGTAAACCGTAAATTGAAAATTCTATGAGAGTTGGTTCAGGTATGTTAAGTCTATCCCTTCTTTCCTTTTGACATGATCTATACGACACGGACAAAATGAGAAAATGCACAATTTTCATAAATGACTCTATTCATAGAAGTATTAGGGGTGTCTATGTCATTTATTTCCCATGCGAATTATTATTATTTGATAAAGTTTATCCGAAAGGCATATTGATTTTATGACAATCTAAGAAATCTTATGAACGTAAATCTTATGCATTTCATGCATTTATACATGTACATTGACCCATGACCAGATGGCGTTATATAAGCGTATATATGTATATTATATTTATATGGGATATGGGAAAAAGTTTACGGCGTTATATACGCACCACCACCTGATCAGCTGGTATACGTTGATGATTTGCCCACAGTGGCCGAAATGATATGATGAGATGTCCTTAGAGGCTTGATAATGTTATGAACGCATATACCTATGCATGGTATGACATTTATACTGATATGCATGACATTATAAAAATGAAATGATTCACAGAGCTATGCAAACGTACATGTCGAGTCTTTTACTCCATGTTTCTCTCATGTCTATTATTTATTGATTTTCATTCCTTACATACTCGGTACATTATTTGTACTGACATCCCTTTTGCCTGGAGATGCTGCGTTTCATGCCCGCAGGTCCCGATAGACAGGTCGAGAGTCTTCCAAGTAGGTTCTCAGCTCAGCGGAAGATGTTGGTGCACTCCATTTGCTCCGGAGTTTCTTGTTTGGTCAGTATGATTTAGACGTGTATTGTTTGGTATGGCAGGACTCTGTCCTGACCTTTATAAAAATTATGTATCCTTAGAGGCTTGTAGACAGATGTCATGTACGTAAAAGATTGTATGGCCTTGTCGGCCTATGTTCAGTATACGAGTGGTTATTTTGGTCTTATAGGCCCGTATGTCTTATGTATAAGTTGGCATTACATGTTGTATTCTACTTATCACACGGCAGCCTTCCGGATCAGTTATCTATTATAGTATGACATAAAAAGATACGTTATGTTTGTACTCAGTTGAGTAAGGTACCAGGTGCCCATCGCGGCCCATCGGTTTGGGTGGTGACAAAAGTGGTATCCGAGCAGTTCTATCCTAGGGAGCCTACAAGCCGTGTCTAGTAGAGTCTTGTTTATGGGTGTGTTGTGCACCACACTTATAAGCAGGAGGCTACAGGGCATTTAGGACTGTAACTCTTTCTTCTTCCTCTAGATCGTGTGGTAGGGCTCAGTTGTAGGAACTCAATTTCCTAAACTCTATCTTATTCATAATACAACGATGCCTATATCTAGAAAGACGGTTGGTAAGAGATTGCATGTGGCTGTGAAAGAGTTGAGTCAGAGGAACTCGATTTTGCATGATGTTTGTGATGAGTAAATGTAAGGTCGTCAGTAGATTATGTGTGTACTAATATGTGTATGCCTTTTGATAAGGAGCCTTAAGGCAGGAATATCTATCCACCCCTATGGTGAAAGGCAATGAGAGATTCAGAAGTAAAAGAAGCATGATGAAGAAGGGTACGAGGCACCCAGCTAATGAAGATTATCAATATTTACAATTCAGGCAGAGGAATATAAGACTTTTGAGTTACCTTCAACAATAATATAGGTATGTACAATTGGCCACACCCATCTCATTTATGCCCTATGGGGGCTAACAAAAGTAGTATAAGAAAAGGACGGATATCAGGATCTGGCTGGGGTTAGAGTAACCCAAAATGGTGAATGGATTATTTGTGTTAGTTGACATTTCCGAAGGATATTGCAAATGTGGTAATAGATCTCCTTGTGAGACACCCGGATGGTACACTCTAAAATAGTACAGCTAGATATGAGTACTATAAAGATAGGTACTAGAAGCCTTGAAGGGATAAATATTACCTTAGTGTAGCTCCCGTCTCTAGTGGAGAAAGAATGTTAGGCAACCCAAAGAGCAAGTAGATGGGTCAAGGGGAGCTAAAAGCAAAAGAATGTCTTGTTCAAGTTTTCAGAATAAAGTGATAGATAAAAATGTTAGCAGGGAATAAGAAGATAGTTAATGAAGCATTATGTGTAAGATGTGATACATGTATGACAACGGTAGATCAAAAAGATGACAGTATTACAGAATCTATAGTCAAGTGAAGGAAAGGACGAGAGGTAACAGGCCTTGAGACAACAAAAGAATATAGGCCATAAAGTCATATCCTCATTTCGAGAAATAAGTTTGTGACTACAACGCGACTACCAAAAGAAAAAGTTAGACCCCAGAGTAATAAGAAATCAGCATGGACTGATGAACAAGATAAACTAAGCATGAACTAAGGACCAAGTAATAGTTGGCATCATGAGAATTTCAGAGATTGCGTCCCAGCAATAATAGAATGGACGACAGAAGAATACCCTTTAAAGGTCACTTAGGAAGACGCTTCCCCAAAGCAAGCAAGGTGAGTAAAGTTAAGCTTAAGGGACTGTATGTGCCAATAACATTAAGTGTCACCCTTGCGAGTGAGGAATTTCATCATCCTTGGTACAGAAAGATTACCGCGAGGCGAGTAAGGATCATCGATGATGTGAAAAGATGCCAAAGACGAGAAGGTAAAACATCTATATGTAGATCATCGTAACACTAAATGTTAGTACTCCATTAAAGGGAGGAATATGGAATGATATGGCATTAAGTCATAATTAAGTGGTTCTAGTAACTATGACATGGTAAAGGAAGAATGCGATAAAAATGAGAAAGGAAGGAGATTGCACTTATCCAAATCCTACAGATATGTTATGATTCTAGAACATTATGGAAGCACGACGTCAAGGAAAAGAAATCAGGGTTCTTGCCCGGGATGTTATTGATAAATAAGGAGCTAGTGCGAGAAGTAAGCTAAGACAAAAGAAACAACCTAAGAAAGATTAAGTGAAATATTCATATGAGAATGGGCCAATGACTAGTGAGTAATTGATTCAAAAAGATCCTAGTTATGGGTAAACAGGAGGTTACAGACGAGTTAGCAGATCATGCAAGATAAACATAGTAAAACCCAATATGGTGAATTCAGCCTCACAGATACGACATGGTGAACCTTAAGAAATATTCAGATAAGAGTTGGGGTAGTTAAAGGTTCCGTATGAATGTTATGGAAATAAAAGATAGTCTCACTGGGAAGACAATCAAAATATAAGTTCAAAAGCAACCCTACAAGCACAAGGGAGTGGAGGTAAGTAACTATGGATAATTATAGGCGAGGAAGGACACCAAAAATTATGTCGAGTATACGATATAATGATCTCGCAGCTTTACAAGAGTTAGAAGGTCGTTCCTAAGTACTACAATGAAAGACTAACTGAGGAAATAAGGAATAAGGCTTCAAACCTAAGCACAGTGACCTAAAGAGGAAATGGTCTTGTAACAACAGTCTCACTATAACATTGTATGCACTCTATAAGAAAGTGGCACCTACTGTGGCTAGTGAATGGGGAGTAAAATCAAAAGTAATACTCGAGATCATATGAGTTGCATGAAAATTCTGGCATGCGTGGGATCTAAGATAAGCTAAGTATGCACATAACAAGGGGGTAGAAAGACCAAGAAAAGTAATAGCTTACGTTTAAAGAAATATGAGAAGGAACAAAAGGAATTATTCGATCAATGATCCAGAGTTAGTTACGTTATGAATGAACTTAAGATTTCGGAGTATTATCCATGCAGCATATATGTTGACAATCATACAGCCGTAGAGGACTCTGGTATATGTTAAAAGAAAGAATTGAGTCCAGGTCATAGACAAAGGATTGAATTGTTAAAAGATTGTATTATGGATATTCCATAGCGCCCATGAAAGGATAAAGTAATAACTAACAGCAGGAGCCGCAAATCAGAAAATAGCTTAAGCCTACATAAAGGCTGATCAGAAGAAAGAGCAAACTAAAGAGTTACATCAAGTAAGTAAATCATGAGTCTGATTATTGGACTAAAAAATTTTAGACATCGTGATTGAGAAAAATTGCAGAATTACTCTTAATATCAGAGGTACAAGAGAGATAGTACAACAACCATATTTTATGACGGCTCTACGATAAAGCCAGTTAGAAGAATACTCTCCTGGTAAGAAGTCAGTATGAAGCTCCCACCAGATTATGTATGCACCAGAGGTGCAAGTATTATAATAGAGCTTCAAGTTGAGGATGTGAATCATACCGGTGTGGAAGGGGGGGGCAGTATGAAAGGGATAGAAGATATGATGTGAGACTTTAAGATAAGTAAGGTAAAGGTGGACAACGTACGAGATACTCAAATGCAGAAGGTTGTGAATAGTCCATACTTCGGATAAAAGGCTAGAAGTGCGGGGATTCAGTATCCAGGAATAATAGCGGCATTGTTAGTAGCATATCTTCCAGCCTATGGTCTAGGTATCGAGAAGCTTGATTAAGAGAGTAAATAAGAGTTAGAGACGATGTGATGTCTCGCTTCATGTTCCAGAATAACATAAGGAAATCTATGATGCAAGCAAGTTGAAAGGTTGCGAGTAATATAAATAGATATGTGTATGTCGCGAGATATTGTATGGTGAAGCGACAAGGTCCTAGAAGACAGGAGTAAGGATAGAAAAAGGGGAAAGTGATACAATGACGAAAATGGATAAGTCCTCATGCTTAAGCCCATGAAAACAAGAAAAGCGGATGGTTTTGCTAAGTTATACCAAGCTCACTATAGCCTGAATGAACTCAAAGGAGTCTAAGACTAATAACATTTAGGAAAGATGGAATGCTGCACTGGTGAAGAATGAGGGTGTAATTGTGATAGGTAAAGAATGATGTTTGGGCCTTCGATTGAGTAATGATTTCAAGAATTGTACAAGATTAGAATACCCCCATAAGATGAATCACATTGGGGTGCTACGAAATACGGTTATGGAAGTATAGTATCGCCCCTAGGTGAATCAGTCTAATTACTCCAGATGTCCCAGATGAAATGTGGGCCCTAGCGGCAGTGTTACATAAGAGTTCAAGTTATCAGTGGTATATTGTAGATCAATATTGAGGTGAATCAACAATGGATGGACAAAAGTTACAAAGTATGAGATGAGATTAGGCCATCATTCTTAAGATGAACAGTAATGAGGAAGCATTAAAGGACTTAGATTTATACATATGGGATAGGCAACGAAAGTAACCGGGAGTTCGGCAGCAGATCTCAGTAGCGATAAATCGATGTAAGAGTTATGGTATAGTATGAGCTACCTAGATGCAGTAAAGTCATACGAATGGATAACTAGGTCTATGAAATAAGATATAGCAATATTCGTAAGTTCAACAAAGTATCGAGAAAAAAAAACTTCAGTATACCTATAGATGCCCAGAGAGAAATCTTATCAAGCTCTGTATATGCTTACAAAGTGAGGCCTAAAGATTGACTAAAAACTGGAGCAAAAAGGAGAGAAGAGTTGCATAGGGACACAAAAAAAAAAAAGTCATACAGGCGGCATGACAAAAGGTAGTAAGAGTTACGAGATTGGAAGAATTCCGACCACAGGCCGTGGTGTGAAAAATTGGCCTAAAGGGGGGAATGCCCTGGCTTTGGATTTATTCAAAGAACAATTGCCTAAATAGTCAGAAGAGTATTAAAGTATTCACAAGAGCTATGGGTTATGAGAATGATAAGTGTATCAGTCAACATTCGAGGACGAATATTCCAAAGGGGGGAATGATGTTACACCCCATGTTTTCGTACGTGAAAGTATGGTATAAATAAATTGATGAAAGCTTGAAAATGAGATGTTACATCCCGCATTTTCATACGTTAAAGTTTCATCGTAAGTTAATCGACGTAAGTTTGGGAATGATATTATTTTGATATTATAAGCATTATGCTATTTCAAACAAGTGACGAGTTAATTCGCGAAGGTGAGAGGGTAAGCTAATCAAAGAAAATGAGTTTCGTCGACGTTTGGCAATTTTGGAATAAAATACGGCCCGAGCTAAAATACCCGATATTTATAGACTAGTACCATACAAGGTACCACATGGCCACGATAGTAAGGTGTATAAGGTGTGTTTAAAGTGAGTATTATTATAAGTAATTTAAGATAATTCTTAATTATGTGAATAATCGGGTAATTATTGATTTTAGTGGGAGGTTAACTAGTTAATTAAGGAGTAGTGGTAGATTAATTACAATTATAGGATAAGATTAAGCCCCCCCCCCAAAAAAAAACAAACGTGGCAGTTACAGTTGCCTCTTGCCGTGAGCTCTTCAAAGAGCAAAACAAATCCGTACCAAGAATTGATAAACGTTGGTTGATTGATTTTGTAAAGCGTAAATTTAATTTTTTTGAGAATTGGTTCAGATATATTAAGTATATCCCTTCTTTCCTTTTGACATGATCTATACGACACGAACAAAATGAGAAAATGCACAATTTTCATAAATGACTCTATTCATAGAAGTATTAGGGGTGTCTATGTTATTGATTACCTATGCGAATTATTATTATTATATCTTCTGTTCATGGGTCTCAGAAAAATACGTATTTGATAAAGTTTATCCGAAAGTCATATTGATTTTACGACAATCCAAGAAATCTTATGAACGTAATTATTATGCATTTACACATGTACATTGACCCATGACCAGATGGCGTTATATACGCGTATATATGTATATTATACTTATATGGGATATGGGAAAACGGATATGGCGTTATATGCGCACCACCACCTGATCAGCTGGTATACGTTGATGATTTGCCCACAGTGGCCGAAATGATATGATGGGATGCCCTCAGAGGCTTGATGATGTTAAGAATGCATATACCTATGCATGGTAGGACATTTATACGCATATGCATGGCATTATAAAAATGAAATGATTCACAGAGCTATGCAAACGTACATGTCGAGTCTTTTACTCCACGTTTCTCTCATGTCTATTATTTACTGATTTTCATTCCTTACATACTCGGTACATTATTTGTACTGACGTCCCTTTTGTCTGGGGACGCTGCGTTTCATGCCCGAAGGTCCCGATAGACAGGTCGAGAGTCCTCCAAGTAGGCTATCAGCTCAGCGGAAGATGTTGGTACGCTCCATTTGCTTCGGAGTTGCTTGTTTGGTTAGTATGATTTAGAGGTGTATTGTTTGGTATGTCGGGACTCTTTCCTGACCTTTATGAAAATTATGTATCCTTAAAGGCTTGTAGACAAATGTCATGTACGTAAAAGATTGTATGGCCTTGTCGGCCTATGTTTAGTGTATGACTGGTTATTTTAGTCTTATAGGCCCGTATGTCTTATGTATAAGTTGGTATTACATGTTGTATTCTACTTATCTAACGGCAGCCCATCGGCTCAGTTATCTGTGATAGTATGACATAAAACGATACGTTATGTTGGTACTCGATTGAGTAAGGTATCGGGTGCGCATCGCCGCCCATCGGTTTGGGTTGTGACATTTGGCATCACGAAAACTGGGTTTTTAGGAAATATTTTACGGGGCCTTACGCTGAACAAGAAGGGTGCTCCGTTCAGGTGGACAGAGGAGTGTGAGGAGATCTTTCAGAAACTCAAGATAGCTTTGACTACATCCCCAGTATTGGTACTGCCTATAGGTTCGGGGTCTTATACTGTAAATTATGATGCGCCACGGATTGGCCTCGGCGCGGTGTTGATGCAGGACGGTATGGTGATAGCCTACGCGTCCAGACAACTGAAGGTGCATGAAAAGAACTACCCTGTCCACGACCTTGAGTTAGCAGCTATTGTCCATGCCTTGAATATTTGGCGGCACTATTTGTTTGGTGTCCCTTGTGACATCTACATCGATCACTGGAGTTTGTAGCACCTGTTCAAACCGAAGGATCTTAACTTACATTAGTGGAGGTGGTTGGAGCTGCTTAAGGATTATGATATCACCATTTTGTACCATCCAGGAAAGGCCAATGTGGTGGCCGATGCTTTGGGTCGCCGGGTAGAGAGTTTGGGGATTTAAGCATATCTACCAGCATCAGAGAGGCCATTGACATTGGGTGTTCAGGCCTTAGCTAGCCAGTTTGTGAGATTGGATATTTCTGAGCCGAGTCGAGTATTGGCTTGTGTGGTCTCTCGGTCTTTTTTTTATGATCGTATCAGGGAGCGTCAGTATGATGATCCCCATCTGCTTGTTCGTAAGGACACGGTCCAGCACGGTGATGCTAAGGAGGTCACTATTCATGCCCTCCAATCTCCTGGAGATACTCACAACCTGCTGATAAGAAATATCCATCTCCAACTCCCTAGCCATACTAATCTGGATACTGGGGTGGAGTCCCTCAATAAACAGTCAAACCCTCTCTCGAACTGTGGCAACCAAGGCCGGTGCTTGTCGGGTCAAATCACTGAAATGAACTGCATACTCTGACACAGTCATAGCACCCTGGCGCAGCTGCTCAATCTCTGCGCGCCATGAGTCCCTTAGGCTCTGAGGGACAAACTCTCTCAAAAACCTGTCTGAGAACCGAGTCCATGTAAGTGAAGCTACCTCAGCCGGACTATCCAACTCATAAGCACGCAACCACTCATAGGCTGCTCCTCTAAGCTGGAAGGTGGTAAAAGAAACCCCACTCGTCTCCGCTATGCCCATAGTACAGAGAATACGATGACACTCCTCCAGAAAGCACTAAGCATCCTCTATAGCCAATCCACTAAAGGTAGGTGGGTGGTACTTCTTGTACCTCTCAAGTCTAAACTGCTCTGCCTCAGAAACTGTTGCCCTAACCTCGGGTTGAGCTGGAGCTACCAGCTGCATCGGTATAATCTCTAGAACTTGGTTGATATTAACCCGCTGCTCTGGAGTATAGGCGACGGGAGTCTATGCTCCTCCCCCGGCCTGAGATGTGGCAGGAGCAAGTGGAATCAATCCAGCCTGAGCTGAGGTGCTGAACATGCTCAGGAACTGGGCTAGAGTCTCCTGGAGGGATGGGGGCTCCTCTACAGCAGCTCGTGCGGGTGCTCTGTCTTCACCAGGTAGACTTCCTCGGCCTCTACCTAGGCCCCAATATCTCGCGGCTCTAGCAGGCGGCGCGGGTGCCTGGTCATCATATCATCCAGTACGGGTCCTCACATCTGTGAGAAAGAATAGAATAGAGACGTTTAGCATTTTTTTGATGTCAACAAATTTTGCACGACTAGGAATCAAAGAAGTATAATTTTTTCTAACAAATCCATAGCCTCCCGAAGATAAGTACAGACGTCTCCGTACCAATCCGTGAGACTCTAATAAACCGGCTTATGACTCATGACACCTATGAACCAAGAGCTTTAATACCAACTTGTCACGACCCAAACATCCATACGAGACATGTCGTGATGACACCTAGTCTCGATGACTAGGAAAGCCTAACAGATTGCGGAAAGATCAATAATGGAAGCAAAACTAAACAGCTAACTGCATTAGATACCGAATAACCAATAATAATGCCACTCGGCATACACAATAACCAAAACACTAGACGTACATAGTTTCCCAAACCCGGAACATCATGAATCACAAACTGCAAAAGGAAACCTAGTATCTCTATACATCAGAGTCTAACAAAAGAAATACCGAAGGTAATGGACATGGGAAAGGGTAGAAAGGGACTTCGAGGTTTGTGGACGCGACATATGTACCTTGAAATCTCCAAAGTTGTCTCTACTCACTGATAGTGTGGTTGGTAAGAAATACCTGGATCTTCACACGAAAATATGTGCAAAAGAGTAGCATGAGTACACCACAATTGGTACCTAGTAAATACTAAGCCTAACCTCGGTCGAGTAGTGACGAGGTCAGGTCAAGCCCACTGGTATATAATAAATAATCAAGAGAATATTCCGGGCTAACAGGATAACTACATATGCTAGTATGCTCAGATAAAATAAAAACAGGCTATTACTCAGCAAAAATCAGGTTTTTCCACAAATAGCCCGTGTAAGCACTCGTCACCTCGCGTACACGACGCTCACATATCACAACAACACCAAATCCTAAGGGGATTTCTCCCACACAAGGTTAGGCAAGCCACTTACCTCGAACCAAGCTCAAATTAATCCGTAATAATGCTTTTTCAACGAATCTAGCCAAAATCAATTACATATCATAAATATAACTATAAGAAACTAATCTACTTAATGAAATAAAAGCTAAAGCTAGAAATTAGAAAATCGCCCCAAAAAGTCTCCTCGGGCCCACGTCTCGGAATCGGGTAAAAGTCAAAAAATACGAATATCCATTCACTCCCGAGTCCAACCATACAAGAATTTCTCAAATCCGACCTCAAATCGCCTTCCAGTCGAAGGACCAGGCTCGATGCCATAATCGAGGCCATGACCGAGGTCTAGGCCCGAGCTTGTGATTGAAGCCACGATCGAGGCCTAGGCTCGAGGGCCATGATCGAAGCCACGATCGAGGCCCAGTTCTGAAGGATGTCTGGGCAGTTTTATAAAAAGAGGGCATTCGTAGAAAGCGAAAAGTATGGGTAGTTTGGCTTCCATTTCAGCAGAGGAGAGGCCATTAGCTTTGGATATTAAATCCTTGGCTAACCGACTTGTGAGGTTGGACATTTCAGAGCCCACCTGAGTTCTTGCATGTGTTGTAGCTCAGTCTTCACTATTTGAGCAGATCAAGGCTTGCCAATATGATCATCCACACTTAATGGTTCTTCAAGAAACGGTACTACGGGGTGGTGCCAAGGAAGTTTCTATTGGAGCGGACGGTGTTCTACGACTCCAGGATCGTTTATGAGTTCCTAATATGGATGGACTGAGGAAAACGATCCTAGAGGAGGCACACAGTTCTCGGTATTATATTCATCCAGGTGCTATGAAGATGTATCGTGATTTGAGGCAACATTATTGGTCGAGGTGAATGTAAAAGGACATAGTTGAGTATGTAGCTAGGTGTCTAAATTGCCAGCAACTTAAATATGAGCACCAGAGTCCAGGTGGCCTAGTTCAGCAGATGACTATACCTGAGTGGGAATGGGAACGCATCACTATGGACTGTGTAGTTTAGTTGCCGCGGACCTTGCAGATGTTTGATGCAGTTTGGGTCATTGTTGACAGGTTGACCAAGTCGGCACATTTTATTCCTATTTTGACTACGGTATACTTCCGAGAGGATGGCCCTGATTTATATTCACGAGATAGTTCGGTTCCACGGTATGCCAATTTCTCTCATATCAAATAGAGGCCCTCAGTTAACTTTCCATTTCTAGAGAGCAATACATAGTGAATTAAGGACCCATATAGAGCTCAGCACGGCCTTTCATCCACAGACCGACGGGCAGTTAGAGCGGACAATTCATATTTTGGAGGATATGCTCAGGGCATCTATGATTGACTTTGGAGGTCAGTGAGATCGTTTCTTGCCTTTGGCCGGGTTTTCTTATAATAACAGTTACCAATCCAGTATCAATATGGCTCCATTTGAGGCTTTATATTGTCGGCGATGTCGTTCGCCCATCGGGTGGTTTGAGCCCGGTGAGGCTAAGTCATATGGTACTGATTTGGTGAAGGATGCCTTGGTAAAAGTAAAGTTAATTCAGGAGCGATTTCGTATAGCGTAGTCCAGACAGAAGAGTTACGCGGATCAGAAAGCGAGTGATTTATCATTTATGGTAGGTGAAAAAGTTCTTTTGAAGGTTTCGCCGATGAAGGGAATCATGAGTTTTGGGAAAAAAGGGAATTTGAGCCAAAGGTTTATACGCCCATTGGAGATGTTGAGACGAGTTGGGGAGGTTGCTTATGATCTTGCATTGCCTCCCAGCCTATCGGTAGTTCATCCGAGTTTTCATGTATCTATGCTCCGGAAGTATCATACCGACCTATCACATGTGTTAGACTTCAGCATAGGTTCGCCAGTTTAGGTCCAAGAGGATTTCTGCAGTAAAAGTCCAGTGGAGTGGCCAACCAGTCGAGGAAGCGACTTGGGAGGCCGAGGAAAACATGCAGAGCACACATCCACACTTATTCAACACTTCAGGTATAATTCTAAACCCGAAGTGTGGAGAATGTGATGACCCAAAATGTTAATAATTAATTATGTGTTCTAAGACCTCAAAAAACACTATTTATTATTCCTCGACTTACGTGCACAGTCCGTAAAATTTTCCGGAAAGTGTTTATTTGCAAAATGCATTAAAATGTGAATTAGAGCTTTAAAACTCAGCTGAGTTGACTTTGGTCAAAATTTTGAGTAAACAGTCTCGGATCAGTATTATGACAGTTCCGGTAGGTCCGTATCATGATTTGGGACTTGGGCGTATGCCCTGAATCAAATTCCGAGGTCGTTAGCCCGAGATATGGAATTTTGATGAAAAATTAAAAGTTTAAGTTCAAATAGTGACCGGCTATCGAATTATGTGCAAACAAACCCGGAATAAAATTTTGATGATTCCAACAGCTCCGTATGATGATTTAGGACTTAGGAGCGTGATCGAAATTTTATTTGAAAGTCCGTAGTGAAATTTGGCTTGAAATGGCTAAAACAATAATTTAAGTTTGGAAGTTTGACCGAGGTGTTGACTTTTTGATACCGGAGTCAGAATCCAGTTCTGAAAATTTTCGTAGCTCCGTTATGTCATTTATGACTTGTGCGCAAAATTTGAGGTCAATCGGGGTTGATTTGGTAGGTTTCGACATCGAATGTAGAAGTTGGAAATTCTAAGTTTTATTATGCTTGATTTGGAGCTTAATTAGTGGTTTTAGGGTCGTTTTAGGTGATTTGAGGTTTCAAATAAGTTCGTATGATGTTTTAGGACTTGTTGGTATATTTGGTTGAGGTCCCGAAGGCCTGGGGTGAGTTTCGGATGGTTAACGGATCAAAAATTGGACTTAAAAAGCTGCTGCAATTGTTTCTTCTGCTGGATATTTTGGGCTGTGATCAAGCCCAAGATCGAGCCCAGGGTCGATGGCCTGAGGCAAAGCCAGGGATGAGGCTCAGTATTGAAGCCAGGATCTAAGGTCCAGCTCGAGGGCCAGGATCGAGACCCAAGATCGAGGGTCACAATCGAAGGCTCAGGCTCGATGCCATAATCAAGGCCATGACCGAGGTCAAGGCTCGAGCCTGTTATCGAAGCCACGATCGAGGCCTAGGCTCGAGGGCCATGATCGAAGCAACAATCAAGGCCCAATTTCGAAGGCTGTCTGGGCAGTTTTATAAAAAGAGGGCATTCATCCTGTTCGCCATTTTTAACAAATTGGAGCTTGAGTAGAGGCGATTTTGGATAGAAAGACATTGGGGTAAGTGATTCTAACTCGGATTTAGTCTATATACACAAATATATCATTGTATTCACCATTTAATTAATGTTTTGAGATTGAAATATGGGAAATTTTTGAAATCTCATAGAAACAAATTTTTGAGATTTCGGTATCGATTCGGAGTAGGATTTGAGTGAAACTGGTATGG
Organism: Nicotiana tomentosiformis; assembly: GCF_000390325.3. Lineage (NCBI taxonomy): Eukaryota > Viridiplantae > Streptophyta > Magnoliopsida > Solanales > Solanaceae > Nicotiana > Nicotiana tomentosiformis. Next base: position 72,882,651 of record NC_090818.1, on the reverse strand, counting down.
TTGGACTCGTAATTGATTGGATTATCAGATTTCGTAACTTTCGCCGGATTTCGAGATGTGGGCCCCACAGACACATTTTTAATTTACTTCGGGATTTTTATTGAAAATGTAGTATTTTCTTATAGAATTGATTCCTATAAATTTTAATGATTGTATAGAATTATTTTTGGTTAGATTCGAGCCAATCGAAGTTAGATAATCGAGGAAAAGGCCTTCTAGTGGATTAAATTGGAGCAAGACGAGGTAAGTCTCTTGTCTAATCTTGTGAGGGAGAAATTACCCCATAGATAATTAAAGTAATAATTGTTGCTAATTGTGGGAGCTACGTACACACGAGGTGACGAGAGTCCGTACGTAGCTACTATTACTGCTAAAGTCCGGGTAGTTTAGGACTCAAAGCATGAATTACTTATGTAAATTGTATTCTTTGTTTAATTAATATTATTTGATATATATATATATATATATATATATTGTGAATTGTTAGATAAGAATATTAAAGGATGAAAACCTCATGTGCTCAATTTTTGTTTAAATTAATTAATTGTTAAGAGAAATTGTTCATCCTCTCGAATTGATCTTATAATAAATATACTCTCTTTTCGGAGATACATAAAAAAATGTCCTCTTTTCTAGTGGAGCGGGCTGAATGCTTCGGCAGGATAGATACATCTATGGATCATGCCGCACGTCCCTCGGCAGTGTACACGAAACTCTGGATCGGGCCGTACGACCTCGGCAGAAATCGTGCTTGATAATAAAAATTACACGATACTTGGACAGTTGATTGCAGCTTGTAAAGCTATTTGATAAATTGGAAATTTATTGAAATTGAATTGCAGCTTGTATAGCTATTTGATAAATTTGAATTTTTATTAAAATTGAAGGATATAATTAATAGATTGGAAATTGTTGCATTTGACGGATTTTTATTATTTCTGCTAACTGAATAAAATTATTGATAACACTGTCAATCATGCAGATTTTAATAATTATAATTTATTCCATTTATTATTATTGACCCTTAGTGAGTGTCAAAGTCGGCCATCTCGTCTCTACCACTTCGAGATTAGGCTTCATACTTACTGGGTACACGTTGTTTACGTACTCATGCTACACTTGCTGCACATGTTGTGTAGGATCTGAGACAGATACTAGTGGAGGAGCAAATCCTCGTTATCCAGGGGCGTAGTGGTGAGCTGCCTTTCTGAGCCGTCCTGCAACTATCAGTGCCTCTTCTTGTATTTTTAATTCTGTCTATTTTCATTTCAGATAGTATTTGGAGTTTTGTATAATCTACTAGATACTCATACACTTGTGATACCAGGTATTGGCACACACATTGGTATTATTTTCTGGAATTTAAACTAATCGATATCTTTTATATTTTCTTTAATATTGCTAGTAAAAGAATAAAATCACATAGAAATTTTTTCTGAAAATAATTAATATATGTTTAATTTATTGGTTGGCTTGCCTAGCTGTAGTGTTGGGCGCCATCACGACCTATATGTGAAATCGGGTCGTGACAGTCCGAACACGCTCCTAAGTCAAGAATCACCTAACGGAGCTAACGGAACCGACAAAACTCTATTCCGGAGTAGTCTTCACATAGTTCCAACTACAGTCAAAATTCTAAGACTTAAGCTTTTATTTAGGGACTAAGTGTCCTAAAACACCCCGGAACCAAAAACAAAACCTCCCAACAAGTGACATAAGCAGAAAAAGATACGGGGGAAGCAGTTAATATGGGATCGGGGCTATAACTCTCAAAACGACTGGCCAGGTCGTTATACATTCTCTCTCTAAAATACTCTTACCTCTCTCTAAAATCATTAGACAATCATTCCAAAATAAGCCCTAAAGGCTATTTATTAAAATGGGGTATGGTTAGAAAAATAGAAAAATGGACCCTCCATACCCAGGTCTGTGGTCGCAGAATGGACCACATAACAGATATCAGCCCTCGAAATGGGCCGCGAAACTGATGCTAGGAAGTGGGCTGGTGTGGACCGGTATGCGACAGGTCTGTGGTCCGCAGACTGCTTATGAGGCCACAAAATGGACCGCAGAATGACCCAACAAATTTATCATTGGACCGCAAATATGCGACGGAAAATGTGGACCGCAAAATGGATATGCGGTCGCAAAATGGACAACAAAATGTCCTTGGGACTTGGGACATACTTATCGAGCACCAACGTACATTTTATCTAACCTTCTTTATTATCTTTAAGGGCCGATGAGATCAATATAAATGGTAGACATGGACCATGAACAGCCAAGAATGGAAGATAATGGCATGAACATTCATAACATGGGACGACAAGACTGTCAAGAAACTATATATATGGTACGAGCTACCACGCTTCCATGAAAGACTATACAACAAAAATCTGCCGACAAGGCATTCCAAACCATACATAAGTCGACACCTGTCTATGAGAACATACCCATAATGTCTATAAACAAAATGCAGACCAAGAACACGGCAAGTCTAGAGAAGGGATCTCGCCAATAACCGCTGAATTGGGTAGCCTACTGTGGTAGGGGAGCTGCGTCTACCCGTCTATCAGGACCTGCAGCACGACATGCAGCGTCCACAAATAAAAAAGATGCCAGTACGAATAAAGTACTGAGTATGTAAGGCAGAAAAATATAAGTAAGAATAGTAATGTAAACAGGGATAGAGGATATACAACCTGTGACATATGGGTGCCTCTGAGAGCTACTGACATGAATGCACGATACATACATATAAATACATAAACTTTTACAACATACGCCTCTGTGGGAATCATCATCATCATATCCTACCCGGCCGTAATAGGCTCGGTAAAATGTACCCGACCATCATAAGGCTCGGTAGAATCGTACCCGGCCACGTGGAGTTTTGTAAAATCCAACCGATCAGTGGTTGCACAATAGGTGCCGTACCCGGCCGACTATAGAGCGGCTCGGTAGAGTAAAATAGATACATATATATGATGCGTGCTGGACTCATTGGAATCACATTTTGAACCTTTTGGAGAGACGCAAGGTTGGTATCCTCTGTACACGTTATTAGGATTAAATCTCATAAAGAATCTTATAAGAACCACGAAGTACAAACAACATCGATAACATAAGAATAAGAGAAGTAACATCAACATCAATCGTTCCATAAGAAGGGCAACAATATAAGTACTGCTAGCTTCTAAGAGTAGAGTATCTTTGGAAGCTCGTTCATTACATTATGTACAATCAGAGTCGTGCAAAAGAATGAAGGGGATAGCCTCACATACCTTGTATATAATTCCCAACCTCAAGCTATGCAAATGTCACGACTCCTTAGTCTACAATAAGAGAAATGACACTATCGTTGTCGTTTAAGCGTCGTAACTACTATTTATCGGCCACAACCTATTTTACGATGAAACGGACAGCACCTCCCCTATTTATATGACTTCCCACAAGTCAAGAAAATCACCAAACAGCCCAAACAACATCAACAATAGTCATATTGATCTTCCTAAAACAGTCCACCAACCAACAACATTACTACCAAGCCTTTCGATATATATTTCACATGTTCTAGCTTCAACTACTTAGCTGCAACTTGGATAATCTTAAATACATGTAGACTAAGAGGTTCCTTACCTTTAAACAGAAATAACAACTGCAATTTGACCTTAATATTCCACGAAATATCCCTCTAATGCTGCCACAAGAACAAGGAAGTGAAAGTAGCAATCAATTCGGGTTTTTTGGCACTAGAATTACTTTAGAAGACTTGAAATCACCTAGGGTTGGTATTAAAAACTTGAGGGAGTATTTACAGAACATAAAACATTTAAAACAACATCCAACACGAGCTGGAACAACACAAAAATCAGCAACAACAAGAAGAACAAGAAACTTACTAGCGCCACGGGATTCCCGACATTTGATTTGTGTTGTTTGCCCTTTGTTTGGGTCTTGGATCATGAGAGAACCTTGAGAGATTGTTTTTAGGGTTTTAAGGTCTGAATATATGGAAAATGAATGACTTAAAACGGGTTTGAGGCATCTTATATATATCCATATGTCTTAAACCGCCTATGTGGGTCCCATAGAGAGCCGCTGGTCACAGTCTCGCAAAAACGTAAATATCTCTCTATTCTGAGATCGTATCAATGAAGGGTTTAATGCGTTGGAAACTAGACTCATAGATCTTCAATTTAGTGGGTATATCACCCCGTAATTTCAAGTAAATTGGGAGAAAAACGTAGTAATATTTGACCTATAGTTTAAGTAAAATTATAAACGTAAGTTACGATAACTTTTGTCGACTTTTGTTTCGTAAATCGCTTGACTTCAAGACTTATGATACGGATATTATTTGATTCAAATACAGTAAAACAAGACCTCTTGGGACAATTAAGCACCTCTAGTTTTACCTGAAAATACGGGTTACAACATTCTTGATTCGTTTAACTTATAATACTTGTTAACCACTCTTATATACCCTTGTATCGTTTAAGACCAATAGGATTAATTTCTTATCATCTCAACAATAATCTCTTCTTGAATTTACGTCGAATAACTTATTGCGTGATCTAATGTATGCGAATTTGGGTTGTAATACCCTCCCCCCCAAGGAACATTCGTCCTCGAATGTAAGGTTTTATGGGGAGTCTAACTCATCGTGGATTCCGACGGAAATTTTCGGCCGTGTTTCCCCTATAAAATGGACACTAGACAAACTTGCAAGCAATTAAACTCAACTTATGGCCTTACAAGACTATACAAAGCATTATGGATATGTACATTATCTGCATATCACCATTTTGTAATAAAAATGAGCATTCACAAGCTATTGCTTACCTCATAGAGCCGTTTCACTTTCTATTGCGTCCTGCTTTCCCTCGGCATCCTCGTTATCTTCAATCTGGAACAGCTAAGGGTACTTAGACTTCATCTCCTCTTCTGCTTCCTATGTCATTTCTTATGTATTCTTGTTCATCCACAATACGTTGACGGAAGCTACATCCTTTGTTCTCAGCTTGCGGACTTGTCGATATAATATAGCCACTGGCACTTCTTCATATGATAGATCCTCTATAACTTGTACGTCTTTGATAGGGACGGCCCGAGAAGGGTCTCCAATACATTTCCTCAACATAGATACATGGAATACCAGGTGGACAAATCCCAATTCAGATGGAAATTCTAACTCATAAGCAACCTGTCCAATTCGTCGAAGAATTTTGTACGGCCCAAACCCGACCACCAACCTCAAATTCTAGATCACAATGTCGGACATCGGAATAAGACTTTTTCCTGCTTTGTGCCGTCCTCAGTCGCTCCTGTATCACTTTCACCTTATCAATGGCTTGGTGAATCAAATCTGGCCCATATAATTTTGGCTCACTGACTTCGAACCATCGAACTGGTGATCTACATCTCCTCCCGTACAGTGCCTCGTACGGGGCCATTTTAATACTGGAATGGTAGCTATTATTGTAGGCAAATTCTATGAGTGCCAGATGGTCATCGTAATTCCCCTTGAAATCTAAAACACATGCTCGTAGTATATCTTCAAGCGTCTGAATGGTACGTTTAGCCTATCCGTCAGTCTGCAGATGGAATGCAGTGCTGATATTCATTTGTGTGCCTAAACCCTTCTAAAAAGACCTCCAAAAGTTAGCCGTAAATTGATCTCCTCGGTATGATATAATAGATACCGGCACACCATGAAGCCTAACAATCTCCTTTATATACAACGTCACATAATCTTCAGCCGTGTAAGTTGTCTTAACTGGCAGACAATTGGCAGATTTTGTAAGTCGATCAAATATCACCCAGATGGAGTCAAACTTATGATAAGAGTGAGGTAATCCATTAATGAAGTCCATATTAATAACCTCCCATTTCCAGGTCGGAATCTCTATATTTTGAATCAATCCACCGGGTTTATGATGCTTGATATTTACTTGTTGACAATTAGGACACTGGGCAATAAATTTTGCAATAGACTTCTTCATGTTATCCCACCAATACTGCTCCTTAATGTCATGATACATCTTTGTCGAGCCGGGATGGATCGAATACCAGGACTGATGAATCTCAATCATAATCTTCTCCCGCAACCCTGCCACACTAGGCACACATAATCGACCCTGGTATCTCAGTGCCCCATCTCCTCCGATCTCGAAAGTTGTAATATTACACTACTGAATGCCCTCTCTCAATCTTACTAAGGTAGGATCTTCATATTGTTGTGCTTTTACCTCGGCTATTAAAGATGATTGTGCTGTATTTTGTACAGTAACACCTCTGTCATCAGAGTCTAACAAGCTGATTCTCATATTGACCAGCTGGTGAAGCTCTTTGGTCAACCCTTGTCTACCTGCCTCAATGTGTATCAAGCTTCCCATTGACTTATGGTTGAGAGCATTTGCCATAACATTGGCTTTACCGAGATGGTACAATATCTCGACGTCGTTGCCTTTCAGTAATTCAAGCCACCTACGCTGCCTCAAATTCAACTCTTTCTGCTTGAAGATATATTGTAAACTCTTGTGATATGTGTATATGTCAACATAGATGCTGTATAAGTAGTGCCGCCATATCTTCAAAGCATATATTACTGCAGCCAACTCCAAATCATGAGTCGGGTAATATTTTTTATGCTTCTTCAATTGTCTTGATGCATAAGCAATCACCTTCCCACGTTGCATAAATACGCACCCCAAACCTATACCTGAGGCATCACAATATACCACATAACCTTCTGTTCCTTCTGGGAGAGTGAGCACTAGCGCGGATGTCAATCGATTCTTTAGCTCCTGAAAATGACGTTCACAAGCGTCAAACCACTGGAACTTGGTAGCTTTTTCTGTTAACTTAGTTAGTGGTGCTGCTATAGAGGAAAACCCTTCTAAAAACCGCCTATAATTAGGGCTGCTTATCGGGCGGATTGGGCGGTTATTTACTCTTAACGGTTTGGCTTATCGGTTATCGGCTTTTAAATGTATTAATCCGCTAGCCACCCGATAAGATATCGGGCGGATTCGTATCAGTTTAGCTCTTATCGGGCGGTTATCGGGCGGTTTATCGGCCTAATTCAATCTATATTGCGTGCATTAATTGTTTGCTGACCGATGTGACTCAAAATAAAATTCATATGCTCAGCAGACTACATTCCAGTCTATAGAATACAATAGATGAGTCCATTATATCCCAAAGAAGACTACATTACAGATGAGTCCAGAATACATGTCTTTCCTCCGCCCACAACTGCAAAGGAAAAGTCAATGATTAATTTTGAAATGATAAAATTCCAGTCTATATTCAAAGTGAGTCTAGAATACATATTTCAAAATGATTAATTCATAATTGAGCAGACTACATAGAAATGTTTGGTCTGCAACTAACGCCAAACAGTGCTTGAATTTATGCAGCTTCAAAGTTCAAACAACAACTTAATCCATAAGCGAGTAGATCCCTGTAAAAAATATGCATACATCAAATTTCAGCATTAGCCAACGAAGTAAAGACTGTGATAAATACTACTGTCTTGATTCTTGTTTGATGTTTAGATGACTTTTCTCATACATATTCTTTCCGAATAGATCATTAAATGCTCAATATTGTTTTCGCAACGTATTTCCTAGTAGATTAGTAATAGAGATAGAGTACTGGAACTCCTTCAAATAGTGACCCAATACGTTATATATGGAAGTGGAAGAAGGATATTTAATATATATGGATAAAAATAAATTTTATATATATATATATATATATATATATTCTTAACGGGTTAACGGATTATCCATTAAGAAAATTGAATATTCCGCCCCCAAACCGATAAGCCGTTAATAAAAATATTTCAATCTATTCCCGTCTGTTAAACTGTTAACTCAATACCAATAAGCCATTAATCTTCGGTTTCGGTTCGATTTTCGATTTCAGTTCGGTTTTGAACACCCCTACCTATAATATCCTGCTAGCCCCAGGAAGCTACGAACTTCTGACGGTGTTGTAGGTCTCGGCCAATTATTCATTGCATCGATCTTCTTAGTGTCGACACTAATACCCTCGTCAGATATCACATGTCAAAGGAATGCTACTGAGTTCAGCCAGAATTCACATTTGGAGAGCTTAGCATATAACTTATGATCCTGAAGGGTCTATAATAATATCCGCAAGTGGTCCGCATGTTCCGCCTCCGAACGAGAATACACCAGAATGTCATCAATGAATACGATTACGAGCACATCAAGATAGGGCTTGAATAAACTATTCATGAGATCCATCAAAGCTGCTAGGGCATTTGTTAGCCCGAACGACATCACCAAGAACTCAAAGTGTCCATATCTTGTCTGAAAGGCCATCTTTGGAATATCCTTCTCCTTAACCCTCACCTGATGATACCCTGAACGTAAGTCAATCTTGGAGAAATACTTGGCACCCTCGAGTTGGTCAAACAACTCTTCTATGGTTATATATCATTAATCTATAGTTGGTTCCACCCTTTAATGAAGGATTTAAGTTGGAAATTGGGTAAAAATGATAGAAACTTCCTAGACTAAGTTTTTGAGATTTGGAAGGCGATTTGAGGTCGGATTTGAGAAATTCTTATATGGTTGGACTCGTGAATGAATGAGTGCTTGTATTTTGTGACTTTTACCCGATTCTGAGACGTGGGCCCGGGGAGACATTTTGGGGCGATTTTCTAATTTCTCACTTTAGCTTTGATTACATTAACTAGACCTTCCGAGCATGCCATCCAAGAGGGATATTGATTTTGGTATTGACTTGGTGCCGGACACTCAGCCCATTTCTATTCCTCTATATCATATGGAACCAATAGAGTTGAAGGAATTGACAAAGAAACATTACGAGCTTCTTGATAAGGGATTCACTAGGCCGAGTGTGTCGCCTTGGGGTGCACCGGTTCTGTTTGTAAAGAATAAAGATGGTGCTATGAGGATTTGCATCGACTATAGGTAGTTGAACAAAGTTACAATTAAGAACAAGTATCCTTTGCCATGCATTGATGATTTATTTGACTAGCGCGGTGTAGGGGAGAGGGCAGCCAATCGAGGAGGCTATTTGGGAGATAGATCGGGAGATGCGGAGCATATATCCACACCTATTTGAGACTCCATGTATGATTCTAGACCCGTTCGAGGACGAACGTTTGTTTAAGAGGGGGGAGAACGTAATGACTCGACTGGTCATTTTTAGTATTGTAGCCCTGTTTCCCCCATTTATTGCTTATTCTATGCTCATCTGTGGTTACATGATTTGCCGGGGTGGTTAGTTAGGTTCCGGAGATGTTTCTGAATGAATCGGGACACTTAGTCCCAATGTAAGAAGCCTAAGTTAAAAGAGTTGATCGAATATTGACTTATGTGTAAATGACTCCACAATGGAGTTTTGATAGTTCTAATAGCTCCGTATGGTGACTTAGGAGTGTCCGGTTATTGATTTGGAGGCCCGTAGGTGATTTTGGCTTTAATTGGCGAACGTTGGAAAAGTTGAAGTTTGGAGTGTTATGAAGTTTGATCGAGAGTTTACTTTAGGGTTACCAGGCTCAGATTTTTGTTCTAGAAGTTAGAATAGGTCCGTTGTGTCATTTATGATTTGTGTGCAAACTTTGAGGTCAATCGGAGTTGCTTTGATAGGTTTCGTCATCGATTGTAGAAGTTAGAAATCTATTAGTTTCATTAGGCTTGAATTGGGGTGTGATTCGTGTTTTGGTATTTTTTGATGTGATTTCAGGCCATGACTAAGTTCGTATGATATTTTAGGATGTGTTGGTATGTTTGGATGGGGTCCCTAGAGCCTCGGGTGAGATTCAGATTGATTACAGATTGAATTTGGTCTTGTTGAACTGCAGTAATTATGATGTCCAATTTCCTTATTCGCGTTCGCAAAAAAGGTCTCACATTCGCGAAAGGTATCTAGGAGGTAGATGAAGTTTGTCATTTGCATTCGCGAAGAAGGCCGCGCATTAGTGAAGGTTTAGGTAGTTTGTTCATCGTGATCGCGATGGGGTGATCGCGTTCGCGTAGAAGGATGAGGCAGGTGGGGCACAGGCTAGTAAGCCTTCGCGTTCGGGGTAGGGGAGTCGTGTTCGCGTAGGCCTTGGTTCTGTGTTCATCGCGTTCGCGAGGGGAACCTCACATTTGCGTAAGAGTAATTTTGGCAGCTGAGTATTCTGTGCTTCACGAACGCAAGGCACTTACCACGTTCGCGAAGAAGGGCATCCGGACAGCAGTTATTTATTTCACAAATCGAGGGTTTGAAACCATTTTTCATATTTTGAGCTAGAGACCTTGGATTTGGGCGATTCTTGAAGGAAATTTCAAGGAGTTGATTGGGGTAAGTGATTCTAACTCAGATTTGGTTGTAATACATGAATCTATCATTGTTTTTACCATTTAATTAGTATTTTGAGTTGGAAAATTTAGGAATAATTTGTGAATTTTCATAGACCAAATTTAGGGGATTTCAAAGGCGATTTAAGGTCGGATTTGAATAATTTTAGTCTGGTTGGACTCACCATTGAATGGGTGTTCGGATATTGTAAAATTTGTTGGATTCCGAGACGTGGGCTCGGGGTTGACTTTTGGGTTGACATTTTGACTTTGGTTAAAGATCTTAGCTTTATCATTTGGAATCAATTCCTATAGCTTTTATTAATAGTATTATATCATTTTTGGCTAGATTCGAGCCTTCCATAGGTCGATACGCGTGGGAAGGGCTTTCTAGCGGAGTGATTTGATTTGTTTGAGGTAAGTATCTTATTTAAACTCGGGTGAGGCACTAGTTGCCTGAATTGATGTGATAGCTACGTGCTATTGGTTGCATACATGCGTGGGGATGAACCCATATGCGGTCACCAAGATTATTTATTCATGTTCGGGTTGTGCTCGGGCTCTCATATGCCTAGAATTTGACTGTTTAACCTTAAGCTATGATGCTTCACACATTTGCGACATTGTTATGAACTATTTGGGCCATGTTTGAGGCCACATAGGGGTTTAATCCCTGAATGAACAGACTAATGTTATTCTTTGATGAAAATTGCTGGTTTGAGCTTTGATAGTACACTTGCACATGCCTACACTTTAGCATGTCGTTTATGCCAGTCCAGGAGTATGAGATTGGTTATTCAGTCATTTTATACATGTGTACTTGTTTATTTGCTACTGTATGATGTGATTGTACTGTATGCCTGTGACCACGCCGGGCGGAGTGCGTTGTTATAGCTGTGACCACGCCGGGTTGATTGTGTTGATATGCAGGTGACCACGCCGAGAAGATTGTGTTGATATGCCTATGACCACTCCGGGTGGATTGTGTTGATATGCTTGTGACCATGCTGGGCGAATTGTATTGTTATGCCTGTGACCACGCAGGGCGAGTTATGATATTGAGCTTGTGATCATGCCGAGCTGGCAGCATGTTCAATTGGCCGTGCTTGCGTGTGGATATGGATCCACCCCTCCTAGGGTCACCCTCTCATGTTTCTCTCTTGATGGTGTACACGCGAATATTGGAAAATACTGATCAATGGTTCGGAAGTGATACATAAAAGTGAGAGAATCTAGCCAGTGTGTTGTTGGATTTTGCCTTTCATCTTTACTTGCAATTTCCTTAATCATGTATCTGATTTAACTACATATCACCTCTATATGCCAAGATATTGTCTGAGCAAAGTATTTGAGAAATTGTACACATACACACAGACATTTTCTTACTAAACTTGATGATTTGATTTCAACACGGAAGTTTAAGATGAAACTATGTAGGTGATAGCTAGTATCATTAATAATTTGTGCTTCTTTTACCTTGCCGTGTTTATTTACGATACTTATTGAGTACATTGGATCGGTTGTACTCATACTACACTCTACACTTAATTGTACAGATCCAGGTGTGGGGACCAACTATCAGCAATAGGTTGCTTTTATGGACTATATGCTATAGGCGAGGTAGAGCTGCATCCTTGGTCGCAGTTTGACTTGTCTTTTTCTGTAACGACTTGACCGGTTGTTTTAAGAGAATTAGCCCCAATCCCCTAATTATTGCTCCCTCTATTTCATTTTATGGTTATGTGACTTGTCGGGGTGCTTGGTATCGGGTTCGGAAGAGTTTCAGAGTGGAATGGGACTCATAGTCCCTAAATTGGAAGTTTAAGTCGTAGGAGTTGACCGTAGTTTGACTTGTGTGAAGATGACTTCAGAATAGAGTTTTGACTATTCCAATAGCTCCGTATGGTGATTCGAGTCTTAGGAGCGTGTCCAGATATTGATTTGGAGGTCCGTAGGTCAAGGGAATGATTGGGATAAGTGATTCTTACATAGTTTTGGTTAAATTCCATGTTTATATCTTTGATTTTATCACTTAATTAGTGATTTGGGTTGAAAATTATGGGAAAATAGAGGAAAGTCCTTGGGCCGAATTTTGGGGATATGATCGAGATATTGATATCGGATTTGTGTAATTCTTGTATGGTTAGACTCGATATCATATGGGTGTTCGGATTTTATAATTTGGTCAGGTTCCGAGATGTGGTCCCGGTCGACGTTTTGGGGCGATTTTTCAATTCTTAGCTAAGATCTTTATTTCATTAATTAAATTAGTTTCCTATAGTTATATTTGTAGTATGAAATTGTTTATGCTAGATTCAAGACGTTCAGAGTTGGAAAATTGAGGGAAAGGCCTTCTAATTGATTGATTTAGCGTGGTTTGAGGTAAGTGACTTGTCTAACCTTGTGTGGGGGGAAATTCCCCTTAGGATTTGGTAATTTGGTGATAATTAGTGATATGTGAAGGCCGTGTACGCAACGTGACGAGTGCGTACAAGACCTACATGTTGAAATTCCAGTTTTTGCTAGGTAGTTTCCTTTTCATGTCTTTATTGAGTCACTTTTGCACATTATAGTCATCATGTTCAGCCTAATTTCACATGTCTACTTGTCTTATTTCCTATTTGCTACTTGTATCACATGTTTAGTTGAATTACTTCCTTTTCTTGATTTTTGTATTCATTACTTAACTGTGGAAATTATTTACTTGAAATTCCTATCCTTGAAATATCATTTATTTAGTTGTTGTGTTTTGGCTTTCTTGTTATTGTTGAAGTGCTGTTATTATTGTTGCACGAGGTTTCTGCTGTGCAGTTGTTATTGTTTGCACGAGATTTCGGCCGTGCGGTTGTTATTGTTGCATGAGGTTTTTGCCGTGCCGTTGTGATTATTGATACGCATGCGGTAGTATATGGTTTGGGTGTTGAAATACATGCGATGAGATAAGGTGGGCTTGATAAGCGTGGCTAGTAGGGGAATTACTAGAAGCCATGAGGTGTGATAAGGTGGGCTAAAACACGGGATGCTATTTTGGGAAAATGATTTTCAAAAACCAATATGAAGGCTCCCGTGGTGATATAAGGAAAGATTGTGATTTATTTTTATGATTTGGGACTACGAGGCGGTACCTAGGGAGTGCCCTGTTGATATTCTTTATTTGTTGTATTGTTTGGTTCTTGTTTTCCCTAACATGTAAAATTCTTGGTTTCCTTTCGTGTTGTGTTAGCTTTTCTTGATTTCGTGTTGTTATTTCCCATAAATTCTTCATTCTTCACTTCCCTGTCATTTCATTATATCATTATATTTCTGCCTTGTTTCTTATTTTCACCAGTAGGGGCTTGACCTGACCTAGTCACTACTCTACCGAGGATAGGCTTGACAGTTACTGGGTACCGTTGTGGTGTACTCATACTACGCTTCTGCATATATTTTTGTGCAGATCCAGGTATATCCTATCAGCCTCGATATTAGTGCGATGTGTTGCTACTTTGGAGACTTCAAGGCACACTTGCCCGCGTCCGCAGGCCTCGGAGTCTCCTTCTACCCTGTTTTTCTTATTTCTTTATGTTTTGATAGACAATGATATATAGGATTGTTTAGAGTTGTATCTAGAGCTTGTGACTTATATCTCATCGGGTTATGGAAAATTGTACGTATTGAGCTTATAGTCTATTGATCAAATTGTGAAAGTTTTGCAATTGATGTTTCTTCATATTGTTAGGCTTACCTAGTCTTAGAGACTAGGTGCCATAACGATATCCTATAGAGGAAATTTGGGGTCGTGATTCTAAATTTCTGTCTTTCTATTCTCTCACAGATGGTGAGGACACGTACAACTGGATCATATGACCAGACACACGCGCTCCCTGCTAGAGCCGCGAGAGGCCGGGGCCGGGGTAGAGGCTGAGGATGTCCACGTGGTGCAGCTAGGGTACCCACACGAGCTGCAACAGAGGAGCCACCAGTAGCTCCAATTGGAGGGTAGGCACCTGAGATACCTGTTACTGCACCCGCTCTCCAAGAGACTCTCGCCCAGTTTCTGAGCATGTTCGGCACTTTAGCTCAGGTAGAGTTGATCCCACTTGCTCCTGCTACATCTTAGGCCGGGAGGGTACCACAAAATCCCGCAGCCCGTACCCCATAGCAGCAGGTCCAGGTTGACCAGGTCACAGAGGTCATACCAGTGAAGCCGATAGCCCCAGTTCAGCCCGAGGTTAGGGTAGCAGCTTCTGAGGAGGAGCAACTCAGGCTTGAGAGCTACAAAAAGTACCACCCTCCTACTTTCAGTGGCTTGGCGTGAGAGGATGCCCAGGGTTTTCTTTAGGAGTGTCATCGTATCCTCCATACTATGGATATTGAGGAGTCTAGTGGGGTTGCTTTCACTACGTTCTAGCTTAGGGGAGTGGCTTATCAGTTATGGCGAGCATAAGTGTTGGGTAGTCCGACCGAGGCAGCCTCACTCACTTGGACTCGGTTCTCAGATATGTTCTTGAGGGAGTATGTTCCCTAGAGTCTTAGAGATGCATGGTGCACATAGTTGGATCAGTTGCGCTAGGGTTCTATGACCGTGTCGGAGTATGCGGTCCGGTTCAGTGATTTGGCTAGGCATTCACCAGCCTTGGTTGCTACTATTAGAGAGGGTCCGTCGATTTATCGAGGGGCTCAACCCCAGTATCAAATTTAGCATGGCCCGAGAGTTGGAGATGGACATCACATACCAGCAGGTAGTGGGGATTGCTAGGATATTAGAGGGTTTGTTGACTTGGGAGAGAGAGGAGAGGGAGGCCAAGAGGTCTCGAGATTCAGGCAGATACAGTGGTACCCGTACCCCAGCTGCATCTCGTCATGGTAGGGGCTTTGTGAGTCGCCCTATTCATTCTGCACTTACTGCTTCCAGTGGTATTCCGGCCACTCCAAGGCCTCCGGCTCCCTATTATGCACCGCCATTATGTAGTGCACGTCCTGCACGGGGTGCTTTCAGTGGTTAGTCTAGCCGATCAAGACCGTGCCAACATCAGCAGCCACGTCCTCCGAGAGCTAGTTTTGAGTGTGGTGACACTCGTAATATGGTGAGGGATTGCCCCTGACTCAGGAGAGGTGCACCTCCATAGACAACTCAGGTTCCGCGTATTCCACCGAGCCCTCAAGCTTCTCAGTCCATGGTCGTCGCACCAGCTGCCACCCCACCTGCACAACCATCTAGAGGTGGAGGTCGGGCAGGTAGAGGTCGCCCTAAAGGGGGAGGCCAAGCCAGATATTATGCTCTTCCTGCTAGGACAGAGGCAGTTGCATCCGACTCTGTCATGACAGGTATTGTTCCGATCTGTCATAGAGATGCTTCAGTCTTATTTGATCCAGGCTCCACATATTCCTATGTGTCATCTTATTTTGATCTATATTTAGGTGTGTCCCATGATTCTTTGAGTTCTCCTGTCTCATCAGTTGAACAAGGTTATAGTGAAGAACAAGTATCAATTGCCACGTATTGATGACCTCTTTGATCAGATTCAGGGTGCCAGAGTATTCTCTAAGATCGACTTGCGTTCAGGCTATCATCAATTGAAGACTCGGGAGACAGATATCTTGAAGACTGCCTTCAGGACTTGGTATGGATATTACGAGTTCCTTGTGATGTCTTTTGGGCTGACCAACACCCCAACATCATTCATGCACTTGATGAACAATGTATTTCATCCCTATCTTGACTCGTTCATCATTGTGTTTATTGACGACATTCCGGTATACTCCCGAAGATGGGAGGATCATGAACGACACCTAAGGATTGTGCTTCAGACCATGAGAGAAAAGAAGTTATATGAAAATATTTTGAAGTGTGAATTCTTGCTAGATTCAGTGGCATTTTTGGGTCATGTAGTGTCGAGTGAGGGGATCAAGGTAGATCCAAAGAAAATTGAAGCAGTGCAGAGTTAGCCCAGACCATCCTCAGCTACAGAGATCCAGAGTTTTCTTGGTTTGGTAGGGTATTACCGTCGAAACGTGGAGGGTTTCTCATCTATTGCATCACCTATGATTAGATTGACCCAGAAGGGTGCTCCATTCAGGTGGACCAAGGAGTATGAGGAGAGCTTTCAAAAGAACAAGACTGCTTTGACTATAGCCCCAGTGTTGGTATTGACTGCAGGTTTGGGGTCTTATACTATGTATTATGATGTGTCGCACATTGGCCTCGGCACGGTGATGCAGGACGGTAGGGTGATTGCATACGCATCTAGACAGCTGAAGGTGCTTAAGAAAAACTATCAAGTCCACGACCTCGAGCTAGAAACTATTGTTCATGCCTTGAAGATCTGGTGGCACTATTTGTACGGTGTCCCTTGTGAGGTCTACACTGATCACCAGAGTCTACAATATCTGTTAAAATAGAAGGATCTTAACTTGCGGCAGCGGAGGTGGTTAGAGATGCTTAAGGATTATGATATCACCATTCTAAATCATCCTGGGAAGGCCAATGTAGTGGCCGATCCCTTGAGTCGCAAGGTGGAGAGTTTGGGTAGCTTAGTATATCTACTGGTAGTAGAGAGGCCATTAGTCTAGGATGTTCAGGACTTGGCCAACCAGTTTGTTAGATTGGATGTTTCTAAGCCGAGCCGGGTTTTGGCTTGTGTGGTTTCTTGGTCTTCTCTTTATGATCGTATTAGAGAGCATCAATATGATGACCCTCATTTGCTTGTCCTCAAGGACACAGTTCAGCACAATGATGCCAAGGAGGTTACTATTGGAGATGACGGTATATTAAGGATGCAGGGTAGGCTATGTGTGCCCGATGTAGATGGTTTGCGTGAGTTGATTCTCCAGGAGGATCAGAGTTCGTGGTACTCCATTCATCGAGGTGCCACGAAGATGTATTAGGACCTGAGGCAACATTATTGGTGGAGGAGAATGAAGAAGGACATAGTGGAGTTTGTATCTCGGTGCCTAGATTGCCAGTAGGTGAAGTTTGAGCATCAGTGGCTAGGTGGATTGCTTTAGAAGCTAGAGATTCTAGAGTGGAAATGGGTGCAGATTATAATAGATTTTATTGTTGGGATCCCACGGACTCAGAGGAAGTTCGATGCAATTTGGGTGATTGTCGATAGATTGACCAAGTTAGCTCATTTCATCCCAATGGTGACTACTTACTCTTCAGAGCAACTGGCTCAGATTTACATTCGCGAGATTGTCAGGATTCATGGCATGCCGGTATCTATCATCTTTGACCGGGTTACATAGTTTAAATCGCGGTTCTGGAGAGCCGTACAACATGAGTTAGGTACTCGGGTGGAGTTGAGTACAACATTTCACCCTCAGACGGATGGACAGTCCGAGCGCACTATTTAAATATTGGAGGATATGCTTCGTGCGTGTGTGATGGAGTTTGTGGGTTCTTGGGATTACTTCTTGCCAATTGCGGAGTTTGCCTACAACAACAACTACCAGTCGAGCATTTAGATGGCCCCGTACGAGGCTTTGTATGGTACACGGTGTCGGTATCCGGTGGTTTAGTTTGAGCTAGATGAGGCTAGGCTATTGGGTACAGACTTGGTTCAGGATGTTTTGGAAAAGGTTAAATTCATTCAGAATCGACTTCGTACAGCCCAATCCAGAAAAAAAAAGTTATGCAGATCGTAAGGTTCGCGACGTTGCATTAATGGTTGGGGAGCGGGTCTTGCTCCGGGTTTCGCCTATGAAGGACGTTATGATGTTCGAGAAGAAGGGCAAGCTGAGCTTTAGGTATATCAGGCCTTTTGAGATTCTTGAGAGGGTTGGAGAGGTGGCCTACAGACTTGCACTACCACTTAGTCTAGCTGCAGTTCATTCAGTGTTCAATGTTTCTATGCTTCGGAAGTATCACAGTGATCTGTCTCATATGTTAGACTTCAGCTCAGTCCAGTTGGACAAGGATCTATCTTATGTTAAGGAGCCAGTGACCATTTTGGACAGGCATGTTCGAAAGTTGAGGTCGAAGAATATTACTTCTATTAAGGTTAAGTGGAGGGGTCAACCAGTCGACAAGGCGACTTGGGAGACCGAGCATCATATGCGTAGCCGTTATCCTCATTTTTTCACCACTTCAGGTATGTCTCTATACTCGTGCGAGGACAAACATTTCTTTTAAGAAGGGGAAGATGTAATGACCCGGCCGGTCATTTTGAGAGTATTAGCCCCGATCCCTTAATTATTGCTCTATCTATTTTATTTTGTGGTTATGTGACTTGCCGGGGAACTTGGTGTCTGGTTCGGTAGAGTTTCGGAGTGGAATGGGACACATAGTCCCTAAATTGGAAGTTTAAGTCGTAGTAGTTGACCGTAGTTTGACTTGTGTGAAGATGACTCTAGAATGGAGTTTTTATGGTTCCAATAGCTTCGTATGGTGATTTGAGTCTTAGGAGCATGTCCGAATGTTGATTTGGAGGTCCGTAGGTCATTTCGGTGTTAATTGGCGAAAGTTGGACGATTTTTGAAAAGTTTGACCGGGAGTAGACTTTTTGATATCAGGGTCGGATCCCGATTCCAAAAGTTGGAATAGGTCCGCAAGGTCAATTATGAGGTGTGTGCAAGATTTGGGGTTAATCGGAGTTGTTTTGGTATGAATCGGCTTTGGTTTCGGAATTAGAAAGTTCATAAGTTCATTAGGCTTGAATCGATGCGCGATTCGTGGTTTTAGCATTGTTTGATGTGATTTGAAGGTTGACTAAGTTCGTATGATATTTTGGGACTTGTGGGTACATTTGGTTGAGGTACCGGGGGCCTCGGGTGAGTTTCGGATGGTTAACAGATCAATTTTAGACTCAGAGGTTGGCTGAAGTTTTCTGGTGTCTGTGTAACTGGTTTCCTTTTTCGCGATCGCAAAGAAAGGGACGCGATCGCGAAGAGTTGTTGCTGGCAGGTAGTCATTCATTCTTCACATTCGCGATATTAGGCCCGCGTTCACGTAACTTTGAGAGTCTCAGGTCATCGCCGACGCGAGAAGGTTCACGCGTTTGCGTAGAGGAGTGGTCAGTTGGGGCATCAGGCTTTAAGCCTACATGATCACAGTATTGTCTTCGCGTTCGCGTAGGATATTTTGGAGGTTGTGATTATTTTTTCTTCACCATTGCGACGTAGGTTCCGCGATCGCGATGCGTAACGTCTGGGCAGAAACTTAAATATTTCAAAACGAGGGTTTGAGTTCATTTTCACAAATTGATTTTGGGAGCTCGGTGGGAGGCGATTCTTGGAGAGGTTTTCAAGGGAGTGATTGGGGTAAGTGATTGTTACTTAGTTTTGGTTGAATTCCATGTACAAGTACCATCCTCCTACTTACAGTAGCCTAGCATTAGAGGGTGTGCAAGAATTTCTAGAGAAGTGCCACCGTATTCTCCACACCATGGGTGTTGACGGCCAATTTTGATCCTCCCTTTTCAAATTAATTTATTTATCCTTAAATATTTTATAATGTATGTTTTGAAAGTATCTTCTATCAATAAATACCTTTTTTTTTTTACATATTTATTAAGTGTTAGCTTTGAAATTAATAACCTAGCAATAGCGTTATGTAATTACAAATATACTAATATTAAAATATTTTAAAAATACACCATATAAGTTTTATAATTAATTTACGAATTACTTCTCAAATTTTTAATTAGATTACTATGTTGGTAATTCAAAATTAGTGTTGTAATTTAGAAAGCAAAGCATTTTATAAATAAATAATTATAATAGTTAGTAGTGTATTTGATAATTATATTTTTACTATATTTTATTGGAAATTTATTAAGCTTAATTGAATTGATTTTAAAGGTGTTAAAAGGCTAAAAGGTTACAATTGAAAATATCTAATTAACACAAGATGACCATCCTTTAAATTCATTTTGGCCCAAACGACAAGCCCATTTGAGAAAAATACTCAGTCCAAATGACCCTCTGAACCAATGAGATCGTGCCACGTCACCCTCCCTTATCACTCACAAAACCAACACACATGCATCTGAATCGTTGGTCCATCTGATCAACGACTCACATTTAATGTCTAATTTTCTTTTGATTTTTAAACACCCGCCCCCAGAGATATCATCTCCGCCGTCCAAATCTTATTAACTAACTGCCACCTAAATTCCTCCCTAAAAATCTTAAATGACCAAATTATCAGGGTTGTGTATCATAAGATCCAACGGCCCAGATTCTATCTCCAATCTTTAACTCTAGAGACGGCCTCCCAGACCCCTAACCCTAATTCATTTTTCACTCACCCTACCGCTTCTCTTTCCTCTTCCTCTCTCTTTTCTCTCAACCTCACAGCCCAATCAACCACCAAACCTTGCACAAATTTTTGCAAGGTCACGAATTCATCAGAGATTTATCTGTTTTGGCTTCCCTATCCGTGATTCTCTCTAATCCTTTCCTCTCTCATCATCAAAAATTCAAATCCCTCAAATCCGAACCCTAACCCCCAAAGTTGAAACCTCAAATCACCATTGATCTTTCAAATTCGTGGCATGAATGGTCATTTAGTTTGCTCCTATACTCCAGACCTCGTCCCTCTTTCCATCTTCATCATTCGATTTCAAAAGCCCTAATCAAGAAGTAAGACCAAAAGGGTGAAACTTCGACTCGCCAGATTTCTTCTTCGTCCTTTCAAATCGACGCAAGCCTGAGATGCTAGCTGGCTTCATCATTGATATTCGACACCCACATGTCAAATGCAATGGCCTATGTGTATTAGGGTTCTGACCAATGGTCTCTTATGCCTGAATGTATAACTTCTCTCATCTCAGGTATAATCCTTAACGATTTCCCCTATGTTTCCTAGGTTTTTTCACTCGATCTTGCTTGCATCACTTGGTAATCGTCACTGTCCACTACTGAGTTTGAATCTGTGAAACCCTAAGGCTATAATGGCCACTATAAAGAGGGATTTCAATGCTCTAATCAACCAGACCTAACAGATCAGAGAGCATTAAGAAATCCTAAATACGAGTATAAAAAATATCAACATTTCAAACGTTTAGGCTCTCTCCCTCTCTAATTAACTTCTGTTCTTTTGTTTACGAGTTCTCACTATTCAAGTCTTGAAGCATTGGTCCTTACACGGCTGATTTGAAACTTCGTTGGGTCTGCTGCACCAAAGGAGGTCAGTATACCTATTCCCCTTCTCTTTTTATTATCTTATTTGAAATTATGAATGCACTGTTGTACTTCTGTTAACTGCTTTCGTTTGTTATGTTTGTCACTAGTTTATGATTATTTGTTGTAGCTCATAATGATTTGTTATTAATTCAGGGATGACTGTTATGCTCTTATGGATCTCGAGTTAGTTTGGTTGAGTTATTATATGAATTTGATTACTATTACCATGAATCAAGTAGCCTATATAATTTAGTCACTTAATATGTCCTTATAGCTTCCCAAACTTGTCTTAAATTCAGATTTCTCCAATGTTCTATTATGATATTTATGTCTACCATACTAGCCCTATTAGTGTAGTCTGTTATTGTGTACTTGAAGTTGTTATTTGATGATTTTAACTAAGATGTATAAGGAATGTTCAAGATTTATTCCTTCTTGTCTTAGTTGAAGTATGTTAAGTTTAATTGTTTCGGGTGTCTTCTTTCTTCACGTGAGCATGTGTTAATCTAAAGCAACCTCTAAGTTATTACTGTGAAAGTTAGGTGTTTATAATAATTGATAATCATATTAATGAACTTTGTTATTTAAAATAGTTTCACTAAAGTAATTAGGTTAACTCTTTGATAAACCCCCAAAAATTATTCATGTATGTATTCTGTCATGACCAAGCTGTCTCTTTTGAACAAGGCTAATATCATATCTGCTGCAGCTGAGTATCAGTTGTCGTGTTCGTAAGTCGAATAGGACTCCCTCATGTCCAAACATTCATATTCAATTTGTACATCTAAGTTAAACCTACTTAGCATGAAGTTTCTCCTGTCTTGAACATCATTCATCACTCATATTGGTTCTTTTAATCTAAAGGAGTACAATTCTATTTTGGATAAGGATCAGATTGCTATTATGGTGTTGGTGTAATAGTCATGATCTTTGAGTCCACTCTCATCCCCTTATGCATCTCTATGATTCTATTGATTGTTTGATTAAACCGATAACTGATATGCAAGCACACACTAATGTTAGTTGGATCTTCATATTGCATGATTCATAAGTTATCTCATACTAAGACTAATCTTCCCTTTGTACCTGAAGTATAATCCTAAATGCATTCAACATGCTCCATTTCTTTGATAACATCTTTAGCTTCTTTTGAACATCACCCATGATGGCCTCAATGGTAACTCTTACATGGTCTAATCTCCTTCTAGTCTCTTTTGTGTATGATAGTGACCCTATGTTATCCAACATCTCTGTCTGAGTGACCACATGTATGCCTACCTTGTTTTGAAATCTCCATTGCATTCTCTTAAGCATGCATGTCTCACCTCTAAAAGGACTTTTGTCACTACTGCTTGAACATGACTGCCTGGTTTCATTTTAATAGGATTGATTTGAAGTTAAGACTCTCAAAGATATAGATATGTCACTTGATGCTTTGAAACTTTGTTAAACACTCTTACGGATTCTGATTAGATTTGTGAACTTGTTGATATCCTCAGAAGTTCTAATTAGGATTTGTGATCTTGTCAATCCTAGTTGTGATATGAATATTTGTGTTCTGATTGTGATTACTATCCTTAACTTCTGCTAATAATCCTTGAGTTCTTTGTTCAAATTGTTTAACCTATGTACACTTAAGGGTCAAGGCTTCATCAACTTGTGATTAATAAAATTGAGTGTGGTTAAGACAAACACACTTATGAGTTATTACACACTAGAACTGTATTCTTTCTGCCTTTCGGGTGTTTGGTATCAGGTGTTGGTCCCTTAACAGTAGCATGATAAGTAGGTTTGTAACTCATTTTTTCTTAAGGAACTATCTAATATGTTAATCATCTGCTTAATTCTGAATATGGTTGTAATGGTATATACATAAACTGCCTCTTGCCTATATGGTATTCTGTTTGGTTTTCATAAGAAAGGTATGTACTTCTGTGGTATGGTATTGTTATAGTAGCTGGTTTACATTGAAAAGGCCTTATTGGCATTCAAACCTCTAGGGACTAATGAGTTGTTAGTGGTTAGATGTATTTGGGAGTAGTGTTTAACTCTAGGTTGGGCTTCTCTCCTCGGCACAAGCATTGTCCTGGGCCTTGAGACCCTTGGGAACTTTGTAGTGTCGTGGGATTCAAAGGGGGTATCGGCCTTGAGTAGAATTCTCTCTTAAGCCTTTAATTCATTTGACACTTATTACTCTCTTTGGGTTTGGTATTTAATGATAACTAAAGGTGTTCAATGTGGATGATTTACTATACACAACCTCCACATTAATATGAGCTCCTTAGTATTTAAATGCTGGCAGTGATCTTCTCTTTTTTATTCTTTGCTTGCGAATTTCATATATATGGATATGTATGTAGTATTGTTATTCTAATGACCTTCTCTTTTCTTTTTGAACATGTACAATGATTTGGGCCTGCTGAGTTCTTTAAGAACTCAGGCCCAAGTCCAGCCCTACTATGTCTCAGAAGGCCTTGAGTCAGTTATCGCTTGTGTTGCTCGTCCCTGTTACTTCCGGGCCTGCCATTCTGAGGCCTAAACCCCCTAGAGTCCATTCTTTCCCTTCACTCCTTCATTTATTGCTTTCATTATTTTTACAGTTTCACTCTGTCGTTACTCTTTACTGTGTTCATGTTGCTTTATCTCACATGTCTATAAGAATTATATATTGTATTGAATGCTTTATTTTATCTTTTAACTAACATAAAATAATTTAGACAAGCCTTAAAGAACCTAAGATTAAAAGAGGCATTAGTTAGCAATAAATTCCATATCCGCTAACTGTGAGCTGTCATTAATGTATTATGCTTTTCTAACTCTTCTCTTAAAGATTTTGAAGCCTAAAGGCTTAACAAAGGTGGCAGCCCCTCTCTCAAAAGGAAAAATCAGAATGGGCGCGATTTTAATCTTTCCAAAAGGGAACCAACAATTTCGAAAGGACTAAAGTGCTGCTGCCCCAAAAACAAAGGCTTTCAAATAGTTTTATATCTAAAACCCAGGTACATCTCAGGGTCATCGTCATAATACTTTCACCACATTAAGGTAATATGAATTTCCCTGATTTAGGAAACAAGTTGCACTAACTTAAGCTTTTTTTAAAACGCTTTCATAACAAACGTTCCATCTTTAAAAGTTATTTTTCAAGTTTATATATACTAACATTATTTTCTTAAAGGCTTTTCTTTAAATACATCCTCTTTAAACCATACTCTCCCCTTATAGATTTTATGTCCTAATATATTGTAAGCTACTCTTTGAACACTAGTTAAGGCATAATACAAATAATTAGTCCTAAATCTAGTCTGAGTCCTACGGAGCTACCTCACGTAGATTTTAAGGGGTGCCTAACACCTTCCCCTTAGAAGAACAAGAACCCTTACCCATAATCTCACCGGTTAGCAGGCTAATAAAATATAACCTTTAGTAATTACATAGGTACCCTAGTATACCTTTAAATATTAGGTGGCGACCCTCTTTTATCAACAACACAGAAAACACAAGGTGAATCTTGTTTTGACTAGTGCAAAATAGGGTGCAATAACATAGCGACTCTGCTGGGGATTCACACTTAGGTTCTGACCTTAGCAGACTCACATTGAATTTGGCATTTAGATTTGTTTGTGCATTGCTTTAACTGTAGTTAAATTTGCAATTACATGCTTACTTGTTTTATTTGCTCTTTATTCTTATTATCATGCTTATTATTGCTACATCCTTATCTGTTACCGCTTTACATATATTGTCATCACATTCCTTCCTATCGAGTTTTCGACGTACACTATCATACACGATTGCACACGAGGGTTATCTTTTACACCCCTCCAAACCTTCTTTTCAAAACTCTCTAGTTTCAGAGAATGGCTTTGTCAGGTCAATTGACATAACTTCTCGCAATCTTCAATCCAACTCAAAAGTAGGAAACACTCTACTCTAGAAAAATAGGTCATATTGCATAAACCTTAAGTGAGTCGGTCCTTGGAATCGACACACAATTAGGAAAACCACCTTGATGTCAACGGGTCATACACCCAACAACATGACTTATATGGAAAGACGAACAAACCTGACAAGACATCTGAAGATCCGAAGCAAACACTTACCAAAACCTTTCTTTACGCACTTTAGAAAATGGAAATCAACCAAAACATCCCCGAGATTAACATGGTGATGGGTGCGCCTCACAAATTGAAGCAGTGGTGGAAAATCATTCACCAGGAACAAGGAGACGAGATTCAGACACACTTGGAGGCACTGACCGCTTTGCTAAACATCTGAGCAGACAAGGTACTCACTCGCATGCTGATAGAGTTCTGGGATCCGGCTAAGGTGGTGTTCAAGTTTGCTGACTGTGAGTTAGTACCAACATTGGAATAAGTTACTAGTTTCACGAAGCTGCCATTCATAGGAAGGAACCCAATACTACTAGTCACTAAGCTCAGTTACAGGTTCTTGGATAAATTGGGTCTGGCTAACAGTCGAGGTCTGAGAAATAACAAGGACGGATGGGTGAGCCCAGATCAACTGTTCGATAGATTTGGACATCGCGTAAGCTGTGAGTGGTATTCAGGAGAGTTTCAGTATGATCAAGAAACATGGGATAGTCTCAGGCCCATCACTTTCTCATTATCACTGTTGGGATTGTTGGTCTTCCCACAGAGAAGGGGTCGGATCAACATCAACTTATTACCCTTGGTTCCGGCGACCTTCCACGGTAACCTTCAAGCTACTCTGGTGTTGATGGTACTAGTTGAGATTCTGAGGGCTTTGTCTGCATGTGCCTGGGGGTATGATTTCTTTGAGGGTTGTAACTTGCTACTTCATATCTGGGCCACAGAATATTTCTTCCAGCGATAAGCCATCATTGACTACTTTGTGGGTGTCAGCAACATGATCCACAGCCACAATGAGAGGATGAGACATTGGGTCTCCCCACATGGGCAAGAAGAGTGGAGGGAGATGCTGACTAATTTAAGTAGAGAATGGGTCAACTGGAAATGTCATGGTTAGGAGGGAGATCAATCTTAAGGACTCATTAGAAATACTTCATTGAGCTGATCGGACTTGAGGGCATCCAACAATACTCACCCCTGCAGGTTATCAGACAGTTCGGGATGATCCAGGATGTGCCTCTATGGATGAGGACAGCGCTATATGAGGATGAGTACAACAGACAAAATCCAATCCCTATGATAAGAAGGCTCCAAGAAGAGTGGAACGATCTATTCACAATGCTTATGGGTCAAAACTCGTGGTGCCCTCCGGAGTATTATGTCTGGATCAACGAGGAAGACCAGCTAGACCGACCAAGCTGAGAGGGTATAGCCTAGATGGAGAACACAGTGGATTCTTTCCAAATCTACCACGAGATTCTGCCACATTACCTTGTGACTACCTCAACGCACCGTCAAGTGGTCTCAGGATCCATCGATCACATGTTGCCACCTGCTGAAGACGATGACCGAGTAGTGGAGTGTATCGAGATAGAATATGAGACAGAGCCGGAGGAAGATCCAGGAGAGCAGTCTCAGTTTAACGATGACGAGAAAGAGTTTGAGGAAGATCCGGAGGAAGAACCAGAATAAGAAGAGGAGATGGGAAATGATTCCGGAGATGGTTATTAGAAGTTGGTTGATTTCCCCTTCTTTCCCACTTTGTATCCTTATCCCCAGTTTTCTTACTTTCCTAAAGGGCAAGTTGTTTAAGCCTATGCAGTTCAATGAATATCCAAAACAGCGATGTAACCTTTGTTCCCACTTATCTCATTCCAAACATTATCAATGAAAACAAACTTGCTTCAGATCTAAATGTGTTAAGTCTAATTGCTTGTCAAACATCTGCGATTTAGGCCTATATCCGGAAGTGAGAGGTCCCACAAATTCTAGGAAAATGCATTAGCATAGATACGTGAATTAATTGCTCTATTTTATTTCCTGCTTGTATAAATGAGGAAACTGACTTCTGTTTCTTTTTATTTTTCCTTTTTTGTTTACTTTATTATTACTCCCCAAAAGAAAAGTTGGTTTGTGTCGACCCGAAACTGGCGGAACCACTGTACCATCTAATATCAAAGGAAAAGATGTATGCTACAAAAAACCTGACCGAGCATGCTCTTGTCATAGTCGATAGCCTGGGGTGACCGGAAGAGAAGGGCGATACCGAGAATGATGAACACGTGGCCAGAATGGCCCAGAAGATGGAGTCTTTAAGGGAGGAGGTACAACACATCAGAGAACTAGCACATCTGGCCGTGACAATGCTCCCTCAACCACCTCGCTTTCCTTTTTTGGATTCAGTTCCTGACCACTTTCCTTCCACATCACGCCAAAACAACAGCATCCCAACTTCAGTCCCCCACCACTAAAATCATACCTTCAGTAACCCCCTCAAACCCACCAAATCCCCCTATCCACACTCCCTACGTACCAGAGTCACTTTTACCACTCACCCAAATCAACACATACCCGTGGCACATACCGCCTCTTATGAGCGATATAATCCTCCTATATATGTCATTTTTGAACCTACCTTTATAGCGCCTGTCACGGTCAGAGTGCCTTATGAGATTGACCAATATGCCGATATGGAGAGGGAAGCTAGGCGTAAGGAAGAGGAGTTAGTATCTGAGCAGCTACAAATCATGAGAAAACAAATGAAGAACCTCCAAGTCGCTAGGGGAAGTGAAAGTTCGGACTACAAGGATCTGTGTATCCATTAGAATTTGGATATGCCAGTAGGGTATAAGCCTCCAAAGTTCAATATCTTCGATGAGATGGGTGATACCCACACACATTTGAGGGCATATTGTGACAAGTTAGTCAGAGTAGGAAGGAATGAGAACCTAAGAATGAAGTTGTTCATAAGAATCCAGACGGGAGAAGCACTTACCTGGTATACTCGACAAGATCCATAAAACTGGAAAACATAGAAAGATATGGCGGAAGATTTCATGATTCGCTTTCGATTCAACATAGAGATCACTCCCGATAGGTTCGCACTGGTAAACCTGCAAAAAAAAAGCCATTCGAGTCATTCAAAAAATATGCACGTTGGTGGAGGTCAGAAGCCGCTAGGGCACAACCTTTGCTGGATGATAGTGAATTAATCAAGTATTTCATCAAGGCCCAGGAATGGATATACTTTGAAAACATGATGGGAATGATGGGGCAGAAATTCCCCGAGATGGTAAAGATGGGAGATTTCTTAGAAGAGTGTATAAAATCTGGTAAAGTACAGTCCATGGTTGCACTGCAAGCGGCCAGCAAGGCAATCCAGTCAGGGTCGATCAGTAGCGGAAAGAAAAAGAAAGAAGAAGTCTCAGGAGTCGTCCCTTACTATCAACCCAACCTACGTGACGGAAACACTTCCTATTCCCCAAACAACCATTCACCACCACCCGCTTATGCTCCAATCTATAACACCGAGCCATATTACCACCCCCAACCTCAATACAACCCTCCTCGAGCTCACAACAACCCAAACGCACAACGACCATATACTCTTATACAAACTACTACCGATCAAAACCAACCCACTTATGCACCATACCCTCGTCCCAATTTTGAAGAGAGGGGTACGAAAAATTATACCCCGATCGCTGAGCCTATGGCCCAATTGTTCGAGAGATTGAGAAGAGCAGGATTGATACATCCAGTGGAAGGAAGGGTTCCTGAGTATCCCTCTAAGTATTTTGATGCAAGTAAAAGGTGCGTGTACCATTCCAACGTGCTCGGGCATGATATTGAAGATTGTTTTAAGCTTAAAAATGAGATTGAAAGACTGATCAAGAGTGGAGCCATTTAGCGCACTCCGACTCTGCCCAATGTGAATCGCAATCTGCTGCCTAATCAACGAAACCAGGGGGTTAACATGATCACGTTGGACGAAGAATATGATCTGAAAGGAACGATTGTCATAATAGGAAATGTAGAAGCAGCAAGGATTCCGACTCAAAGGGATCTGATGCTTACAGTGCAAGTGAGGCCTACGGTGACTGTTCAGACTTATCAATGAAAACCCGTCGTTGCTACACAGGATGAAGATTGTCGGAATACAAAATTGTCCCTTGAATGTACTAGCAAAAGGGGAAGGCCAAGATGACGGACTCTGCAGCAGCCCACGATATGACTAGGTCGGGGAGATGCTACGCTACTGAAAATGCAAATCGAGGGAATTTAAGAATAGAGAATATTCAAAGAAAGAACATAACAGAACCAGAAGCCGCAGAGTTCTGGAAGAGAATGTCGACCAAAGAATACTCCATGGAGGAGCAGCTGAAGAAAACTCCATTGCAAATATCAATCATGGACTTGCTAATGAGTTCTGACAATCATAAAGATGCCTTGATGAAAGTACTAAGTGTGGTAAGTGTGCCAAGCAACACCACCAGTGAGGCGTTGACTGCAACAATTGGGAAAATGTTCGAAGCAAATATGATCACTTTCAGAAGAGACGAACTTCCTGTTGAAGGGGTAAGTCACAACAACGCCTATCATATCACTGTCAAATGCGCGAACAAAGTGATGTCCCGAGTGCTGGTCGATGAGGGAAGTCAAGGAAAGCCACGTGAGGGTAAGGGCTTTTGATGGTTCGCAGAAGGATGTTATCGGAGAAATTTATTTGTCTTTGCACATCGGGCCGGTTGAATTTCCCATATTATTTCAAATAATTGATATCTCTTCTTCATATAACTTGCTGCTAGGAATGCCCTGGATACACATGTCAGGGGCCGTCCCATCCACTTTACACCAGTGAATGAAATTTGAGTGGAGATGTCAGGAGATCGTGGTACATGGCTAGACCGAGCTTTTTTCCATGTAGTGAAAATCATGCAGACTACCGAAATAGAAGAGACTGAACAAAACTTGGGGATGCAGTTGCCATATAGATCGAAGACGGCTATAAAGGAGATGATGAAATATGGATACAGACGAGGAATAGGTGTTAGGAGCCAGATCTGATGGGATCATAGAGCCAATTGAACTTAGTGGGCAGAAAGGAGGGCCGAGATAGGATATTAGCCTCCAGTGGGGAAAGCTCATACTGTTAGCTCTGGGAAAAGGGTTTTTATGCTAGAGCATATTTCGGGTGCGGGCCAGAGTTCAGCACCAGAGGATGACATCATCAATGGAATGGGAAGGCTGTTTGTGAATATGATGGAAGAATTTTTTGAAGGGACTAACATCAAGACCGACCATCAAGAATGCCGAACTAGGGGAGGAGCTGCATAATTGGACTGCCAGTCCAGCTTTGGTTCGCCGGAAGTCTTGGTAGTGTGGAACTGTAAAAGTTTTCTTTTTTGAAAAGCACACGGTCAAATGTGGCATGCACCATGTATGTACCTTATTATCATTTGCCTCTTTTGGACACCTAGACATTCGTCTTTTGATGAAATAAATAGAATCATTTTCTTAAAATATTGCAACTTTATTTACCGCTTCATTTTTTCATAGTTTTTCTTTTTAGTAATCAAAATGATAAAAACACGCGTTCTGCGATTGTAACATGTAACGAAACAGCCAAGCAAAATGACCAAAATTACGAGGAGTATGACGAGAGTATGATGCCAGATAATCTCCCACAAGAGATCAAACAACTGGAGAGTGATAAAATGCACAACCTCGAAGAAAGGGAAGTGGTCAATCTCGTAAGAGAAGAAGACGTGAAAGAAACCAGAACCAGCATTCATCTAGAAGCTCAGTAGAAGGAAAACCTAGTTGATCTCCTCCGACAGTACATCGATGTATTCACATGGTCATATGATGACATGTCGGGATTAAGAACAGACATTGTTTCGCATCGACTGCCATCGATCCTACCTGACCGCCGGTCAAGCAGAAATCCATAAAATTCAACCCTCATTTGAGTGTGAGGATAAAGGAGGAAGTGACCAAGCAGATAGAGGCGAATGTGGTAAAGGACGCCGACTATCCCTGCTGGTTGGAAAATATTTTTCCAGTACCCAAGAATGATGGGAACATCAGAATATGCGTAGATTACTGAGATCTCAACAAGCTAGTCCAAAGGACGACTTCTTTCTACCAAATATCCACATCCTCATCGACAATTGCACGAAGCATGAACTACAGTCGTTCGTGGATTGTTTCACCGGATACCGCCAGATCTTGATGCATGAAGAAGATGCAGAAACAACAGCCTTCACCATACCTTGGGGAGTTTACTGCTATAGAATCATGTCATTCGGTCTAAAGAATGCTGATGCCACCTACATCAGGGCCATGACGACCCTTTTCCACGACATGATTCATAAGGAGATCGAAGTATATGTGGATGATGTCATCATTAAGTCTTGAAAGGGTTCAGAGCATTTGGACGATTTGACGAAATATTTTGAGCACCTGTAGAGGTACAACTTGAAATTAAACCCGGCAAAATGTGCATTTGGGGTCCTTGCTGGAAAAATGTTGGGCTTCATTGTAAGCAGGAAAGAGATATAACTGGACCCATAAAAAACAAGGCTATTCAGGAATTTCCACCACCCAAGAGAAAGAAAGATGTGATGAGTTTCTTGGGCAGACCAAATTCCATCAGTCGTTTCATAGCCCAGTCTACGGTAATCTGTGAACCCATTTTCTAGTTGCAGAAAAAAGATGTTGCCAAAAAATGGGCAAAAAAGAGTGCCAGAAAGCGTTCGATAGAATTAAGGAATATTTGTCAAATCCACCAGTGATGGTTCTCCCCGAGCCCAGGAAGCCATTGTTACTATATCTGTCAGTCTTGGATAAAGCCTTCGGCTGTGTGTTGGGACAGCATGACACTATTGGGAGAAAGGAGCAGGTCATCTACTACTTAAGTAAGAAGTTCACGCCATGCGAGGCAAAATACACTTTGATAGAACGCACATGCTACGTCCTGATCTGGATCAATCAGAAAATAAGGCATTAAATGTCAACATACACTACGCATATCATATCTCGGCTCGACCCGCTCAAGTACATATTCTAGAAGCCTATGCCAACCGGAAAGCTAGCTAAATGGCTAATTCTCCTCGGCGAATTTGACATTGTGTACATAACTCATAAGGGTATCAAGGGGAAAGCTTTAGCCGACCACCTCGCAGAGAATCCAGTGGACGGGGATTACGAGCTAGTCACTACATATTTTCCCGACGAAGATGTATTGTTTGCCGGAGAAGATATTGCAGAGTCATACCCTGGATAGAGAATATTTTTTGATGGAGCAGCAAACTTTAAAGGAGTTGAAATTGGGGAAATCCTAATTTCGGAATCTGGACAGCACTATCCAGCATCAGCAAAGATAAGATTCCCCAGTACTAATAATATGGCTGAATACGAAGCGTGCATCTTTGGGATTAGAATGGCAGTCGACATGAACGTCAAAAAGCTTTTTGTCATAGCAGATTCTGATCTGTTGATACACCAGATCCAAGGAGAAGGGTCCACCAAAAATCTCAAGATCTTTCCATACCTGCACTGCATAAAAGAGCTATGCAAGAAGTTCACAAAGATTGAGTTCAAGCACATCCCAAGGATTTAGAACGAGTTTGCTGACACCCTTGCAACTCTATCATCAGTGATTCAACATCCAGACAAGAACTACATTGACCCTATCGAGGTATAGATCAGGGATCAATATTCCTATTGCTTACATGTAGATGAAGAGCCATATGGTAAACCATGGTATCATGAAATCATGAAACTCCTTGCAACTAGGGAGTACCTGGAGAATGCTAGTAATAGTCAGAAGCGAACCCTCAAGAGATTGGTGAATCACTTCTTCCTTAACGGGGAAGTCCTATAAAGGAGGACCCCACACTTGGGTTTGTTGAGATGGTAAAGATGGGAGATTTCTTAGAAGAGGGTATAAAATCTGGTAAAGTACAGTCCATGGTTGCACTGCAAGCGGCCAGCAAGGCAATCTAGTCAGGGTCGATCAGTAGCGGAAAGAAAAAGAAAGAAGAAGTCTCAGGAGTCATCCCTTACTATCAACCCAACCTACGTGATGGAAACACTTCCTATTCCCCAAACAACCATTCACCACCACCCGCTTATGCTCCAATCTATAACACCGAGCCATATTACCACCCCCAACCTCAATACAACCCTCCTCCAGCTCACAACAACCCAAACGCACAATGACCATATACTCTTATACAAACTACTACCGATCAAAACCAACCCACTTATGCACCATACCCTCGTCCCAATTTTGAAGAGAGGGGTACGAAAAATTATACCCCGATCGCTGAGCCTATGGCCCAATTGTTCGAGAGATTGAGAAGAGCAGGATTGATACATCCAGTGGAAGGAAGGGTTCCTGAGTATCCCTCTAAGTATTTTGATGCAAGTAAAAGGTGCGTGTACCATTCCAACGTGCTCGGGCATGATATTGAAGATTGTTTTAAGCTTAAAAATAATATTGAAAGACTGATCAAGAGTGGAGCCATTTAGTGCACTCCCACTCTACCCAATGTGAATCACAATCTGCTGCCTAATCAACGAAACCAGGGGGTTAACATGATCACGTTGGACGAAGAATATGATCTGAAAGGAACGATTGTCATAATAGGAAATGTAGAAGCAGCAAGGATTCCGACTCAAAGGGATCTGATGCTTACAGTGCAAGTGAGGCCTACGGTGACTGTTCAGACTTATCAATGAAAACCCGTCGTTGCTACACAGGATGAAGATTGTCGGAATACAAAACTGTCCCTTGAATGTACTAGCAAAAGGGGAAGGCCAAGATGACGGACTCTGCAGTAGCCCATGATATGACTAGGTCGGGGAGATGCTACGCTACTAAAAATGCAAATCGAGGGAATTTCAGAATAGAGAATATTCAAAGAAAGAACATAACAGACCCAGAAGCCGCAGAGTTCTGGAAGAGAATGTCGACCAAAGAGTACTCCATGGAGGAGCAGCTGAAGAAAACTCCATTGCAAATATCAATCATGGACTTGCTAATGAGTTCTGACAATCATAAGGATGCCTTGATGAAAGTACTAAGTGTGGTAAGTATGCCAAGCAACACCACCAGTGAGGCGTTGACCGCAACAATTGGGAAAATGTTCGAAGCAAATATGATCACTTTTAGAAGAGACGAACTTCCTGTTGAAGGGGTAAGTCATAACAACGCCTATCATATCACTGTCAAATGCGCGGACAAAGTGATGTCCTGAGTGCTGGTCGATGAGGGAAGTCAAGGAAAGCCACGTGAGGGTAAGGGATTTTGATGGTTCACAGAAGGATGTTATCGGAGAAATTTATTTGTCTTTGCACATCGGGCCGGTTGAATTTCCCATATTGTTTCAAGTAATTGATATCTCTTCTTCATATAACTTGCTGCTAGGAATGCCCTGGATACACATGTCAGGGGCCGTCCCATCCACTTTACACCAGTGAATGAAATTTGAGTGGAGATGTCAGAAGATCGTGGTACATGGCTAGACAGAGCTTTTTTCCATGTAGTGAAAATCATGCAGACTACCGAAATAGAAGAGACTGAACAAAACTTGGGGATGCAGTTGCCATATAGATCGAAGACGGCTATGAAGGAGATGATGAAATATGGATACAGACCACGAATAGGGGTTAGGAGCCAGATCTGATGGGATCATAGAGCCAATTGAACTTAGTGGGTAGAAAGGAAGGGCCGAGATAGGATATTAGCCTCCAATGGGGAAAGCTCATAATGTTAGCTCTGAGAAAAGGGTTTTTATGCTAGAGCATATTTCGGGTGCGGGCCAGAGTTCAGCACCAGAGGATGACATCATCAATGGAATGGGAAGGCTGTTTGTGAATATGATGGAAGAATTTTGTGAAGGGACTAACATCAAGACCGACCATCAAGAATGCCGAACTAGGGGAGGAGCTGCATAATTGGACCGCCAGTCCAGCTTTGGTTCGCCGGAAGTCTTGGTAGTGTGGAACTGTAAAAGTTTTCTTTTTTGAAAAGCGCACGGTCAAATGAGGCATGCACCATGTATGTACCTTATTGTCATTTGCCTCTTTTGGACACCTAGACATTCGTCTTTTTATGAAATAAATAGAATTATTTTCTTAAAATATTGCAACTTTATTTACCACTTCAATTTTACGTAGTTTTTCTTTTTAGTAATCAAAATGATAAAAACACGCGTTCTGCGATTGTAACATGTAACGAAACAGCCAAGCAAAATGACCCATATTACGAGGAGTATGACGAGAGTATGATGCCAGATAATCTCCCACAAGAGATCAAACAACTGGAGAGTGATAAAATGCACAACCTCGAAGAAAGGGAAGTGGTCAATCTCGTAAGAGAAGAAGACGTGAAAGAAACCAGAACCAGCATTCATCTAGAAGCTCAGTAGAAGGAAAACCTAGTTGATCTCCTCCGACAGTACATCGATGTATTCGCATGGTCATATGATGACATGTCGGGATTAAGAACAGACATTGTTTCGCATCGACTGCCCACCGATCCTACCCGACCGCCGGTCAAGCAGAAATCCATAAAATTCAACCCTCATTTGAGTGTGAGGATAAAGGAGGAAGTGACCAAGCAGATAGAGGCGAATGTGGTAAAGGACGCCGACTATCCCAGCTGGTTGGAAAATATTTTTCTAGTACCCAAGAATGATGGGACCATCAGAATATGCGTAGATTACTGAGATCTCAACAAGCTAGTCCAAAGGATGACTTCTTTCTACCAAATATCCATATCCTCATCGACAATTGCACGAAGCATGAACTACAGTCGTTCGTGGATTGTTTCGCCGGATACCGCCAGATCTTGATGCATGAAGAAGATGCAGAAACAACAGCCTTCACCACACCTTGGGGAGTTTACTGCTATAGAATCATGTCATTCGGTCTAAAGAATGCTGATGCCACCTACATCAGGGCCATGACGACCCTTTTCCATGACATGATTCATAAGGAGATCGAAGTATATGTGGATGATGTCATCATTAAGTCTTGAAAGGGTTCAGAGCATTTGGACGATTTGACGAAATATTTTGAGCACCTGTAGAGGTACAACTTGAAATTAAACCCGGCAAAATGCGCATTTGGGGTCCTTGCTAGAAAAATGTTGGGCTTCATTGTAAGCAGGAAAGAGATATAACTGGACCCATAAAAAACAAGGCTATTCAGGAATTTCCACCACCCAAGAGAAAGAAAGATGTGATGAGTTTCTTGGGCAGACCAAATTCCATCAGTCGTTTCATAGCCCAGTCTACGGTAATCTGTGAACCCATTTTCTAGTTGCAGAAAAAAGATGTTGCCACAAAATGGGCAAAAAAGAGTGCCAGAAAGCGTTCGATAGAATTAAGGAATATTTGTCAAATCCACCAGTGATGGTTCTCCCCGAGCCCAGGAAGCCATTGTTACTATATCTGTCAGTCTTGGATAAAGCCTTCGGCTGTGTGTTGGGACAGCATGACACTATTGGGAGAAAGGAGCAGGTCATCTACTACTTAAGTAAGAAGTTCACGCCATGCGAGGCAAAATACACTTTGATAGAACGCACATGCTACGTCCTGATCTGGATCAATCAGAAAATAAGGCATTAAATGTCAACATACACTACGCATATCATATCTCGGCTCGACCCGCTCAAGTACATATTCTAGAAGCCTATGCCAACCGGAAAAGCTAGCTAAATGGCTAATTCTCCTCGGCGAATTTGACATTGTGTACATAACTCATAAGGGTATCAAGGGGAAAGCTTTAGCCGACCACCTCGTAGAGAATCCAGTGGACGGGGATTACGAGCTAGTCACTACATATTTTCCCGACGAAGATGTATTGTTTGCCGGAGAAGATATTGCAGAGTCATACCCTGGATAGAGAATATTTTTTGATGG
The DNA here is from genome assembly GCF_000390325.3 of Nicotiana tomentosiformis. NCBI lineage: Eukaryota > Viridiplantae > Streptophyta > Magnoliopsida > Solanales > Solanaceae > Nicotiana > Nicotiana tomentosiformis. The sequence continues at coordinate 72,845,370 of NC_090818.1, read as the reverse complement.
AGCAGCAAACTTTAAAGGAGTTGAAATTGGGGCAATCCTAATTTCGGAATCTGGAAAGCACTATCCAGCATCATCAAAGATAAGATTCCCCAGTACCAATAATATGGCTGAATACGAAGCGTGCATCCTTGGGATTAGAATGGCAGTCGACATGAACGTCAAAAAGCTTTTTGTCATAGCAGATTCTGATCTGTTGATACACCAGGTCCAAGGAGAAGGGTCCACCAAAAATCTCAAGATCTTTCCATACCTACACTGCATAAAAGAGCTATGCAAGAAGTTTACAATGATTGAGTTCAAGCACATCCCAAGGATTTAGAACGAGTTTGCTGACACCCTTGCAACTCTATCATCAGTGATTCAGCATCCAGACAAGAACTACATTGACCCTATCGAGGTATAGATCAGGGATCAATATTCCTATTGCTTCCATGTAGATGAAGAGCCATATGGTAAACCATGGTATCATGAAATCATGAAACTCCTTGCAACTAGGGAGTACCTGGAGAATGCTAGTAATAGTCAGAAGCGAACACTCAGGAGATTGGTGAATCACTTCTTCCTTAACGGGGAAGTCCTATAAAGGAGGACCCCACACTTGGGTTTGTTGAGATGTGTACATACTGCCGAGGCACCTAGGTTATTGAAAGAAATACATGTAGGAACGTGTGGACCCTACAAGAACGGGTTCACGTTAACCAGGAAGATCTTGAGAGCCAGATACTTTTGGATGACTATGGAAAGCGATAGTATGAGCTACGTACAGAAGTGTCACCAGTGCCAGGTTCATGAGGATTTCATCTGGGTTCCGCCAAAATGAGTTGAATGTGATGGGTTCACCCTGGCCGGTCACCGCTTGGGACATGGACGTGATTAGACCGGTGGAGCCCATTGTGTCAAATGTGCATCGCTTCATCTTGGTAGCTATCAAATACTTCACTAAATGGGTCGAAGCATCTACCTATAAGGTCTTCACAAATAAGGTAGTAGTGGATTTCGTCCGAAACAACATCGTGTGCAAATTTGGGATACCAGAATAGATTATCACTGACAATGCCGCTAACCTCAATAGCGACCTCATGAGAGAAATCTGCATGAAGTTTGGGATCGTCCACCACAACTCCACAACCTACATTCCACAAATGAACAAGGCAGTCGAGGCAACCAACAAGAATATCAAGAGGATTCTGCAAAAGATATTGGACAATCACAAGCAATGACATGAGAACATCCTTCGCCTTACTGGGTTATTGGACCACCATGAGAACATCCACTGGTGCAATGCCGTACATGGTAGTATACGACACTGAAGTTGTGATACCCGTAGAGGTCGAGATACCATCTCTAAGGGACATTCGAGAGGCCAAGTTGGACGATGCAGAATGGATATGGGTCAGACAAGACCAACTCATGCTCATCGATAAGAAGAGAATGGATGCAGTATGCCATGGTCAGCTATATTAGAACATGATGGGTAGTGCATTTAAGAAAAGGATGAAGCCTCGCCAGTTCACACCAGGGCAGTTAGTCCTGAAGAAGCCAAAGGAAAGTTCCCACCAAACTGGCAACGTCCTTATGTGGTTCACCGAGTATTGTCGGGTGGAGCTCTAATCCTGGCAGAAATGGACGGAAGAATCAATGAAGCCTATCAACTCAGACGCAATCATTAGACTCTATGTTTGAAAACAAATAGACTTAGGTTTTTACTATAGCAGAACTATGTTCAACCTGACTTCCAACGGAGGGATACGTAAGCAACCCACGTAGGGTTCGATTTCTCCCCCTCCTTTCTTTTGTAAAATAAAATCCAAACATTATTTTTGTATGTTACTCTGGAACTACGGCGACTTGATTTCCCCAGAAATGAATGCGTAGGCAATCTTTATCGGATTCAATCATCTTTTGTAATTAAACTATATTCTGGCCTGATTCCATATGGATATGTAGGCAGTCTGAGTCAGACTCAGCCATTTCATTCTTAATCCCATCATTTTGCATCTATTGTAATTGAACTACATCTTGACCTGATTCCATTTGCATATGTAGGCTGCCTGAGTCAGGCTCGATCATCTTTATCATATTTTATTATCATCCCCAAACTACATTCCAACCTGATTCCATTTTTGATATGTAGGCAACCTAAAAGGGTTCGGTCATAACCTTAGGGAAAAACCTTTGTAATGCATTACTATGAACTAGGATGCAGTCACAACTGTAACGACACAGCCGGTCGTTTTGAGCTCTAACATGTCATTCAGCGGTTTGAGGCCTTGTGTATCTTCACTTCAGGTATTATGACTTGTACATGTGGTCAAAATTGAAATTCGGGAAGTTCGGAGTTGATTTGGAGAGAAAATTCTAATTTGAGAAGCTTTAAGTTGGAGGAGTTGGCTCAGGGTTGATTTTTGAGTAAACGACGTCGGAATCAGGATTTTAAGGTTCCAACAGGTTTGTATGATGATTTTGGACTTAGGCATATGTCTGGAGCATGTTTTGGATGACTCGGGAGCGTTTGTTGGCATTTTTGGAAGAATTTCCTAAATTTGGGTTGAAGTGAATTTCAATGTTATTGATGTCTGTTTGGGATTCTGAGTCTAGGAATAGCTCCGTATGGTGATTTTGGTGTTGGGAGCACGTCCGGATGTGGATTTGGAGGCCCATAGGTCATTTGGCGAAAGTTGGAATTTGAAGGTTTTTGAAAGTTTGACCGGGAGTGGACATTTTTATATCGGGGTCGGATTCCATTTCCGGAAGTTGGAGTAGGTCTGTAATGTCAATTATGACTTGTGTGCAAAATTTGAGGTCAATCGGGCATGACTTGATAGGTTTCGGCATGGATTATTGATGTTTGAAATTTCAAAGTTCATTAAGTTTGAATTGAAGAGTGATTCATAATTTTGATGTTGTTTGGCAAGATTCGAGGCCTCAACTAAGTTTGTAATGTGTTTTGGGACATGTTGGTATATTTGGTTAAGGTCCGGAGGGCCTCGGGGTGCTTTCGGGTGGTCAACGAATCAACTTGGTGTTTTGTTGTATTGCTGAAAGGCCTGAGTTTTGGTGTAATCGCACCTGCGGAAAAAGGGCCGCAGGTGCGATGCCGCACAAACGTCAAGGTAAGCGCAGAAGCAAAGTTGGCCAAAAGGCCTGGGGTCATAGAAGCGGGCACAAATGCGCAAGTGGGCGTGCGCAGATACGCTTGAGGATCGCTAAAGCGAAAGCACAGATGCGCTGCATGAGGCACAGATGCGGGGGCTGTTGGGCCGAGCTTGAACCGCACCTGCGATGGAATTTCTATAGGTGCGGAGCCGCATGAGCGGCTTGTCACACCCCAACCTTGTGGAGCATGACCGGCGCTCAACCGAGTGAACCCGGTCGAGCAAGCCTAGTAAACCTCTCCTACCCGACTCATTCATGATCCAAAAAAGGAATGCGTCACTATTTGTAAAACAGGGGAGAGATCAGTTATATAAAAATATAAACGTTGCTAGTTCATTTTTCATTATATGCATTATGCCATAGTTTAGTTTCCAAAAATACAACTCGATCCAACGACTGCCCCAACATGCATACATGACCCACAAAAATATCTACGGAGCCTCTAAGGATACAAAAGAGCAACATGACAATGCCGGCAACAAGGCCCTGACTATACCTCAAAATATGAAAACTTATACAAAGAAGGACTACATGACCCCTGGAAGAAATGGGGCTCACTAAAACTGCTGTGAGGAAAGAAAGAGAGCACCACTATCTGCGATGGGCACTATCTGCGATGGGCACTATCTGCGATGGAACCACCTACATCCATTCAAAGGTGTAGCTCCCCCGGCAAAAGGGACGTTAGTACTGTCGAATAGTACTAGTATGTAAGGCAAACACTAATCTTAGTAGAATGAACAGTGAAATAAACAGAAGGCAGTCATAATAATTAATAAGTACTTCATAGAAATACAAAGAAAACACCAAGTAAGGATCACGTAGTTTCCAATTCAATCTTTCCATCTTTTTTTTTAGATTAATAATCTTTAGTGCCAAGCCACAACTCACAATGCCACCGTGTATTACACGGAGTCCGATCTCGGCCCGACCGGCTAAGCCATCTCAAGTGAGACATATCCATATCCACAATGTAATTCAATAATTCCAATACAAATGCCGCCATGTGTACAGCATGATGTTCGATCTAGGCCTAATCGGCTAAGCCATCTCACTTGAGACATAACCTCTTTCAACTATCTACTCAATTCACATTTCTTTCCCATCTTCATTACATGGCACAAACAACCTTATTTATTAAGTAGTTCTTGGCACTTAGGCACATTTTACAATTTAAGTCTTTCCCTTTGTATTTGTTCAAATAACATCATCATTCATGTCGATAAGTACCATCACATAAGGCAATTCACACATAAGGGAAGGAGCTTGGAAAATCATAATTGCGTTCTCAAATAGCATGATGACATGATAACCATCTAAAACAATGAGGGAACATGAATCTTTCAATCAAACACACTAAGGCAAACAATTCTAGTATAATCAAGTTGGAACTTACACCAATTATTCTGACACCAGGAATTCGATTCTAAGAAGAAGAGAGTTAGCCATACATACCTCAATTGCGCTTCTTTAGACTCTACAATTATCCGGAACCCTTAGCAACCTCAATCTATTTTTGCAATATACAAATTGAACCCATTATTAGGAAAAATGTTCATAGTTCTAGTTCACTTTTTGTTTTTCCCACACTCTTTATCACATGCATGCAAGATGAACCACTCTCATACCCATGAAGTATTACCCTAGTACCCCATTATAGCTATGTTTGAAATTAAGAGCTGGGGTGATGAAATCTCACCTTTTTGGATGAAGAAATTGGGTGCTCTACTTGAGTATTTCCAAGCTTTGAGTGATGGTTGAAGATTGATTGATGAAAATTAGGCCCTCCCTCTTGAACCCTCTCTCTCTCACTCTAGAAGTATCAGAAAATGAGCTAAAAATAGACCTAAGGGTTATTTTAACGGAATGTGGGTCGGGTTTTAAATTAAGAAAAATCGTGCCCCGACACAGGTCTGCGGTCGCATATGCGACCGCATAATGGTTATGCGATCCGCAAAGTGACCGCAAAAATAGCCCTCGGTCGCATAATGCACCACAGAACTCCCTCCGCAAAAACCCAAGAGGAATTATGCGACCGATATGCGGTCCGGATCTCGTTTATGCGGTCACATAATCAAGCGCAAAACTGACCTCAAATTGGCCAAGCTTACTGCTTCACTCTGCGGCCATTATGCGGTCTGCAGAGTGATTATGCAGCCGCATAATGGGCTGCAGAAATGCGTTCTTCTACGAAATATTTTCCTCTCAGACCGTAAAGTACTGTTCTTCTACTAAAATAATGCGGGAATCTTACTTGGCACCACGAAACCCCGAGTTTTTGGTTAAAATTTTTACGGGTCCTTACATCCTCCCCCACTTAAGATCATTCGTCCTCGAATGAGGATCAAGGTTCACTTAACACAGTTTCAGTTATGCCACATACCATCAGCCCCAAATTTGCCTTACTTTCTAACTTTCTAAAAATTTTGCCAGAGTTTCCTTTGTATTTAGGCCTATCCACCTACCAGAGAGCCCCCGAAACACACCTTAGCAACATATATAGAATTAAATGACACAACAAAATGCAAAATAACACCAACCGAAGCCTCATGGGGACATATAACTAGAAATGAGTGTCTTTATATTAGCCGAACAAGCGATACAAACTTTAGGGGAAACAACTTCATAAAAATATCACATGGCTATTCAAACAGATGAGGGTACTTTTCTTTCATTTCATTCTCGGCTTCCCAAGTAGCTTTTTCGACTTGTTGGTTTCGCCATAACACCTTCACGGATGCAATTTCTTTATTTCTCAATTTTTGGACATGCCTATCAAGAATATCAACCGGAATTTCTTCATATGACAATTCTTCACTAACCTCTATGGTCTCAACTGGCACAATAGCGGACGGATCTCTAACTACCTTCTTCAACATGGACACATGGAATACCGGGTGTACTAATGACATCTCAGGTGGTAGTTCAAGATTGTACGCCACCTGAACTATCCTTTGAATGATTTTATATGGCCCGACATACCTTGAACGTAATTTCCCTTTCTTTCCAAACCGCATGATCCCCTTAATGGGAGATATCTTCAAGAACACCCAATCATCTTCTTTGAACTCTAAGTCTCTGCGACGAACATCCGAGTAGGATTTTTGACGACTCTGAGTAGTTTTCAACCGCTCTTTTATGATCTTAACCTTTTTCATAGCCGGATGCACAAGGTCTGGTCCTATTAGTTAAGCTTCTCCAACCTCGAACCACCTAATCGGCGATCTAAATCTCCTACCATACAAGACCTCAAACAGCACCATCTGAATACTGGCATGGAAGCTGTTGTTATAAGCAAATTCTATGAGCAGCAAATGATCATCCCAGATACCCTTGAAGACAAGCACACACACACGCAACATATCCTCAAGCGTCTGAATAGTCTGCTCTGCTTGCCCGTCAGTCTGTGGATGGAAAGCCGTGCTAAGATTTACCTGTGTACCCAAACCTTGCTGAAACGTCTTCTAGAAATTAGCTGTGAATTGGGCCCCTCGATCGGAAATGATGGAAATTGGAGTGCCATGAAGCCTGACTATTTCCTTGATATACAACTGAGCATATTGTTCTGCAGTGTCGGTGGATTTAACTGGTAAAAAATGTGCTGATTACGTGAGTCGGTCCACGATCACCCAAATTGAGTCAAACTTACGCGGAGTGCGCGATAACCCTACCACAAAATCCATGTTGATCATTTCCCTTTTCCACATTGGAATTTCCATACTCTGAGCTAACCCACCGGGCCTTTGATGCTCAGCCTTCACTTGTTGACAGTTTGAACATTTTTCCACAAAGTCCGCCACACCCCTCTTCATGTTATTCCACCAGCAAACTTCCTTGAGGTCATGACACATTTTTGTAGAACTTGGGTGCACGGAATATCTAGAAGTATGAGCTTCTGCCATGATTCTTTCCCGAAGACCATCTACGTTTGGAACACATAGCCGTCTTTGGTACCATAATGTACCATCATCCACACCAAGAGAAAAGGCCGTATTATGAATCCCCTCCTTCAGCTGCACCAACACTGGATCATTGTATAGCTTCTCCTTGACCTCCATCACAAGCGATGATTCCGACCTATTCTGCACAATCACTCCCCCTTCATTAGATTCCGAAAGACGAACTCCCAACTGGTCAACTGGTGAACCTCCCGGGCCAAGGGCCTTTGACATGCCTCCAAGTGAGCCAAACTACCCATAGACTTCCGAATAAGAGCATTCGCCACCACATTAGCTTTCCCCAGGTGATACAAAATGTTGATGTCATAATCTTTGAGCAATTCAAGCCACCTTCTCTGCCTTAAGTTCAATTCCTTTTGTTTAAAAATGTACTGAAGACTCTTGTCATCTATGAATACATCTACATGGACTCCATACAAATAATGACGCCAAAATATTAATGCAAAAACCACTTCCACAAGCTCTAAGTCATGAGTTGGATAATTCTTTTCATGATTCTTAAGTTGCCTTGAAGCATATGCTATAACCTTACCATGTTGCATTAATACACACCCAAGATCGATCGTTGAAGCATCGCAATACACCAAAAACCCCTCGGTATCCTCTGGCAGGGTCAACGAACCTCCTATAATACCCAGCCAAAACCAAGAAACTGTGAATCTCTGTTGGAGTAGTAGGTCTAGGCCAATCTTTCACCGTTGCAATCTTTTGAGGATCAACCTTAATTCCTTCTTCGTAGACGACATGACCCAGGAATGTAACAGATTCAAGCCAAAATTCACATTTCGAGAACTTTGCATACAATTGGTGTTGATGAAGAGTTTGCAGAACTTCCCTGAGGTAATCAGCGTGATCCTCTCGACTTCGTGAATACACAAGGATGTCGTTAATGAATAGTATCACAAAGGAGTCGAGGAATGGCTTGAAGACTCGATTCATAAGATCCATGAAAGATGCCGGGGCATTGGTTAGCCCGAAAGACATTACCAAAAATTCAAAGTGCCCATACCGAGTTCTGAAAGCTGTTTTCGATTCATAAGTATCCTGCTCCCTTACATTCAATTGATGGTACCCGGACCGCAAATCAATTTTGGAGAAGAACCTAGTACCTTGTAATTGATCAAACAAATCATCTATTCTAGGCAATGGGCATTTGTTTTTGATTGTGACTTTATTGAGTTGCCGGTAATCAATACACATCCGCAGCAATCCATCTTTCTTCCTGACAAAGAGAACTGGTGCACCCCAAGGCGACACACTCGGTCGGACGAAACCTTTCTCTAGCAAATCCCTTAGTTTTTCCTTTAGCTCTTTTAATTCTGCCGGCGCCATTCTATAAGGTGGAATGGATATAGGCTGCGTGCCCAGCATCACATCAATCCCAAAATCAATCTCCCTGGCTGGAGGAGTTCCAGGGAGCTCATCCGGAAATACATCGGGGAATTCATTCACAATTGGTACAGATTCAAGGGTAGGCACCTCAGCAGTGGTGTCCATAACTCGAACCAAATGGTAAATATACCCCTTCCTGATCATCTTAGTGGCCTTAAGGTAATAAATAAACCTACCTTTTGGCATAACATTATTCCCCTCCCATTCAACAACTGGCTCGTTAGGAAACTCAAGCCTCATGATTTTGGCTCGGCAATCGAGTTTGGCAAAACATGAATAAAGCCAATCCATTCCCATTATTACATCAAAATCAATCATCCCTAGTTCAATAATATCAGCCATGGTATCCCAACCACGCACCGTGACACACAATCCCTATAAACTCGTGCGGCCATAATAGACTCGCCAACCGGAGTAGATACAAAGAATGACTCATGAAGCTGTTCCGGTTCTATCCCGAAGCTTGTGGCAACATAAGGAGTAATATAGGACAAAGAACATCCAGTATCAATAAGGTCATACACATCATGAGATTGAATAGTCAATATACCTATGACGATATCCAGGGAATCCTCCACACTCTGTCGACCACTCATTGCATAAAATCGGATGGGTTCCCCCGAACTCTGTGCACCACCCCTAGCTGTACCACGCTCTGCGGGTGCTGAAGAGCCTCGAGCTGGAGGTTGTGCTGAAGATGTGGCAGCTGTAGGACTGGATGACTGAGTTGTGCCCCTGCCTACACCCTGACGGGATGCACGACACACCCTCTGAATATGGCCTCTCATATCGCATCCGTAACATACTGGCATGTCCAGGTAGCAGACTCCTGAATGTATCCTCCCACACTTGGGGCTTGGGGCCCTTTGCTGCTGCTGGAATCTCCCTCATGATCGGCTCTGATGGTGGGACCCCCTGCTGCACTGACCGAGCCTAAAGCGACTCCCCTGCTGCTGATCGTGCCCTGATGGAAGGGCACTAGCTGAAGACTGAGCATAAGACAGGGATGGCCCTGATGATCCTCCCCGAGAAGCTGATCTCCAACCTCTGAATGAGTCCCCAAGGTTGCCCGCTGATCGGGCCCTACTACTACTTTCCCGTTCCATCCTGAGCTTTAACTTTTGAGCCTCCGTAGCTTGGGTAAATGCCACCTTCCTTCCATAGTTCATGTCAGAATTTAGAGCAGCTGTGGCAGCCTCATTAATAACTGAAGGGCTAAGGCCCTATACAAATCGACGCACTCTTGCCTCCATTGTCAGCATCATATGAACAACATACTTCGACAGGCGCACGAACTCCATGTGATACTCCCACATATTACTACTACCCTATTTAAGGGTCTCAAACTCCACAACACGGTCTGCCTTAGTCTCGGCAGGCAAGAAATGGTCTATGAAGGCATCCGCGAACTCACTCCATCTCGCCAGAGGACTCCCCTCCTCACGGGAATCTTCCTACATTTCAAACCAGGAATATGCCACCCCTTTCAGATGATAAGAGGCCGACTCTACTCCCTCTACTTTAGTAGCACGCATAACTCGGAGAGTCTTATGCATATCATCAATGAAATCCTGAGGGTCTGCCCTGGGATCAGTACCTATGAACACTTGAGGGTCTAACTGAAGGAACCTGTTTACCCTGGGACTGAGAAGCTACTAACTGGGCCAGCATCTGAATAGCTACCCTAAGATCCCTATCAGAAATACCAAGACCTGGAGCTGGGGCTGGATGTGGACCAGGTATATCGGCGGGAGGGATTGTGGCACCCTCTGCGGGTGTAGGAACTGGGGTAGTCTGCTCTGGAGTAGACGAATCAAGCAGTGCATTTGTAGGGGGATTATCCTCACCCGCATTATCAAGTAAGGGATCAATAGCTACTCTTGGTGTGGCATTGGCTTCTTGGCCAAATCTCACTCTCTTCTTATGTGCCATTTACTGAAAGTTAGAACAATGCACGAATTAGGGGAAAACAACCTCACATTCCGCTCTATCGCACGATATAGAACAACAATGAAGGGTATCGTTCTTAAATGTCCAAGTAGCCCCCTAATTATAGATATGGTCGACAACACACCGATAAGAAGGGCTCTACTAGACGCGGCTCCGAGAAATCCTAGGACACTTTAAAACCTTAGGCTCTGATACCAAGTTTCTCATGCCCCAACCTCGGGGAGCGCGACCGGCGCTCAACCGAGTGAACCCGGTCGACCAAGCCTAGTAAACCTCTCCTACCCGACTCATTCATGATCCAAAAAGGGAATGCGTCACCATTTGTAAAACAGGGGAGAGATCAGGTATATAAATATATACACATTGCTAGTTCATTTTTCATTATATGAATTATGCCATAGTTAAGTTTCCAAAAATACAACTCGATCCAACGACTGCCCCAACATACATACATGACCCACAAAAACATCTACGAAGCCTCTAAGGATACAAAAGAGCAACATGAAAATGCCGGCAACAAGGCACCGGCTATACCTCAAAATGTGAAAACTTATACAAAGAAAGACTACATGACCCCTGGGAGAAATGGGGCTCACCAAAACTGCTGTGAGGAGAGAAAGATAGCACCACTATCTGCGATCGGCACTATCTGCGATGGAACCACCTACATCCATTCAAAGATGTAGCGCCCCCGACAAAAGGGACGTTAGTACTATCGAATATTACTAGTATGTAAGGCAAACACTAATCTTAGTAGAATGAACAGTGAAACAAAGAGAAGGCAGTCATAATAATCAATAAGTACTTCATAGAAATACAAAGAAAACACCAAGTAAGGATCACATAGTTTCCAATTCAATCTTTCCATCCTTTTTTAGATTAATAATCTTTAGTCCCAAGCCACAACTCGCAATGCCACCGTGTTTTTGCACGGAGTACGGTCTCGGCCGGACTGGCTAATCCATCTCAAGTGAGACATATCCATATCCACAATGTAATTCAATAATTCCAATACAAACGCCGCAATGTGTACATCATGGTGTCCGATCGGGCCACTAAGCCATCTCACTTGAGACATAACCTCTTTCAACTATCCACTCAATTCACATTTCTTTCCCATCTTCATTACATGGCACAAACAACCTCATTTATTAAGTAGTTCTTGGCACTTGGGCACATTTTACAATTCAAGTCTTTGCAGGTACCTCGGAGTCAAACCACTGATGCAGAAAAGGCACATTGTACATAGAAAACCACCTGCTCAACCAATCGAAGAATCTTGTACAAAACAAGCCATTGGCTTTGCCAATTGAAGTCTTGTATATAGAAAATCCTCAGCTCAATCGATCAGAGCGCACTATACAAATCAATTGCCGGCTTCACTAATCAAATCTTTGTATATAGCAAACTGTTCATTCCGCCAAACGGAATAATCTGCATCGCCGCTCTGCCACAACGGAGGCCAGAATAGACAGTCGCAAATCTCGCCGCTGACGTTCTGCCACTCAATGGCCGCAACTTAGCTTAGCAGTCAAGAGTATCTCTTGGGAATGCTTTTCTTTCCTTTAGTATTACCTTGAATGTTTTGAATTTTTGCTCATGTAGCTGCAGGCATGATTACGGTTTTAGTCAATCACTCCCAAGCAGAGATTATTTTACATTTTAGTGGAAAGCTCTCCCAACAAGCAGAGACGCACTCGACAAACCAAGCTCTCCTAACAAGTGGAGACATTTTCTCAGTGCAAAGCTCTCCTAACAAGCGGAGAAGCACTCTACAAGTCAAGCTCTCCCAATAAGCGGAGACACTTTTCAATGCTCCGACAGCTGCGGAACGGTACACAGCCCGACTAACAAATCGAGTTAAGTTTAAGTATCATATCATCCCGATCCCAAATAACAGCTCGCCGACAGCCAGACATCATCATTCCTGCATCATTTACATCACATCTTAATATATTCTACATTGCAATGTATGGGTACATGTGTATTTCACTTTTGCAGGAATAAAAATCGCAATATGGAACTCCTTCTAAGTAGCACACCAAACTACAATGCTATGAGGGACAACAAACTCATTAGCGGGTTAAGGATCCAAGTTCATGCACAAAAAGATCAGTAAAACTCTAATTTTTCATATCATTCAAGTCAAGACGCAAAATTCAAGTTATCATGAGTGTCCAATCCTCTGTCTTGCCGTATCGTCATAATACGATACTGGGACAATTCCTGCCAGTATCGCTTCCTGAAAATCCTCATCCCAAAACTACATGAGGAATGATCCTGATTAAGCCCAAGGTATGTAAGCAAATCAAAGCCAGAATTCGGCCCCAACTTCCCAAAATTCTTCCCAAAATCTTCCTTAACTCTCCTTAAATCATGCAATCCATAATCTTCCTTAAATCCATATGCCATCCCTGCAATGTATGCTTAAGGTCGGGAAAAAATTATCTTTGGTTCAATTTCTTTGGCCGAAAACTCGTTCATCGTCTTCGGTCAAAGAGGGGCAGCTGTTGACGGCCAATTTTGACCCTCCCATTTAAAATTAATTAATTTATACTTAAACATTTTACAATGAATATTTTGAAAGTATCTTCTATCAATAAATACCTATTTTTTATAAATTAATTAAGTATTAGCTTTGAAATTAGTAACCTGGCAATAGTGTTATGTAATTACAAATATACTATTATTAAAATATTTTCAAAATACACCATAGAGGTTTTATAATTAATTTACGAATTACTTCTCAAATTTTTAATTAGATTACTATGTTGGTAAATCAAAACTGGTGTTGTAATTTAGAAAACAATGCATTTTATAAATAAATAATTACAATAGTTAGTAGTGTATTTGATAATTATAATTTTACTATATTTTATTGGAAATTTACTAAGTTTAATTAAATTGATTGGAAAAGGGTTAAAGGCTAAAAGGTTACAACTGCAAATCTCTAATTAAACACAAGATGGCCATCCTTTAAATTCATTCTGGCCCAAACGACAAGCCTAATCCGAAAAAATACCCAGTCCAAATGACCCTCTAATCCAACTTAGTGATCCATGCCATTCTCATTGAACCAATGAGATTGTGCATCGTTACCCTCCCTTATCACTCACAAAACAAACACACATGCATCTGAACCGTTGGTCCATCTGATCAATGGCTCACATTTAATCTCCAATTTTTTTTTGATTTTTAAACACCCGCCCCTGAGATCTCATCTCCGTCTTGATCTTATAATCTAACGGGCACAGAAATTCCTCCCCAAAAATCTTAAAGGACCAAATTATAAGGGTCATTGATCATCAGATCGTAGAGACGGCCTCCCAGACCCCTAACCCTAATTCATTTGTCAATCACACTGTCGCCTCTCCTTCCTCATCCTCTCTCTTTTCTCTCAACCTCACAGCCTAATCAATAACCAGACCTTGCAAAAATTCGTGCAAGGTCACGAATTCACCGGAGATTCATCTTATTTGCCTTCCCTATTCGTGATTCTCGCTGAACGTTTCCTCTCTCATCATCAAAAATTCAAATCCCCCAAAATCCGAAACCTAACCCCCAAAGATGAAACCTCGAACCACCATTGATCTTTCAAATATATGGCATGAATGGTTATTTGTTTTGCACCTGTACTTCAAAACTTGTCACTCTTTCCATATTCACCATTTGATTTCGAAAGCCTTAATCGAAGAAGTTAGACCAAAAGGGTAAAATTTCAACTCGCCAGATTTCTTCCTTCGTCCTTTCAAATCGAAGCAATCCTGAGATGCTAACAAGCTTCATCATTGATATTCGAAACCCAAAGGTAAAATGCAATGAACTCCGTGTATTGGTGTTCTGACCAATGGTCTTTTATGCCTCAACGGTTAACTTCTCTCCTCTCAGGTAAAATCCTTAACGATTTCCCCTCTGTTTCCCATATATTTTCACTCGATCTTGCTTGCATCACTTGGCAATCGTCACTCTCCAATATTGAGTTTGAATCAATGAAACCCTAAGGTTTTAATGGCCACTATAAATAGGGCTTTCAATGCTCTCGCCAACCAGACCTAACAAACTAACGAGCACTAAGAGTATCAAAACTATCAAGATTTCAAAAGCTTAGGCGCGCTCTCTCTCTCTCTAATTAATATTTGTTCTTTTGTTTCCGAGTTCTCACTATTCAAGGCTTGAATCTTTGGTCCTTACATGGTTGATTTGAGCCTTCATTTGGTCTGCTGCACCAAATGAGGTCAGTATACCTCTTCCCTTTCTCTTTTTATTATCTTGTTAGAAATTATGAATGCACTGCTGTACTTCTGTTAACTACTTTCGTTTGTAATGTCTGTCACTAGTTTATGATTGTTCGTTCTAGCTCATAATGATTTGTTACTAATTCATGATTGACTTTTATGCTCTTATGAATCTCGAGTCAGTTTGGTTGAGTTATTATATGTCTTTGATTACTATTACCATGAATCAAATAGCTTTTATAATTAAGTCCCTTAATATGTCCTTATAGCTTCCTATACTTGTCCTGATTTCGGGTTTCTCCAATGTTCTATTATGATCTTTATGTCTACCATACTAGCCCTGTTAGTGTAGTCTATGATTTTAACTAAGATGGATATGAAATGTTCAATGCTTAATCCTTCATTGCTTAGTTAAAGTATGTTAATTTTAAATGTTTAGGGTGACTCCTTTCTTTACATGAGCATGTGTCAATCTGAAGCAACCTCTGAGTCATTACTATGAAAGTCATGTGCTTATATTAACTGATAATCATATATGAGAACTTTGTTATATGAAATAGTTTCATCAAAGTAACTAGGTTAACTCTCTGATAAACCCTCATAAATTATTCATGTATGTATTCTATCATGACCAAGTTGTCTCTTTTGAACTAGGCTAATACTATATCTGCTGTAGTTGAGTATCAGTTGTTATGTTACCATAACAGGTGTATGGTACCATAACAGTGGCATAATGAATATGTTTGAAACTCATTATTTCTTAAGGAACCGTCTAATGGGTTAATCATCTGCTTAGTTTTGAATATGGTTGTAATGGTATGTATATACATAAATTGCCTCTTGCCACTATGGTATTCTGTTTGGTCTTCATAAGGAGGGTATGTACTTCTATGATATGGTATTGCTATTGTCACGCTCCCACCTCGGGGAGCACGACCGGTGCTCAACCGGGATACCCCAGCCGAGCAAGCCTGATAGAAGCCTTCTACCTAACCTAACCCATTAACAATATAAGAATCAATACAAGTGAAAGACATGAGAAATGTTTGTAGATATAATGAAAAATATGGTTGCCAACTACGAACCTTTCTAGTTCAATTCCCAACATCAAATACCACCCACAACCTGTCTACGGAGCCTCTAAGTACAACACAAGCGAAGAATGGAAGTGCCGACAATAAGGCCCCGGCTATACCTCAAAGCACATAATACTACGTCAAATGGCATAAAGCACGGAACAGAGTGGGGCTCACCAAAACCCTATTGAATAGAGAGTGACTGATAACGAGGACCAAAGGTGCCTGCTGATGAAGCACCTGCATCCATTGAAGATGCAACGCCCCCGGCAAAAGGGACGTTAGTACATGTGGAATAGTACTAGTATGTAAAGTTAAATGTCCTCTTTTGAAATAGAACGCCAATCACCGAAGGTAAAATATCATGGAGCAACAAGTAATAATCAATGATATCCAAATGCCAAGTTAAAACATAACAATTTTCAAAATACGAAAAATATTATATATTTTTGGTCGGGAGATTATTAGCATCGATATACCACCGTGTTCTTAGCACGGAGTCCGATCACGCCCGATCGGCGAGGCCATCTCCACACGAACAATGTGATTTGACATGTGATGCGAAAAAAGGTGTTACCAAGAGTAGTACCACCATGTGTGCAACATGGCATCCGATCTCTACCCGATAGGCTAGGCCGCCTTCCCACATATGCCATGTGGGTTGATTTTCTAATTCACAGCTAATATAAACCTCATCCCAATTAATGGTAATAACCACAATCACATCAATATTTCAATCTCATCACAAATAAGGGGAATAATCACAATCCACCCCTACACCGACACATGTAGTTTTGGATGTGGGCCTTATGGCCCACCCTTCCCCGGTTTGCTAATGATACTCCCAAAAATATTTTTGGTTTGCATACAGGGGAAACAAAATCATAAATCTATTTCATATCCACCTCATTACCTTTCACACTATATATATCCTCGTTAGTAACTTCAACAATTCACAACATCATTATTATTTCATTGGCTCTCTTGGCCATACTTATGATTCTTCATCCCAAGGCACGGTGGCCGTAGCTTATATTCCTTTATTTATTTCTTTTTTTTACAAGGATTATCATAAAAAATATCCACAAACAAAATATTCTGGAAATCACAACTTTAGGTTCATTAGTAATGAAAACTTTAAACACAATGGATATCTTTCCAAGAAATGGAGTAGGATGGTTGCCACTCGAAGCACAAGTTAAAATCATAATCGAGTAACACATCATTTATTCTTGAAATACTTTTTCCCAAAAGGGCAATACACAATTTCAACTCATGAATATATAAGAGCTCAAAACACATTGGAAATACTTACAAAGCATAGCATTAGTTAAAACAACCACATTTGGGCATGACTCGAGTGCATATGCTTTTAGGAAAATCTATTTTTGAAGTCAATTTGGAACAGTTGAATCAAGGCTCATTTCATAATCTTTCTCACATCACTTTATTTCCTTGGCACCAACACCATTGGCCACAAATATAATTTTCATCCTTGGTACGTTGACCACACTTTATACCCCCAACTCACTTCTTTCACTTTCAATCATCTTTATAGATTATAAATAATATGAACATTCGAAATCAAGGCCTTAAGTATATATATGTGCAATAGGAGTTTTAGACATATTGAATATTCTTTTCAAGTTGAGCATAATGGACTTTCATTTGAAATACGACTCAAAGCCATAACATTTTTAATACACATATCTCTCTTAAACACATTCCCGAAGGATAACATAATGTGATAGGAACACTCAGAACACATTTTGAATATATAATTCTCGACACTTTGCTTACTCGGGACAATTGAATTTATTGGGAACAACTCGGAACATGGGAATAAGTAACTTGAGCCAACCATACTTGAATCTTACAAGAACATCATGGAATTCATTTCCAAGAGAGTAGTTTAGCCAACACACCTTGTTTGATATTTTCTTAAGTTACTACAACGCCCCACACTTCTAGCAATAACAATCTATAGGAAGATTGCAAAAATCTGTTAATGCATGACCTATGTCCAACCCCACAATACACTTAGCATGCAAGATAGACTACGAAGCGCTACAATGGTAATCCCTCCCTCCCTTAACCAATTTCAACAAGAACTACCAAAAATGGTTCATTAACCCCACATACTACAACCTATTGTCACATGCATGACCTATGTCCAACCCCACAATACACTAGAACTCATAACCTCTTTCATGAAAGCTTAGGAGTAGGACTTTCCCGGATAGATGATAATCTAGTGATTGAATTCCTTGATTCTTGAAGGTTGGTGCAAGATTGGATGATTAAAATGCTAGATTTCCTCCTTTTGTCAAGACCCTAACATCCCTCTGAGACATGTCCTGATGACACCTAGTCTCTACGACTAGGTAAGCCTAACAGATTGCGGAAATATCAATAATGGAATCAAAACTAAATAGGTAACTGCATTAGATACTGAATAACCAATAATAATGTCGCTCGGCATATACAATAACCAAAACACAAGACGTACACAGTTTCCCAAAACACAAAACATCGTGAATCACAAACTGTAGAAGGAAACCTAGTATCTCTATACATCAAAGTCTAACAAAAGAAATACAGAAGATAATGGACACTGGGAAGAGTAGAAAGGGAGTCCGAGGTCTGCGGATGCGACAGATGTACCTTGAAGTCTCCAAAGCTATTTTGACTCATTGATTGTGTGGCTGGTAAAAATTACCTGGATCTACACACGAAAACATGTGCAGAAGAGTGGCATGAGTACACCATATTTGGTACCCAGTAAGTACCAAGACTAACCTCGGTCGAGTAGTGACGAAGTCAAGTCAGGCCCACTGGTATATAATAAATAAGCAGGAGAATATACCATTATAATAAGAGACTGGAATTTAAACAAGGAGAACATAGTAAAGTAGCAACGCAGAACACAGGGATAAACAGCCGGGGATCTCCTGAGATACCGTCTCGAAGTCCCAAAATAAAAATACAAGGAGATCTCTCGAGGTACCGCCTTGTAGTCTCAAAAGTAAATATGCAGGGAGAACTCCCGAGGGACCGCCTCGTTGTCTCAAAAGTAAATGTGCAGGGGGAACTCCCGAGGAACCGCCTCGTAATCTCACAAGTTAATGTGCAGGGAGAACTCTTGAGGAACCGCCTCGTAGTGTCAAAAGTAAATACGTAACTCAATCAAATGAATATAACAGTTACAGCCAAAAACCTACAATTTAGACTAAGTATAAGTCAAGAAAGAAGCAGGACTATCTAAACAAGCTGCAAATAGTTCAAATAGGCAGTTAGGACACGTAGACATGCTACTCTAGACTAACAGGATCACTACACATGCTAGTATACTCAGATAAAATGAAAATAGGCTAATACTCTGCAAATATCAGGTTTTTCCACAAATAACCTGTGTACGCACTCGTCACCTCGCGTACACAGCCCTCACATATCCTAACAACACCAAATCCTAAGGGGATTTCCTCCAAACAAGGTTAGGCAAGCCACTTACCTCGAACCAAACTCAAATCAATCCGTAACAATGCTTTTTTCACGAATATCCGACTCTGAATGGCCCAAATCTAGCCAAAATCCATTACGTATCATAAATATAAGTATATTTATAGTAAACATATTCAACTGTCGATAATCGATACACATCCTTAACGACCCATCTTTCTTCCGCACGTACAAGACTGGTGCCCCCCAAGGTGAAGTGCTAGCCCTAATGAAACCCTTATCCAGCAAGTCCTTCAACTGCGCCTTCAACTCTCGCAACTCTACCGGGGCCATCCTGTATGGAGGGATAGAGATCGGTTGAGTGTCAAGCAATGCATCAATGCTAAACTCAATCTCCCTTTCAGGAGGAAGTCCTGGGAGTTCATCTAGGAAAACATCTGGAAAATCATTGACCACGGGGATTGATTGTAGAGTAGGCGGCATCGCCTCCGTATCCCTAACGCGAAAAAGATGATAAATGTAACCTTTTGAGATCATCTTCCTTGCCTTAAGATAGGAAATAAAACTACCTTTCGGCGTAGCAATGTTCCCCTTCCATTCAATGACGGGTTCACCAGGAAACTGAAACCTAACCATCTTCATACGACAGTCAACATTTGCATACCATGAGGCCAACCAGCCCATTCCCATTATCACATCAAAATAAAATATTTCTAACACAAATAAATTTGTCGAGGTATGACGACTACAAATCATTACAGTGCAACCTCTATATACCCTTCTAGCAATCACAGAATCTCCTATCGGAGTGGATACCGCAAGTAGTTTACTTATGAATTCAGGTTCAATGCCAAACCTATTAACCACAAAGGGTGTAACATATGATAATGTAGATCCCAGATCAATCAGCGCATATACATCATAAGAAAACTTAGACAACGTACCTTCAACAACATCCGCAGATGACTTGAGATCCTGTCAACCTACTAGAGCATAGGATAGATTGTGAGCACCACTCGAACTCGGCACTGCACCTCTACCTCTACCACAACTTGTGCATTGCTGAAAACCCTGTGCTGGAGGTCGAACTGATGAGGAAGAACCAGACACAGATCCAGTCGGCTAAGCCATACCACCATCGCCTCTGTTAGGACAATCTCGCATAATGTGGCCAGGTTGTCCACAAGAATAGCACGCATCAGAACCTCGACGACACAATCCAAAGTGGGCCTTGCCGTATTGATCACAATGAGGTATTGGGGGTCTCGTCTAACTAGTATCCCTATGATATTGTGAGCCTGATGCCCTCGAACTCTAACCTGAACCAGAATAGGTAAATCCATCATACCGAGGCCTCTAAAACTGTGGAGGAGCACTAGCTACAGCTGGCACCAAACTCCTCGAAGACTGGGGCCTGATACTGCCTCTGAAGTCATCAGAATATCCTGCAAATCTCGTCCTCCTATGCTGGCCCCTATCCTACTCCCTATTTGCCATTTGTTGGTGCTTACAATACTCTAGGGTCTGGGCATAAGCCTGAATACAGGAAATATCCATGCCCTCTACCAAGGAGGTTGTCGTGCACTCATTTATCAGATGTGGTCCCAACCCGTTCACGAACAGGTGCACCTTATCGCTCATCTCGGCCACCATATAAGGTGCATACCTTTCTAAAGAATCAAACTGCATACTATACTCTCGTACGCTCATATTACCCAGTTGAAGGTTCAAGAACATATAAGCTCTAGCTCGCCGTATCTCATCTGGCAAGTAGTGACGAAGAAAGGCCTCAGAAAATTCCTTCCACGCAGCTGGAGGATCGTTCGGACCCCTAGATCTCTCCAGCCTATCGTACCAGAAAATTGCTAAATCCCGTAACCGATAAGAAGCCAACTCTACTGCCTCCGTATCACTAGCATGCATAACCCGCAATATACGATGAACCTGATCAATAAAAGTCTACGGGTCCTCTTTGGGGTCTGATACGGTAAACACTGGAGGGTCTAGATTAATAAAATTATGAACTCTAGAACTAACCGGTTTATCAGCAGCACTGGTATACTGCCTCTGAGCCTGAGCAGCTACCAAGCTAGTCAATAACTGCACCGCATTACGCATATCGTGGTCTGTAGTGCCAGATGGAGGAACTGGAGGTACTGTGTGCCTCCTAATATCCTCTAGAGGAGACGGAGATCTATGACACGACATCTCACTCTGAGCCTCACTTTGGCCTGCTCTGGCTGGAGGCACCTAACTGGTACCCTCTCCCGCAGTTGTATCAAGTCGTTTACTAGACAGACTCTACTAGACACGGCTCATAGACAACTCCTAGGACAGACTTACTCTAAAACCAAGTTTGTCACGACCCAACTGGAGTGTCATGACTAGCACCCGGGATATACTTGCCGAGCACCAACATACATTTTATCTAACTTTCCTTATTATCTTTAAGGGCCGACGAGATCAATATAAATGGTAGACATGGATCATGAAGAACAAACAATGAAAGATAATTGCATGAACATACATAACATGGGACGACAAGGCTGTCAAGAAACTATATATACGGTACGAGCTACCAAGCTGCAATGAAAGACTATACAACAAAAATCAGCCGACAAGGCATTCCAAACCATACATAAGTCGACACCTATCTATGAGCCTCTAAAGGAACATAAGTGCTGCAACATTGTATGAACAGGGCCCCGACATACCCATAATGTCTATAACAAAAATGCATACCAAGACCACGACATGTCCGGAGAAGTGATCTCGCCAATAACTGCTGAACTGGGCCGCCTACTGTGGTGGAGGAGCTGCGTCTACCTGTCTATCAAGACCTGCATCATGACATGCAGCGTCCACAAATAAAAAGGACGTCAGTACGAATAAAGTACTTAGTATGTAAGGCAGGAAAATATAAGTAAGAACAGTAATGTAAACAAGGATAAAGGATATACAACCTGTGATATCTGGGTGCCTTTGAGGGCTATTGACTTGAATGCACAATTCATACATATAAATACATAAACTTTTAAAACATATGCCTCTGTGGGCATCATCATCATCATCATATCCTAGCCGGCCGTAATAGGCTCGGTAAAACATACTCGGTCATCATAAGGCTCGGTAGAATCGTACCTGGCCACATGGAGCTCGGTAAAATCCAAATTATCAGTGGTTGCACAATAGGTGCCATACCCGGCCGACTATAGAGCGGCTCGGTAGAGTAAAATAGATACAAATATATGATGCGTGCTGGACTTATTGGAATCACATTTTGAACCTTTCGGAGAGACGTAAGGTCGGTATCCTCCGTACACGTTATTAGAATTAACTCTCCATCAAGAATCTTATAAGAACCATGAAGTACCAACAACATTGATAACATAAGAATAAGAGAAGTAACATCAACATCAATCGTTCCATAAGAAGGGCAACAATGTAAGTACTGCTAGCTTCTAAGAGTAGAGTATCTTTGGAAGCTCGTTCATTACATTATGTACAATCGGAGTCGTGCAAAAGAATGAAGGGGATAGCCTCACATACCTTGTATATACTTCCCAACCTCAAGCTATGCAAATGTCACGACTCGTTAATCTATAATAAGAGAAATGACACTATCGTTATCGTTTAAGCGTCGTAACTATTATGTATCGACCGCAACCTATTTTAAGATGAAACGGACAGCACCTCCCTTACTTATATGACTTCCCACAAGTCAAGAAAATCACCAAACAGCCCAATCAACATCAACAATAATCATATTGAGCCTTCCAAAATAGTCCACCAACCAACTTGGATAATATTAAATACATGTAGAGTAAGAGGTTCCTTACCTTTAAACGGGAAGAACAACTCCAATTTGACCTTAATTATCCACGAAATATCCCTCCAATGCTTCCACAAGAACAAGAAAGTAAAACTAGCAATCAATTCGGGGTTTTCGGTACTAGAATTACTTTAGAAGACTTGAAATCACCTAGGGTTGATATAAAAAAATTGAGGGAGTATTTAAAGAACATAAAACACTTAAAACAACCTCCCACACTATCTGGAACAACACAAAAATCAGCAAAAACAAGAAGAACAAAAAACTTACTAGCGCCACGGGATTCCCAACACTTGATTTGTGTTGTTTGCCCTTTGTTTGGGTCTTGGATCATGAGAGAACCTTGAGAGATTATTTTTAGGGTTCTAAGGTCTGAATATACTAAAAAGGAATGACTTAAAACGGGGTTGAGGTATCTTATATATATCCATTTGTCTTAAACCGCATATGTGGGTCCCATAGAGAGTCGCTTGGCGCAGTCTCGCAAAAACGCAAATATCTCTCTATTCCGAGATCGTATCAACGAACGGTTTAATGAGTTGGAAACTAGACCCAAAGATATTCAATTTGGTGGGTATATCATCTCGTAATTCCAAGTAAATTGGGAGAAAAACATAGTAACATTTGACCTATAGTTTAAGTAAATTTATAAACGTAAGTTGCGACAACTTTTGTCGATTTTTGTTTCATAACTCGCTTGACTTCAAGACATATGATACGGATATTATATGATTCAAATACATTAAAACATGACCTCTTAGGACAATTAAGCACCTCTAGTTTTACCCGAAAATATGGGTTACAACATCTTTGATTCGTTTAACTTCTAATACTTGTTAACCTCTCTTATACATCCCTATATCGTTTAAGATCAATAGGATTAACTTCTTATCATCTCAAAGATAATCTCTTCTTGGATTTATGTCGACTAACTTACAGCGTGATCTAAGGTACGCGAATTTGGGTTGTAATAGCCTTCTTCTACCAAAGATTTCCATCCACTCCTCAGAGCATTCTCCAACCCAAAAGGTCTGTACTGACTACAGTCCTCAAATACATAAGTCTACCTCGGCACCACAAAACCTAAAATTCCTTGGCAAAATTTTACGAAACCTTATATCCTCCCCCGCTTAGGATCATTCGTCCTCGAATGAGGAGTAAAGCCTGCCCAAAACACCGAACATAATTCATCTCCTCTTTTCACACTTCGCAATCCCCCAAATTTGACTAACTACCAAATTTTCTAAAAATTTCGGCAAAGTCTTCTCTGTAATTGGTCTATCCACCTGCCAGAAAATCACCAAAACCACCCTAATAACATATCCATAACTCAACAAAGTATCACAGTATATATCAACAACACTGATCTCAATATTAAGGGATTATATTAACATAAGTGGTATCTAGACATGAACTGCACATATATAAATCATAACACATAGCAAGTACCATTTTGAACCATGACCATTGGGCCATATAGGCAAGTGAGAATATTTTCTTTAGTTGATGGAGGCAAATCCCAATTTTCGGACTTATCTAAGAGGGATGACAATTAGGTATCTCATAAGCCAATTACCCATTAACTTTACCTTCAATAGCTCCTACCAGAATGATACACAAGGGGCCTCCAACTACCTTCCTTGACACAAGCATATGAAACACCAGGTGCATGGAGAACAATGATAGGGGACATCATACTCATAGCTTGGCCTGTTTCATTTTTTTCAAGATTCCTTAAGGCCCAATGTGCGCTACATTTATGTTACCTTTATTAATAATTCACACAATATCTTCATGGAGAAAATCTTGAGAACAACCTGTTCACTTTCTTCAACTCTAAATCTCTATGCCGGACACCCAAACTAAACCCTTGGTGACCTTCGACCATTATTCTATAATGTGCTAGAATAAATATGACTATAAAGTTCCTACCTAAGGTGCTGAATATAACTACGGGGTTCGAGATTGAGCTTGAATTGTTCAGCAATTCATCAATGTGCTGAGCAGGGCATTACAGGAAGTTATATCCTAAGTGATGTTAAGGTTACTACCAATAGCGCTAGCGTGATTACTCATTGTGATGACATCATCGATTCGACAAATGGGACATGGAGTTAACTAGTACATATTAATAAGGTGAGATTCATGTATTGGGATTAAATCATGCATTGGTTAGAAAGGTTCTAATGGGTAATATGGTGCTCCGGGGAAAAGACAAATAACTCCTGTTCACCCAGAGATGTGGAACATTAAGGATAGTAAACTCTCCGCACGTGATAATGACATAGTCAATGATTCTAGAAGGCGAATGTTTAACGATAACGGAGACCAAGGACACACTATAAAATAACCGCGGAAGGTTTGCATATATCCATAATGATTTTGCCACGGGTCTTGTGACTTGATAATTACCCAGATGCAAATGAAGGATAGGAAAAACATGAGGAGCAGACGTGATGCTATGATAACCCCAAAAGTGCATTTGATCTTGACGGAGAGCCTAATAAGGAAGTGTTACAGCGTCATATTATTACACCTTATAGTATTACGGCGATGTTACACCCCGCAATATTACGACGATGTTACACCCCATAGTATTACGTTGATGTTATACCCCGTAGTAAAGGGGGGGTTAATTATAATATTACTAATTCGAGCAAGATAGCATGTGGAATATATACATAATATGAGGAAGTTTATAAATGAATTTTTTTATTATAATGGTAGAAATTATCTTCTAAAAATTTAAAAAGAAATTATCTTTTTACCATTTTGAGAACTTATAGAACAAAAATTTGTGCTCTTGATATTAGGTTGACAAAAATTAGATTTGATAAAATTAAATAGGTGTCAATAAGTAGTCATGCACATTATTTTATTAATGACCCAAAGTTATTAATTTAGTGTGCAATATAGAGTATAATATTTTATATTATTTATACCATACACTTACATATATTCCAGTACTTCTACATGAAGTAATATGGTAAGCATTAACTTTTGGTGGACACGTGCCCAACTTGCATAAAAGGTTCCATCTTTATCTAACTAGTCATGTTTCCACCGTCAAAGACAATTAATATTGCATCATACCCTTTCCTTTCCTTCTTTATAAATGAATAAGTATCAGTTTACATTTCTCTTCTTTTCAAATCAATAAAGTACAAACAAAAGTCTTGTTTCTTCTTTCTATTTTAACAAAGAAGAACAATAATCTTAACCGGAGGTTTCTTTTATCAAATTATCTCAATTGAAGTAAGGTGTAGGGAAGCTTTAAAGAAGGCGACCTTCTACGAGCTCGTATAAGCAATTAAGGTATGTTAAGGTTATTCCTCCTTTCCTTTTTGCATGATCCATATGATACAAAGGAAACGAGCAAATGCACAATTTTCATAAATAACTCTATTCATAGAAGTACTAGGTGTGCCTATATTTTTGACTCCCCATGTGTCCTATTATTCTATCATTTATTCATGGATCTCAGAAAATAGGTAGGTTGATAAAGTTTATATCGTTATGTTATCGAGGGCATATTGATCTTATTACTTTCTGAGAGATCTTATTTACTTACTTCTTATGCATTGCATTGATTTATATATGTACATTGACCCATGACCAGATAGCGTTATATACGTATATATTATATGTATATGGGGTACGGGGCAAGGTTGTGGCGTTATATACGCACCAGCACCTGATCAGTTGGTATACGTTGATGATTTTGTCCATAGAGGCTGAGATGATATGATGGAATGCCCTAAGAGGCTTGATGATGTTATGTACGTGTATACATATGCATGATATGACAATTATACGCATATGTATGGCATTATAAATATGAGATGATTTACAGAGCTATTCAGACTTACACGTTGAGTCTTTTACTCCATGTTTCTCTCATGTCTATTATTTACTTATTTTCATTCCTTACATACTCAGTACATTATTTGTACTGACGTTTCATGCCCGCAGGTCCCGATAGATAGGTCGGGAGTCCTCCAGGTAGGCTACCTGGAAGACTCCCGACCTATCTATCGGGACCTGCGGGCATGAAACGTCAGTACAAATAATGTACTGAGTATGTAAGGAATGAAAATAAGTAAATAATAGACATGAGAGAAACATGGAGTAAAAGACTCAACGTGTAAGTCTGAATAGCAGGTCCCGATAGATAGGTCGGGAGTCCTCCAGGTAGGCTACCTGGAGGACTCCCGACCTATCTATCGGGACCTGCGGGCATGAAACGTCAGTACAAATAATGTACTGAGTATGTAAGGAATGAAAATTAGTAAATAATAGACATGAGAGAAACATAGAGTAAAAGACTCAACGTGTAAGTCTGAATAGCTCTGTAAATCATCTCATATTTATAATGCCATACATATGCGTATAATTGTCATACCATGCATAGGTATATGCGTTTATAACATCATCAAGCCTCTGAGGGCATCCCATCATATCATTTCGGCCACTGTGGAGCAAATCAACAACGTATACCAGCTGATTAGGTGGTGGTGCGTATATAACGCCATAACCTTTTTCCATATCTCATATACATGTAATATACGTGTATATAATGACATCTGGTCATGGGTCAATGTACATGTATAAATGCATGAAATGCATAAGAAGTACGTCAATAAAATCTCTCGGAACGTCATAAGACCATTATGCCTTTGATTAATGTCATGAAATAAACTTTATCAACTTACGTATTTTCTGAGACCTATGAATAGATGATAGAACAATAGGACACATGGGGAGTCAAGAACATAGGCACTTATAGTACTTCTATTGAATAGAGTCATTTATGAAAGTTGTGCATTTGCTCATTTCATTTGTATCGTATGGATCATGCCAAAAAAGGAAAGAAGGGATATCCTTAACACACCTGAACCGATTCTCTTGACAATCCCTCTAACACACGCCAATCGCGACGAAACACATAACGGCGGATCAGAGTAGGGAAAAATCCGTATGATATTTTGAGAAAGATTGCACCGTACTCCCTTTTAACAAACTTTATACATCTTACTATCATGGTCATGTGGTACCTTGTATGGCACTAGTCCATAAATACCGGGTATTATAACTCGGATCGTATTTTTATCCCAAATTGACAATCACCAACGAAACTCATTTTATTTGACTTGCTTACCCTCTCACCTTCATAAATTTACTTATCACTTGTTTGAAATAGCATAATACATATAATATCAAAATAATCTCATTCCCGAGTTTACGTCGATTAGCTTACAATGAAACTTTAACGTACGAAAATCCAGGATGTAACATCTCATTTCCGAGCTTTCATCAATTTGCTTATGGCGTACTTTCACGTACGAAAACATGAGGTATAACATCATTCCCCCCTTTGGAACATTCATCCTTGAATGTTGATTGATGCACTTATCATTTTCATAACCTATGTCTTCCGAATACTTTAGTACTTTCCTTGCCATCTAGGCAACTTGTTTTGTGAATAAATCCAAAGGCCGCAATAGTTACGATATTGGAAAAATTCTGACCACAAGTCGTGGTGTGAGAAAGAGGCCTAAAGGGGGGTAAGTTAGTCGATGTAAATCCGAGAAGAGAATATCTTTTAGATGATTAGAAGTTAATCCTATTGGTCTTAAATGATACAATGGTGTATAACAGAAGTTAACAAGTATTAGAAGTTAAACGAATCAAGGATGTTGTAACCCGTATTTTTGGGTAAAACTAGAGGTTCATAATTTTCCCAAGAGGTCATGTTTTAATGTATTTGAATCGTATAATATCCATATCATAAATCTTTAAGTCAAGAGAGTTATGAAACAAAAGTCGACAAAAGTTGTCGCAACTTATGTTTATAAATTTATTAAACTATAGGTCAAATGTTACTACGTTTTTCTCCCAATTTACTTGAAATTACGGGGTGATCTACCTACTACATCGAAGATCTATGAGTCTAGTTTCCAACTCATTAAACTTTTTATCGATACGATCTTGGAATAGAGAGATATTTGCATTTTTGCAAGACTGCGCCAAGTAGCTCTCTATGGGGCCCACATAGGCAGTTTAAGACATATGGATATATATATAAGATGCCTCAACCCAGTTTTAAGTCATTACTTTTTGGTATATTCGGACCATAGAACCCTAAAAACACTCTCTCAAGGTTATCTCATAATCCAAGACCTAAACAAAGGGCAAATAACACAAATCAAGTGTCGGGAATCCCGTGGCGCTAGTAAGTTTCTTGTTCTTCTTGTTGTTGCTGATTTTTGTGTTGTTACAGCTTGTGCGGGAGGTTGTTTTAAGTGTTTTATGTTCTGTAAATACTCTCTTAAGTTTTTAATATCAACCCTAGGTGATATCAAGTCTTCTAAAGTAATTTTAGTGCCGAAAAACCCGAATTTATTACTAGTTTCGCTTCCTTGTTCTTGTGGCAACATTGGAGGGATATTTCTTGGTTAATTAAGGTCAAATTGGAGTTGTTATTTTTGTTTAAATTTAAGGAACCTTTTACTCTACATGTATTTAAGATTATCCAGGTTGCGACTAATTCGTTGAAGCTAGAACTTGTGAAATATATATCGAAAGGCTTGGTAGTAATGTTGTTGTTTGGTGGACTGTTTTGGGAGGCTCAATATGATTATTGTTGTTGTTGTTTGGGCTGTTTGGTGATTATTTTGAGTTGTGTTAAGTCATATAAATAGGGGAGGTATTGTCCGTTTCATCGTAAAATAGGTTGCGGTCGATACATAATAGTTACGACGCTTAAACGATAACGATAGTATCATTTCTCTTATTGGGGACTAAGGAGTGGTGACATTTTCATAACTTGAGGTTGGGCAGTATATACAAGGTATGTGAGGCTATCCCTTTCATTCTTTTGCACGAATTCGATTGTACATAATGTAATGAACGAGCATCCAAAGATACTCCACTCTTACAAGCTAGTAGTACCTACATTGTTTCCCTTCTTATGGAACGATTGATATTGATGTTACCTCTCTTATTCTTATGTTATCAATGTTGTTGGTACTTCCTGATTCTTATAATATTCTTGATGAAGAGTTAATCCTAATAACGTGTACAGAGGATACCGACCTTACGTCACTCTGAAAGGTTCAAAATGTGATTCCAATGAGTCCAGCGCGCATTATATATATGTATCTATTTTACTCTACCGAGCCGCGCTATAGTCGGCCGGGTACGTCACCTATTGTGCAACCACTGATCAGTTGGGTTTACCGACCTCCACGTGGCCGGGTACGATTCTATCGAGCCTTATGATGGCCGGGTACGTTTTTACCGAGCCTATTACGACCGGGTACGATATGATGATGATGATGCCCACATAGGTGAATGTTTTAAATTTTTATGTATATATATATATATATATATATATATATATATGTATCATACATTTCATGTCAGTAACCCTCAGAGGTATCCAGATGTTACCTGTTGTATATTCTCTATCCCTGTTTACATTACTATTCTTACTTATGCTTCCCTGCCTTACATACTCAGTACTTTATTCGTACTGACGTCCTTTTTATTTGTGGATGCTGCATGTCGTGCTGCAGGTCCTAATAGACATGTAGGCACAGCTCCCCCACCATAGTAGGCTGCCCAGTTCAGCTGTTATTTGCGAGATCCCTTCTCCGGACTTGCTGTGGTCTTGGTATGCATTTTTGTTATAGACATTATGGGTATGTCGGGGCCCTGTTTCGGCAATGTTGCAGCACGTATGTTCCTTTAGAGGCT
Source organism: Nicotiana tomentosiformis (assembly GCF_000390325.3). Taxonomy (NCBI): domain Eukaryota; kingdom Viridiplantae; phylum Streptophyta; class Magnoliopsida; order Solanales; family Solanaceae; genus Nicotiana; species Nicotiana tomentosiformis. The sequence goes on along the minus strand of NC_090818.1, from coordinate 72,814,553 downwards.
CATAGACATATCTCGACTCATGTATGGTTTTGAATGCCTTGTCTGCTGATTTTTGTTGTATAGTCTTTCATGGCAGCATGGTAGCTCGTACATTATATATAGTTTCTTGACAGTCTTGTCGTCCTATGTTATATATGTTCATTCCTTTATCTGTCATTGTTGGTTGTTTAGAATTCACGTCTACCATTTATATTGATCTCGTCGGCCCTTATATATAATATGAAAGGTTAGGTAAAATGTGTGTTGGTGCTCGGCAGGTATGGTCAGGTGCAAGTCATGGCCCTCCAGTTAGGGTCTTGACAAACTTGGTATCAGAGCAAGTCTGTCATAGGGGTTGTCTATGAGCCGTGTCTAGAAGAGTCTTTATTATGGATGTGTAGCGCACCACATTTATAATCAGAAGGCTACATGACATTTAGGGTTGTTACCTTCTTCCTGAATCTAGATCATGCGTAGAGATGAGTCATAAGTGTTAATATCTAATATTAACCTTGTTTTCTTTCAACGATGCCTTCGACTAGGAAGCAAGAGATTAGTAAACGGCTTGATACGGCTACGGGAGAGGGTACCAGTCAGGTGCCCCAAGCCAGATCAGGCCAAAGTGAGGCTCAGAGTGAGATGCCGTCTAATACTTCTCCGTCTCCTCAAGAGGATATTAGGACGCACCCAGTACATCCAGTTCCTTCGTATGGCACTATAGACTACGATATGCGCAGTGCGGTGTAGTTGTTCACTAGCTTGGTAGTTGCTCAAGCTCAGAGGCAAAATACCGGTGCCGATGATAAATCGGTTAGTGCGAGAGTTCATGATTTTATTAATCTAAACCCTCCAGTGTTTACCGGATCAGACCCCAAGGAGGACCCGCAAAACTTTATTAATCAGGTTCATCGTACATTGTGGGTTATGCATGCTAGTGATGCAGAGGCAGTAGAGTTTGCTTTTTATCGGTTACAGGATTTAGCGATTTTCTGGTATGATAGTTGGGAGAGATCTAGGGGTCCGAACGCTCCTCCAGTTGTGTGGAAGGAATTTTTTGAGCACCTTCTTCGTCACTACTTGCCAGTTGAGATACGGCGAGATAGAGCTGATAAGTTCTTGAACCTTCGACAGGGTAATATGAGTGTGCGAGAGTATAGTATGCAGTTTGATTCTTTAGCAAGGTATTCTCCCCATATGGTGGCCGAGATGAGCGATAGGGTGCACCTGTTTGTGAACGGTTTGGGACCACATCTAATAAATGAGTGCACGACAGCCTCATTGGTAGAGGGCATGGATATATCCCATATTCGGGCTTTTGCCCATACCCTAGAGGATCGTAAGCGCCAGCAAAGGGTAGATAGGGAGCAGGATAGGGGCCAGCATAAGAGGGAGAGTTTTGCAGGGTATTCTGATGACATCAAAGGAAGTATCAGGCCCCAGTCTTCGAGGAGTTTGGTTTCACCTGTAGCTAGTGCTCCTCCACAGTTTCAGAGGCCTCGGTATGATCAATTTACCTATTTTGGTTTAGGTCATAGATTAAGGGCATCAGGCTAACAATATCATAGGGATACTAGTCAGACGAGACCCCAGTACCTCGCTGTGATCAGTGCACCAAGGCCCATTTTGGATTGTGCCATCTAGGTTCCGATGCGTGCTATTCTTGCGGACAGCCAGGCCATATGATGCGGGATTGTCCTAACAGAGGAGGTGGTGGTATGGCTCAACTGATTGGATCTGTGTGTGGTTCTTCCTCATCAGTTCGACCTCCAGCACAGGGTTTTCAACAGTCGACAGGTTGTGGTAGAGGTAAAGATGCAGTGCCGACTTCGAGTGGTGCTTTAAATTGAACCTATGCTCTAATAGGTCAACAGGATCTTGAGTCATCTCCGGATGTTGTTATAGGTATATTGTCAGTGTTTTCTTATGATGTTTATGCGCCGATTGATCCGGGATCTACATTATCATATGTTACACCCTTTGTGGCTAATACGTTTGACGTTAAACCTGAATTGATAAGTAAATCACTTGCGGTATCCACTCCGATAGGAGATTCTGTGATTGCTAGAGAGGTATATAAGGGTTGCACTGTGATGATTTGTAGTCGTCAGACCTCGGCAAATTTATTTGAGTTAGAAATGGTTGATTTCGATGTGCTAATGGGAATGGACTTGTTGGCCTCATGCTATGAAAATGTTGACTGTCGTACGGAGATGGTTAGGTTTCAATTTCCTGGTCAACCCGGCATTGAATGGAAGGGGAACATTTCTACGCCGAAAGGTAGGCTTATTTCCTATCTTAAGGCAAGGAAGATGATCTCAAAATGTTACATTTATCATCTAGTTCACGTTAGGGATGCGGAGGCGAAGCCTCCTACTCTACAATCAATCCCTGTGGTCAATTAATTTCCAGATGTTTTCCCAGATGAACTCCCAAGCCTTCCTCCTGAAAGGGAGATTGAGTTTAGCATTGATGCATTGCCTGACACTTAACCAATCTCTATCCCTCAATACAGGATAGCCCCGACAGAGTTGCGAGAGTTGAAGGCGCAGTTGAACGACTTGCCGGATAAGGGTTTCATTAGGCCTAGCACTTCACCTTAGGTGCGCCAGTCTTGTTCGCGCGGAAGAAAGATGGGTCATTAAGGATGTGTATCGACTGTCGAAAGTTAAATAAGTTTACTATAAAGAACAAGTATCCACTTCCAAGGATTGACGACCCGTTTGACCAACTCCAGGGTGCGAAGTATTTCTCCATGATTGACTTACATTCGGGGTATCATCGGGTGAGGGTTAGGGAGAAGTATATTCCAAAGACGGCCTTTCGGACAAGATATGGGCACTTTGAGTTCTTGGTGATGTCGTTCGGGCTAACAAATGCCCCAGCAGCTTTTATGGATTTCATGAATACTGTATTCAGGCCCTATCATGATGTGTTAGTGATCGTATTCATTGATGACATTCTGGTGTATTCTCGTTCGGAGCCAGAACATGAGGGCCACTTGAGAATAGTATTACAGACCCTTCAGGATCATAAGTTATATGCTTAGCTCTCCAAATGTGAATTTTGGTTGAACTCAGTAGCATTCCATGGCCATGTGATATCTGGCTAGGGTATTAGTGTCGACACTCAGAAGATCGATGCAGTGAAGAATTGGCCGAGACCTACAACACCGTTAGAAGGCCGCATCTTCCTGGGGTTAGCAGGATATTATAGGCAGTTTATAGAATGGTTTTCCTCCATATCAACACCATTCACTAAGTTAACACAGAAAGCTACCAAGTTCCAGTGGTCTGACGCTTGTGAACGTAGTTTTCAGGAGCTAAGGAATAGATTGACATCCGCGCCAGTGCTCACTCTCCCAGGAGGAATAGAAGGTTATGTGGTATATTGTGATGCCTCAGGTATAGGTTTGGGGTGTGTATTGATGCAACGTGGGAAGGTGATTGCTTATGCATCAAGACAATTGAAGAAGCATGAAAAGAATTACCCGACTCATGATTTGGAATTGGCTGCAGTAATATTTTCTTTGAAGATATGGTGGCACTACTTATACGACGTCCATGTTGACATCTACACAGATCACAAGAGTTTACTATACATCTTCAAGCAGAAGGAGTTGAATTTGCGGCAGCGTAGGTGGCTTGAATTACTGAAAGACTACGACGTCGAGATATTGTACCATCCTGGTAAAGCCAATGTTGTGGCAGATGCTCTTAGCCATAAGTCAATGGGAAGCTTAATACAGATTGAGGCAGGTAGACAAGGGTTGACCAAACAGCTTCACCAGCTGGCGAATATGAGAATCAGATTGTAAGACTCTGATGACAGAGGTGTTACTGTACAGAATACAGCACAATGATCTTTGGTAGCCGAGTAAAAGCACGGCAATATAAAGATCCTACCTTAGTAAGATTGAGAGAGGGCATTCAGCAGTGTAAGATTACATCTTTCGAGATGAAAGGAGATAGGGCACTGAGATACCATAGTCGATTATGTGTGCCTAGTGTGGCAAGGTTGCGAGAGAAGATTATGATTGAGATTCACCAGTTCCGATATTTTATCCATCCCGGCTCGACAAAGATGTATCATGACATTAAGGAGCAGTATTGGTGGGATAACATGAAGAAGTGTATTGCAGAATTTGTAGCCTAGTGTCCTAATTGTCGTCAAGTAAATATCGAGCATCAGAAACCCGGTGGATTGATTCAGAATATAGAGATTCCGACCTAGAAATGGGGGTGATTAATATGGACTTCATTAGTGGATTACCTTGCTCTTATCATAAGTTTGACTCCATCTGGGTGATAATTGATCGACTTACATAATCTGCCCATTTTCTTCCAGTTAAGACAACTTACACTGCAAAAGATTATGCGAAGTTGTATATTAAGGAGATTGTTAGGCTTCTTGGTGTGCCGGTATCTATTATATCATACCGAGGAGCTCAATTTACGGCTAACTTTTGGATGTCTTTTCAGAAGGTTTTAGGAACACAAGTGAATCTCAGCACTGCATTCCATTCGCAGACTGACAGACAGGTTGAACGTACAATTCAGACGCTTAAAGATATGCTACGAGCATGTGTTCTAGATATCAAAGGGAATTGGGATGACCATCCGGCACTCATAGAATTCGCCTATAATAATAGCTACCATTCCAGTATTAAAATGGTCCCATATGAGGCACTGTACGGGAGGAGATGTAGATCACCAGTTGGATGGTTCGAAGTCGGTGAGACAGAATTATATGGGCCAGATTTGATTCAACAAGCCATTAAGAAGGTGAAAGTGATACAAGAGCAATTGAGGACGGCACAAAGCAAGCAAAAGTCTTATTTCAATGTCCGACGTCGTGATCTGGAATTTGAGGCTAGTGATTGGTGAGGTAAAAGGGTGTTATGCGTTTTGGGAATAAGGGTAAGCTGAGTCTGCGGTATATCTAGCCGTACAAAATTCTTCGACGAATTGGACAGGTTGCTTATGAGTTAGAATTGCCATCCGAATTGGAATTTGTCCACCCTGTATTCCATGTATCTATGTTGAGGAAATGTATTGGAGACCCTTCTTGGGTCGTCCCTATCAAAGATGTACAAGTTACAGAGGATCTATCATATGAAGAAGTGCATGTGGCTATATTAGATCGACAAGTCTGCAAGCTGAGAACAAAGGATGTAGCTTCCGTCAAAGTATTGTGGAGGAACAAGAATACAGAAGAAATGACATAGGAAGAAGAAGAGGAGATGAAGTCTAAATACCCTTACCTATTCCAGATTGAAGATAACGAGGATGCCGGGGGAAAGAAGGTCGCATTAGAGAAACGGCTCTATGAGGTAAGCAATAGCTTGTGAATACTCTTTTTAAATATAGAATGGTGATATGCAGATAATATACATGTCCATAATGCTTTGTATAGCCTTTTAAGGCCATAGGTTGGATTTAACTGCTTACAAGTTTAGCTAGTGTCCATTTTATAGGTGATGAGTTAGACTCCCCATAAATTTCTGTCAGAATCCACGATGAGTTAGACTCCCCATAGACCCTTACATTCGAGGACGAATGTTCCTAAGGGGGGAGGGAGTTACAACCCAAATTTGCCTAAGTTAGACTACGCCGTAAGTTAGTCAACGTAAATCCGAGAAGGAGATTATCTTTTAGATGATAAGAAGTTAATTCTATTGGTCTTAAACGATACAAGGGTGTATAAGGGTGGTTAACAAGTATTAGAAGTTAAACGAATCAAGGATGTTGTAACCCATATTTTTGGGTAAAACTATAGGTGCTTAATTGTCCCGTGAGGTCATGTTTTAATGTATTTGAATCATATAATATCCATATCATTAATCTTGAAGTCAAGCGAGTTATAAAACAAAAGTTGTCACAACTTACGTTTATTATTTTACTTAAACTATAGGTCAAATGTTACTATGTTTTTCTCCCAATTTACTTGGATCTACGGGAAAATCTACCCACTAAATCGAAGATATATGAGTCTAGTTTCCAACTCATTAAACCGTTTGTCGATAAGATCTCGGAATAGAGAGATATTTGTGTTTTCGCGAGACTATGCCAAGAAGCTCTCTATGGGGCCCACATAGGCCGTTTAAGACATATGGATATATATAAGATGCCTCAACCCCGTTTTAAGTCATTTGTTTTCAGTATATTCCGACCCTAGAACCCTAAAAACACTCTCTCAAGGTTCTCTCATGATCCAAGACCAAACAAAGGGCAAACAACACAAATCAAGTGTCGGGAATCCCGTGACGCTAATAAGTTTCTTGTTCTTCTTGTTGTTGCTGATTTTTGTGTTGTACCAGGTCATGTGTGAGGTTGTTTTAAGTGTTTTATGTTCTGTAAATACTCCCTCAAGTTTTTAATATCAACCCTAGGTGATTTCAAGTTTTCTAAAGTAATTCTAGTGCCGAAACACCCGAATTGATTGCTAGTTTCGCTTCCTTGTTCTGGTGGCAACATTGGAGGGATATTTCGTGGAAAATTAAGGTAAAATTGGAGTTGTTCTTTCTGTTTAAAGGTAAGGAACCTCTTACTCTACATGTATTTAAGATTATCCAGTATGCGGCTAAGTCGTTGAAGCTATAACTTGTGAAATATATATCGAAAGGCTTGGTAGTAATGTTGTCGGTTGGTGGACTGTTTTGAGAGGATCAATATGATTATTATTGTTGTTGTTTGGGATGTTTGGTGATTTTTTTGACTTTTGTGAAGTCATATAAATAGGGGAGGTGCTGTCCATTTCATCGTAAAATAGGTTGTGGTCGATACATAGTAGTTACGACGCTTAAACGATAACAATAGTGTCATTTCTCTTATTGTTGACTAAGGAGTCATGACATTTGCATAGCTTGAGGTTGGGCAGTATATAGAAGGTATGTGAGGCTATCCCTTTCATTCTTTTGCACAACTCCGATTGTGCATAATGTAATGAACGAACTTCCAAAGATACTCCACTCTTAGAAGCTAGCAGTACTTACATTGTTTCCCTTCTTATGAAATGATTGATGTTGATGTTACCTCTCATATTCTTATGTTATCAATGTTGTTGGTACTTCCTGATTCTTATAATATTCTTGATGAAGAGTTAATCCTAATAACGTGTACGGAGGATACCGACCTTACGTCACTCCAAAAGGTTCAAAATACGATTCCAATGAGTCTAGCACGCATCATATATATGTATCTATTTTACTCTACCGATCCACGCTATAGTCGGCCGGGTACGGCACCTATATATATATATGTATCATATATTTCATGTCAGTATCCCTCAGGGGTACCCAGATGTTACATGTTGTATATTATCTATCCCTGTTTACATTACTATTCTTACTTATGCTTCCCTGCCTTACATACTCAATACTTTATTCGTATTGACATCCTTTTTATTTGTGGATGCAGAATGTCATGCGGCAGGTCCTAATAGAGAGGTAGGCGAAGCTCCCCCACCATAGTAGGCTGCCCAGTTCAGCGGTTATTTGTGAGATCCCTTCTCCGGACTTGGTATGCATTTTTGTTATAGACATTATGGTTATGTCGGGGCCCTGTTCCAACAATGTTACAACACTTATGTTCCTTTTGAAGCTCATAAACATAGCTCGACTCATGTATGCTTTGGAATTCCTTGTCGGCTGATTTTTGTTGTATAGTATTTCATGGCATCATGGTAGCTCGTACCTTATATATAGTTTCTTGACAGTCTTGTCGTCCTATATTATATATATGTTCATTCCATTATCTGTCATTGTTGGTTGTTTAGGATTCATGTCTACCATTTATATTGATCTCGTCGGCCCTTATAAATAATATGAAAGGTTAGATAAAATGTGTGTTGGTGCTCGGCAGGTATGGCCGGGTGCAAGTCATGGCCCTCCAGTTTGGGTCGTGACACCTTACTTACCTTAAAATCTTGCCACATCTTCTATCTATTTTATGACCTCCCTTCCACATAGGTATAATTCACATCCACAACTTGAAGGTCTATAATAATACTTGCAACTCTGGTGCATACACGATCCAGTAGAAGCTTCATATTGACTTCTTATGAGGCTTGTACTCTTCTAACTGGCTTTTTCGTAGGGCCGTTATAGAATATGATTGTTGTACTATCTCTCTTTTACCTGTGATATTAAGGGTGATCCTGCAATGTTCTCAATCACGATGTTTATAATTTTTTGGGTCCAATAATCAAACTCCTAATTTACTTGGTTGATGTAACTCTTTAGTTTCCTCTTCAATTTGATCATCCATTATGTAGTCTTAAGCTATCTTCCGATCTGCGGCTCATGGTATTAGTTATTTCTTTAGCCTTTCATGGGCGCTATGGAATATCCCTGATACAACCATCTAACAATTCAACCCCTTGTCTATGACCTGGACTCAATTCTTTCTTTTAACTTATACCGGAGCCTTCTACGGCTGTATGATTGTCAACATATAAGTTGTATGGATAATACTCCGAAATCTTAACTGTGTTCATAACGTAACTAACTCTGGATCATTGATTGAATAATTCCTTTCGTTCCTTCTCATCTTTCTTTAAATGTAAGCTATTACTTTTTCTGGCATTTCTGCCCCCTTGTTGTGTGCATACTTAACTTATCTTAGTTCCTACGCATGCCGGAATTTTCGTGCAACTCATATGATCTCGAGTATTACTTTTGATTTTACTTCTCGTTCACTAGCCACGGTAGGTGCCACTTTCTTATGGAGTGCATACATTGTTGTTGTGAGACTGTTGTTACATGACCATTTCCTCTTTAGGTCATTGTGCTTAGGTTGAAACCTTCTTCCTTATTTTCTCAGCTGGTCTTTCATTGTAGTACTTAGGGAAGACCTTCTGACTCTTGTAAGGCTGCGAGCTTTTTACATCTTATACTCGACGAAATTTTTGATGTTCTTCCTCGCCTATAATTATCCGTAGTTACTTACCTCCACACCCTTGTGCTTGTTGGGTTGCTCCTAAACTGATATTTTGACTGTCTTCCCAGTGGTATTGTCTTTTATTTTCGTAACACTTATACGACACCTTTAACTATCCCAACTCCTATATGAATATTTATCAAGGATCACGATGTCATATCTGCGAGACTGAATTCCCATTTTGGGGTTCACTATGTTTATCTTGTACGATATGTTGATTTTTCTGTATCCTTTTGTCTAGCCATAACTATGCTCTTCCTGAATCAACTACTAACTACTCGTTGGCCCATTCTCATATCAATATTCCGCATAATCTTTCTTGGGTTATTTTCTTTGTCTTAACTTACGTCTCGCACTGGCTCATTATCTATCAACAACATCTCGAGCAGGAACCCTTACTTCCTCTCCTTGACGTCGTGTTTGCATAATGTTCTGGAATCGTAGCATATATGTAGGATTTGAATAAGGGAAATCTCATCCCTTTCTCATTTTTATCGTATTCTTCCTTTACCATTCCATAGTCACTAGAACCACTTAATTCTGACTTAATGCCACATCACTTCATATTCCCCCCTTTAGGGGAGTACTACGATTTAGAGCTACGACGATCTACCTATAGATGTTTTACCTCTTCATCTTTGGCATCTTTTCACATCATCGATGACCCTTACTTGCTTTGCGGTAATCCTTATGTACCAATGATAAAAAATTCCTTACTCACGAGGGTGACACTTAGTGTAACTGGCACACATAGTCCCTTAAGCTTAACTTTGCTCACATTGCTTGCTTTAGGGAATCGTTTTCCTGAATGACCTTTAAAGGTTATTCTTCTGTCGTCCATTATATTGTCTCCGAAACGCAACCTGAAATTCTCATGATGCCAACTATTATAAAATCACTCAATCCCTAATTTTAGTTTATCTTGTTCACCAACCCATACTGATTTCTATTATTCTGGGGTCTAACTTTTCCTTCCGGTAATCACGTTAGAGTCACAAACTTATTTCTAGATATGAGGATATGAATTTATGGCCTATACTCTTTTGTCGTCTCAAGGCCTGTCACCTTTCATCTTTTCCTTCACTTGACTATAGACTCTGTAATACTGTCATTTTCATATTTTTTTTGATCTACCATTGTCATCCATGTATCACATCTTACTTATATTTCTTCATTAACTCTCTTCTTATTTCCCTGCTAACATTTCTGTCTATCACATTATTCTGAAAACTTCAACAAGACATTATTTTGCTTTTAGCTCCCCTTGCTCCATCCACGGGCTCTTCGGGTTGCCTAACATTCTCTCTATACTAGGGACGGGAGTCATACTAAGCTGATATTTATCCCTTCCAGGCTTCCAGTGCCTGTCTTTGTAATAATCATATATAGTTGTACTATTTTAGAGTGCACCATCTGGGTATCTCACAAGGAGATCTATTAGCACATTTGCAATATCCTTCGAAAACGACAACTAACGCAAACAATCCAGCCACCATTTTGGGCTACTCTAACCCCAGCTTGATCATGATATCCCATCTTTCTCTTAAACTATATCTGCCAGCTCCCACATGCATAATTGAGATGGGTGTGGATAATTGTATATACCTCTGCTACTGTTGAAGGTAACTCAAAAGGCTAATATTTCTCTGCCTGATTTGTAAATACTGATAAACTTTGTTAACTGCGTCCCTCGTAACCTACTTCACCTTACTTCTTTTACTTGTTGAAATTTGTATCTACCTTCCAAATCTCTCATTTCTTTTCACCATATGGGTGAATAGATATTCTTGCCTTAGGTCTCCCTATCAAAAAGCTTACACGTCTTGGTACACACATGTTCTGCTGATGGCTTCACATCTACTCATCAGAAGCATAATGCAAAATCGAGTTCCTCTGAATCAACTCTTTCACAGTCACATTCAATCTTTTATCAACTGTCTTTTTGGATGTAGGTATCATATTATTATGAATAAAATAGAATTTAGGAGTCTGAATTCTTACAAGTGAGCTCTACAACACGATCTAGAGTAAGAAGAAAGAGTGACAGTCCTAAATGACCTGTAGCCTCCTGCTTATAAGTGTGGTGCACAACACACCCATAAACAAGAATAACTAGACATGACTTGTAGACTCCCTAGGACAGAACTGCTCTGATACCACTTTTGTCATGACCCAAATCGATGGGCTGTAACGGGCACCCGATACCTTACTCAACCGAGTACCAATGTAATGTGTGTTTCGTATCATACTATCATAGGTAAATGAGCCGGAGAGGTTGTCGTGAGATAAATAGAATAAAACATGTGTAAATACTCGACATTGGATGACTGAACATGTAATCCAAACTTATACATATGACATACGGGCCTATAAGACCAAAATGATTACTCGTACACTGAACATAGGCTGACAAGGCCATACAATCTTTCATGTATATGACATATATCAACAAGACTCTAAGAGTAGATAAATACCATAAAGGTCGGGACAGGGCCCCGCCGTACTAATCAATACACGTCCAAATCATACTAACCAAATAAGCAACTCCGGAGTAAATGGAGCGCATCAGCACCTTCCGCTGCGCTGATAACCTACTTGGAGGACTCTCTACCTGTCTATCGGAACCTGCGGGCATGAAACGCAGCGTCCCCAGGCAAAAGGGATGTCAGTACAAATAATGTATCGAGTATGTAAGGAATGAGAATCAGTAAATAATAGACATGAGAGAAATATGGAGTAAAAGACTCAACATGTGAGTTTGAATAGCTCTGTAAATCATCTCATATTTATAATGCCATCCATATGCATATAATTGTCATACCATGCATATGTATATGCGTTCATATCAACATCAAGCCTATGAGGGCATCCCATCATATCATTTCAGTCACTGTGGGCAAATCATCAACGTATACCGGCTGATCAGGTGGTGGTGCGTATATAACGCAATAACCTTTTCCCATATCCCATGTACATATAATATACGCGTATATAACGCCATCTGGTCATGGGTGAATGTACATGTATAAATGCATGAAATGTATAATAAATACGTCAATAAAATATCTCGGAACGTCATAAGACCATTATGCCTTTGATTAATGTCATGAAATAAACTTTATCAACCTACGTATTTTCTGAGACCTGTGAATAGATGATAGAACAATAGGACATATGGGGAGTCAAGAACATAGTCACTTCTAATAATTCTATGAATAGAGTCATTTATGAAAGTTGTGCATTTTCTCGTTTCGTTTGTATCGTATGGATCATGCCAAAAAGGAAAGAAGGGATAGCCTTAACATACTTGAACTGATTCTCTTGACAATCCCACTAACATACGTAAATCGCGACGAAACACGTAATGGCGGATCAGAGTAGGGAAAAATCCGTATGATATTCTTGAGAAAGATTGCACCGTACTCCCTTTTAACACACTTTATACATCTTACTATCATGGTCATGTGGTACCTTATATGGCACTAGTCCATAACTATCGGGTATTATAGCCCGGACCGTATTTTTATCCCAAATTGACAATCATCAAGGAAACTCATTTTCTTTGACTTGCTTACCCTCCCACCTTCATGAATTTACCTATCACTTGTTTGAAATAGCATAATACTTATAATCTCAAAATAATCTCATTCCCCAGGTTATGTCAATTAACTTACGATGAAACTTTAACGTATGAAAATGCGGGATTTAACATCTCATTTCCGAGCTTTCATAAATTTTCTTGTGGCATACTTTCACGTACGAAAAAATGGGGTGTAACAATGAGATTGAATGTATTTGTGGAAGAGTTAAATAAGAGGAACTTGATTTTGCATCAAGCTTATGATGAGTAAATGTGAGGTCTTCAGCTGATCACGTGTGTACTAGGATGTGTAAGCTTCTTCATAAAGAGCCCGAAGGCATTAATCACTATCCACCCATATGGTTTAAAGCAACGAGAGAATCAGAAAGTACATACAAGTTTCAACAAGTAAAAGAAGCAAGGTAAAGAAAGGTACGAAGTACCCAGTTAGTGAAGATTATCAGTATTTACAATTCAGGCAGAGAAATATAAATATTTTTGAGTTACTTTCAATAGTAACAGAGATGAGCTACCGTATATAGTTTTAGAGAAGGATGGGATATCAGGATCCAGCTAGGCTTAGAGTAACCCAAAATTGTGGATGGATTGTTATCATTAGCTAACACTTCAGAAGGATAGTGCAAAACGTAATAATAGTTCTCCTTGTGAGACACCCAGATGAATACTAGAATGTTCAGAAATTTCAGAAGATAGGTAATGGAATCCTAGAAGAGATAAATATATACCTTAGTATGACTCCCACCCCTAGTAAAAAAAAGAGAGAAAGTTAGGCATCCTGAAGAGCCAATGAGATGAAGCAAGGGGAGCTAAAAGTGAAAGAATATTTTATTGAAATTTTCAGAATAAAGTGATAGACAGAAATATTAGCCGGAGAATAAGAAGAGAGTAAATGAAGCATTATGAGTAAGAAGCGATAAATGGGTGATAACGGTAAATCAAAATATGAAAGAATGACAGAGTCTATAGTAAAGTGAAGGAAAAGACAAGAGGTGATAGGCCTTGAGAAAATAAAACTATATAAGCCATAAAGTCATACCCTCGCTTCGAGAAATGAGTTGGTTATCCGAAAGTGATTACCAGAAAACTAAGTTAGACCCCCGAGTAATAGAAATCAGTAAGGGCCAGTGAACAAGATAAATTGAACATGAATTAGGTATCGAAAGATTTGATAATAGTCGGCATCGTGAGAATTTTAGAGATAGTGTTTCGGCAATAATAGAATGTATAACAAAAGAATATCCTTTTAAGTTCATTCAGGAAGACGCTTCCCTAAAGCAAGCACTGTGAGCAGAGGAGTTAAGCTTAAAGGACTAAGTGTGCCAGTTACACTAGGTGTCACCCTTATGCATAAGGAATTCAATTATCCCTGGTACGTAAGGGTTACCGTAAGGCATGTAAGGGTCATTGATGATGTCAAAAGACGTCAAAGATGAAGAGGTAAAACATATATAGGTAGATTGTCGTAGCAGTAAATCTTAGTACACTCCCATAAAGGGGGGGGGGGAAGATGGTGTGATGTGGTATTAAGTTGGATTAAAGTGGTTCAGGTAACTATGGAAAGGTAAAGGAAGAATGTGGTTAAAAGGCAAAAGGGATGAGGTTGCATTTATTCAGATCCTATAGATAAGTCGCGACTCTAGAACATTATGCAAGTACGACACCGGGGAGAGGTAGTAAGAGTTCCTGGCTAGGATGTTATTGATAAATAAGTGTGGATGGACACTTGATACATCAGGATCCAGTGAGAGAGGTAAGTTAAGAAAAAGGACATATACCAAGAGAGATTACGGGTAATATATATATGAGAATGGACAAATGGGTAGTTAGTAGTTGATTCAGGAAGAGCCTAGTTATGGCTAGACAAGAGGATACAGACAAATCAGCAGATTGTGCAATATAAACATAGTGAACCCTAACATAATAAATTAAGTTTCGTAGATATGATATCATGATCCATGAGAAATATTCAGATAGGAGTTAGGGTAGTTAAAAGTACCGTATAAGTGTTACAAAAATAAAATAGAGTGCCACCAGGGAGACAGTTTAAATTTCAGTTGAGAAGCAACCTACGAGTATAAGGGCGCGGAGGTAAGTAACTAAGGATAATTATATGCGAGTAAGAACATAAAAAAAAATTCCTTCGGGTATACGATATAATAAGCTCTCATCTTTACATGAATGAAGGGTCTCCCCTAAGTACTACAAAGAAAAACTAGCTGAGAAAATAAGGAAGGCTTCAACCTAAGCACAGTGACATAAAGAAGAACTGGTCTTGTAACAATAGTCTCACTACAATATTATATGCACTTCATAAGAAAGTGGCACCTATCGTGGTAATGAACGGGAAGAAGAAAAAAAATCAAAAGTGATATTTGAGATCTTATAAGTTACAGAAAATTCCAGTATCCGTGGGCAATAAGATAAGCTAAGTATTCATGAAACAAGTGACAGAACGGCCTGGAAAAGTAATTTCTTACATTTAAGGACAATTGAGAAGGCACGTAAGGAAATCTATAGTGATAGCAAGTTAAAGGAAGGTCACAAGTAGTATAAATAGATAGGTGTAGGTCGCAAGCTAAAGTATGGTAGAGCGACAAGGTTTTAGGTAGATAGGAGTAAGGATAAGAAAATGTGAGCGAGAAGGTGACAAGAATGGGTAAGGCCTCGAGATTAAGCCCACCAAATCAAGAGAGCTGATGGTTTCCTTAAGTTATAGAAAGCTCAGTATAGCCAGAATGAACTTGGAGGTGTCTAAGACTACGAGCAATTAGGAGAGATGAAATGCTTCCATGGTAGTAGAATAAGGGTGTAATTGTGATAGATAAGAGGATGACGTTTATGCCTTTGATTGAATAATGATTTAAAGAAAAGGGATTTAATGAATTGCAGAGGATTAGAATACCCCCATAAGATGAATCACGATGGGATGCTATGAAATATGGTTATTAAAGTATAGTATCGTCCGTAGGTGGATCGGGAAAATGACTTCAAATATTCCCCGATGCAACGTGAGACCTAGTGATAATGTATTACGTAAGAGTTTCAAGTTATAAGTGGTAGATTATGGATCCACGTTAAGGTGAATCAACAATGGATAGATAAAAGTTATGAAGTACGAGATGAGATTAGGCCGTCATTATTAAGATGAACAGTAATGAGGAAGCACTAAGGGACTTAGCTTTATACATATAGGATAAGCAGCAAGAGAGTAACCTAGAGTTGGGTAGCAAACCGCAGTAATAATAAGCCGAAGTTAGAGTTATGATATAGTATGACCTACCTAGATGTAGTAAAGCCATAAGGATAAATAACTGAGCCTATGAAACAACATATAGCAATGGTCATAAGTTCGACAAAGTACTGAGCGAAGAACTTCAGTACACTAATAGATGCCTAGAGGGATAGCTTGAAGAATGAGCCAATAGTGGTATTTTTTGATAAATGAAAAATTAAAAATGCTCGGGGATGGAAATGAGGGAATATCTACAATACCTAGATTTAATCACATACAATTTGAAGGATATTTTAGGTTCATTGATCAAGGTTTGACGGAAGAACTTTATAAGTTTCCAAAAATTGAAGATACAGATCAAGAAACTGAATTTCAATTATTTGTGAAAACATATCAGTTGGTCTAACCCTTGATAAAGGAAAGAAATGTTGTGTATGAATCACTCACATATTCTTCTAAATCATATGTATCCGTAGGATTAAGTTGGAAAAATAGTAGGGATATGCAAGAACAAATATTTTTTATTGGAAACATTCCTCTAGTGTGAGAAAGAGGCCAAAAGGGGAGAATGCCCTGCCCTTTGAATTTAAACACAGAACAGTTGCCTAAATAACAAGGACAATACTAAAGTTTTTGTAAGGCCTGTAGGTTATGAGACTGATAAGTGCATCATCAACATTCGAGGATGAATGTTCCAAAGGAGAGAATGATGTTACACCCTGTAGTATTACGATGATGTTACACCCCCACAGTATTACGGTGATGTTACACCCCGTAGTATTACATCGATGTTATACCCCGTAGTAAAAGGGGGATTAATTATAATATTACTAATTCCAGCAATATAGCATGTGGGATATACACATGATATGAGGAAGTTTATAAATGATATTGTTTTTATTATAATAGTAGAAATTATCTTATCAAAATTTAAAAAGAAATTATCTTTTTACCATTTTGAGGACTTATAGTACAAAAATTTGTGCTCTTCATATTAGGTTGACAAAAACTGGATTTGATAAAATTAAATAGGTGTCAATAAGTAGTCATGCACATTATTTTATTAACGACCCAAAGTTATTAATTGTAACGACCCGGCCGGTCGTTTTGAGAATTTAAGTCCCGTTCGGCGGCATAAGACCCTGAGCAGCTTCGTATTATGTCTATTGACTTGCGTGCGTGGTTGAATTCATTTACTGAATGATTCAGAGTGTGAAGACAATTTTGGAATGGAGTTTCGTCGGTTCCGTTAGCTCTTTTGGGTGATTTTGGGCTTAGGAGCATGTCCGGACTATGAATCTGAGATATGTAGCTGATTTAGGCTTGAAATGGCAAAAGTCAAATTTTTGGAGATTTGGACCAGAAGTGGACTTTTTGATATCGGGGTCGGAATGTGATTCCGATTCCGAGAGTTATAATAGCTCCGTTATGTTATTTTGGACTTGCCTGCAAAAGTTGACGTCATTCCGGGTTGGGTTGATAGGTTTCGGCGTGAGTTTTAGAAATTGAAAGTTTTGAATGTTCATAAGTTCGATACTTGGTTGGATTCATTGTTTCGTCATTGGTTGATTTGATTTGAGGCCTCAAGCGAGTCCGTGTTATGTTATGAAACTTGTTGGTATGCTTGGACAGGGTCCCGAGGGCCCCGAGAATGTTCCGGTCGAGTTTTGGATGTTTTTCATAGTTTTGAGAAGGTCTGTTCTGGTATTTTCGCACCTGCGACGCTTTGGAGAGCAGGTGCAGCTCCACTTCTGTGTGAGCCTGGCTGCTTCTGCGGTCATGAAGACCTGGGAGCTTGCTCGCTTCTGCGGAGACTGGCACACAGGTGCGAAGGCTGCTTTTGCGGTACATCGATCGCACCTGCAAAGAATCTCGCTTCTGCGGTGCCCCTGGTGAATCCGCAGATGCGGTCCCAGGCCTAGTTAGATGAGTTCGCAGATGTGGACTCTTTATCGCAAATGCGGTTGCTTGTTCGCAGATGCGGAAGTCCTGACAGAAACATTTAAGTCGAGGGTTTGGCTATTTTCTCCATATTTTCAGTTTTGGACCTCGGTTTTGGGAGCTTCTTTAAGGGTTTTACAAACAAATTGATTGCGTAAGTGTTCTTCACCTAGAATGTAATATATTCCATGATTTTATCTTCATTTTTATCATTTAATTTGTGTTTTGAGTTGAGGAAAATGATGGTTTTTGAAGAAAGTTTTCAAAATGAAAATTCACGATTTGAGGGACGAAATAGCATCGGAATTTGATAATTTTAGCATGGTTGAACTCGTATCGGAATGGGTATTCGGGTTTTGTAAAATTTGTCAGGTTCCGAGGTGCGGGATCGGGGTCGACTTTTGGGTCGATTTTTAGATTTTGTTAAAGATTGAGGCTTTATGATCCGGAATAGTCTCTTATGAGTTTTTTGTGCTTTGAAGTTATTTTTATTAGATTTGAGCCATCCGGATGACATTTTACCCGAGAAGTTCATTTTTGAGTATCGTTCTGTGTTCTTTGAGATACGTATCTTACCTAACTTCGTGTGGGGGAACTACCCCTTAGGATTTGAGTCTTCTATGCTAATTGCAGTCTGTGTACGCGAGGTGGCGAGTACGTGCCCGGACTTATTTCTATAAAATTGGACTTTAGGGATTCTTAGGTCATTGTATTCACTAAATATGCAGTTGTTCTCATTATGATTATGTTTCTTAATTTCCAGTTTCACTTCTACCTGCTTTAATTAGAATTAATTGCTTCATGATCCACTCTTATTGTTCATTTGATTCATATATGCCTTAACTGAAATTGTTCATCCTTAATTGAGGCAAATGATTATCCTTATACTGATTATCCTTAATTTGAGTTGTTGTATCTATCTCTTAATTTTCCAACCTTAAAAGAAGTTAGATATCCTATATTTTAGTTGACTTGTCCTTATTTGGAATTATGTGTCTTGTGTTAGCTTCCTCGTTGTCGAACTGTACATTGTGGATCGTTGTTACATAATATGTCCTTTCTTGTTGAGTTGTTCTTATTATGACTAGTATTCTTTATTGTTGCTACTCCTTGTGAATTAGTTTCCTCCGTTTCCTTGAGTTCTGGAATTTTTGAGTTGACTTATTTGTCGTACCATTATATTATTGTAATTGTTGCTGTTATATTTATTATGGTAATGCACGAGGTTTTTGCCGTGCGGTTGTGGTTATTGTGATGCACGAGGTTTCTGCCGTGTGGTTGTTGTTATGGGGTTGCACGAGGTTTCTGCCATGCTATTATTACTATTGATATTTGCACATGCAGCGTGACGAGGCGGGAGATATATATATATATATATATATATATATATATATATATATATATATATATACGGGTTGCGCATGTGGCGAGACAAGGTGGGAATATTTTTATGCACGTGTGGCGAGACAAGACGGGTACTTATTTTATTATTGCACATGTAGCGAGACAAGGTGGGCTGTGTCAGAGATTGATTTGTGATTATTTGTGATGGCCTGGGGGCATTTTTGTTGTTTATATTTGTGCAGTGGTACACTTACCTATGTGATTATCTTGTTAAATCTGTGAGAAATTATTCTACGTGCTATCCGTTCTTTTTCCTTATGCTTATTTGCTGGTATGGGCTATGTTAAGGACACTTGCACAAGCATACACGTAGTTAAGCACTCTTATTGGATAAGAGGTTTTCTTGATATTGTTGAGCATGGATTCTCACCCTTGTTTACTTGCTTTCTATGTGAGAATGGTTCTATTGGCACGTGAGTCGACAGTGCGGTTATAAGGTATTATGGGGGCACAGGATGCCAAGTGTTAGGGTTCAGGCATTGAGACCGTGAGTTGTAATTTGTCCGAGGTTCGGTACATCGTGGAGTTTGATGACTAAAACCTTATGTAAAAGCGGTTGTAGTTGCTGAGTATTACTTGTCCTTGCTGTATTTGTGATTCCGGATTTAGGTTGTGTTCCATTCACTTTTCTGTGTCAGTTTTATGGTATTTTGCTGATACTTGTTGTTTCCTTTCTTATTGAAATTACTGTATTGTGAGCCATATTGCCTTGTCTTTATGTAGATAGCATATTTTTGTTGTTCCTATACTCATACTTGTTCAATTTATTAGACCAGTTGGTATCTTGACTGTTCCTCGTCACTATTCCATCGAGGTTAGTCTTGATACTTACTGCGCACCACTGTGGTGTGCTCATTCTACACTTCTGCATAGTTTTGTGCAGATCCAGGTATTTGTTCATTAGCATCTTTGCGGATCGTTATTGTGGAGACTCAAGGTAAACATGCTACTGCGTTCGCAGGCTTCGGAGTCACCTTCAAGTTTTCGTTTTGTACTGTTTATTCTTATTTCTGGATAGTTGTATTTAGAAGTTTTCTAGCAAATACTCTGTAGAGCTTATGACTTGTACTACCGGTTTTGAAAATTGTAAATTTTAAGAGATTTCTATTTCAAATTGATAGATGTTATTTAAATAATATTATTGTTTCAATTAATGTTAGACTTACCTAGTCCCTAAGACTAGGTGCCATCACGATACCCAAACGGAGGGAAAATTGGGTTGTGATATTAATTTAGTGTGCAATATAGAGTATAATATTTTATATTATTTATACCATACACTTACATATATTCCAGTACTTCTACATGAAGTAATGTGGTAAGCATTAAATTTTGGTGGACACGTGCCCAACTTGCATAAAAAGTTCCACCTTTATCTAACTACTCATGTTTCCACCACCAACGACTATTAATGTTGCATCATATCCTTTCATTTCCTTCTTTATAAATCAATAAGTAGGAATTTACTTTCCTCTTCTTTTCAAATCAATAAAGTACAAACAAAAGTCTTGTTTTTTCTTTCTATTTTAACAAAGAAGAACAGTAATCTTAACCGGAGGTTCCTTTTATCAAATTATCTCAATTGAAGTAAGGTGTAGGGAAGCTTTAAAGAAGGCGACCTTTTACGAGCTGGTATAAGAAAATTAAGATATTTTAAGGTTATCCCTCCTTTCCTTTTGGCATGATCCATATGATATAAAGGAAACGAGCAAATGAACAACTTTCATAAATGACTCTATTCATAGAAGTACTAGGTGTGCCTATGTTCTTGATTCCCCGTGTGTCCTGTTATTAGTATATCGTCTGCTTACGGGCCTTAGAAAATATGTAAATTGATAAAGTTTATTTCATTATGTTAACCGAGGGCATATTGATCTTATTACTTTCCGAGAGATCTTATTTACTTACTTCTTATGCATTGCATTCATTTATACATGTAAATTGACCCATGACTAGATTGCGTTATATACGCATATATTATATGCATATAGTGTACGGGGCAAGGTTATGGCGTTGGATACGGACCACCACCTTATCAGTTGGTATACGTTGATGATTTTGTCCATAGAGGCTGAGATGATATGATGGAATGCCCTCGGAGGCTTGATGATGTTATGTACATATATACCTATGCATGATATGACATTTATACGCATATGCATGACATTATGAATGTTTCATGATTCACAAAGCTATTCATACATACAGGTTGATTCCTTTACTCCATGTTTCTTTTATGTCTTTTATATCCTGCTTTTCATGGCTTACATAATCGGTACATGTCATGACCCAAACCGATGGGCCATGACGAGTGCCCGAGCCTACCTGTTGAACACCCCTAAGCATACGTATAAGATGAACATGAAATAAGTGCAGGAAATGCATAACATCTGGCAGCTAACTAGTTAATTGTGTGAATAATATATGCAAAAAAATGTTGCCAAAAGACATATGTATGTATATATATATATATATATATATATATATATATATATACGAAATACGGTAGGGCAAGCCGACAAGGCCACATACTATCCGACTATACATGACTGTCTACAGACCTCTAATAGAGTGTGCATCTGTATAAAGGACAGGACTTGGCCCCATCATACCCATATATGTATACAAAACATATCATACCAAAACCTAAAAGCAGCTCCGGATCAAATGGAGCACGCCAACTCTGGCTGAGCAAGGATCCTAAGAAGGGAAACCGTCAGCCTGTCTACCTGCACCTACGGGAATGAAACGTAGGCCCCAGGAAATAGGGTTGTCAGTACGAATAATGTACCGAGTAAGTAAGGCATGAAAATCAGTACATAAAAGACATAAAAGAAACATGAAGTAAAGGAATCCGCATGTAAGTTTAAATAACTTAGTGAATCCTGAAATATTTTATAAAGTCATGCATGTGCGTATAAATATCGTATCATGCATAGGTATATATGCACATAACATCAGCAATCATCTGAGGGCATCCCATCATATCATCTCAACCTCTGTGGGCGAAATCATCAACGTATACTAATAGATCAGGGGGTGGTGCATATATAACACCGTACCCTTTTCCCATATCCCATATACATATAATATACGCGTATATAACGCCATCTGGTCATGGGTCAATATACATGTATAAATTAATGAAATGCATAAACAGTAAGTTAATAAGATTTTTCGGAATGTCATAAGATCAATATGCCTTCGGATAAACTTTATCAATCATGCATTTTTCTGAGACCCACGAACAGAAGATATAATAATAAGACACATGGGAATTCAAGAACATAGGCACCCCTAGTGCTTTTATGAATAGAGACATTTATAAAAGTTGTGCGTTTGCTCGTTTCGTTTGTACCATATGGATCATGCCAAAAGTAAAGAATTAATAGCCTTAACGTACCTAAGCCGATTCTCTTAACAATCCCTCTAACCCACGTCTTTTGCAATAAAACATGTAACGGTGGATCGAAGTAGGGAACAATTCGTATGATATTCTCGAGAAAGATTGCATTGTGCTCCCTTAGAATTGCAAGTCACGTTGTTATTACATAATTCATAATTGTGTTGCTGGTATATACATGGAATTCACATTAAAACTAATCCAAGAGTGGAATTATATGATTCATATGCATTCTTTTTGTGGCTCCTCCTCCGTCCCCTTTTAATCTATATCACTCTTAATGAAGTATGGATGTCTCTTTATCATAGTGGGTTGTAGGCCCTACTTTAAGTGATTACTTTGCCAACTAGTCCCCTAAATATGCCACCTAGCTACATAACTTATCTAGTCACTATTAGGTTTGATTAATACACCCGTTTGCTGACACATGGAGATGGTATCTCCACTAATTTCTTAGGCACAAATTCCTAATTAGTTTGTTAATCTTCCACTAAAACCATTAGTTATTCTATTACCACATAATTAAGAATTATCTAAAATTATTTAAATACTAGTTACTTTTAACACACTTTATATACCTTACTATCATGGTCATGTGGTACCTTGTATGGTAGTAGTCCATAAATACCGGATATTATAGCTTGGACCGTATTTTATCCCAAATTGACAACCTTCAACGAAACTCATTTTCTTTGATTTGTTTACCCTCTAACCTTCACGACACCTACTTATCACCTGTTATAAATAGTATAAATACTATAACCTCAAAAAATAATCTCATTCCCGAGCCTACGTCGATTAACTTACGACGAAACTTTAACGTTCGAAAACGCGAAATGTAACATCCTTTCTCCCTTAGAAACATTCGTCCTCGAATGTTTAACTCCCCAGAATCTATATAGATTTTGGCAGAGTTGCCTTTGTAACAGTTCTACTACCAACCCTTCATGTAGAAAACTTAATAATTCAATGCCACATAGGACCACAATCATTAATAACGACAATGGCCTCACACGATCAATGATAATAACTAACACAAGAATCCATACACGCACCTTAAGGTTGTGATGTCTCAGTCGGATCCTCCTCTGGAAGAGGTAACAAGTGAGGATACCTAGACTTCATGTCTTATTCGGATTCCCAGGTCATTTCTTCCACATTATTGTTTCTCCAAAGTACTTTCACCGAAGCTACGTTTTTAGTCCTCAATCTCCGAACCTGTCTATCTAGTATAGCAATGGGAGTTTCCTCATATGATAGTTGCTCTGTGACCTGAACATCGTTGAATGACACGACTCTGGAAGGATCTCCGATATATTTACGAAGCATAGACACATGAAAGACTGGATGTACAGACTCCAAGTCAAAAGGCAAGTCTAACTCATATGCTACCTGGCCTACCTTGCGTATGATCTTATATGGTCCAATGTACCAAGGGCTAAGTTTTCCTTTCTTACCGAACCTATTAACGCCTCTCATCGGTGAAACCTTTAGGAATACCCAGTCGTGAACCTGAAACTCCAAGTCTCGTCGTTGATTATCCGCATAACATTTCTGACGGCTTTGAAATGCTAATAGCCTTTCTTGTATAATATTAATCTTCTCAATTTCCTGTTGTACCAACTCTGGTCCTACTAAGTTAGTTTCCCCAACATCGAACCATCCAATAGGCAACCTACACTTCCGTTCGTAAAGAGCTTCATATGGAGCCATCTGAATACTGGAATGATAGCTATTATTATACGCGACCTCAATAAGTAGCAGATGATCATCCTAGCTACCCTTGAAGTGTATCACATAATACCGTAACATATCCTCAAGTATCTGAATAGTATGCTCAGCCAGTCCGTGTGCATGGGGATGAAATGTTGTGCTAAGACTTACTTGAGTCCCCAATCCTTTTTGGAAGGACCTCTAGAGTTAGCTATCAGCTGAGCACCTCTATCAGAGATAATAGATATAGGGACACCATGAAGTCGTACTATCTTCTTAATGTAAACCCTTGCGTAATCCTCAGTGGAATATGTATTCCTAACAGGTAGAAAATTGGCCGATTTTTTAAGTCTATCAACAATCACCCATATAGAATCGAACTTCCGCTGGGTACGAGGTAAACCTCTGATGAAATCCATATTAATTACTTTCCACTTCTAAGTCAGAATATCTATAGCCTGCAATAATCCACCGGGTTTTTGATGCTCAATTTTAACCTGCTGACAATTAGGGCACTGAGCAATAAACTCCGCTATATCCTTTTTCATTCTGTCCCAGCAATATATTTTCCTGATATCATGATACATCTTTGTTACTCCTGGATGGACAGAATAACGAGAATAGTGAGTCTCTCCCAAAATCTGCCGATGCAACCCTGCAATATTAGGGACACATAAACGTCCTCGATATCTGAGGACCCCATATCCTGTAATATCAAATGGTGTCTTCTCCTTCTGAGGGGTTGTATCTCTATAATGAGCTAACACATGATCCTCGTACTGGCCTTCCTTCACTTCAGTTACTAAAGAGGATGCGGTCGTGTCCTGAATAGTAACTCTGGTATCACTTAAATCCAGTAATCGAACTCCAAGACTAACTAGTTGATGAATCTCATGGGCTATCTCCCTCTTCGCTGGCTGTAAATATGATAGGCTACCCATAGATCTATGGCTGAGGGCATCGGCTACTATATTCGCCTTCCCTGAATGGTATAAAATATCAACATCATAATCTTTCAGTAGCTCCAACCATCTCCTTTGACATAAATTCAATTCTTTTTTCTTGAAGATATACTGAAGGCTCTTATAATCCATATAGATATCAACATGAGTGCCATACAAATAGTGCCTCTACATATTTAGTGAATGAATCACCACGGCTAACTCTAAATCGTGGGTCGGGTATTTCTTCTCGTGCTTTCTTAGTTGTCTAGGAGCATAACCTACAGCCATACCATGATGTAATAGTACATAACCCAATCCAATGCCCGAAGTGTCACAATAGATAGCATAACCATCAGTTCCCTCTGGGAGTCTTAGAACCGGTGTTGAAGTCAATCTGTCCTTCAATGCATGTAAACTCTACTCACAAGCATCAATCCACTGAAATTTAGCTCCCTTTTGAGTCAACTTTGTCAATGGTGCTGAGAAGAAAATCCATCTACGAATCTACTGTAATAACCTGCCAACCCGAGGAAGCTACGAACCTCCGTCGGTGTCGTGGGTCTAGGCCAAGTCTTCGCTGCCTCAATCTTTTGGGTATCAACCCGAATACCCTCACCTGAAATAATATGTCTAAGGAAAGCTATATAATTCAACCAGAATTCACATTTAGAGAGTTTTGCGTACAACTTCTCTTTTTGTAGAACTCTAAGCACCAAACGCAAGTGATTTGCATGCTCAGCCTCTGAACAGGAGTAAACCAACATATCATCAATAAATATAATCACGAACAGATCTAGAAAGGGTCTAAACACACGGTTCATCAAGTCCATGAATACTGTTGGGGCATTGGACAAATCAAATGACATAACACGAAACTCAAAGTTCCCGTATCTGGTCCTGAATGTCGTCTTCGGAATATCTTTCTCCTTAACCCTTACCTGATGGTACCCGAACCTCAAGTCTATCTTCGAGAAATACTTGGCACAATGAAACTTATCAAATAGATCATCAATACTCGAGAACGGATACTTATTCTTGATCGTCACCTTATTCAAATGTCTATAGTCAATACACATCCGCATGGAACCATCTTTCTTCCTCACAAATAACACAGGTGCTCCCCACGGTGATGTACTAGGTCTGATAAAGCCTTTTTCAAGAAAGTCCCTTAGTTGTTCTTTCAACTCTCTCAGCTCTGCAGGTGCCATTCTATAGGTTGGAATAAATATTGGTTGAGTATCTGGTAATATGTCAATAGCAAACACAATTTCTCGCTCTAGCGGAAGACCTTGAAGCTCATCGGGAAAAACATCGAAAAACTCATTAACCACAGGGATAGACTGAACGGTTGGTGACCCTACTTTCATATCCTGAACCCGAACTAAGTGATAAATATAGCCCTTTCTATTCAACTTCCCTACCTTGAGATAGGAAATAAACCTACCTCTCGGAGCCTAGAAACTGGAATCGAACCATCTTTAATCTACAATAAACGTTGGCATACCAAGAAGCCAACCAATCCATACCCAGTATAACATCAAAATCTACCATATATAACTCAATTAGGTCTGCTACTGTAGATCGACTATGAACTACTACTGTATAATATCTATATACCTGCCTAGCTATCACTAGATCTCCAACAGGTGTGGACACCTCAAAAACTTTAACCAACTCAGGTTCTATTCCAAACTTACTAGAAACCAACGGAGTAATATATGATAAGGTTCAACCTGGGTCTATTAATGTATATACATCATATGTGGAGACTAGTAATATACCTGTAACAACAGCAGGTGACAACTCTTGATCCTGTCGACCTGCTAATGCATAAATGCGGTTCTGAGGACCGCTCGAGCTAGATGCTCCACCTCTGCCTCTACCATGACTGATTCGTGCTTGTGAACCTTGACCAGGGGGTCGTGCTGATGATGACAAACTAGCTACAGATCTCACTGACTAAACTATGCTTGTACGACCTCTCGTCGGACAATCTCTCATAACGTGTCCTGGATAACAACAAGTATAACAAACACCCAACCCCATACGGCACTGCCCAACATGTTGCTTACCATACTGAGCACATCATGGCAAGGGTGGCCTCATCTGACATGACTCACCCTATACTAAGAAATCGAGGCCCTGGAATTCTGACTAGGCCCTAAATATGTGGAACGATCAAATCTCCTACCGGCAAACTGAGGGAGTGCGCTAGCCGATGGCTGGGCTGGATACCTCGGGTATTGTTGTCTCTGACCACCTCAAAACTCACCAGAAGGACCCGAAGATCTCGCTCTCTTACTCTTTCCCCTATCATGCTCACGATCGATCCTCTGCTTCTTCTTACGCTCCTCTAGACCCTGAGTGTATGCCTGAATACGAGAAAAATTCGTGCTTGGCTGAAGTGAGACCGACATAAAGTCGTTAAGTAGGTATGACTCCAACCCCATCATGAACTGATGAACCCGATCCTCTATCTTAGCTATAATAGTGGGAGCATACCTAGCCAAACAATTAAACTGAAGGATGTACTCCCGAACACTCATATTACCCTACCGAAGGGTCAAGAACCTATCAACTCTGGCACGTCTAAGCTCTAGTGGAAGATAATGACGAAGAAAAGCCTCTGTAAACTCATGCCATACCGCTAGAGGGGCATCCTTACCTCTGGACAACTCCCAAGACTCATAACAATTAACTGCAACATCCTAAAGTCTATAGGAAGCTAGCTCAACTGACTCAGTCGCAGTGGCCTTCATTACCCTCAAATTCCTCTGCATCCTATCGATAAATACCTGAGGGTCCTCGTTTGGATCTACTCTAGTGAATACCAGAGGGTCCAAATTAATGAAATCACGAACCCTCGCACTGATGGCCCTATCTACATGACCAATACCTACTTCCTGATGCCAAGATTGTGCGGCTACTAATCGAGTCAATAACTTAATAGCATCTCTAATCTTCCGACCCGATGCATCTGGCTGAGGAGTTGCGAGTGCAGGGGCAGGCGGTGGAGGTGGTTCCCCTCGGAGCTCCTCTGGAGAGGGCGGGGTATCTGATATCTGAGATGGAATCTCATTATAAGACTCACCCCGAGCCCTAGTAACTCGTCGCACTTGATTAGTAGTCTCTTCAGCCACGGACTTTCCCTTCTGGGCGGCTGTAGCCTTCTTAGGCATCGCTGAAAACATAACACATCATTAGGAACATGAATTCTTATATCACACGATCTAAGATAAGAAGGGAGGATAACATCCTATATGTCCTATAGCCTTTTTTTTTATAAATATGGTGCACAACACACTCATAAACAAGACTCTACTAGACACGGTCTGTAGACAACCCTAGGACAGAACTGCTCCGATACCCCTTTTGTCACGACCCAAACCAATGGGCCATGACGAGTGCCTGAGCCTACCTGTCGAATACCCCTAAGCATATGTCTAAGATAAAACATGAAATAAGTGTAGGAAATACATAACGTCTAGCAGCAAACTACTTAATTGTGTGAATAACATACTCGAGAAAATGTGCCCAAAAGACTTATGTACATATATAATAGAGTTTGCATCTGTATAAAGGACGGGACTTGGCCCCATCATACCCATATATGTATACAAAACGTATCGTACCAAAACCTAAAAGCAGCTTCGGATCAAATGGAGCACGCCAACTCTTGCTGAGCAAGGATCCTAAGAAGGGAAACCGGCAGCCTGTCTACCTGCACCTACGGGCATGAAACGTAGGCCCCAGGAAATAGGGTTGTCAGTACGAATAATGTACCGAGAATGTAAGGCATGAAAATTAGTACATAAAAGACATAAAATAAACATGGAGTAAAGGAATCTGCATGTAAGTCTAAATAACTTAGTGAATCCTGAAATATTTATAAAGTCATGCATGTGCGTATAAATGTCGTATCATGCATAGGTATATATGCACATAACATCATCAAGCATCTGAGGGCATCACATCATATCATCTCGGCCTCTGTGGGCGAAATCATTAACGTATACCAACAGATCAGGGGGTAGTGCGTATATAATATCGTAACCTTTTTCCATATCCCATATACATATAATATACGCGTATATAACGCTATGTGGTCATGGGTCAATGTACATGTATAAATGAATGAAATGCATAAACAGTAAGTTAATAAGATTTCTCGGAATGTCATAAGATCAACATGTCTTCGGATAAACTTTATCAATCACGCATTTTTCTGAGACCCATGAACAGAAGATATAATAATAAGACACATAGGAATTCAAGAATATAGGCACCCCTAGTGCTTTTATGAATAGAGACATTTATGAAAGTTGTGCATTTGCTTGTTTCGTTTGTACCATATGGATCATGTCAAAAGTAAAGAATTAATAGCCTTAACATACCTGAGCCGATTCTCTTAACAATCCCTCTAACCCACGTCTTTTGCAATAAAACACGTAACGGTGGATCGAAGTAGGGAATAATTCGTATGATATTCTCGAGAAAGATTGCATTGTGCTCCCTTAGAATTGCAAGTCACGTTATTATTACATATTCATAATTGTGTTGCTGCTATATACATGGAAATCACGTTAATACTAATCCAAGAGTGGAATTATATGATTCATATGCATTCTTTTTGTGGCTCCTCCTCCGTCACCTTTTAATCTATATCACTCTTAATGAAGTATGGATGTCTCTTTATCATAGTGGGTTGTGGGCCCCACTTTATGTGATTGCTTTGTCAACTAGTCCCCTAAATATGCCACCTAGCAATATAACTTATCTAGTCACTATTAGCTTTGATTAATACACCCATTTGCTGCCACATGGAGATGGTATCTCCACTAATTTCTTAGGCACAAAATCCTAGTTAGTTTGTTAATCTCCCACTAAAACCATTAATTAATCCATTATCATATAATTAAGAATTATCTCAAATTACTTAAATACTAGTTACTTTTAACACACTTTATATACCTTACTATCATGGTCATGTGGTACCTTGTATGGAACTAGTCCATAAATACCGGGCATTATAGCTTGGACCGTATTGTATCCCAAATTGACAACCTTCAATGAAACTCATTTTCTTTGATTTGTTTACCCTCTAACCTTCACGGCACTTACTTATCACCGGTTATAAATAGCATAAATACTATAACCTCAAAAAATAATCTCATTCTCGAGTATACGTTGATTAACTTATGATAAAAGTTTAACGTATGAAAATGCTAAATGTAACAGTACATTATTTGTACTGACGTCTCTTTTTTCTGGGGACGATGCGTTCCATGTCCGCAGCTCCCTATAGACAAGTTGACAGTCCTCTAGTAGGCTATTAGTTTGGCAGAAGGTGTTGGTGTACTCCATTTACTTCGAAGTTACCTATTTGGTCAGTATGCTTTGGACATGTATTGATTAGTATAGCAGGGTCCCGTCCCAACCTTTATGACATTTACATTCTCTTAGAGGCTTGTAGACAGATTCCATCTATATAGATAAGTGTATGGCCTTGTCGACATATGTTCTGAGTGTACAAATGATCATTTCGGCCTTATAAGACCGTATGTCATATGTATAGGTTTGTATATCATGTTGGGTCATCCTATGTCGAGTATTCCCTGATGTTTTATTCTAGTTATCTCATGACGGCCTTTCCGGCTCATTTACTCATGATAGTATGATAAGAAAGATACGTTATGTTGGTACTCGGTTGAGTAAGGCACCAGGTGCCCGTCGCGGCCGTTTGGTTTGGGTCGTGACACATATAGACGGACGCGATCTCTCATGGTTATTCAACAAGGGTTGGGAAACTAATACCATGTATTTGCTAATCTAAGGAACACAATCAGTACAATTTGCAGAGGTGAAAAGAGAAAATGAACATTTGTTATAAGATTGACATATTTCTATTATAATAACTCTCAAACTGCAATACGAGGCCACGTCATGGGCAACTACAATACTTGGAACAAAGTGAGTTACTCACTGAGGCATGATCCAGGTGAACACAAAAGTTATACTGAGATGGGAGAACAATAGACATTCCTATGAAGAATTTGTGAGAATCACAAGTTTCAGAGGAACTCTATGCGGATAAGTGACCCCTTTCAATTGACATGTACACATATGATAGGTGCTAGAGATATGCTCTCATGTTACTAGACAGTGAAAAGGGTTTATGACAATACTCACAAAGGGATTAAAGTGACTATTCAACCTATATGAGTCACATGCATAGGAGATAGAGAGTGGCTCAAGAAGGAGCTCCACACTAGGCTGCTTTACATTGGATTTGATACCACATAGGTAAACTTTATGACGGTGCATGCATAAGCACAAGTGAGAAGACGTTATCCATTTGAATCAGGAGGTTCTATAAGAAATTCATCAGGTAAAGTCCCTTGTTGAGAATTTAGGGAAACAAGTGGAAAGTATTAGCCTAGGCTTATAACTGAATTCAAAGAAATAATTATAGAACTCAATTCCGAAAGAGGTTGTAAGTAAGATAATTGTGATAAAGAGGCTTCACAAATGATACGACTCGTTCGAAGAGTAGATACAGAGAACGACTCATAAAGCTATTCCGGTTCTATCCCAAATTCCACAGCAACATAAGGAATGACATATTATAAAGTGGAACCGGGATCAATAAGGGCATATACATCATGAGATTGGACAGTCAATATACCTGTAACCACATCTGGAGAAGCCTCTGACTTTTGACGCCTCCTCATAGCATAAAACCTGATGGGCCTTCCCGAGATCTTGATACCACCCCTAGCTTCTCCACACCATGCGGGCGCTATAGTGCCTCGAGCTGGGGGAGACGTTGTGGACGTAGTAGCTCCAGAACTGGCTGGCTGTGACGCACCCCCGCCCATGCTCTGGTGAGACGAACGACAATCTTTATGAATGTGACCCGTCATACCACACTCGTAGCAAACATTGGTACCATAGTGACATACTCTCGAATGACATCTCCCACACTTTACACAACGTGGATGAGGTCCGCTAAACTGACTCGCCCCACTGACCTGATATTCACCGTTTTTGCATACATCATAGGCATCACCCTTATCCTTCCTCCACGCCTCCAATGAGGGAGTAACAAAGCCCATACCAGTTTGTCGTGTGGGCCTTTGGAATATCCCAAACATGCCACCCCTAACATGCTGCTGAGCATACTCACAACACGACGCCAAATGTTCCTTCCCGCATCTCGGGCAGACCGGGATGGTGGTACCCAACCTAGGGCATTTGTTCTTCTTGTGCCCCATCTTTCCACAGCCATAACATATTTTAAGGGTCATCCAACATGTTCCCAAGTGACACTTCTTGAAAATCAAACAATCCGGTTCATTAGTACCAACAACCCTCTTTCGTTTCTTAGATGCTCTCACCACACGATCTGATGGTGCGGTGACATTGGTAGGAACAAGGACAGTTCCCTTAGCAACAAGTTCTTCCAATCCCTCCCCGGCTCGACGCATTCTCCTAATGAACTCTTGTGTAATCTCCCCCAAATTTAATGTCGGGGTCATTCCCTTATTGCTGCTCTGAATCGTAGATTAATCATCTGGAAAATGAGGCATAACGAGGAAATTAGCTCCCTATCTTGGGCTCTATCACTCGATCTAGAGTATCAAAGAAGTGTGAAATTCCTAAATGTCCAAGTAGCCTCCCCATTATAGATGTGGTCGACAACACACCGATAAGGACTCTACTAGACACGGCTCAGAGACATCCTAGGACACTTTAAAACCTTAGGCTTTGATACTATGTTTGTCACGCCCCGACCTCGGGGAGCGCGACCGATGCTCAACCGGGATATCCCAGCCGAACAATCCTGCTAGGTGCCTTCTACCCAACCTAGCCCATTAACAATATAAAAATCAATACAAGTGATAGACATGAGAAAAGTCAAGTAGTCCACATTCCATTTCCATTACTCAAAGGATATTCATTTATGATTCCCAAAAATATTACAAGTTTGTAGTTATAGTGATGTCACGACCCGGAATTTCAACCTTCGGGGCCGTGATGGTGCCGAATATTTCACTTCTTAGGCAAGCCAACGTTAGAGGATCTATAAGCTAATTTTTAATCAATTCAATTAAGTGAAACCAATTAAGCCGAACAGAGACTAAAATAGAATACAAATGACATAAAACCAATAATATTTATGTACAACCCGTATCAGGATTCACAAGTTCAACTTCAAGAGCTTCTAGAATCTCTACAAAATAGGGTTAGAAATAAATACAATTGTCTTGAATGAAAAGAACAGTAAATAGGGGATATGGAAGGGAACTTCAAGGTCTACGGACGCCAGCAGATCTACCTCGAGTCTCTGAATGCCAATTCGAGCTAGGGGTAGGCATCGGTCGGTTCGGTTTATTCCATTTTCATTTTGTGATTTTAATAACAAAAACCGAACCATAATAACTTCGGTTCAATTCGATTTATTCATATTCGGTTAGGTTTAATCGGTTTATTTTTTCGGTTAAACCGAAAACTCGAAGTTTTCTGCCAATAAAATAGATAATTGACTGTGCTTCTAACTGCACCTGTGTATGTGTGACATGTGCCACAACCAAGCCATAGTGTTTTTACAAGAAATCATGGAGAATAACAATATTTTCATGAATTTGACACAAAGATACACAACAATTCAAATGTTAAACAAGTCGGTAAAAGTTTGTTGGAATCATCAGCTTGCAAAATGCCAACTAAGATCGCTGAATATTTGTATCCTATTTGAAATCAGTGTCAGAATTGAAATAAGAATTACCTCATTTTCACATTCCTCTTACCAATAAATTGACAACAATGATTAATCTTTACATTGGAATAGACGTATGAGCCAACAATCAACCATTTGATTATCTTTAGATGAAAAACGTAACAACATTCATTACTCTAATTAGAGTTAGACAATAAATTCCTTACTTTAAACAAGAAAATTAACTTAATGCTTTATCAAAAACAAAATATTTTACTTAGAAAATCCCCCCAAAAAAATATCTTTACCTTCCCCCTAGCACTTCAAACTATATATCATACGATCATATGAAAGCGCTACATAAAAGCAGCAAATATTTCAAGAAAGCACCAATTTTGGAGGCAAATAATATCATCAAAGCTACACACCATAAAAACCGTAAAATTACTAAACTTAGTTGTATGAATATCAATGAACAAAGATGTGTGAATAATTAATCATGATGATACCTGATTGTAGCAGAGAAAGAGAGATCGAAAGACTTCATATCCACATCGAACTTTAGAAGGAAATCTTATCTTAATTTTAAATAATATATCATCTGTAACCGATCTCGTCCCAAGTCGCAACTTTGCTTCTTTTTTTTTCGTGTATTTGATGGGATTTTATATTTCTTTTGTCTTTTTCTGTCAACAAGAAATATATTTTTGTTGCTTGAAACCGAAAAAATGAATCGATTAAACCGAACCGAATATGAATAAACCGAATTGAACCGAAGTTATTATGGTTCGGTTTTTGTTATTAAAATCACAAAACGAAAACGGAATAAACCGAACTGAACCGAACCGACCGACGCCCACCCCTAGCTCGGATTGGCATTCAGAGACTCGAGGTAGATCTGTTGGCGTCCGCAGACCTTGAAGTCCCCTTCCATTTCCCCTATTTACTGTTCTTTTCATTTGAGACAGTTGTATTTATTTCGAACTCTATTTTGTAGAGATTCTAGAAGCTAGTGAACTTGAACTTGTGAATCCTGATCCGGGTTGTACATAGATATTATTGGTTTTATGTCATTTGTATTCCGTTTTAGTTTCTTTTCGGCTTAATTGGTTTTACTTAATTGAATTGATTAAAAATTGGCTTATAGTTCCTCTAACGTTGGCTTGCCTAGGAAGTAAAATATTAGGCACCATCACGGCCCCGAAGGTGGAAATGTCATGACATCACTAAAACTACAAACTTGTAATATTTTTGGGAATCATAAATGAATATCCTTTGAGTAATAGAAAAGGAATGTGGACTACTTGACTTTTCTCATATCTATCATTTGTATTGATTTTTGTATTGTTAATGGGCTAGGTTGGGTAGAAGGCACCTAGGGCATTTGTTCTTCTTGTGCCACATCTTTCCACAGCCATAACATATTTCAAGGGTCACCCAACATGTTTCCAAGTGACACTTCTTGCAAATCAAACAATCTGGTTCATTAGTACCAACAACCCTCTTTCGTTTCTTAGATGCTCTCACCACACGATCCGATGGTGCGGTGACATTGGTAGGAACAAGGACAATTCTCTTAGCAATAAGTTCTTCCAATCCCTCCACGGCTCAACGCATTCTCCCAATGAACTCTTGTGTAATCTTTCCCAAATTCAATGTCGGGGTCATTCCCTTATTGCTGCTCCAAATCGTAGATTAATCATCTGGAAAATGAGGCATAACGAGGAAATTAGCTCCTTATCTTGGGCTCTATCACTCGATCTAGAGTATCAAAGAAGTGTAAAATTCCTAAATGTCCAAGTAGCCACTCCATTATAGATGTGGTCGACAGCACACCGATAAGGACTCTACTAGACACGGCTCAGAGACAAATTCCTAAATATCCAAGTAGCCTCCCCATTAAAACTTTAGGCTCTGATACTATATTTGTCATGCCCTGACCTCGGAGAGTGCGACCGGCGCTCAACCGAAATATCCCAGCCGAACAATCCTGCTAGGTGCCTTCTACCCAACCTAGCCCATTAACAATACAAAAATCAATACAAGTGATAGACATGAGAAAAGTCAAGTAGTCCACATTCCTTTTCCATTACTCAAAGGATATTAATTTATGATTCCCAAAAATATTACAAGTTTGTAGTTATAGTGATGTCACGACCCAGAATTTTCACCTTCGGGGCCGTGATGGTGCCTAACATTTCACTTCCTAGGCAAGCCAATGTTAGAGGATCTATAAGCTAATTTTTAATCAATTCAATTAAGTAAAACCAATTAAGCCGAAAACAAACTAAAACGGAATACAAATGACATAAAACGAAGAATATCTATGTACATCACGGATCGGGATTCACAAGTTCAAGTTCACGAGCTTCTAGAATCTCTACAAAATAGGATTCGAAATAAATACAACTGCCTCGAATGAAAAGAACAATAAATAGGAGAAATGGAAGGGGACTTCAAGGTCTGCGGACGCTAGTAGATCTACCTCGAGTCTCTGAATGCCAATCCGAGCTAGAGGTGGGCGTCGGTCGGTTCGGTTCAGTTCGGTTTATACCGTTTTCGTTTTGTGATTTTAATAACAAAAACCGAACCATAATAACTTCGGCTCAATTCGGTTTATTCATATTCGGTTCGGTTTAATCGATTCATTTTTTCGCTTTCAAGCCATGGCTAAAATGGTACGAAACAACAAAAATATATTTCTTGTTGACAGAAAAAGACAAAGAAAATAAAAAATGCCATCAAATACATGGAAAAAAAAAAAGCAAAGTTGCGACTTGGGACGAGATCGGTTACAGATGATATATTATTTAAAATTAAGATAAGATTTCCTTCTAAAGTTCGATGTGGATATGAAGTCTTTCGATCTCTCTTTCTCTACTACAATCAGGTATCATCACGATTAATTATTCACACATCTTTGTTCATTGATAATCATACAACTAAGTTTAGTAATTTTACGGTTTTTACAGTGTGTAGCTTTGATGATATTATTTGCCTCCAAAATTGGTGCTTTCTTGAAATATTTGCTGCTTTTATGTAGCGCTTTCATATGATCGTATGATATATAGTTTGAAGTGCTAGGGGGGAAGGTAAAGATATTTTTTTTTTGGGGGGGGCCTTAGTAAATTATTTTGTTTTTGATAAAGCATTAAGTTAATTTTCTTGTTTAAAGTAAGGGATTTATTGTCTAACTCTAATTAGAGTAATGAATGTTGTTACGTTTTTCATCTAAAGATATTCAAATGGTTGATTTTTGGCTCATACGTCTATTCCAATGTAAAGATTAATCATTGGTGTCAATTTATTGGTAAGAGGAATGTGAAAATGAGGTAATTCTTATTCAATTCTGACACTGATTTCAAATAGGATACAAATATTCAGTGATCTTAGTTGGCATTTGGCAAGCTGATGATTCCAACAAACTTTTACCGACTTTTTTAACATTTGAATTGTTGTGTATCTTTGTGTCAAATTCATGAAAATATTGTTATTCTCCTTGATTTCTTGTAAAAACACTATGGCTTGGTTGTGGCATATGTCACACATACACAGGTGCAGTTAGAAGCACAGTCAATTATCTATTCTGTTGGCAGAAAACTTCGGATTTTCGGTTTAACTGAAAACCGAACCGTTAAAATCGAACACCGAATAAACCAAAATTTTTGATTCGGCTGGTTTTTTTGATTCGGTCGGTATTATGCCCATACTTAATCCGAGTTGATACGCCTCACGGACAGTTGGGACCAGTACCAAAATCAGAGTGTAGTATGAGTACAACAGACCCAATATACTCCGTAAGTGTCGAGCCTAACCTTGATGAGGTAGTGACGAGGCTATGATAGGACACCCACTTAAATAAACCTGTACAGACGGAAATATATGTACAACATAACAACAAATAAAGAATTAACAAGTACTAATGTGAGGGGACATGCGAAAGGGGGACATGCGAAAGGGGTACAAGATACGATAACTACAACAGGGAATGATAATAAGAAACAGTCAATAAACCTTCACCTAACAAAATGAACAAACATAATGAATAAAACTGCACGACATCACCCTTCTTGCTTTTAATCTCAGCCTCAACATGAAACAGTAATAATGGCTCGGCATCACCCTTCGTGCCTTTACTCTCAATCTCACCATAAAATGATATGTACGGCACGACATCACCCTTCGTACTTTTACTCTCAATTTCATCATGAATCAATAGATACGGCACGGCATCATCCTTCGTGCTTTAACTCTCAAATACGGCACAGCATCACCCTTCGTACTTTAACACTATCCCTTACCATGAAAAATGAACATATAAAAATTGGGAGATGGAATAAGAAATATCAAGTCTTATGTCAACAATAGTTCCACAATACCGATCTCAACTTCAGAAACAATACTCAATTATCACAGATAGCTCATAAGTACAGAAAGAACGAACAATTCATTAATTAACTAGTCTAAACATGCATATCAGGATCAAAGAAAGAGATAAATTACAAGAAATAAGTCCCACCCGCATGCTTTAACCGAATAACAACGCATAAGTACTCGTCACCTCACATATACGTTGTATCCAACATTTAAATGAGTAGCAAATAGGTAAACAAGTCCTAATCCCTCGAGTCAAGGTTAACCACGACACTTACCTCACTCCCAAAGATCAACTCAAAGCTCAACCATGACTTTGCCTTTCAAACAAGCCTCCGAACCAACCAAATCTAGCAAATTAACAACCAAACGATTCAAAATAAGCCTTAGGAACTACCCACGAATGAAAAAGGTTCAATTTAGGTCATTATTGAAAAAAGCCAATAAAATTCAACTCCCGGGCCCGCTTGGTTCAAACAAGAAATTCAGACCAAAACTCGATTACCCATTCATCCTCGAGCCCGGTTATGTAATTTATTTCGAAATCCGACCTCAATTTGATGTCTAAACCAAACATGCACACAAGTCCAAAATTATCATACGAACTAGCTCGTGCGATCAAATCGCCAAAACAACACCTAGAACTATGAATCGGACACCAAATCAAATGGAATGTTTAACGAAATTTTAGAATTTCTATTTTAACCAACAGATGTCCGAATCACCTCAAACCAACTCCGTTTCTCACCAAATTTGACAGACAAGTCATAAATATAGTAATGGATCTATACCGGGTTCCGTAACCAAAATACAGACCCGGTATCAACTAAGTCAAACATTGGTCAAACCATGAAATTCATTAAGCCTTTAAACTTGAATATTTCGACAAAAAGCGATAACTTGAGTTAGGGACCTCCGAATTCGATTTCGGGCATACACCCAGGTCCCAAATCACGATACGGACACACCGAGACCGTCAAAATACGGATCCGGGTCTGTTTACTCAAAATATTGACCGAAGTCAACTCAAATGAATTTTTAAGGAAATATTTCAAATTTTATCAATTCTTAACATAAAAGCCTTCTGGAAAAAATACCCGGACTGCGCATACAAATCAATTAAGGCTTAAGAAAGTTATTGGAGGCTTCGAAACACAGAATTAAGGTTTAAAACTCTAGATGACCTATTAGGTCATCACATTCTCCACCTCTAAAACAACCGTTCATCCTCGAATGGACATAAAAAATACCTGGGCAGGTGAAAAGGTGTGGATATCTACTCCGCATGTCCGACTTGGACTCCCAGGTAGCTGCCTCGACCAGCTGACCTCTCTGCTGCACTCGAACTGAAGGATAACTCTTAGACCTCAACTGTCGAACCTGCCGGGCTATAATAGCCAGCGACTCCTCCTCATAAGTCAAATCCTTATCCAATTGGGCTGAGCTGAAGTTTAACACATGGAATGGATCACAGTGATACTTCCAGAGCATGGACACATGGAACACCGGATGGAATACTGATAAACTATGTGGCAATGCGAGCATGTACGCCACCTCACCCACTCTCTCTAGAATCTCAAAGGGTTCAATATACCTAGGGCTCAACTTGCCCTTCTTTCCGAACCTCATCACACCCTTTATGGATGAAACTCGAAGCAATACTCTCTCTTCGACCATGAATTCAACATCACGAACTCCACGGTCGGCATAACTCTTCTGCCTAGACTGAGCTGTGCGAAGTCGATCCTGAATAATCTTGACCTTATCCAAGGCATCCTGTACCCAACAACCGAGCCTCCCCTGGCTTGAACCATCCAATTGGAGATCAGCATCGCCTTCCGTATAATGCCTTGTAAGGAGCTATCTGAATGCTCGACTGGTAGCTGTTGTTGTAGGCAAACTCCACAAGTGGCAAGAACTGATCCCAAGACCCCCCCGAAATCTATAACACAAGCGTAGAGCATATCCTTCAATATTTGAATAGTGCGCTCAGACTTTGCGTCCATCTGAGGATGAAATGTTGTGCTCAACTCAACCTGCGTGCCCAATTCACGCTGTACCACTCTCTAGAAGTGCCAGGTGAACTGTGTAACTCGATCCGAAATGATAGACACGAGCACACCGGGAAGACGAACGATCTCGCGGATGTAGATCTCAGCCAACCTCTCTAAAAAATAGGTAACTGCCACAGGAATGAAATGCACTGACTTGGTTAGCCTATCCACAATAACCCATACCACATCGAACTTCCTCTGAGTCTGTGGGTGTCCAACAATAAAATCCATAGTGATATGCTCCCACTTCTACTCAGGAATCTCTAACTTCTGAAGCAAACCACCAGGTCTTCAGCTCACACTTTACTTGCTGATAATTTAAACACCGAGCTACATAAGCAACTATGTCCTTCTTCATTCTCCTCCACTAATAATGTTGCCGCAAATCTTGATACATTTTTGCGGCACCTAGATGAATAGAATAACAGAAACTGTGGGCCTTCTCAAGAATCCACTCATGAAGTCCATCTACATTGGGCACACAAATACGACCCTGCATCCTCAAAACTCCATCATCCCCACCAATAACCTGCTTGGCACCACCGTGCCACACTATGTCCTTAAGGACGAGCAAATGAGGGTGATCATACTGCCGCTCCCTGATGCGCTCAAACAAAGAATATCGAGCGATTGTACAAGCAAGAACACGACTAGGCTCTGAAACATCCAACCTCACGAACTGATTGGCCAAAGCCTGAACATCTGACGCAAGCGATCTCTCCCCGACTGGAATGTACGCAAGACTGTCCATACTCACTGCCTTTCTACTCAAGGCATCGGCCAACACATTGGACTTCCCTGGATGATAAAAGATGGTGATATCATAGTATTTAAATAGCTCCAACCACCTCCTTTGCCTCAAATTGAAATCCTTTTGTTTGAACAAATACTGTAGACTCCGATGATCCGTGAAAACCTCGCACGACACGCTATAAAGGTAATGCCTCTAGATCTTCAGCGCATGAACAATGGCTGACAGCTCTAGATCATGAACAGGGTAATTCTTCTCATGGACAGTAAACTTCCGCGATACATATGCGATCACCCTGCCATCCTGCAAAAATACTGCTTTGATCCCAACACGAGATGCATCATAATATACCATATAAGATCCTAAACCTGTGGGCAACACCAACATCGGCGTTGTAGTCAAAGCAGTCTTGAGCTTTTGGAAGCTCACCTCACACTCGTCTGACC
The DNA here is from genome assembly GCF_000390325.3 of Nicotiana tomentosiformis. Lineage (NCBI taxonomy): Eukaryota > Viridiplantae > Streptophyta > Magnoliopsida > Solanales > Solanaceae > Nicotiana > Nicotiana tomentosiformis. The sequence continues at coordinate 72,773,056 of NC_090818.1, read as the reverse complement.
ATCTGAACGGGGTACCCTTCTGGGTCAATCTCGTTAATAGGGCTATTATAGACAAAAACCCCTCTACAAACTGACGGTAATAACTTGCCAAACCCAAGAAACTCCGAATCTCCGTAGCTGAAGTGGGTCTAGGCCAGTTCTGAACTGCCTCAATCTTCTTAGAATCCACCTGAATGTCATCTACCGATACAACGTTCCCCAAGAAAGCGACCGAGTCCAACCAAAACTCGCACTTTGAAAACTTGGCATATAACTGGATATCCCTCAGAGTGTAAAGTACGATCCGAAGATGTTGCTCGTGCTCCACTCGCCGGCGGGAGTAGATCAAGATATCATCCATAAATACAATCATGAAAGAATCCATATAGGGCATGAACACCCGGTTCATCAAATCCATAAATACTGATGGGGCATTTGTCAGCCCAAATGACATCACTAAAAACTCATAATGACCATATCGAGTCCGAAAAGCTGTCTTAGGGACATCAGATGACCTAATCCTCAATTAATGGTGTCCATACCTCAAATCAATCTTCGAAAACACCTTGGCACCCTGAAGCTGATCAAATAAGTCATCAATCCTCGGCATTGGATACTTGTTCTTGATGGTTACTTTGTTCAACTGCCGATAATCTATGCACATCCTGATCGACCTATCATTCTTCTTCATGAACAACACAGGTGCACCCCAGGGCGAGACACTAGGTCTAATGAATCCCTTATCAAGCAGATCTTGCAACTGCTCCTTCAATTCTTTCAACTCTGGCGGGGCTATATGATATGGCGGAATAGAAATGGGCTGAGTGCTCGGAGCCAAATCAAAACAGAAGTCAATATCTCTATCGGGTGGCATCCCCGGCAGATCTGGAGGAAACACCTCTGGAAACTCACGAACAACTGGTACTCAATCCATAGAGGGAATACATCCCACACTTTTGTACGTTAGATTTGTCGTAAGATAATTGACATAAGTTCAAGGACAAGATTATTTGTGAGGTTATAAGTATTTATGCTATTTATAATAGGTGATAAGCATGTGTCGTGAAGGCCAGAGGGTAAACGGGTTGAAGAAAATGAGTTTCGTCGAAATTTGACATTTTGGGATAAAATACGGTTCAAGCTATGATACCCCGTATTTATGGATTAGTGTTATACAATGTACCACATGACCATGATAGTAAATTATATTATAGTATGTTAAAAGTTATTAGTATTTAAGTGAAATGATATTTAGAAATTAATTATGTGTTTAATTTATTATATGAAGAATTAGTTAAAATGTTTGGATAATCTTAAGGAGGCAACATGTCCTTGTAGGTCCCACAAGGGGGATGACCTTTATTATTATTAGTAAATGATAAATATTGCTAGTAGTACAACTAGATAAAGATTAGGTAGAATAAAGGGGTGGATACGTGTGAAAATTAGGTAAGGTTATGGAATGGGTGTCCAATTTCAGTAGACGACTAGTGAAAGTATATTTCCATAATTGTGTAGCAACTTTACTTAAGTATATTTCAAATTAATCTTAAGAACACCAAAGAGATTTCTAGTGTTTGTTTGATTCCTACAATCTCGGGGTAGAGCGTGACGGTTCCAGATTATATAAGGTCAAGACACTAATCAAGCTGTGGAATAGGGTTGCTACAAAGTTTAACGAGGTATGTTGAGGCTAATCCTTCCTTCTTTTGGCATGATTCAATCAACAAAACATAAATGTAATGTTATTCTATAAGTGATTCTACTCTTAGTAGTTAAGGATGTCTACGTTATTCATTCCTGTAAAATGATACTCAAAGTATGTCTAAGTATGTTTCTAAGTCCCTATTGAGGCATACGATAACGAAGTTAATGTTCATAATGTAATAATATATGCATCTTCATTTACCAGTCATGCATTTACCACCGAGCTACGAACAGTTGGGCAGTTACGTATTTACCATCGTGATATGGCAGGTTGGGCAGTTTCGCATTTACCACTGTGCTACAGCCGATCGGGCGGTCATGTATTTACCACCGTGCGATGGCCGGTCGGGCATTCATCCATATACCACCATGCTACGGCCGGTCGGGCAGTCACGCATTTACCACCGATCTACGGCCGGTTGGGCAATTACGCATTTTACCACCATGCTACGGCCGGTTGGGCAGTCATGCATTTACCACCGTGCTACGGCCGGTCGGGCAGTTACCACCAGTTGGGCAATTATACATTTACCACCGAGCAACAGCCGGTCGGGCAGTTACCACTGATAAATTGGGCAGTCATGTTACGATAAGGATAATAGTCCCAAAGAGGCATTATATATGTAAGTTTAATTAGTATGCATATACGGTGGAACTTCAAGGGTTCAGGTTGATTCTTATATCTCTTTCATTAATATTGACTTATTGTTATGTTTCAAGTCTGACTAACATACTCGGCATATTATTCGTACTGACGTCCTTTTTGTTGTGGACATGGCATTCATGTATGTAGGTGTAGGAAATCAGTTTGACCATCCCTCATATTAGACGATGTTAGCATTCAACGAAAGATCGGTAAGACTCCGCTTCATTCGGAGTGCAGCCGAGTCTATAAGTCATCGTGTCAAAGTTTTACTGCAGACTTATGGGTAGGTCGGGTCCATGTCCCGTTTGATGTCAGATACTCTTAGAGTCTTTGTAGACATAGGTTTATTATGTACAGAGGACTTCACTACCCATGTGTATTCATGTTTTAAGTACGATGGACAGTTGATACAGCGTTTGCCCACTTATAGTTATGTATTACGAGTTGTGGCTATGTTGGCCCATGATGGTCATAGAAAGAATGAGTTTAGCCAACTCGACCTATGCATGTTCTAGTTTTTGTCTAACGATCATAAGTTACAAAGTGGTTCGCTCGGGCCAGTAAGGCACCGGGTTCCAGCCATGCCTCCTAGGTTTGGGGCGTGACAAAGTGGTATCAGAGCAGGTCGTGTCCTAAGAAGTCTTCAAAGCCGTGCCGAGTATAGTCTCACTTATGGCTGTGTCACACTTATAATTAAGATGCTACAGGGAATTTAGGAAATGTTGCCCTTCTTTTATTTCGAGATCGTGCTATAGAGCTGAGTTATACGAAGTCAGTATGAAGCTTCGGCCGGATTTTGTATGCACCAGTGGTGCAGGTATCATAGTAGAGCTTTAAGGCCTTGATGTAATTTTCACCTATGTGGAAGGGAGGTTATGAAAGCGACAGAAGATACGATGTGAGATTGAAAGGTAAGTAAGGTAAATGTGAAGAAGATACGAGATACTTAAGTGCAGAAGGTTGTGAATAGTCCATACTTCAGATGAAGGTTGGGTTTTAGTTTAGTTTACAGAGGAGACTCTGCAAAATTTTCGTAAGTCTCTAAGAGTTAACACTCGAGGACGAATGTTTCTAAAGAGAGGAAGGATGTTACATCCCACACTTTTGTACGTTAGATTTGTCGTAAGATAATTGACATAAGTTCAACGACAAGATTATTTTTGAGGTTATAAGTATTTATTCTATTTATATTAGGTGATAAGCATGTGTCGTGAAGGTCAGAGGGTAAACAAGTTGAAGAAAATGAGTTTCGTCAAAGTTTGACATTTTGGGATAAAATACGGTCCATGCTATAATACCCCGTATTTATGGATTAGTGCTATACAATATACCATATGACCATGATAGTAAAATATATTATAGTATGTTAAAAGTTATTAGTATTTAAGTGAAATGAGATTTAGAAATTAATTATGTGTTTAATTAATTATATGAAGAATTAGTTAAAGTGTTTGGATAATGTTGAGGAGACAACATGTCCTTGTAGGTCCCGCAAGGGGGATGACCTTTATTATTATTAGTAAAGGATAAATATTGCTAGTAGTAAAACTTGATAAAGATTAGGTAGCATAAAAGGGTGGATATGTATGCAAATTAGGTAAGGTTATGGAATGGGTGTCTAATTTTAATAGGTAACTAGTGCAAGTATATTTCCATAATTGTGTAGCAACTTTACTTCCCAAATTAATCTTAAGAACACCAAAGAGATTTCTAGTGTTTGTTTGATTCCTACAAGCTCGGGGTAGAGTGGGACGGTTCCAGATTACATAAGGTCAAGACACTAATCAAGCTGTGGAATAGGGTTGCTACAAAGTTTATCAATCCTTTCTTTATGATAAATGCTTTTGGGAGTATCGTTAGGTCATCGAGGAAGGCTGGGTCAAAACACCCAAGCCTGAAACTACACGTACCGGTATAGGGATTGATTGAGGAATAAATTCCCATTATAATTTATTGAGATTATTCCCCTTAATTGGGATGAGTTGAGTTGAGAGCTAGCAAAGGCGATGTCGACCCACATGGCATTGTGGTGAGACAGCTTAGCCGATCGGGTAGAGAACAGACGCTATGCCGCGCACATCGTAGTGTTGTGTTTTGATGTCGAGTCTCATACTTTGGAGTGAGACGGCTTATATGATCGGGCAGAGATCGGACTCCTTGCTATAAGCACGGTGGTGTATAGGTGCTAAAGGTCTCCCAACCTAAAACATTGACTATTATTTGAAGAGTTACCTAAATCTTGATTTGGTATTTTAATATGAATTGGTTTCTCATTGATTCATGTTTCTCTCCTTTTGTGTTGTTACTCAATTCATTAAGAGGGTGTTTAGCTCTACATACTAGTACTATTCCATGTGTACTAACGTCCCTTTTGTCGGGGACGTTATATCTTTAATGGATGCAGGTGGTTCCACAGCATGCGACATCGATAAGTGATAGCGGTACACCCTTTTCTCAACTTACTTGGTGAGCCCCACTTTATATCGAGGTCTTGTGTCTTTTACTTCTTATGTATAGTGTTTTGAGATATAGCCGGGGCCTTGTCGCCGGTACTATCATACTACTCTTTTGTATCAATTAGAGGCTTTGTAGATATAGTGTGGGTTATTTTTTTATTTGGTAAAGTTAAACTTGAAATGTTGTACTTATAACATATGCTTCCACTTTTAAATTACGAATGCGTAATATATTTTGGGAATTGTAAATGAAATTTGTAAAAGTAATAAAATTGGTGTTGTACATATTACTCTCTTGTTGTCTAACTTGTGATAATCAACTTTGCATTACTCATGGGTAAGGTCGGGTAGAAAGCATCAAATAGGCTCGCTTGACTGGGGCATCTCGGTTGATCGCCGGTCAGGCTCCCCAAGGTCAGGGCATGACCAAGGGTGAGATTCTTTGATATTCTTTCTGATAGTGATAAATGATTGATAAGCCTTTGAATATTCGGTGTATTTTGTATGTGTATGATAAAGCAAAAATCTTTTGAGAATTTTAATGTTTTGTTATTTACAATGAGTGTCCAATCCCCCCCCCCCCCCCAATTGCTACATATCTTTCTATTTATAAGGGCACATGGGCCGCAAAAACCCTAATAGTATAGATGGGGGGAATATTCACTCAAATATTCCCAGTCATGTCTTATTTCTAAAACTAGCTGTTACCGCCCTGATAAATGGAGTACTCTTCCCCGTCTTCAACCTCCGTTGAGTCCTCAACCTCGTCTTCATCCTCTGTTGAAATGGAATTGATGACACATGGCGGCCTTCGTAGGCCTTCTTAATACTAGTTAGGCCGATATATAATTATGACCGATTTTAGCCCATACAATTAGTTCCTCCGCTTGTTGAGGTCGACTTCATGGATGAGTTCCGCGAGCGAATAACATAGGTTGTGGTCGTTGTGACAAACAAGCAACGTGGCTCTATGGGGACCGCATATTTCAAACCCTTATATTTCTTGGGTGATTTGCTAGAATCATCTGGTCTAAGAAAAGAAGTGACATCATGACGTCATGCGTCATGATGATGCCGATTCCCGATGCGTTGAGTCGATTCACACGTGACCCTTTTTTGGCTCTACCATTTCGATTCTTGTGCCGATTATGATGAACCATTTTGGGTTTGGTGCCTTAATCTCTATAAATGGGGATTATTTCCTAATTATTCAAACTTTACTTCCCTTCATACCATCCTTGCTCTACATAAATTCCGTTCCTTTTCTTGTGTCTGCTTTGCCTTCTGAACCTTAACTTTGTTTCATACTCTTATGTTCTTATAAATTTCACAACCATGTTTAATCTTCCTTTTAATGATGATAAAGAGAGACACGCCATTCCTTTGGCTGTTGTATTCCCTGCTCATGGGGAGGACGCTGTCACTGCCACAGAAGATGAAGCTCTTTCTTTAGTGGAGGAGATCATCCCCGCAACCCTAATGCTAGGTCCGATTTACAACGGCCGTCGGATGTGATGACTGGAAAGTTTTAATCGTCAATGACATCGAGGCACTTGGCTGAATTCAAAGCTAAGTTTGTCCTTCCCAACCATGTGGGATTAATCCCTGCTGGCGAGGATGAAGTGCATGTTCATTGTCCTGGGTATTGCGCTCTCTATGCCTACCCGTTTACCATCGGCTACTCGTTCCCCCTCATCCCACTGGTGGAGGAGTTTTTCTGCCACTATAGCATTTGCCCTGCTCAACTCGACCCTTATGTTTACAAGGTTATCAATATGTTATCAAAATTTGTCGAACTTGATGGTGTCGAGGTCACGGTGCGGCACATAGTGCATCTGTACGCGCCTAGATTCTACAGAGGGACGATGTTGAAACTTCGACACTGTGGGGGTGATTGCTTGGTGGTGAAGATGGACTGTAAGGGTACTCAGTAGTTCTGGCTCGACTACTTCTATGTCAAGACCGAGGCCATTATGGCTAATGTCGACGGTTTCCCTGAGGCCTGGAACCATACGCGTAAGTGTTCGTGTTTTTGCTTTTATCCTTTTAAGTACTTTGTTTATTTCAAATTGGTCGAGTAATTCTTCTTCTCCTATAGCCACTAGTCGTCCTCCTTCTTTGGCGGTACATCTCACTGACTGGGTCAGGCAGGTTCTCCCCTATACCGTAGGGATTTGGAATTCCCCTCGACAGGTTAATCTCATTCTTCTGGTTGTTATCATATTCGTACTATCTTGTGTCGTTGCACTCAATTCTTATGCTTTTTTCTAGATCCTTCCAGGGGGATACAAGAAGGAACATGGCATCCGTGCCCTCGTTCAGGAAGAGAGGGGTCGTTGCAACTTCTGCCTCCGCCCCCATTTCAGCTGTTGCGCCCACTGCTCCTACACTTTCACTCATCGACGAAGATGATGAGGTTTCCCCACGTGATCGGGACCTGAGGCCCCATAATAGGAAGGTCGTGTACATAGGTGGGGTTCCCTCAGTCGTCGACTCGTCATAGGGTGAGATCCTGATATGGAAAATGACCATGATATACATCAGGGATGATATTGGGGTGACTTCTGAGGCCCCTCAGCTAGAAAAGGCTAATGGGGACATGATTTTTCCTCGAGGAGGAGAGAGCTGCGGATGGGACAACTGGTGATGAGTCTACTCCAAAAGGGCAAGAGTAGGCTTCTTCTTCTAGACTGGCAGGGGATGGTTATCCTGCCGAAGGAGATTGAGGAAAAGGCATCGTCGACGAGGGTGACGAGTCGGGTTCTGACATGGACCTTGATGACCAGATGATTATTGACGAAGGAACCACTCAGCTCGAGATAAGGCAGAGAGGGGTTCAAGGACTATCATGATTCCCAAGGATCGTGATCTGCTATAGAATACCAAAGACGTGGTCAACGCTCTCGGTACTCTCTATTCTGAAGTCGAGCAAGTGACTCTTAAGACCCTGTCTGACGGCACCTATATCGAAAAGCATTGTTGGCCTCGCCCTCAAGGTAAGTGTGTGGAGGGAGAATAAAGGGAAAAATATTTACCAACAGCTGAAGGGCAAATATCAGGAGTTACGTGAAAAATACTGGGATGCTCGGAAGCAGATCCGCGAGGAGATCGATGTGTCGGTGACGAGTGCAAAACACACACTTAATTTATACTCAATAACCAAAGATAGTATAGTATAATATCGTATCCACAGGGTTTGGCTTTAAACAGTATTCTCATGGTTTCTAACTCGATTGCTATCCATGAGGATCAACAGTTGAGATTTATATGATTAATAACTAAAATTAACTAAAAATCTAAAGCTATTGACTAGTGACTATCGAGACAAAGAATAAGCAAATAAGATTATCAGTGTGAAAAAGATAGGGTTTTGACAGGATAGGTGCAAGATAATTGCGCGGGATCTAATTCTAGATAATTCACTTCTAATGTTCAAATGAGTCTCTCGAATTCACTCAATTATTAGTTCAAACGTTCAGCAAAAACTCTACTCTCGATTAAGTCTTAACCTCATGAGATAAACCAATTAAAGCATGAGAAGATACGCAAGAATGCGTAGTAGATTGGTCTTTATGAAAACCTCTTTTGATTATTCTCCTAACTAGGTTTAATCAATAATTCAACTAGCCTCTTTCGATTACTTAGAAGAATCTATGAACTCAACCAACAATATAATGCAAAGATATCACAAGTTATGCCTCTCTCAATTAAATGAACTAGTGAATATAGATACAACAATTAATTCTTCCAAAATTATTCAATACATAAAACTAGAGTTATAATCCATAAACAATCATCAATATACCAGATCCATCAAACCCTAAACGGAACTACTCCGTAAACATGGAGAAATTCATCACAAATATATTTAAAGTATAGGAAAACATAAATTCGATCCAAACTCGGGTCTTGAGTGAGGAAGGAATGATGAAATCCTTGTGCTTGTGTTTTTCCAAATCTGCCTTAGCGTCCTTAGGTCGAAAGTATGTCAAAAGTCCAGAAAATAATATTTTTTTCATGTATTTATACCAAGTAGGGTCGGGCCCGGACGAAACCACCCTTTCCTAGCCGAAATAGGAAAATAGCTCTGGGAAAAATGCATAGGCGCGCTGCATGGGGCGACGCGCCACGCGGGGCATTAGTGGAGAAATAAAGAGAGCTCACACTTTTCAGGCAGCAGGATTTACACTGTTGCGGCACCCCACGCGCCGGAGTAGTGTAATTTTCTCAGAGTACGGTTTCAACCTTGATTTTTGATGTCCAGATTTGGTCCTCGATCCCCGAACATAATCCCAGCTTAATCCCTTGGGCTTCAACTCAGACTTCAACGCTCCAAATAGTTCGAATTAGCTCCACAACATCTACATAACTCGGAATCACTCCTACAAGGCATAAAACACACAATAAGTGCAAAACACTACCAATTAAAGCTCAACACAAGTGAAGTGCAGTGAATTAGAGTGCAATAAGCGACTAAAAAATGGGATTATAGCCTACCATCAACACCCCGCACTTAAACCATTTCTCATCCTCCAGCAATCAAAGTACACTTCACATAGACAAGACCTTTTTAAACAACTCTCCTAACTCATCATACAAGAATATTTAAAATAGACTAAGCACTCTAACGTAACATCCTTGCCTCAAGATTTGACTCAAACGCACCACATATTTTTCACAACCCTCTGACTTACTCTGACACAGAGGTCAACAACATTACCTTTCCTTCGTGAATCAAGTGCCCTTACACAATAATAGAGAGTAGTTCCATACACAATAAAGTTCAAGAACAAATAGAAACTTAAGATAGAAAGAATTCACTCACTCTCAGAATTAAAACTCATGCCCTACATAAAACGTACCATAGGCTTGCTCATAGTGTAATACTCTACTAATTGAGCTCATTCAGTCAAAGATTAAGTAGGAATTTATTTTGGTTGTAATGTAGGCTACGGGATGGGTATGATACATTTGGATATAGTGACTACACCTCTATGAGCACTTTAATACATATAATTTCATGCTTTAAAACCCCACACTTGTGTTGAACCATAACTCCACCTTCACATCAATATGCGTCGACTCCCAACTTCTTTAATCACAAATACATCAAGAGTTAACACTATCAAGGAATATATTTAACAACAATACAACTACTTTTTTTCTTTTCTTTTTCAATTCAAGTGGCTCTTACTTTTTCAAAACAATGCACCTTTCTCCTATTTCAATAGTTCCACTCAAAAGCAAAACCAACACCCCACACTTTACTTCTACAAAGTTCAAAACAAATTTAAGTGCTCACGAGAGGTAAAAGGTTCAAATAGATGGTCAATCCAAACGAATGGGTAAGGCCTGTAATGTGGCTACAAAAGAAATAAGATTACAGACTCAAAGGGGTTAACTAAGATATATAACAATTAGGTGGGTAAAATCATATAAATGACTCAACAAAGAAACGCCTATATCACTTTCAAGACTGAATAAAACTACTATTTCACTTTGCAAATACACGGGGCAAGTTCTAGACATCAAATGTAATGCACAGAATAACACAAAACCTTACACACACATGGCACATAACTCACTTAGGATCGGACTATCAAGACACTCTAGTCAAAGCAGTTAAGCAAAGTTAAGATCATATAATTTAAGGCACTTATACAAGAGTCAAAAACTGAGCCTAAGCATCACAACTAAAGCATTCACTATTCTCAAGGTATAATAAAGTCATGAGATATTGCCTTCAATTCAAATCATAGCACAAGATTTCTTACTTCTAAAAAATATAAAAACTAACTACACCCGGTTCAAATAAAACTCTTGAAAAAGAACCGCGACATAAAGAAAAATCAAGGGGGACTTGTTGAACTTCCTAACAAAAGAAAATCTTTTTGTCTTTTTCCTTCGATTTTAATCCCTCAAGAAACCTGTCGATGATATCCATCGTCGGAAAAAATCAAAAACTTAAAAAACAAAATTTAATCCTACAACTAACAAAACAAAAACTAATAAACATACATATATACATACAAATATCCCCCACGGCACACAATTAAAAAGAATAAGGTAAGGGAAACTTCCCTGAACATCTAGTCGAGGTCTGAGTCGAAGTCGGGCTCCATTGCTCGCGCCCAAACTAATGCACACATCCATGCAGACAGCTTCTTCTCGGCCTTCTTTGGGTACACCTCACACTTATATTTCTCACTCACCGCAGCCTTCTCTTTTAAGCCCTACACTTTTCACTCAACACTTGTAGTTGGTTTGTCCTTTTGTTCCCCCTTTTCTATATCCATCTTAAAAGTCATAGTCTCCTAACCCACTCTAAGCATGAGTTTTCTCTGTTGTATATCTAATATAGCTCTGCCCGTCGCTAAGAATGGTCTTTCTAGGATGAGGGGGGCCTCTTTGTTTTCTTCCATATATACCACTATAAAATTCACAGGAAATACGAACTTATCCACCCGAACTAACACATCTTCCACTATCCTCTCGGGTGTTATAGTCGTTTGGTCTGCCAGCTGCAAAGATATGGGTGCAGACCTTATCTCTCCAATTTCCTTCTCCAGTTTCCTGTAGATAGTTGGAGGCATTAAATTAATTGAGGCACCAGAATTACATAAGGATATATTAAAATTAATAGTTCCTAAAGAGTAAGGTATAGTAAAACTCCCTGGATCTCCATACTTTTGTGGGAGTATATTTTGCAATATCACGCTGCAATGCTCTGTGAGCTTGACCACTGAGGTCTCCTCTATTTTCCTCTTCTTCGTAAGGATCTTTTTCAAGAATTTAGCATAGCCAGCATCTATGAGAGCACTTCTATGAATGGTAAGTTTACATGAACCTGTTTCAGCACATCCAGAAATCTCTCAAACTGCTTGTCCAGTTTTTCTCTACTTAGCTTCTCGGGGACGGTAGAGTAGGCATATGCTTGCTCTCCTCAGGTTCTTCCCTTCCCGAGTTTTCTTCCATCATCTTTTTCTCAGCTTCCATCTGGCCTTTCTTCTTCTTATCAACATCTCTTTTCAGCTTCACCCCACCTTCTTTTTCACGTCTCATATCTTTTTGGATTGCGGTGAGATCTTTCAGCACTTGCCCACTTCTCAAAGTTACAACATTCATTGTTTCCTTGGGATTTCTTACAGTATCAACGGGGAGAGTTCCTAGAACCCTCTTAGATAATATCGTTGCAATCTGTCCCACTTGCTTCTCTAAATTTTGAATTGTTTCCTCTTGTACTTCAAATCTTTCATCAGTTTTCACAATGAAGACCTTCATGAGAACTTCTAGGCCAGACAGATTGGGTTGTTGAGCCTGAAACTGTTACTTTGGCTGATTCATAAAACCAGGAGGTCCTTATCCCTTGAATCTGAGGTTGTTTTGTTGCCATGCATTTGCAGTACCCCCAAGTAAAGTCCATGAAAAATCGGAATGTCTCTGACCCATTGCATTAAAATTATTGTTTCCCACAGCATTCACTTCCTCGGTTGAGGCTTGACACTCATGAGTAGGGTGTCCTCTTCCACATATATCACAAGCTACGTGAGGCTCATTTTGTATCGTGGCTAAGGTCAGCTTTCATATTTCTTTAGCCATAGCATCAAGTTGTACTTGTACAGATATATTAGCATCAACTTGGTGAACATAAGTTGATCTTTTTCTTTCAGCACTCTCAGAGGGCCACTGATTAGCATCTTTAGAGAACTCATCAAGAATTTTAACTATCTCCTCTGGAGTCTTCTTCATCAAAGGGCCTCCAACTGCATTGCTTATTGTTCTACATGAGGCCGATGTCAATCCTTCCAAAAGGTCATGGAGTTGCATCCATAGTTCAATTTCGCTATGCTAACACTTTAAAACTATCTCTTTAGGCCTCTCTCATGCTTCAAAAGCAGTTCCAGTCTTTTTCTGGGAGAAGTTATGGATTTCTCTTCTAAACTTACCCATCTTAGCTGAGGAGAAGTATTGATCAAGGAATTTTCTGGTCATCTCCTCCCCTGTTCTAATCGATCCATTGGGCAAGCTTCGAAGCCACTGCTTCGCATCATCTTTAAGTGAAAAGGGTAATGTCATTGTATTGAAAGGTGTTCATAATCTCCTCGAAGTCCATTGGATATGTGTTTGGATCTTCGTTCATCTTTCCTCTGAAGACACAGCAGTTCTGAATGGTTTGAAGCAACCCTTGATTCAACTCGAAATTATTTGCTGCAATTGGAGGTTGTCTAACACTAGATAATCCTTGATTGTAGACCGGTCTAGCCTAATCGCCAAGTGATCTCCAGGCCTGGAGCTATATTTCAGAACTAGTCTGCAGCCAAGTGTTGATGTTGATTAATTCTGTGACCCATCTCTTCTTCATAGACATTCTCTGCAGCTATAATAGCTGCTTCATCAGCTGCCCGTACAACTTGTTCTTGTTATTGGGCCTCTCTTGCAGCCAAATCTACCATTTCATCACCGTTTCCGACCATAGTCTCTTGGGTGGAGGATTGCCCAACCATTTCTAACGTCTCGGTCAGATCTTCTCCCTTCCTCGATTGCCGCACCTTTTTTTTTCTAACTCTGACTTGTATGGTAGCACTTCTTTCGCAGAAGCTCGAGTCATGCACCAATCTTAACCTGCAACCTGCGCACAGTCAAAGAACACCAAACGTAAAAAGGAAAAAAAAAAGAAAAATTCCTAAATTAGCACTACAAACTATTTCAAACACTATTGATTGCCAATCCCCGGCAACGACGCCAAAATTTGATGAACGCAAAATAGACACTTAATTTATGTTCGCTAATCAAAGATAGTATACTATAATATCGTATCCACATGGATTGGATTTAAATAGTGTTCTCGTACTTTCTAGCTTGATTGCTATCCAGGAGGATCAACAGTTGAGATTTATATGATTAATAACTAAAATTAACTAAGAATCTAAAGTTATTGACTAGTGACTATCGGGACAAGGAATAAACAAATAAGATTACCAGTGGGAAAAGATAGGGTTTTGACAGGATAGGTGCAAGATAATTGTTCGGGATCTAACTCTAGATAATTCACTTCTAATGTTCAAGTTAGTCTCTCGAATTCACTCAATTATTAGTTCAAACGTTCAGCAAAAACTCCTCTCTCGATTAAGTCTTAACCTTACAAGATAAACTAATTTAAGCATGTGAAGATATGCAAGAATGCGTAGTGGATTGGTCTTTAGGAAAACCTCTTTAGATTATTCTCCTAACTAGGTTTAATCAATGATTCAACTAGCCTTTTTCGAATACTTAGAAGAATCTATGAACTCAACTAACAATATAATGCAAAGATATCACAAGTTATGCCTCTCCCGATTACATGAACTAGTGAATATAGATGCAACAATTAAATCTTCCAATACGATTCAATACATAAAACTAGAGTTATAATCTACAAACAATCATCAATACACCAGATCCATCAAACCCTAAAGGGAACTACTCCATAGACATGGAGAAAATCATCAGAAATATAATTAAAGTACAGGAAAACATAAATCTGATGCAAACTCAAGTTTTGAGTGAGGAAGGAATGATGAAATCCTTGTGCTTGTGTTCTTCCAACTCCGCCTTAGTGTCCTTAGGTTGAAAGTATGTCAAACGTCCAGAAAATAATATGTTTTCATGTATTTACACCAAGTAGGGTCGGGCCCGGACAAAATCACCCTTTCCTAGCCGAAATAGGAAAATAGCTCTGGGAAAAATGAACAGGCATGTCGCATGGGGCGACGGGCCACGTGGGGTATTAGTGGACAAATCTAGAGAGCTCACACTTGTCAGGCAACAGAATTTACACTGTTGCGGCACACCGCCCCACGCACCGTAGTAGTGTAGTTTCCTTAGAGTATGACTTCAACCTTGATTTTTGATGTCTAGACTTGGTCCTCGACCCCCGAGCACGATCCCAGATTAATTCCTTGGGCTTCTACTTAGACTTCAAAACTCTAAATAGTTTGAATTAGCTCCACAACATCCATATACCTCGGAATCACTCCTACAAGGCATAAAACACACAATAAGTGCAAAATACTACCAATTAAAGCTCAACACAAGTGAAGTGCAATGAATTAAAGTGCAATAAGCGATTAAAATTTGGGATTATAGCCTACCATCAGTCGGCCATGAAGGAGGAGCTGAAAATGAAAGATGAGGAGTTGATGTTAGTTGTGGAGAGGTCCAGCATCCTTGAGGGGGCGTTGAAGAGGAAGGAGGAGCTCGAATTGAGCACGGGTGTGGAGACCCAATGTAACGACATCCAGAATCAGGTGGTTTAACTGCAAAGTTAGTTGGATGAGTGCCGATTTCATGTGGATGCTCTCAATGGGGAGGTTGCTGAGAAACAAGAGATGTTCGAACAGGCGGAGTTCTCTCGACTGGATACTCGGAGGAAGGTGGACATCCTCGAGTTGGCGAACAGACCGTTTTGAACGAGATAACATCCAGTCAGCTGTAGAGGCTAAGGAAGCTATCCTCGAAGGGAGAATTGGGGAGCTGGGTAAGAAGAACTCTGAGTTGCTCTAGCGAGCTTCTGCTGTCGAGGCTAAGAACGCTCGTGTGCTTGAGCAGATTTCTGCTGCTCAGGCCGAGAGCGCCTGGCTGACCGAGCGGCCCTCTACGTCTCATGCCTCTAAATTTCCTAACATTCCCCAGCAAAGGTATGAAAATTTCATCCTTGATGAAGCCCGATTGGACGTTATTCCCGATTTGAAGAAGACGGGCTGTAATTTTTAGACGTCCATAGAGGAGGCTTGAGTTAAATCTCGTGAGACCCGGCTCACCTGTGACTTTGACACTGATATGCCTCAACCTGACTCTGAGGAAGGTGATGGGGATGTGGACCAACTTGCGGACAGAGCCTGGCGTGATGCTGCTTATGGTTGAGGCGGGGAAGGAGTGGATGGTAGAGATCGGAGCAGTGATGGCCACTAGGTGTTCTGCTTTAGTTTCTGTATAACTTTTTGTATTTTGTTGGCGTCTTCGTGCACTTTTGTAAAAAATCTTCATCTGAATATCAAAGTTGACTTTTGTTTTACATGCACCTTTTTTATCTATGCGTTTTGTTTCTCTACTTGCATGTTTTATTTCTGTACTTGCACATTTTGCTTCTGTACTTGCGCATTTTGCTTCTTTATACCTCTTGTTGTTATACTCTAGTGGTTGTAGCCTTTGGGCTGGATAGGCGTGGGCTATATCGGCCCTTGTTCAAACTAGTTGAGTATGTCTCTTAGTTGAGATGTGGCCGAGGGCCGATAGGTATTGCTCGAACTAGTTGAACGTGCCTCTAAGTTAAGTCATGGACGAGGGCCAATATGTGTTGTTTGAGCTGGTGGAACGTACCTTTAAGTTAAGTCGAGGCCAGAGGCGGATAGGTGTTTTTCGAGCTGGTCGAACATACCTTTAAGTTAAGTCGAGGCCAGGGGCCGATAGATGTTGTTCGAGCTGGTTAAACGTACCTTTAAGTGAAGTCGAGGCCAGGGGGCGATAGGTGTTGTTTGAGCTGGTCGAACGTACCTTTAAGTTAAGTCGAGGTCAAGGGCAGATATATGTTGTTCGAGCTGGCCGAACGTACCTTTTTGGAGAGTAGTTTTGACAGAAGTGCATCTTTATTATTCAAACGTTGTTGTTGCAATTACATCATTTTTGCCTTTAGGCGATTTTTGGAGAAAATTACAAGTTTTGGGTGTTGGCTGGCGTCCTAGTCCCATGCCCAGTATATCTAGTCCCTTCATTGTTCGACTTTGAGGTTCCTGAGGAGTCGGGCAATGAAAAAACATATCCTCTCGTGCATTCCAACTTGAAGTTTCTTAAGATTCAGTTTGGTGTTTGCTATCTTAAAGTGCTACCAAGAGATCATGTTTGATTCGGTCTGGCGGAACATCTCTAGAAAAGCATATCATATTGAGATTGAGAGATTCATGAGATGAGGAAGATCATTAAGTATCATTGACCGATCCATTATATTTGTTCTTTGGACAAAAACATAATGATAGAACTCAAATTAAGACAAAAGAGATTGTGGGATATGAATGTGATAAATGATTTAGGGTACTGCATACTATTATCTATTTCATGTTCCATTAAATCGAGAAGCTATATATTCCTAATCGATGTATAGCAGTGAAGCTCTTGAAGTATGTATTGGTCATATGGTCTATCGTTATGTATGAAAGTTACGAAATATGTGTAAGAGTTGACCCACTATGTGTGAGTGGGAGAGACTTCTGCTCTTTGACGATCTAGGATTTGTCTAGAAATGCTAGTAAATCCAACTAGATAAGGATCAAGCATTGGAGTTAATAGTTCATATGGTTTTACTGACTCTCTGCAGAAAGCTAAGGGAATTACTTATGAGGTGCATTAGTCTTCTCCATGTTGCTAATCTTTTTTCTACTTACTCACTTGTGCTAAACTTCTTAAAGAGCGTTGGTTTTGATTTTGGACCTTTGCTGAACTTGAAAAATTAAGCCGTTATTCCTAGTCAACCAATGAGACATTACTCATATTCTGTGGCGGCCGGGAGTTGATAAGAAAGTCCTTATTAAGATTTTGTTGAAGGATACATCTTCCTTTAATTTTCAATAAGCAAATATACTTGTAACAAATTTCAGCTGAGTTAATTCCCCATTTCCACGAGTGTTCAGGAAATCGTAAAACATAGCTGTTTCATAACCATATGTATCACTTCTTGAATGGTCACACCACTATATCTAATCTTTGTCTCAGTTCAGGTCTCTACTGGCATATATCGTATGTAATTTACATGCTAGAGCAAGTTTAATAAACTAAATTAGAGAATTGATAAACTTCCAAGATTTTTGACGGAAAATTGTAATTTCATCTCTCTTACCACAAGCTGGTTTAAAAATTAAACACAGAACATACTTTGACCATTAAAAAACCAACACAGAAAAGTGCTTTTTCCCTTTTGTCATGAAAATTTTGGTCATCTTTACCAGGTTTGCAGGCATCGAGATTCTCACAACCATGACATCTCAGGTAGAAAAAAATGTTGAAAGTCAGGTAGTTGCAAATTCATCTCTGTAACTTCTTTGATTAAAGAACTTGGTAGTAGTGCGCTGTTGAAGTTAATACATCTGAAGTGCTTAGATATATTCATCCCAATACCATGCACTTAGATAAATGTTAAGGGGAGATTAGTTATCCAAATATAGAACATTACACTTGTTGATTAAACATGGGACTATCTAGACATATTAGTCTTGCACATAAGATACTGAAACATGTGAAAAGATACAACTGTGGCCCTCTATTACTGTGTGATGGATGCTAATATTTGCAGAACTAGAACTTCAATTCCCCAAGTACTCTTGAAACAGAGTCATGAAACAAGGACATTATTATGGTTATTGTCGAGAGTTTCTTTATGTAGAAAGTGCAATGGTAGACCATATCTATGCAAGTGATTATACAAAGCTGATTCAGTCCGAATGTGTAATAGGTGAGACCAGGAAGAGAAAATGTTATGACACGACAGTTATAGAAACAAAGGTAAATCCGGTCCTAAACTAAGCACATGATTAGTTGATGCACTGTATATCAAATTAATCGCCAATACATTGAACCAAATGATAGACCATATTTATAATCCAAGATAATAACAATCGCTTTGTATTGGATTATGCTCGTTATTTTGTTGCCTTATAGCAATTATTCGGATAAGTAGTAAGGACCCTTGTATTTCATATAGGACCAAGGCAATTAGTATCACATTGAACCAAATGATAGACCTCGATCGTCCAGATGCTTGACTTAGAATTAATTCATTATCAAGTTAGAACCCATAACATTCAACTAGTTTCAGCTTTTATTTACAGATGCCTAGAATTTTATTTATGGCGACCTGTAAAAGTCAATGAAACGTATTTATGGCAACCCGTAAAAGTGATCAATAACCACAAAAAAATTACTTTCTATGACGACTTTAACCAAATTTTATTATTTGCAGGGAAAAACAAATTTAATAAATATTCATGGCAAGTTAAGTATAATCGCCTCTAAAATGTTACTTTCATGGTGGCTACATGAGTAGTCATTAAAACTATCACTTTTTGTGGTATCTTTTTTAAGTCGAATGTTCTTACGTTTTGTGGCGATTAAAGGAGTTGCCACGTAGAGTATCCACGGAAAACCTCATATGATGTAGTGTTTCCTAACATGAAACTATGATCAATATAACATGTTTAACCAACAATTCATACGTACAATATTTCCATATATAATCAGTTGGATATACAACCAAACTTCTTACATTTCCATTTTTCACATTTAGGAAAGGGAAAAAGGTAATCAGTCGTTGGCTTCTTTTTCCTAATGGGCTATACTACATAAAACATGCATTCACCATATAAAACACTTACCATATTTAATGTTGCCATCAATTAATCACAGTAGAATGCGTCTTTTTACATATATTTCTTTATCACCTAACCATGATTAAATGATGTGATCCTGTGTAAATTCCGCATATGAGTAAGTGTTTTCCTCGTTCCATTCACCACCGTCAAATGGCTAGCATAAGCCCCGGTAATGACCTCTTCGCGAGGTCTCGAGGGTGGCTCTGCCACAACGTGGTAGAGGATCTTACCCATCCCATAGGCCTCAACTCAGTCACAGTAAGCCAAGTATTGAAATACTCCCTAAACTGAGTAATAACACCATCTTTCAATGTCCAAACATGTACCCAATAAGCCTTTGCACCTTCCCATCCTTCAACAATCACACGATCATCATCAATTGCATCAACACTTCTTGGCTCAAACTTGAAACAATTCTGATTTGACAATTCTCCAGTGAGCATTTTCATCATATAATGACAATTCTGTGGTCCATGAAACCACCATTCTAAATCATCGGCAATATATGAGCAAATATTAGGCCCCAGTACGTTTTTAGGACTGTCACCACATGTACAAGCTAATGCCTTGTACAGAGTTTTCACTATGGCCTTGTTCTTGTTTTCTGTTTCTGAATTCATGTTTGTATTGGAATCAATGGAAATGGAAGGAGCCATTTTTTGAAAGGAAAAAGGAAGGGAAAAGTTATCCAAAAACTTTGGAAACTCAAAAAGTTTAGTGGTTTCTCTTGAATTGTTTGGCTGTAGGAAGATCCTTATATAGAGGAATTATTTGGGTATATATTTGGTGCACAGCTAGGGTGGTGGTCACTCCCTTTCAATTTAATGACAATAGGGACATGAATATCCCAAATAAATTCCTTTAATCATACAATTGGACGATGGGAAAAGGTTCGGTGGCACTATATATGGTTTCTCCGAGTTGTTTATTAACGAAGCTATATGTGGAGAATTATTAGATATGGACCAAAACTTCAAAATATTCAGTCGTTTTTTAATAGAAAAAGGAAACACCTTATGTAAAAATGCGAAAATGCAAAATTCTAAAACAAGCTGGACTATCATATTTTGCAAAATTATTAAAGAGTTTAACTTTTAACACTAATAAGTTGACAAAAAAGAAAATTACTAGTAATCTTCCATAATAAGTGGAATTAGTAACCTGAAAATAAGACATGTATCCTGTTACAACACAAAAGGTACGGACGACGTACCTACAGTCAATCCTCTCTATAACAGCCTCATTTGTTATGATATTTTTTGTCTTTTATAGTGAATTTTTGTTATATACCTATAACAATGTTGACGTTTAAATATGTTTTGGCTGTTATAGATAAAACTTATCCAAAAATCGATTATTTTTCCTTTTTTAATGTTACATATAAAAGATAAGAAAATTATTCAAATTTAAAATCTCAAAAGATATGCATATTTCACTAGTTAGAATATTGAAGAAAGCTAATACATTATTAATAAATTTATAACTAAACGTATAAAGATTAAAACTCTAAGGGAGACATTTTAAAGCTACCTAGAAAAATAAATTCTTTCAAGATTGATGGGAGAACTTTATAATTATAACTTGTTTCGTAGATTTTATTCTCTCACTAGCAATATAACGCTTGAATTGGCGAAGATTTGGATCCAAATTTTCGGCAAAAAAGTATCCAATAGTTTTTTCTTGAAGACAATCTAAGAGCTTAACAGTTAAATTTTCTATCTAAATATTTTTTGAAATTTCTTCAATGGAAAAGATATCATGTGCAAATCTTCAAATCTTATATCTTATGCAAGATGGAAACTTTGTTTAATGGAAAAGATTGAGTGCATATTTTTAGAATTATTAATAGAAATCTTAAAAATTCTATACGGCTGTTATAGAGGGGTAATTTTACAAAGAGCGTCCTGCTATATATAAATATGGTTATTATTGTTATAGGTAAAAAATTGTTATACAGAGGTAAAATATAACTTAAAAAATCGGTTTCGAGGAAAACTTGACTTTTATAATGAATGACTGTTATATATGGATGATTTTATAGAGAGGTTTAACTGTATTTTATCAGTGGTATGTAAAGTCGATTCATATTGATCCTCTAGGAGGATCCTTTTTCAATTTACGTGAGAGATTTCTATTTCTAAAACATAAAAGAGGAATTTGTATATGCCAAAAATGATATTATGCAGAACACGTTTAAGCACAATTTGTATATTCTTGTTATTAGTAACATAGTTATATCTTAATTATTTCCTCAAAAAGTTTTCTCCACCAGTTTATTATTCGAAAGAGTATATGTTGCACATTTTCTCCAATAAACAAAACATATATAAGAACAACTTAAAAGAGCTCTTAGTTTATCAGCTCCAAAACAGAATGACCGAATTATTAGAATAGCAGTATCACAGAAGGACAAAATTTGAATTTATTATCGGAGAAATAGAACAAAAACTTCTGGGGACAAACGACGAGCTTGTAGTTTGTAACAAGGACTAAGCAAAACAGAAAAAATTAGAAAATGTGCATGGTGGAGGCGAATGTCTGTCGTTTCATATATTTTGACTGATAATAGAGCATATTTTTTTTATTTGTATCATTCTTTTTGATCTCTAGGATTCTCAAAGTCCTATTTAATATTTACACTTTATGCCTATTATGTGAAAGCCAGAGAATTATCCCATTTCCTGTTCCATGTTCCTTAGTTCGAATGTTTCCTCTCTTTTTCTTAACTGTGTGCTATATATGGAAACTAAATACTATAAATCACTATTTTATTTCTTCTTTTTGTCCCTTTGCTGTGTAAAACAGGAGACCTTTTACAATATTATGGGGGATCACTTGGTTATTTCAGTTCAACAAATGTTGTCAGGATTAATAATGACTAAAGTTCATAGATTTTACGAGTCACAAACAAATTTAGTAGAGTCTTGCGGATCGATACAGAGACGTCTGTACTTATCTTCGAGGGCTAGATTATTAATTTGTCCTTTGCTATTTTATAATGGTGTGTGTTACTCGGTCAATTCTAACACTAATTTTGATGCTAAACTATTGTTAATAGTTTATACTATTTTATCAGATTGAATATACCTTATTATATAGCAATACTCTTGTTTTATACTATCGAAGGGACTACGGTGAAATGGAAAAGGTTTCTTGTACTTTTTAATTAAGGTTTCGGGTTCAAATTTTGGGAATTGACTCATTTTGGATACCTAGCACTAAAACTCCATAGTAATCTTTATAGAGCGAGAATCCAGATTAGTCGAGCCAGTGATCTCGGCCGGACACCAAATGCTTGAAGCAAACAAACAAAAAAACTCTTGTTTTATACAATCAAAAATCATGTTAAGCAAGCGTGTGGTATTCACAAGGGTACTAATAAAAGGAAAAATCAATAAATATATTTCTCTCCAATACCATTATTCATCTATTTTTTCGCTTCAAGGGCTAATTAGAAAAAAGAGAGAAATAAGCAACCATAATTTTTTGGAGTTTGCTTGCAGAAGTTATCTTGCACCGACTATTGTAATGGCCGAAGAACCAATCATTAACATTGTGTAGTCCATTGTACATGCTACATACCATGTGTAATGATTTAGCAACTCCTCACATTTAAGAGTATCACGTGGAGTTTAGGCCATTATTGATGTTGTGCTTGTGGCTAAGAAAATTTTCGATCATTGTGCTAGTTCGAGAACCAAAAAATCTTAAAAGGTCTAAAATTAATATCAAAAAATACTTGGAAATTGAATTCCTGAACAAGAAATGCTATTTTTCGAGACGATCTTTTTGGGATGAGATTATTTGAACACTTTTATGAGTAAATTTGTGGCGACTAAGAAGTTGGCACGAAGAATGATTTTTTGTGGCGACTTCTACTGGCGTCATGATAAGTTTTAACTACTTACTTCCTCCGTTCTAGTTTATGTGAACCTATTTCCTTTTTATTTCGTTCGAAAAAGAATGACCCATTTCTAAATTTGAAAATAATTTAGTTTAAACTTATATTTATACCCTTAATGAGAAGTTTCTATAACCGTACAAATACTCTGGACCTCTTTTTGACTTATTTAGGATCATATATTTCAAAAAATTTTATTTTTTTAAACTCCGTATCCAATTAAACATACGGGTATAAATTGGAACGGCGGAAAGTACGATTTTTAGAGACTTTCAAGTCGCAATAATTTGTTTTTTTGTCTTCATCTCATATGGCGGCCGTCAAATGGCCGCTAAAAGTTCCAGTTTGTGTAGTGATATAGAATAAGAATAAATTACTCTCTCTGGGACAACATTCCCATCAAATTGGTCCATCTTTTACTTTCTTACTCGATTTAGCCCACTTTATATATAACTTGGAAAAAGTTCTTCCCTTGAGCAAGTATTAAAGACCCACTCCTAATTTTTTTTTTCTTTGTTTCTTTCTTCTTCTCCTTCATTGTTGATGACTTGCACCCCATAATTTCTCTACCATTATTATTATATTTCACTTCTCTTTCCAGATTTAAAGCGGAGATCTATTCGCTACATGTGAATTGAGAAGTTTAAAAGAAAATTTTAAACCTCCATAATTTGGTTTCTTCGAAGATTCAATGCCGAGATTAAGAAAAAGTTAGATCTTAAATTTGAATATGGATTGTGTTTTTTATTTTGAAGGAAAATAATTTGTTTATAAATGTCACGACCCAAAATTCACTATAGGTCGTGATGGCGCCTAACGCCGCCGTCAGACAAGCCAACGGTGATTAATCAACTTAGTTACTCATTTTATTATTTTCGAAATCATGAATCTCATTAAATAAGTAGAGTAAAATCTAGCACTCGTAGAAAATCCGTGATTTTATTTTTCAATTTCCGTACAAAATATAAATTAGAAGGTGAAATGATAATGATTACATGGACTACAATAATGAATATCCGGTAGGAATCCCCAAAACCTGGTGTCACAAGTTCATGAGCATCTACTAAGGAGTGCAATAATAATACAACATCTGTCTGGTATACAAGTTAGACAGAAGAACATAAATAACTCTGATGGAGACTCT
Source organism: Nicotiana tomentosiformis (assembly GCF_000390325.3). Taxonomy (NCBI): domain Eukaryota; kingdom Viridiplantae; phylum Streptophyta; class Magnoliopsida; order Solanales; family Solanaceae; genus Nicotiana; species Nicotiana tomentosiformis. Next base: position 72,748,827 of record NC_090818.1, on the reverse strand, counting down.
GTATGTTGCGGATCGTAACATGGAATGCAACTCACCGTAAAGTCCCCGCAATATTCACGTCATTTTTGCCCATAAGACCACCATACATACATACATACATACATATATATATATATATATATGAAGTGCAGCAAGTGTAGCATGAGTACATAAATCAACGCGTACCCAGTATATATCTAGCCTGACCCCGGAGAAGTAGTGACAAGGGGTCGATGCCGACACTTACTAGAGGTCCAATAAAGCAGTATGCTAAATCCTAAACAGATATGAAGCACAACAGTAATAGTATGATGAAACGGTAACCAGCATAATCTCCCAAAATTTCTTTTAGCGATATAAACTTCTCAATCTTGTATCCTATCTCAACAGCTCGGGAAATATCAAGTGCCAATATCAAATGAATAAGAAATATCATATAAAATGCAAGTCATCAGTGGAAGAAAAATTCGTGAATATTCGGACTGCTAGCGATATAATGCACGATTATGCGGAGGTCGTATGACCCGATCTCATAAGGAATATGATATTGCCGAGGCGAACGGCCTGATCCCATAATAATGTGTACACTGCCGAGGGTCGAGCGGCATGAACCATAGATACATCTATTATACGGCCGAGGCGAACGGCCCGCTCCCATAAGAGTTGGTGCAAAATTCTACCGAGGTGAACGACCCGATCACATTAGAATAAGAAGATTTAATGGGTCCTTGACCCCACTCACGAATACACGTGTGAGTTATGAGATTTAAGGAAAAGTTTGCAATGAGTATACACAACGCATGAGAGATTCATAAGAGAAGCACAAATTATTCTGCGGATTATTAAGTAGCTCGTCACATCTCTACAATAGCGAGTCTATCACCCTATACAAGTCTAGTCTCAAGTTGTAATGCGAAATAAATGAATTAAATGAGCAAAGATGACTCAAATAGTACAATTATAGCATGGCGTGAATCTAAGTCTATCCGGACATAATCAGAAATTCTAGCATATGGACGGACACTCGTCACCTCATACGTGTGTAGCTCCCACAACATGTAGCACATAAGAATATAACACCTACAGGGTAAATTCCCCCTCACAGGGTTAGACAGGAGACTTACCTCGCTCCGAAGTTCCATTAACGGCTCAAACACTACCCTAACACCTCAAATTGATGCATGTCGCTCCAAGACTAGTCAAATAATGTGCAAACCAATAAAAATATACTCTAATACTCGTAATAAATCAATTAATAATAAGTCCCAACTCCGCTCGAAAAGCCAATAAAGTCAACCCCCGGGCCCAGGTCCCTAAAACCTGATAAAACTCACAAAATCTGATAACCCATTCAATTACGAGACAACCATACTAGTTTCACTCAAATCCGACTCCGAATCGACGTTCAAAACTCAAAAATTCTCTTTATGAAACTTTAGACAAAAAACCCCCAATTTCTCTTTTTAAATCATCAACCAAACACCAAAAACAAGGATACATTCATGAAATATAATCAAAACCAAGTAGAGAATACTTATTCCAATCCATACGGTGAAAATCACTTCAAAATTTGCTTAAATCTGAGCTCCATAACTCCAAATATGATAAGATGGTCGAAACCCCCCGAAATATAGCTTCTGCCCAGGTATTTACCCTTCGCGATCGCGAAGAACAAGCTGTCCAACTCCTCCAGACAGCCTCTAGTATAATGGTCATAATTTTTGTACAAAACTCCAAATGACAAATGGTTTGACTTTCTGAAAACTAGACACCAAGGGCTACAACTTTAATTTTTGGATCATCTCCAAATTCATTATAGATTGCAAGATATGAGCTTCCAAATTCAGCCCTGTGTACCACAAATTTCTTGTTCGCGAACGCGAACGCGATTCACAGACCCCTTTCTCCCATTTTTCTCTCCGCGAACCCGATCCAATATCCGAGATTGCGATGCACACTGTTGTAGCCAGAAACCAGGAATTAAAAATGGCCTAGAAATGGTCCGAAACCACCCCGAAACTCACCCGAACCCCTCGGGACCCCGTCCGAACATACCAATAAGTCCCAATACCTTATACAAACTTATCCAAAGGTTCGAAACGCCACAAATAACATAAAAATTATGAATCGGCGATAAAAATCTTTCTTCCCACTTTCAAACTTCAAAATTTCGACGAACGCATCCGAATCATATCAAAACATTCCGGAATGATGCCAAACTTTACGCACAAGTCACAAATAACGATACGAACCTATTCCAAGGCTCATAACCCCAAACAGACATCGATATTACCAAAGTCCACCTCAAATCAAACTTACAAAATTCTAAAACCTTCAAAGTGCCAACATTCCACAATAAGTGCTAAAATGCTCGCGGGCGACCCGATACTCAACCCGAACATACGCCCAAGTCCGAAATCATCATAGAAATCTATTGGAACCTTCAAATTCCGATTCTGAGGTCGTTTACTCAAAATTCAAACCTTAGTCAATTCTTCCAACTTAAAGCTTCCGAAATTAGAAGTTTCCATCCGAATCAACTCTGAACTTCCCGAAATTCGATTCCGACTACGAGTACAAGTAATAAAACATGAAGTGAAGCTACCCAAGGCCTTAAACTGCCAAGCGACACGCTAGAGCTCAAAACGACCGGTCGGGTCGTTACAATAAATCTCTGAAAGCTCTCTTCAATTCTTCACACATAAATAAACTACCATTATCCCTATTTATAATAGTACGAAACCTATTTCAACTAGAAACATAAAAACTTATTCCTATACAATTCTGACTAAAATGCTATTTAAACATGAATTAAATAAACTAGCAAATATTAAATCCTAAATAATTAAGGTTTCCTACTACAACTTTGAATTAGTTTTTCAATATTCTCCCGTAATACAAAGTTGTATACGTCTGACGTTTTTGTTGTTGTTGTTGGAGAATTTTTCTCCAACTTCTACTTTTATTGAAGTACTTGTCTCCAACTCCCATAGATATACTTTGTCACCAACACTAATTTTGTTAAAGCACCTGTCTCCAACTCCCGTTAATGTACTTTGTCACCAACACCCAATTGGTGAAGCGCTTGTCTTCAACTCCCGTTGATGCACTTTATCATCAATACTCAAAATTTGTTGAAGCACCTGTCTTCAACTCCCGTTGGTACACTTTTTCACCAACACCTAATTTTGTTGATGTACTTTGTCACCAACACCAATTTTATTGATTCACGTGTAATCAACTTCCAACTTTTTATACCTCTCTCCAACCTTTAGAGAAGAGATTCTTCCTTTTGTGCCACATTTGCTTGCACCTCTTTAAACTTGGTTTTTTCATGATTTTGTCTTGAAACGTTTTACCAAATAATCTAATTTTGTTGACAACTATAAGTGATTTTGCCAACATAATTCATGGCCAGACGGGCAGCATACATTAGCTAGCGTCGTCTGCCGGCAGCGGAGGCTACTTGATTCTCTCCTAAGATCGTAGAAGCTCTGATACCAATATAAAATAAAATATTTTATTATAGTATGAAAACTATTTCATCTAGAAACATGAAAACTTATTCCTATATAATTCTAACTATAAATCATAAGACATGAATTAAATAAACTAGCAAATATCAAAATCCTAAATAATTAAGGTTTACAACTTTGAATTAGTTTTCAATATTTTTGAGCTGAAGTCGAGCTTCTCTTTACTATGGTTGATTAAACTTAAAGAATAAAAGTCCACCATTAAAGGCCGTTTGAAACTTCGATTTCAGAAATTGAGTTTTTTGAGTTTATTTGTTGTTTGGATTGAGTGTTGTCTCAATTGATTGAAAAATCAAGAGGAGTTTAAAACTTAAATTTGAAGTGATTTGGAGTAGACTTGAGCTATATTTGAGTTAAATGTAAGAAGAGGCTCAAAGAAAAAGAAGAACTTGTGAAGCTCCATTCATAGGATTAATTTCTACAATAATGTATAATATTGTATTTTAGTGTATAGGAGTATATAAACACCTCTTATATACTATTATACACTTTTATACAATGCATATATATTGTTTAACTATTATATATATATATATATATATAATAGTTAAACAATATATATATATATATATATAAGTGTATATACATTGTATAAAGGTATATTAATTTGTGTAAGTATGTATAATTGTGCATAATTTTGTATATGTATTTATATATATACACTATCATTATTGTCATTATCTCATTCACCACTATGAAGAATGTATACAGGATAAACTTCCTTCAATAAAAAGATAAAATTGAAATTTTGTGTGTTGTTAATATTTTTTCGAAATTAAAGATCTATGCATAAAAATCGATATTCTTAGTTGATTTATCTGCCAAATCATGAACTTGCAATAAAATGTTTTAATTTTTGTATTTTATTTCTGCTCTTTGTAACTTAGGGAAAAAGATTTAGGTTTTTCTAGTTGCATTGTGGCTGATTTCGCTTCTTCTTTTTTTTAGCTGCAATATGACGGTATAAGATCGATTGACGTTGGGTTTTATTAAGATTTAGAAATCACGCATATTTAGTGCTTGAAGATTTGCAAAAAAAATAAAATTAACCGCTGTTTTTCGAATATGGGCATATTGATTTTGAGAAAGTTATAGGAAAAATTATGCGACACATCAAACATATATATTCTATTTACTATTCGTAGCAAATACTTTCAGAAAGTTTACCATTCATACCTATATTTGAATTTTATAGCAAATTCACATGTTGTACTAGAACAAGAGATCAATTGGTTAAAGCACCCGCTTAGCAAGTGGAGGTTTTGAGTTCGATTCTCAACATGAGAATTATATTTTTCTGTATATTGCCTTGGTTGTATTAGTTGCACGAATGAATGCAGTCTATACATGTTATATCCTTTGTATACACCCCTGTATTTCGCTTGATTATATTCATTACACGAACAAATACAGTTGATAGGATGTATTCGTTGCAAAAATAAATATAGTTGACAAGTTACATTCTTTGCTCGAACAAATACAGTTGATATAGGTTGCATTCGTTGCGCATCTGAATACAAGTGATATAAGTTGGTGACAATTGAACAGTATCTACGAATGGTAATTAGACAAACTATAGTTACTAGGCTCTAAACTATAGTGCTTTATGAAATTTTTTCAAAGTTATTGTCACGATCTAAAATTTTAACCCGTCGTGATGGCGCCTAAAACACCGGTTAGGCAAGCCGAAACCATAACAATAAAGAACAAGGAAAACATTAATTATAGAAATAGCATAAGTTTGAAACCTCAATGGAATAAAATACTGTCTAGAAGGTAAATACCCCAAAAACTAGTAAACACGGAGTCATAAGCTCTACAATGGAGCACGAGTCTTAAAACTAAATAGTAATATTATTTGAACTGAAACAACAGTACATAAGAAAAGACAAGTCAAAACTGCGGCCAAGAATGTGGCTCTACCTCGCCACTCGAAGCTCAGTCCAACAAGCAAGTCTACCGCTAATGATTGTTCCCATACCTAGATCTACACAATTAAGTGCAGAGTGTAGTATGAGTATAACTGACCCAATGTACTGAATAAATAATATAACTAATCTTGGCGAGGTAAAAGAAGCAAGAATTATAAATGATACTAGCTATAGCCTGTACAATTTCATCATTTTAATAAATACAGAACAATAATAAAATAAAGTCATAAAGCACAGGAAGAAGCATCTGTGTGTGTATGTGTACAGTTATTCAAATACTTTTCTCAGCCAATGTTCAACATATAGAGATACTAAGCGGTTAAATCAGGTAGTTAACCACGGAAATTGCAAGTAAAGATGAAATGCAAAATCTAAAAAAGCACTGGCCAGATTCCCTCAACCTTTCCATATCCGAACCAAACCACTGATCAGTTTTCCTCAATAGTCACGTGTACACCATCAAAAGAGACACATAAGAGGGTGACACTAGGGGGATGGATCCATATCCACACGCAAGCACGGCCAATTCAACGTGCTACCAGCCTCGCGTGGTCATAAGCTCAATATCATATTCCGCTCAGCGTGGTCACTGGCATAACAGTACAATCCGTCCCGCCTGGTCACAGGTATAACAGCATAATCTGCTCGACGTGGACACATGCATAACAACACAATCCACCTGGCTTGGTCACATGCTTAACAACATAATCCGTTCTACGTGATCACAAGCATCCAGTCCAAATCATATCACACAGAAGCAAATATACAAGAATATAAGTATATGATTAATGAATAACAGATCTCATGCTCCAGGACTGGTATAAGCGACATGCTAAAGTGTAGGCATGTGCATAGTATGCTTTCATAGCTCAAACCAGCTATTTCATCATAGAAATAACAATTATCAAGTTTATTCAGGGATTAAGCCTCTATGTAACCTTAAACATGGCACAAATAGTTCACAACAATGTTACAAATATGATAGCCTAACAGTCAATTCTAGGCATATCATAGCCTAAGCACAACCCGAGCATGGATAAATACCTCCATGTTAAAACATGGGCTTAAACCCCACGCATGTGCGCACCCATAGCACATAGCTATCACAAATAATTCAAGCAACTAGTGCCTCAACCAAGTTTAGATAAGATACATACCTCAAGCAAACTAAATCACTCCACTAACAAGCTCTTCCCGCGTTTATCAACCTCCGGAATGCTCGGATCTTGCCAAAATAACGTAATACTATCAATAAAAGCCATAGAAAGTAATCCCAAAAGACAAATCTAAGATCCTTAAATCAAACTAAAAAGTCAACCTTAGGCTTGCACCTCGGAACCCCAAAAAATTCATAAATTTCGAACACTCATTCAAATACAAGTCCAACCATACCAAAATTATCCAATTTCAACCATAAATCGACCCTCAAATCCTTAAATTTCTCTCTCCAATAACATTGTCCAAATATTTCTAAATTCTAACTTAGATTCATGAAGATTAGGTGTAATAATCAATGGGTATTCAATATTTTATGGACAAAAGTGATTAAAAGTCACTTACCTCTTAAATCTAGGTGGAAGCTTTTCCAAAAATTACCTTAGTCTGAACTTCAAAATCACAAAAATGAGAAAAATAACTAAACCCTTCGATTTTATTCTTCTGCCAGCGATTCCGCATCCGCGGACTCCATTTTCGCATCTGCGATTCCGCTTTTGCGGAAAAATCCCCACTTAAGCGAAGTCCACTTAAACTCTGCCTTGCCGCTTTTGCGGTCCTACTCGCACTTCTGCGCGTTCGCACTTGCGGAAGCCATCCGCATTTGCGGTCCCCAGCCCCTCAAGTCAAAATCCGCTTCTGCGGAACACTTATCGCAGAAGCGCCTTCGCTTCTAGGGAAACTTTGCAAGCACCTGCGAAATTCCCTAAGCCAGACCGAATTCCTCTTCTGCGTTCCTCCAGCCACACCTGCAGTGTCGCATCTGCGGCCAAGCCCACCGCAGGTGCGATTACACCAGCAATCCAAGACCCTTCAACAATGTTCTAAGTCAAAATATCGATCTGTTAACAATCCGAAACTCATCCGAGGCCCCTAGGACCTCAACCAAACATACAAACATGTACTAAGTCACAACACGAACTTAATCGAAGCCTCAAATCACATCAAAAAATATCAAAATCTCGAATTGCACCCCAATTCAAGCCTAATGAAACTAATGAGTTTCCAACATCTAAAACCGTTGCCGAACCATACCAAACCAACTCCGATTGACCTCAAATTATGCACACAGGTCATAAATTACACAACGGAACTATCCAAACTTCCGAAACCGAAATCCGAACCCGATATCAACAAAGTCAACTCTCGGTCAAACTTCTCAACCTTCCAACCTTCAACTTTCCAATTTTCGCCCAAAAAGCCTCAAATCAACCTACGGACTTCCAAATCCAAATGAGTACATACGCCTAAGTCCAAAATTACCATACGAAGCTATCAAGACCATCGAAACTCCTTTCAGGAGTCGTTAACACCAAAGTCAAACTCCGATCAACTCTTCCAACTTAAGCTTCATACCTCGGGACTCAGTGTGCCAATTCAATCTGAAATATCCCCGGAACCAAACCAACCACCCCGATAAGTCACATGACCATAAGTGAATATAGTATAAGCAATAAAAGGGGGAACGGGGCTAGAATACATAGAACGACCGGTCGGGTTATCATATTCTTCCCCTCTTAAACAAACGTTTGTCCTCGAATGAGTCTCGAATAGGTGTGGATAACTGCTATGCAACTCCTGCTCATCCTCCCAAGTAGCCTCCTCGAACGACTGACCTCTCCAGCGAGCCTTCACTGATGCAATATTCTTTGACCTCAACTTTCGAACCTGTCGATCTAAAATGGCCATCGGCTCCACATCATAAGCCAAATTTTCATCTAACTGAACCGTGATGAAATCCAAAACATGTGATAGATCACCATAGTACTTCCGGAGCATAGAAACATGAAATACTAGGGGAAAACCCGATAGACTAGGATAATGCAAGCTTGTAGGCCACCTCGCCAATCCTCTCAAGCACCTCAAAAGGGCCAGTATACTGAGGGCTTAACTTTCCCTTCTTCCCGAACCTCATCACACCCTTCATGGGCGAAACTCTGAGAAAAATCTTCTCACCCACCATATATGCAATATCACAAACCTTCCTATCAGCATAACTCTTCTACCTAGACTGTGTTGTACGAAGCCGGTCTTGATTTAACTTGACTTTCTCCAAGGCATCCCGAACCAGATCAGTACCCAACAACCTAGCCTCTCCCAGCACGAACCAACAACTAGAGAATGACGCTGCCTCCCATATAAGGCCTCATAAGGGGCCATCTCAATAATCGATTAGTAGCTGTTGTTGGAGGCAAACTCTACAAGTGGTAGAAATTGATCACAAGAACCCTTAAAATCCATAACACAGGCACATAACATGTCCTCCAAGATCTAAATGGTGCGCTCAGACTGCCCGTCTATCTAGGGGTGAAATGCTGTACTCAACTCAACTTATGTGCCTAACTCTCACTGCACGGCCCTCCAAAACTATGATGCAAAATGCATGCTCCAATCATAAATGATGGAGATGGGCACGCCATGCAAATAGACGATCTCCCGAATGTAGATCTGAGCCAGACGCTTTACAGAATAAGAAGTCACCACCAGAATGAAATGCGCGGACTTAGTCAACTAGTCCACAATCACCCAAACTGCGTCAAATTACTTCAAAGTCCATGGGAGCCCAACAACAAAATCCATGGTAACACGCTCCCATTTCCACTCAAGAATCTCAAGTCTTTGAAGCAAATCGCAAGGACTCTGATGCTCGTACTTCACCTGCTGGCAGTTCAAGCACCTAGCCACATACTCTACTATATCTTTCTTCATTCTCCTCTACTAATAGTGCTGCCTCAAATCCTGATACATCTTTGCGGCACCCAGATGAATGGAATACCATAAACTGTGAGCCTTTTCAAGAATCAATTCACGTAACCCATCCACATTGGACACACAAATCCGACCCTACATCCGCTACATCCCATCATATCCAATAAAAACCTCTTCGGCATCACCATATTGCATTGTGTCCTTAAGGACAAGCAAATAACGGTCGTCATGTCGATGCTCTTTGATGCGCTCATACAATGAAGACCGAGAAACCATGCAAGAAAGAACCTGGCTAGGCTCTGAAACATGTGATCTCACAAATGGATTGGCCAATGCCTGAACATCCAATCCTAACGGTCTCTCACTAGTTGGAATATATGCAAGGCTAACTCTCCGCCTTTCTCTACTCAGGCATCGGCCACCACATTGGCCTACTCGGGATGATACACAATTGTGATATTATAGTCTTTCAACAGCTCTAACCACGTCCGTTGCCTCAAGTTTAGATTCTTTTTCTTAAAAAAATGATGTAGACTTTGATGATATGTGAAAACCTCGCAAGACACGCCATAGAGATAATGCCTCTAAATCCTCAATGCGTGAACAATAGCTGCCAACTCTAGATCATGAACGGGGTAGTTCTTCTTATGGGGCTTCAAGTGGCACAAAGCATAAGCAATCTCCCTACCTTCCTGCATCAAGACACACCCAATACCAATTCGCGAAGCATCACAATAAACCATATATGAACGCGATGCTAAAGGCAAAACTAAAACTGGAGCTGTGGTCAAGGCGGTCTTGAGCTTCTGGAAGCTCTCCTTACACTCATACGACCACTTGAATAGGGCACCTTTCTAGGTCAATTTGGTCAAAGGTGCATCAATGGACGAGAAACTCTCCACAAAACGACGATAATAACTGGCCAAACCAAGAAAACTTTGTATCTCAGTAGCTGAAGACGGTCTCGGCCAACTCTGAACTGCCTCAATCTTCTTCAGATCCACCTTGATCCCCTCACTAGACACCACGTGCCCCAAGAATGCCACAGGGGAAACGAGGCTCAAATACATAAAATAATCGGTCAGGTCATTACATTCTCCCCGCCTTAATCAAACGTTCGTCCTCGAACGAATACAGAACATACCCTAAGTGCCAAAAAAGACGAGGATAATGGCTCCGCATATTATGCTTGGTCTCCCAAGTCGCCTTCTTGAACGATTGACATCTCCACTGAACCTTCACCGATGCAATATTATTCGACCTCAATTTTCGGACCTGCTTGTCCAAGATAGCCATCGGCTCCTCAACATAGGTCAAATCCTTGTCCAATTACACTGAGTTGAAGTCTAACATATGTGATGGATCACCATAATACATTCGAAGCATGGAAACATGAAACACCAGGTGAACTCCCGATAAGATGGGTGAAATGCAAGTTAGTAGGCCACCCCATCCATTCTTTCTCGAAGCTTAAAAGGACCAATATACCGAGGGCTCAACTTTCCCTTCTTCCCGAACCTCATCACATGCTTCATGGGTGAAATTTTGAGTAGAATCCTCTGACATATCATGAATGCCAAATCACAAGCCCTCCTATCAGCATAACTCTAATTCCTAGACTGCGTAGTACGAAGTCGATCCCGAATCAACTTCTCCTACTCCAAAGTATCACGGACCTGTGTGCCCAACTCATGCTGCACAACTCTCTAAAAATGTAATGTGAACTGCGTTCCCCTATCGGATATAATAGACACCGGAATACCATAAAGACGAACAATCTCACGAAGATAAATTCGAGCCAGCTGCTTTGAAGAGTCAATAGTCATGGCTGGAATAAAATATGCAGACTAGGTCAGTCTGACCATAGTGACACACACAATGTTGAATCTCCTCAAGGTCAGTGGAAGTCCAACTACAAAATCCAAATTGATACGCTCCTACTTCCACTCCGGATTATCAAGCCTTCTAAAGAAAATCATCTAGCCTCTCATGCTCGTACTTAACCTGCTAACAGTTCAAACACCGAGCCACATACTCGACAATATCTTTCTTCATTCTTCTCCACCAGTAATGCTGCTTCAAATCATGGTACATCTTTGCGACGCCCAGATTATTGGAATACCGCAAAAATATGGGCCTCCTCAAGAATTACCTCGCACAATCCATTCATATTCGGAACACAAATCCGACCCTGCATCCTCAACACCCCATCATCACCAATAATCACCTCATTGGCATCACCGTGTTGCACCTATTCTTAAGGTCAAGCATGTGGGGATAATCATGCTGGCACGCCATGATGCACTCAAACAAAGAAGACTGTGAAACCACGCAAGCAAGAACCCGGCTAGGCTCCGACCACTATGCGGTCGCAGAATCACTCTACGGACCGCATAATGGTCGCAAAGTGGATCAGGAGAGTGGCAAGATTTGAGGAAAATCTGTGGTGCACTATGCTACCGCAGACCTATTTTGCGGTGCATTATGCGACCGCAGAAAAAGTATGCGGGCCGCATAATGACCGCAGACCAGGTCAGTAACGCCCAACTTTGGAGGCCAAATTATGCGGCGGATATGCGGACCGCATACCTGTTATGCGATCGCATACTGCGTTGGAGCTTCTCTAATTTTTTTCCCGACCCAACTTCGATTTATAGCCCTTGAAGCTCATTTTTGAGCCAAAATCTGATATTTTAGAGAGAGGTGAGAAAATTTTAGAGAGAGAAAATGAAGACTTAGTCATTTATCCATCGATTCTTGTTCAAGGTTTGAAGATTTCGCAAGGATCTTGCTAGGGCTCAAATAGGTAAGAATTGCTTTCCTCAATCCTTTAATTTCGGGTTTGGAGTAAAAATGAGTGATTTATAGTATGATTCTTGGGTGTAAGAGTATTATGTATACATACCAATAAGGTTGTGGAAAGATTGTTAAGTTCAAATGGGTATGGATTCGGTTGAAAATGGTAAAAATCTTTATAGGCTTTAATTGAAGATTTGAGGGTCGAGTTAGTGTCGGATTTTGGTAAAATTTGCATGGTTGGACTCGTGGTTGGATGAGAGTTCATATTCTGTAACTTTTGTCGTGTTCCGAGACGTGGGACCTACGGACGATTTTTGAGTTAATTTCGAATTTTATTAAAAAAATTAGTATTTTCTTATGGAATTAATTCCAATAAATTTTATTGACTGAATCAAATGAATTGTGGATAGATTCGAGGCGTTTGGAGGCCAATTCACGAGGCAAAGGTATAGCGGAGTAAAGAATTACATGGTTTGAGGTAATTAACACTTCTAAACTTAGTTCTAAGGGTATGAATCCCCGAATTTGGTGTGATATGTGATTGGTTTTGGAGGTGACGCACATGATAGGTGACGAAAATGTAGACGTGCACCATAGAAATTGTGTCTTGAATAAATCCTGTGAAGTTGTAAACTTAAAGAATCATATGATTATCTGAACATGTGGCACGCGTTAGAGGAATTAAGCTAAGGCTAGTAATAAAGATCATGTTTAGGCTATGTGCCGATATTTTAGGAACAATGGGGTCGTGATGCTGTTTAATTAATTGTTCAAAACTATACATTCCATACTCAGTAATAATTATACATTATGAGGATATTTATGGGATTGAGCTGCACAACGCAGTAAGCCATAATGGCTTTATACAATATTATTAAATGGATTGGGGCTGCCCGCCTACAGCAGGCCAGAATGGCTTTATACATTATTATTGTTCTGGATCGGGGCTGCCCGCCTGCAGCATGCCTTATTGGCTTTACTATTTTATGGATCGGGGCTGCCCGCCTGCAGCAGGCCTTAAAGGCTTAGTTATTATACGGATCGGGACTGCCCGCCTGCAGTAGGCCATATTGGCTTTGTATTACGCTTCGGCTGAAGGAGCCCCTCCGGAGTCTGTACACACCCCCAGTGAGCGCAGATGATCATCGATATTCGGGATGGACTTCCCAGGGCATGGACTTGCCTTACTGCTTATATATATATATATATATATATATATATATATATATATATATATATATATATATATATATATATATATATATATATTTGGGATGGATTTTCCCAGGGCATAGACTTGCCTTACTTATTTGTATTGTAATGAGTTATCTGGACATAGATTTTGTCAGTATCACTTATATTTAGGGATAAATAATCCCAGGGCTAGATTGGCCTTATACGGTACTGGGTGACTGATTTTCAGTTGATGTGCACATATATACGGGTTGGAACACCCCGGGGCTGGATTGGCCATAAACAGTACCAAGTGACCGAATAATTTGTGACCAGTATTTACTTGAAGTCTTTCTACTGAGATATCATATGCCTCATATCATGCAGTATTGATCTATTTCACTTGTACTGAGTTTACTGTTGAACTTGAAAGCATGCCTATATTTCTATACCATTATTTTTACTGGACTGTACCTGCGGAGCTCATCATTTCTTTCAGCCCAGAGGTTAGTCTTGTTACTTATTGAGTTAGTTGTACTCATACTACACTCTGTACCTCGTGTGCAGATCTAGGTGCTTTCAGACACGGAGATTGTTAGATTTCAGAGTACTATCAGTTGGAGACTATCAAGGTAGTTGTTTGGCATCCGCTGACCTTGTCTCTCTTTCCTTCAGTTATTGTACTGTTCTATACTTTCATACAATGGCTTTTTATCAGTCAAACATTGTATTCATATTAGATGCTCATGTATTCAGTGATATCGGGTTTTGGGAGTGATATATTTGAAATTTTGAGATTTCTTCTGTTGAATTAATTATTTCTTTTTCAAATTTAAAAGAAATGGTGATTTATTGGAAATTTTGGCTTGCCTATATTTAGATAGTCTCTATCACGACAAATGAGATTTTGGGTCGTGACATGTTGGTATCAGAGCTCTAGGTTACATAAGTCTCATGAGTCATGAGCAGGTTTAGTAGAGTCTTGCGGATCGGTACGGAGACGTCTGTACTTATCTTTGAGAGGCTGCCGAACCATTAGGAAAATTTCACTTTCTTATATTCTATCGTGCGGAATTGATTTGGCTTGAAACATAACTCTTTGAATTCCTTCCACATATTCGTATGCATACATGAGCGCTCGGTATCGGCTGTGCATCGCCGGCTTGTGATTCCATGAATGATGGTTGGGATGCGTATTCCGTATTTTGGTGATGGTCCAGTCTGGAGGACTTGAGGCCAGGTTTAGACTACAGCTTAGGCTCGGTAGCTTCAGTTGTAACCTGTACATTGGGACTCATATGTACGGTAATGTCCTTACGAGTGGAATTTATGGCTCGATGAACGGTGGATTGGCTTTGTGAGGAGTATGATGTAACTGCGGGATGTGTTAAGACGATTTGAATGCGACGAGAAGTGTTTCCTTGAAATGTAAAGGAAGGCCATTGTGTGCTTGATTTTCATTTTGATGCGACGTACGATCTCGAGTGTGAATGTTTTGAAGGATCTTTCACGTTGTTAAATTTTGGGACAAATTAAATTCTCATGTCTTGTCAATGAGTTTGGACTCAAGAAGAGTAAATGAATTTGTAGTAATTGTGGTTCCGAATGGGTATTTTTAATATTGATGGCTCGAGAATTTGCATTTCGATTTGATGCAATAGTTGGGCAATAAAGTGTGAGGGAAGACATGATGAGAAGTGTTTCGCGGTGGCTGAAGTACTAGCAGGTCAAGTAGGAAAAGTAGAGGTTGAGAAGTTGCTTAAAGGAGATGGTTTAACCGAAGTAAGAGTGACAGATTAGCTTATGGATTCTGTGGTAGGGTAGTCGCGTGTCTTGAGAAAATGTAGAATGGTTTGGAATCATGATAGAATGTGATTTGGCCTACAAAATTTATTTGGAGTGATGTTTATTGTACGGAGAAAGATTGAATATGGCAGAAAGGGGTTTGTTTGAAATGAAGAGGGATGTGAAGATCTGATTATCATTTCAGGCGCAATATGACTTGAGTTCGGAAGGTATTATTGAACTTTCAGTTGATGTCAATAGGGAAAGTGCAGACTTATACAAATGGTAGACGAGCATGAACTCAGGAGAATTTACTGATTACGTGGTCATTGCACCCAGTGCAGCGTCGTTGGATGATGTCGGTAAGGAATTCCATAAGAGGGTTATCTCTCGTAAGCAGTTAGCGGTGCCGTGATGTTGATGAAGCTTCTGCGAGGAATATTACCTTCTACCCGGTAAGGGTTCGAGTGTGTGACTGTGGCTGGTGATTCAGAACGTTCATGAAAAGCTTAACAAAAGGCTTCGAGAAGTCTAGTGGGTTAACGGTGCGAGATCATGGTAATTGAGAAGGAGAAATCCTTGCGGGTTCTAAGTTTATATAATTGCAGCTTAAAGCTAAGTGGGAGAGCCTGCTATTGACACTTTGATTTCAGGGTTATGTGCTAAATTTTAGATTTGGTCGGAGTCATACTTCTGGATCAGTTATGACTTGCAGAAATGGAGATCGAGGATGACTCGAGTAAGGAAATTCCTGAATACGGGTTATATGGCACTTTATAGAAATACGGAAATCATGGAATGATTAAATTATTATTTTGAAGTACATAGTGCGCACGAAGTATGAATATGATTGGTGGTGTTAACGCATGGTTACTTCTTTGGGGGTTGTTGTGCTAATGGGACTTGTGCCTTTCGGCCCGTTTGGGCGGAGCAAATTAGATTTGAGCAGAGTGGATGTCTCTCGAGAGGGCTCTAATGGATTCAAAATGTATATGTGGAAATTGAAAATGTTTTGAATGTGTATGTCACTAGAATCGGTTATTTACATTGGATGGTATCGGGACGTACGGTAATTCTATATGACTATGGATTCTACATTTAAGTGTAACAAGGGTAAGAAGAACACATTAAAATTCACATAAGCTATTTTTGAGAGTGGACGTTTCAGTTGTGTCACTATTGGGGGTGCTTAAGAAGAATATAGGAACTTATGGGCATTAGGGAGAAGCGATTTTATGTTAGGACTTCTGGTAGTGAGCTTTGGGTAAGGATCGTGGAGTTCTGATAAGGAGGAGTATCAACTTGAGGATAATTCAGAAGAAACTCAAGTAAACAGGACCACTGGGTAGTAGGCTAGACCAATATGGTAATGGCATGTTCAGCTCTTTTGGGATAATTATGATGTGGTGAGACTCTACAGATGTTTTGGTGACAATATTCTTGGGTTTGGTAACCTACGTGGCTTGGTCGATTAGAGGAATTCAGTTTTGATAGATCGGTTATGTGCAAACAGATTTCAAAGTGTTCTTGATTGTTCTACCATGATTTGAATCGGATATTTTCTATTGGTGTGGGGAATGTGTTGTTTATTATGATTCCCTCCTAGAAGGAAGTAAGAGGAATGTTTCTAACTAACCGGGTATGTAATTTTCTGGTGACTCAGAGTTGATAATGGGGTTCTTGTACTTGTCACATGATGGCATAATAGATGTGGTATGTTGTGGGAGATTAGGATTTACATGTACAAGGTGAAAGTTCATTCTTGAAAGGAATATCACGAATTTTGGACAGAATGGTCAATTACAGATAATTAGATGAATGTTATAACTGGTCGGTAATCCCTGAGAAGGGTGCACATTTAAAAAGGCGCATTGTGTTTTGACTTACGAATGTTCATTAGTATTGCAGTACTCACATGGTTGAAAGACAACTGATATTCAAATTGTTGCTAGGAGGAACGGGAGAATTATGAAAGTATTCCTTATGGGAAGATCGTGAATGAAAGGCGTGTTAGTCATTCTAGTGCTGGAGTTGGGATCAGTTACTGTGATTCATGTATTTGGGAAATTTGGATACTGGGTGTTCTAAGAAGTAGATTGTTTCATGTTACAGCCTGTTTGAGGTGAGTATTTTATTTTAACTCAGTGGAGGTACTAGTTGCGTTAATTATTTGTGATTGGTGCGCGCTATAAATGTGCATATATGTGAGGTTTGAGACAATGTGCTAGCATCAGGGCTAGTATTCATACTCGAAAGAATGCATAGGCTATGATATGCCTAGAGTTTACTGTTAAGCGTAAAGCAATAACATTTCTCATGTTCCTACCTTTGTTGAAAACTATCTGGGCTACATTTGAGGTTACAAAGAGGCTGATTCCCATGAATAAATGGGGTAGTTACTATTTCTGCGTTAAATTGCCGATTTGAAGTGTGATAGCAGACTTTGCACATGCTTAAACTATGGCGTGTTATTTATACCAGTCGAGGAGCATGAGAATCTTATTTCATTATCATATACAAGTATAATTGTTTAATTGCTCCTGTATGATATGCTGGGACTGGAGGCCTGTGACCATGCCAAGCGATTCATATTATTGGCACGTGAATCGTCTGTGCCGTGTGTGGGAATTTTATTTCTATGATAATTTATCTGATTCATTAATTTCCTTCCTCTACAATAATGCACATGCGCCTATAGTATAATGGCCATAACTTTGTATAAAAAGCTCTAAATGACAAACAATTTGATATTCTGAAAATTTGATGCAAAGGACTACAACTTTAATTTTTGGATCATCTCCAAATTCCTTATAGATTGCAAGAGTCAGCATAGTGAAAGTAGAAATTTCTTCTGCACGATCGCGAACATACCCTGCGAATGTGATTCACAAGACATAAACTGCACTTTATTCTTTGCGAACGCGTCCAAGAGCTCCATGATTGTGATGTATACTCCTATAGCCAAAAATGATAGTTGAAAAAGGCCTGGAAATTGTCCGAAACTACCACAGACCACACCCGAGCCCCTCGGGAGCCCGTCCAATCATACCAACAAGTCCATATACGATAGCCAAACCTATCCAAAGGCTCAAAATATCACAAATAACATCAAAACCAAGAATCGAGGTTAAAAATCATTCTCTTAACTTTCAAACATTCCAACTTTGCCAAACTCGTCCAAATCATACTTAGACATTCCGGATCACAACCAAACTTTGCACACAGATCCCAATCAACCTATCAAAAGTTTCAAAACCACAATAGGAGTTCGATAACACCAAAGTCAACTCCTGGTTAAACTTGTGAACTCTCCAATTCTTCAAATTGCCAGCTTTTGACAAATAACACCAAAACCTTCTACAAACATCCAAATTCAAATCTAAACATATGCCCAATCCAAAATCTCCATATGAACCTATTAAAATCATCAAATGCTGATTCTAAAGTTGTTTACTAAAAAGTCAGACCTTGATCAACTCTTCCAACCTAAAGCTTCCAAATTGAGAATTACTCTATCAAACCGAATATGAAAAACTCGAAAATAAAAACACACTATGCACGCAGGTCATAATATACCATATGAACCCACTCAAAGTCGCAAATCACATAACGAAATTTTAGAACTCAAAATGACTGGTCAAGTCATTACATTCTCCCCCACTTAAACATTTGTTTGTCCTCGAACGTGACAAGAGTTATTCCAAAGTCATCAAATCACTATATAAATTCATCACATATATACCCATGGCTGATCCCATGTCACCATTATCCATGTAAGTCTATTAGCACAACCCCTATCGAAGATTCTTTCTTCAACCTAGCCCATCAACCTTAGAACTAAATTTCCAATATTCGGAATTCCTTATAAGATCAGATTCTCACATATATGTGCAATATCAATTCCTACAAGTTGTAACAATTCATAATGTACTCCTAAGATATAATCACACCATTTACCGCATAACTCATATACTCATAGTAATACCTTCCGACCATATTCGCTACCCGTTACTAAGCTCGGTACTAGAAACATTCCTCATATCAGATAAACCCTTATTCCAAACCTTCGTAACACTGCTAATGATTAAAGATACATGTAAAAACTCATAACCGCCGATAAAATCAACAAATTGTGGAGTTCTGTTACATGACAAGAACTATTGCCAAATTGTAAGTTGACTAACGACATCCCTCTTCCAAACATACCTTATCCAAATGTAATTGCACTAATTCTAGATCCAATAAAATCCTCTCACCTAGTACAAGCTGCTAGATTGGTAGGCCACACAAAATTCCACCTAGAGCAACATACGACGCAATCCGTGCACTCAACAAGGAATAACTCGAACATAATCAAAGATGAAAAGAGAATCAAATAAGAGAACTATCCAACAAGTTTAAACAGATAAAACCATTAAAGCACAATGCTATGATTCCATCTCACAAGGAATAAGCAAAACACACGGAATAAGCACATAGAATCATATCTCAACATAACTCTATTGCAATGCGTAACCCGGTCCAACATATCAATCCATATGGAATACCCCATCAGGCCATAAAGCTTAAAATCAACAACCACATGAAGTGCATATACATAACCATGGGGAGACGAAGAGCACACTGTGCTACGAAGAAGGCAAGCATAACTATGGTGCAATAAGAAAATCAACATCTCAAGAGCCATCTCCCTCAATACATAGCCATAAGACCTAAGCATGACCACAAAAGGCGAGTGAATAATCAAGTAGCCGCACAACCCATCATAGCATAAGAGAATAACATATGAAATCGAACCGGGCATGAATAACATCCATTCTGCCAATTGGCACATCCAAAGTAAATGTTGCAAGAGTAAGCAAACCTGCTTTGATGTAGAATACACAACTCATCAGGCCTACCAATGGGCCCCCAAATTAATTGGGATCATAACAAAAATAGGTAATTAACCTTCCAAAAGTCCACAGTGACCTATTCATAACACATACAGTCAACTGCCTATCCCTCAATACACCATCATAGTCTGCAATTGAGGAATAGTCATGCCTCTCAGAACATACAGTCTCTAAACTTTAAGAATACATGAAATCTCCATATCTGATCTCCTACTCTCCCACTCAAATACTGATACGTCGCTCATACACTATCACCTCATGAGAAATAATCTTTCGCTCCATGTAGCAAAAGCTGAACAATAACAATTACCATCATACAATTTAGGTAATACCCGTCAAACATTCATAAATTATTACACAATGCATCTTCTATAATATACATCATTCTCATGCGATACAAGATATTATTGGCATCCTCTTAAACATCTGAAATATCCCATGCCACTTAGAACTCGTGACCTTCCTTTTGAAACTGAACCGCAACCTTGTCCATGCAATCGCAATCCCACACAATACACTTCATCTATCATGTTATCATATGAAAATACAAGAATCTCATTATTAACTCTGAGTCACAAGTAGGATAACACTCCATCAGCCTGAAACCTTTCACTTAACTAAATTCATGAGGGAACATCGCAACACATAACAAACCTTCCATACCCACAAAGGACATCAGTCTCAAGTCGTGGTCGAAACTACCGATAACTCTTCAAAACTCATTTGCACATAACCAAGCCATCAGAACTGAATCCCTCTAACTCAGCCAAGTCCCACGGACTACCAAACCCAAAAGTATTGCCACAAATCTCCTACAAAGCCCTAACATACCAAAGGAATCGATCATTTTCTCATTCCAAGTGACTGCAATGTGAAACCGCGTTCTTCACGCACCCAATAGTACCTCAAACCGAGATGCCCACTTTGAAGAGACCTTCTGTGGATTCGAAGTTATTACTTTAATCACTCTAATACTGCAATGTAAAATTAATAATGCTATATAAATATTTCAAGGTCGCGGCACCATCCAATGCAAATCTCAAATCTTAGAAATATACAAATTCGAAAACTCTTGAATACCACATGTGAATCTTGAACCCATTAAAACATTCTCGAGAGTCATCCACTCTGCTCTAATCTCCAATGAACAGCCAATACGAGCCAAAAAGCTTTTGCTCCATTAGCACACAAATACTTTATGAAGGAACCCCATCTTTAAGCAACCGGGTGAATCCCTTCTCCTTGCACACTACATCCATAATGAGTATAAAATCTGATTAATTCCACGACTTTCATACACCAATAAATCATATTACATCATTCATCCAACAAATTCCTTGCTCGCACCATCCTCGAAGTCATCCTCTTCAAGTAATAACTGATTCATAAGTATGCCTTCGCCCTTAAATCTAATATAACACATGACCATATGATCCGACCATCGATAGTAGACTCCCCCACTAAGCTCGAAGCCACAAAATGCATCATCTGGTAACCCACAACACTCTTCTTCTTAACCGCCATGGTATCGCACTGTTATCCAGCTGAAATACCTCATAAACTCATATAACACTAGTCATCACACCTGCCAAATCATCTGCCAAGTGCATACTCATCCTCGTGACAGTCATGTGAACTTCCTCAAGTGATCTGAACTCTACTCGTAACATATACATCTCAATGAATAGAAGGAAATCTATTCATAGAACCCTCATAAGAATTACACAACCTCAACCTTCACGTAGGAGATAACCCACTTGCTTAGCCTCAACCCGACATCTATCTATGACCCTACCATGGTCACAACCACTACACACTTAATTAATATTCCTGAGTCTACACTCATCAATAAGATATATGAATCTACTTAATTCCACAAATGAACAACAGAAAGGTCAATCAACACACTCACAACTCAAAACTTTATTGCACATCCAGATGATAATCAAGCATCCATAGCCCTTTACCTCCCAAGAAAATCATTCTCGTCACATCCAAACCATCTATGAGTAGTCCTTAGCAACATAATACTCATAAAATAGCTATCTAACCACTCGCTAAGCCATCAAACCAAACTACTAGGGACACCATTGGACGTAAGTGTTACCAATTTATCACATCTTACTCATAATACTTCATTTACTCAATTCTTATTCTCCTGCTAATATCTCTATCTATTACCTTATTCTGGAAACTTCAACAAAACATTCTTTCACTTTTAGCTCCCCTTGCTCTATCTACTGGCTCTTCGGGTCTCCTAACATTCTCTCTTGACTAGGGTCATGAGCCATACTAAGGTAAATATTTATCCCTTCTAGGATTCCACTACCTATCTTCTGAAAATTTTGAACATTCTAGTATTCATATATGATTGTTCTATTCTAGAGTGCAAAATCTGAGTGTCTCGCAATGAGATCTATTACCACATTTGCACTACCCTTCGAAAATGTTAGCTAATGATAACAATTTATCAACCATTTTGAGTTACTCTAACCCCAGTTGGATCTTGATATCTCATCTTTCTCTTAAACTATAAATGTTAGCTCACATAGGGCATAACTGATATGGGTGTGGCCAATTGTATATATCTCTGTTAGTGTGAAAAGTAACTCAAAATGCTTATATTTCTCTGCCTGAATTTTAAATATTAATAATCTTCACTAACTGGGTATCACATACCCTTCTTCACCTTGCTTCTTTTACTTGTTGAAAGTTGTGTCTACCTTCTGATTCTCTTATTGCTTTTTACCATATAGGTGGATAGATATTCACGCCTTAGGGTTCCTTACAAGAAGCTTACACATCTTAGTACACACATGATATGCTGAAGACCTCACATTTACTCATCGTAAGCATGATGCAAAATCGAGTTCTTTTGACTCAACTCTTCCACAACCACATTCAATCTCTGACCAACTATCTTTCTGGATGTAGGAATCGTTGTATTACGAATAAAATAAAATCTAGGAGTTTGAATTCTTACAACTGAGTTCTACCACACGATCTAGAGTAAGAAGAAAGAGTGACAGCCCTAAATGCCCTGTAGCCTCCTGCTTATAAGTGTGGTGCACAATACACCCATAAATAAGACTCTACTAGACACGGCTTGTAGAATCCCTAGGATAAAACTGCTTTGATATTAAGTTTGTCAAGCCTCAAACCTGGGGAGGCGTGGCCGGGGTACCATATTTAGCCCGAGCGTACCACTCTATAACTGTGAACTCTGGAGGGGTAACCTTTAACTTAGGCCGATGAGGCCTTATTCTGAATCATCTGAAAATATTGTCTCTTTTGTGCATTATATGAGGTTATTTTAGGATACATTATATAATAAATTGAAAGTCTTGGAATGTAGTTTCTAACGCTCTTAATTTTTCGTTCATACAACATCAGGATAAAAAGATATAAGCGTCAGAAGAAGGGCCAATGCTAGGGTGCCAAGCTGGCACCTCTTTGACTTTTCAAAAGTTGATATATATAGGTTTTAAATCGTCTCTCTCTTCATTTTTCAAAGAACACTACCAGAGAACTCCCATAAAATTACCCTTAAGCTCTCTACAAGGGTTCCAAAGAAGATTAACATCCCGAGTACGAAATCAAGAAGCGATAACATTAGAACGATCCCTACGACGTAAGTAGCGCTATATTGCCTCTCTTTTTCTTTGTAGCTTGAGTTTTGGAAGGTACTTCATAGTTAAGAAAATGCCTACTTTCTATATTTAAGCTTTTAAATATCAAGGAAGGTTGATAAATTCGTTTCCTAATAGTTAGCACTCACAGAACAGTGATCGGAAGCCGTGAGTTTGATTTATTTCACTTTTAGTGGGTTGTTATGTAGTCCACTCATGTTGGCCTATTGTGCTGTTGATTTATGTTGGAAGGATAAAGGGTTTGTAGAAATGTCACATGGGGTATGGTAGTGGGTTGGTCGCTCGTCATTGCAATTTCAGGCTAATTAATAACTTGTTGATTGGGTGTGTTACGGTATGCTTGAGTTTTTGTTGTATTAAAGGTCCTGAATTGTAGTTAGGTTATTTTTGAGTTACTAGTTGTATTGTATTGTTGTATCGCCTATAGTAGGCTTGAGGGAGCAATAAAATCATGGGAAATGCTGGCCGTTTTATTTTAGAATCGAGTTATCATTTGAGATACGTGATATACTAGCGCCATCTAAGTTGTACATGTACTTCTTTGTTATAGGGTTGGCGGGCTAGTAATCGTAAGCTTGTTGTTGAGTTGCATTGACGACTTGAGGTGTGTTAAGGCTAAACCTTTCCTTCATTTTGGCATGATCTCGTACCTACATGTGCTTGATAACGAGACATAAAGATATGTTTGTATTCCTGAATTTATTCATATTATCCCAGTCTCATAAGTTATAGTGTTCTCCCTTATTGGGACTTTCTATTCAATTAAGTATTGTCTTCTTTCAGCCAATAGAGCAGAGAGTCTCTCTCTCTCTCTCTCTCTCTCTCTCTCTCTCTCTCTCTCTCTCTCTCTCTATATATATATATATATATATATATATATATATATATATATATATATATATATATATATATACAGTATTACAATATTTTCACCACTACCGAGCTATAATCGGTGGGCAGGCCCCTATTGGGCAACCTCTGATTAGATGGTAAGTTATATACCTAGCCTACTATGGCCAAGCGCCTATGAGCGAGCCTAGAATGGCTGAGATACAGACCCTAGTATGGTCGAGCGCCTATGAGTGAGCCTACTACGGAAGAGCAGTTACACATATCGAGCCTTATAGGGCCGGACTCCCAAGTAAGCATATCTTCAAATTATATTTGACTCCCAGGTACTTTCAGTTATTATATTATCAGTTCAGTTTCAGCTTTTAGTTATTTTGTTGCCTTACATACTCGGTACATTATTTCGTACTGACATCCCTTTTGCTGGGGACGTTGCATTTCATGCCCGCAGGTCTTGATAGATAGCTGGATAGACCTTTCCAGCATACAAGGTCAATCATCAGCTTGGTTGGTATGCTCCACTCCCTTAGAGTTACCAGGTCAACACCTTGGAGTCCATTTTTTATATAGGTTTGTTAGGTAGGTCGAGGCCCTGTCCCGACCATTATACAGTCATCTCTAGAGGCTTGTAGACGAGTCCTGTATATTTTATATATCAGTAGATGTTCGTGGCGGCATCATCAGCCGACAAAGTTATATATATATATATATATATATGTATGAGCTTTTGGGTATGTTTACCCCTCATATGAGAGAGACGATATTTTCAGATGATTCAAAATAAGGCCTCATCGGCCTAAATCCTCCAGTGTTCACAGTTACAAAGTGGTACGCTCGGATAAAATATGGCACCGGGTACCGGCCATGCCTCCCCAGGTTTGAGGCATGACAGTAAGAGTCCAAGTCACATACTTATACAACTGAATCTTTCGAGCCCAAGCTTCAGTCTTAATCTTGCCTCAAGCCCTCCAAAACGGCCTAACTTTACAACACAAAAACACATCTTGCACCTCATCGATGACATCACAAGCCATCAGTATACAGCCGATACAGAGTGCTCAATCATCACATATGAGTGAATGGAAATAGATCTAAGATACAAGCTTCAAGCTAAATCAAAGACGCATGATAAGGAAAGAAAAAAGGTAGAGTTTCCTAAATGCCATTCATCCTCTCGAAGATAAGTATGGATGTCATCATACCGATGCACAATACTCTACTAGATACTTGCTCATGACTCGTAGAACCTATGAACCTATAGCTCTGATACTAACTTGTCACAATCCAAAATCCCACCTAGTCGTGATGGCACCTAACTCAAGCACGCTAGGTAATCCAAACAATGAATAATACATCTCAAATGAAAGATCATCAATAACAATATATAATAAGATGAAAATCACACGAATACCCCAAGGATTGGTAGTACAAGTCATGAGCCACTAAGATTCAGATTTACAAAGCTCGTACGAAGAATAAATATAACATCTGTTTGAATATACATAAACAGAAGTACAAATCCTAAGCTACCAAGAACAAGTGGTAGCTTATATATGGAATGCAAGTACATCATCAATGCTAGCCCTCAAATTCCATAGCAACTTAGCTATAAGATCTTGACGCAAGGTGTACAAGTGAAGTATGAGTACGACCGGCTCCATGTACTCAATAAGTATCATGACTAACCTTGGTGAAGTAGTGACGATGTTTCAGGTCAAGTATACTCAATGTACATTATATATATATATATATATATATATATATATATATATATATATATATATATATATATATATATATATATATATATATGCGCCTTGAAATAGTATCGAAATCTAAAATTTGAAGTCTAGGTAATCCCATCAGTGCACATAGAGAAGATACACACAAGCATTATAACCAACCAACAATTCAGCATATAGAGAAGATATGCATTTGATATGAAATAACATGTCAGAAATTGCATATAGAGAGCATATGCACAAGTATCGTACTAGTTTAACAACTTAGCATATAGGGAAGATATGCTTGAATAGGTAAGTTCATTACACAAGTCGACATATAGAGAAGATATGTACTTCGATCCAGTTCTTAAATTATGTGGCATATAGAAAAGATATGCGAAATAGGCATGTATACATTTTGGAACTAGCATATAGACAAGATACGTAGTAAAAATCATGTATACATCCAAGGATTTTATATTTATAGAATAAACACAAAGTCCAACCACTGATGAGTTTTCCATAATACACATTTACGTCATAAAGGAGAAACATGAGAGGATGACCCTAGGAGAATAGATCCTTATTCACATGTTGCACACACAACTCATATGCCATAATCATAACCACTGCACGGACAACTCACATGCCATAACAACTCAAACCTCATGAACCACTAACGTGCTGCTAATCCATTCCATCACACAAAAAGAATATACAAGAATACATGTACACAATCAACGAATAGCAAATCACGTACTCATGGACTGATAAATATCATGTTAATGTGTATGTATGTGCAAAGTGTACAATTACAGCTCAGGTTAGGCGAGTATGCCATACAACAAAGAATAGCACGTTCAAACAGGAAATCCACAACTACACATGTTCTCTCGCATGATTCAACAAGTACACATAATCGTACAAACATAATAAGCATGATAGTAGGAAGCAAAATATCCAAAACAAGGAATGGTATAGCCTAAAGACTACTCCAGTCATAAATCATACATAGCACCCGCATATATATTCATCACCTCGCATATACGTCGTTTCACACGAATGCCAATTAGACAAATAAGTTCATATCCTAAGGGATATTCCTTCAACTAGATTAGGCAAGATACTTACCTAATCCGGGCTATCCTTAAACCTCAAATCGCGTAGAAACATTGCTCTAGCCCTCCATTCACTCAAATCCAAGCCAATCATCAACCAAGGAAGTCAAATAATGATATAAGAAGCGATTCCAATCCACCAAGCTTCGATCTTTAATAAAATTTTAAAAAATCAACAAAAAGTCTACCCATGCCGCACCCTGAAATACGAAACCAATACCAAATTTAGATGACCCATAACCTACCGAGTCCAAATATATAATTATTTTCCAAATCCAACTTCAATTTCATGTTCAAAACTCCAAAATATATTCTCTTATGTCCAAGTCAAAGACCCCCAATTGTTTCTCTTTAAATCCTTGATTTAGGTGTAATAATCCATGCAAAAATAAAATATTTAATCAAAACAAAGATAATATTACTTACCATCATAATTTGGGTATTTATCTTCTCTATAGTCGCCTTACTTGTTCTCCAAGAACTCAAATATTAAAGGAAATAAACTCAAAATCCCGAAATTGGGCATTTCAAAGCCATTTCAATCATCCTTCTATGCGATCACTGTCACCAACCTTACGATCGCAGTTCATAAAATGTCTAGCATGATTTTGCCCTTTACGATCGCGGCCAAGATGCTTCACGATCGCAATGAACAAACCTGAATAAACTTGCTCTACTCTTTCCTCTTAGCTTCTAGTGTGATAAATATAACTTTCTGTATAGAGCTCCAAATGACAAACGATTTATATATTTAAACAGTAGATACAAAGGGCTACAACTTTTATTTTTGGATCACCTCCAAATTTCTAAAAGATTTCAAGATAGTCCCGAATTCAGCATAGCGACTGCAAAAATTTCTTCTGCGCGATCGCAGACAGTCCCACCGCGAATGCGATTCACAGGACCAAAATTGCACTTTTCTCTTCGCCAATGCAGCCAAGAGCTCCGGGATGATGATGTATACTCCTGTAGCAAAAAAGCCATCAAATGAAAAAAACCTAGAAATAGTCTGAAACTACCCCGGATCACACCCGAGCCCTTTGGAATCCTATTTAATCATACCAACAAGTCCATATACGATGTACAAATCTATGCAAAGGTTCAAACCACTATAAATAACATCAAAACTAATAACCGAGGATCAAATTCATTCTCTTAACTTTTAAATATTCCAACTTTGCCAAATTCATCCAAATCACACTTAGACATTCTGTATCACAACCAACATTTGCACATAAGTCACAATCAACTAAATAAACCTAACCAATGTTTCAAAACCACAATAGGAATCCGATAACACCAAATTCAACTCTAGGTCAAACTTATGAACTCTCCAACTATTTAAATTGTCAACTTTTGACAAATAGCACCAAAACCTTCTACGAACATCCCAATTCAAATCTGAATATACGCCCAAGTCCAAGATCACCATACAAACTTATTAAAAGCATCAAATCCCGATTTCGAGGTCGTTACTCATAAGTCAAACCTTGGTTAACTCTTCCAACTTAAAGCTTTAAATGTGAATTACCTTATCAAACTAATCTCGAACCATTCAAAAAAAAAATCCAACCACGCACGCATGTTATAATATACCATATGAAGCCACTCGAAGTCTCAAATTATAGATAGAAAGTCTAGAACTCAAAACGACCGTTCAGGTCGTTACACATACAATTGACTAAAACATAAATGGTGAAAGGCATAACCAAACAAAGCATAATAAAAGCCTAAAGTCTAACCCGATCATGAATAACATATAGCACCCGCATATACGCTCGTCACCTTGCATACACGCTCGTTACCTTGCATATACGTCGCTTCCCACACATTTCAATTAAGAAAACAAAATCATATCCTAAGGGTTATTCCCTTAAACCAAGATTAGGCAAAGTACTTACCTTACCAAGTCAAATAAACCCTCTGAAACTGCCATTGCTCTAGAAATCACCTCCAACCGGCTCAAATATAGCCAAATAATACTTAATAATGTCAACTAACATTATATGAATTAAATCAAATAATAGAGCTTCAATCTTTAATCAATTTCCAACCATTCCACATGACCCACGTGGTCAAAAGGTGATTCCAGGGGTACATATTGTTCATCGATAACCAACGAGTCCAAATATCTATTTAGTTTTCAAATCCAAGGCCAAATTTGTAGGGGCCAGTAAAATTTCTCCAAGGAATTTGAGGTTTCGTGGTGCTGAGGTAGGCTTACGTATTTTAGAATTATAGAAATTCTTCGTGGCTAGAAAGCTCGCCGCAGTACGGACTTTTTGGGTTAAAGAATGCATTGAGGAGTCGATGAAAATGTTTGGCTGAAGAAGGTGATTCTGTAGTAAATTTCGCGATTGCAGAACCATTTCGCGGGCTGCATAATCATAGTGGAGTTGAGTAGAAAATTTGTTTAATTTTGAAGGTTATTTTGCGGTCCATTATGCGATCGCATAGTTGTTTTGCGGTCAGCACATCCGTTGCAGATTTGGCATGAAGAAATTTGGAGAGTGATTCTGCGGTCCACTCTACGGCCGCATAAGTGGTCTGCGGACCGCAGATCGGTCCAGACCAGCCCAGTTCTTGGCATCATTTTTGCGACCCATTTTTAGGCCGCATATCTGTTGTGCGGTCCATTATGTGACCGCATACGTGAGTTCGGAGGGTCCCTTTTTTTTATTTTTCTAATCCGATCCCATTTTGATAAATATCCTTTGGGGCTTATTTTGGAATGATTGTCTGATGATTTTAGAGAGAGGTGCGGGCATTTTAGTGAGAGACTGTAGATATCTAGCATTCTAATCACATATTCTTACACCAATCTTCAAGAATCAAGGAAGACAATCACTAGATTATCATCTATCCGGGTAAGTCCTACTCTTAAGCTTTCATGCAAGAGGTTACGAGTTCATATTTTTGTGGGGTTGGAAATAGGCCATGCAAGTGACGATAGGTTATAATATGCGGGATTAATGAACCATTTTGGTTAGTTTCTTGTTGAAATTGGTTGAGAGGGAAAGGGATTACCATTATAGAGCTTTATAGTCTATTTTGCATACTAGGTGTTTGACATAATTCCTAAGAGAGTTACACTATATGAATCCTTCTAATTATTACCCGATTTTCGCTATCTTCCTATAGCTTGTTATTGCTAGAAGTGTTGGGACGTTGTAGTAACTTTAGGAAAGATCAGATAAGGTATGCTGGCTAAACTCCTATTTTAGAATTGGACCCCCACAATGGCCTTGTACGTCCCGTGTTGCTCATTATAAATTGATTATTTTGAATAAGCCATGTGTCAAAAGATATATGCATTCAATTTGTATCCCGAACGTTCTTGTTATGTTGAGTTACTATTTGAGAAGGTGATTAAGCATGGGCTGTGTGTTAATATGTTATACACTAAAAACATGATTCTAATGAAAACTAGCATGTCGAATTGTGTAAGAAATCACATGTGCCTAAGACCCTTAATTTGGTTAGTTGCTCTAACGTGTATTTAAAGTCTTGAGTAGAAATGCCTTATTGTTGATATTATATAAGGATGCTTGACAGTGAAAAAAGTGGGTTGGGGATATAAAGTGTGGCCAACGTGCTAAGAATGAAAGTTATACTTGTGGCCAATGGTGCCGAGGAAATGAAATGATGTGAGAAAGGTTATGAAATAGGCCTTGATTCAACTGTTCCAAACTGACTTCGAAAATAGATTTGCCTAAAAGCTTATGTACACAAGTTTAGCCCAAATGTTGCTGTTTTAACTAATGCTATGCTTTGTAAGTATGTCCAATGTATTTTGAGCTCTTATATCTTCACGAGTTGAAATTGTGTATTGCCCTTGTTGGGGAAAAGTATTTCAAGAACAAATGATGTGTTACACGTTTATTATTGTGCTTTGGTTGCCAATCATTTTACTCCATATCTTGGAAAGAAATACATTGTGTTTAAAGTCTTCATTACTAATAAACCTAACGTTATGATTTCCGGAATATTCTATTTGTTGGTATTTATGATGATGGTCCACGAAAGTAAAGAAATGAAAATGTGGAATATGAGATACGACCACCGATCTATGAATGAAAAATCATACGTATGGCCAATAGAGCCAAGAAGATAATGATGTTGTGAATAGTTGAAAGTACTAACAAAGGTATATATACAGTGTGAAAGGTTAAAAGTTGAATATAAAATATATTTGTACTTTTGTTTCCCTTGTGTGCAAAACAAAAATGTTTTTGGGAGTATTATTAGCAAACCGAGGAAGGGTGGGTCATAAGGCCCACACCTGAAACTACACGTGCCGATGTAGGGGTGGATTTTGATTATTCCCCTTATTTGGGATGAAATTGAAATATTGAGGTGATTGTGATTATTCCCCTTCATTGGGATGAGATTGATATTAGTTGTGAATTTGAAAGTCAACCCACACGACATATGTGGGAAGGCGGCCTAGCCGACAGGGTGGAGATTGGACGCCATGTTGCGCACATGGTGGTACTACTCTTGGTAACACTTTTTTTTTCGCATCACATGTCAAACCACATTGTTCGTGGGGAGATGTACTAGAAGATCGGGCGTGATCAGACTCCGTGCTAAAAACACTATGGTATATCAGTGCTAATTAACCCTTCCAATGAACCTTCACTAACACATTGCTCGTTGACCTCAACTTTCAGACCTGTCTATCCAAAATGGCCACCGGCTCCTCAACATAAGAGAAATCCTTGTCCAACTGGACTGAGCTGAAATCCAACACATGGGACGGATCACCATGATACTTTCGGAGCATAGAAACATGGAATACCGGATGCACTGCAGCTAGACTAGGTGGCAATGCAAGCTTGTAGGCCACCTCGCCAATCCTATAAAGAATCGCAAAAGGTTCGATATACCTAGGGCTCAACTTGCCCTTCTTCCCAAACCTCAAAACACCCTTCATGTGTGAAACTCGGAGCAAGACCTGCTCTCCAACCATGAGTACAACATCGTGCTCTGATCCACATAACTCTTCTGTCTTGATTGGGTTGTACGAAGCCAATCCTGAATGAACTTAACATTTTCCAAAGTATCCTGAACCAAGACAGTACCCAATAGCCTTGCCTCACCCGGTTCAAACCAACCCATCGGAGACCGACACCGGCTCCCATACAAGACCTCATATGGAGCCATCTGAATACTCGATTGGTCACTGTTATTTGTAGTCAAACTCCGCAAGCGGCAATAACTGATCCCAAGAACCCCCAAACTCCATAACACGGGCAGGAAGCATATCCTCCAATATCTGAATAGTGCGCTCGGACTGTCCGTCCGTCTGAGGGTGAAATGTTGTGCTCAACTAAACCCATGTGCCCAACTCATGCTGTACAATCCTCTAGAATCGCGATGTAAACTGCGTACCTTAGTCAGAAATGCTGGATACCAGAACACCATGAAGTTGGACAATCTCGCGAATATAGACCTGAGCTAGCTACTCTGAACGATAAGTAGTCACTGCTAGAATGAAATGAGCCGACTTGGATAACCTATCCCTAATCACCCATATTGCACGATACTTCTTCTGAGTCTGTGGGAGCTCAACAATGAAATCCATGGTAACTCACTCCCATTTCAAGTTAGGAATCTCAAGTCTCTGAAGCAACCTACCTGGCCTCTGGTGCTCATACTTTACCTGCTGATAATTTAGGCACCGAGCTACATACTCCACCATATCTTTCTTCGTCCTTCTCCACCAATAGAGCTACCTCAAGTCCTGGTACATCTTAGCGGCACCCGGATGAATGGAGTACCACGAACTGTGGGCCTCTTGAAGAATCAA
This sequence comes from Nicotiana tomentosiformis, assembly GCF_000390325.3. Lineage (NCBI taxonomy): Eukaryota > Viridiplantae > Streptophyta > Magnoliopsida > Solanales > Solanaceae > Nicotiana > Nicotiana tomentosiformis. The sequence continues at coordinate 72,715,652 of NC_090818.1, read as the reverse complement.
CTCACGCAAACCATCCACATTGGGTACACATAACTGGACCTGCATCTGTAACACACCGTCATCCCCAATAGTAACCTCCTTGGCATCACCGTGCTGAACCGTGTCCTTGAGGACAAGCAAATTGGGACCATCATGCTGACGCTCTCTGATGCGATCATATGGAGAAGATCGAGAAACCACACAAGCCAGAACTCGACTCGGCTCCGAAATATCCAATCTAACAAACTGTTTGGCCAAGGCCTGAACATCCAATGCCAATGGCCTCTCCGCTACCGGTAAGTATGCTAAACTGTCCAAACTCTCCGCCTTTCGGCTCAAGATATCGGCTTCCGCATTTGCTTTCCCGGGCTGATATAAAATAGTGATATCACAGTCCTTAAGAAACTCTAACCATCTCTATTGTTGTAAGTTAAGATCCTTCTGTTTGAACAGATGATGCAGATTCCGGTGGTCGGTAAAGACCTCACAAGGGACACCGTACAAATAATGCTGCCAAATCTTCAAGTCATGACCAATTGCTGGTAATTCCAAGTCGCGGACAGGATAATTTTTCTTATGAACCTTTAGCTGTCTAGATGCGTAGGCAATCGCCCTACCATCTTGCAACAATACCGTACCGAGGCCAACACACGATGCATCACAATACACAATGTAAGACCCCGAACCCGTAAGCAACACCAAAACTTGGACTGAAGTGAAAACAATCTTGCGCTTTTGAAAGCTCTTCTCACACTCCTCGGTACATCTGAACAGAGCAACCTTCTGGGTCAATCTGGTCATAGGTGCAGCAACAGATGAGAATCTCTCTACGAAACGGCGGTAATACCCAACCAAATCAAAGCAACTCCAGATCTCTGTAGCTGACAACGGTCTCACTCTGCACTACCTCAATTTTCTTCGAATCTACCTTGATCCCCTCACTCGACACCACATGACCCAAAAATGCCAGCGAATCAAGCCAGAATTCACACTTTGAAAATTTTGCATACAACTTCTTTTCCCTCAAGGTCTGGAGCACGATCCTCCGGTGCTGCTCATGATCCTCCGGGATCGTGAGTACACCAAGATGTCGTCAATAAACACAATAATGAATGGATCAAGATAGGATTGGGATACACTATTCATCAAGTGAATGAATATTGCTGGGGCGTTGGTCAACCCAAATGACATCACAAGGAACTCATAATGACCATACCGAGTCTTGAATGCTGTCTTCGAAATATCCAGACCTCAAATCTTTAGCTGGTGATAACCTGAACACAAATCAATCTTTGAGAACACTATGGCACCCTGTAGCTGATTAAATAGGTCATTAATGCGTGGCAATGGATACCTGTTCTTCACTATAACCTTGTTCAACTTCCGATTATCAATACACATACGCATAGAACTATCCTTATTTTTCACAAATAGAACTGGAGAACCCCAAGTTGACACACTAGGCCCAATGCAACCCTTATCAAGCAACTCTTGCAAATACTCCTTTAACTCCTTCAACTCCGTTGGGGCCATACGATATGGTGGAATACAGATGGGCTGAGTGCTCGATAACAAGTCAATACGAAAATCGATATCCCTATAGGGCGGCATGCCCGATAGATTTGCCGTAAATACATCTGGATAATCTCCCACTGCCAAAACTGACTCAACGATAGGAGCATCAACACTGACATCTCTGACAAAGGCTACGTATGCATCACATACCTTCCCAACCATCCGTTGTGCCTTAAGGAAGGACACAACCCTGCTATGACATAATCCAAAGTACCCCTCCACTCCAACTGTGGTAAACCTGGCATAGCCAACATCTCCATCTTGGCGTGATAGTCAAGAATAGTATGATAGGATGACAACCAGGCTACGCCCAAAATAACTTCAAAGTCTACCATACAGAGCAACAATATATCAAATCTGGTGTCAAAACCACCAATAATGACTAAACAGGACCGATACATACGGTTAACAATAATAGAATCTCTCACAGGCATGGACACATAAATATGAGAACTTAAAGAATCACGAGATATACCCAAGAACGGAGCAAAGTAAGATGATACATATAAATAAGTGGAGCCTGGATCAAATAAGTCGGATATATCTCTATGATAAATCGGAACAATACCTGTGATAACTACGTCTGATGCAACCACCTCCATCCTACTTCGAAGAGCATAACATGTGGCCTGGCCTCCCTCTCTAGGGCAATTCCTACCCGCGTGACCTCCACCCCTAGCTGGTTGTGCAGGTGGAGTGGAAACTAGTGCGGTAACCACGGCCTTAGAAGTCTGGGGACCCTATGGAATACGTAGAGCCTGAGTAGTCTTTGGAGGTGCACCCCTCCTGAGTCTGGAGCAGCCCTTCACCATATGACGAGTATTGCCATACTCAAAACAAGCTCTCGGAGGGCTTGGCTGCTAAAATTTGCTCGGGCCTGGTCGGCTGGACTGACTATTGAAAGCACCCCATGCAGGAGGTGCATTGGACAAGTGGCGGTGCATAATGAGCAACCTGAGATCTGGGAGTAGCCGGAATACCACTGAAACCTGGAAGTGCTGAATGAACTGGATGACTCACATGGCCTCTTCCATGGCGGGCTGCAACTAGGGCACGGGCACCACTATATGTGCCAGAATCTCGAGGCCTCTTGGCCTCCCTGTCCTCTCTCTCTTGACCTCGCATACCCTCCAATCTCCGTTCGATCTCTACCACCTGCTAATATGGAGTATTGGTCTCAACCCCTCGAGCCATGCTGAATCTAATACCATAGTTGAGCCCCTCGATAAATCGACGGACACGCTCTCTGACTTTAGAAACTAACGCAGGTGCATGTCTGGACAACTCGTTGAACCTGACAACATACTCTGACATGGTTATAGCACCCTAGCACAACTGCTCAAACTCCACGCGCCATCCATCCTGAAGGCTTTGGGGAACAAACTCTCTAAGGAAAATCTCTGAAAATCGAGCCTATGTGAGTGAAGCTACCTCGGTGGGAATGCCCTCCTCATAAACCCGCCACCACTGGTACGATGGTCCGGACAAATGGAAAGTAGTGAAAGTAACCCCGCCCGTCTCTACTATACCCACGGTATGGATAATACGATGGGACTTCTCTAGAAAGCCCCGTGCATCCTCTGTAGCTAGGCCGCTGAGAGTAGGAGGATGGTACTTCTTGTACCTCTCGAGTCTGAGCTCCTCCTCCTCAAATGTTGTTGCCCTAACCTCGGGCTGAATTGGGACAACCGCCTGCACTGGTCTAACCTCTGGGACCTGGTCAACATGGACCCGCGGCTCTAGAGTATGGGCCACGAGAGTCTATACTCCTCCCCCAGCCTGAGATGTGGTCGGTGCAAGTGGAATCAACCCAGCCTAATCTAGAGTACCAAACATGCTCATGATCTGGGCAAGGGTCACCTGAATTGTAGGGGTAGCAATAGGCGCCTAAGGTGCTTGCCTCCCATCTGGAGCTACTGGTGGCTCCTCTTTCGCATCTTGGGAAGGTGCTCTGGCTGCACCACGTGCCCCTCCTCGGCCTCTGCTCCGTCCCCGGCCTCTCGCGGCTCTAGCAGGGGCCGCGGGTGTCTGATCGTCGGATCCAGCGGTGCGTGTCCTCACCATCTGTGAGAGAATAGAAAGAAAAATATTCAGAATTTTGATGTCAACATATTCGCATGATAAGAAATCAAAGAAGTGAAGTTTTCCTAATAGTTCCATAGCCTCTCAAAGATAAGTACAGATATCTCCGTACCGATCTACGAGACTTTGCTAAACCTGCTTATGACTCGTAATACCTATGAACCTGGGGCTCTGATACCAACTTGTCACGACCCCAATTTCCCTCCGTAGGATGTCGTGATGGCACCTAGTCTCTAAGACTAGGTAAGCTTAGCATACATGCAGAATTTAACTGAAATAGTAATAAAACATTCAATTTAGCCAATTGCTATAATAAAAAGACTCTACAACTCAACTGAACATACCACCCAAAATCCGATGATACCATGTCACAAGCTCTACATTATACTGAACATCCCTATACAACAGTATCTATAAAAAGGAAAATGAAATATATCTAGATAAAGGGTGACTCCGAGGCCTGTGGGCGCCGACAGTTGTACCATGAAGTCTCCATTCCAAGCTCTACTCAGTGGTGCCTAGGCTGGTATGAAGTACCTGGATCTGCATAAAAAGATTTGCAGAAGCATAGCATGAGTACACCACAACGGTAACCAGTAAGTATCAAGCCTAATCTTGGAAGAGTAGTGACGAGGTCAGGTCAAGACCCTACTGTAATAAATAAGAAAACTGAATATGTATATGATAGTATGATTATGAAAAACAATGGAAATGATACAACGAATAAATATAACAAGAATAGCTACACTGAACTATGTCAATTAAGACATCACGGAAGAAAACAAAGAATAAAAATGCCAAGGAAACAATGCAAACAAAACACAAGTGATGTAATTGAAAGGTTTCAACAACAATCACTACCGAGGTACCACCTCGTAGTCTCATTTCACAAATCAAATCACAGTCTTTCCTTATATCACCGCATTTAGTTTTGAAAATCATTTTCCCGAAATAGCTACCCGTGTTTTAGCCCACCTTATCACACCGCATGGCTTCAAGTAGTTCCCCTACTAGAAACACGTGTATCAATCCCACCTTATCTCACCGTATGCATTTCAACCCCAATCCTTATACCACCGCATACATATCAATATCACAACATGTCACAAATTGCACTTCAAGTGCGCAATACCACAACATGCCAAAGAAGTCAACGATCATAATGTTTCCACACTAAATAGCCCATGGCTCAATCACAATTGTTACAAGAGTCTCAACAATAGATACTGAAAGTGAATAACTCGAGAAAAATGGTATTTCAACAAATTTACAACTTTACCTCAATGTGAATCACGGCCTTTATAACTTCAACGCCAAACTCAACAATGAGATATTCCAAGAAATACAACTTCAACTATAGGAACTCAACGGTTAAATAAGGAATAAGGAATTGAGAGAACAATAACATCAACTAAACATATAAAGACAATTAACAAATAAGAGATAAGACAAGTATTAACGATGTCACGTAAAGCATGTGAAGATAGACTAAAGATAATGAATATAACATGTTAAGGAAACTTAATTAAAGGCATGGTAAGAATCCTCATAGCTAAACCGGTCTTTTACAACACTTAGCTCATGTAGACACTCGTCACCTTGCGTACACGACTTCCACATATCACAATGAACACAAAACAACACCAATCCTAAGGGGTAATTCTCCCACACAAGGTTAGGCAAGACACTTACCTCAAAACACGCTAACTCAATCCACTAGTAAGCCTTTCCTATGATTATCCAACTCCCAACGGCTTGAATCTAGCCAAAACAACTTAATACCATAAAAACAAACAATAGGAAGCTTTTTCGAACAATAAAGTTGAAATCTTTAATGAGAAACAAAAAGTCAACTCAAAAGTTCAACCCCTGGCACGCATCTCGGAACCCGACCAAACTTACAAAATTCGAACACCCATTCGATAACGAGTCCAACCATATAAAATTACTTAAATTCGACTTCAAATAGCCTTTCAAATCTCCAAAATTTGGTCTAAGAAGTTTCAAAATTTTCCCCCAAATTTTGCAACTTAAATCACGAATTAAATGACAAAAATAATAATGGATTCAAGTATAATAGCCAAATACGAGTTAGAATCACTTGCCCCGATGATTTCCTTAAAAAGTCTTTGAAATATCGCCACAAATCGAGATGGTCAAAAGACAAAAAATGAAATAAACCCTCGTCTCTAGGCTTTTTTGCCCAGCGATATCCGCTTATGCGGGCACACTGTCGCACCTGCGAAAATATCCATCGTAGGTGCAGTTTCCACTAAGGCAAGAAAATTTTACTTATGTGGAAAAAGGTCCCGCCTACGGATGCGCATCTGCGCCCAAGCTATCACACCCACGACCCTTCCCTTGGCTGGCCCCTTCTGCATCTTGGATTACAATGATGCACCTGTGTGTACACACCTGCGGCCAAACCCCCCGCAGGCACGATGACACCAGAATAACAGTAGCTTCAACAAATCAACCAAGTCCAAAATGATCCGTTTTTTATTCGATTCACACCTTGGGCCCTCGATACCCCGTCTGAATATACCAACAAGTTAAAAAACACATAACGAACCTACTCGAGGCCTAAATTCACATCAAACAACATCGTTTCTACGAATCACAACCCAATTCAAGCTTATTAAAACTATGAACATCTGACTTCCAAAACTAACGCTGATTCACACCAATACAACACCGATTGACCACAAATTTTGCACATAAGTCAATAAATGACACAACAAACCTATTCTAACTACCGGAACCAAAATCCTGCCCCGATATCAATAAAGTCAACCCCCGGTAAACTTCTCAACCTTCCAAACCTTCAACTTTCTAACTTTCGCCAATTCAAGCCAAAATGACCTACTAACCTCCCAAATCAATATCTGGACACGCTCCTAAGTCCAAAATACCACACGGAGCTATTGGAACTGTCAAAACTCCATTTTGGAGTCATCTACATAAAAGTCAAACTCCGATTAACTCTTTCAACTTAAGCCTCCAACTTGGGGACTAAGTGTGCCATTTTACTTCGAACCTCACACGAACCAAAACCAAACACCCCGACCAGTCACATAACCACAATATAACATAGAGGAGGCAATAAATAGGGGAATAGGGCTAAAATACTCAAAATGATCGGCCGAGTCGTTACAATTGCGAAGCCTACTCCCATCGCAAATGCGACAAAATAGTCGCAATTGCGAACCTACCCTGTTCTAGTATCTCTTTACAAATGCGATCTAGGTACCACAAATTTGACACCTGAGACCCCTCGGCTATGATCGCAATTGCGAGGCCGGTGTTCGCAATTGCGACACCTGAGGCACCAGTGAACCAACAACCAGAAAATGACTCCTAACTAATCTGAAACACGCCCGAAACTCACCCGAGCCTTCGGGGATCCAAACTAAACATCCACTCAAGTCTAATAATATCATACGAACTCGTTTGCATGATAAAAATACCAAAATAACATCTACAACCATAAATCAGACATCAAAATACATGAAATATAAAAGAAAACTCAAAAACCTCCAGACTTGCAACCAAGTGTCCGAGTCTTATTAAACCAACTCAGAATGACACCAAATTTTGCAAACAACTTCTAAATAGATAAACGGGCCTATTACAAGTCCCAAAACCAAACTTTGAACCCAATAGACATAAAGTCCACCTACTGTCAAACTTTGAAAAGCTTCTAAACCTCAAATTGCCAACTTTCGGTAAAACAAGTCAAATCAACCGAGGGACCTTCGAATTCGATTACGGGCATACGACCAAGTCCAAAATCATGATACAAACCTATCGGAGCCATTAAAACACCGTTCCGAATAATTTTCACAAAAGTCAAACTTCTGTCAATATTTCCAACTTAGCCTTCTAAACCAAGAACCAAAGGGTCCAAATCAAGTCAAAACCTTCCAAGAACGTAACGAACTAACCCCACAAGTCATAAAACCACAAATACACATGTGTGAAGCATCAAAAGGGGAAATAGAATTCCAATACAAAATGACCGGTCGGATCGTTACATAAGATCTAAGCACCCCCCCCCCCAATACTTCAAACTTCCATGTTTTAGGTGTATAAATCCCTTGGGAATCAAGATATTTTACCAAATCCAATGAAAATTACTTACCTCCAAGATTTTAGTGAAATCCCTCTTAGAAATCTCCTCCTCTCGTTCTCCAAAACTCAAAATAGTGAAAAATGAGCCAAGTGACAAAATTAGGACTCAAAAATAATCTTGCCAGTGAAACCCTTCGTGAACATGACCCAAGCCTCACGATCGTGAAGCAAAAATCTTCCATCATATGAAATACTACTTCGAGAATGCAGAATTACCCTCGCCATCGCTATTCACCTGCCTCTCTATGCGAACACGATGGCATGCTCGCAAAGGCTTTCTGCCCAGCGTTCACCACAAATGCGACATCCCATCTGCAAACCACAAAGCACATCAGCCCCCAACCCTAAATCCTTCACTGCAAATGCGAGACACCCCTTGCGAATGAGATGAACGCCAAACACCAGAAATTTCTACCAGCATCAAACACCAGAAATACACCTGAACCACCACTAAAAGGATACATATATCTGCTTTGCATATCTGAAGTCCAAAACATGTGACTTATCTTTATGATACTTCTTGAGCATAAAAACATGAAATACCGGATAAACTCCCGAAATACTAGGAGGCAAGGAAAGCCTACAAGCAACCTCGCCAACTCTCTCCAACACCTCAAATGGACCAATAAACCTCGAGCTCAACTTACCTTTCTTCCCAAACATCATCACGTCCTTCATAGGCAAAACCCTCAGAAGCATCTTTTTGCCCTCCATAAAAGCCATATTGCTAACATTCCTATCAGCATAACTCTTCTGCCTAGACTGAGCTATGCGACACCTCTGCCGAATAAACTTCACCTTCTCTAAAGCATCACGGATCAATTCTGTACCCAACAACCTAACCTCACTAGACTCAAACCAACCAATCATAGAGTGTCACCATCTACTATATAAATCCTCATAGAGAGCCATCTAAATACTGGACTCATAGTTGTTGTTGTTGTAAGAAAACTCCACCAATGGTAGGAACGGACACTAATGAAAATCAATTACACATGTTGTCAACATATACTCAACAATATGAATAGTCCGCTCTGAATATCCATCCATCTACAAGTGAAATACAGTTATAAGCTCCACCTGTGTTCCCAACTCACGCTGAACAGCCATCCAAAAATGCGATGTGAACTGAGTATTGCGCTCTGAAATGGATAGAGATGGTCACACTATGCAAGAGAACAATCTCTCTGATGTAGATTTGAGCAAAGTTCTCTGAAGTGTAAGGAGTCACCACTGAAATGAAATAATTAGACTTGGTCAATCTATCAACAATGACCCAAATGGCATCAAACTTCTTCAAAGTCTGTGGCAAACCTACCGGAAAGTCCATAGTAATGTTCTCTAAGTTCCAACTTCTTCTGATGCTCATACTTGACCTTTTGACAATTTAAACCCCACGAGACATGTCTAACAATGTCTTCCTTCATCCTCTTCCACCAATAATGCTGCTTCAAATCACGATACATCTTTGTAGCAACTGGTTGAATGAAATACCTCGAACTGTAAGCCTCCTCAAAAATCAACCCTCTCAAAACATCGACATTCGGCACACGAATTTCACCTTGAAGTGGTAGAACGCCATAATATCCATTAACTACCTCCTTAGCACCACCTCATTGTACCGCTTTCATAAGCACCAACAAATATGGACCATCATACTGGCAATCATGGATGTGCTCAAACAAGGATGACTGCACAACAATACAAGCAATAACACTGTTAGGCTCAAAAATATCCAATCATACAAATCAATTGGCGAAGGCTTCAACATCCATAGCCAATGGTCTTTCTTCAGCTCGAATAAATTCCAAATTCCCCACGCTCTCCGCCTTCCTACTCAAGGCAGCCGCTACTATATTTTCCTTACCCGGATGTTACAAGATAGTGATATCATAATCCTTTTAGAAACTCAAGCCGCCTCCTCTTCCTCAAATTCAAATCCTTCTACTTGAACAAATGCTGAAGAATGTGATGATTAGTATAAACCTCACATGAAATACCATATAAGTAATGCCTCCAAATCTTGAGCGCGTTCACAATCACTGCCAACTCTAAATCATGAACCACATAATACTTGTCATAAGGCTTTAACTGCTATGATGCATAAGCAATCACTCTACCCTCCCATATCAACATTGCATCAACACCAACGCGTGAAGTATTACAATACCTAGTGCATGGCCCGAAATTCGCGGCAACACCAATACTGGGTTGTAGTCAAACCAGTCTTAGCTTTTAAAAGCTCACCTCACACTCATTATACCATCTAAATTGAGCGCCCTTCTGAGTCAACTTAGTTAGTGGGGCTGCAATGGATGAAAACTCATTCACAAAGTGATGATAGTAGCCTACAAAACCTAATAATCTCCTGATCTCTGTAGCAGTAGTAGGTTTGGGCAAACTCTGAACCACCTCTATCTTCTGAGAACCAACCTTAATACCATCTCTAGACACAACATGACCCAAGAATGCAACTGAATCTAACCAAAAATCAAATTTCGAAAACATAGCATAAAACCTCTAATCCTTCAAAGTTCAAAGTACTACTCCCAAATGTTTCTCATGCTTCTCTCTACTGCGAGAGTAAACCAAGATATCATCAATGAAGATAATGACTAAATAATCGAAATATGGCTAAAACATATTGTTAATCAAACACATGAAAGTGGTTGGAGCATTAGTAAAACTAAATGTTATCGCCAATAACTCCTAATGTCCATAATTAGTCCTAAAAGCCATCTTAGGGATATATAAAGCCCTAATATTCAACTGATGATAGCCCGAACTCAAGTCAATCTTCGAGAACACTCAGGCACGCATAAGCTAAACAAACAATCATCAATGTGAGATAATATATACTTGTTTTTGATAGTGACCTTATTCAACTACCTATAATCAATATGCATACTCATGGAACCATACTTCCCTCTTCTTCACAAATAACAGTGGCGCACCCTAAGGAGAAACACTCGGTCTAATAAATCCCTTGTCAAGTAAATCTTGCAAGTGCTCCTTCAACACTTTAAATTCAGCTGGAGCCATGCGACATGGTGAAATCGATTTGGGTCGATTGTCCAAAACCAAGTCAATACTAAAATCAATATCCTGATCCAGTGACATAGCTGGAAAATATATAGGGAATACCTCCAGAAACTCTCTTACCATCGATACCGATTCCATTCAAGGAGTCACTAGACAAAAGACAAATATGCTAGACATCCCCTCTTAAGCATACACTGAGTCTTCAGAAATGAAATCATCCTACTTGTGGAAAGACCAAGCGACCTTTTCTATTCCAATTAAGGCAATCGTGGCATAGCCAAAGTTAAAGTCTTGGCGTGATAATCAAAGATATTCTACGAGATAACCATTACATACCTAGAGTAACCTCTAAATCCACCATATCTAAAATATAGTATCAAAACCATTAATGGCAACAACACAAGAGACGTAAACCTGATAAACTACTATAGAATCCCCAACAGGTGTAGACACAGAAAGAAGAATAACAAGATTATTATGAGGCATGTCCAAATAAGATACAAAGTAGGATAACACGTACGAATAAGTAGAAGACAAATCAAATAATACTAAAGAATCTCTATCACAGACTGAAATAATACATATAATGACTGCATCAGACGCAACCGCATCAGACCTACCAGGGAAAGCAAAACAACGAGCATGGCCTCTAACTCTAGGAAGACCTCTCTCTATGTAGCCTCCACATCTATCTCGTTGTGTATGTGGTGTAGCAACTGGTGTGGGAATCATGGTCTAGGTACCTTACTGAGGTACACTCATCCGAAGCCTAGGATAATCTCTCCCCATGTGCCTCGAATCTCCACACTCAAAGCAAGCTCTCTATTAATGTCGTTATTAGGACTGAGCTTGCCTTGGACGACTGGAATAACAACTTTAAGAACCCTGGCCTGAACATGCACTATAGTAACTACGTACAGGAGGTGCACTGAATGACAACAACCCTAAATGAGTACTCTGAAATCCATGGCTAGCTGGAGCACCCTGTGAAGTCTGATGTGCTGATTGAACTAGACTACTAGAATAGCCTCTACCGTGGTGGCCCTTGCCCCTAGAGTAAGCACCACCAAATCCTCTAATACCATAAGGATGCTTGGCCTCTATGTCCTCCCTGTGTTTCCTGCAAATATGCTCCAGTCTCTATGCAATCCCTATATCCTGGAGAAAGGTAGTCTCAGTCCCAACCTCTCGTTCCATCCTAATCCTATGGTTGTAGATGAGACACTCAACGAACCTCTGTACCCTTTCATTCTTAATAGGAATCAGGAAAGCTGTATAGTGTGAAAACTCTATGAATCTCATCTTATACTGAGTAACGATCATACCATCCTAGTGATGTTGCTCAAACTGGCTACGTAACTCATCTTTCCTAGTGAATGGAATGAACTTCTTTAAGAAGAGAGTCGAAAACTGAGCCCACACAAGACAAAGTGACCAAGTTGGTCTGCCATGATCATAAGGCTACCACCACCTCTTGGTTGGCCCTCTAAACACAAATGTAGTGAAATCAACTCCATTGGAGTCCACCAGTGCACAGAATCTCATGACACATGTCCAAGAACTTTTGAGCATCAGCTGTAGGATCACTAGTATAATATGGAGTATCTAATTTCTTGAACCGATTCAACCTCTTCTGCTCCTCAATAGTCATTGCATGTGTAACCTTAGGCCTGACAGTAGTAACAGGCTGAACTGCCCCACTAGTGAAACAACCGGAACTCCTGGAGTCTGAAACATAGTAGTGGCCTACTCCAGGGTGTGAAAAGCTGGGTTTTGTACTCCCCCTCGAATCTGAGAACTAGATGGAATCATAGCAATCATACCGGCATGTTCCAACCCATCAAAATAACTCAAGATTTGGACCATAGTGTCCTGAAACACTTGAGTTTGACTTGGTGGAACAACATCAATTGGAGCCTAGACCAGTCTTAGAGTTATATGTGGCTCCCCTAAAACTGATCTAGCACGAGCATGAGTAACTTCAGGTTTTCCGCCTCTCTCATATGCGGCCATATTTGCTTTGTCCTGCACTCTAACACTGCCCCGGTTCCTCCCTCTCCTAACTCTGGCCTGGGTTACTGGCACCTGCCCAGCTACTATAGAAGAACGTGTTCTCACTATTTGTGAGAGAATAGAAGAGTAAAATAAAGTCGCACGATTGGAAGAAAGTGAAGTTCTCCTAATTGTCCTATAGCCTCTAGAAGATAAATACAAACGTCTCTATACTTATTTGCAAGACTCTACTAGACATGCTCATGACCTCTAGAACCCTTGAACCTAGACCACTGATACCAACTTTATCATGGACAAAAATCCCACTAATGATTGTGATGGTACCTAATCCCTATGACTAGGTAAACTAACATCCAACATATTGTAATATCAATGAAATAACATAAATAGCGGAATAAGTCTTTTAACAACAGAAAGTATTATGATATTGCATTAGTAATCCCCAAAAACCTTGTAATACGGATCGATGAGCTCTAAAATAAGATACAACGGAATCTCTTAATAATACAAATACTGTATCAAATGTAAGTAACATTATGAAAATATGAGGAAGAGGACTCCAAGGGTGTGCAAGCAATCATGTAGCACTACCTCGAGTCTCCTCTATCAGCTGCTAGGCACCCTCATGAGGTCCACGATGGCCAATGCCCGAATCTAAGTAAAAATATACAAAAGTATAGTATGAGTACAAGACTACATGTACTCAGTAAAATATCAAGACTAACCTCGGTGAAGTAGTGACGAGGTTCAAGTCATGCGATACTCACTAGTCAAAATAACATGTGTAATTAATCAATACTGACAACAAAAAAGTATAACAGGAAACAATAACAATAACCTCATCGGAATACATATGGGTTTTTAACAAATAAAGTATTACCACGGCTAAAAAAAATGTAATGATCTCATTCACATATCGAGAAAGTGATGGAGCATATTCCATGTATAATTCACCCCCAAAATAAGGCATATTAATAGCCTAAAGACTATTCCGGTCACAAACCACACATAACACTCGTGTACACGTTCGTCACCTCGTGTACACATTACTTTTCACATAACACAAATAAATGATTAAGGCTAAATCCTAAGGGGTATTCCCCCACACAAGGTTAGGCAAGATACTTACCTCCAATAAGCCAAATCAGAACTCTAAAAATCCCTTCCCGCGCCTCATTACAGCTTGAACAAAAATCAAAAAGTCAACTCAAAAAGGCAACCCGAGCCCGCCTCTCAGAACCTAATGAAAATCATAAATTCAGAATACTATTTGAATACGAGTCCAACTATACCGATTTTATCCAATTCCAACTCGGAATAACGGTTCAATTCCTCAAATTTCATTTAGAAAAGTATTTATCAATATCCCTAATTTTTCTCACTTAGATTCATCAATTAAATGCTAAAAACAAGGATGACATCATGAATAATAACCAAATCCGAGTAAAAAATACATACCCCAATCCAAATCGTGAAAATCCCCTCACAAATTGCCCAAATCTGAGCTCCAAATCTCAAAATGTGATAAATGAAATTAAACTCTCGTTCAAGATATTTTCTTCCCAGCATTTCTGCTTTTGCCGTCCCTCAATCATATCTACGACACCGCATCTGCAGAAAAAACATAGAAGTTACAAAAACAACTTAAATCCCAAAGATTCGCTTCTGCGACCAAGACACCGTTTTTGCGGTGTTGCTCATGCAATCCCTCCTGCGCCCCTGCACTATTGCTTCTACAACAAGAACTCCGCATCTGCGGACACCTCCTACCAAGCTCCTCGCCGCATCTGCGCATCCCCATCTCACAGGTGCGGCTTCGCACCTGCGCACCTCACCACCACAGTTGCGATCGTACCATACATGTTGCACGTCCGGGTGGTTTGAAACTCACCCGATCCCCTCGGGACCCCGTCTGATGACACCAACAAATCCCAAAAAATAACACGGACTGACTCGAGGCCTCAAATCACACAAAATAACATCAAACCCACTAATTGCACATCAATTCAATCTTAATGAAATATTTCAAAATTCTAACTTCCAAACTTGCGCCGAACATGCCTAAACAACTCGGAATGACCTTATTTTACACACAAGTCGGAAATCACAGTACGAACCGATTCCAAGGCCCAGAATCCCAAACGGACATTGATAACTACAAATTCAACCATGGGTCAAACGTATTAACTCCCCAAGTCATCAAACTACCAACTTCTGCCAAATTTAGCCATATCAACCTAGAAACCTCCGAATCCAACTCCGGACATACGTGTAAGTCCAAAATCACCATCTGGATCTAACAGAATCATCAAAAGTATGATCCGAGATCAAATAGGCAAAAGTCAAACGTGGTCAACACTTCCAACTTAAAGGTTTTAAAATGAGAATCATTCTTCCAAATCAATCATGATCCACTCGAAAACCGAAACTGACCATACACGCAGGTCATACTACATCATATGAAACTACTCGCGGCCTCAATCTGCTGAACGGAAATGCAAATGCTCAAAACGACCAGTCGGGTCGTTATATTCTCCCCCACTTAAACATGCGTTCATCCTCGAACGCGCCAAAGGTCGTTCCAAATCCATCAAATCACTGTATAAACTTATCATACACATATTCATGAGTGATACCATGTTATCTCAACCCATATAATCCCAACAACACAACCTAATCGCAAATTCTTTCTTCAACCTCGATTCATAAACCTTAGAACCCAATCTCTAACATCTGAAACTCATTATAAGACCTGATTCTCACATCGAAACTTTGTATAAGTCTAATCAAGCTGCATCGAGCCATAACCATATCCCAAGGTATAATCACATAAAGTACCACACAACTTATATACTCATAGCAATATCTCCCGACCATAATATTTGCTCATTACTAAATCTGGTACCGGTAAATAACCTCGTATCAAATAAAACCTTGTTCCAAACCTTCACAACACTGCTAATGATGTAAGAAGCATGTAAAAACTCATAACCACTCTCCCAACCAACAAGTCATGGAGTTCTCTTGCCCGACCAAAACCATTGCCAAACTCTACACTGAATAATGACTTTCTTATCCAAACATACCTTATTCGAGTCCTACTGTACAAATTCCAGGTCTAATGATCTCATCTCACCCAGTACAAGCTATTTGACCAGCAAGCCGCACCAAATGCCACATGGTCACAAATGATGCAATTTGCATCCAACAAGCAGCAACTCGAATATAACAAAATAAGAGAACCACCCTACAAGCCCCAAAATTACCACCACAAACACAACACTATGAACTCATCTCACAAGGAAGAAGCGAAGAACATGAAGAATCATATCCTATCATGACCTCGATGCGGCACGTAGCCCGATCCAAACATACCGCAAGTCTTGGCACCATCCAATGCAAGCCCCAAGTGGAACCTCCTCGAGAGTCACTCATCTCACCCCAATATACAATGTGCAGCCAACATGCACCGAACAACCCATGCTCCACCAGTACATGAATATCCAAAAGAAGCAATAAACGATTCCTTTCCTTGCACACTACATCCACCATGAGTATCAAACCAGAATCATCCCAAGACTCGTTACATACCCACAAAGTGCAGTGAATCATACACTTAATTGATCTTTTGTTCCAAAATCACCCTCAAAGTTACCCTTTTAAAGTCATAGCTAATCCAAAAATGTTTCTTTGTCCAAAAACTGATATAACATATGACCATGCAATTCGATCATTGATAGTAGACTCCGCTACTTGGCTCGAAGCCATAGAACACATCGTCTGAAACCTATAGTACTCTTCCTTCATAGCTACCCCGATCATGTATTGTTGATCAATTGAATACTTCATAAACTTATGTAACATTAGTCATAAAACACACCAAAGACTGTTCCAAGTGCATATTCACCCTTGTGACAGTCGTGCAAACTTCCTCAAGTCCTCCGAAATAGTAGTGTATGCATCACGCCGATTAGAAGCCTCGTACAAATCACACCAACTCAAAGCTTCTTGCAGGAGAAAACCGACTTGGTTAGCCTCCAACTGATATCACTCCATGGCCCTGCTACAGCCACAACTACTATGCAATCAATCCTCATGAGTGCGTACTCGTCAAACAAATATAAGAATCTACTTCGTCCCACAAATGAACAACTGGAAGATCTACCAACACATCCACAACCAAGATGGACAACACATCAAGACGATGATCAAGAATCGGTTTCCCTCGTAGTGACTAAACAAGAACGATTGACACGGTCCACCACAATAGAATCCCCAATGAGTATAGACACTTAAACAAGATTATCCAAAGAATCACGAGACATAACCAAATACAAAACAAAATTTGATGACACATATGGATAAGTAGAACCCGGATCAATAACATTGATGCATCTCTATGACAAATCGGAATAATACATGTAATGATATCATCTAATGCAACAGCCTCAGTCCTACCAGTGAAAGCATAACAACGGGCCTGGCCTCCCCTTATAGGACGTTCTCTACCCGCCTGTCCTCCACTTCTAGTTGGTTATGCCGATGGAGTAACAACTAGAGTGGAACCCATAGCTTGAGTATTCTGATGAAGTCAACCTCTCTAAAGTCTAGGATAATCTTTCATGATGTGTCTAGTATCATTACACTCAAACCAACCCCTCTGCGGGGGTGGCTGCTAGTACTGAGTCTGTGCCGGATGACCAGAATAACCACTATAGGAACCCCGTGCAGAAGGTCCACTGAAAGATGGTTGTCCGATATGAGTAACCTAGTGTCCCTGCCTAGTTGGAGCACTGCAAGTAACCTAAAGTGTGGACCCAACCGGCTGACTGATAGAGCTCTACCATGATGGGTCAGAGTTGAAGAGTATAATCCAGTAAATCCTCTCAAACATCAAGGCCTCTTAGTCTCCCTATCCCATCTCTCTTGGCCACAGATACGCTCCAACCTCCTAGCATTATCCACAACCTAGTGGAATGGAGTCTGAGTCTCTAACTCTCGTTCCATCCAAAATCTAAGGCAATAACCAAGTCACTCAGTAAATCTGTGGACTATCTCTCTAATAGTGGAAACCAAAGCAAGTGCATGACGAGATAACACAGTAAAACTCATAGCATACTCAGATACAATCATACTCCCCTAGCACAACTGCTTGAACTCTGTGCGCAACTTATCCCTATGGGTCTATGGAACGAACTCCCTCAAGAAGAGATATGTGAAACGGGACCAAGTAAGTGACGTTGCACCAGTTGGCCTACTCTCCTCACATATTTTCTACCATCTATATGCTAGCCCTGTCAATTGGAAAAGAGCAAGGTCGACCCTGCTCAGCTCCACCATACCCATACCTATGCACAATGTGGTGACACTGATCCAAGAAATACTGTGAATCCTCAGAAGACCGTACACTGAACTGAGGAAGATGAAACTTCAAAAATCTCTCCAAACTCGTCTTCCCCTCAGCCAACATAACTAGCCCCACCCTGGGCTGAACTATAACCACTGGTTGTACCGGTATAACACCCGATGCTTGATAAGCATAAGTCGATTGCTCTAGTGTACGGGCGGCGAGATTTTGGGCTCCTAGCCCAGCTTGTGAAGTAGCTGGTGCAACTAGAATCAACCCCGCTTGGGCCAATGTCCCAAACATGCTTAGACGTGTGACAAGGTCTCCTATAGTCCCGGGGTTGCAACAGGACCCTCTCGTGCCTGCTCCCCAGCCGAAGCTACTGGTGGCTCCTCAGCTAGTGCTCTGTCAGGTGCTCTAGCTATAGCACATGCCCCACATTGGCCTCTAACTTGGTCCCCACCTCTTGCGGCACTAGCAAGCAGCGTGACTGTCTTCTTAGCTGATTCGGTAGTGCTTATCCTCACTATCTATGAGAGAATAGTAAGACAAACAGCTCAAACTCCGAAATCAATAAATTCACATTAGATGGAATGAATGAAAGTGATGTTCCCAACAAGTTGGTAGCCTAGCAAAAATAAGTATGGACGTCTCCGTACTGATCTGCAAGACTCTACTAAACTTGCTCGTGACTAGTAGAACCCATGAACCTAGATCTCTGATGACAACTTGTCATGACCCAGATCTCACCATTGGGATCGTGACGACACTTAGCCTCTACCAATAGGTAAGCCAATCACTAACAATAGTTAAAGCAGTAGTAAATAAATGGTATAATGAAATAGTGTTTAATAAAAATACATAAATAAAGGTGATACAAGCCAACACGACGATAATCAACACATATCCCAAGAACTAGGTAGTACAGAGTCACAAGCTCTAACTGAATCAATAGAAATATCTCAAAACACAAAACTATTCGGATAGAGAACTGACAGTATAAATGTAAGGAAAGGACTCCAATGGACTGCGACGATCAAATAAACTCTCACAGATTGGGTTCGCTACCTCCAACGCGTGGATCTGTACAAAAATATTCAAAAATATAGTATGAGTACCCCACAGTCGGTACCTAGTATGTATCAAGACTAAACTCAGTAAAGTAGTGATGACATTCAAGCCATGTGACACCCACTAGTCAAAATAACAAGTGCAATAAATCAAGACTGACAACAAAAAGTATAATAGGAAACAATAAAAATAACCTAATTGAAATAAGTGATAACAATTTAATACAACTAACCACTCAGTTTCAACAACAAGTCATCACAGAGAAACTCACACAAATAGCACCTCGTAGCCACATTTTTATCACAACCACAATAGCCACTCGTATCACTCTGCACTGACAATAACACAATTTCCACCTGTATCACTCCGCCCTGATAATATCACAATAGTCACCCGTATCGCCACGCCCAGACAATATAACAATTGCCACTCGTATCACTCTACCAAGATAATATCACAATAGTCATATGTATCGCTCCGCCTAAACAATATCACAATATCCACCCGTATCGCTCCGCATAACAATAACAGTGAAATGTCACCCTTATACTCTGTACAACAGCAATCAATCCACACAACATGTCCACATGTGCCACAATATCACAAAGACAATAATACCAAAGTTTCATCATGGATATGAGATCATAATTTATCACTAAGGTACATAAGAACATGAGAATAGTAAAATACAGATGGGTTTTTAACAAATAAAGTATTACGTAATGATCTCGTTCACATAGCCACAAAGTGATGGAGCATATTCCATGTACAATTCACCCCCAAAATAAGGCATATTAATAGCCTAAGGTCTATTCCAGTAACAAGCAATATATAACACCCGTGTACACGCTCGTCACCTCGTGTACACGTTGCTTTTCACATAACACTAATAAATGATTAAGGCTAAATACTAAGGGGTATTCCCCCACACAAGGTTAGGCAAGATACTTACCTCAAACAAGCCAAATCAGTACTCTAAACATCCCTTCCCGCGTGAATGAACCTCCGGCTCGAATCTAGCCAACATAACTTAATAATATCAATAGAAGCTATAGAAAACAACCCCAAACAATAAAGCTTCGATCTTGAAAAAATATCAAATAGTCAACTCAAAAAGGTTAACCTAAGCTTGCCTCCCGGAACAAGACAAAAATCATAAATTCCGAATGCTCATTCGGGAGGCGAATCGGGGTTCAATTCCTCAAATTTCATTTAGAATAGTTTTTATCAAAATCCCTAATTTCTCTCACTTAGATCCATCAATTAAATGCTAAAACCAAGGATGGAATCATGAACAATAACCAAATCCGAGTCAAAAATATTTACCCTAATCCAAATCATTAAAAATCCCCTCTAAAATCGCCCAAATCCAATCTCCCGATCTCTAAATGTGATATATAAATTAAACCCTCGTTCAAGATATATTCTTCCTAGCATTTTCGTTTTTGTGTTCGCTCATTCGCATTTGCGATACTGCATCTGTGGAAAAATCATCGTATATGCGGAAACAACTTAAATCCCAAAGATCCGCTTCTGCGATCCCTCCTACGCACATGTGTTGTCGCTTCTGCGATAAGAACTTTGCATATGCGGACACCTCCTACCCAGCTCCTCACCACATCTGTGCATCCTCCTCACTCAGGTGCATCTTCGCACATGTGCACCTCACCACCACAGGTGCGATCGCACTAGACTTGTTGTACCTCAACAATGACTAAACTTCCTCCGGGTGGTCCGAAACCCACCCTAAGCCCTCGGGACCCCATCTGATCACACCAACCAATCAGAAAATATAACAGTGACCCACTCAAGGCCTCAAATCACATAAAATAACATCAAAATCATGAATCACATACAAATTCAAGCTTAATTAACTATTCCCAAAATCCAACGTTAAAACTTGCGCCGAACATGCCTAAACAACTGGAAATGACCTCAAATTTTACGCACAAGTCATAAATCACTGTACGAACTGATTCCAAGGCCCGAAATCCCAAATGGACATCGATAATCACAAAGTCAACCATGGGTCAAACCTATCAACTCTCCAAGACATGAAACTTCCAACTTTCGCCATTTTTAGCCAGATCAACCTAGGAACCTTCGAATCTAATTCCGGACATACACCCAAGTCCAAATTACCATCAAGACCTAACAGAACCATCAAAAGTATGATTTGAGATCAAATACACAAAAGTCAAACGTGGTCAACACTTCCAACTTAAATCTTCTAAAATGAGAATCATTCTTCCAAATTAATCTCGAACCACCCGAAAAACAAAACCGACCATACACTCAAGTCATACTACATCATATGAATCTACTCGCGGCCTCAAACCATCAAATCAAAATGCAAATGCTCAAAACGACCGGTCGAATCGTTACATCATCATGCAAACTTTTTCCAGCCATGTAGTCAAATTTATCAAAATTCACATGTACACTTTCTTTAACACACAAAGTTCATTTATTATACACTTTATAAGACTTACTATGTGAAGAATAATCTAGGAAGACGCCCTAATCACTTTCTGTATCAAACTTTTCTAGATGCTCTTTTCCATTATTATTTATAAAATACTTACTACTAAAGGATCTTAGATGAGTTACATTAGGTTTACGGCCCTTAAGTAACTCATACTAGGGTCCTTTTAAGTTAATGTCTAATCAGGCACATATTGATTATGTGGCAATAGTGATTACAGCCTCAACGTAGAAAGTCTTAGGAAGACTACTAGCAATTAAAATGATTCTTGCCATATCATCTAAATACCTACTTTTTCTTTTACAACACCATTTTATTGGGTTCTATGTGCAAGAAAATTATGATCCATGCCATGACTCAGACAATACTTTAGAAATCTAGCATTTTCAAATTCAGTACCATGATCAGATATAATACAGCTAATTGACTATATGTATGTATGTATATATATATATATATATATATATATATATATATATATATATATATATATATATATATATATACAGTCACAAATGCAATAAAACAAATCATAGTTTCATATTTAGAGACAAGAAACAAGGTCCATGTAAACCTATAAATAATCATCAACAAACGCAAACACAAACCTCTTCCTACCTCTACTTTGAACCCTCATGGGACCATATGAATCCATGTGCAATAGTTTTAAGTGTTGAGAGATACTTACCACTTTCGTTAATTTGAAGGAGGACTTGACATGTTTACCTTTTGCACAAGTATCATAAACTATGTTTCCTTGAACTTGTATTTTGACAGAACGAGAACTAGGTCCTTTGATATTGTCATGACCCAAAACCACCAATCGATCGTGCTGAAACCTACTCACTTGCTAGGCCTAACATAATAAAAGCGAAACAAGATAACAAAAATAACGAAAATAGTACAAGTCTAAAGCCAATAACCGAAATAACTGAGTCGATACATAAAAATCCTCCAAGAACTGGTAATACAGAGTCATGAGCTCTAACATAGAAGTACAAGTTTGGAATACAAAATGAAAGACTGTTTGAATGAAAGCAACAATACAGAAATGAAAAGAGATGCCAAGACTGCGGTCAAGATGCAGCTTTGCCTCGTCTCTCGAAAATGATCAACAACAACAACAACAATAATGACCCAGTAAAATCCCACTAGTGGGGTCTGGGAAGGGTTGTGTGTACGCAGAACTTACCTCTACCCCAAGGGAGTAGAGAGGTTGTTTCCGAAAGACCCTCGGCTTAAGAAGACAAAAAGAAAAGAGAGACAATATTTCTGTATCATCAACAGAAACCAAAGGAATAATAATAGCATCAGAAAAATCAGAAAATATATGAAAAGCAATAGTAATAACAATAAATAGACCCGGCACTATGAAAAATGAAAGAGTAATGAGAACACATCATTAACCACTAGCAGTCTAAGACAAAAATCATATCCGACTAGCCTCAAATATTTATGAAGTATAAATAGGCGCAACTACCTCCTACCTTACAACCCTAATACTCGACCTCCACAACTTCCTATCAAGGGCCATGTTCTCAAAAATCTGAAGCCACGCCATATCCTGCCTGATTACCTCTCCCCAATACTTCTTAGGTCGCCCTCTACCTCTTCTCATACCTTCCAAAGCCAGCCGCTCACACCTCCTCACCGGTGAATCTGGGCTTCTCCTCTATACTTGCTCGAACCATCTGAGCCTTGCTTTCTGTATCTTGACATCAATGGGGGCCACACTCACCTTCTCCCGAATATTCCTAATCTTATCCATCCTAGTGTGCCCGCACATCCACCTCAACATCCTTATTTCTGCTACTTTTATTTTCTAGATATGTGAGTTATTAAATGGCCAACACTCAGCCCCATACACCATGGCTGGTCTAACCACCGCTCTATAAAACTTACCTTTGAGTATTGGTGGCACTTTATTGTCACACACGACTCCAGATACTAACCTCCACTTCATGCACCCCACACCAATATGGTTTGTTACATCCTCGTCGATCACCCCATCCCCCTGGATAACCGACCTAGGGTACTTGAAACTGCCTCTACTGGGGATAAGTTATGATTTAAGCTTCACGTCCATGCCCGCTTCCATTGGCTCGGCACTGAACTTGCACTCCAAGTACTCCGTCTTAGTCCTGCTCAGCCAAAAACCCTTAGACTTAAGGGTCTGTCTCCAAACCTACAGCCTCTCATTAACACCACCTCGTGTCTCATCAATCAAAACTATGTCGTCAGCGAATAACATACACCATGGAACCTCCACTTGAATATGGTGTGTTAGTGCGTCAGTCACCAGGGCAAATAAGAACGGGTTGAGCATAGATCCTTGGTGTAACCCCATAACAACCAAAAAATACTCTGACTGTCCTAACCCGGGTCTTAGCTCCATCATGCATGTCCTTAATTGCCCTAATGTAGGCAACCGGCATACCTTTTACCTTAAAGAATCTCCAGAGAACCTCTCTAGGAAGTTTGTCATACACTTTCTCCAAATCAATAAACACCACGTTCAGATCATTCTTCATATCCATGTACTGCTCCGCCAACCTCCTAATAAGGTGGATAGTTTCCGTAGTAGAACGACTCGGCATGAACCTGAACTGGTTGTCGCATATAGACACCGTCCTCCTTACCCTCATTTCTACCGCCCTCTCCTAAACTTTTGTGGTATGACTTAGTATTTTGATAGCCCTATAGTTGTTACAACTCTGGATATCACCTTTGTCCTTATACAACGGAACCACCGTACTCCACCTCCACTCATCCGACATTCTTTTCGTCCTAAAAATAACATTAAATAGCCTACTCAGCCACTCCAAGCCTGCTCTTTCCACATACCTCCAAAATTCTATTAGAATTTTGTCTAGCCCGGTCGCTCTGACCCTACTCGTCTTACGCATAGCTCCCATGACCTCCTCAGCCTTGATGCTCCTACAATACCCAAAGTCATAGTGACTCTCAGAATGCTCCAACTCGCTTAGCACAATATCCCGATCCCCATCTTCATTCAGATGTTTATAAATGTATGTCTTCCATCTCCTCTTAAACTGGGCCTCTCCCATCAATACTCTACCGTCCTCGTCATTGATTCACCTTACTTGGTCCAAATCTCGAGCCTTCCTCTCTCTCGCCTTGGCCAGCCGGAATAACTTCTTCTCCCCGTATTTTTCCCTCAGTTCCTTGTATAGATGACCAAAAAGTCGTAGTCTTAACCTCCGTGGCCGCCAGCTTAGTCTCCTTCCTAGCTACCTTATACCTCTTCCTGCTCGCTCTACTATCCTCCTCGCCTATGCTCCCTACTAACTTCAGGTACGCCGCCTTCTTCGCTTCAACTTTACCTTGGACCACTTTATTCCACCACCAGTTGCCTTTATGCCGGCCAGAGTAGCCCGTCGAGACCTCTAACACCTCTCTTGGAGCCTCCCTTATACAGTCTGCCGTTGTGGACCACATATCGCGTACCCACTACTCCTCTAGGCTCCCATGGCCGATAACCTCCCCTCTAACTCCTGAGATTTATCCTTAGTCAAGGCTCCCCACCTAATCCTTGATCGTCCCCGTATGAACCTTTTCTTCCTCTTTAACATAATACCGATGTCTATCACCAAGAGCCTATGGTGCGTCGCAAGGATCTCACGCGAGATAACTAGCAATCTTTGCACCGCCCTATGTCACATCTCCTGAGGAGGAGATAGTCAATCTGAGTCTTCGCCACCGCACTTTGGAAAGTAACCAAATGCTCCTCCCTCTCAAAGATGATCCCAGCAACAAAACACAACCATTCATGGCTCAGTCCAACACCTGGTTCTACACAATTAAGTGTAGAATGTTGTATGAGTATAACCGACCACATGTACTTAGTAAGTATCACAACTAACCTCGGTGAGATAATAGAGGCAATAATTATTAATGAAACTCTCTAATAACTTGCTCAGTTCAGCAATCTCACAAGTACACAAAAATAATATTATCGAGTCATAAATCACAGAGAAAGCCTCTGCAAAGGTAACGTAGCATGCTCCGTTATAGTTAACAATCTAGTATATAGAGAAGATATGCAAAATAAGGTATACATTCCTAATCTAGCATATAGAGAAGACATGCGAATAAAATATGTATATATCCAAGAAAATTGCAAGTAGAGAAGAAATGTAATAACCAAATCAAACACTGGCCAATTTTTCTCATACCGCGCATACACCATCAAGAGATAAATATGAGAGGGTGACCCTAGGGGAATGGATCCTTATCCACACATTGCACGGATAACTCACGTGCCATGAATAACCACCGTACAGACAACTCACCTGCTAACAAAACTCAAATCTACATGGACCACTCACGTGCTATCAACCTAGTCCATATCACACAGAAAGCATATACAAGAATACATGCACATGAACAATGGATATCAATTTACATACTCGTAGGTTGATATAATTGACATGCTAAAGTGTAGGCATGTGCCATATGTTCTACCACAGATCTAGTCAGGCAATTATGTCACAAGAATAGCAACTAACATGGTTGAACAAGATATAAAGAAATAAATAACCTCTAACATGATTCAAATATCTCACAAAGGGAATACAACATAATAAGTATGATAACATGAAGCTTGACGATCAATTCAAGACATATAATATCCTAATCACTATCCCGAACATGAATAGTACCCCGGTACCCACACATGGGCTACATCCCCTCATATGTGCATCGCCCATAGTGTGTAGCTAAAACTAATAGTTCAGGCAAGTAGTGTCTCAACCAAGTTAAGGTAAGATACTTACTTCAAGTAGGCCAAATAAATACTCTAAGAATCCCTTCCCTCATGAATCAATCTCTGAACCTCGAATCTAGCCAAAATAACTTAATAATATTAATAAAATCCATAGAAAACAACCTCAAGTAATAGAGCTCTGATCTTGATACAATTATGCAAAGTCAACTTGAAAATTCAAACCCGAGCCTCCACCTCGTAACCCGATAAAACTCACAAATCCCGGACACTCCTTCCAATACGAGTCCAAATATTATGTTTTATCCAAATCCAACCTCAAATCGACCCGAAAATCACTAAATTTCACTCTCTAAAAGCCATAGAAAAAATCCGCAAATTCCTCATTAAATTCACACAAAACTGGGTATAATAATCCATAGGAAATTAATATCTAACATCAAAAGCGAGTAGAGGTTACTTACCCTTCAATTGTACTGAAAAACCCTCCAAATATTATCTCTAGCCGAGCTCCACAACTCCAAACAATGAAAAATGATCAAACCCTCGAAATAATATAATCTGCCCAGAGATTCTGCATTTGCGAACCCATATTTGGCTTATGCGGTACCACATCTGCGGAAAAACCATCGCATGTGTGAGAATCACTTATTCCCCTGACCAGCTACATATGCGGTCCACAAAGTGCATCTACGCATCCGCTTATGCGGAAGAATATCCGCATCTGCGGACTTCCCCTGCCACACCAAACCCCGGATATGCGCATCCAAGGCCGCATCTGTGGCCAAAATTCCGCATATGCAAAAACACCATAACTAAGCAACTACAACAATGCCAACTCAAACCAACATGATCCGAAATCCATCCAAAACAAATTCGAGGCCGCCGGGATACCGTCCAATCACACAAACAAATCTCAAAATATAACACGGACCCACTCGAGGCCTCAAATCACACAAAATAATATCGAAATTACAAATCGCACCTCGATTTAAACCTAAGGAACTATTCAACTTTCAACTTTCCAAAACTCATGCTGAACTATATCTAATAAACTCGGTATGACTTTAAATTTTGCATAAAAGTCCCAAAACCACAATCAGAATACGATATTACCAAAGTCAACTCCCGGTAAAAACAATGAACTTTCCAAACCTTCAACTTTTTAATTTTCGCCAAATAGAAATAAATCAACCTAGAAACCTCAAAATTCAAATCTGGACATACGCCTAACTCCAAAATCACCATACTAACCTATCAAAACCATCAAAATACCATTTCGGGGTCGTCTAAGCAAAAGTAAAACTTCGGTCAACCTTCATAACTTAAGCTTCCAAGTGTTCCAACTCCCTCCGGAACCAAACTAACCAACTCCGCAAGTCACGAAACATTAAATGAACATAAAAAAGGTAATAAGTAGGGAAACGGGGTTAAAATACACAAAATAACCGGTCGGGTCATTATAGATATCAATTTATTCACCAGTGAAAAACATGTTTATCCTTGATTTTTGTGCCACAATGGTAAATTATTATCAAGTACATTAAGACATGTTAGTTCTTTTTCAGGATAAGACATAATATCATCTTTGTAAATATTTTATGCCTTGTTCCTCTAAGAACTAGGTTTCTAGAATTAAGATTGGTAATAATGATTGCACTAGTGGTGAACATAACCTGGTTTCCTTTATCACACATTTGTGATACACTCCACAATTTATGTTTGGACCTTTTTACATAATATACATTTTCAATCGCATGGGAGTGGGATTTATCAACCTTACCTATACTTATGATATCTCTTTTCTTATCATTACCGAATCCCATACTCCCTCCTTGGTAGGCTATTAGTAGGAGTAAATGTTCTCTTTTTCAGTCATGTGCTGAGAGCAAGCAGTGTTCACGTACCATATGTTCCCCCCTACCTTAGTCTGCAAAATAATTCAGAGGCTAGATTTATGAAATAAGGCTAGCTTGGGTCCTTTTCTTTGAGTAAAATGGTAAATCAAATTCTTTTTAGCCATTCCTAGAAGTCTTGCATTTTTAATGAAGAACTAGGT
Source organism: Nicotiana tomentosiformis (assembly GCF_000390325.3). Taxonomy (NCBI): domain Eukaryota; kingdom Viridiplantae; phylum Streptophyta; class Magnoliopsida; order Solanales; family Solanaceae; genus Nicotiana; species Nicotiana tomentosiformis. Next base: position 72,687,124 of record NC_090818.1, on the reverse strand, counting down.
TTAATAATATTTTTAACATATTTAATATTTTTTTGAAATGCTTTGAACTAATTGCACATGTATCTTTAAATTTTCCATTATTACTACAACGTGTGTATAAGCGATATTCAGGAATAGAGACATAATTACTTTTGAGGATATACGAAGTCGTGACCTTTTTATTTACTAGTCCTTTTTCATTATTACTATGATTTTCATGTCGGGTAGTTAGCATCATTGAGAACTGATCCATCGCAGAGTTCTTTTTAATTCAGACTTAGTCATGTTCAGATTCTTTGGATGCACCCTATTTTTCTCAAATTCAGCATAGATATCATTTTAAACTTTTTAGTTCACTTTCTAGGTTTATATGAATCTCTCTAGCACGATCTTTACCTTTAGTAGGAGCATCAAGAAGTCTTGTCTAATCATTCTTCAAAACTGACTTTTCATTACCTAGAATTAGGACCTGGTCCTTTAGATCTTTAATAGTGCTCTACCGGTGCTCTTTATTTACTTTTAAGTCCTTGTTATCAAACTTAAAAAAGACATATTCAATTATGATTTGATCCTTTTCAGCATAGAGATTATAATATGCATCAATTATCACATGAGACAGAGAAGCTAATTTCTTTAAGTATAAATCTTTTCTTTAATGTCATACAAGAGATCTTTAATTGCCTTGTTTGGTTGATTTATAGGAATTATTCATGCGTTCTTGTTGATTCTAACTCCATAGATATATAGGCGTTAGGTTAGCTTGAATAGGCGAGTAAGAACTCGACAGATTCTTATGAGCAATATTAACCCTGTCAACCAATAAGCTAGATAAATTAGTGAATAGTAGTGCCAAATTTGTCGATCTCTTGTCCCAATTCGGCTCTTCCTTCTATAAAGTATCTCATCTCATTTGTAATTTCCTCACGTTGAGCCTCGTATATTTCTAATCTTTCGGTTTGTTCCACCAGCGATATATGGCTCAAAATCTTCACTTTTTCAAAATTATCTTTTTGCTGGTACTCGCTCTCTTTATTCAATTTTTTCATATTGGCCTTCATTCTTGTGATTGCTGCCCTCATTCTTTTCATATCTTTTTTGAGTTCATCCTGTTGCTCTGCTACTTGCCTAAGAATATCCCTAATATATGCATTAGGTTCCATATCCTGCACTTCATTGCCACTAATTTATCTAGCTTATTGGTTGACAGGGTTAATATTGCTCATAAGAATCTGTCGAGTTCTTACTCGCCTATTCAAGCTAACCTAACGCCTATATGTCTATGGAGTTAGAATCAACAAGAACGCATTTATAATTCCTGTAAATCAACCAAGCAAGGCAATTAGGTATATGTCTATCCTAACTACGAATCCGTTCCCCGATGCCCGAGTTCAAGAACTTGCCCTACTCAATCCTATATGCAATATAGAATTCCCACTTTCGAGTTCAATTCTAGATTCGTAGATAATATTCAATTGGTGATCAAGCAATTAAATAATTAAGCGCAAGATTGAATAAATAAACTAATATGATAAATCAAGAAGTCAAAATCAATATCCGAATAACAATAGTCATGAAAGAACCACAACCCTAGAACGTGAAGTTTAGCTCCATATAGACATGGTAGCCAAACAACAAATCATACAAAGAAACATAAAGATTACTAAGTTTGGTGGGAGAAAGATGAAACTTGATGAATTCCGGCCTCCACAGCTTTGTCGTGGCTTTTTTCCTCTTCCCAATATGTTAGATGACCTAAAAGAGGCATTTTTGGCTTATATATTGCGTACAAAAGTCGTGGGCCAAAGTTCTCCTATTCCTAGTCCAAATCGGCTTCAGGGATTGATGCTAAGGTGGATGCGATGCATCCACCTCGTCCTCCATTTCTCAGCTTCGCATGCGAGGGTGGATGCGACGCATCCACCTCGTCCTCTACTTCTCAGCTTTGCATGTGAGGGTGGATGCGACACATCCACCCTTTGTTCCTCCATCTCAGCTTTGCCCAGGTGCGGATGCTAAGGCGGATGCTATGGGCCGACTTCACTGCTAAGGGTGCACGGAATCTGATATTTTTTTCTAGATTGGATGCGACACATCCAACTCCTCTTCCTCTTGCTAGAGCACCTTTTCTTCATATTTTTATACTCTAACACCTTAAATCATCACACACAACTCAATTAGTCATAAAACTAATAATTAAACCATGTTGGGTATTTTAAAGATCAAATAGCATCAAAAAGCGATTAAAACATGGGTAAAGTAACATTAACGCATATCGAAATATGCCCAACATCAATTATATCCAAATAAAGTATCAAAAGCCTACACATGCTATGTAACATGAATAAGAAGGCTAAAGTAGTCATACAAACAATTAAAGCATATCACAAGTAGAGCATGTACCAAAATAAGGCATAACGAAGCCTAAAATCTACCTCCGAGCATGATATAATCTTAGCGCTCGCATATATGTGTGTTACTTTGCATACACGTCACCTCCAGACACATAGCAAGTAGCACTTAAGTCCATTTTAGAAAATATTACATCAAGTCGATATTAAGCAAGATACTTAACTTCTCCGGGCTAGTTTTCAATCCCAATTCACGTCTTTTCCTTTGTTCTTGACCTCCAATTTCCCAAAACCTAGCGAAATATCATTCATGTAAGTACAACAATGCTAAAGAAAGCCATATCAATTAATAAAGCTTCGATGAAAGCAATCTCAATTAATAAAGTTTCAATCTTTGAAGAAACCCCTAAATATTAACAAAAGGAAACTCGGGCCCACATGGTCAAAACTCAAATTCAGGATCAAATTCCCTTGACCCATAACCACACGAGTCTAAACATATGATTAGTTTTAAAATGCGAGTCCAAGTAGATGTTCAAAATTTTAAAATACACTCTCTTAAGTTTTAGATAAAACCCCCGAAATTCTCTCTTTAAATTCTTGATTTATGTGTAAAATCTATTAGAAAATATGATATATAATCAAAATTAAGTTAGAAATACTTATTCTCAAGATTGGAATAAAAATCTCCTCAAGTATCGCTATCTCTCAATTCCAGGTCTTAAAAATGTTGAAAATGTGCATAATTCCGACTTGGGAAGATAATAAATGAATCTTTCAGGTGACTGCCATGGATGCAATCAAAGCACATTGTGTGCGATCAGAGTACCGCATGTGCAAGGTACAACCTTAGCACCGTAGGTCGAACCTAGCCAGCTCTAGCCCCTTCCGCATGTGCAAACCAATGTCCGCTGGTGCGACTACACCAGATATCAAAAAATTCCAACTTGTTCCAAAATAAGTTTGTATAACAAGTTTGTTATACAAGTTTGTTCCAAAACAACTCGGTCCAATCATTTAACAAGTTTGTATATCCTATACAAACTTGTCCAAAAGCTCGAAACGTCAAAATCAAGAATTAAGCATCAAATAAAAAACCTTAAATTTTCTTATGTTCGTGAATTCCAACTTTTTATCAGAAGTGCCGAATCTATTTTGAATAACCTGAGACCCGAACCGAACATACATACTAGTCTAAAATTATCATACGAACCTATTGAAATATTCAAATCATGAATCCGAGTTCGTTTACTCGTAATGTTATATTTTGGTCAACTCTTTTTAAATTAAACTATATAGTTTTCAAGCAAGTATTCAAAATGATTCGCAAACCTCTTGGAACCCAAACTAACCATACATATCATATGAAATCCACTTGATGTCTCAAATCATAGAATGGGATGCTAAAACTTCAAACAACTAGTTAGGTCATCACACTATCATCATCGTATTCATCATTGGAGGTATTTTTCATAGCAGCTTCATCTAGGCTGGATTCAAAGTTTTGCTCGCATAATAAATGAAGTGAAATATTTTATCCCTCCTTTTGCCCCCAAAACAGCTCCGATTGCTATGTCACTTGTATCGCACATCAACTCAAATAGTTGCGCACAATCTGGGGCAATGATAATTGGTGCAGTCACCAACCTTCCCTTCAGCTCCTCAAATGCTTTTAGACAGGCATCATCAAACTTGATGGGGACATCTTTCTCAAGAAGCCTGCACAAAGGAGAAGAATTTTTTGAAAACTCTTTAATGAAACGACGATAAAAACCTACATGGCCCAAGAAACTGTGAATTCTTTTGACGGATGTCGGTGGAAAAATTTTTCAATTGCTTCTACCTTTGCTTTGTCCACCTGCAAAACATTTTTGGACACTTTGTGCCTCAAGACTATACCTTCACATACCATGAAATAACACTTTTCTCAATTTAGTACCAAGTTCGTCTCTTCACACCTAGCGAGCACCTTATCAAGGTTCATTAGACAATTATCAAAAGAACACCCAAACACAGAAAAATCATCCATGAACACTTCTACGAACCTTTTAACCATGTCAGTAAAAATAGCCACCATGCACTTTTGAAAAGCCGCAGGTGTATTACAGAGACCAAAGAGCATTCTCTTGAACGCATACGTGCCATAGGGACACGTAAATGTGGTTTTCTCTTGGTACTCTGGGGCTATAGCAATCTGATTATACCCCGAATAACCATCTAGGAAATAGTAGTATTCATGGCCAGCTAATCTATCAAGTATTTGGTAAATAAAGGGGAGGGAAAAGTGGTCCTTTCGGGTGGCATTGTTCAATTTTCTATAATCTATGCAAATTCTCCTCCCAGTGACAGTTCTTGTTGGAATTAAGTCATTATTTTCATTAACCACTACAGTCATTCGTCAATGATTATTATCTCAAGATCCCTAACTTCAATAATTGCATTAATCTTTCCCGCGAAGCTGGCATTATACTTAGAAACCTTATGATCATATTTATATGGATGATTTCTCCAAGAGATATTAACTAGTTGGTGATTATTGTGAAGCTAGTATATATCTCTTGGATAGTTTTCACTTCATTAATCTTGATTAGTTCATACTGTTTTATGAGCATGTCAATCTTAGATTATCTAACCTAGATTGCTTCTTCATAAGCAGTCTGCAAAGAATTTCAAATTTGCTTAACATTAGTGCATGTATAGATTTGATTGTACTCATCAGGTCCAATATCATAAATTAAGATCTTTTTGGTGTTGTGACTCTTCTAGATAGCCTTGACATCTTCATCAGTATATTTCACCTTGGTTTTAGGAGAGTCACTACACCCTTATCGTTTCTTGCCATGGGAACCTTAGGACCACTAAAAATAAAATCCCATAGTTCTAAATCTTCGCCTTCCAAAAAACCTTGCATCATTGCTTTCCATCAGATATAGTACTTTCTATTGAACATCAGTGGCCTTGTGGTTGAATGTCCTTCTTGAACTCTTGAAGGTGCAGCCACCTTGGATCCTTTCAAGGTGTTAGCCTTACTTTGAAAAATATGTTATGATACCAATTATTATTTTAGCTTGCACCTAGACACAAAAAGATGTTTAATTGTGTCTCTCTTGACTTTTGTGTGTCAAAGAACCTAATTTTTTGACTTAACTATTCTACCACAAATTAAACATAAAGTGCAAAAATATAAACTACATAAGTAGTTTTACGTGAAAAAATCACCTAATTCAAGGGAGTAAAAATCATGAACTACCCTCATAGAATTTTTCTTAAAACTTCACTAATCTCAAAGAGCGACTTTAGGTTATAACTCAATAAACAAAGGATATAACTCTAGTATTTAACCTCTACAATCAACCCAATAGTAGCTACCACTTTCTAGATTAAAAACTCTTGTCTAGAAAGCTAAACAAATCTCTAGAATTGTTTACCTACGAGAATACTTCTCAATAAGCAAAATAGATTACAGTTAAAGACCAACAATTCAACATAAACAACTAGAGAACTTAAATAGCTTCCTGTCATGACCCAAACTGAAGGGCCGTGACGGGCACCCGGTGCCTTGCTCAATCGAGTACCAACGTAACGTATCTTTCTTATCATACTATCATACGACTAAAATAACTCATAATATAACTTCCTTATTATGTTAATCACCCTAGTCTCACCCCAAAAGTACATGTTATAACATTCCCAACTTGTTGGCTTTCGGCGAAACTTATTTTATTCAATTCGTATAACTTTTAAGCTTTCCAACTCTCTTGGTACTTGTTATCCATGATCTTAAATATTTGTAACCTCCAAGTAACATGATTAACTCACTTTATGTACTTCAAAGATGATCTCATTCCTTAGCTTACATCAATTGACCTACGACATACTCTTACGTGCGAAAACATGGGGTGTAACACTTCATCTTCAAGAACAAGTTCTTCAGTTTTTCAAATCCTTAAAAGAACCTTCTTGCGGTGATTTGTTATTTGCCTATAGTAATTGTTGTAGTTGTGTGAAATAGCATTGGTTTCAAATAGCAGCAACGTGATACTTTATCTAGAAGTGACATTGGCCAAAAGTTTCTTCAAATAATGTTCTAAAAACTAGAATAATTTTGTTAAGGGAAATAATTTCTCTAGGATTCATTGTTCTTATTTGCTTCCAACTCCACACTCATTTCTTCCTTTCTTCAAACGCCTTTACCGTTTATGCAAGAATACCGATAATAATGTATCCTTGTTGACAAATGAATTATTCCAGCTCATATAATACTTGTAGTCCACAAATTAAATCCTTCAAGGAATTCAACTTGCATTACGAATCAATTTTGCAGCTCGTGATTAACGTATTTCAAGGGACCTGATGTTTTTGCAAGTGTTTGTTAATCGGAAAAATCAATATAAGCTCAACTCAATAGAGATTAGGAAGTAGATGGAGAATTTTTTTTTTCTTGGCCTCGCGCGCTTAACTTTGGTGCTTCACACATATTGTGTCATGTCAGGTATGTGTCTCCAATAGATACATGAGAAAAGGGCCAAATATGCCCCTCTGCTTTCAGATATTGTCTATATTTAATCTCCGTTATACCATCGGGCTAAATTTATCCCTATCGTTATACTATCGGGTCAAATTTACCCCTACAATAAGCAGACTTTAAAAAATTATCCCTCAATCCGTTAGGTGATCCAGAATCTTTCAAATCATTTTAATTAAGTTACTTATTCTTCCTTGTGGTCCACTATTTTCGAAGTAATTGACATTTATCTGCTTTTGTGGATTGTTGAAAAAAAATAAGAGAAAAAAAATATTAAATAATACAACTGATAATAAACAAAGTATTGTAAATTGAAAAATCTAATTAGGTAGCTTTCTAAATTCTAAAAGTATTTATAACATCCCAAATTTAATGAATTCGTTGCACCAAATGTATGAAGACTTTGCAAGTATTAGTGATTGAAGTTAAAGTTCCTTGGAGACATTACATTATCGAATTCCACTTAGCTTTAATCAAATGCCTACACATTGTGCACTCTTAAGTTAGTCGATCGTACTCTACATTAATCAGGTAATGACAAAATATATTTCAATATATATGTACATACATGATAATCAGCTGGATATAATACACAATAAATAGACCCACTGAATTCTACGGTGTGTATATGATTGAAAAATAAATAAAATTTTAAATCAATTCCAAACCCATTATTATAAGAAAAGAAGTGGGTGCATTAATAATTAAAAAAATTATAAATAGTTTGTATAGTCTAGTAACTTTAGCATTCACATCAATAGTAATTTCTGAAAATAATGGAGCAAGAAGAACAACAAGTGATTTAAATAAAAGAAATTTAGGAGATTTTGGATTACTTAACAGATCAAGAGGTAATTTTTAAATGTTTGTTGATGATAGGGGTAAATTTGGTCTAATAGTATAACGGTAGAGAAAAATTTGACCGAATAGTATAACGGAGGTTAAATGTAGATAATATTCGAAAGTAAAGGGGTATATTTGACCTTTTTCCCCGGATACATTTGGGTTTGGATTTAAAAAACCTAGTTTAACTGTCTAAATAAAAAAAAATTGACAAGTGTGAGAGGCCGCTTATATATTTGGTTATTTAAAAACGATGGAGAGATTTTCACCTCTAACTGAGGACCACAATGCTCTTGAAAAAGAAAAGGGGAAAGAAAGAAAAATCATTAGAGAAACTAGTACAGACTCTAGCAATTCAACTGGACTTGGTCTCAAACTCAAAGTTGTAGATGAATGAAAAACGAAAACTGTCACGATCCGAAATTCTCACCTTCGTGATTGTGATGGCGCCTTATATTTTACTTGCTAGGCAAGCCAACGTTAGAATAATTTTAACTTTTTTTAATAATTTATTTTAATCAAATAGTAAAGAATCCAAACAACTGGAATAATATCTGAATTTAAAGTGAGCAAACCAAAATAATAACGATGTCGAAATACCATCGCAGAACTGGAGTCACAAGTACATGATCTTCTAGAATAATACAAAAAAGGGTCTCAATAAAATAAAACCGTCTGAAAGAAAGCACACACCTAAGATAAAGTAGAAGGGGACTTCAGAGCTGCGAACGTCGTGCAACTATACCTCAAGTCTCCTCTGACAGCTGAATCCGAGCAAATCTACAGTACGTCGCTGGGACTAACTCCGGTATCTGCACAAGAAGTGCATAGTATAGTATGAGTACAACCGACCCCATATACTCTGTAAGTGCCGAGACTAACCTCGACAAAGTAGTGAAGAGACTAAGGCAGGTCGCTTACATTAACTTGTACGCAAAATAATAATAATAACACGAATACAGGTAAAACAGGTAAATCATATGCATAATCGAGGTCAATTCAGTAGTCACAATAAATTATTTCTTTTATCATTCTATTGCGGCGTGCAACCCGTTCCCACAATATAATCCTTCAATTAAATTCCGTTGCGGCGTGCAACCCCCTCCAATAATATAAACTTAAACAAAATCCGTTGCAGTGTGAAACCCGATCCAACAATATAATCTTCCAAATAAATTCCGTTGCGTCGTGCAACCCGCTCCAACAATATTAATTAACAATACTTATACGTAAAACTACTTTAATAAATGCCACAATTAATAAGAAATGTTTAGGCAACAAAGTATACAATAATTATAAATTATGTAGGAAACAAATATGGGCAAGTAATAATTAAGTGTAGAATCACGGAGGAGATATGCAATTTAATATATGAAATGCTAATTATCAAGTTACAATTATGGCACAAAAATCAAATAAGCAGGAAGTAATTAAGGCATGAAATCACGGCATAATAGTAGGCAATTAAAATAAGAGAATCAATTAACATAACAATTAATTAATGAAATTAGATAATTAATGAAATACATAAAAACATGGAAGCAAGCAATTTGACGACATATAGACACTCGTCACCTCGTATATATGTCGCTACACATGAAATTCACATAACCCATAGTTAAAGGGTTCTATTTTCTCAAGTCAAGGTTAATTATGATACTTACCTTGCTTCTCAATTCAAGTGATCACTCGACCACGACTTTTCCTTTCGAATTATTCTCCAAACCGATCAAACCTAGCAATTTATTTAGCAACAATTCAATTTGAACTTTAGAAATTATTCACAATTCGAAAGAGATTTAATTTAAGACATTTTTGGAAAAGTCAACATGGGGCCTACTTTTTTGAACCCAACGAAAAATCACGGAATCCAAACACCCATTCCGATACGAGTTCAACCATACAAAAATTATCGAATTCTGACATCGTATTGCCTTTCAAATCTTCATTTTACATTTTTGAAAGATTTTACAAAAATCTAATTTTCTCCCATTAAATTCACGAATTCATAATATAAATAAGTATGAAATAGTGAAATATAATCAATGTAGGATAAGGAACACTTACCCAGTTCGAACATGTGAAAAATCTCTTTGAAATCGCCCAAATCCGAGACTTAAAACTCAAAAATGAGTAAAAATGACAAACTCCCGATTTTAAGCATACTGTCTAGCATTTTCGCATCCGTGGATATTATTTTCGCATGTGCGGGCTTGCATTTGCGAGAAAAATCTCGCATCTGCGAACCAAGGCAGCCAAGCAGAGGACCGCATCTGTGGACCTTCACGTCGCAGATGCGACTGCACAGAAGCGCAAGGAGAGTCGCAGAAGCGTGAAAGATCGCCTATGCGATCAAGGAACCGCAGAAGCGGGCATTGCATCTGCACCCCAAGCTTCGTAAAAGCGAAGCTTCTCCTTAGCCTTGAAATCGCAGAAGCGAGACTGCCTCCGCATAAGCGACCACGCACCTGCGGCCAAAATTGCACAGGTGCGGTGCACCAGAACCAGACCTGTGTTCTTGAAAAAAAAGGTCTGAAACTCGTCCGAAACTCACCCGAGCCCCACGGGACCTCGTCCGAATATTCCAACAAGTCTCGTGACATAATACAGACTTATTCGGGGTCTCATATCACACCAAACAACGTTGAAACTACAATTCACACCTCGATTCGGACATATGAGTTTATGAAAATTTCAATTTTATAACTCGCGTCGAAACGTGTCAAATCAATCCGGAATGACCTTAAATTTTGCAGGTAAGTCCCAAATGATATAACAGAGCTATTCCAACTCTCGGAATCTCAATCCGAATACGATATCGATAAAGTCAAATCTACAGTCAAACTTTTAAATTCTTTAACCTTTAAGTTTCTAGTTTTCGTCAAATGACGATAATTCGAGTTAAAGACTTCCGATTTTGATTCCGGACATACGTCCAAGTCTTAAATCACGATACGGACCCATCGCAAACTTCAAAATACTGATCTGAGTCTAATTGCTCAAAATGTTGACCGAAGTCATCTTAAGTGAGTTTGAAAGCACTATTTCATATTTTTATCAATTTTTCACATAAAATTTTGGAAAAATATATCGACTGTGCACGCGAGTCGAGGAATGATGAATTGTATTATTTGAGGTCTCAGAGCACATAGTTGAATGTTAAATTTAAAGATGACCTATCGGGTTATCACATTCTTCACCTTAAAAATAAACGTTCGTCCTCGAACGGAATTTGACAAGTACCCGGGCTGCTGAAAAGGTATGGATATCTACTCTGCATGTCCGACTCGGACTCCCAGGTAGATGCTTCAACGGGCTGACTCTCCATTGCACCAGAACTGATGGATAACTCTTAGACCTTAACTGTCGGACCTGCCGGGCTAGAATAGCTATCAGCTCATACTCATAAGTCAAATCTTTGTCCAATTGGACTGAGATGAAATCTAACACATGGGATGGATCACCATGATATTTTCGGAGTATAGACACATGGAACACCGGATGAACTGCTGATAAACTAAGTGGTAGTACAAGTATGTAGGATACTCCACCCACCCTTTCAAGAATTTCAAAGGGTCTGCTATACCTAGGGCTCAACTTGCCCTTCTTTCCGAACCTCATTACACCCTTCATAGGTGAAACCCGGAGGAATACCCTTTCTCCAACCATGAATACAACATCACGAACTTTACGGTCGGCATAACTCTTTTGCCTAGACTGAGCTGTGCGAAGTCGATCCTGAATAATCTTGACCTTATCCAAGGCATCCTGTACCAAATTGGTACCCAACGACCGAGGCTCTCCCAATTCAAACCAGGCAACTGGAAAACGACATCGCCTACCGTATAATGCTTTATATGGAGCCATTTGAATGCTCGACTGGTAGCTGTTATTATAGGAAAACTCTGCAAGCGGCAAGAATCGATCCCAAGAACCTCTGAAATACATAACACAAGCGCGAAGCATAACCTCCAATATTTGAATAGTGTGCTCGTATAGTCCGTCCATCTAAGGATGAAATGTTGTACTCAACTCAACCCACGTGCCTAGCTCACACTCTACAGCCATCCAGAAGTGTGAGGTGAACTGCGTACCTCGATCAGAAATGATAGACACGGGCACACCGTGAAGGCGGACATTCGTGCGGACGCAAATCACCACTAACCTCTTTGAAGAATAGGTAACTGCTACTGGAATGAAATGTGCTGACTTGGTCAACCTGTCCATAATGACCCATACTACGTCGTACATTACTTCCACTCAGGAATTTCTAATTTTTGAAGCAAACCACCAGGTCTCTGAAGCTCGTACTTGACTTGCTGACAATTTAGACACCTAGCTACATATGCAACTATATCCTTCTTCATTCCCCTCCACAAATAATGTTGCCGCAAATCTTGATACATTTTGGCGGCACCTGGATGAATAGAATACCGGGAATTGTGGGCCTCTTCAAGAATTAATTCACGAAGCCCATCCACATTAGGCACACAAATACGACCCTACATCTGCAGAACTCCATCTTCCCCCACAACAACCTTCTTGGCACCACCATGCCGAACTGTGTCCCTAAGGACAAGCAAATGAGGATCATCATATTGTCGCTCTCTGATGCGCTCACAAAAAGAAGACCGAGCGACTGTGCAATCTTGAACCCAACTGGACTCTGAAATATCTAACCTCGCGAACTAATTGGCAAAAGTCTGTAGCTAACGGTGTCTCACAAACCGGAATATACACAAGGTTGCCCATACTCACAGCCTTTCTACTCAAAGAATCGGCCACCACATTGGCCTTTCCGGGGTGATACAAAATGGTGATATCATAGTATTTAAACAAATCCAACCATCTTCTCTGCCTCAAATTGAGATCATTTTGTTTGAATAGGTACTGTAGACTACAATGATCAGTGAATACCTCACACGAGATACCGTGAAGGTAGTGCCTCCAAATCTTCAGTGCATGAACAATGGATTTCAATTCTAAGCCACGAACATGGTAATTCTTCTCGTGAACTTTCAACTACCGCGATACATATGCAATCACCCTGCCATCTTGCATTAATACTGCACCGAGCCCACTGTGAGATGCATCACAATACACCATATAAGATCCTGAACTTGTGGGCAATAATAACACTGGCGTCGTAGTCAAAGCAGTCTTGAGCTTCTGAAAGCTCAACTCACACTCGTCTGGCCATCTGAATGGGGCACCCATTTGGGTCAATTTGGTCATTGGGGATGCTATGGATGAAAACCCCTCCATAAACCGGCTATAATAACCTGCCAAACCCAGGAAACTCCGGATCTCTGTAGCTGAAGTAGGTCTAGGCCAATTTTGAAATGCCTCAATCTTCTTAGGATCCACTTTTATTCCTTGTGCCAATACAACATGCCCCAAAAAGGCAACCGAGTCTAACCAAAATTCGCATTTTAAAATTTTGGCATATAACTGATTATTCTTTAAAGTCTGAAGCACAATCCGAAGATGCTGCTCATGCTCCTCTCAACTGCTGGAGTAAATCAAGATATCATCAATGAATACAACCACAAAAAATCCAAATAGGGATTTAACACCCAGTTCATCAAATCCATAAATATTGCTAGGGCATTTGTTAGTCCAAATCACATCAGTAGAAATTTGTAATGCCAATACCGAGTCCGAAAAGATGTCTTAGGGACATCAGATGCCCTAATCTTCAACTGATGGTAACCAGACCACAAATCAATCTTTGAAAACACCTTGGCACCCTGAAGCTGATTGAATAAGTCATCCATTCTGGGAAACGATTACTTGTTCTTGATAGTAGCCTTGTTCAAATGCCGATAATCTATACACATGCATATTGAACCATCTTTCTTCTTTACAAATAATACAGGTGCACCTAGGGCGAGGTCTAATGAATCACTGATCAAGCAAGTCTTGTAACTGCTCCTTCAATTTCTTTAGCTCAGGCGGGGCCATACGGTATGGTGGAATAGAAATGGGTTGGGTGCCCGGAGCCAAATCAATATAGAAGTCAATATCTCTTTCGGGTGGCATCCCCGGTAAGAAACTCACAGACAACTGGGACTCACAGACAACTGGGACTAAATCCACAGGAGGAACATCCGCACTGGGAATGCGAATATAAGCCAAATAAGCTAGACACACCTTCTCGACCATTAGCCGAGCTTTCATATAAGAGACAACCTTGCTGGTAGAATAGACGGGAGTCTCTTTCCACTCTACTCGAGGTAACCCCGACATGTCTAAGGTCACCGTCTTGGTGTGACAATCCAATATAGCATGATAAGGTGATAGCCAATCCATTCCCAAGATAACAACAAAATCTACCATATTAAGAAGTAGAAGATCCACGCTAGTCTCAAAACTCCCAATAGTAACCACACATGAACGATAAACATGACCTACAATGATAAAATCCCCCACCGGCATGGACACGTGCATAGAAGCACTCAAATAATCACGGGGCACAACCAAATATGAACCAAAATAGGAGGACACATAGGAATAAGTAGATCCTGGATCAAATAAAACTGAAGCATCTCTATGGAAAACTAGAACAATACCGTGATTACGGCATTAGATGACTCGGCCTCAGGCCTAGCTGGAAAAGCATAAAATCAGGGCTGGGCCCAACCACTCTAAACTACACCTCTGGGACAGACACTAGCTGGCTGGCCTCCACCTCTAACAGTCTGACCTCCCCCTCTAACAGTCTGACTTACAACTCTAGCTACCTGACCCCTGCTCCTAGCTGGCTGGGCGGGCGGTGGAGCAACAGCTACCGGTACGATGGCACGAGAATCCTGTTGAGATCTATTGCTCGAAAACCTAGGGCAATGCCTCCTGATGTGACCAATGTTCCCACACTCATAGCACCCATCCTTCTGCCATGGCTGCTGAAGCTGAAGCTGGCCCGAACAACTGTAGTGACTCTGAAGTGGTAGTGCACTTATAGGAGCTGAATGTGCACTAAATACTAGCTACCCAGAGTAGGGCATATAAGTACCATGACTCCATGAAGCACCATGAGATGCCTAAGGTGCTGAATATAATGGCTTAGGAGGATGACCCCTACCATATGTACCCATGCCTCCAGATGAGGCGCTTGTTAAATTACCGGAATGACGGGGCCTCTTATCTGACACTGGCCCTCTCTTCTGAGCACTAACTAACTCAATTCTCCTAGCAATATTCACGGCTGACTGGAAGGAAATATCACTCCCTGTCTCCTTGGCAATCTGAAGCCTGATAGTATAAGTGAGTCCATCAATGAATTTCCTCACTCTCTCTTTTTCAGTAGGAAGCAACACGATTGCATGACGTGCTAAGTCCACAAATCGAGTCTCATACTGGGTAACAGTCATACTACCCTGCTAGAGACGCTCAAACTGCCTGCGGTAATCCTCTCTCAGTGTGATAGGAACAAACTTCTCCAGAAATAGATGTGAGAACTGATCTTAGGTAAGTACAGGCGAATCAGATGGTCTAGTAAATACATAATCACTCCACCACCTCTTGGCGGAGCCAGCCATTTGAAACACAACAAAATCGACCATGTTGCTTTCAATTATTCCCATGTTCCGCAGTACCTCATGGCAGCGGTCAAGATAATCTTGTAGGTCCTCAGAAGGTGTACCACTGAAGTGAACTAGAGAGAGCTTAGTAAACTTGTCCAGTCTCAATAAGGCCTCAGAAGACATGGCAGGCCTATCACCGCCCTGCGCCACGATAACTGGATGAACTATCCCAACTGGCGGGACTACTGGAGCCTGATACTAGGGAGCTATCTCCTTTGAATCGGGAGTAGTGGGAGTTTGTGCTCCTCCCCCATCCTGCGAGATGGTTGGTGCCACTGGAAATGTACCATTCTGGGTCACACCCTCCATTAGGCTCACTAAACGGACTAGAGCGCCCTGAAGTACTAGAGTAGCTATGAATCTTGCCGGGACCTGAACTGGTCCAACGTGTACAGTCTGAACTGGAACCTCCGCTTCCAAATCCACCTGAGGTTCTATAACAGGTGCTGCTTAATCTGGTCCAGGCCTACACTATTGTTGAGTAACGAGGGTGGTCGATGCAGTTTTAACCCAACTAGGTCGGGATCGAATCCACAGGGAGTTAATGTTTGGTATTAGGTTTATATCTAAGCTAGATGCGGGTTTTGAATCTAATTACACTTCCACAAGTTTGGGTTTGATTTCTACTTCTAACTTTACTCTAAAGATTGCAATAATTGAAACTAAGGACAATATTTTTTTTGTTGTTTTTCAAATGTTTAAAGACACTAGGGTAGTGACTCATACCTATGTGGATATCTAACGGGTAGCAAAATCTAGGCCAAGCTTGATAAGTTGGGATTGTAATATAGCTATCACACCTGGGTACTCACTCTATACCTCTCGATAGTTTGAGTGATTTTTCCCAATCTGGCTTTCTCAAGTCCAAATGGGTATTCATGAAAATCAAGTGATATTAACTCAAGTTGGGTATTACTATCTCTAGGTTTAACCCTTTAATTGGGGCTATCAAATTTTTGAGTTCACCCCAATTCCTTGTTAGCCTAGTTTTCCTAGACTTAGTCCCTCTTTCTCAAGTAGAGACTAAGTCATAAAGGCATGAATCAATGTTTGCAACCATTAATTCTTGAGTTCTAGAAAGAACTAGGCTAAATCTCACTAACCCATTTACATTCAAGCCCTAAGCACAAATACCCATTAAATACCCACACTAGGGTTGGGTCACAAACCTAGCTATGGGTTTAGCTACTCATGGAAATAACAGAAATTAAAGATGAGATGAAGATAAAATCCATAATATTAATTTATAGAGTGAAAATCTAATGTTAAGAAGTGAATCTAGTACGAAATTTCCGAAAACAGAAAAGTCAGCCGTCTCAGGTGCTCATACAAAACATAACATAACCTAAAAATGCAAGAAGTTCTATTTATACTAAGCTGAAAATATCTGACAAAAATGCCCCTGCTGAGGTTGTGCGGCCGCGTAATTCTGAGTGCGGCCATACTCTTTCTTTCGCGGCCGCATAATTCTAATCCGGTCCGCGTTCTTCTCTTTTGGATCTGGGTTGAGCTGAACTTTCGCGGATCGCATAATTCTAAGTGTGGCCGCACCAGAGATTATTCGGTTGCATAAAAGTGTTGCAGTCTGCACATGCTTGAGTTTGGCTTGAAATCAACTCTCTGATTCATCACCTTGTGGACTGCATAATTCCGATCGTGGCCGCACAAGAGACTTCCGCAGCCGCACAATTCTGGTGCGGTCCGCACTTGTCTCTTTTGCTCAAGTTGTCAGCTCTCTGAATCTCAGCTATCGCAGTCCGCATAATTTTAATTGCGGCCGCACAGGGACTTTCGCGGCTGCACATTTCTGGTGCGGTCCGCGCTCATCATTTTGTTCACCTTTTGACTCCTTTATGAGTTGATTTTGATTCCTTTGGCTCATTTTGAACAATTCCTACAAGCAAACATATTTCATTAGTTTCCGGGAATAGCTTCAAGCATTTTTGGCCAAAAACACAATTTAAAGAGAGCAAATAATAGGTTAAAAATCCCCCTTATCACTGCTGCTCGAGCTCTAGACTGAGCTCTACCTCTACCTCTACCTCGGCCACTAGCGCGACCTCGGCCTCGGCCTCTATCGCGACCTCAGCCTCGGCCTCTACCCCTGGTCACAGTTGCCATCGGGGGCTCTAGCTCCTGTCCGGTGGTAGATGTAGTACGTGTTCGCGCTATCTGCGAGAGAACAAAAATAGAATGGTTCAATCATTAATGATAGAATAAATTTCGCACGATTGAATAAGAAGAACTGATATAGTTCCTAAAAATCATAGACTCTAGAAGATAAGTACAAGCGTCTCCGTACCGATCCTTCGGCCTCTACTAAGCTTGCTCATGACTCGTGAGACCTAAGTAACCTAGTGCTCTAATACCAACTTATCACAACCCGAAATTTTCACCTTCAGAACCGTGATGACGCCTAACATTTCACTTGTTAGGCAAGCCAACGTTAGAATAATTTTAACCATTTTTAACAATTCCTTTTAATCAAATAGTAAAGAAGCCAGACAATTGGAATAATGTCTGAATTTAAAGTGAGCAGACCAAAATAATAATGATGTCAAAATACCATCCCAAAACTCGAGTCAGAAGTGCACGAACTTCTAGAATAATACAAATAAGGATTTGAATAAAATAAAATTGTCTGAAAGAAAGCATACAACTAAGATAAAGTAGAAGGGGACTTCAGAGCTACGAACATCGTGTAGCTATACCTCAAGTCTCCTCTGATAGCTGAATCCGAGCAAATCTACAATACGCCGCTGGGACCAACTCCGGTATCTGCACAAGTAGTGCAGAGTGTAGTATGAGTACAACCGACCCCGTGTACTCTGCAAGTGTCGAGCCTAAGCTCGACGAAGTAGTGACGAGGCTAAGGCATGTCTCTATCGTTAACATGTATGCAAAAAAATAATAATAATAATAATAACATGAATAAAGGTAAAATGGGTAAATCATATCCATAATCGAGGTCAATTCGAGAGTTACAATCAATTATTTCTTTTATCATTCTGTTACGGCGTGCAACCCAAAATTTCCGCAAAGGGACTTCCACGGCTGCACAATTCTGGTGCGGTCCGCACTTCTCTCTTTTGCTCAAGTTGTCATCTCTATGAATCTCAGTTATCGCGGTCCGCGTAATTTCAATTGCGGCCGCACAGGGACTTTTGCAGCCGCACATTTTTGGTGCGGTCCGCGCTCATCATTTAGCCCAAAATCACACTCTCTGAATCTCCCTCTCGCGGACCGCATAATTATGATTGTGGCCGCATCATGTCTTTCGCGGCCGCACAATATTTGTGTGGTCCGCACTTCAGACCTATTTGCCCATCCTTGGCTTTTGTTCAACTTTTGACTCCTTTGTGAGTGGATTTTGATTTCTTTGGCTCATTTTGAATAATTCCTACAAGCAAGCATATTTCATTAGTTTTCGGGAATACCTTCAAGCATTTTTGGCCTAAAACATAAGTAAAAGAGAGCAAATAATAGGTTAAAATCCCCACTTATCAATTCCTACCTCCACTATTAAAAAGGATATTTCAGCTGGCCTAAGGTGAATCAATCATGCATCAATTGGGACTAACAATTACCCTCAACACAAATGAATTATCAACAACACCATGTTCTGACCTTTTGAGTACCATAGTTCTACCGTGACACTAGAGCATCAAGAGTTGACTTAATTCACCAAGGAAGCTCGTTCTATCATGAAGGTCATTGTTGAACCCAAAATCCTCCCCCTCTACTCTCCATGAGCAAATCTCACTTTAGAATGTAACACTAAAAACAAGAATTGTGAAGAAGTGCGCTCATCTCTCTTAAAAGAATGTCACAAGTCCGGCTCCAAGTACCATAAGCTTGCCCCTTATGTAAATTACCACTAATGTACGCTCACTCAACTTGAAATCATATAGGGCTTTTGCGGGAATGTAATGAAGGCTTTTGGATCAAGGTAGGACTTATCAGCATATGATGGTTTAATCTTTCCTTAAGCACTCCATTTCCTCTTTTTGGATCATACTTTCTTGACTCTTTGAGTCATTTTCTTCTTCCTTAGGGGAACTAGAGAGACGTAATGTCACTCTTTCTTGCTCATGACAATCATTTTTTTTCTCCTTTTCTAATCACTCCATTCCTTTCATCATTGCTTTCTTTGAATCCCTTCAACTTTCTACTTTATTCACTTTCTTTTTGACATATTTCTTTTTGGCCTTTCGTCCTTTTCTTTGCCTTCCCCTTTCTTCATTTCTTTTTTTTTTCCTGTTCTTTGTACCTTTTATCACTTTCACATCCTCGTCTCTCCCCTAAAGTTATGCTTTCGCCAATTGTATCAAGAATGCTAAGGAAAGATCGGGTGCCAAGAGAAAATCATTATAACATGGTTATTGAATGAAAAATGATTTCGGCTCAAATAGGTTGACTAGGGATATCATATTGGTAGGATACGGAAGCTTTCAAGTTTCAAATTGGATCAAGGAGAGCCTACAATCATTTCTCAAGTCGAGCTACACTTAGAATTTCGCCTAGACAAACATTCAGGGAAAGTTCTAGAGTTATTGGCACGGAACTTGGACTTGCAATTCAATACCTTATCTCTCAAGTCGCTGGATTGTTAAAGAAAACAGAGTCAAGGGCCCACAACAACCCTAGCTAAGTTTGAAAATCACAAATGTATCAAAGAAACCACTCGATAATTGTTTTAGTCAACACAAGAGTCTAAAGGTAACAACTGGAGCTATTCTTTGCCAACCAACTTGTTTATAACCATAAGGTCGAAGGTAAATGTGTTAGTACCAAGTGAAGCCTGCTTGAGACACTTTTATTCATTACTACTATATATACAAAAACATAAACAAAATAGACTCAATCGCTTAAGAAGTTTGTCACGCTATCCATCATTAGGAAGATCCACCCGGTTCACACAACATCCACCTTTGGAAAGAAGAGTGGTATTAAGAAAACCAAAGGCTTATTGTTCACACAAAACGTAAAAATAAACTAACAACTTAAAAAGATGCTACTAAAGTAAATTAGAAGCTATGCTACTAAGGAAAAACAATGAAAGAAGTTATGAAGTAAACTACGGAAAGTAGACTGAATATGCACAAAATGAAGTAAAGAGAATATATACATTATAGAAATGAATATATACATCGAATGGCAAGAATATATACATACCAAAAGTGGAAATAAATATAAATAAAGATAAAAAAATAGTATAATAGTTATTACATACCAAATATCATCAAATCAAAATGGACCACCCCCCAAATGAAAAATAGCATTGTCCTCAATGCTCATAACAAATAAGAACAAGGAAAAATGGTAGAGAGTATAGAAAACTCCCTATGTGGTCTCTGTCTGCATTGGGTCCTCAACATCGATGGGCTCATCAGCACCCTCCGCATCCTCTAACTGGATCTCCACATCCTCTAACTGGGGGACTACTGGGTTGCTGAGCATCTAAATCAGCTCCTCAGTAGTGTGTAAAGTGGCAGCCGGCTCCTCAGACTGGCCGACTGCTGCCTCTGATACCTCGGGCACTGCTGCATGTGTTGTTGGGACTGTCTCCTCCATGAGCAGGTCCAGTGGAATATCACCAGCAGAAGCAATCTACTCGGCCTCTTTGCTCAACTTCTCCACCTACTCCTGAGATGCCTGAGTTTTCCGCATCTTCTTCACCTGCTTCCCCAAATCCTTAATAATCCTCCCATGTGTATCAAGAGTCTCCCGGATCTTCTTCTAGTCATACAGAATCTTCTTCTAGTTGTCCAGAATCTTCTTCAAAGAGTCCTCCATTGATGGAGGTACCTGAAGCTCCGATGGGGCTGAAGATTGTGCTGCCACTGCACTGGATATGGCAGTCAGCTTTATGGTAGCTTCATGCATCCAGTTGTTAAGACAGGATAGTGTCTGTGAAACCCGCAGTGCAGTCTGAGGGTAGGTAGAAGATGTGGGCACTGATAGTGGCACTGAGAGGGATGGTCCAGAGGGAGGAGGAGGCATGGCAGCTACTCCGGTAGGAGTACCGGCTGCTGTGGAGGGCTCGGCAACTGATCCGGTGGCCACTACCCCTGGCTCTTCAGACTTGCTAGTGGAGGTAGTGGCTTTACCCTTGAATTTAGGGTTGTCCGCTCCCTGGAGGTGGTACCATGAGAAAGGATTTTTAGCCTTCACCTCCACATCAAAATATCTCGGCTCTACCCTTGGTCTTGAAAGTACTCTGTGAGGAAGTTGGGGTAGGGATACGATCTTTCTTCTTTCTGGACTGCATTGGAGATATTGTAGGATATCAAGTTTCCTACATTAATATCTTAGCCTGCCATGATGGAAGCTACCAATATTGCCCGGGGGAGTGGAAGGACATTCTCATGTTGGCACGGGTCAAGACGGCTGCACATGAATATTTGCCACCCTTTCGCTTCAAAGTTAAGGGTGGCTCTGAAAATTTGAACTCCTGCTGTGAGCCATGCAGGTGTTGTCCCCGGAATAGCAAGCATCTCAGCTAGCCATGGGCGAACTGCATCATCCAAGGCTAGCTTCTCCAGGTATTGCACTACCTCGACCTTCTCAAACCGTACATATCTGTTCAGTGCGTGGCCATCAAACTGGATTTTCAAGTTCTGGACCTTCATCACCTCTGTACCCTTTATGATGTGGCAAACATTGGCATAAAATTCCTTGATGAGGTATTCATTGGCATCGTGCAGCCGGCCGTTGAACCATTTCCATTCTTTTCTCTCTGTAAATTACTTTAGGACATTTGTATTGTGCTGGCTTAGGTCTTTGGTTATGAATTGTCGCTCAAGAGTGAGCGACCTTTAGGGACACTATTCCCGAAATCTTGCATACGCCTTCTCACTGACAAATCTATCAGCCCATACCTCTGGCTTCCTTGATCTAGCCAGGCCTCCCACAACTGTGTCACCCCCTCTCCTGTCATCCAGGACCTCATCATTATCATCTAAATTGATTGGTGTAGCTGTTGTGGCAGGTGTTGTAGTAGGTGGGGAGGATGGTTCAGATGCCTGACTACCTCCCTTTGAGCCATCAGAAGAACTAGAGGAGGAGGTAGGTTCATCGACTAAATGGAGTCTATCGGGGAATTGTTGTGATTGTGCCCTTGGTTGTGGTTGTACAGAATCCGCCTCCAATGTTTCCCAGGATGGGAGGTATTCACTGGTGTCTAAGGACACCAGAGGTGGTCTACTGAGAGTAGTCTTTTTTCCCAAGACTTTCTGGACTGCTAGTGGCGTGTTAGGTTTTCCTCTACCCCAGCCTCGAAAGGATTCTGCCCTCCCTTCGGAAGTGTCACCTCGACCACGAGAACGCACCATTGTCTGCAACACACAAGTAGTGAAAGTTAGTTAGAATTAGGGTTCAACATGTGTTATTGAATTATAGTTGAAAAGAAAGACACTACTTCTCAGAACAGGGCAGCACGGACCGCACAAAAGTGAGTGCGGCCGCTAACTGCCCATCGCGGACCGCACAAAAATGAGTGCGGCCGCATAATACCCATAGCAGACCGCATAAAATTGAATGCAGTCACAGAGATCCCAGGTTCAGACTACTGGTTCTCTGAAGTTACCTCAGCGCGGACCGCATACTTTTGAGTGCGGCCACGAAAACCCATCGCGGACCACACAAAATTGAGTGCGGCCGCATAATCGATTTGTTGGGTCTCAGAAGTTTAATTGTGCGGACCGCACAAAATTGAGTGCGGTCGCAAAAATCAAACGTGGACCGCACAAAATTGAGTGCGGCCGCACAAACATAGCAATGACAAGTGCCTTCAACCTAGGGTATCGCGGACCGTAAAATTTTGTATGGGGTCACATACCCTAGCGCGGACCGCACAAACATGCGTGGTGCCGCGAAATTCAAATCAGAGGGGAACTGAAGTACGATTAATACTAGGGTTTTTACTAATTAGGCATGATCTGTGGCAATTACAAAATAAAAGCTACTACCTCCAGCCCCCATTATGCATTCAAACACTACCCACATGCTTCTAAGAAAGAATTAAGCATTAATTTGACATTTTTGGCATGAATCTAACCGAAGATAAAAAGAAAACTAAAATAAAGAGAAAACAAAAGAAAAAGATGAAATTAATTCATTGAAATCAACATACCAGTAATGAAATGTAGTAGGAAATCAACACTTGATGAATATGGGATGAGATTGAACACAAGAAAGAGTGCACTGTGCTATAGTCTAGCTTGAAAGGTCAGAGTGTGTAAAGTGTGAATAGTCTTAAAAAGTCCTATTTATACTTTGACCATGTTGGCCCACCGACTTACCTGAGTGTGGCCGCACAATTTTGGTGCGGTCCGCACTCTTTACCTTTTCTAACTCAGCAGCTGATTCAGTGACGCGGTCCGCATAAAAATGGCTACGGCCACACAATCTGTGCGGTCCGCAAAATTTTGATCGCGGCCGCGAATCCTTTAGGGATTTTGTCAGGCCAAACTTCAGAGAGTTAGAATTTTCCATCTTTCAGCTGTGCGACCGCACATAGAATTGTGCGGCCACGAAGGGCTTGTGCGGTCCGCATAATTCTGGCACGGTCCGCACAATTTCACCACTTGGCCAATTTTTGTCTTGTCAATTTTTGGCACTGCACACCCAATTCGTACATACACTTCACAATCAGTTAGTCCAAAATAATGCCTAATCTAACAAGAAAATCAAAAGAAATAAAAACACATGGGTTGACTCCTAACAAGCGCCTGATTTAATGTCGCGGCATGACGCATGTTACCATCATTCATTTGAAATGGGGCAATGCCACAACGTGGCCATCATCAACCTTACCAAGGTAGTGTTTCACCCGGTGCCCATTGATTCTAAAGATCTCACCATTCTTATTTTTTAAATCAAGAGCACCGAAAGGAGTTACAAGTACCACTTCAAAAGGACCACTCCATTTTGATTTAACCTTTCCCGGAAACATCCATAACTGAGAGTTGAATAAAAAAAAGGTCTCCTTCTTTGAATTCTCTGTTTCGGATATACTTATCATATAGGTACTTCATCTTGTCCTGATATAAGGACGAACTGGAGTAAGCATGGAACCGGAACTCATCAAGTTTATTCAATTGCTCCACCCAAAAATTGGCAGCTACATCCCAATCAAGGTTCAATTTCTTCAACGCCCAAATGGCCTTATGCTCTAATTCCACCGGAAGGTGACATGCTTTCCCAAACACCAACCGATACGGATACATACCAATTGGAGTCTTATAAGCTGTTCTATAGGCACAAAGAGAGTATCGTCAAGTTTCCTTGACCAATCAGTCTGATTTGAATGGACAGTCCTGGATAGAATACTCTTGATCTCCCTGTTGGAGACTTCAACCTGTCCACTTGCCTGGGGGTGATACGGGGTTGACACCTTGTGAATGACGCCATACTTGGAGAGTAAATTGTTAAAGGCTTTGTCTCAAAAATGTGAAACCCCATCACTAATGATGGCCCTTGGGGGGCGAACCTTGTGAATATGTTTTTCTTCAAGAAAACCACCACACTCCATGCTTCATTGCTGGGCAAAGCCACAGCTTCAACCCATTTGGAAATGTAATGGATAGCAACAAGAATATAGGTATTCCCACACGAGCTCAGAAATGGACCCATAAAGTCGATGCCCTACACATCGAAAATATCAATCTCGAGGATGGTGGTGAGAGGCATCTCATTTTTCTTGGAGATCTCATCGGCCCTTTGGCAATCATCACAACGCTTAACGAGCTCGCTAGCATATTTGTAAAAGGTAGGCCAATAGAATCCACAGTTTAGGACCTTTGTAGCAGTTCTCGCCCCACCATGGTGACCACCACAGGGCGAAGAATGGAAAGCTTCAAGAATACCCAATTGCTCTTTTTCTGGAACACATCTCCGGATAACACCATCAGTGCAAATTGTGAAGAGATATGGCTCATCCCAATAGTAGTCCAGGCAGTTCCGTTTGAGCTTCTTCCTTTGGTTTGAGGAGAGCTCATTCGGAACAATGCCACTCACAAGATAGTTGGACACCTCGGCAAACCATGGCATCCTAGTCATAGAAATGGAAAGGAGTTGTTCGTCAAGAAATGAATCATTGATCTCAAGGCCATCGTGTGGCCTCCCATCCTCCTCCAATCGTGACAAGTGGTCCGCCACTTGGTTCTCACTACCCTGTCGGTCTTGAATCTATAGATTAAACTCTTGCAATAGAAGCACCCAGCGCATCAACCTTGCCGTAGAGTCTTTTTTACTCATCAAATAACGAAGTGCCGCATGGTTGGTGTGAACAATCACCTTTGTACCCATTAGGTACGGATAGAACTTCTACATAGCAAAGACAATGGCTAAGAGTTCTTTCTCGGTCATCGTATAGTAAACTTGGGCCTCGTTCATGGTCTTACTAGCATAGTAGACCGGATGAAAGATCTTATTAATTCGTTGCCCCAATACCGCACTAACCACCACATCTCTTGCATCACACATAAGCTCAAATGGTAAGCTCCAATTTGGCGTAGTGATAATAGGAGTGGTAGTCAACTTATACTTGAGTAGATCAAATGCCTTCATACAATCTTCATTGAAAAGGAACTTGGCATCTTTCTCCAAGAGTTTGCACAAGGGTTTTACCACCTTAGAAAAGTCCTTGATGAATCGGTGGTAAAACCCCACATGACCTAGAAAGCTTCTCACTCCCTTTACAGAAGTAGGGGGAGGGAATTTGGATATCACTTCAATTTTTGCTTTATCAATTTCAATACCATTCTTGGAAATCATGTGACCGAGGACAATACCCCCCTTGACCATAAAGTGACACTTCTCCCAATTCAGCACCAAGTTAGTTTCTTCACAACGTGCCAATACCTTATCCAAGTTATCCAATCACTCTTCAAAAGAATCCCCCACGACATAGAAATGATCCATGAAAACCTCGAGAAAGTCCTCTACCATATCGGTGAAGATGGACATCATACACCGCTAAAACGTTGCCGGTGCATTGCAAAGACCGAGTGGCATCCGCGAGAATGCGAAAATGCCATATGGACAAGTGAAGGTGGTCTTCTCTTCGTCTTTAGGTGCAATAAGAATCTAGTTATATCCGGAATATCCATCCAGGAAGCAATAATAAGCACGTCCAGCTAACCTATCCAACATTTGATCAAGAAATGAAAGCAGAAAATGGTCTTTTCGCGTAACTTTGTTGAGCTTTCTATAATCCATGCACACTCTCCACCCTGTGACAGTTCTTGTGAGGATCAATTCATTTTTGTCATTCATTATCACGATCATGTCCCCTTTCTTTGGGACACCTTGCATCGGCGAGGTCCACTAACTAGCAAAAATAGTGTAAACCACCCCGACATCCAACCACTTGATGATTTCTTTCCTTACTACCTCTTGCATGGCCTCATTCAATCGTCTTTGATGTTCCACGGAGGGTTTGACATCCTCCTCCAAAATGATTTTGTGCATGCAAAAGGCGAGGCTTATACCCCGAATATCCGCCAATGTCTAACCTATTGCTTTCTTCCTCCTTTGAAGCACCACAAGGGTGGCATCTACCTGCACGTTAGTTAAGCACAAGGAAAGAATAACAGGTAAAGTGGAACAATGGCCTAGAAACTCATACCTGAGGTGTGAAGGCAAAGGCTTTAACTTCAAGGTGGGAGGCTCCTCGATTGAGGGCTTTGTTGGTGGAGTCTTCCGGTTTACGAGATCCAAGGAAAGTTTTCGGGGCTTATACGTATATGATCCCATTCCTTGCAAAGCATTGACATATTCTACAAAGTCGTCCTTCTCATCCCCATCATGATACAACAACACAATTTCCAAGGTATCTTCCACATTTATCATAGCGCTTGTGTCATCAACAATTACTTCGGTCACAAGATCCACGAACGAACACACTTCATTGCTATTTGGCTGCCTCATTGATTTACAAACATGGAACACCACTTTTTTATCGCCCACCCGGAAGGTGAGCTCTCCAGCTTCCACATAAACTAAGGCCTTCCCTGTAACAAGGAAATGTCTCCCTATTATGATTAGCACATCATAGTCAACCTCACAGTCAAGTATCACAAAATTTGCGGGAAGGATGAACTTGTCGACCCTAACTAACACATCATCAATTATCTCCAATGGCCTTTTCATTATTCGATCCGCCATTTGCAACCTCATGGATGTGGGTCTTGGTTGCCCAATCCCCAACATTTTGAACACATAATAGGACATCAAGTTAATGCTTTCCCCCAAATCACACAAAGCTTTAGCGAAATTAGCGATCCCAATAGTGCACGGGATTGTGAAAGCATCGGGGTCTTCCAACTTTGGAGCCATGGAGTGCACCATAGCACTCACTTGATGTGTCATTTTGATCATTTCACAATTCATTGATCTCTTCTTTGTTATCAAATCCTTCATCAACTTGGCATATCCCAGCATTTGTTCTAAGGCTTCAACCAACGACACATTTATGGACAAACTTTTCATCATATCAATGAATTTCTTGAATAGATTCTCATTGTTTTGCTTTACAAGTCTTTCGGGGTATCGAGGAGGAGGCCTTGGCATTGGTACCTTAGCCTTTGGCACTACCGGTTCCGGCATGTCTGTCACGTGCTCCCTAGAAGGGTTCAGTTCTTCTTGCATCTCCTCCACAATTTCATCAATATCAATCCTTGCTTCTTCATTAGCTTGAACATCATTGCTTGGCTCATCATCATCTTGCACCAACACATCATCACCCACATGTCTTCTTTGGTTTGAGGTACTTGCAACTCCACCTCTCCCACTTTTTGTTGTCACGGCCATTGCATTCTCCGTATCCCCACCTTTCGGGTTCACCACTGTATCACTAGGTAGTGCCCCCTTTGGGCGAGTATTTAAAGCTTGAGAAATTTGGCCAAGTTTAACCTCCAAGTTGCGGATAGAAGTGTTGTCGGAGGCTAATTGGGCATCGGAGTCAGCGTTTTTTTCCATCATTTGCTTAAACATGGTTTCAATCCGTCCCATTACACTATTGGAAGAACTAGGACCTTGGGACAGATTTGGAGGCGGGTTGTTTGGTTGTTGATACATCGGGGGCCTCTGAAAGCCCGACCCCTGATTTCCTTGATTGCTATTGTTCCACCCCCCTTGATTATTGTTGTTCCCCCAATTGCTTTGATTGTTGCCACCCCAATTACATTGATTATTTCCTTGATTACCCCAATTGCTTTGATTATTGTTCTTGCCACCACTCCAATTTCCTTGTTGTCCTTGGTTGTTTTAGTTTCCTTGGTTTCCTTGTGATCTCCATTGTTGTTGATTTGGAGCATTGCTTCTTTGACCGTGATAATTGTTGACGTATTGAACCTTTTCATCTTGTTCATCATACAAATCATCTTGATTATACCCACTATTATTGTGCTCAAATTGTTCCGGATGGTTTTGTACTTGTTGACCTCGTTGTCGTCTCTTGTTTACCATCATGTTCACCCCTTCCATAGCATTCACCTGTTTCGACCCTTGAACCTGTTGAAGCTGAGCCCTAGCCAGTTGGTTCATAGTGGTTGTCAACTCCGCAATAGCTTGCCCATGATCATGCAACTCCTTGTGTAGGTGAATAACATTTGGTCACCCTGAGGAACATTGGCTCTACTTTGCCACGCGGAAGAGGTGTCCGCCATCTCATCCAAAATTTCACAAGCTTCAGAATAAGGTGTGTTCATGAAGTTAACCCCATCGAGTTGATTTACCACACATTGATTTGTTGTGTTGATCCCCCTGTAGAAGGTCTGTTGGATCATGGCCTCGGTCATATTATTCTTCGGGCATTCTTTGACCATGGTGCGATATCTTTCTCAAATCTCGTGCAATGGCTCATTGGGCTCTTGTTTGAAAGCTAGAATTAAATCCCTTAGTGTAGCCATGTGCCCTGGAGAGAAGAATTTGGCAATGAACTTCTCGGCCAACTCATCCCAAATGTGGATAGAATGATTGAGAAATCTCTCTAACCTGTCCAGAGCCTTTCCTCATAGAGAAAAGGGAAACAACCTTAACCGCAGTGCATCCTCGGTGATATTTGTTTGCTTGCTCCCCCAACAAGTATCGACGAAACCCTTGAGATACTTGTAGGCATTTTGGTGTGGAGATCCGGTGAAGAAACCCCACTACTCAAGTAGTGTAAACATCACGTTGGTTATTTTGAATTTGCCCGCCTTAATCCGGGGCGGGACTATTGTACTTGCATAGCCCTCATTCGGCAACACCCAATGCGCTGCTCTTGGTTGAGGTGGGGGAGGTTTTGGGACACTATCTTGAGGCGTTCGGCCTCGCTTGTTCACTTGAAGCCCGGGATGAACCTCATCCACTTGATCATCATCTACCTTCTCTCCAAATGGTAAATTTTCGAGGGGCTCGTTGTTAAGGGCCATTTTGTACCTAAAAGCAATTCACAAATAAAGGCTCGTAAAGAAAAGAAAGACAAAATACACAAATACCTAGATATATCGATAAATCGATTTAACTCCCCAGCAACGGCGCCAAAAATTTATCGGCTCCAAGTCTACACTACTATTGAGTAGCGAGGGTGGTCGATGCAGTTTTAACTCAACTAGGTCGGGATCGAATCCACGGGGTGTTAATGTTTGGCATTAGGTTTATATCTAAGCTAGATGCAGGTTTTGAATCTAATTATACTTCCACAAGTGTGGGTTTGATTTCTACTTCTAACTTTACTATAAAGATTGCAATAATTGAAAATAAGGACAATATTTTTGTTGTTGTTTGTCAAATGTTTAAAGCGACTAGGGTAGTGACTTCTACCTAGATGGATATCTAACGGGTAGAAAAATCTAGGAAAAGCTTGATTAGTTGGGATTGTAATATAGCTATCACACCCGGGTACTCACTCTATACCTCTCGGTAGTTTGAGTGATTTTGCGCAATTTGGCTTTTTCAAGTTCAAATGGGTATTCATGCAAATCAAGTGATATTAACTCAAATTGAGTATTACTATCTCTAGGTTTAACCATTTAATTGGGGCTATCAATTTCTTGAGTTCACCCCAATTCCTTGTTGGCCTAGTTTTCCTAGACTTAGTCTCTCTTTCTCAAGTAGAGACTAAGTCATAAAGGCATGAATCAATGTTTGTAACCATTAATTCTTGAGTTCTAGCAAAAACTAGGCTAAATCTCACTAACCCATTCACATTCAAGCCCTAAGCACAAATACCCATTAAATACCCATATTAGGGTTGGGTCACAACCCTAGCTATGGGTTTAGCTACTCATGGAAATAACAGAAATTAAAGATGAAATGAAGATAAAATCCATAATATTAATTTATGGAATGAAAATCTAATGTTAAGAAGTGAATCTAGTACAAAATTTCCGAAAACAGAAAAGTCAGCCGTCTCAGGTGCTCATACAAAACATAACATAACCTAAAAATGATAAGAAGTTCTATTTATACTAAGCTGAAAATATCTGACAATAATGCCACTGCGGAGGTTGTGCGGCCGCAATCTTGCTTTCGCGGCCGCATAATTCTAATGCGGTCCGCGTTCTTCTCTTTTGGATCTGGGTTGAGATGAACTTTCGTGGATCGCATAATTCTAAATGCGGCCACGCTCCAGATTTTGCGGCCGAATAAAAGTGATGCGGTCCGCACTTGCTTGAGTTCGGCTTGAAATCAACTCTATGATTCTTCACCTTGCGGACCGCATAATTTCGATCGCGGCCACACATTTCTGGTGCAGTCTGCACTTCTCTCTTTTTCTCAAGTTGTCAGCTTTCTGAATCTCAGTTATCGCGGTCCGCATAATTTCAATTGCGGCCGTACAGGGACTTTCGCGATCGCATATTTCTGGTACGGTCTGCGCTCATCATTTAGTCCAAAATCACACTCTCTGAATCTCCCTCTCGCAGACCGCATAATTATGATCGCGGCCGCATCATGGCTTTCGTGGCCGCACAATATTTGTGCGGTCTCTACTTCAAACCTCTTTGCCCAGCCTTAGTTTTTGTTCAACTTTTGACTCCTTCGTGAGTTGATTTTGATTCCTTTGACTCATTTTGAACAATTCCTGCAAGCAAGCATATTTCATTAGTTTTCGGGAATACCTTCAAGCATTTTTGGCCTAAAACACAAGTAAAAGAGAGCAAATAATAGGTTAAAATCCCCACTTATCCCAGTTGCTCGAGCTCTAGACTGAACTCTACCTCTGCCTCTACCTCGGCATCAGGCGCGACCTCGGCCTCGGCCTCTACCCTTGGTCATAGTTACCACCGGGGGCTCTGGCTCTTGTCCGGTGGTAGATGTAGTACGTGTTCTCGCTATCTGCGAGAGAACAAGAATAGAATGATTCAATCATCGATGATAGAATAAAATTCGCACGATAGAATAAGAAGAAGTGATATAGTTCCTAAACTTCATAGCCTCTAGAAGATAAGTATATGCATATCGGTACCGATCCTTCAGACTCTACTAAGCTTGCTCGTGACTCGTGAGACCTAAGTAACCTAGTGCTCTGATAGCATCTTGTCACGACCTGAAATTTTCACCTTCGGAACCGTGATGACGCCTAACATTTCACTTGCTAGGCAAGCCAACGTTAGAATAATTTTAACCATTTTTAACAATTTATTTTAATCAAATAGTAACAAAGCCAAACAACTGGAATAATGTCTGAATTTAAAGTGAGCAAACCAAAATAATAACGATGTCGAAATACCATCCCAGAACTCGAGTCAAAAGTGCACGAACTTCTAGAATAATACAAATAAGGGTCTGAATAAAATAAAGTTGTCTGGAAGAAAGCATACAACTAAGATTAAGTAGAAGGGGACTTCAGAGCTACGAACGTCGTGCAGCTATACCTCAAGTCTCCTCTGATAGTTGAATCGGAGCAAATCTACAATACGCCGCTGGGACCAACTCCGGTATCTGCACAAGTAGTGCAGAGTGTAGTATGAGTACAACCGACCCCGTATACTCTGTAAGTGCCGAGCCTAACCTCGACGAAGTAGTGACGAGGCTAAGGCAGGTCGTTTACATTAACATGTACGCAAAATAATAATAATAATAACAGGAATAGAGGTAAAACATGTAAATCATATCCATAATCGAGGTCAATTCGACAGTCACAATCAATTATTTCTTTTATCATTCTATTGCGGCGTGCAACCCATTCCCATAATATAATCCTTCAATTAAATTTTGTTGCGGCGTGCAACCCGCTCAAATAATATAAACGTAAAATAAAATCCGTTGCGGCGTGCAACCCGATCAAACAATATACTCTTTCAAATAAATCTCGTTGCGGTGTACTACACGCTCCAACAATATAAATTAACAACACTTATACGTAAGACAACTTCAATAAATGCCACAATTAATAAGAAATTATTAGGCAACAACATATACAACAATTATAAATTATGTAGAAAACAAATATGGGCAAGTAACAATTAAGTATAGAATCAGGGAGGAGATAGGCAATTTAATATATGAAATGCTAATTATCAAATAGCAATTATAGCACAAAAATCAAATAAGCAGGAAGCAATTAAGGCATGAAATCATGGCATAATAGTAGGCAATGAAAATAAGAGAATCAATTAACATAACAATTAATTAATGAAATCAGATAATTAATGAAATACATAAAAACATGGAAGCAAGCAATTTGATGACGTATAGACAGTCGTCACCTCGTTTATATATCGCTACACATGAAATTCACATAACTCATAGTTAAAGGGTTCTATTCCCTCAAGTCAAGGTTTACCACGACACTTACCTTACTTCACAATTCAAGTGATCACTCGACCACGGCTTTTCCTTTCGAATTATTCTCCAAACCAATCAAACCTAGCAATTTATTTACCAACAATTCAATTTGAGAATTAGAAATTATTCACAATTCGAAAGAGATTTAATTTAAGTCATTTTCGGAAAAGTCAACACGGGGCCTACTTTTCGAAACCCGACAAAAAATCACGAAAACTAAACACCCATTCCTATACGAGTTTAACCATACAAAAATTAATGAATTCCGACATCAGATTGCCTTTCAAATCTTCATTTTACATTTTTGGAAGATTTTACAAAACTCTGATTTTCTCCCATTAAATTCACGGATTCATGATGTAAATAACTATGGAATCATGAAATATAATCAATATAGGATAAGGAACACTTACTCAGTTCGAACTTGTGAAAATTCCCTTTGAAATCGCCCAAATCCGAGACTTAAAATTCAAAAAATGAGTAAAAAGGCAAACTCCCGATTTTAAGCATTCTGATCATCATTTTTGCATCCGCGGACATTATTTTCGCATCTGTGGGCTCGCATTTGCGAGAAAAACCTCGCATCTGAGAACCAAGGCATCTAGGCAGAGGACCGCATCTACAGACCTTCATGTCACATATGCGACTGCGCAGAAGCGCACGGGCAGCTGCAGATGCGTGAAGGATCGCATATGCGATCATAGCACCGCAGAAGCGGACATCGCATCTGCGCCCTCCTTGACCTGGAAGTCACAGAAGCGACACTGCCTCCGCACAAGCGACCACGCACATGCGGCCAAAATTGCACAGGTGCGACGCACCAGAACCAGACCTGTGTTTTTGAACAAAAATGGTCTGAAACTCACCCTAGCCCCTCGGGACCTCGTCCGAATATTCCAACAATTCCTGAAATATAATACGGACTTACTCGGGGTCTCATATCACGTCAAACAACGTCGAAACTACAATTAACACCTCGATTCGGACTTATGAGTTTATGAAATTTTTAATTCTATAACTCGCGCCGAACCGCGCCAAATCAATCTGAATCACCTCAAATTTTGCAGGTAAGTCCCAAATGACATAACAAAGCTATTCCAACTCTCAGAATCTCAATCCGGGTCCGATATCGACAAAATCAAATCTACAGTCAAACTTTGGAATTTTTTAACCTTTAAATTTCTACTTTTCGTCAAATGGCAATAATTCGAGCTAGGGACTTCCGAATTTTTTTTGGGTATACGCCCAAGTCCCAAATCACGATACGGATCCACCGGGATCGTCATAACACTGATCCGGGTCCGTTTGCTCAAAATATTGATCAAAGTCAACTTAAGTGAGGTTTAAAGTACTATTTCATATTTTTATCAATTTTTCACATAAACGTTTTCCGAAAAAATATACGGACTGCGTGCAAATTGAGGAATGCTGAATAGTGTTATTCGAAGTCTCGGAATACAGAATTGAATGTTAAATTTAAAGATACCTTTTGGGTCATCACAAAAACTTGCCGACACATTAGTGATTGCACATTTTGAAAAATGATCTTTCCAAAAAATATGACCAAAATAATCATGAAGTAACATGTAATCAACAGTAGTCGGATATAATCAGTCATAGTAAGAGATTCCTGATCTATCAAAATCGAATCACGTTGTGTATATATCTCTGGAGGAAAAAAACTGATGAAATTTAATATAACATTACTTACACAGAAAAGAAGGGATTGGAAAAGAAAAACGAAAACAACAATAAAGGAATTTCACATGATTGTTAGTAGAAAATGCAAATCTTTACATATCGTTACGTTTGATATTTATTTTTTTTATACTTCTGATAATTACTATTGAAATGGGATGTTTGTCAATTATTAGGTAACGGGAGTATTGATTTGGACAGCAAGTGAAATTATCATTCTTTAATTTCAAATATGTAGCGATTTTTGTTTTTTTATTTTTCTGCCATCGTTAAAGGAGAGCGTCAACCAAGACAATAGATTATACATATGTGTTGAGAAATCAATAATATATATGTACATATAGTAAGTTGTGAACCTAATAGGATAAATGAATTACGGGTTCCGAGGCAAACTAAGAATTGTCAAAACCTATAAATTTCAAATGAGATTTTTACCTATTTATTATATTTTTTAAACTTATTTACCCTCACTATTGAAGTTTTAATTTAATTACAAGTTGATATACAATTTACCAATTATATACAAACTCTTATTAAATGAGTATCCCTTTATATTAGAAATTGAACAGGGAATATAAGTTATTTCCTCTTCGGCACTCTCTCTCCTCTCTCTCTCTCTCTCTCTCTCTCTCTCTCTCACATTCTGTGTTCTTTCCCCAACCCTATTTGTTTTCTTCAATTTTCTCTGTTTTTCTCTCTTTTCTCATCTACTTTATTCTTTTTTTTAAGGGAATTCATCAATGAATTTTAATATTTTTACTATAGAGTTTCAACTTAGCAATTTTTTTTCATGTTGCACAATTAGTGTTCAAATTAAAATTGTCAATCAATAAATTTTGAAGGTGCTTCAAAGCTTTAAAATCGAATTCGTATTTTTAAAAATATTATTTGTTTGGATTGGGTGTTGTTGCAAATGACTAGAAATATTCTTTGGAGTTTATATCTCAATTTTGAGGGTATTTGCTGAAAATCAAAGTTGATTTTGGCTGGATTTCAGAATGAAACTCGAATAAGAAGAAGAAGGACACATGTGATGATCCGATAGGTCATCTAGGGCTTTAACACCTAAATTATGTGTTTTGAAACCTCAAATAGCTCCTTTTAACTTTCATCGATTTGCGTGCGTAGTGCGTATCTTTTTTCGGAAGGCTTTTAAGTGATAAACTGATTAAAATGTGAATTTGTGCTTTAAAATTTTATTTGAGTTCACTTCGATCAATGTTTTGAGCAAACGGATCTGGATCCGTATTTTGACGGTCCCAGTGGTTCCGTATTGATATTTTGGAACTTGGGCGTATGCCCAAAATCGAATTCGGAGGTCCCTAACTCGAGTTATCGCAATTTGCTAAATATTTGAAGTTTAAAGGTTTAGAGGATTTATGAATTTGACCGAAGTTTGACTTTGTTACTATCGGGTCCGGATTCTGGTTCCGGAGCTTAGTATAGGTTCATTATTATATTTATGTTTTGTCTGTAAATTTGGTTTTAAACGGAGTTCATTTGACGTGATTCGGACGTCCGGTTATTAAAATAAAAATTCTTAAGTTTCGTTGAAAATTTCATTCATTTTGGTGTCTGATTCGTAGTTCTAGGTGTTATTTTGGTATTTTGATCATACGAGCGAAAACATATGATATTTTTGGACTTATGTGCATGTTTGGTTTGTAGTCCCGATGGCTCAAGTGAGTTTAGGATAGGCTACGGGGTGAATTTGGACTTAGAATCATAGATGATGCCTTTTTGCTTCTGATTTCTGTTGCAAATCTCGCATTTGCGAGCATGGGCTGGGGGTGGTTTTTCGCATTGAAGAGTACTTTACCGAATTTGCCATAGAGGCAAGTTCGCATTTGCAAACAAGTAGTTCGCATTTGCGATGGGGACTGGGGGGAAGCTAGTTCACATTTGCGAATCAATTTGGTCACATTTGCGGTAAGGCCCAGTTCGCATTTGCAAACAAATCATCGCAAATGCGATGATAGCAGAGATGTGGGTTGTTTCGCATTTGCGACGAAAATCTCGCATTTGCGGGGTTCACAATTACGAACCCCAGGTCGTAATTGCGACATCTGCGCCTGGTCAAAGGCTAAGTTAGATGCGATTTTCCTAAGCAATTTTCTTCCTCAATTCATTGGTAAGTTACTCTAACCTGCTTTCGTTCAATTAACCTATACATTTCATAAGATCTCAACCTTAAATCTAGTATTTTCATGGTAGAAATTGGGGATTTGGCTAGAATTAGGGATTTTTGTAAATTTGAATTTAGACCTCGAATTGAGGTCGTATTTCGAAACAAATTACATAAACGGGCTCGAGGGTGAATGGGTAATCGGATTTTGGTCCGAATTTCGGATTTTGACCAAGCGGGCCCGGGGTTGACTTTTGTTTACTTTTTCAATAATGACCTAAATTGAACCTCTTTCATTCATGGGTAGTTCCTAAGGCTTATTCTGAATCGTTTGGTTAATAATTTGCTAGATTTGGTTGGTTCGGAGGCTTGTTCAAAAGGCAAGGATGTGGGTGGAATTTTAGTCGATTGCGGAGTGAGCTAAGTACCGTGGTTAAGCTTAACTTGATGGATTAGGACTTGTTTGCCTATTTGCTACGTGTTTAAATGTGTGGGTACAACATATATGTGAGGTGAGGAGTACCTATGCATTGTTGTTGGGTAAAAGCATGTGGGTGGGACTTGTTCCCTTGTAATTTATTGTCTTCTTTGATTATGATATACATGCTTAGATTAATTTATTACATAATTGATCGTTCTTTCCGCATTTATGAACTATTTGTGATGATTGAGTAATTTTTGTAAGTTGAGGTTTGGTATTTTGGAAATGTTGCTGACGTAAAGTTTATTCTTGCTTATTCTATCTCCCAAATGTTTAAATTCATTGCTACATGGTAAGGGGGAGTGTTAAAGCACGAAGGGTGATGCCGTGCCATTTTTTGCTTCATTTACTGATTAATACATGGTGAGAAAGAGAGTTAAAGCACGAAGGGTGATGCCGTGTCGTATTTATCATTTCATGGAGAGGTTAAAAGTAAAATCACGAAGGGTGATGTCGTGCCATTATCATTATTATTTCATGGTGAGGTTGAAAGTAAAAGCACGAAAGGTGATGCCGTGCCATTATTATTATTTCATGGCGAGGTTGAGAGTAAAAGTGAGATGGGTGATGTTGTGCCATCTTTATTCACTATGTTTATCCGTTTTCATTGGTTGATGGTTTATTTGACCGTCGCATGTTGTTATTTCCTATTGTAGTTACCGTATCTTGTAACCTCTTTCGCATGTCCCTTTTCAATCGTGTGTGTTTAATCTCTATATGTTGTTATGTTGCACATATATCTTTGTTTGCACAGGTTTAATTGCGTGAGTGTCCTGTCATAGCCTCGTCACTACCTCTTCGAGGTTAGGATCGACACTTACAGAGTACATTGGGTCGGTTGTACTCATACTATACTCTAAACGTCTTGTGCAGACTTTGGTACTGGTCCCAACTGTACGTGTGGTGCATTAGCTCGGATTGGCATATTTGGTGACCTGCGGTAGATTTGCTGGCGTCCACAGACCTTGAAGTCCCCTTCCTCTTTCCTTATTTACTATTCATTTCATTTGAAACAATTGTATTTATTTTAGACTCTATTCGTAGAACTTCTAGAAGCTCGTGTACTTGTGACTCAAGATCTGGGATGTATTTTGATATGCTGGTTATTATGCTACTTCGTACTTCATTTTAGTTTCATCTCAGTTTAATTGGTCTATTTATTTGAATTGTTTTAAGAAATTGGTTTAAGAATTTCTCTAACATTGGCTTGCCTAGCAAGTGAAATATTAGGCACCATCACGGTCCCGAAGGTGGGAATTCCGGGTCGTTACAAGTTGGTATCAGAACACTAGGTTGCCTAGGTCTCACGAGTCACTAGCAGGCTTAGTAGAGTCTAGAGGATCGGCACGGAGATGTCTGTACTTATCTTCCAGAGGCTATGGAGTTTAGGAACAATTTCACTTCTATTCTTCTCTGTCGTGTGATTTTATTCTATCAATGATACTTGAACTATTCTATTCTTGTTCTCTCGTAGATGGTGAGGACACGTACTGCATCTTCAGCTAGACAATAGCCGCATCCCCCAGTGGCAACTCAGACGAGGGGCAAGGGTCGAGGCCGAGGCACATGCAGAGCTCAGCTTAGAGCTCAAGCAGCAGCACCAGCAGTGGAGCCTCAGGTAGATTTTGATGAGGAGGTTCTAGCTTAGACTGTACGTATTGGACCAGCTCAGGTCCCGGAGGGGTTAATAGCCACTCCAGTGCTTCAGGATGCTCTAGTCCATTTGGTAGGCCTTGTGGAGAGTGTGGCCCAGACCGGTACATTTCCGGTAGCACCCGCCGTCACTCAGGTTGGGAGAGGAGCACGGACTCCCGGTACTCACACTCCGGAGAAGATGGCTCCCTAGTACCAGACTCCAGCAGCCCTGCCGGTTGGAGCAGTTCAGTCGGTTGTTGCAGCACATGTCGGTGATAGGCCAGCCATGTCTTCTAAGGCTTTATTGAGATTGGACAAGTTTACCAAGTTCTTTCCAGTTCACTTCAGTGGTGCACCTTCTAAGGACCCACAGGATTATCTTGACCGCTGCCATGAGGTGTTGCGGAACATGGGTATATTTGAGACCAATGGGGTCGATTTTGCCTTGTTTCAGATGACGGGTTCCGCCAAGAGGTGGTGGAGAGATTTTATTTTGACCAGACCAGCTGGGTCGCCTACTCTTACTTGGGATCAGTTCTCTCAGCTATTTCTAGAGAAGTTCCTCCCTGTCACACTGAGAGAGGATTATCACAGGTAGTTTGAGTGTCTCCAGCAAGGAAGTATGACTGTTACTCAGTACGAGACCCATTTTGTGGATCTAGCTCGTCATGTCTTGATCTTGCTTACCACTGAGAGGGATAGGGAGAGGAGATTTATTGATGGACTCACCTACACTATCAGGCTACAGATGGCCAAGAAGGCTGAGGGCGATATTTCCTTGCAGATGGTTGCAAATGTTGTTAGATGGATAGCGATGGTACTTGCTCAGGAAAGGGGACAGGGTTCTAATAAGAGGCCTCGTCATTTCGGTGGGTTCAGTGGTGCCTCGTCTGGAGGACGGGGTACTTTTGGTAGAGGCCATCCTCCCATGTCGTTTCAGTCAGTGCTCCATGTGTCTCACAGTGCTTCCGGTAGTCGCGACCCTTATGTGTCTTATCACGACCAGCTAGCCTATAGTGCACCATCAACTCCTATTAGGGCACCTCTGCTCCAGAGTTTTTAGGGTGGTTACCCAGGTCGATAGGGTCAGTTCCAAGTCAGCAGTCATAGTTGCCGAGGGCATGTTATACTTGTTGTCATCCAAGGCACATTGCTAGATTTTGCCTCGGGCAGTAGGCATCACACAACAATAGGGTTCTCGTGCCATGATTCCGGCACTGGTTGCTTCACTACCCATTCAGCCAGCCAGAGGTAGGGGTCAGGCAGTCAGAGGTAGAGGCTAAGTCGTTAGAGGTGGAGGTCAGGACGTTAGAGGTTGAGGCCAGCCAGTTAGAGGTCGTCCTAGGGTTATGGTTTAGAGTGGTGGGTCCCAGCCCAGATGTTATACTTTCCCAGCTAGGCCCGAGGCTGAGTCATCTGACAATCCA
Organism: Nicotiana tomentosiformis; assembly: GCF_000390325.3. Lineage (NCBI taxonomy): Eukaryota > Viridiplantae > Streptophyta > Magnoliopsida > Solanales > Solanaceae > Nicotiana > Nicotiana tomentosiformis. Next base: position 72,646,699 of record NC_090818.1, on the reverse strand, counting down.
TCACAAGTATTGTTCCAGTTTGCCATAGAGATGCTTCAGTTTTATTTGATCCGGGCTCTGCTTATTCCCATGTGTCATCTTATTTTTCTTCATATCTGGTTGTGCCTCGTGATTCTTTGAGTGCTCATGTGTATGTATCCATGCCTGTGGGAGATTTTATTATTGTAGATTGTGTCTAACGCTCGTGTGTGGTTACTATTGGGGTCTTGAGACTAGCGTAGTTCTCCTACTTCTCGATATGGTAGATTTTGATGTCATCTTAGGTCTGGATTGGCTGTCAGCTTATCATACCATATTGGATTATCACGCCAAGAAGATGACCTTAGCCTTGCCGATGGTGCCTCGATTAGAGTGGAGGGAGACTCTTGGCCATTCTACCAACATGGCTATCTCTTATGTGAAGGCTCGATGTATGGTCGAGAGGAGGTGTCTAGTTTATTTGGCTTATGTCTGTGATTCTTGTGCGGAGGTTCCTTCCATGGATTTAGTACCAGCTATTCGTGAGTTTCTTGTCACGCCCCGAACCTAGGAGCGAGACAAGCACCCGGTGCCTCACCTAACCTGGCGTACCAAATTGCGACTAAGGGACTCTAAACATATAATGTCATACTTTGGCCATGGGGCCACCTTGCAAGGCAATTTGCGAAGCAAAATATAAAACTGAATGGAAACTAGCGCTAACTAAACATCAATATAAAGCTAGGCTGACAAGGCCGTCATAGCTACTACAGCTGACAAACCATCAAATATACATACCAAGCCTACAAACCCAACATACTGCACTAACCAACAGAATATGTCTACAAGCCTCTACTGATAGATATATTGTGATCGGAACAGGGCCCCGACCTACCCATATTATATATATAAATACATACATAAGATGCACACAAAAACCTAGACCCGATAACTCCGAAGAATGTGGAGCTTACCGATCAGGCTAAACTCTGGAAACACCTACTGAGGAGGTCTACTCGTCTGTCTATCTGAACCTGCATGCATGAAATGCAGCGTCCCCGGAAAAGGGACGTCAGTACGAAATAATGTACCGAGTATGTAAGGCAATAACATAACTGAAAATCGAAACTGAACTGATAATGTAATAACTGGAAGTAACTGGGAGTCAAAGATGATCTGGAGATATACTTACCTACTGATAGTGACTAAACTCCTTCAATATAGTAAGTAAAATAAATGTCCGACCCTATAAGGCTCAGTACGTGTAAATGCTCGGCCGTAGTAGGCTTGCTCATAGGCGCTCGGCCATACTGGGCTCTGTATCTCGGCCATCCTGGGCTCGCTCATAGGCGCTCGGCCACAGTAGGCTCGGTATATATAACTTACCATCTGATCAGAGGTTGCCCAATAGGGGCCTGCCCACCGATTATAGCTCGATGGTGGTGAAAATAATGTAATACTGTATATATATATAGACCCTCTGCTCTCTTGACTGAATAAAGACAAAACTAAATTGAATATGAAGTCACGATAAGGAATAATATTGTAACTTATGAGACTAGAATAATGTGAATAAATTCATGAATACGAACTTCTCTTTATGTCTCACTATTAACACATGTAGCTACGAGATCATGCCAAAATGAAGGAAGGGCTTAGCCTTAACATACCTTATCACAATCTTTCCAATCACCAAGTTGAACTCACCTCTTTGCACCTTAATCCACAAGAATGATAATAATACTATCATTAAGTTACGAAAGGTACAACTATCGCACAACGAACGACAAACTTATTTTGTATTAAAACGGGCAGCATCTCCCCTATAATCCTTACTTCCTCCAAATTCAAGATAACACCAACAATACAAGAACAGAACAATAACAACATATATACATCATTTTCCAGCCCTATATACACCATCAAATACTACAAAACAGCCCAACACACCCCAATCTCTTCGTACACAAAACGACCACCGTAGTAGTGTCAAACGACCCGAAAATGTTATGATGAACGACCAGCCAACCACCCTACATTTATATGGTGTTTATAAACCCCCTTCCTCCTCCAAAACTCCACAAAATAGTAGTAAAACACGCAGCCCAACAGCAACACAAAACAGTCCACAAAACAGTCCGCTACAAGTGAATAACTCGAACTCACGGCTTCCGCTCACTGTCCCGTGAGTTCTTACAAGTATAGAACGACTTACCATGAATTTATAGAAGAAAAATTGGATGAAAGAGAGCAGTAAAATCACCTTATTTGTTGGATAACTCAGCTCTTATCTTGGTTCTTCAAACTCTAGGTTTTACCTCTAATTAGAACTTGAAAGGGAGAGAAAATCAATTAGGGTTTGTGGGAAATTTTTGGGAGGATTCTTTGCAGAGCTTATGTCTGGTTATTATGCTCTATTTTAAGTCTAATATATGAAGAAAATAGGCCCTTAAAAGGCCTCTTTGGACAACCCGAAATGGCCCATTTCTGGGCTTTCATTTAAGCAAGTAGGTGACACACCTACTTGTCACCTAGTAGCTTGCGCAGTATTGCACAAATGCCGATATCTTTCTACTCATATGTCGTATTGACAAACGGTTTAATGCGTTGGAAAATAGACTCATATATATTTAATTTGATGGGTGGAACACCCCATAACTCTAAGTATATTGGAAGAAAATTGCAGTTACATTTGACCCAAAGTTTCAGTAAAACTTACGAATGTAACTTGTGATGACTTTCATCGACTTTTGTTCCACAACTTGCTTGACTTCAAAACATAACACACGGATGTCATACGACTAATATAAATCATAACATAATCTCCTTATCATGTTAATCACCCTAGTCTCACCCCAAAGGTACATGTTATAACATTCACAACTTGTCGACTTTCGACGAAACATTGTTTTATTTAATTGCTTTAGCTTCTGAACTGTCCAACCCTCTTTGTACTTGTTGTTCATGATCTTCAATATTTGTAACCTCAGAGGTAACATGATTAACTTACTTTATATACTTTTAAATATTATCTCATTTTTGGTCCTACATTAGTTTGCTTACGACGCATTTTTACGTACGAAAATATAGGGTGTAACATTACTCCCCCCTTGGGAACATTCGTCCTCGAATGTTTACTCTTAGAGACTTTGGAAAATTTTGCCAAAGTATCCTTCGTACACTAGGTTAAAACCAACCTGCACGTAGCCAGAAAACATACTATGCATGCCACACATGGCCAATCTTTATAAATAGCAGCAATTTGCCTCACCGACCGTAAATCATAAATATTGAAAGTGAAAAATAAAAGCTTACCTGATGACCTGCTAGCCTACATAGAGCTATGTTGTAGCGTCCCATCTCGAACCATATCTTCAGTTTGAAATAGGTGGGGGTATTTAGACTTCATTTCTTCCTCTGATTCCCACGTCATCTCTTCTACATTCTTGCTCCTCCATAAAACCTTTACGGAAGCTACCTCCTTATTTCGTAGATTGCGGATTTGTCGGTCTAGGATGGCAACTGGAATTTCCTCGTATGACAAGTCCTCTGTAATCTGTACATCATCCGTGGGCACCACTCGGGTAGGATCGCCAATGCACTTTCGTAGCATAGATACGTGAAAAACCGGATGGACAGACTCCAATTCTGAGGGCAACTCTAACTCATAAGCTACTTGGCCCACTCTCCGAATGATCCTATAAGGCCCAATATACCGTGGGCTAAGCTTGCCTTTCTTGCCAAACCTCATCACGCCCTTCATAGGTGATACCTTTAAGAATACCCAGTCATTAATCCTGAACTCTAAGTCTCGTCGCCGCACGTCAGAATATGACTTCTGACGACTCTGAGCTGTCAACAGTCACTCCCGGATAATCTTTACTTTCTCTATGGCCTGCTGAACCAGGTCTGGCCCATGTAACCCAGATTCTCCAACATCAAACCACCCTATAGGAGATCTGCACTTACGCCCATACAAAGCCTCGTACGGAGCCATCTGGATATTGGAGTGGTAACTGTTATTATATGCAAACTCGATAAGAGGTAGATGTTCATCCCAACTTCTTTTAAAATCCAACACACATACTCGTAACATATCCTCGAGCGTCTGAATTGTGCGCTCGGCTTGTCCATCAGTCTGTGGATGAAAAGCTATGCTGAGATTCACCTGAGTCCCTAGACCTCTCTGAAATGACCTCCAAAAATGTGCTATAAACTAAGCCCCACGGTCAGATATAATAGAAACTGGTACTCCGTGTAGCCGCACTATCTCCTTAATATATAACTTTGCATAATCTTCTGCTGTATATGTAGATCTGACCGGTAGGAAGTGAGCTGATTTCGTGAGCCTATCGACTATCACCCATATGGAATCGAACTTACGATTAGAACGAGGTAAACCCGTGATAAAGTCCATGTTTATCGCCTCCCATTTCCATGTCGGGATCTCTATAGTCTGCATTAGCCCTCCAGGCTTCTGGTGCTCTATCTTCACTTGCTGGCAACTAGTACATTGGGCGACAAACTCAGCAATGTTCTTCTTCATATCATTCCACCAGTACACATCCTTAATGTCATGATACATCTTCGTCGACCCAGGATGGATGGAATACCATGAATAATGTGCCTCTGACATAATCCTGTCTCGTAGCCCTGCTACATCTGGAACACACAAACGACCCCTATATCTGAGAACCCCATCTCCCTTTAGCTCTAACAGTGGCTTCTTCTGCTGCGGAACTCGCTCTCTCAGCTCGACCAACTCTGGGTCCTCGTACTGCCTTTCCTTGACTTCCGCTATGAGGGATGATTTTGTAGTGTTTTGGAGTACAACTCCACCATCCTCAGAATCTACTAACCGAACCCCCAATGAAGACAATTGATGAATCTCTCTAGCTAATTGTCTTTTCTTGGGCTCTACATGTGCTAAGCTACCCATAGATCGGCGACTTAAGGCATCTGCTACAACATTAGCTTTCCCTGGATGGTAGAGAATGTTAACATCGTAATCTTTCAATAACTCAAGCCATCGCCTCTGTCGCAAATTCAACTCTTTCTGCTTGAAGATATATTGTAGGCTTTTATGATCAGTAAATACATCAACATGAACACCATATAAATAATGCCGCCATATCTTAAGTGCATGGACAACCGCAGCTAACTCGAGGTCGTGGGTCGGATAATTCCTCTCGTGCTTCCTCAACTGCCTTGAAGCATACGCAATTACCTTCCCATGTTGCATCAGGACACATCCTAACCCGACACCTGATGCATCACAATACACGGCATAACCCTCTAGACCCTCTGGAAGTGTTAGAACTGGAGCTGAGGTCAACCTGTTCTTAAGCTCTTGGAAACTCCGCTCACAAGCCTCTGTCCATTGAAACTTAGTTTCTTTCTGTGTCAACTTCGTCAATGGTGCCGAAAGGGAAGAAAAACCCTCTACGAACCTCCGATAGTATCCTGCTAAGCCTAGAAAGCTACGAACCTCTGTCGGAGTGGTAGGTCTAGGCCAAGATTTCACGGCCTCAATCTTCTGAGTGTCCACCTTTATCCCTTCATCTGATACAATATGCCCCAAGAATGCTACAGACTTCAACCAGAACTCACATTTAGAAAACTTAGCATACAACTTACGATCACGGAGGGTTTGGAGTACCGCTCGCAGGTGGTCCGCATGCTCATCCTCTGAACGGGAATAAACCAGAATATCATCAATAAATACTATCACGAACAGATCTAAAAATGGTCGGAATAGGCTATTCATCAAGTCCATAAATACAGCGGGTGCATTAGTCAACCCGAAGGACATGACAAGGAACTCGAAGTGGCCATATCGGGTCCTGAAGGCTGTCTTCGGAATATCTTTTTCCCGAACTCTGACTTGGTGGTACCCCGACCTCAAATCTATCTTTGAAAAGCATCTAGCCCCCTGCAACTGATCAAACAAGTCATCGATCCTTGGAAGTGGATACTTATTCTTAATAGTTACCTTGTTCAGCTGCCTATAATCGATACACATCCTCAGCGAGCCGTCTTTCTTCCGCACAAATAGTACTGGTGCACCCCAAGGTGAGGTACTGGGCCTGATGTAACCTTTCTCCAACAAATCTTTTAACTGCTCCTTCAACTCCTTCAATTCGCCAGGTGCCATTCTATACGGAGGGACGGATATTGGTTGAGTTCCTGGAAGCAAATCGATGCTAAAATCAATCTCTCGCTCTGGAGGAATACCTGGAAGCTCATCTGGAAACACATCTGCATACTCTTTGACTACGGGAATAGACTGAAGTGTAGGTATCTCAGCATCTGCATCTCTAACTCGCACAATATGATAAATGCACCCTTTTGCGATCATTTTCCTCGCCTTCAGATAGGAAATAAACCTACCTCTGGGTGTTGGTGTATTACCTACCCATTCAAGGACTGGCTCACCCGGAAAATGAAATCTGGCTGCCTTTGCTCGGCAATCAACTGTGGCATAGCAAGCTGCCAACCAGTCCATGCCCATGATAGCATCAAAATCCATCATCTCTAGCTCAACTAGGTCAGCTGAGGTCTGACGACTACAAATTATCACCGTACAACCTCGGTAAACCCGTCTAGCAATAATCGATTCTCCGACCAGTGTAGATACCGCAAAAGGATCACTTAGTATTTCAGGCACTATACCAAACTTCCTCGCGACAAATGGGGTAATATACGATAAAGTAGATCCTGGGTCTATCAAAGCATAAGCATCGTGAGAGCAAATGGTTAATATACCTGTCACAACGTCTGGTGAAGACTCCTGGTCCTGTCGACCCGCTAAAGCATAGATACGGTTCTGATTACCACTTGAACTGGAACCTCTACCTCTGCCCCGACCTCTACCAGCCGAAGACTGAGACTCGTGCCCTGAAGGATGCACGGACATAGATGATCCTGTTGCTGAACTCGCTGGTTGTGCTATTCCCCCCGAATCTCTATTTGGGCAATCTCGCATCATATGCCCTGGACGCCCACATGTATAACAAGCATCAGAACCTGCTCGGTATTGGCCCAAGTGTCCTCTACCACAGATGTCACACCGTGGAGGAAATGACCATGTCTGCGCAGATCCTCGCTGTCGCTGCAAATCCGACGCCCATGAGCTCTCACCTGGTCCTTACTGAGTATAGCGGTCATACCTGTAACCCTGTAACTGAGGTGGCGGAGGCCTAGGTGGCCGTCCGAAGTACTGGGTCCTATAACTACCCTGATATTGCTCCTGAGACCTGGGAAATCTCATCCTCTTACGTTGCCCTTGCTCAGCCCTCTCTGTACCCTGCTGTCGACGCCTACCCCTTTCTATATTCTGGGCGAATGCCTGAATCCGGGAGATATCCATACTATCCTGCAATGCAGCGGTGGCACATGCCTCGGTTAACTCTGGGGCTAACCCTGCTATAAACCTGTGAATCCTGTCCCGCATAGTAGCAACTATGGATGGTGCATATCTGGCCAATGAGTCAAAACGGAGACTATACTCTCGAACACTCATATTACCCTGCTTGAGGGCTAGAAACTGATCGACTCGAGCCTGTCGGATCTCCCGTGGTAAGTACTGGTCAAGGAAGGCATCTGAAAAATTCTCCCAAATAGCTGGAGGTGCATCACGTCCCCTGGACCTCTCCCATCCCTCGTACCAAAGGATGGCTATATCTCGGAGTCGAAAAGCTGCTAGCTCAACTGCCTCTTTCTCCGTGGCATGCATAACACGAAAGATCCTGTGAAGCTGATCTATGAAATCCTGCGGGTCCTCCCTCTGATCTGTCCCCGTGAACTCTGGGGGACTCAAAGCAATAAACTCTCAGACCCTTGAACTCCCAGACCCCTCAGAAGTTCCTGCACTAGCTGATGCCCTAGCCTGTTGCTGGGTAGCTACCAACTGTGACAACAAATGCACCGCACTCCTCAAGTCCTGATCTGATGGAAATGGAGGAGGAACTGGATGTGCGGTTTCCCTAGGAATCTCCGTAGTTGGTGGAGGAGCCGGTAATGGCTGAGTAGGGGTCTCACCTTGAGCCTCAGACTGGGCCCCATCTACTGGGGGTACCCTGCTGGTCCCCTCACCTACTGCTGTATCTCTCCTCTGGCTAGCCGTAGTCTTCCTAGTCACCGTCATCTGTGCATGCAAACACCAACACATAAGTTTAATTCAAATTTCCTATAACTCAGTTCTGTAGCACGATTTAGATTTCAAAGAAGGGTAACCAACTCCTAAATGCCCTGTAGTGCCCTGCTTATATAATGTGGTGCACAACACATCTATAAACAAGACCCTACTAGACACGGCTTGTAGACTCCCTAGGACAGAACTGCTCTGATACCAAGTTTGTCACGCCCCGAACCTAGGAGCGATACAAGCACCTGGTGCCTCACCTAACCTGGCGTACCAAATTGCGACTAAGGGACTCTGAACATATAATGTCATACTTTGGCCATGGGGCCACCTTGCAAGGCAATTTGCGAAGCAAAATATAAAACTGAATGGAAACTAGTGCTAACTAAACATCAATATAAAGCTAGGCCGACAAGGCCGTCATAGCTACTACAGCTGACAAACCATCAAATATACATACCAGGCCTACAAACCCAACATACTGCACTAACCAATAGGATATGTCTACAAGCCTCTACTGATAGATATATTGTGATCGGAACAGGGCCCCGACCTACACATATTATATATATAAATACACACATAAGATGCACACAAAAACCTAGACCCGATAACTCCGAAGGATGTGGAGCTTACCGATCAGGCTAAACTCTGGAAACACCTACTGAGGAGGTCTACTCGTCTGTCTATCTGAACCTGCATGCATGAAATGCAGTGTCCCCGAAAAAGGGACGTCAGTACGAAATAATGTACTGAGTATGTAAGGCAATAACATAACTGAAAATCGAAACTGAACTGATAATGTAATAACTGGAAGTAACTGGGAGTCAAAGATGATCTGGAGATATACTTACCTACTGATAGTGACTAAACTCCTTCAATATAGTAAGTAAAATAAATGTCCGACCCTATAAGGCTCGGTACGTGTAAATGCTCGGCCGTAGTAGGCTCGCTCATAGGCGCTCGGCCATACTGGGCTCTGTATCTCGGCCATCCTGGGCTCGCTCATAGGCGCTCGGCCACGGTAGGCTCGGTATATATAACTTACCATCTGATCAGAGGTTGCCCAATAGGGGCCTGCCCACCGATTATAGCTCGATGGTGGTGAAAATAGTGTAATACTGTATATATATATAGACCCTCTACTCTCTTGACTGAATAAAGACAAAACTAAACTGAATATGAAGTCCCGATAAGGAATAATATTGTAACTTATGAGACTAGAATAATGTGAATAAATTCATGAATACGAACTTCTCTTTATGTCTCATTATTAACACATGTAGCTACGAGATCATGCCAAAATGAAGGAAGGGCTTAGCCTTAACATACCTTATCACAATCTTTCCAATCACCAAGTTGAACTCACCTCTTTGCACCTTAATCTACAAGAATGATAATAATACTATCGTTAAGTTACGAAAGGTACAACTATCGCACAACGAACGACAAACTTATTTTGTATTAAAACGGGCAGCATCTCCCCTATAATCCTTACTTCCTCCAAATTCAAGATAACACCAACAATACAAGAACAGAATAATAACAACATATATACATCATTTTCCAGCCCTATATACACCATCAGATACTACAAAATAGCCCAACACACCCTAATCTGTTCGTACACAAAACGACCACCGTAGTAGTGTCAAACGACCCGAAAATGTTATGATTAACGACCAGCCAACCAACCTACATTTATATGGTGTTTATAAACCCCCTTCCTCCTCCAAAACTCCACAAAACAGTAGTAAAACACGCAGCCCAACAGCAACACAAAACAGTCCACAAAACAGTCCGCTACAAGTGAATAACTCGAACTCACGGCTTCCGATCACCGTCCCGTGAGTTCTTACAAGTATAGAACGACTTACCATGAATTTACAGAAGAAAAATTAGATGAAAGAGAGCAGTAAACTCACCTTATTTGTTGGATAACTCAGCTCTTATCTTGGTTCTTCAAACTCTAGGTTTTACCTCCAATTAGAACTTGAAAGGGAGAGAAAAACAATTAGGGTTTGTGGGAAATTTTTAGGAGGATTCTTTGCGGAACTTATGTCTGGTTATTATGCTCTATTTTAAGTCTAATATATGAAGAAAATAGGCCCTTAAAAGGCCTCTTTGGACAACCCGAAATGGCCCATTTTTGGGCTTTCATTTAAGCAAGTAGGTGACACACCTACTTGTCACCTAGCAGCTTGCGCAGTATCGCAAAAATGCACATATCTCTCTACTCCGATGTCGTATTGACAAATGGTTTAATGCGTTGGAAAATAGACTCATAGATCTTTAATTTGATGGGTGGAACACCCCATAACTCTAAGTATATTGGGAGAAAATTGCAGTTACATTTGACCCAAAGTTTCAGTAAAACTTATGAATGTAACTTGTGATGACTTTCATCGACTTTTGTTCCACAACTCGCTTGACTTCAAAACATAACACACGGATGTCATACGACTAATATAAATCATAACATAATCTCCTTATCATGTTAATCACCCTAGTCTCACCCCAAAGGTACATGTTATAACATTCCCAACTTGTCGACTTTCGACGAAACATTATTTTATTCAATTGCTTTAGCTTCTGAACTGTCCAACCCTCTTTGTACTTGTTGTTCATAAATTAGTTTGCTTACGACGCATTTTTACGTACAAAAATATAGGGTGTAACATTTCTAGAGGTGTTTCCTGCAGATCTGCAGGGGATGCCACCCGACAAAGATATTGACTTCTGTATAGATTTGGCTCTGAACACTCAGCCTATTTCTATTTCGTCATACCGTATGGCCCCACCAGAGTTGAAAGAATTGAAGGAGCAGTTGCAAGACTTGCTTGATAAGGGCTTCATTAGACCTAGTGTCTCGCCCTGGGATGCGCCTGTGTTTTCATGAAGAAGAAAGATAGGTCAATGAGGATGTGCATAGATAATCGGCAGTTGAACAAAGTCACCATCAAGAACAAGTATCCATTACCGATGATTGATGACTTATTTGATCAGCTTCAAGGTGCCAAGGTGTTTTCGAACATTGATGTGATGTCTGGCTACCATCAGTTTAAGATTAGGGCATCCGATGTTCCTAATATAGCTTTTCAAACTCAATATGGGCATTATGAGTTTCTAGTGATGTCATTTGGGTTGAAAAATTCCCCAGCAGCATTTATGGATTTTATGGATTCCTTCGTGATTGCATTTATTGATGATATCTTGATATACTCTCGTAGTCGAAAGGAGTATAAGAAGCATCTTTGGATTGTACTTCAGACTCTGAGAGACAGCCATTTCTATGCCAAGTTTTCAAAGTGCGAGTTTTGGTTTGACTCAGTCGCCTTCTTGGGGCACGTCGTATCGGTAGAGGGCATAAAAGTGGATCATAAGAAAATTGAGGCAGTTTAGAACTGGCCTAGACCTACTTCAGCTACAGAGATCCAGAGTTTCCTAGGTTTGGCAGGTTATTACCGTCGATTCGTGGATGGTTTTCATCTATAGCTGCCCCATTGTCCAGATTAACCCAGAATGGTGCCCCGTTCAGATGGTCGGACGAGTGTGAGTTGAGCTTTCAAAAGCTCAAGACTGCTTTGACTTCAGCGCCAGTGTTGGTGTTGCCCACAGGTTCAAGATGTTACACGGTGTATTGTGATGCATTTCGTATTGGGATCGATACAGTATTGATGCAGGATAGCAGGGTGATCGCATATGCATCGCGACGGTTGAATGTTCATGAGAAGAATTACCATGTTCATTACTTAGAGTTGGCAGCCATTGTTCATGCGCTGATGATTTTGAGACTCTCTTCATGGCGTGTCGTGCGAGGTATTCACGGATCATTGGAGTCTACAGTATTTGTTCAAGCAAAAAGATCTCAACTTGAGGCAGATAAGGTGGTTGGAGTTGTTGAAAGACTATGATATTACCATTTTGTTTTACCCCGGGAAGGCCAATGTGGTGGTCAATGCCTTGAGTAGAAAGGTAATGAGTTTGGGCAACCTTGCGTACATTTCAGTGGGTGAGAGACTGCTTGCATCAAATGTTCAGAATTTGGCCAATCAGTTCATGAGGTCAGTCATTTCATATCCCAGTCGTGTTCTAGCTTGTACAGTCGCTCGGTCTTCCTTGTATGAGCGCATCAGAGAGCGGTAGTATGATGACCCTGATTTGCTTATCCTTAGGGACACAGTGCGGCACGGTGGTGCCAAGCATATTACCATTGGAGATGATGGGGTTTTGAGGATGTAGGGTAGTATTTGTGTGCCTAATGTGGATGGGCTTCATGAGTTGATTCTTGAGGAGGCCCATAGTTCCCAGTATTCTATTCATCTGGGCACCGCCAAGATGTATTAGGACTTGCGACAGCATTATTGGTGGAGAAGGATGAAGAAAGATATAGATGCATATGTAGTTCAGTGTCTAAATTGTCAGCAAATAAAGTACGAGCATCAGAAACCTGGTGGTTTGCTTCAAAAGTTGGTGATTCCTGAGTGAAAGTGGGAGCGTATAACTATGGATTTTGTTGTTGGACTCTCACGAACGTAGAGGAAGTTCAATGTTGTATGGGTCATTGTGGAAAGGCAGACCATGTCAGCGCATTTCATTTTTGTGGCAGATACCTATTCTTCACAGCAGTTGGCTGAGATCTACATCCGCGAGATCGTCCGTCTTCACGGTGTGCCCGTGTCTATCACTTCTGATCTAGGTACGCAGTTCACCTCGCACTTTTGGAGGGCAGTACAGCGTGAGTTGGGCATGCAGGTTGAGTTGAGCACAACATTTCATCCCTAGAAGGACGGGCAGTCCGAGCGTACTATTCAGATATTGGAGGATATGTTTCGCACTTGTGTTATAGATTTCGGGGGTTCTTGAGATCAATTCTTTCTACTTGCGAAGTTTGCCTACAACAACAACTACCAGTCAAGCATTCAGATGGCTCCCTATGAGGCATTATACGGAAGGCGGTGCTGATCGCCAGTTGGATGGTTCGAGCCCGAGGAGGCTCGGTTGTTGGGTACATATTTGGTACAGGATGCCTTGAATAAGGTCAAGATTATTCAGGATCGACTTCGCACAGCTCAGTTTAGGCAAAAGAGTTATGCCGACTGTCAATTTTATGATGTTGCATTCATGGTCGGAGAGAGAGTTTTGCTTCGAATTTCACCCATGAAGGGTGTGATGAGGTTCGAAAAGAAGGGGAAGTTGAGCCATAGGTATATCAGACCCTTTGAGATTTTTGAGAGAGTGGGTGGGGCAGCCTGCAAGCTCGCATTTCCACCTAGTTTATCAGCACTCCATCCATTGTTCCATGTGTCCATGCTCCTGAAATATCACGGTGATCCATCCAATGTGTTACATTTTAGCTCAGTCCATTTGGACAAGGATTTGACTTACAAGGAGGAGTCGGAGGCTATTCTAGCCCGGCAGTTGAGGTCAAAGAGATACCCTATAGTTCGAGTGCAGTGGAGAGGTCAGTCGGTCGAGGCAGCCACTTGGGAGTCTGAGTCGGACATGTGGAGTAGATATCCACACCTTTTCACCAGTCCAGGTACTTTTCTATGTCCGTTCGAGGACGAACGTTTGTTTTAGAGGTGGAGAATGTGATGACCCGATAGGTCATCTAGGGTTTTAACCACTAAATTCTATGCTTCGAAACCTCAAATAGCTCCTTTTAACTTTCCTCGATTCATGTGCGCAGTCTATGTCTTTTTTCGGAAGACTTTTACGTGAAAAATTGATTAATATGTAAATTCGTGCCTTAAAAATTTATTTGAGTTGACTTCGATCAATGTTTTGTGCAAATAGACCATAATCTATATTTTGATGGTCTCGGTGGATCCGTATCATGATTTGGGACTTGGGCATATGCCCGGAATCGAATTCGGAGGTCCCTAGCTCGAGTTATCGCAATTTGCTAAAAATTTAAAGTTTAAAGGTTTAGAGGATTTATGAATTTAACCGAAGCTTGACTTTGTTGGTACCGGGTCCAAATTCTGGTTCTGGAGCTTGATATAGGTTCATTACTATATTTATGACTTGTCTGCAAAATTTGATGCGAAACGGAGTTGATTTGACGTGATTCAGACGTCCGTTTGTTAAAATGAAAATTCTTAAGTTTCATTAAAAATTTCATTCGTTTTGGTGTCTGATGCATAGTTCTAGGTGTTATTTTGGTGTTTTGATCTCACGAGCGAGTTTGTATGATGTTTTTGGACCTGTGTGCATGTTTGGTTTGGAGCCCCGAGGGATCAGGTGAGTTTCAGATAGGCTACAGGTTGAATTTGCACTTAGAATCATAGCTGATGCCTTTCTGCTTCTGGTTTCTATTGCAGATCTCGCATTTGTGAGATCTGGCTTGCGAAGAAGACTTCGCATCTGCGAGCATGGGCTGGGGGGCTGGTTTCTCTCATTTGCGAATACTTTACCTCATTGGCGATATAGGCAGGTTCGCATTTGCGATGGGGACTGGGGGGAAGCTAATTTGCATTAACGATCAATTTGGTCACATTTGCGGTAAGGCCCAGTTTGCATTTGCGAACAAATCATCGCAAATGCAATGATAGCAGAGGTGTGGGTTGTTTTGCATTTGCGGGGTTCGCAATTTGGAACCCCAGGTCGCAATTGCGACATCTGCGCCTGGTCAAAAGTTGAGTTAGACGGGATTTTGGTTCATTCGTTCCAATTTTCAACCCTAAAAACCTTAGAGGCGATTTTTCCAAGAGTTATTCTTCGATATTCATTGGTAAGTGATTCTAACCTACTTTCTTTCAATTACCTACTACATTTCATAAAATTTAAACCTAAAATCTGGGATCTTCATGGTAGAAATTGGGGATTTGGGTAGAATTAGGGATTTTTGTAAAATTAGAATTTAGACATGGAATTGAGGTTAGATTTCGAAATAAATTACATACCCGCGCTAGGGGGTGAATGGGTAATTGGATTTTGGGTCGAATTTCGGGGTTTGACCATGCAAGCTCGGGGTTGACTTTTTCAATAATGACCTAAATTGAACCTCTTTCATTCGTGGGTAGTTCCTAAGGCTTATATTGAATCGTTTTGTTAATAACTTGCTAGATTGGGTTGGTTCGGAGGCTTGTTCGAAAGGCAAGGCCGTGGTTGGACTTTGAGTCGATTGCGCAATGAGGTAAGTGTCATGGTTAACCTTAACTTGAGGGATTTGGACTTGTTTGCTACATGTTTAAAAGTGTGTGTACAACATATATGTGAGGTAACGAGTACCTATGCATTTTTGTTGGGTTAAATCAGGCAGGTGGGACTTGTTTTCTTGTAATTTATTGTCTTCTTTGATTATGATATCCATGCTTATACTAGTTTATTACTTAATTGACCGTTCATTCTGAATTTATGAAGTATTTGTGATGATTGAGTAATTTTTGGAAGTTGAGGTTCGGTATTTTGGAACCGTTGTTGACGTAAAGTTTATTCTTGTTTATTCTATCTCCCAAATATTTATATTTATTGCTACAGGGCAAGGGAGAGTGTTAAAGCACGAAGGGTGATGCCATGCCATTATTATTATTTCATAAAGAGGTTGAGAGTAAACGCACGATAGGTGATGTCGTGCCATCTTTATACATTATGTTTATCCGTTTTCATTGGTTGGGTGTATATTTGACTATCTCATGTTGTCATTTCCTGTTGAAGTTACCGTATCTTGTACCGCCTTTCGCATGTCCCTTCCCAACCATACGTTTTTAGTCTCTATTTGTTGTTATGTTACACATATATCTTCATTGTACAGGTTTAAATGCATGGGTGTCATGTCATAGCCTCGTCACTACCTCGTCGAGCTTAGGCTCGACACTTATAGAGTACATTGGGTCGGTTGCAGTCATACTACACTCTGCACTTCTTGTGCAGACTTGGTACTGGTCCTAGCTGTACGTGAGGTGTATTAGCTTAGATTGGCATATTTGGAAACTTGAGCTAGATCTGCTGGCGTCCGCAAACCTTTAAGTTCCCCTTCCTCTTTCCTTATTTACTGTTTATTTCATTTGAAACAGTTGTATTTATTTCATACTCTATTTGTAGAACCTCTAGAAGCTTGTGTATTTGTGACTCCAAATCTGGGTTGTATTTAGATATGCTGGTTATTATGCTACTTCGTACTTTATTTTAGTTTCATATCAGTTTAATTGGTCTATTTATTTCAACTTTTTTAAGAAATTGGTTTAAGAATTTTTCTAACGTTGGCTTGCCTACCAAGTGAAATGTTAGGCGCCATCACAGTCCCGAAGGTGGGAATTCCAGGTCGTGACAAGTTGGTATCAGAACACTAGGTTGCCTAGGTCTCACAAGTCACGAGCAGGCTTAGTATAGTCTAGAGGATCGGTACAGAGACGTTTGAACTTATCTTCCAGATGTTATGGAGTTTAGGAACAATTTCACTTCTGGATAACAGCCAGATCCCCCAGTGGCAGCTCCTACGAGGCGCAGGGGTCGAGACCAAGTTCGCACCAGAGGTCGAGGCAGAGGCAGAGCTCATCTTAAATCTCAAGCAGCAGCACCAGCAGTGGATTTGTATGAGGAGGTTCCAGCTTAGGCTGTACCTGTTGGACCAGCTCAGGTCTCAGAGGGGTTCATAGCCACTCTAGTGCTTCAGGATGCTCTAATCAGTTTGGTGGGCCTTATCGAGAGTGTGGACCATGCCGGTACATTTTCGGTAGCACTCGCCGTCTCTGAGGCTAGGGGAAGAGTACGGACTCCCGCTACTCACACTCCGGAGCAGATGGCTCCCCAGTATTATGCTCCAACAGCCCTGCTGGTTGGAGCAATTCAACCGGTTATTGCAGCACAGGTTGGTGATAGGCCCGCCCATGTCTTCTTAGGCTTTATTGAGATTGGACAAGTTTACGAAGCTATTTCTAGTAGTGCTCCTTCTGATGACCCACAGGATTATCTTTACCGCTGTCATGAGGTGTTTCGGAACATGGTATAGTTGAGACATATAGGACCGATTTTGCCGTGTTTCAGATGACGGATTCTGCCAAGAAGTGGCAGAGAGATTTTATGTTGACCAGACCAGTTGGATCGCATACTCTTACTTGGGATCAGTTCTCTCAGCTATTTCCAGAGAAGTTCCTCCCCGTCACACTGAGAGAGGATTACCGCAGGCAGTTTGAGCATCTCCAACAAGGCAGTATGACTGTTAGTTAGTACGAGACCCATTTTGTGGATCTAGCTCGCCATGCCCGGATCTTGCTTACTACTGAGAGGGAGAGGGTGAGGAGATTTATTTATAGACTCACCTACACTATCAGGCTAAAGATGGCCAAGGAGACCGGGGGCGATATTTCCTTGCAAACGGCTGTAAATGTTGCTAGATGGATCAAGATGGTACTTGCTCAGGAGAGGGGGCAGGGGTCTGATAAGAGGCCTCATCATTTCGGTGGGTTCAGTGGTGCCTCGTCTAGAGGCAGGGGTACTTTTGGTAGAGGCCATCCTCCCATCCCGTTTCAGTTAGTGCTCCAGACATCTCACAGTGCTTCCGGTAGTCGCGACCCTTTTGTGTCTCATCCCGACCAGCTAGCCTACAGGCACCATCAGCTCCTATTAGTGCACCTCCACTCCAGAGTTTTCAGGGTGCTTACCCAGGTCGACAAGGTCAGTTCCAGGATCAGCAGTCACAGTAACTGAGGGCCTGTTATACTTGTGGTGATCCGAGGCACATTGCTAAATTTTGCCCTCGGGCACCAGGCAGCACACAACAGCAGGGTTCTCGTGCTATGGTTCTAGCACCGGTTGCTTCACCGCCCGCTCAGCCACCCAGAGACGAGTGTGAGTTGAGCTTTCAAAAGCTTAAAACTGCTTTATCTACGACGTCGATGGTCGTGTTGCCCACAGGTTTAGGATGTTACACGGTGTATTATGATGCATCTCGTATTGGGCTGGGTGTAGTATTGATGCAGGTTGGCAGGGTGATCGCATATGTGTCGCGGCAATTGAAGGTTCATGAGAAGAATTACCTTGTTCTTGACATAAAGTTGGCAGCCATTGTTCATGCGCTGAATATTTGCACTTCTGCAGGGCAGTCCACCGTGAGTTGGGCAAGCAGGTTCAGTTGAGCACAACATTTCATCTGCAGATGGACGGATACTCCAAGCGCACTATTTAGATATTGGAGGATATGCTTCGTGCTTGTGTTATATATTTCGGGGGTTCTTGGGATCAATTCTTGCCACTTGTAGAGTTTGCCTACAACAACAACTACCAGTCAAGCATTCAGATGGCTCCCTATGAGTCATTATACGGGAGGTGATATCGATCGCCAGTTGGATGGTTCGAGCCGGGGGAGGATCGGTTGTTAGGTACAGATTTAGTATAGGATGCCTTGGATAAGGTCAAGATTATTCAGGATCAATTTCGCACAGCTCAGTCTAGGCAAAAGAGTATGCTGACCATCGAGTTTGTGATGTTGCATTCATGGTCGGAGAGAGAGTTTTGCTCTGGGTTTCACCCAAGAAGAGTGTGATGAGGTTCGAAAAGAAGGGCAAGTTGAGCCCTAGGTATATCAGACCCTTTGAGATTCTTGAGAGAGTGGGTGGGGCAGCCTACAAGCTAGCATTGCCACCTAGTTTATCAACAGTCTTTCCAATTTTTTATGTGTCCATGCTCCGAAAGTATCACGGTGATCCGTCCCATGTGTTAGATTTCAGCTCAGCCCAGTTGGACAAGGACTTGACTTATGAGGAGGAGCCGGTGGCTAATGTAGCCCGGCAGGTCCGACAGTTGAGGTCAAAGAGTTACCCTTCAAATTGAGTGCAGTGCAGAGGTCAGCCGACCGAGGCAGCCACTTGGGAGTATGTGTCGGACATACGGACTAGATATCCACACATTTTCACTAGTCCAGGTACTTTTCTATGTCCGTTCGAGGACGAATATTTATTTTAGAGGTAGAGAATGTGATGATCCGATAGGTCATCTAGGGACTTAACCCCTAAATCCTATGTTTCGAAACCTCAAAAAGCTATTTTTAACTTTCCTCGATTTGCATGCGCAGTCCGTGTATTTTTTCGGAAGGCTTTTATGTGAAAGACTGAAAAACATGTGAATTCATACCTAAAAAATTCATTTGAGTTGACTTCGGTCAAAATTTTGCATAAACAGACACGAATATGTGTTTGACAGTCCCGGTAGCTCCGTATCATCATTTGGGACTCGGGCGTATGCCCGTAATCGAATTCGCAGGTCCCTAGCTCGAGTTATCACAATTTGCTAAAAAATTAAAGTTTAAAGGTTTAGAGGATTTATGAATTTGACCAAAGTTTGACTTTATTGCTACCGGGTCCGGATTCTAGTTCCGTAGCTTGGTATATGTTCATTACTATATTTATGACTTATCTGCAAAATTTGGTGCAAAACGGGGTTGATTTGACGTGATTAGGATGTCCGTTTGGTAAAATGAAAATTCTTAAGTTTCATTGAAAGTTTCATTCATTTTGGAGTCCGATTCCTAGTTCTAGGTCTTATTTTGGTGTTTTGATCACGCGAGCGAGTTCGTATGATATTTTTGGACTTGTGTGCATGTTTGGTTTGGAGCCCCAAGGGATCGGGTGAGTTTCTGATAGGGTATGAGGTGAATTTGGACATAGAATCATAGTTGATGCCTTTTTTATTCTGGTTTGTGTCGCATTTGTGAAGAAGACTTTACATTTGCGAGCATGGGCTGGGGGGCTGGTTTCTCTTATTTGCGAGTTCTCTACCACATTTGCGATAGAGGCAGGTTCGCATTTGCGAACAAGTAGTTCGCATTTGCGATGGGGACTAGGGGGTTCGCATTTGCGATCAATTTGGTCGCATTTGCGGTAAGGCCCAATTCGCATTTGCGAACAAATCATCACAATGCGATGATAGCGGAGGTGTGGGTTGTTTTGCATTTTCAAAGAAAATCTTGCATTTGCGCCTGGTCAAAAGCTGAGTTAGACGGGATTTGGTTCATTCTTTCAATTTTTCAACCCTAAAAACCTTAGAGGCGATTTTCCCACAAGCCTTTCTTCCTCAATTCATTGGTAAGTGACTCTAACCTACTTTTTTTTAATTACCCACTACATTTCATAATATTTCAACCTTAAATCTAGAATTTTCATGGTAGAAATTGGGAATTTGGGTAGAATTAGGGATTCTTGTAAAATTGGAATTTAGACCTCGAATTGAGGTCGAATTTTGAAAAACATTACATAACCGGGCTCGGGAGTGAATGGGTAATCGGGTTTTGGTCCGAATTTTGGAGTTTGACCAAGCGAGCCCGGGGTTGACTTTTGTTGACTTTTTCAATATTGACCTAAATTGATCCTCTTTCATTCGTGGGTAGTTCCTAAGGCTTATTTTGAATCATTTGGTTAATAATTTGCTAGATTTGGTTGGTTCGAAGGCTTGTTCGAAAGGCAAGGCTGTGGTTGGACTTTGAGTCGATTGTGGAGCAAGGTAAGTGTCATGGTTAACCTTGACTTGAGGGATTAGGACTTGTTTGACTATCTGCTACGTTCTTAAATATGTGGGTACAATTGTTATGTGATGTGACAAGTACCTATGCATTGTTGTTCGGTTAAAGCATGCGGGTGGGACTTGTTTCCTTGTAATTTATTGTGTTCTTTGATTATAATATCCATGCTTAGACTAGTTTATTACTTAGTTTATCGTTCTTTCCGCATTTATGAACTATTTGTGATGATTGAGTAATTTTTGGAAGTTGAGATTTGGTATTTTGGAACCGTTATTGACATAAAGTTTATTCTTACTTATTCTATCTCTCAAATGTTTATATTCATTGCTACTTGCTAAGGGAGAGTGTTAAAGCAAGATGGGTGATGTCGTGCTGTTTACTGCTTCATTTACTGATTAATACATGGTGAGAAAAAGAATTAAAGCACGAAGGGTGATGTCGTGCCGTATTTATAGTTTCATGGAGAGGTTAAAAGTAAAAGAACTAAGGGTGATGCCGTACCATTATTATTATTTCATGGTGAGGTTGAAAGTAAAAGCACAAAGTGTGATGTCGTGCCATTATTATTTTTTCATGGCGAGGTTGAGAGTAAAAGCACGATGGGTGATGTCGTGCCATCTTTATTCATTATGTTTATCCATTTTCATTGGTTGATGGTTTATTTGACTGTCTCATGTTGTCATTTACTGTTGTAGTTACCGTATCTTGCACCCCCTTTCACATGTCCCCTCTCAATCGTACGTGTTTAATCTCTATTTGTTGTTATGTTGCACGTATATCTTTGTTTGTACAGGTTTAATTGCTTGGGTGTCCTGCCATAGCCTCGTCACTACCTCGTCGAGGTTAGGCTCGACACTTACGGAGTACAATGGGTCGGTTGTACTCATACTACATTCTACACTTCTTGTGCAGGCTTTGTTATTGGTCCCATATGCACGTAAGGTGCATTAGCTCGGATTGGCATATTTGGAGACTTGAGGTAGATCTATTGGCATCCACAGAACTTGAAGTCCCCTTCCTCTTTCGTTATTTACTGTTCATTTTATTCGAAACAGTTGTATTTATTTCAGATTGTATTTGTAGAACCTCTAGAAGCTCGTGTACTTGTGACTCCATATCCGGGTTGTATTTAGATATGCTGTTTATTATGCTACTTCGCACTTCATTTAGTTTCATCTCAGTTTAATTGGTCTATTTATTTGAACTATTTTAAGAAATTGGTTTAAGAATTTTTCTAACGTTGGCTTGCCTAACGAGTGAAATGTTAGGCGCCATCACGGTCCCGAAGGTGGGACTTCCGAATGTGAAAACACATGACATACAATATACATATAATGTTGCAGTTATATTTTTGTTTTTATTTTAATGTTGTATGAAAGATGAAAATTAGTTGTATATTGTATGAATCATTATATGAAATTTGAATTTAAGTTATAAATACTATCTTTTTACATAAAGTTGTTGATATATATCAAAATTGTATTAAGATAGGTTTTTTTGATTGAAATTTAGGAGAGGAAGAAGAAACACACCATATACAAAATATATACAAATCATATACAAAATATATACAAAAGATATATCTTTACTGTCACGACCCCAAATTCCCTCTGAAGGATGTCATGATAGAACCTAGTCTCTATGATTAGGTAAGCCTAACAAATAGCAACCATTGAACAAATATATAAATACAAGATACTGAAAGCGACGATAAAACCGTCTGTAAATAGAATCTCACCATTTCACACACCCAAAATCGGTGGAACTGAGTCATAAGCTCTACAGAGTATAATAAGAGTAACTACTACATCACTGTCTGAAAGTAAGTACAACAGTAAATGACGATAAAGGAAGGTGACTCCGAGGCCTGCGGACGCCAAGCAGGCATACCTTGAAGTCTTCGATAATGCAACTAGCAGGGAAAATCTCCATCTACCCGCACGAGCAGACATACCTAGATCTGCACAAAGAGATGTGCAGAAGCATAGTATGAGTACACCACAACGGTACCCAGCAATTATCAAGCCTAACCTCAGTAGCGTACTGACGAGGCCAGGTCAACACACCTACAAGGATATGAAATATACAGTACAATATGAAATGCGGATATAAAATGGAAAGTAAGAAAATAACCAATACAGATCAAGATGATAGCATGATGTAATACCGGAAAATCAACAGTAGGAATACTATAAAACATGCAACGAAAGGACTACAATGATCATGTATGGACAACAATTGATAGAACACTAAGGAATGAAACAATAGATTTAATTTTCCACCAAAACACTTTGCAACGTGAAATAACAGCAAGAATCACATCAAGGTACCGCCTCATGTATAATGAAATCAAAATCGAGGTACCGCCTCGTATAATCAAGAATACCAACCGAGGTACCGCCTCGTATTCACATTTCTCAATTTCACTTACAATCCTTCCTTATGCCGCCGCGTGAGCCTTACATTTGAAAATAGGTTTTGAAAATAGTTTTCTCGAAATAGTTACACGCACTTTAGCCCACCTTATGACGCCGCGTGGCTTCACGTAGTCCCTATACAAGAAACATGTACATAAATCCCACCTTATACTGCCCCATGCACATCAACACAAGCCTTATACCACCGCATGCGCATCAATATCATATCACAATAACAACTCGCACCACAAGTGCCCATATATCACAACTTGCCAACAACAACAATATCAATATTTTCACAACAATAGTCCAGGGATCCAACACAACGTATACGAGAATATCAACAACAATAATGGATGGAAAATGCTCAATAGGATAGATATTTCAACAATAACCTACATCGCCTCAACGTATTAACAACTTCCATAACCTTAACACCAAATAACTCAACAATGAGAAAATAATGTGTAACCATGATATTAGATATAACTAATTCACAATAAAGGAAATAATCTTCAATAATAAGTATCAAATAACGGAAGTCAACAAATAAAGGACAACATGAACAATTAATTTAACAATGATAATTAACAATGAAGAGATAACATGTGACAATAAAGGGGACAACAAGTTCAACTAAAACATGGGAGAAATTTAGCAAGTAGGATGTAGAACAATTACTAAACAAGTCAACTAAGGCCTTTAAGGATAGTCTAACATAATCAAGGATGATTTAACTATGAGAATTTAGAACATAATATGTCATTTCAATTAAAGCATGGATATAGTCTAAGTGGCCTAAACCGGTCAAATACTACGTACAACCCGTGTACCACTCGTCACCATGCGTACACGGATTTCACTTAGCACAATTAAATCAAACAATACCAATCCTAAGGGGTAGTTCCCCCACACGAAGTTAGGCAAGTCACTTACCTCAATTAGGCCAATTCAATACTCGAAAATAGCTTTTCCCCTACAATCTGCCTCCACATAGCTCAAATCTAACCAAACAATGCTAGGGAATTCAATTGCAATAGATAAAGTTAAGATTTTTACACTTAACCCAAAAGGTCAACAAAAGTGAACCCGGGGCCCGCCTGGTCAAAACCTGGGTTCAATGGTAGATTTTGTCTACCCATGACACCATGAGTTCATATATATGATTACTTTCAAAATCCGAGTCCAAATCAACTATCAAAACTCAGTTTCTTATTTTTTAAAATCTTGACTAATTTTCATAAATTTCTACTTTGATTCACATGATTTTGATGTTAAAATCTAAGATACGTTGATGGAATATGATTAGAAATAGATTAGGATCACTTACCGAAGGTTTGTAGGTGAAAATCCCCTCTCCAAGTCGTCTCCTGCTGAGTCTAGGGTTGAAAAACGAGAGAATGAGCTCAAAAATCTCGTCCCACAACTATTTGTCCAGTCGCAGATGTCACATTTGCGATCTGGGGTTCGCAATCGAGAACCCCGCAAATGAGAAGAATCTCTCGCAAAAGCGAGGACCCTCCCATCTCTACAATTATCGTAATTGTGATGAATAGTTCGCAATTGCGAACAATGGACCTTCTCAATTGCGACCAAAGTGAACACAAATGCAAACTAGCTCATTCCCAGCACACTTTGCAAATGCGAACACTGGGTTCGCAAATGCGAACCCTGCAGGCTTGGCTCAACTTCGCAAATGTGAACTCAGACCTAGGAATTGCGAGATATAAGGCCTGTGCAGAAACCAACAACTCTTTTGATTCCAACCACACTCCGCTAAGCGTCCGAAACTCACCCGAGCCCTCGGGGCTCCAAATTAGACACCCCTACAAGTCTAAAAATATCATACCAACTGTCTCGCGTGATTAAAACACAAAAGTAACATCTAAAACTACGAATTGGACTCTAAAACTCATAATTTTCAAAGAGAATTTCAAGAACTTCTAAAATTACAACTACGCGTCTGATTCCTATCAATTCAACTCCGAATGACGCAAAATTTGCAGACAAGTTCTAAATGTCATAACGGACTTATTCCAAGTCCCAAAATCAACTTTCGAGGTCAAAAGCTAAAAGTCAACGTACGGTCAAACGTTTCAACATAAAATTGCAAATTTCTACATTTCAACACAAATCAACCCACAGACTTCCAAAATCAATTTCGGGCATACGCCTAAGTTCGAAATCACAATATGAAGCTATCAGAGTCACAAAAACACAGTTCTGGGGTCGTTTTCACAAAAGCCAAAGTTTGGTCAACATTCTTAAATTAAAGCTTCTAAGTCTAGAATCAAGAGTCCAAATTAGCTCGAAAGTCCCCTGGAACGAAACTAATCAACCTCGCAAGTCATAAAACCATAAACTCACATATGTTAAGAAATAAAATGGATAACGGGGCGCAATTACACAAAATGACCGATCGGGTCGTTACATTCTCTCCCTTTTAATACAAACGTTCATCCCCGAGCGTGCATAATGACATACCTGAAGTGGTGAATGGATGAGGATAATGACTCCGCATGTCCTGCTCGGTCGCCCAAGTCGCCTCCTCGACCGGGTGACCCCTCAATTGAACCTTCACTGAAGCAATATCCTTTGACCTCAACTTCCAGATCTGCCGGTCCAAGATGGCCACCGGCTCCTCAACATAAGACAAATCCTTGTCCAACTGGAATGAGTTGAAGTCTAACACATGAGACGGATCACCGTGATACTTTCGTAGCATAGAAACATGGAATGCTAGATGAACTACAGCCATACTAGGTGGCAGTGCAAGCTTATAGGCCACCTCTCCAATCCTCTCAAGAATCTCAAAAGGTTGGATATACCTAGGTCTCAACTTGCATTTCTTCCCGAACCTCATAACACCCTTCATGGGTGAAACCCAGAGCAAGACCCGCTCCCCAACCATGAATTCAATGTTGCGAACCCTCCAATCCGCACAACTATTCTGTCTAGATTAGGCCGTGTGAAGCAGATCTTGAATCAATTTAACCTTTCCCAAAGCATCCTGAACCAAGTCTGTACCGAATAGGCTAGCCTCGGTCGGCTCAAACCAACCCACTGGAAACCGACACCACCTCCCATACAAGGCTTCATACGGAGCCATTTGAATGCTCGACCGGTAGCTGTTGTTGTAGGCAAACTCTGCAAGCGGCAAGAACTGATCCCAAGAACCCCTAAACTCCACCATACACGCACGAAGCATATCCTCCAATATATGAATAGTGCACTCCGACTATCCATCCATCTGAGAGTGACATGATGTACTCAACTCAACCAATGTGTCTGACTCACGTAGTACAGCCCTCTAGAATTGCGATGTAAACTGCGTACCCAGGTCAGAGATGATGGATATCGGCATGCCAGGAAGTATGACACTCTCGTGAATATAGACCTGAGCCAGCTACTATGAAGAATAAGTAGTCACCACTGGAATAAAATGGGCCGACTTGGCTAACCGATCCATTATCACCCATACGGCATCAAACTTCCTCTGAGTCTGTGGGAGCCTAACAATAAAATCCATAGTAACCTGCTCCCATCTCCACTCTGGAATCTCTAGCCTCTGAAGCAATCTAACTGGTCGCTGATGCTCATACTTCACATGTTGACAATTTAGGCACCGAGCTACGTACTCCACTATGTCCTTCTACATTCTCCTCCACCAATAATGTTGCCTCATGTCCTGATACATCTTGGCGGCACCCGAATGAATGGAGTACCGCAAACTATGAGCCTCCTGGAGAATGAACTCACACAAACCATCTACATTGGGCATATATAGCCTGTCCTGCATCCATAACACACCGTCATCCACAATAGTGACCTCCTTGGCATCGTCGTGCTGAACCATATCCTTGAGGACAAGCAGATGGGGTCGTCATACTGACGCTCTCTAATATGATCATAAAGAGAAGACCGAGAAACCACACAAGCAAGAATTTAACTGGGCTCCGAAAGATCCAATCTAACAAACTGGTTGGCTAAGGCTTGAAACTCCAATGCTAATGGCCTCTCTACTACTAGTAGATATGCCAAACTACCCAAACTCTCCGCCTTTCGACTCAAGGAATCGGCCACCACATTGACCTTCCCGGGATGATATAGAATGGTGATATCATATTCCTTAAGAAACTCTAGCCATCTTTGTTTCTTTAACTTAAGATCCTTCTGTTTGAATAGATGCTGTAGAATCCGGTGGTCGGTAAAGACCTCACAACGAACAACATACAAATAGTGCTGCCAGATCTTCAATGTATGAACAATGGCTGCCAACTCCAAATCATGGACTGGATAATTCTTCTCATTAATCTTCAACTATCGAGACGCGTATCTAATACTCTGGTTGAGCCTCTCGATAAATCGATGGACTCGCTCCCTAACTATGGCAATCAAGGTTGGTGTATGCCTTGACAAATAACTAAATCAGACAGCATACTCCGACACTGACATAGTACCCTGGCACATCCGCTCAAATTCCGCGCGCCAAGCATCCTTAAGGGTCTGAGGAATAAACTCTCTCAAGAAAAACTCTAAAAATCGATCCACCACTTATATGTTGCTCCTTTCAACTAGAACGTAATAGAGGCAACCCCACTCATCTCCATAATGCATATAGTGCGGAGAATACGGTGACACTCCTCAAGGAAACCATGTGCGTCTTATGAAACCAAACCACTTAAAGTAGGAGGGTGGTATTTCTTGATCCACTCGGGTCCAATGGTAGATTCCATCTACCCATGACCCCACAAGTTAATATATGTGATTAGTTTCAAAATCTGAGTCCAAATCCCTGGCCATGTTGTATCTAATACTCTGGTTGATCCCCTCGATAAATCGACAGACTCACTCCCTGACTGTGGCAAACAAGGCTGGTGCATGCCTAGACAAATAACTAAATCAGACAACATACTCCGACACTGACATAGTACCCTGGCGTAGCCGCTCAAATTCCGTGCGGCAAGCATCCTGAAGTGTCTGAGGAACATACTCTCTGAAGAAAAACTCTAAAAATTGATCCTATGTTAAGCGGCCTTGGCTGGGCTACCCACTTCGTACACCCGCCACCACTGATATGTCGCTCCCTTCCGCTAGAACGTAGTAAAGGCAACCCCAATCATCTCGACAATGCCCATAGGGTGGAGAATATGGTGACACTCCTCAAGGAAACCATGTGCGTCCTTTGAAGCCAAACCACTTAAAGTAGGAGGGTGGTACTTCTTG
This sequence comes from Nicotiana tomentosiformis, assembly GCF_000390325.3. Lineage (NCBI taxonomy): Eukaryota > Viridiplantae > Streptophyta > Magnoliopsida > Solanales > Solanaceae > Nicotiana > Nicotiana tomentosiformis. The sequence goes on along the minus strand of NC_090818.1, from coordinate 72,618,495 downwards.
ATCCTCTCGAGCCTGAGCTGCTCCTCCTCAGATGCTGATGTCCTAACCACGGGCTGAACTGGAGCAACAGGTTGTACCGGTATAACCTCTGGGACCTGATCAACCTGGACCCGCTGCTCTGGGGTACGGGCTGCGGGAGTCTATGCTCCTCCCCCAACCTGAGATGTGGCTGGTGCAAGTGGGATCAACCCCGCCTGAGCTAAGGTGTTGAACATTCTCATAAACTGTACGAGGGTCTCCTGAAGTGATGGGGTGGAAATAGGCACCTCGGGTGTCTATCCCCCGGCTAGAGCTACTAGTGGCTCATCTGTCACAGCTCGGGCAGGTGCTCTGACTGTGCCCCATGCCCGTCCTTGCCCTCTTCCTCGGCCCCGGCCTCTCGCGACTCTAGCAGGGGGCGTAGGTGTCTGATCATCACATCCAGTTGTGCTTGTCCTCACCATCTGCGAGAGAATAGAAAGACAGAGATTTAAAATTTTGAAGTCAATAAATTTGCACTATAAGGAATCAAAGAAGTGAAGTTTTCCTAATAGTTTTGTATCAACTCGAAGATAAGTATAAACATCTTCGTACTGATTCGCAAGACTCTACTAAACCCGCTCATGACTCATAACACCTATGAACCTAGAGCTCTGATACCTACTTGTCACGACACCAAATTCCCTCCGAAGGATGTCGTGATGGCACCAAGTTTCTACGACTAGGTAAGCCTAACAAATAGCAACCACTGAACAAATATATAAATACAAGATACTAAAAGCGACTAAAAATGGATAAAATCGTCTTTAAATAGAATCTCACAATTTCACACCCCAAAACCGGCATAAGCTCTACAGAGTATAACAAGAGTAACTACTACATCACTGTCTAAAAGTAAGTACAACAATAAATAAGAATAAAGGAAGATGACTCCGAGGCCTGCGGACGCCAAACAAGCATACCTTGAAGTCTCTGATAATGCAGCTAGCACAGAATATTTCTATCTACCGTCACGAGCAGACATAACTGGATCTGCACAAAGATATGTGCATAAGCATAGTATGAGTATACCACTAGGATATGAAATAGACAGCATAAAATGAAATGCGGATAAAATAGACAGTAAGAAAATAACCAATACAGATCAAGATGGTAGCATGATCTAATACTGAAAAATCAACAGTAGGAATAGTATAAAAGAAGGAACGAAAGGACTACAATGATCATGTACGAACAATAAATGATAGAACACTAAGGAATAAAACAACAAATATAATTTTCCACCAAACTACTTTGCAACGTGAAATAACAGCAAGAATCACATCGAGGTACCGCCTCGTGTATAATGAAATCAAAACTGAGGTACCGCCTCCTATAATGTAGAATAACACCGAGATACCGCCTCGTATCCACATTTCTCAATTTCAGTCAAAATCCTTCCTTATGTCGTCGCGTGAGCCTTACATTTGAAAATAGGTTTTGAAAACAGTTTTCTAGAAATAGCTACACGCACTTTAGCCCACCTTATGACGCCGCGTGGCTTCACGCAGTTCCCTTACAAGAAATACGCACATAAGTCCCACCTTATACCGCCGCATGCACATAAACCCAAACCCTTATACCGCCGCATGTGCATCAATATCATATCACAATAACAACTCGCACCACAAGTTCCCACATATCACAACTTGCAAACAACAACAATATTAATGTTTCCACAACAATAGCCCATGGATCCAACACAACGTATACGAGAATATCAACAACAATAATGAATGGAAAATGCTCAATATGATAGATGTTTCAACAATAACAAACATCGCCTCAACGTTTTAACAAATTCCACAGCCTCAACATCAAATAACTCAACAATGAAAAAACAACGTGTAACCATAATATTAGATAAAACTAACTCACAATAAAGGAAATAATCTTCAACATTGAGTATCAAATAACAGAAGTCAACAAATAAAGGACAACATGAATAATTAATTCAACAATGATAATTAACAATGAAGAGATAACATGTGACAATAAAGGAGACAACAAGTTCAACTAAAGCATGGGAGCACTTTAGCAAGTAGGATGTAGAACAATTACTAAACAAGTCAACTAAGGCATTTAAGGATAGTCTAACACAATTAAGGATGATTTAACTATGAGAATTTAGAACATAATACGACATTTCAATTAAAGCATGGAAATAGTCTAAGTAGCCTAAACATGTCAAATACCGCGTACAATCCGTGTACACACTCGTCACCTTGCATACACGGATTTCACTTAGCACAATTAAATCAAACAATTCCAATCCTAAGGGTTAGTTCCCCTACATGAAGTTAGGCTAGACCTTTACCTCAATTATACTCGGAAATAGCTTTTCCCTTTCAATCCGCCTCCACACGGCTCAAATCTAACCAAAATCGACCCAATAACATTAAACAATGCTCGGGAATTCAATTGCAATAGATAAAGTTAAGATTTTTACACTTTTCCAAAAAGTCAACAAAACTCAACCTGGTGCTCGTCTGGTCAAAACCCGGGTCCAATAGTAGATTTTGTCTATCCATGAGCCTACGAGTTCATATATGTGATTAGTTTCAAAATCCGAGCCCAAATAGACTGTCAAAACTCAATTTCTTATTTTTCAAAAACTTGACTAAGTTTCATAAATTTCTACTTTCATTCACATGATTTTGATGTTAAAATCTAAGATAAGTTGATAGAATATGACTAGAAATAGATTAGGATCACTTACCCAAGGTTTGTAGGTGAAAATCCCCTTTCCAAGTCGTCTCCTACCGAGTCTAGGGTTCAAAGATGAGAGAATGAACTCAAAAGTCCCGTCCCTCGGCTATTTGTCCAGTCGCAGATGTCATATTTACGACATGGGGTTCTCTGTCGCGACCCCAGTTTCCCGTCGTAGGATGTCGTGACGGCACCTAGTCTCTAAGACTTTGTAAGCCTAACACCTACTGAATAATTATAAGATTTCAACCATCAAATGAAAAATACGAGATAAAATCTTATACAAATTACAATTCCCAAAATCGGTAGTACAAGTCATAAGCTCTACTGAGTTTGCTACAAAAACCTCTAAATACAATTGTATTGAAATAGATATAAAATAGTGCGAGTACAATAACAGAAGGTGACTTTGAGGCTTGTGAACGTAGCAGCAGGTTTACCTTGAGTCTCCACAGCAAGTTCTGTACAACTGGCTAGCGATCGACTGACTCCGAATTACCTGGATCTGCACAAAATGTGCAGAAGCGTAGTATGAGTACACCACGACCGTACCTAGTAAGTATCAAGACTAACCTCAGTGGAGTAGTGATGAGGGACAGTCAAGACACCTACTGGACTAGATAACCTGAACAAATATAGGTATAGAACTTACAGAGTACGATATCTCTATAGAACTATGCATAATGACAACAATAATACGGTGCGTGTAATAGGAAATAGAAGCAACAATTAGCAGCGGGACATCACAAATAATAACACAGTAGAGTAAGCTAGACACAATTTAAATCTGGTGAAAAATAAATAATGGAAAGACAAGTAGCAACGCGATAAGAATAACCGCTTCCACACCAGGTTTATTCAATAATCCCCACGAGGTACCAAACCTCAAAAATATTCACAATTCACGGGGTCCCCATGAGGTATAGAACAATTCTATTAGTCACAATTTACACAAGGCAAATATCACACAAGTTAGGCATGCCACTACACAAATATCAACAACGACAATGCCCAAGCCATCCCAAGTCATCACAAATCAATCCACGTCATAGCCCACCTTGTCTTGCCACGTGCATAATAAATAAGTAAATGTCCGCCTTGTCTCACGACACGCGTATATAAATGTTCCCACCTTGTCTTGCCACAGGCCCAAACACACAGATATAGCCCGCATTTTCACGATGCATATGCATCATCAATAGTAACAATAGCACGGCAAAAACCTCGTCCAAACATCCGAACAAAACCTCCCAAAAATATCACGTGCCAAAAACACAAGATCACAATAGAATGACTTTCACAACATGTGCCCATCTTCCACAACATTTCCACTAAACAATGTCAATACCACAACCGTGCATAGCAATTGGCTCAACAAATTGAGTACAACAGCAACAACAACAACAACAACAACTACAATAATAACACACGACTACGGCAAGTAAATCAATTCAAGAGCTTTGTATCACAAAGAATCGGTAGAACAAGCTCACAAAGAATAAACACAATAGGGAAATATTAGTCTAAGTAAAAATAGCTAAACGAGGGAGAAATAATATGTAACAAATGATTCCACAAAAATACAATTCGACAACAAGGGATATAACACGAATCAATAATTCCAAATAAGGATGAGGCAACTATGATAAAGGATAACTAAACATCATTTAGGGTTGAGCAATTACGAAGAGATACAACAAATTCAATTAAGGATAAGCAACGGAAAAGATAATCATAACCTCAAATAAGGATAGACAATTACAGAAGAGATAATAATAATTTCAATAAAGGATAAGCAATTAGGAAAGAATAGCATGGCAATCAAAGAAGCAACAACTTCAGTTAATTTCAATTAAGACACGTAGAGGTGAGACTAGTAAATGGGGATCTTAACATAACAAAACAACTTCATATCTAATGAACATAAGAACCTAAGAGTCCTAAAAGGTCAACTTTCCACAAATAAGCCTGAGCACGTACTCGTCATCTCGCGTATACTTCACATGACACAATTAGCACCAAAGACTCAATTCCTAAGGGGTAGTTTCCCCCACATAAAGTTAGGCAAGATACTTACCTCAAAGAAGCTAGGCCAATACTCTAAAATGACCCTTTTAAGTGAAACAACCTCCGGACGGTTCAAATCTAGCCAAAATAACTTCAATCCATAAATAAAACTCATAGAAAACAAAATTCCGGATAATAAAGCCTCAATCTTTAACAAAAACTAAAACAGGTTAAACCCCGAACTCGCACCTCGGAACCAGATAAAATTTACAAAACCTGAACACCCATTCAGATACGAGTTCAACAATACCAAAATTTTCAATTTACGACATCAGTTCGCCATTCAAATCATCATTTTACATTTTGAAAGGTTTCTACAAATATTCCCCAAATTTCCAACTTAATTCACTAATTAGATGATGAAAATAGCAATGGATTCATGAAATATAACAAGATTCGGGTAGAGAACACTTACCCCAATGAGTTACTTGAAAACCCCACGAAACATCTCCAAAAACCGAGGTCTAGAACTCAAAATATGTTATAAACATCAAACCCTCGACATATAAGTGTTATGCGTAGTGCCCTTCATATTTACGAGCAGAAAAGTCGCACCTGCGACACCGCAGAAGCACCAAAAGGAGCGAAGAAGCGAACCTCTTCGCATGTGTGATCGCTGGACCGCAAAAGCACCCTTCGCACTTGCGTGCCAACCTACGCAGAAGCGAGCACGCTCCCATGCCACTATGTTCACAGAAGTGACCAGGCTCGCGCAGAAGCGGAGCCGCACATGCGCTCCAAAACGTCGCAGGTATGAAGCACTAGAACCAGACATAATCACAAGCATGAAAATCATCGAGAAGTCGTCTGAAACACACCCGGGGCTCGGTCCAAGCATAACAACAAGTTCCATAACCTAATACGGACCCTCTCGAGGTCTCAAATTACATCAAACAATGCCGGAACTACGAATCGCACCATGAATCAAACTTCTAAAACCCATGTCGAAACACATCAAATCAACCCGGAATGACGTCAAATTTTGCATGCAAGTCCCAAATGACATAACGGAGCTAATCCAACTCTCAGAATCGAAATTCGACCCCTATATCACCAAGGTCAACTCCTGGTCAAACCGCTCAACCTTCCAAAGACTTCAACTTTCCAATTTTTGCCGAAATGCTTCACATTACCCTACGGACCTTCAAATCCAAATTCGGACGCACCCTAAATCCAAAATCACCATACGAAACTATTGGAACCATAAAAATTCCATTCCGGAGTCGTTTGCTCAAAGGTCAAACTCTGGTCAACTCTTTTCATTTAAACTTCAAAATAGGAATTGTTCTTTCAATTTAACCCCGAATCATCCAAAAACTAAACTCGGCCATACATGCAAGTCATAAAACATAATACAAAGCTGCTCGAGACATTATGCCGCCAAACGGGACTTTAATTCTCAAAACGACAGGTTAGGTCATGACATTCTCCCCCTTTTAAACAACGTTCGTCCTCGGACGTGCCAAGAATCGCCCAGGAGTCATCAATTAACAGAATGTATTCATCCTACATACCCCCCGTAGGTGATCCCACATCACCCCGATCCTCATAGACCCGCCAACAAATTTTTTATCATCCCATCATTCCCAAAATACCCGATTCCCGCATCAACACACGGTACCAACTTCAACCAGCTGCAACAACTCATGCCTACGACCACAGGGCACAACCACACGACGTAATACATCACACATATGCCCTTATCAACAACCCTGGCCACAACAACTACCCATAATCAAATACATTACCAGTAATTAGCCTCATATCCGTTAGAACCCTATTTCAAACCTCCACAACACTGACAACGATGTAAGAATCATGAAGACCACATAACTAGTCACCTGAATCAACAAGTCACCTATAACGCCACCGGAGCACACACCTCGCAAGCTAAAACTCAATAAACACAATACGAATACGGCTAAATTTGCAAGGAGGAATACACCATAGAAATATCAAACAAGCCCGACAGGCACAACTCCATATTAGTACCAATCTACGAATCGATTTAACAAGGAAGAATCAAAGTATATAAACAAATCACAAGGATCTCATCCTAATATAACTCCACTGCGGCCCGCAGCTCGGTTCAAACGTGTCAATCGCATGAAGACGCAAGGATTCCATCCTCAGCTCTAAATCACAGGTAGCATATACATCATCACAACACATATTGAACTCTCACACCGGTAGAGCATCTAAATCATAAGTTGTAACCCATCACCTAGAATTCACATCAAAACTACCGAAATGAGGAACAGAAAGTCACTCCTAGTCTCATAACTCTCAATGATGAATAAAAACAAAATGATAGACATGGATACCATTATAGAATCTCCCAACATGGGGTAAACACATAAGCAGAGTAATAAATTATGAGATTTACTTACATGTGAAGCAAAAATATGAGGACTCATCCCGATAACCACAACCAAAACAAAATACAAATGATGCTCCTCTATAAAAAATCGAAACCATACATGTACGACATCATCTATTGCAGCGGACTCAGGCCTACTTTAGGAAACACATCAACGGGCTAAGACTCCCCCTCTTGGGCGCCCTCTACTCACCTGACATGTACCCCAAGCTAGCGGTGGAGGGATATCAGCAATTAGACCCAAACGCATAACCTTAATACCCCGCTCTGACACATCTGTTCGGAGTCTGGGATAATCTCTCACCAGGTGGCTGGTATCTCCAGACTCAAAACAACCTCTCTGCTGATGTGGCTATGGAAACTGTGCGGTACGGGTGCTTTGAGACCCATGGGTTCCTGAAATACCATGCGAAGCCTGAAGTGCAAACTGAACTAGTTGACGTACAAAACCTCTACCATGTCGTACCATGCCTCCAAAATAAGGACCAATAGATCTCTCCGGTCTGCGAGACCTCTTAACCTCCATGTCCTCTCTCTCCTGACCCCGCTTGTCCTCTCTCTCTTGGCCCCTCCTATCCTCTGTAACTTGTCCCACATGCCCTCTAATCAGCAGGCGATCTCCACCAGCTGCTGAAATGGAACATCTGACTTCAACTCCCGAGCCATGCTGAACTGGATATCATGTCTGAGCCCCTCAATGAATCTACAAACTCACTCTCTAACTGTAGCGACCAACGCAGGTGCATGTCTGGACAAATAACTGAATCTAACGACATACTCTGACACGGACATAGTGCCCTGGCACAGCTGTTCAAACTTCGCGCGCCATGCATCCGGAAGGGTCTGAGGAACAAACTCTCTCAGGAACATGTCACGACTCAAAATCCACCTAGTCGTGATGACACCTAACCCAACCCGTCAGGTAAGTCAATTAACAACTATCTAATTCCAATGAAATTTAATAAGACAATTAAGTGAAAGAAAATATCTAAATCTTATACATTCCCCAAGGACTGGTAGTACAATCATGAGCTTCTAAAATTATAATTTACAAAGCTGGTATGAAATAAATATATCATTTGTTTGAAATGTACATAAATAGATTTTTATAAATCTAAGGCTACCATGAAGAAGAGGCAGCCCCCATTAGAACTCAGGTACGTCTTCAAATCCAGCTCCTGCCGATCATAGCAACATCAGCATCTAACATCTGCACGCAAGGTGCAAAAGTGTATTATGAGTACAACCGACCCCATGTACTCAATAAGTAACAAACCTAACCTTAGGTTGAAAGTAGTAACGAGCTGGGATAAGAGTCAGAGTCCAACTCCAATAACTAGCAACATTTCATAACAATATAGTAAAGATAGTGCAAGAAATAACTCAATAAATAAATGCTCAACTCGTATAAAATTGCCAGAAAATAAATGCTTATTTTCAAGTATACAGTAAAACTCAAATCCTTTGCCGAAATCACCAAAATATGAGTAGGTTTGTAAAACTGTGATTTTTCCCAAAACCTTTCAACAATACTTAAGATGTTTCATTTTTCAGATTGCACGAAGAAAGTACATCTCTATGCCTACATGTCAATATGCAGGAAAAATCATCAATGACGCGATGTCACACAGCATGAGGAAAAATACATCTCTATGCATGTATGTCAAGTGTGCATGTCAAATGCAATGTATCTTAGAGATGAACTCATGTACTCATGCTCTCAGAGTACTCAATCTCACTGTCTCACACTTTCCACTCATAATGCTCATTCACTCAGTACTATACATAGCCAATTCAGCCTAGGGAAGATCCATCCCAGAATATATACATCAACTGACCATCAGTCAGTCAGCACTAGATAGGGCCAATCCAGCCCGTGGGGAAGATCCATCCATAGATATAAACGATTCGGACAAGATCCATGTTTAGAGAAGATCTATCCCTCAATATAAATCAAATGCGCTCAGTGGGGGTGTCTGCAGACTCCGAAGATGCTCCTTCAGCCCAAGCGCTAATGTCACGACCCAAAAACTAACTATCATGATGGGGCCTATCGTGGAACTAGGCAAGCCACTACTCAACTAACTCAACACGTTAACTACTTTTAAAATTATAAGCGGAAACAATTAATATTTAAGAAAACTACATTTTTTTATTAGAACTGAAATAACTCGCAACACAATACAATTTATCCCAAAACTGGGGTGTCACTGAGTACATGAGCATATATGTCAGAAGACAGTCTACTACAATATCTAAGCAGTAAAAACTGAAGTACATATAAGGATAATAAAGGAGAGTCAAGGCCTGCGAACGCCATGCAGCTACCTCGATAGTCTCCGAGATCCTGTCTCCTCAATCAGCAACCACCGTAACCAGAAGTACCTAGATCTGCATGCGAGGTGCAGGGTGCAACGTGAGTACAACCAACTCAGTAAGTAACAAACCCAAACTGTGGGCTAAAAGTAGTGACGAACTCAACCAGCACAAATAAAATAGAAATAACTGTGCAGAAATGTAGGCATGCTTTCAAGTTAAATAGATAGTTCAAAACAGTAAAGTAGATCAAGTCTGAATGATGTCAAGAATATATCTCTTCTACTTCTACATGCCAATGCACATACTGTATATGATGCACAATGCTGACAGCCTCATGTGCTCACGCTCTCAAATGCTCAACCACTCGGTACTGTAAATGGCTCATACGGCCCAGGGAAGATCCATCCCAGAATATATACATCACTGACCATCAGTCACCCAGTACCGAGGAAGGCCAATCCAGCCATATGGAGAAGATCCATCTCCAGGTATCAAGTACTTCAAACAAGATCCATATCCAGGGAAGATCCATCCCTCAATAATATTAACCGCGCTCACTGGGGTGTGTACAGACTCTGGAGGGGCTCCTACAGCCGAAGCGTTATCACAAATCAGTATAACTGCTCTGGCGTGCACCCCGATCCCATAATTGTCACTCATAATCAGGCTCTCGGCCTCACTCAGTCATCAATCTCTCCAGTATCTCTCACAGACTCATAATGTCATGAAAACTAGCCTGAAACAATAATATGATGTATCAATAAATAACAACTGAGACTGAGATATGATATGAAATGCATGAACATGACTGAATACAAAATATCAATGAAATCAGTGAGATGACAACAAGAAACGACCACTAGGGGTCACAAAGTACTGGCATAAAGCCTAAACATGATATCTAGCATGAGTGACGGCTCAATTACTTTATCACATGATTAAATCACGGATATCAACAAGATAGAGTCACTATACAGTGCCATGGAATCAACCAGGTCACAATTCTCAAGGTGCATGGCCGCACGCCCGTCACTTGGCATGTGCGTCACCTCAATGCCAATCACATAACACATAATTCAGGGTTCCGATCCCTCAGAACTAAGTTTGAAAGTGTTACTTACCTCAAACCGAGTAAAATTCTACTCTGAAATGTCTTTGCCTCTCAAATCGGTCTCCAAACGTCCCGAATCTAGCCACAAGTAGTACAATACAGTCAATATAGGCTAAATGGACTAATTCCACAAGAAAAGTACTATATTATAGCCAAATGTCCGAGCCTGAACCCGGCCCCCGAGCCCTCATCTTGAAATCTGACAAAAGTCACAAAATCTGAAAGCCCATTCACTCACGAGTCTAACCATACCAAATTCATCAAAATCCGACACCAATTGGTCATTCAAATCCTCAAAACCAACTCTCCAAATCCCTAGCCTCAAACCCCCAATTTACACCCCAAAAATACACCATCTTGGTGGGAAATCAGTGGGGAAAGATAATTATTGAAGAAAAATGAACACAAGGAAATTACCTCAAGAATCCCCTTGAAAATCCTCTCAAAAACCTCCAAAATCCGAGCTCAAAATGTTAGAAATGGTGAAAAATCTCAAAGTCTCGCATTTAAAGATTTTGCCCAGGCCTTCCACACCTGCGGAAACTTGGCCGCATTTGTGCAAACCTCCGCACCTGTGCCCCATTTTTTCACACCAGCGCACTCGCTTCTGTGAGATAAACCTCCGCATTTGCGGAGTCAAGCTTCAAGGCCAAATCCGCTTCTGCGGCCCTTCTGTCGCATATGCGGTCGCGTAGATGCGGGAACACTATCGCACCTGCGACCTTCTGCTGCTTAACTCATATGAACTATGGTTGGGCACGCACCTGTGATGAGACTTCCGCAGGCGCGATTACACCAGCTGAGTCCAAACTTCAACAGCCTTATAACTTCAAATCTTGACCCGTTAATTACCCGAAATCAACCCGAGGCCCCCGGGACCTCAACCAAACATAACATCAAGCCCCAAAATATCATACGAACTTAGTCGATTCCTCAAACCACCTCAAACAACATAAAAACATGACTTACACACGGATTCAGGCCTAATGAACTTTAAAATTGCCAAATTATACAAACGACGCTGAAACCTATCAAATCACATCCGATTGACCTCAAATTTTGCACACAAGTCACAAATGACCCCACGAACCTACTGCAATATCCAGAATTGGAATCCGACCCCGATATCAAAAAGTCCACAAGCGGTCAAACTTTCCAAAATTCTAACTTTCATCATTTCAAGCCCATTTCTACTCCCGACCTCCAAATCACAATCCAGACACGCTTCTAAGCATAGAATCACCCAACGGAGCTAACAGAACTATCAGAATTCAAATCCGAGGTCGTTTACACATAAGTCGACATCCGATCGATTTTTCCAACTTAAGCTTTCAATTAAGAGACTAAATGTCTCAATTCATCCCGAATTCTCTCCGGACCCGAAACAACTAATCCAATAAGTCATATAACAGCTATAAAGCACAAAAGAAGTAGAAAATAGTGGAACGAGGCTACAACTCTCAAAACGACCGTCTGGGTCGTTATATCCTCCCCTTCTTAAACAAACGTTCATCTTCGAACGGGTCTAGAAACATACTTGGAGTCTCAAATAGGCATGGATATCTGCTCCTCATCTCCCGCTCAGTCTTCCAAGTATGTACCCAAAAGCATAGCCTTACCAAGTCTTTACCCAAATAGGCATGGATATTTGCTCCGCATCTCCCGCTCGCTCCTGAAGTAATTTAACCTTGTCCAATGCATCCTGAACCAAGTCTGTACCCAAAAGCCTAGCCTCACCGGGATCAAACCAATGCACCGATGATCTACACTGCCTCCCATACAAAGCCTCATACGAGGCCATTTGGATGCTCGACTCATAACTGTTGTTGTAAGCAAACTCCGCGAGTGGCAAAAACTGATCCTAGGAACCCCCAAAATCAATGACACGAGCGCATAGCATGTCCTCTAATATCTGAATAGTGCGCTCAGACTGTCCGTCCATGTGAGGGTGAAGTGTTGTGCTCAACTCAACCTGGGTGCCCAATTCTCGCTGCACGGCTCTCTAAACCTGCGATGTAAACTACGTGCCTCTATCTGAAATGATAGAAACTGGTACACTATGAAGGCGAACAATCTCTCGGATGTAAATCTCAGCCAACCGCTCAGAAGAATAGGTAGTACCAATTGGAATGAAGTGCACGAACTTGGTCAGCTAATCAACAATCACCCAAATAGCATCGAACTTCCTCAAAGTCCGTGGGAGTCCAACTACAAAATCCATAGAGATCCGCTCCCACTTCCACTCTGGAATCTCTAACCTCTGAAGCAATCCACCCGGTCTTTGATGCTCATACTTCACCTACTGACAGTTAAGGCACCGAGATACAAACCACATTACATCCTTCTTCATTCTCCTCCACCAATAGTGCTGCCTCAAGTACCGATACATCTTCACGGCATCCGGATGAATGGAATACCGCGAACTATGAGCCTCCTCAAGAATTAACTCACGTAGCCCGTCCACATTGGGCACACAAATCCAACCCTGCATCCTCAATACCCCCATCATCTCCAATAGTCACATCTCTGGCATCACCGTGCTAAACTGTATCCTTAAGGAAAAGCAAATGGGGATCATCATGCTAGCGCTCTCTGATGTGATCATACAAGGAAGACCAAGAAACCACACAAGGTAGAACCCGACTCGGCTCCGAAATATCCAATCTCATGAACTGATTGGCCAAAGCCTGAACATCACCTGCAAGAGATCTCTCCCCAACGGGAATGAATGCAAGACTATCCATACTCACCACCTTTCTACTCAAGGCATCGGCCACAACATTGGCCTTCCCAGGATGATACAGAATGGTGATATCATAGTCTTTAAGCAGCTCCAACCATCTCCGCAATCTCAAATTTAGATCCTTTTGTTTGAACAAGTGCTGGAGACTCCGATGATCCGTAAACACGTCACAAGACACACCGTAGAGATAATGCCTCCAAATCTTCAATGCATGAACGATGGCAGCTAACTCCAAATCATGAACATGGTAGTTTTTCTCATGAGGCTTCAACTGGCACGAAGCATAAGAAATCACTCTACCCTCCTGCATTAAGACATACCCAATGCCAATCCAAGAAGCATCACAATACACTGTATAAGAGCCTAAAGCTGACGGCAAAACTAGGACTGAAGTTGTGCTCAAGGCAGTCTTGAGCTTTTGAAAGCTCTCCTCACACTCATCAGGCCACCTGAAAGGAGCACCCTTTTGGGTCAATTTGGTGAAGGGTGATGCAATAGACGAGAAGCCCTCCACGAAGCGACTATAATAACCTGCCAAGCTATGAAAGCTCCGAATCTCTGTAGCTGAGGACGGTCTGGGCCAACTCTGAACCGCCTCTATCTTCTTCGGATCCACCTGAATACCCTCACTAGACACCACGTGCCCTAAGAATTCCACTGAACTGAGCCAAAACTCACACTTGGAGAACATGGCATAAAGCTTCTCCTCCCTCAACCGCTGCAACACAATCAGCAGATGATGGGCATGCTCTTCTTGTCTATGAGAGTACACCAGGATATCATCAATGAACACTATGACAAATGAGTCGAGATAAGGCTAAAACACATTTTTCATCAGATGCATGAACAATGCTGGGGCGTTGGTCAGCCCGAAAGACATCACAAGGAACTCATAATGATTATAGTGTGTCCTGAATACTGTCTTTAGACTATCTGAGTCCCAAATCTTCAACTGGTGATACCCTGACCTCAAATAAATCCTGGAAAACAACCTCGCTCCCTGAAGCTGGTCAAATAGATCATCAATACGCGATAAATGATACTTGTTCTTGATTGTGACTTTGTTTAACTACCTATAGTCAATGCACATCCTCATATTACCATCCTCCTTCTTCAAAAATAGAACTGGTACACCCCAAGGTGAAATGCTAGGCCGAATAAACCCCTTATCAAGTAGTTCCTAAAGTTGCTCCTTCAATTCCTTCAACTTATCTGGTGCCATGCGATATGGTGGAATAGAAATGGGTTGAGTGCCCGGCACCAAATCAATACCGAAGTTAATATCCCTATCGGGCGGCATGCCCGGCAGGTCTACACTCCGAAAATTCCCGCACCACCGGAACAGAATCAATAGTAGGAGCATCAGCACTAACATCCCTCACGAAAGCCAAATAAGATAAACAACTCTTCCCAACCATCCGCTGGGCCTTCAAATATGAAATCACTCTACTGGGAACATAGTCTAGAGAATCTCTCCACTCAATCCTCGGCAACCCCAGCATCGCCAATGCCACAGTCTTAGCGTGACAGTCCAAAATAACATGACATGGAAACAACCAATTCATACCCAATATCACATCGAAATCAACCATACTAAGCAGCAAGAGATCAACTCTGGTCTCCAATCCCCCAATAGTCACTACACACGATTGATACACACTGTCCACAATAATAGTATCGCTCACCGGTATAGATACATGAACAAATGAAGCTAAAGACTCACGGGGCATATCCAGATAAGGAGCAAAATACGATGATATATATGAATAGATGAAACCAGTATCAAATAATACAAAAGCATCTCGGTGACATACTGAGACAATACTTGTGATCACTATGTCTGAAGCAATAGTATCCGGTCTGGCAGGAATAGCATAGAATCGGGCCTGACCGTCACATGATCAGCCTCCCCCGCTAGGGAGACCCCTAACTGGCTGAGCTCTACCCCGAGCTGTCTGAGCGGGCGGTGAAGTAACGGGAGCTGAAGTCGTAGGATGACCCCTCTGCTGAGTTGGACCTCCCGTAAGGCGGGGATAATACCTCTTGATATGACCCATATCTCCATACTCGAAACAACCCCTCCCTGCGAATGGCAATGGGGACTAGAGAGAGCCCCGGGCTCCAGAATACCCGTTAGAAGAACCCGGTGCCGATGAGCCCTGAACTGAAGGTGCATGGGATGAATTCTGAGCTAGTAGGGCACTGAGAGATGACTAGCCCTGATGATACCTATATGAACTATGGTTGGATGATGCACCATGGTGAACCGTATGACCCGTCTGAGCGTGCCTGTAAGGTCGACCCCTACCGCGGTACAACTGACCCCCTAAAGGAACACCGCTGCACTTACCTGATCCATGAGGCCTCTTGACCTCCTTCTCATCCCGCTCCTGACTGCGGACAATCTCTATTTGCCAAGCAATGTCAACAGCCTCATCAAAAGTAGCACTAGATACCCTCTCCCTAGTCATAAGCAATCACAACTGATATGTGAAGCCATCGACAAACCTCCGATTCCTCTCCCTGACAGTGGGAACTAGCAAAACTGTGTGACGAGCCAACTCAGAAAACCTCATCTTGTACTGCGTCATAGACATGCCACCCTGACGAAGCTGCTCAAACTGTCTACGTAGCTCCTCTCTGCGAGACTGCGGCACGAACTTCTCCAAGAAAAGAACGGAGAACTCCGTCCATATAAGTGGTGTTGCACTGATAGGACTGCGCCTCTCATAAGCCTCCCACCATCTGAAGGCAGCCCCAGAAAACTAAAAAGTAGTGAACGAGACCCCACTGGTCTCCAGAAAACCCGCTGTTCGAAGAATCCGCTCGCACCTATCCAGAAAACCCTAAGCATCCTCTGACTCAGCACCAATAATTGATGGAGATCGAAGTCTCCCAAACCTCTCAAGTCTCCTCTGCTCATCGTCTGCAATAACGGGGACTATCGGGGCCTGAGCAGCTACAGCCGGCTGGGCTAGAAATTTCCCCGAAATCTGTAGTCCCTGCACGACCTGATCCAGAGTACGGGCAACAGGGGTATGAGTACCTCCACCGTCCTGAGAAGTGGCAGGTGCGGCCTGATCCAAAACCACCTGAGCAAGGCCAGTGCAAACTGTCAATATCTGGGCCAAAGCCTCCTAAAGGCTTGGAATCACATAGGGCACAGCAGGTGCCTAAGCTGGTCCTACAGGCTCGTCCACAACTGGAACCTGCTCCTAAAGTGGGGCAACCGGTATATCAGCAGGTGTTGCCCTAGCTTTTGTGCGAGCTGCACCTCTGCCCATTCTGCGGTCTGTACCGTGACCTCAGCCTCTCGCGGCCCTAGCTGGTGGTACTGGTGGCTGTCCATCCTTCCTAGTAGTACGTGTTCTCACCATCTGTGAGAGAATAGAATAGTAGAAGTTTAGTTACCGGAATCAACAAATCCGCATGACAAGAACACAAGAATGTCAAATTTCCTAAGGGTTCGGCAGCCTCTCAAAGATAATTACGGATGTCTCCGTACCGATCCGCAAGACTCTACTAAACCTGCTCATGACTCATGAGACCTATGTACCCTAGGCTCTGATACCACCTTGTCACGACCCAAAAGCCAACCGTCGTGATGGCGCCTATCGTGGAACTAGGCAAGCCACTACTCAACTAAGTCAATACATTAACAACTTTTAAAAATATAGGCAAAAACAATTAATATTTAAGAAAATCCCCTTTTTTTATTGAAATCGAAATAACCCGCAACACAATACAATCTATCCCAAAACCGAGGTGTCACCTAGTACATGAGCATCTATGTCAGAAGACAATCTACTACAATATCTAAGGAGTAAAAACTGAAGTGCAAATAAGGATAATTAAGGAGAGTCAATGCCTGCGAACACCATGCAGCTACCTTGATAGTCTCCGAGATCCTGTCTCCTCAATCAGCAACCACTGTAACCATAAGTACCTGGATCTGCACACGAGGTGCACGGTGTAATGTGAGTACATCCAACTCAGCAAGTAACAAACCCAAACTATGGGCTGAAAGTAGTGCCGAACTCAACCGGCATAAATAAAATAGAAATAATTGTGCAGAAACGTTGGCATGCTTTCAAGTTAAATAGATAGTTCAAAACAGTAAAGTAGATCAAGTTTGAACAATGTGAAGAATATATCTCTTCTACTTCTACATGCCAATGCACATAATGTATGTGATGCACCATGCTGACAGCCTCATGTGCTCAAGCTCTCAAATGCTCAACTACTTGGTACTGTATATGGCTCATACGGCCCAAGGAAGATCCATCTCTCAATAATATCAACCGCGCTCACTGGGGGTGTGTACAGACTCCGAAGGGCCTCCTATAACCCAAGCGCTATCACAAATCAGTATAATCGTTGCGGCGTGTAGTCCAATCCCATAACTGTCACTAATAATCAGGCTCCCAACCTCACTCAGTCATCAATCTCTCGAGTCTCACTCACGGGCTCACAATGTCATGAAAACTAGCCCGAAACAATGATATGATGTATCAATAAATAACAACTGAGAGTGAGATATGATATGAAATGCATGAACATGACTGAATGCAAAATATCAATGAAATCAATGAGATGATAGCAAGAAATGACCACTAGGGGTCCCAACAGTACTGGCATAAACCTAAACATGATATCTACCATGATTGACAGCTCAATTACTTTATCACATAATGAAATCACAGATATCAACAAGATAGAGTCACTATACGGTGCCATGGAATCAACAGATCACAATTCTCAAGGTGCACACCCATATGCCCGTCACTTGGCATGTGTGTCACCTCAATACCAATCACATAACACATAATTCGGGGTTTCGAACCCTCAGAACCATGTTTGAAAGTGTTACTTACCTCAAATCGAGCAAAACTCTACTCCGAAATGCCTTTGCCTCTCAAATCGGTCTCCAAACGTCCCCAATCTAGCCACAAGTAGTACAATACAGTCAATATAGGCTAAAGGGACCAATTCCACAAGTTAAAGTACTATATTATAGCTAAAAATCCGAAATCGGCCTGAACCCGGCCCCCGAGCCCATGTCTCGAAATCCGACAAAAGTCCTAAAATTCGAAAGCCCATTTACTCACGAGTCTAACTATAAAAAATTCATCAAAATTCGACACCAATTGGTCATTCAAAATCCTCAAAACAAACTCTTCAAATCCCTAGCCTCAAACCACCAATTTACACCCCAAAAACACACTATCTAGGTGGAAAATCAGTGGGGAAACATAATTATTGAAGAAAAATAAACACAAGGAACTTACCTTATGAATCCCCTTGAAAATGCTCTCAAAAACCTCCAAAATCCGTGCTCAAAATGTTAGAAATGGTGAAAAATATCGAAGTCTCGCATTTAAAGACTCTGCCCAGGCCTTCCGCACCTGCGGCAACTTGGCCGCTTCTGCAGTCTCGCAAGATCGCCACCAACGCCCGCTTCTGCGCCAACCTCCGCACATCTGCCCCATTTTTCTGCACCGGCGCACTCACTTCTGCGAGACAAACCTCCGCTTCTGCGCAGTCAAGCTTCAAGGCCAAATCCGCTTCTGCGGCCCTTCTGCCGTATCTGCGGACGCACATATGTGGGAACACCATCGCACCTGCGACCTTCTACTGCTTCACTCCCTTTGCCACTTCTACGGCTTACCTCCCACTTCTGCGGGCAATCACCTGCGATGAGACTTTCGCAGTTGCGATTACACCAGCTGAGTCCATACTTCAATAGCCTTATAACTTCAAATCTTGACCCGTTAATCACCCGAAATCAACCTGATGCCACCGGGACCTCAACCAAACATACCATCAAGCGCCAAAACATCATACAAACTTAGTCGAATCCTCAAACCACCTCAAACAACATACAAAACATGAATTACACACAGATTCAAGCGTAATGAACTTTGAAATTTCCAAATTCTACAAACGACGCCAAAACCTATCAAATCACGTCCGATTGGCCTCAAATTTTGCACACAAGTCACAAATGTCCACATGAACCTACTGCAATGTCTGAAATCGGAATCCAACCGCGATATCAAAAAGTCTACTACCGGTGAAACTTTCCAAAATTCCAACTTTCGCCATTTCAAGTCTAATTCAACTCCCGACTTCCAAATCACAATCCGAAAATGCTCCTAACTCCAGAATCACCCAACGGAGCTAACGGAACTATGAAAATTCAAATCCGAGGTCGTTTACACATACGTAGACATCCAGTCGACTTTTCCAACTTAAGCTTTCAATTAAGAGACTAAGTGTCTCAATTCACCTTGAATTCTCTTCGGACCCAAACCAACTAACCTGATAAGTCATATAACAACTATAAAGCACAAAAGAAGCAGAAAATGGGGGAACGAGGCTACAACTCTCGAAACGACCGGCTGATTTGTTATAGCTAAAATCCGCACGGATAACTCACGTGTTACATGGACAACTCACGTGCTATAGTATCAATATCTGGATCCGAATAGACAACTCACGTGCTGCATGGACAACTCACGTGCTATAGTATCAATATCTCAAAATCAGGCCCTCAGCCTCACTCAGTCATCAACCTCTCTAGTCTGTCGGGCTCACAATGTCATGAAACTAGCCCAAAATGATGATATGATGTATCAATAAATAACAACAGAGACTGAGATATGATTTGCAATAAATGAACATGACTGAGTATGAAATTGCAATGTAAGCAAATAACTCAACATCAGTAATGACCTCAGTGGGTCCCAACAGAATAAGCATGTAGCCTAGACATGGTTTCTAACATGGATCGCATCTCAATAGTTCTAGTACGTAGAGATTTCATGATTACAGATATGCTCAGGTAACTACACAGTACCACTGAAATAATGAAGTTACAATTCACACGGTGCACGGCCACACGCCCGTCACCTAGCATGTGCGTCACCTCAACAGCAAACACATAATACAAAATTCGTAGTTTCATACACTCAGCACCAAGTTTAGAAGTGTTACTTTTCTCGAACAAGCCAAATCCAATACCAAGCAAGCCAAACGATGCTCCACAATGTCGTCTCGTGCCGTCCAACCATTGAACGGCTCAAAACTAGCCAAAAGCAACTCAAATACATCAAATAAAGTCCAAGGAAATAATTCGAAATGATAAAGGTCGAATCTTAATCAAAAACCCAAAATTGACACAAAATCCCAACCCGGGTCCGCGCCTCGGAACCCGATGAAACTCATAAAATCCGACAACCCATTCAATTACGAGTCCAACCATACTAGTTTCACTCAAATCCGACTCTGAATCGACGTTCAAAGCTCAAAAATTCGCTTTATGAAGTTTTAGGCAAAACCCCCCCAATTTTCTCTTTAAAACTCATAATCCAATTACCAAAAAAGGAGATAAAATATCGAAATATAATCAAAACCAAGTTTAGAACACTTGCCCCAATCCTTGTGATGAAATTTGCCTCCAAAAGCCCCTCAATCCGAGCCCCACATCTCAAAATATGAACAAAATGACCAAACCCTCGATTTAAACCTTCTGCCCAGTCATTTCAGCTTCTGCGGATACAAGAGCCGCTTATGCGACACGAGCTACGCTTCGAGGACTCCACATGCCAGTCGACCCTCAGACCTTCAGATCTCCATCCGCTTCTGCGCAACCGCAGGTGCGAAGCCAAACTCACCTCTGCGCTCCATCTCGCTTCTACGTCCAAGACTATCGTTTCTATGGGGCCGCAGATGCGCCCCAATTTTTGCTTCTGCGATTTTCCTCACCAAGCTCTCCCTCGCTTCTCTGACCAATTGTCAGCATCTGCGTCCATTCTTCCGCAGATGCGGAAGCACCAGAACTAGCATGCCTTCAGCAATGCAACATGAAACAAAAATGATCCGAACCTCGTCCGAAACTCACTCGGGCCACTCGGGACCCCGTTCAAATATGCCAACAAGTCCCATAACATAATGTGAACCTACTCTAGACCTCAAATTACACATAACAACATCGAAACGACGAATCGCACCTCAATTTGAACTAGAATGAACTTTGAACTTTCAACTTCTAAAACTCGTGCCGAAACGTGTCAAATCAACTCGGAATAAACAAATTTTGCACACAAGTTCCAAATGACATAACGAAGCTATTCAAATTCCTGGAACGACAATCCGAACCCGATATCATCAAAGTCAACTCCCGGTCAAGCTTATGAACTTTCCAAACCTTCAAATTTCCAACTTTCGCAGATTAGCGCCAAATCCTTCTAGAAATATCCAAATGCAAATCCGGGCGAAAGCCTAAGTCCAAAATCACCATCCGGACCTAACGGAATCATCAAAACTCTAATCCGGGGTCAAATTGATAAAAGCCAAACTTGGTCAACTCTTCCATCTTAAAGCTTAAATCATAAAATTCATTCTTCCAAATCGATTCTGAATAACCTGAAAATCAAAACCTACGATTCACATAAGTCATAATGCATCATATGGAACTACTCATGCCCTCAAACTACCTAGTGACATAAAATGCTCGAAACGACCGGTCAAGTCGTTACACAACATCTCTAAAAACTGATCCCATGAAAGTGAAACTTCATCTGCCGGGCTACCCAACTCATACGCTCACCACCACTGATATATCGCTCCCTTAAACTGGAACATAGTAAAAGCAATACTGGAACATAGTAAAAGTAATCCCACTCGTCTCCACAATACCCATAATGTGGAGAATGCGGTGGCACTCCTCTAGAAAACCCTGTGCACCCTCTGAAGCCAAACCACTGAAAGTAGTAGGGTCATACTTCTTCAACCTTGCAAGTCTAAGTTGTTCTTCCACAGATGCTACGGCCCTAACTATGGGCTGAACTGGGACCACAGGCCGAGTCGCCATGACACCTGGAACCTAACCATTGTGGACTCGCTGCTCTAGAGTACGGGTGGAGGGAGTCTGAAACCTCCCCCGATCTTTGAAGTAGCTAGCGCAACTGGAATCAACCCCGCCTGAGCTAATTACCAAACATGCTCAGGAACTATTTTAAAGTCTCCTGAAGTCTGGGGGTAACAGCAGGCGCCTCCGGTACCTGTCCCCCAAACGAAGCTACTGGCAGTCCCTCAACTGCTGCTTTGGTAGGTGCCCAACTGCGACACATGCTCCTCTTTAGCCTCTCCCTCTGCCTCTGCCCCTAGCGAAACCTGCTTCGGGGGCAGCGTCATTAGTAACTGCAGCTCATGTCCTCACCATATGTGAGAGAATAGAATGATAAAAACTCAAACTCCGAGATTAATAATCTTGCACGATAGTAAATGAAGAAGTAAAACTGTCCTAATAGTTCTGTAGCCTCTCGAAGATAAGTGGAGACGTCTCTGCACAGATCCGCAAGACTCTACTAAACTTGCTTATGACTCGTAGCACATATGAACCTAGAGGTCTGATACGAACTTGTCACGACCCAAGTTTCCCGCCGTAAGATGTCGTGACGAAACCTAGTCTCTAAGACTAGGTAAGCCGAACACTTACTAAATAATTAAAAGATTTTAACCATCAAATGAAAAATACGAGATAAATTCTTATACAAATTACAGTTCCCAAACCGGTAGTACAAGTCATAAGCTCTACTGAGTTTGCTACAAAAACCTCTACACAATTATTTCGAAATAGAGATAAAGTTGTGCGAGTACAATAACAGAAGGTGACTCCGAGGCCTGTGAATGTAGCAGCAGGTTTACCTTGAGTCTCTACAGCAATATCTGTACAACTAGCTAGCGATCGACTAACTCTGAATTAAGTGGATCTGCACAAAATGTGTAGAAGCGTAGTATGAGTACACCACAGCGGTACCCAATAAGTATCAATACTAACCTCAGTGGAGTAGTGACGAGGGATAATCAAAACACCTACTGGACTAGCTAACCTAAACAAATATAGGTATAGAACTAACAGAGTACGATATCTCTATATAACTAGGCATAATGACAACTATAATATGGTGCTTGTAATAGGAAATAGAAGCAACAATTAGCAACAGGACACCACAAATATTAACACAATAGAGTAAGCTGGACACAGTTTAAATTCGGTGAAAAACAAGTAGCAACTCGATAAGAATAACCACCTTCACACCAAGTTTATCCAATAATCCCCACGAGGTACCAAACCTCAAAAATACTCACAATTCATGGGTCCCAATTAGTGAACCCTAATCACTTGGCTTGTGCCCTCATTATAACTGGTAACTGCACGGACGCCGTACGTGCTAATAGAACAATTCTCACATAGAAGGCAAGTAGACGAGGATATATATGAATGATCAATAACATCAGGATCCTCATTCTTAAACCGATAGCACTGATTAATTATGTGTATGCTTGTGCAAGTGTTCTATCACAATTGTAACGAGCCGATCGGTCGTTTTGAGTATTTGCACTTCGCTCGGTAGTTTACGGGCATGAGTAGCTCTATATGATGCATTATGACTTATGTGAATCATCAGTTTTGATTTTCAGGTTATTCAGAATCTAATTGGAAGAATCGATTACATTGTCGAAGTTTTAAATTAGGAGAGTTGACCAAGTTTGACTTTTTGTGAATTTGAAATCGGAACGGAGTTTTGATGGTTCCTTTAGCTTTTTGGATGCTTTTTGACTTAGGAGCGCGTCCGGATTGTGATTCGGAGGTCCGTAGTGGAATTTGGCTTGAAATAGCGAAAGTTGAATTTTTGGAAAGTTTGACCGGGGGATTGACTTTTTGATATCGGGGACAAATTTCGATTCCGGAAGTGGGAGTAGGTCCGTAATGTTGAATGTAACTTGTGTGCAAAATTTTAGGTCAATCGGACGTGATTTGAAAGGTTTCGGCATCGGTTGTGGAAGTTTGAAGTTTCAAAGTTCATAGATTTCGAATTGAGGTGTGATTCGTCATTTCGATGTTGTTTTGTGTGTTTGGAGGCCTCGAGTAGGTCCGTATTATGTTATGGTATTTGTTGGTACATTTGGACGAGGTCACGAGGGGCTCGGGTGAGTTTCGGACGAAGTTCGGATCACTTCGAATGGTTTTTGCATTGCTGGTTTTTCTGTTGTTACCTGTTGTTTCTGACGTTCTTCACGATCGCGATGGCTTGGCCGCGATCGCGAAAGGTGTTTGGTCAGTGGAGCTATTTATCTTTTGCGTTCGCGCTTCTGAGGTCACGTTCGCACTGGATTGAAGATTGTAGTCTTCGTGTCCGCGTCTATGGCTATGCATTCGCGTAGTATTGAGCTGGTAGTGTGTTTCATCGTGCTCGCGAGGGTTTTGCCGCGAACGCATAGTGCAAAGTGAGGCAGTGTGGATTTGTGCTTCGCGAACGCGAGGCTTCTACCGCGTTCGCATAAGAGGATGATGCCTGGGCAGAAGTATAAAGTACTCTATTTGGAGGGTTTCAGCCATTTTTACATTTTTGGAGCTATGGAGCTCGGATTGAGGCGATTCTTGAAGCAATGTTCACCATATGAATTGGGGTAAGTGTTCTCTACTCAGTTTTGGTTATATTTCATGAATCTATCTTCGATTTATGAATTTCAAAGAGGAAATTGGGACTTTTGGCCTAAAGTTTCATAATATGAATTTTTGAGTTTTGAACATCTAATTGGAGTCGGATTTGAGTGAAACTAGTATGGTTGGACTAGTAATTGAATGGGTTGTTGGATTTTGTAAATTTTGTCGGGTTCTGAGGTACGGGCCCGGGTGGGGATGTTTGGCCAATTTTGGGCTTTTGATTCAAGATTTGATCTTTTTCAATCGGGATTGGTTCCTTTAGCATTGTTGATGCATTTGAGTTGTTTTTGGTTAGTTTCGAGCCGTTCGGAGGTCGGAACGCGCGGGATGGCATCTTTGGAGCATCGCTTGGCTTGCTCGGCATTGGTATTGGCTTGTTCGAGGTAAGTAACTCTTATAATCTTAGTGTTGAGGGTATGAAACCCCGAAATACGTGTAATGTGATTGGCATTGAGGTGACGCACATGCTAGGTGACGGGCGTGTGGGCGTGCACCATGTGAATTGGGACTTTGTTGTTTCCTTGGCACTGTATAGTGGTCCTACTTTATTGATATCCGTGTTTTCACTATGTGATAAAGTAGTTAAGCTGTCAATCATGCTAGATATCATGTTTAGGCATTATGCCGATACTGTTTGGACCCATAGTGGTCGTTTCTTAATGTCACCTCACTGATTTCATTAATATTTCCTACTTAATCATATCCATGCATTCATGCCATATCTCAGTCATAGTTATTATTTATTGATACATCATATCATTATTGTTGGGCTAGTTTCATGACATTGTGAGCTCGTGAGTGAGACTGGAAAGATTGATGACTAAGTGAGACCGAGGGCCCGAGTGAGAGTGATACTTTTTTTGGGATCGGGATGCATGTCGCAGCATGATACATTGATTACATTTATGGGATAGGGTTGCAGGCCGCAACGAGCCTTAGGGCTGTATATGTATATGGATCGGGTTGCATGCCGCAACGAATCTTATGGCTATTTATATATTATGGGATCGGATTGCACGCCGCAACGATATAGCGCTTGGGCTGAAAGGAGCCCCTCCAGGAGTCTGCACACCCACAGTGAGTGCAGTCGACTATAAACAGGGATCGGGCTGCACGCCGCAGCGGGTATTGTGCAATGCTAAGTGATTGAGTGTATTGAGCATAGTAAGAGAGAATGCAAGACAGTGAGATTGAGCACTCTGAGAGTGTGAGTACATGAGCTCATCCTTGAGGATGCATTGCATTTGACAAGCGTACTTGAGATACATGCATAGAGATGCATTTCCTTCTATTACTCAGTTTTGGGACATTTATGATTTTACTTGTATCTTGACATGTAGGCATAGAGAAGTACTTTCCTCATGCTATCTGAAAATGAAACAACTTTGTTGAAAGGAGTTTTTGGAAAAATTCACAATTTCAAACTTACACGTATTTTGTCTTTTTTCGGTAAAAGATTTGGATTTTCACTGAGATACTTGAAAATAAATGCCTAATTTTCTGGAAATGTGAGCAAACTGAGCCTTTTATATCTGAGATACTCTTTTATTAATTGTACTATGTTGTTATGTTGAATTGTGGAATATTGGTGTTGAACTCGACCTTGTATTAGCTCGTCACTGCTTTCAACCTAAGGTTACGTTTGTTACTTATTGAGTACATGGAGTCGGTTGTACTCATACTACACTTCTGCACCTTGCATGCAGATTTTGGTTGTTGATGTTGCTGTGTTCGATGGGAGCTGGATTGAAGATGTACCTGTGTCCCGGCTGTAGCTGCCTCTTGTTCGTGGTAGCTTTAGATCTGTAAAACTCTATTTATGTACTATTCAAACAGACTATGTATTTATTTCATTTTCGCTTTGTTAATTCTATTCTTAGATGCTCATAATTTGTACTACCAGTTCTTGAGGAATGTATTAGATTCAGATATTTCTTTTGAATAATTATCTTATTAATATTATTGGAATTGATTAGTGATTAATTGGCTTACCTAGCGGATTGGGTTAGGTGTCATCACGACTAGTCGGATTTTGGGTCGTGACAACAATTTACGCAAGGCAAAAATAACACAAGCTAGGCACGCCACTACACAAATATCAACAACAACAATGCGCATGCCATCTCAAGCCATCACAAATCAATCCCCGACATAGCCCGCCTTGTCTCGCCACGTGCGCAATAAATAAGTAAATGTCCGCCTTGTCTTGCCGCACGCGCATATAAATATTTTCACCTTGTCTCGCCACATGCGCAAATACACGGATATAGCCCGCCTTGTTATGTTGCATGTGCATCATCAATAGTAACAATAGCATGGCAGAAACCTCGTGTAAACACCCGAACAAAACCTCCCAACTATTCACGTGCCAAAAACACAACATCACAATAGAATGACTTTCACAACATGTGCCCAACTTTCACAACATTTTCACTAAATAGTGTCAATACCACAACCGCGCATAGCCCTCGGCTCAACAAACTGAGTACAACAGCAATAACAACAATAATAACACAAGACTATGGCAAGTAAATTAACACAAAAGCTTTGGATCACAGAGAAGCGGTAGAACGAGCACACAAAGAATAAACACAATAGGGAAATACTAGTCTCAACAAGAATAGCTCAATAAGGGAGAAATAATATGTAACAAATGAATCCACAAAAATACAATTTGAAAACAAGGGAGATAACATGAGTCAATAATTCCAAATAAGGATGAGGCAACTACGATAAAGGATAACTAAACTTCATTTAGGGTTGAGCAATTACGAATAGAAATAACAAATTAAATTAAGGATAAGCAACGGAAAAGATAATCATAACCTCAAATAAGGATAAACAATTACAGAAGAGATAATAATAATTTTAATTAAGGAAAAGCAATTGGGAAAGGATAGCATGGCAATCGAAGAGAAAACAACTTCAGTTAAGGCACACAAGAGTCAAATAGGCAATAAGGGTGGAACATGAAGCAATTAATTCCAATTAAGACACGTAGAGGTGAGACTAGTAAATGGGGATCTTAACATAATAAAACAACTTTATATCTAATGAACATAAGAACCTAAGAGTCCTAAAAGGTCAACTTTCCACAAATAAGCCCGAGCACGTACTCGTCACCTTGCGTACACGGACTTCACATGACACAATTACTACCAAAGACTCAATTCCTAAGGGGTATTTTTCCCATACAAAGTTAGGCAAGATACTTACCTCAAAGTAGCTAGGCCGATACTCTAAAATGGGCCTTTCAAGTGAAACAACCTCTGGACGGCTTGAATCTAGCCAAAATAACTTCAATCCATAAATAAAACTCATCGAAAACAAATTTCGGATAATAAAATCTCAATCTTTAATAAAAACTAAACTAATGTCAAACCACGGGCCCGCACCTCAAAACCCGATAAAATTTATAAAATCCGAACACTCATTCCGATATGAGTTCAACCATATCAAAAATTTCAATTTCTGACATCAATTCATTCTTCAAGTCATCATTTTACATTTTGAAAGGTTCCTACAAATTTTTCCCAAATTTCAAACTTAATTCACTAATTAGATGATAAAAATAGTAACGGATTCATGAAATATAACAAGATTCGGGTAGAGAACACTTACCCCAATGAGTTGCTTGAAAAGCCCACGAAAATTCTCCAAACACCGAGGTCTGGAAATTCAAAATATGTTAAAAAACATCAAACCCTCGACATATAAATGTTCTGCCCAGTGCCCTTCGCATTTGCGAGCAGAAAAGTTGCACATGCGGCCTCGCATTTGCGAGCAAACATTCGCATCTGCGAACTCAACTTACCAGGCCTAGGTTCGCATCTGCGGAAAATGCAGTTGCACCAGCGACACCGTAGAAGCACCCAAAGGAGCGCATAAGCGAACCTCTTAGCATGTGCGATCGCTGGACCGCAAAAGCGGCCTTCGCAACTGCGTGCCAACCTCCGCAGAAGCGAGCGAGCTCCCAGACCATTATGATCGCAGAAGCGACCAGGCTCGCGCAGAAGCAGAGCCGCACCTGCGCTCCAAAACGTCTCAGGTGCGAAGCACCAGAACCAGACCTTATCACAAGCATGAAAATCATTTAGAACTCGTCCGAAACACACCCGGGGCCCCCGGGACCCCGTCCAAGCATACCAACAATTTCCATAACCTAATATGGACACGCTCGAGGTCTCAAATCACATCAAACAACGTCGGAACTACGAATCGAACTTATGAAATTTCAAAAATTCCAACTTCTAAAACCCATGTCGAAAAACATCAAATCAATCCGGAATAACGTCAAATTTTGCATGCAAGTCCCAAATGACATAACGGAGCTAATCCAACTTTCAGAATCGAAAGTCGACCCCGATATCACTAAGGTCAACTCTCGGTTAAACCTCTCAACCTTCCAAAGACTTCAACTTTCCAATTTTCGCCCAAATGCTTCAAATTACCCTACGGGCCTCCAAATCCGGACGCACGCCTAAGTCCAAAATCACCATACGAAACTATTGGAATCGTAAAAATTCCATTCCGGAGTCGTTTGCTCAAAGGTCAAACTCTGGTCAACTCTTTTCATTTAAACTTCAAAATAAGAATTATTCTTTCAATTTAACCCCGAATCATCCTAAAGCTGAACTCGGTCATCCACACAAGACATAACACATAATACGAAGTTGTTCGAGACTTTATGCCGCCGAACGAGACTTTAATTCTCAAAATGACAGGTCGAGTCGTTACATTCTTAATTGCGAACCCCGCAAATGTGAAGAATCTCTCGCAAATGCGAAGACCCTCCCATCTCTATTATCATTGCAATTACGATGAATAGTTCGCAATTTCGAACAATGGATCTTCCCAATTGCGACCAAAGCGATCACAAATGCGAACTAGCTCATTCCCAGCACACTTCGCAAATGAGAACACTGGGTGTGAACCCAGCAAGCTTGGCTCAATTTCGGAAATGCGAACTCAAACCTCGCAATTGTGAGATCTGAGGCCTGTGCAGAAACTAGCAACTCTTTTGATTCCAACCACACTTCGCTAAGCGTCCGAAACTCACCCGAGCCCTCGGGGCTCCAAACCAAACATCCACACAAGTCTAAAAATATTATACAAACTCGCACGCGCAATCAAAACACAAAAATAACATCTAAAACTATGAATTGGACTCTAAATGCATGATTTTCGAAGAGAATTTCAAGAACTTCTAAAATTACAACTACGCGTCTGATTCCTATTAATTAAACTCCGAATGACGCCAAATTTTGTAGACAAGTTATAAATGCCATAACGGACCTATTCCAAGTTCCAAAATTAATTTCCGAGCTCAATAGCTAAAAGTCAAGCTGCGTTCAAACTTTTCAACTTAAAATTGCTACATTTTGACAATTCAACACAAATCAACCTACGGACTTCGAAAAATAAATTTCGGGCATACGCCCAAGTCCGAAATCATAATACGAAGCTACCGGAGTCATAAAAATACAGTTTCGGGGTCGTTTTCACAAAAGTCAAAGTTTGATTAATATTTTCAAATTATAGCTTCTAAGTCTATAATCAAGGGTCCAAATCAACCCGAAAGCCTCCCGGAACGAAACTAATCAACCTCGCAAGTCATAAAAGCATAAAATCATATATGTGAAGCAATAAAAGGGGTAACGGGGCGCAATTACACAAAACGACCGATCGAGTCATTACATATACTATATTAAAAGCACGAAGGTCATTAGCGAAATGTCGTTCGTCCTTTTACCCTCTAAAAATAGATTTAAATTTAGATACAATTGTAATTTAAGTTACAACAACAACAACAACAACAACAAGAATACCCAGTATTATCCCACACCGTGGGGTCTGGGGAGGGTAGTGTGCACGTAGACCTTACCCCTACCTTGTGAGGATAGAGAGGATGATTCCAATAGAAAATTATAATTTAAGTTATTTTCCTAATTAGATCATTTAAATCTCCTAAAATTTTGGTTATTAATATTTCTTTATTGAACTAAGTAAGAAGTCCTAATTCTTAGACTATAGCTATCATAACATATTGAAAGACGTTAATCTATATGGTTTGAGGAGTCCTAACGAAATAAGAAAGGCAAGAGTTATTGCAAAAATAAAAGGTGGATCCAAATAGAGGAAGCTACTGTATATCCTCTTTTTGTAACGTACAAAAAAGAAATGATCTAAAAATATCTATCATATCTTTTAATTATAAAATAAATAATTAAGTATTTGAATTAACTAATTAGCAAATAAATTCAATTTAATGTTTTCCAAATTTATCGTATAAATAAAATTAGTTGTCAAGTTGACAAAATCCTTACATTAAGAAAAATATTTAGCAAAATCGATTATAATATAGTATATAAGAGCCAAATTAATAAATTTTAAGCAACTAGGATAAAATAATAAAATATAAATGAATTGTCATTTGCATTTGATCCAATGAATGGATACATCTAATTATATTATTTCTATATTAAGTTATTTACCGTAAAATATTAATTTAATATTAATACATTCTTTGTAGTATACCTGACAAAGCGGGAGGTGTAGCCGTAATAGCACCATTTTTTATATGTCTGTACTTATTTTTAGACTTTATATTGTCATTATCAAATTTGTATGAGGTGAATGCCCAATATTTTCATTTCCAATTTCAATTTTCAATTTGTGTTATCTGATAAATATTTGAAAAATCATGCTTTTAGCAGTTTTGTTTTTGTTTTCAGTATTAGACTATATGAACAACAATAATTTTCATAAAATATTCTGATACATAAATTACAACAATAACATCTTCATTTATTGAGCTAGCTAAATAGGAAGGATACTTATTATTTTCACTTTTTAAATTTTATATAACTCAAACACTTAGTCTAATAATATTCACGTAATTTTTTAAAAAATTTAGGGTACACGCGCAAAGCGCGTATTCTGAGACTAGTTATATAAATTGTATGAAAATTATATTTAAGTTGTATGATATTGTAGTTATATTTAAGTTGTATGATATTGTAGTTATATTGTAGTTATATAAATGATGTATGAAAGTTGTAGATAAATTATAAATAAGTTGTATACTATATAATTAGTTGAATAAAATTTATTTTTAGTTTGTATGTTGTTGTAGATGTATCAAAATTGTATGAAATTATTTTTAATTCATATGTTGTTGTACCAATGATATTCTTTTCTTACTCGATTTGTTAAATAAAGAAGTGGAGAATGAATTCCAAATCGACTCATGTGCACTTATTCATGTTTGTTTGAACTGAGAAACTTGAATATTGATGGAAACTAAATAATTTAGGTGGAGAAATTTCGAGCTTCACATTAAAAGCATCATCGTCGAGTTTCTATTGCTATTGTTGCTGGTGCTACATCGACGGAAGCGGAGGCGTTGAATATTTTACTTAAATTCCAATAGGCAGTACTCAAAAGATTATAAAATTTTATCACATGTGATATTCATGCAATACAAATATTAGAGATAATGGTTTAAAATTTAGTCTAGTACCGAGTTTGACACTCAATAAAGGGAGTTTTGGGTGGAGATTGGCGGCAAAGAATAGGGAAAGAGGGAGAAGAGAAAACAAAATGGTGTAACTGAATCTCCAATTTAAGGCGCTAATAATGGATTGCATATGAATTGTAAGGACTTGATAATTATAGCGGGTAATATACAAATTTAGAACAATTTTGATAAATAAATTTAAAATATTTTATAGGAACAAAAAAATCTCATTTCAAATTCTGAGTTCGCGTTAATGTTATTGACCTTAATTTAACAAAGGAAATTTTTTTCATTTATAGCTTTCATTAAATTCCCAACCTAGCCCAGTGACGTTAATTTATGTGGAGCTGGCAGTTGGATCCAACCAAGTTCACTCGTGTGCACTGTTAAGGACATTCTTTAAAACTGAGCCCACATATCAATTATCCTACAAAGGTCATTAATTGAATGAGATGTGCAATGAACTATAGCCTCCTTCAGTCTTGGATGGGACTGCACGGCATGGAAGGATGGTCAAGCCCTTGATGATCCATCATTATTTCTGGGGTCATTTTGAATGATTTTTATCTTCAAGAATATTTGGAGGACCCCTATGAATAGAACATACATTAATCATGTTATTTCATGCATGTATTCACTATTTTCGAATTAAGTTTCTTGTCCACAAGATTTTGTTTACGGGGCTATATTGAGCATATTGCTATATATCTATGTAGTTAGCTTTAACAACTAGTTGGCATTCGCATTCTTTCTTTTTCTTGTCTAATCGTGAGTTTACGAAATTCACGAGTCCAACTAATTTAATTTTGCGTTGAAGGAAGGTGATGAACTAAACATATTAATTTAGCGCGTAAATTGTAAAATGAGAACTTACTTGTTCACGTAGCGGAAGCGATGGACGAACCGTGACTGGAATTATTGGTCGGCGGTGGTTGTCACGGTATGTTGGAGAAACCCCATATATTACAATTTAAACCCTTTGTCTGATATGGAAGAAGAGAACGTGGAAAATTACAGCTTAGAGTCTTTTATATTGTATACTGTAAGTATACTTATATAGGGAATACTAGGGTTAACTAA
The DNA here is from genome assembly GCF_000390325.3 of Nicotiana tomentosiformis. NCBI lineage: Eukaryota > Viridiplantae > Streptophyta > Magnoliopsida > Solanales > Solanaceae > Nicotiana > Nicotiana tomentosiformis. The sequence goes on along the minus strand of NC_090818.1, from coordinate 72,585,034 downwards.
TAACCCTATTGGGCCTTAAAGCACCCCTTATGGATGGACCCAAAATTTCCTACATCTCCCACTCACACATAATGGGAGTGCTCATCTAGTCTGAGAAACATATTCTCATGTCATCTCCTCAATAATTCATACAGGGAAGTAGACCGTGCGGCATAATGTGAGAGCTAAGTGTTATACATCTAATAGGAGTATATAGCCTCTCGTCGAGTGCAAACCTGCAAGTAGATCATAAAGTATGCAGTGCCCTAGATGATATGAATCATATTTGATATAATTTTAAAATCTCATATATCATTATTTCTTGTATTCACAGTCATAACTCATAAGTTATAACTGGTGCAACATTAAATACAAATAAATGAGATTTTATCGATGATCTTCCTCTTTTCACAATCCCCTTAACATTAGTTTGAATGCTTTTCAAGATATGCTTCGCTACACTGAATTTGTGTACATGGTCCTTTGGAAACATACTAAGATAGATAATCATCACATTAAGTCTCCAGCATTTGATCGGAGTCTCTGAGGGTACAAAATCTTGAGCCATCACAAAAGCTCTGGGTTTCACACAACAATAAGTCGAGAATGGACTTATGTTAACCCAATTGGTCGACATTAGCACACATGGTATGAAACAGGTGCTACAATATTTTCTCCCTTTTTCCAAGGAGTGTATGTCTTTATCTCATAAAGAATGTTGTACAGATGATATTTAGACACCATATTTGTGTTTCTTGATCTACAAAATCATATTTAACTCACATCTGGGTCACAAAGTAGACTAGGTGAATGTTTTTCACCCTAATGACCTTATGTTATTGTTTAAGTGACATTCTGTTTTTAATCGAATAGCTCTCAAATTATCCTTATGATAATTTTGCTTAAAATTATGTCTCATCTCCTTTCATCACTAAGATAGGGAGGCAGTTGCCTGTGTGAGAAGGCTAACTTCTTGTCTACCTGACATACTTATAAAAAATTAAATAAATAAAGAAAGCACATATATTTAGCAAATACTAATATTTATATATGTAAATCAACTTTATTGATAATCAAAGAACATCAGTTTTGTGAATACGGGAAAATAATAACAAAATGAAGAACATCAAAGTCTACGCAAACCTTGAGACCTATTGTGTCTCACAAATGCATCTCTAAACAAAGGTTTGGTCAATGGATTTGCTAACATATCGTTTGTAGACACATACTTCACATTCACTACCTTGCGTCTAACCATGTCTCTCTCATAGTAATACTTGATATCTATGTGTTTGGTTTTACAATGAAACTTAGGGTCCTTGGTAGAGGATATTGCAGCTTCACTATCACAATTTACTAACACTGGTTCAATATTTTCTACAATATCCAATAAACGTTCCAAGAACTTTTTCAACCAAACAGCTTCTTGTGAAGCTGATGCAAGAGCCACATATTCGGCTTTCATCGTAGATAGTTATACACATGATTGTTTCTTACTACTCCATGATATGGCACCATCACTGAGTAAGAAAATATATCTTGAGGTAGACTTCCTTTAGTCTATATCTCCTCCATGATCAGCATCACTGTATCCAACTAATCGCATATCCTTGCCGCCTTGGCAACAAAGGGCATAATTAGCAGTTCCCTTCAGATATCTCATGATCCGCTTTACTACTTGCCAATGTGCTAAACCTAAGTCGGTTTGATATCTACTTACCACAACTGCTTGACAAATATCAGGTCTAGTATATATCATTACATACATTAGACTTCCGACTGTGCTCCAATAAAGAACTCAGATCATTCTTTCTAGCTCTTTAGGAGTCTTAGGACACATCTGACTTTCCAAGGTATGGCCTTTACTGATAGGAGTATCAACTAGGCTACTATTTTGCATATTGAGTCGTTCAAGAACTTTTCTAATGTAATTATCTTGTGAGAGATACAACAGTTTCTTTGGACGATCTCTTGAAATCTTAACTCCAAGAATATATGCGGCATCACCCATATCTTTCATCTCAAATTGGTATGATAACCATGACTTTATCTCGGTTATAAACTCCTTATCATTTTCAGCTATAAGAATGTCATCTACATACAATGTTAAAATCACAAGCTTGTTCCTTGATCTTTTGCTATAAGCACAATGGTCTCCATCCATCATGGTAAAACCATTGGATACAAGAACATTCTGAAAGAGTATATACCACTACCTTGAAGATTGTTTGGGGCTATAAATAGACTTCAAAAGTCTACAAACCTTTTGTCCATGGCCATTTTCAATGAAACACTCAGGTTGTTCCTATAAATTTCTTCATGTAATACTCCATTGAGAAAGGCTTTACATCCATCTGATGTAATTCAAGATTCAATCTTGCAACAATAGCTAGAACTAGGCGAACATAGGTAAATCGTACGGCAGGCGAGAATGTCTCTTCATAGTCTATTCCTTTCTGCTGTGTATACCCTTTCGCCACCAGTCGAGCCTTATATCTCTCAACTGTGCCATCAGCCTTGAGCTTAATTTGGAAAACCCATTTGCTCCCAATTTCTTTCCTTCTTTCAGGAAGGTCAACTAGTTCCCAAACTTTGTTGACTCTAGTAGACTCCAATTCATCTTCCATTGCTTTTGTCCATTTATCCTTAGAAGGGCATGAGAGAGCCTCTTTTAAATTTTAGGCTCGTTTTCTTCTTGTAGGAGCATTATAAATAGTTCACCGCCTTCAACATTAAATCGTTGGCATGGAATATTTTTACGAGAACCACGTCTTATATGCGATTCATCATTGTTTCCATTTGGATCAATATTACTCCCACTCGGATCAAGAACATTCATCATACTTCCACTTGGAATAAGATCTGGGACCATCTCGCTCCTACTTGAAATAAGATCTATTTTGTCACTTCCACTAAATGTAACAGGACTACTTTTATTCGCATCTAATGACGAAGAAGGTCGTTGGTGAGAAATTAATTCATCATCTGCTAAAATTCTCCCACTCGAATGAAGTGATCCTTGTACTTCTTGATCCATTATCTCAAATAAGGTTAGGTCTTGACCTACCTCTCCCTTCTTAGGGAACTAATCCTCTAAAAATATGACATCTCGTGATTCAAACTCAGTTACACTCCTACTGTCTTGATGACCTATAAACACCTAACCCTTTGAGGTTTCAGAGTATCTTATAAAGATACTTTTCTTTCCCTTCAGGCCTAATTTGCCATATTTCAGAGAAGAATCATATGTATAGGCAGCACAACCCTAAGGTCTTAATACACTCAGGTCGGGTTGTCTTCCAATCCATAACTCATATGGAGTAGTGATAATTGATTTTGTAGGCACTCGGTTAAGTACATATGTGGAAGTAAGCAATGCATCACCCCAGTAACTAATTGGGAGGTTAGCTTGTGCCATCATTGACCTAACCATTTCTAGGAGTGTTTTATTTCCTCTCTCCACAACACCATTTTATTGTGGAGTATTTGGGATAGTCAACTGATAAACTATTACCTTTTCATCACATAAATTATTAAACTAGATTGATAGGTATTCACGACCACAGTCAGTTCGAAGAGCTTTTATCTTCTTGTCTAATTGATTTTTCACTAAGCTCATATAACGTTTGAAGCAACTTATTGCTTCTGATTTGTGAGAAATTAAATAGACACAACTAAAATGGGTAAAGTCATCAATAAATGTGATGAAATAACTTGCTCCATGCCTATCCCTAACATTCATAGGCTCACAGATGTCGAATGGACTAATTGCAAAGGATATTCATTTCTAGTCGCCTAACCAAAAGGTTTTCTTGTAGATTTTTCAGCTAGATAATTTTCATAAGTGGACAATTCTACATATTCAAAAAACCTTGTTTTGCTAACCTTTGCATTCTTTATTGGCCAATATGACCAAGTCTAGCATGCCATATGTTTACATCACTACCATATTTATGTGAAGAAACAAACATAGAAAAACTAGCATTATTATTAAATGAATCATAATCTAAATCCATAATAAGTAAACCTCCGGTCACATTACCAAAACCAAATAAAGTTGAACCAAAAGTCAACTTGGTAGAATTGCCATGACAAAACAAGTCATATCCTAGCTTAAACAAAACTGAAAGTGAAATAACATTCTAGCGAATTGTTGGTGCAAAGAGAACATCATGTAGTATTAGGTCTCGACTGCCACATAGGACTAACTTGCATGTACCTATCCCTTTAACATCAACCTTATTGTGATTTCTCACATATATCCACTTTGCTCCACGTGGAACTCGCCAAAATTCAATAAAAGCACTGCGTCCCAGGCTATGTGGTTCGTTGCTCCTAAGTCTACACACCACAAAGGATTAGATTTAGTTAGAAAAATAGAACTAGAAACACAAAGTTCACTAATTCGAGCATTATGTAATACCTTTCTAGGAGGCTCAAAGTAATCTTTAGCATAGTGGCCCTTTTTGTCATAATTATAGTATTTTACTTTAGCAACTTTGACACATTTGGGACGTCTGTTCTTGCCTTTTTCATTCTTTTCCCTTTTAGCAGGCTGAGCTGGCTGAGCTTGAGTTGGACCTCTCTTCTTTCCCCAGTTCCTTTTCTTTGAATCGCTCTTGGTTTTTGAGGTTGTTGCATGAGCAACTCAGCTATTGGCTTTGCACCCTCAAGTTCTCATCCTCTAACTCAAGATGCCTCCGGATATCTTCCAGAGTTGTGATTTGCTTATGGGTCAAATGCATTTTCATATGATCCCCAGAATTAGGTAAAGAGCGTATGACAGCTTGAATTTGTTGTCCATCAGTCAACACATGACCAGCATCTTTCAACTCCCCAATCATATTTTTCATTTGCCCCATATGTGCTTTCATTGAATGTTCTGGGTGTTTCTTATATGAATGAAATTTGATCGTTAAGGATCGCAGCCTTGCGATGGAACATGTACCAAACATTTTCCTCAAAGCATTCTAAAGATCCATAGATCTTTGTTGATCCTTAAATTCCCTTAGGATGTCATCATCCAAGGTGCTCGACAATGTAATGCGAGCAATGGAGTTCTTTTTCTTCCAACTGTCATAAGCTTCATGCTCACGCCTATGCTGAGCAGTGTTGCCTTTTTCATACTCATTCATGATATTGTTAATGGCCTTCAGAGCCTCTTGCTCCTCTAACACATACTGGATTTTCAAGCTCCAAGTTTCATAGTTATTGTTATTGAGTTTCAACCCTTTGTTGAGCTCAGTACCAATATTTTTCGAAGCAGTAGTCATTCTTTAACAAAACAAAAATATCATGAGAATCATATAAAAACAAATTAACACAAGGCACTATATTCAACATATATACATATTATGACACTAAGCATCAATTGATTAAGTTAATAAACACATAAATTAATCATGGAGTCGAAAGTTCACTATGCTCCCAATCGTCATCCAAAAATTAAAATATTATGAAAATTAACCTATTCAATTATCTAACTAAGCGTCTTAATCATGTTTAAGATAATATAATTATCTATCATAATTTTATAATCCCATATAGATCATAAGTTAACAAATAACTTATATTAGTATGTAAATTAAAGTAATGTCAAACTAATTATCATTTACTACATGCTATACAAATTCACATAATTTTTCTTTTTAATTTTAAACTAATTAACATACTATACATGTTAAACAAATTAACAAGTAATATTAATATTAAACTAATTAATATTTGATTTCATGCTCAACAAATTAACATAAAGCATGTGTGTCACGATCCCAATTTCCCTCCGTAGAATGTCATGATGGCACCTAATCTCTAAAATTAGGTAAGCCTAACACTTACTGAATAAATGGCAAAATTCAACCAACAACTATTAAATATGAAACAGAAATTTTTATACAAAGCCAACAATCCCAAAACTGGTAGTACAATCATAAGCTCTACTGAGTTCGCTAGAAAATCTCTAAGTACAACTGTTCCGGAATAGAAATAAAATGCACACAAATAACTTCCGAAGGTGACTCCGAGGCCTGCGAACACGGAGGCAGGTAGACCTTGAAGTCTCCACAGCAATATTTGATCCGCTATCTAACAATGCACACACTCCGAAGTATCTGGATCTGCACAAAAATGTGCAGAAGTATAGTATGAGTACACCATGATCGGTACCCAGTAAGTATCAAGACTAACCTCGTTGGAGTAGTGACGAGGTACAAGTCAAGACACTCACTATACAAAGTGACATGTGCAGTATAGAAATATAAAGCTAATAATAGAAAGAAGAAATCAGTAAATGATAACAAAATCAGCATGTGATATAAACAGTAGAGAAACAAGAACACCGAGAAGTATCGTTGAAACCAAATAAGGAACAGAGAGGACAATCAACTAATCAAGTCGTGCTAACACAAGATTCACAAAGAAATCACCCTATGATACCTCATCTCATAGTCACAAGTCACATGTATTTATCCATCATCATGTACTCACGGCACCTCGGGCCAACATCTCGAATCACAACCGCACGGATAACTCACGTGCAAATATCTCAATCTGCCCGGCATGATCACATGCTCACATTCACAATCCGCCCGACGTGGTCATAGGCTAACAGTCACAAACTGCCCGGCATGATCACAGGTTCACAATCCCAATCCACCTGACATGGTCACAAGCTCACAATCAGAATCTACCTGGCATGGTCGTAGGCTTAATATGAACATGGAAACAGATAATACAAGAACACATGGGCATGATCAATAAATGTCAAGTTTCATACTCCTGATCTAGTATAATGGGCATGCTATGGTGTATGCTTGTGCGAGTGTACTACTGCAGCCCAAGTCAACAAGTAATATCAAAGACATCGAGTAGCTCATCGAAACAACAAAGCAAGTCACATAAGGTGTATGACAAACACAAGGAAAAGTACACCATCACACGAAAATCACCAACATAATGTATCCAAACCATCACACATCATCTCTGACAATGCCATCCTTATCTCTTCGATATCTACCCATATCACACCGCGGAATAGCCACCCTTATCACTACGCCCTGACAATAATATTTTCCACCGTTATCTCTCTGATAACCACCCGTATCACTCCGTATAATAGCCACCCTTATCACTCCACTCGGACAATAACACAATAGCCACCCTTATCACTCCGTACATTTAACAATGGTGAAATGCCACCCTTATGCTCGGCATAACAACGGTGAAATGCCACCCTTATACTCTGCTTAAAAATAACTGTGAAATACCACCCTTATACTCCGCATAACAACACCGGTGAAATTTTACCCTTATACTATGCATAACAACAACCAAAACCACACAACAATTCACAAATGCTAATATCACAATAACACGACATATCAACTCGCAACACTAGTGCCCATGGGCCATAACCTTTCCAAAGATCCAACAATATCAATATTTACACAACAAATAGCCCTCAGCTCAAATATAATATGTATAAAATCTCAATAACAACAATAGGAATGGGAAAGTAACTCAATAAGGAATGACACCCCTTTTTTACAAAACTTCAATTAAAATCGATTAATGACTTTCGATAACCTCAATTCCAATTAATTGTTATAAGGATAAACTTAATAGTGAAAGTATTTTCATGAAATGGCAAACTTTGGCTCCTAGTGTATGAATTAGGCTAACAATGAAAGAGATGGCATGAACTAGTACTATGTGTAAATGCAAGCAAATAACCCGGCAACAAAAGAGATATCATGTACAACAACTTCAACTAAGAATAACTCCACAATAAAAGAAATCACATAATGATAAAAGTGATAACAACTTCATATAAACCATATAAGAGCAAACTCGACAAGTAAAGAATGTGACATGTAATGACAACTTCAAATAAAACATGTGATAGTAGACATGACGAATAAAAAATATAACATGTGCTAACAATTCCAAATGAATACATGAAGAAGCCTAAGAGTCTAAACCGGTCAATTTCCATATATAAGCCCGAGTACGTACTCGTCCCCCTCGCGTACACGGCTTTTACATAACACAAATAGCACAAACGACTCGAATCCAAACGGGTGGTTCCCCTACAAAATGTTAGGCAAGATACTTAACTCAAAGAAACTAAAACGATACTCTAAAATGACCTACTCGTGTGAAACAAATCTCCGGATGACTCAAATCTAGCCAAAATAACTTAATATCATAAGTAGAAACCATAGGAAACAAATTCGGATAATAAAGCTTCGATCTTTAATAAAAACTAAAAGTCAACCCGGGCCTGCACCTCGAATCCCGATAAAATTTACAAAATTCTAACACGCATTCAATTACGATTCCAACCATTCTAATTTTATCCAATTCCGACTCTGAATCGATGTTCAAAACCCAATTATTCACTTTAGAAAAGTTTTTGATAAAAATCCACAATTCTTCAATCAAAATATGGATTAATTTATAATTGAACTACTAGAATCATGTTGAAATACAAAATTAAGATTAGATACTAACCCCCATGAAAATACGAGAAGAACGCCACGAGAATCACCTCAATCGGAGCTCTAAAACTCATGATATGATCAAAATACCAAAAGAACGCAGTCTGATTTTTTTATACACAGACATTTCCGCTTTTGCGCCCAAAAAGGCCACACCTCCGCATTTTCAGCTGTCATTTCCGCTTTTGCGGACTATTTTTCACACCTACGGAGTCACAGATGCGGGCCTAACTTCGCATCCGCGAAGCACCAGCACCAGCTCTTCTCTCTTACACTAAAACGAGCATAACTTCCTCATACAATATCCAAATATGACGATTCATTTTGTTATGATCCGTAATTACGATACGAATCTAATGCTTCAATCAAAAAAGAATTTGGAGCTCATTTGCTTAATGTGGTACCATTTATGCTTGAAGAAACGACATCGAAACATCAAAAACGAGCGCAACACAACCCAAGCCTATCTGAAACTCACTCGAGTCCCTCGGGATCCCGTCTCAACATACCAATAAGTCCCAAAACATAACGCGGACCTACTCGAGGCCTCAAATCATATCAAACAACATCAAAACTATGAATCGCACCTCAAATTGAACTTAATGGACTTATGAACTTTCAACTTCTACAATCGCGCCGGATCATATCTTCCAAACCTCTCAATCTTCCAAACCTTCGACTTTTCAACTTTCGCCAGAATGCATCAAATCAACCTACGGACCTCCAAATCCAAATCCGGACATACACCTAAGTCCGAAATCACCATACGAAGCTATTGGAATTAATAAAATACCATTCCAGAGTCATCTACACAAAAGTCAAACTCCGGTCAACTCTTGCCACTTAAACTTCTAAAACAAGAATCATTCTTCCAAATCAATCCCGAATCATCCGTAAAACGAACCCGGCCACACACGCAAGTCATGATACATAATATGACGTTGTTTAAGATCCTAAGCCACCGAACAGAACGCTAATTCTCAAAACGACCGATCGGATCGTTACAATGGGTTAAACTAAGCCATTAACATTTCAAGCATATTAAACGAATTAACAAATAAATATAATATTAAATATATTAACATTTTAGAGCATGTCGTGTAAGGGCTATTAAACGGGAAGTGTTCTTGATCAAGATTTTAATTCAAGAATTGATATGCTTAAAGATGGAAAAAAAATTTATACATCTCACCACATCCCTTAATTTCCATATTCTCCTTTAATAGTGGCAAGAAAATGTCAAAAGTTACCTGCAGGATTGCGCCGCCAAAGTGCTAACGTGCATGTGGTTAGAGAAAAAATAAAATGTAGGTGTTATATTATGCTCAAACGTTAATGACACCTTATTACAGTGATTTATTCTTCTCAAACGAACAAAATTGAAGCATACAAAATTCCAAAACATAAGCCCTTTTACGCCTTCTTCCTTCTTTAATTTACTATCGAAACACTTATAGACTGCATAACTTCGATGTCTCATAAAAAAGCTAAATGTACTGCCTACATCCGCCATGATAGGCTAACCCGGACTTATCCATGACGGTTCGACACTTACAAAGAGCATCTGCTCTTGTCACGACCCAAAATGCCTCCGCAGGTATCGTAATGACACCTAATCTTTAAGACTAGGTAAGTCGATTACTAACAACGATTAGGCAAATTTTTAACAATAATAATTTGAAACATAGTCTAATATGAATATCGAAACAAAAGCGTAATAAGCTTACGCGGCAATAATAATAACAATCTCCCAAGATTTGGTATATGGAAAGATCTCAAAGATCGAAATACAATAATGTTCAAATAACAAGCTGACAGTACAATGAAAGGAAAGAACTCCAAGGGATTGCGACGACCAAGCAGCTCTACTTTGAATCCTCGCGACCAATATGCTAACTTTGTCCGAGTCCAATATCTCCAATACTTGGCTCTGCACAAAAATGTGCATAAGTATAGTATGAGTACACCACGATCGGTACCCAATAAGTATCAAGACTAACCTCGGTGGAGTAGTGATGAGGTACAAGTCAAGACACTTACTAGACAAAATAACTTGTGCAGTATAGAAGTATAAAGCTAATACTCACTACTAGAAATTCGGCAAAAACCGACCAAGGTCGACCGACCAACTTTGGTCGGTCAAAAAACCGACCAAAATACCGACTAAAGTTGGTCGGTTTTTCAAAATATATATTTTTTTTACGAAACCGACCAACTTTGGTCGGTTTTCTTTGGTGCAAAAATGCGGGAAACTATTTTTGAGTCCCGCAAAATTTATTTTTTAAGAAATCGACCAACTTTGGTCAGTTTTTCAATTAAAATAAATAAAAATTAATATTAAAAAAACCGACAAAAATTGGTCAGTTAATTCAGCCGGTCATTTAAAAAAATCGACCAACTTTGGTCGGTAATTTTACTTTTTAATAAAACCGACCAACTTTAGTCGGTTATTTTCGTGCAAAAATACAATTAAAGAGTATAAATCAAATAAAAGACAGTCTTAAAACAAAATGCACCAATGGTCTAGTGGTAGAATAGTATCCTGCCATAGTACAGACCCTAGTTCGATTCCCAGATAGTAAATCTTTTGATTACATAATTAAAATACCGACCAACTTTGGTCGATTTTTTTTTTTATAATATTTGTTTTTTTTTTAATTTAATTGATCGACCAAAGTTGGTCGGTAATTTCCGACCAACTTTAGTCGGTATTCCTTTCCGACCCCTAAAATACCATCCACACATAAATGGTCATGTTTTGGTCGGTTATTGGCCATTACCAACCAACTTTGGTCGGTTTTTTGGTCAGTTTTTACCGAATTTCTAGTAGTGAATTAAAGCAAAAATCAATAAATGACAACAAGAATCAACAAGTGATATAAACAGTAAAGCAATAAGAACACCGTGAAGTATCGTTAAAACCAAATAAGGAACACAAAGGACAATCAAATAACCAAGCCGATCTAACACAAGTTTCACAACGAAATCATTCCATGATACCTCATCTCATAATCAGAAGTCACGGATCTCAACCCACCATCCCATGCTCACGGCACCTTGGACCCATATTTCAAATCACAACCGCACCGACAACTCACATGCCAATTTCTCAATCTGCCCGGCATGATTACGGGCTCACATTCACAATCCGCTCGGCGTGATCACATGCTCACAATCAAAATTCGCCTGGTATGGCCACATGCTCACAATCACAATCCGTCTGGCGTGGTCACAGGCTCAATATCAACATGAAAACCGATAATACAGGAACATGTGAGCATGATTAATAAATGTCAAGTTTCATAATCCTGAGCTAGTATAAGTGGCATGCTACGGTGTATGCTTATGCGAATGTACTACTGTAGCCCAAGTCAACAAGTAATATCAAAGACATCGAGTAGCTCATCGAAGCAACACAACAAATCACGTAAGGTATATGACATACACAAGGAAAAGAACACCATCACACGAAAATCACTAACACAATGTCCCCAAGCCATCACACATCATCCCTGGCATTGCCACCCTTATCTCTCTGATAGCCACCCGTATCACTCCGCCCTGACAATATCATTACCCGTATCACTTCGATAGCCATCCTTATCACTCCGTATAATAATCACCTTTATCGCTCCATCCGAAAAATAACACAATAGCCACCCGTATCACTCCGTACATTCAATAACAGTGAGATGCCACCCTTATGCCCCGCATAACAACAACGGTGAAATGTCACACATACACTCCACATAACAACAACCAACTACACAACAATTTACATGTGCTTACATCACAACAACACGACATATCAGGTCGTATCACAAGTTCCCATAGGCCACAATCTTTACAAAGATCTAACAATATCAATATTTTTACAACAAATCGTCCACACTTAACACAATGTGTATAGAGTCTGAAAAATAATAAAATGAACGGGAAAGTAACTCAACAAGGAACAACACCCCTTTTAACCACAACTTCAATTAAAATAGATTAATGACTTTCGATAACCTTAATCCCAATTAATTATTTGAGGATAAACTCAATAGTGAAAGTATTTCTATAAAATGGCAAACTTCGGATTCTAGTGTATGAATAGGATAACAATGAAATAGATGGCACGAACTAGCATTACGTCTAAATGCATGAGAATAATCCGACAACTAAAGGATATCATGTAACAATAATTTCAACTAAGAATAACTCCACAATAAAAGAAATCACATAATGATAAAAGTGATAACAACTTCAAATAAAGTATATAAGATTAAACTTCACAAGTAAAGAATGTGACATATAACGACAACTTCAAATAAAGCATGTGATAGTATACATGACGAATAAAATATATAATATGTGCTAACAATTCCGAATAAGTACATGAAAGATGCATAAGATTCTAAGCCGGTCAATTTTCCACATATAAGCCCGAGTACATACTCGTTATCTCGTGTACGCGGCATTTGACATTACACAAACAGCACAAACAACTTGAATCCTAAGTGGTAGTTGCCCCACATAAAGTTAGGCAAGATACTTATCTCAAAGAAGCTAAGCCGATACTCTAAAATGACCTTCTCGTGTGAAATAAATCTTCGAACGACTCAAATCTAGCCAAAATAACTTAATATCATAAATAAAAATCATAGGAATCAATTTCGGATAATAAAGCTTTGATCTTTAATGAAAACTAAAAGTCAACCCTGGGCCCGCACCTCGCAACCGATAAAATTTACAAAATCTGAACACCCATTCAATTACGTCCAACTATACTATTTTCATCCAATTAAGACTCCGAATCGATGTTCAAAACTCAATTATTCTCTTTCGAAAAGTTTTTGATAAAAATCCCCAATTCTCCAATCAAAACATGGATTAATTCACAAATGAACTACTAGAATCATGTTGAAATACAAAATTAAGATTAGATACGGACCCCCATAAAAATACGAGAAGAACGCCGCGAAAATTACCCCAACCGGAGCTCTAGAACTCAAGATATGCTCAAAATACATAAAGAACGCAGTCTGATTTTTTAAACAGAGCCATTTTCGCTTTTGCGCCCAAAAGGCCGCACCTGCGTATTTTCAGCTATCATTTCCGCTTTTGCGGACCATATTTCACATCTGTGGAGTCGCAGATGTGGACCTAACTTCGCATATGCGAAGCACCAGTACCAGCTCTTTTCTCCGACACTTAAATGAGCATAACTTCCTCATACGATGTCCAAATACGACGATTCTTTTTGCTATGGTCCATAATTATGATACGGATCTAATGCTTCAATAAAAAAGAAATTGGAGCTCATTTGCTTAATGTGGTATCATTTATGCTTAAAGAAACGACGTCGAAACATAAAAAATGAGCGCAACACTACCTAAACTTATCTGAAACTCACTCGACCCTCTCGGGACTAGGGGTGGGCATCGGTTGGTTCGGTTCGATTTTGTAGAAGTTCAGATCGGTTTATTCGGTTTTCGGTTTGTGATTTTAATAACTAAAATCGAACCATAATAACTTCGGTTCAATTCTGTTTATTCATGTTCGATTCGGTTTAATCGGTTCGGTTTTTCGATTTCAAGCCATGGCAAAAATGGTACGAAACAACAAAAATATATTTCTTGTTGATAGAAAAAGACAAAAGAAATAAAAAAATCCCATCAAATACGCGGAAAAAAAGAAGAAGCAAAGTTGCGACTTGGGACAAGATCGGCTACAGACGATATATTATTTAAAATTAAGATACAATTTCTTTCTAAATTTCGATGTGGATATGAAGTCTTTCGATCTCTCTTTCTCTGCTACAATCAGGTATCATCGTGATTAATTATTCACACATCTTTGTTCATTGATGATCATACAACTAAGTTTAGTAATTTTACGGTTTTTATAGTGTGTAGCTTTGATGATATTATTTGCTTGCAAAATTGGTGCTTTCTTGAAATATTTGCTTCTTTTATGCAGCACTTTCATATGATTGTATGATATCTAGTTTGAAGTGCTTGGGGGGAAGGTAAAGATATTTTTTTTTAAGTTTTTCTAAGTAAATTATTTTGTTTTTGATAAAGCATTAAGTTAATTTTGTTTGATTTTCCATCTTGTTTAAAGTAAGGAATTTATTGTCTAACGCTAATTAGAGTAATGAATGTTGTTACGTTTTTCATCTAAAGATACTCAAATGGTTGATTGTTGGCTCATACGTTTATTCCAATGTAAAGATTAATCATTGGTGTCAATTTATTGGTAAGAGGAATGTGAAAATGAGGTAATTCTTATTTCAATTCTGACACTAATTTCAAATAGGATACAAATATTCAGTGATCTTAGTTGGTATTTGGCAACCTGATGATTCCAACAAACTTTTACTGACTTGTTTAACATTTGAATTATTGTGTATCTTTGTGTCAAATTCATGATAATATTGTTACTCTCCTTGATTTCTTGTAAAAACACTATGGCTTGGCTGTGGCACAGGTCACACATACACACGTGCAGTTCGAAGCACAGACATATCAACTCGTATCAGAAGTTCTCATACGCCACAATCTTTTCAAAAGATTCAACAATATTAATATTTTCACAACAAATAGTCCACGACTCAACACAAATATTTATAGAGTCTGAATAACAATAAAATAAAAGGGAAAGTAACTTAACAAGGAACAACACCCCTTTTAACCACAACTTCAATTAAAATAGATTAATGACTTTCGATAACCTCAATTCCAATTAATTATTTAAGGATAAACTCAATAGTGAAAGTTTTTCTATAAAATGGCAAACTTCGGATTTTAGTGTATGAATAGGCTAATACTGAAATAGATGGTACGATCTAGCACTACGTCTAAATGCATGAGAATAACCCGACAACAAAAGGATATCATGTAATAACAATTTCAACTAAGAGTAACTCCATAATAAAAGAAATCACATAATGATAAAAGTGATAATAACTTCAAATAAAGCTTATAAGATCAAACTTGACAAGTAAAGAATGTGACATATAACAACGACTTCAAATAAAGTATTTGACAGTAGACATGACGAATAAAATATATAATATGTGCTACAATTCCAAATAAGTACATGAAAGAAGCCTAAGATTCTAAGCCGGTCACTTTTTCACATATAAACCCGAGTACGTACTCGTCACCTCACGTACACAGCTTTCACATGACACAAATAGTACAAACGACTCAAATCATAAGGGGTAGTTCCCTCACACAAAGTTAGGCAAGATACTTATCTCAAAGAAGCTAAACCGATACTCTAAAATGACTTTCTTATATTAAACAACCTCAGGATCTTTAATGAAAACTAAAAAGTCAACCCAAAACGTCAATCTCGGGCCCGCATCTCGGAATCCGATAAAATTCACAAAATCCGAACACTTATTTCGATACAAGTCCAACCATACCAAAATTATTCAATTCCGACATCAAATCGGGTTTCAAATCCTTATTTTACATTTTTGAAAGTTTATATAAAAATTCTCATTTTCTCCCATTCAAATCACTAATTTAATATTTTAAAAAAAAAGATGAAATCACGAAATATAATTAAATCCGGATAAAGAACACATACCCCAATCCAAAGTGTGAAAAGCTCCTTCAGAATGCCCAAATCCGAGCTCCATGGCTCAAAATATGATAAAATGACCAAGACCTTTGAAATAGAGTACTTTAAAAACTGCTCCAAAGGTACCCTTCGTTATCATGGTCACCAACCTCGCGATCGCAATTCAAAAATTTTGAAGCACAAATTTTACCCTTCGCGATCGCGGCCATTTCTCCGCAATCGTGATGAACAAATTCCCATTACCCTTCCCATACTCTTCTCAGATAGTTTGTAGTTTAATA
Organism: Nicotiana tomentosiformis; assembly: GCF_000390325.3. Classification (NCBI taxonomy): domain Eukaryota; kingdom Viridiplantae; phylum Streptophyta; class Magnoliopsida; order Solanales; family Solanaceae; genus Nicotiana; species Nicotiana tomentosiformis. Next base: position 72,568,698 of record NC_090818.1, on the reverse strand, counting down.
GCCATAACTTTTTGTAACAACTTCTAAATGATAAACATTTTAATTTTCTGAAAACTAGACTCAAAGAGCTACAACTTTCATTTTTGGATCATCACCAAATTCCTTATAGATTGCAATATATAAGCTTCGAAAATTGGGTTCGTGAAAACAAAATTTCCTCAATGCGATCACGATTCACAATGTCCAAACAGCAAATTTGCTCTTTGCGAACGCGACTCAAAGTCCGCGATCATGATGCATACCCCTGTGGCCGAAAGCCAGCAAATGAAAATGGCCTAGAAATAGACCGAAACCACCCCGAAACTCACCCGAGCCCCTCGGGACCCTGTCCCAACATACCAACAAGTTCAGTAACATAATGCGGACCTGCTCGAGGCCTCAAATCACATCAAACAATATCAAAACTATGAATCGCACATCAAATCGAACTTAATAAACTTATGGACTTTCAACTTCTACAACTCGTGCCGAATCATATCAAATCAACCCGAAACAACCTAAAATTTTGCATCCAAGTCCCAAATGACATAACTGAGCTATTCCAACTCTCGGAATCGCATTCCGAGCCCGATATACATAGAGTCAACTCCCGGTCAAACCTCTCAACCTTCCAAACCGTCAACTTTCTAATTTTCGCCAAAATACATCAAATCAGCCTATGGACCTCCAAATCAAAATCCAGACATACGCCTAAGTCTAAAATCACCATTCAAAGCTTTTGGAATCATCAAAACACCATTTCGAAGTCGTCTACACAAAAGTCAAACTCCGATCAACTCTTACCGCTTAAGCTTCGAAGACAAGAATCATCCCTCCAAATCAATCCTGAATCATCCGAAAATCGAACTCGACGATACACGCAAGTCATAATATATAACACGAAGCTACTCGAGAACTTAAGCAACCGAACAGGACGTTAATTCTCAAAACGACCGGTCGGATCGTTACATTCTCCCCCTTTTAAACAAATGTTCGTCCTCAAACGTGCCAAGAACCATTCTGAAGTCATCAAATCACTGAATGTACTCACCATAGATATACTCGCAGGTGATCCCATGTCACCCAAATCCACAGAGGCCCGACAACACCATCTCAACTGAAAATTACTCCTTCCACCCACCCCGATAAGCCTTAGAACCAAATATTTCACCATCCAATTCTTCCCAAAGACACGATTCCCGCATAAACACACTGTATCAACCTCTACCAGCTATAACAGCTCATGCATACTCCCATAAGGTATGACCACCCGACGTAATACATTGCTCGTATGCCCATAACAACATCTCTGACCACCATAGCTGCCCATAATCAAATCCAGCACCGACAATTAACCAATACCATCTAGAACCCTATTCTAAACCCTCACAACACTAACAACGATGCAAGAAACATGAAGATCCCATAGCCATTCACTCAAATCAACAAGTCACATCTAATGCCACCCACGCACACACCTCGCATGCTAAAACTCAATAAGCACAACACGAATGTGACTGAATATGCAAAGAGAAACACATGAGAGAACTATCAAACAAGCCCGACAGGCACAACTCATATCAGTACCATACTATGAATCAATTTTACAAGGGAGAATCAAAACATATGAACTAACCACAAGGATCTCATCCTTATATAACTCTATCGCGACACATAGCCAGGTTCAAATATATTAAACCACATAAAAACGCAAGGATCCCATCCTCAACTCTGAATCAGAAGTAGAATACACATCATACCAACCGAACCCTTATACTAATTCAATTCCGCGAAACAAAATCACAACATGTAACGAACTCCCCATACCGTTAAAGCATCTAAAACACAAATCGTAACCAAACCATCCAGAAATCACATCAAAACCTACTGTAATGAGTAACAGAAAGTCACTTCTAGTCTCATAGATCTCAATAGTGAACAAAACAAAACGATACACGCATGCTACCACTATAGAATCTCCCAACAGGGGTAAACACATCAGTAGAGTAACAAATTACAAAACTCACCCATATGTGAAGCAAGATAGGAGGACTCACCCCGATACGCAGAACCGAATCAAAATAAGAATGATGATCCTCTATAACAAATCGAAACCATACCTGTCACGACACCATCTAGTGCAACAGCCTCAGCCCTACCATAGAAAGCATATCAATGAGTCGAGCCTCCCCCTCTAGGGCGCCTTCTACCCGCCTATCCTCCACCTCTAACTGGCTGTGCAGGTGAAGTAGCAACTGGAATGTAGCCCGTAGCCTGAGTGCTCTGATGCAATCTTCCCCTCCCAAGTCTAGGACAATCTCTCATGATGTTCCTAGTATCACCACACTCATAATAACTCCTTTGCGGTCATGGCTCCTTGTAGTGAGTATGTGCCGATAACATGAATAATCGCTATAGGAACCACATGCCAGTGGTGCACTAAAAGAACTAACTAGAGCACCACGAGTAGTCTCAAGTGCGGACTAGACTGACCGACTGCCCGAGCCTCCGCCATGATGGGTCATAGCTGAAGAGTAGAATCCAATGAATCCTCTAGAACCTCGAGACCTCTCGGTCTCCTTATCCTCCCTCTCCTCACCCCGTATACGCTCTAACATCTTAGTAATATCTAACACCTGCTGAAATGGAGTATCAGTCTGCAACTCCCGAGACACGTTGAATCTAAGATCAAAACTGAGCGCCTCAATGAATTTGCGGGCTCGCTCTCTAACTGTAGGAACCAAAGTAGGTTCATGACGGGATAACTCATTGAACCTGATGGCATACTCTGACACCGTCATAGTGACATGACGTAACTACTCAAATTCTGTACGCCACTCATCCCGGTGGGTCTGGGAACAAACTCCCTCAAAAATATCTCTGAAAACTGAGCCCAAGTGGATAGTGCTGCATCGGCTGGTCTACCCTCCTCATAAACCTGCCACCACTGATACACTGCTCCCGACAGCTGAAATATAGTAAAAGCAACTCCGCTCACCACTACAATTCCCACGGTGCAAAGAATACGGTTACATTTCTCTAGAAATTTCTTTGCATCCTCGGTAGTTGTGCCACTGAAACTAGGTGGACTATACCTCTTGAAGCTCTAAAACCTCTTATGCTCCTCCTCTGATGCCCCTATCCTAACCTCAGGCTGAACAAGAATAACAGGTTGTACCGACACCATACCCGGAACCTGACCAATATGAGCCCACTACTCCTGAGTATGGGCGGTGGAAGTCCAAGCTCCTCCCCCAGTCTGCGAAGTAATTGGTGCAACAGAGATCAATCCCGCCTGAGCCAATGTACCAAACATGCTCAGGAACTGCGCTAAAGTCTCCTGAAGTCCAAGGCTAGCAAAAGGCGCCTCCGGTTCTTGTCCCCAAACCGGAGCTATTGGCGGCTCCTCAACTACTGCTCTGACAGGTGCTCTAGCTGCGGCGCGTGCCCCTTTTCGGCCTCTACCGCAGCCCCGGCCTCTCGCATCTCTATTAAAGGGCGCGGGTGTCTGCTCCGCTGACCCGGTAGCGCGTGTTGTCACCATCTGTGAGAGAATAGAAATACAAAGGTTCAGACTTCGAAATCAACGAATCTGCATTACAAGAATGAAAGAAGTGGAATTTTCCTAATAGTTCCGTAGCCCCTCGAAGATAAGTACAGATGTCTCCGTACCGATCCGCAAGACTCTAATAAACTTGCTCATGACTCGTAAAATTTATGAACCTAGATCCCTGATACCAGCTTGTCACGACCCAAAAATCCATCGCAGGCATCGTGATGGCACCTAGTCTCTAAGACTAGGTAAGACAATTACTAACAACGATTAGGCAAATCTTTAACAATGCTAATTTGAAACAGAGTTTAATATGAATACCGAAACAAAAATGTAATAAGCCTATGTAGCAATAATCATAACAACCTCCCAAGATTTCATAATACAGAGTCACGAACTCTAGCTAAGTATATGGAAATATCTCAAAGATCGAAATACAATACTTTTCAAATAACAAGTTGACAGTAGAATGAAAGGAAAGAACTTCAAGGGACTGCGACGACCAAGTAGCTCTACCTTCAATCCTCGCGACCAATATGCTAACTCTGCCCGATTCTTATATCTCCAATACCTGGCTCTGCACAAAAATGCGCATAAGTGTAGTATGAATACACCACGATCGGTACCCAGTAAGTATCAAGACTAACCTCGGTGGAGTAGTAACGAGGCACAAGTCAAGACACTCACTTGACAAAATAACCTATGTAGCATAGAATTATAAAGCTAATAATTAAATTAGAAATCAGTAAATGGCAATAAGAATCAACAAGTGATATAAACAGTAAAGCAATAAGAACACCGTGAAGTATTGTTAAAACCAAATAAGGAACACAAATGGCAAACAATTAATCAAGACATTCTAACACAAGTTTCACAAGGAAATCACTCCGTGATACCTCATCTCATAATCACAAGTCACGGGTCTCAACCCACCATCCTATGCTCACAGCACCTTGTGCCCACATTCAAATCAGAATCGCACAGATAACTCACGTGCCAATATCTCAATCCGCCAGACGTGATTATGGGCTTACATTCACAATCCTCCCGGCGTGGTCACAGGCTCACAATCCGCCCGTCATGGTCACGAACTCACAATCACAATCCGCCAGGTATGGTCACATGCACATAATCATAATCTTCCCGGTGTGGTCACAGGCTCAATATCAACATGAAAAACAATAATAGAGGAACATATGGGCATGATTAATAAATGTCAAGTTTCATACTCCCTAGCTAGTATAAGTGGCATGCTACGGTATATGCTTGTGCGAATGTACTACTGTAGCCCAAGTCAACAAGTAATATTAAAGACATCGAGTAGCTCATCGAAGCAACACAATAAATCATGTAGGGTGTATGACATACACAAGGAAAAGCACACCATCACACGAAAATCACCAACACAATATCCCCAAGCCATCACACATCATCCCTGACATTGCCACCCTTATCTCTCTGATAGCCACCCGTATCACTCCGCCCTGACAATATCATTAGCCATCAGTATCAATCCGATAGCCACCTGTATCACTCCGTATAATAGCCACCCTTATCGCTCCGCCTGGTCAATAACACAATAGCCACCCGTATCACTCCATACATTCAACAACGGTGAGATGCCACCCTTATGCCCCGCATAACAACAACGGTGAAATGTCACACTTATACTCCACATAATAACAACCAACCACACAACAATTCATATGTGCTAACATCACAACAACACGACATATCAACTCATATCACAAGTTCCCATAGGCCACAATGTTTTCAAAGATTCAACAATATCAATATTTCCATAACAAATAGTCCACGACTCAACACAATGTGTATAGAGTCTGAATAACAATAAAATGAATGAGAAAGTAACTCAACAAGGAACAACACCCCGTTTAAACACAACTTCAATTAAAATAGATTAACGACTTTCGATAACCTCTATTCCAATTAATTATTTGAGGATAAACTCAGTAGTGAAAGTTTTTCTATCATATGGCAAACTTCAGATTTTAGTGTATGAATAGGCTAACAATGAAATATATGGCACGAACTAGCACTACGTCTAAATACATGAGAATAACCCGGCAACAAAAGGATATCATGTAACAATAATTTCAACTAAGAGTAACTCCATAATAAAAGAAATCGCATAATGATAAAAGTGATAACAATTTCAAATAAAGCTTATAAGATCAAACTTGATAAGTAAAGAATGTGACATGTAACGACAACTTCAAATAAAGCATTTGATAGTAGACATGACGAATAAAATATATAATATGTGCTAACAATTCCAAATAAGTACATGAAAGAAGCCTAAGATTCTAAGCCGGTCATTTTTCCACATATAAGCCCGAGTACGTACTTGTCACCTCGCGTACATGGCTTTCACATGACACAAATAGCACAAACGACTCAAATCCTAAGGGGTAGTTCCCCCCCATAAAATTAGGCAAGATACTTACCTCAAAGAAGCTAAACTGAAACTCTAAAATGACCTTCTCGTTTGAAGCAACCTCTGGACGGCTCAAATCTAGCCAAAATAACTTAATATCATAAATAAAATCCATAGGAAATAATTCCGGATAATAAAGCTTCTATCTTTAATAAAAACGAAAACGTCAACCCAAAAAGTCAATCCCAGGCCCGCACCTCGGAACCCGATAAAATTCACAAAATTCGAACACTCATTTCGATACGAGTCCAACTATACCAAAATTATCCAATTCTGACATAAAATCGTCCTTCAAATCCTCATTTTACATTTTTGTTTGTTTATACAAAAATTCTCATTTTCTTCCATTCAAATCACTATTTAATATTAAAAACAAAGAGGGAATCACGAAATATAATCAAATTCGGATAAAGAACACTTATCCGAATCCAAAGGTACGTTAAACACTGCTTCAGAGGTACCCTTCGAGATCACGGTCATCAACCTCACGATCACGATTCAAAAACTTTTCAGCACAAATTTTACCCTTCGCGATCGTGGCCATTTCTCTGCGATCGCAATGAACAAATTCCCATTACCCTTCCCATACTCTTTTCAGACAGTCTGTAGTGTAATAGCCATAACTTTTTGGAAAACATCCAAATGACAAACGATTTGATTTTTCGAAAATTAAACTCAAAGGGCTACAACTTTCATTTTTAGATCATCTCCAAATTCCTTATAGATTGCACGATATAAGCTTCCAAAGTCGAGTCAGTGACAGCAGAATTTTCTCTACGCGATCGTGAAAGGGCTTCTGCGATCGCGATTCACAATGCCCAAACAACAAATTTGCTCTTCACAAACACGACCCAAAGTCCCGATCGCGATGCATACTCCCGTGGCCAAAAACCAGCAATTAAAAATGGCCTTGAAATGGTCTGAAACCTCCCCGAAACTCACCCGAGCCCCTCGGCACCCCGTTCGAACATACCAACAAATTCAGTAACATAACGCAAACCTACTCGAGGCCTCAAATCATATCAAACAAAATCAAAACTACGAATTGCACCTCAAATCGAACTTAATGAACTTATGAACTTTCAACTTCTACAACCCGTGCTGAATCATATCAAATCAACCCACAATAACCTCAAATTTTGCATGCAAGTCCCAAATGACATAACAGAGCTATTCCAACTCTCGAAATTGCAATCTGAGCCCAATATTCATAGAGTAAATCCCGGTCAAACCTCTCAACCTTCCAAACCTTCAAGTTTCCAATTTTTACCAAAATGCATCAAATCAACTTACGGATATCCAAATCCAAATTTGAGCCTACGCCTAAATCCAAAATGAACATACGAAACTATTGGAATCATCACAACACTATTCCGAAGTCGTCTACACAAAACTCAAACTCCGGTCAACTCTTACCGCTTAAGCTTCTAAGATAAGAATCATCCTTCCAAATCAATCCCGAATCATCTGAAAATCGAACTCGACCACACACGCAAGTCATAATACATAACACGAAACTACTCGAGACCTTAAGCCACCGAATGAGACGCTAATTTTCAAAACGACCGATCGGGCCGTTACAACTCTAAACTTCCTTTGGCGAGCTATGCTTAGAGGACCACTATAAGTCAAAGCTTGTACGATAGCATTGTTCACTTGCTGTTTATACGATACCATAATTAACCTATACTCGTGGTAATTTATAAGAGAATATTCCATCGTACCAAACGCGCCCATAACCTATACTCGTAGTAGTTTTTCACAATTATTATAATTTTAATGAAATTCATTACCTGCGAAATAAATTTAAATGGAGAATTTAGATCGTATTAATTAAAAGAGATTTAAAAACTCATGGACACCATTTATCTATCAGTAGGTGAAATGTTATAAGGGAGATGAGTCAAAGACTCTTCTTAGAGTAGGGCATGCTCTCTTAAATACAATCTTTCCCTACAATATAAATAAAACTAGTCATGACCCAAAAAATTGAAATTTCATCTAACATGCAAGCTTTGAACGAGAAAGGTCTAGTCTTTCATCATCTATAAATAACCACAAAAACCCTAAACGTAAACCTTAGTAAAGTCCCTTTCGACATTTCCTAACAAATCTAAATCAATTATTAAAAGAACATGGGTCCAAGAATTAAAAACTAAATGTTAGGTAAGAAATGCCAATTTATGGAGTCAGAGCTATCAAATGCAATTTGCCACACAAGTATCTATCTCATAATTGCGGGTAGTAATCAAAGACCATTTTGAGTTTCTAGCAAATTTTGCTAATGATTGGGAAGGACCAGAAATGCCAGTACAAAAGCAAACGTTTTTTGGTATGGTGCAATGCAAATCAGCTATCATAGCTATTTTTGAAATATTTCCTTCCTTGGTTTAATGGTTGTAAAATTATCCAAGGATTATTTGAAAAGCAATTTGCTCATCATTTTCTTTCGCTTATGATATCGGTGTCCGAAATATACTGGCCAAACTGATTCCCATTCACATCGTAAAAAGTTCACTATTTAATATTTTAGTGTTCCCTGTCGAAAGATCTCTATTCGCAGAGCTCAAACTCGAATATTAAATTGTTCGATCAATTACTCCATTGTAAGATACAAAGACTAGACAATCACGTAGTAATCAATATGAATATGTTCGATCATTTGTGTCACGCCTCAAACCGGGGAAGGCGTGGCCGGTTTTCGTGCCATACTCGGCTCGAGCGAACCAATCTATACATGTGAACTCTGGAGGGGTAATCCTCAACTTAGGCCGATGAGGCCTACCTCTAAGAAGACAATACTATCCAAGGCTGACAAGGCTGTACATTAAAATCAGCTAAAGATAATATCTAACTCACCCGAAGGGTAAACACACCCAAATATATATATATATATATATATATACACACACACACACACACACACACACATAACTACACAGGCCAACGAAGCCGCCATGAACGTCTGCAACCAGTAATACCAAAATAAACATATACACAGGGCTGGCAAGACCACAATACTGACATACAAAATATACAGGACTTGTTTACAAACCACTAGAGATAACAGAGCTGTATTATGATCGTCCTGACCTACGCATCAAATATATATATATAAAATGGTCTCCAAAGTCTAGACCTGGTAACTCCGGGGGAGTGGAGCTTACCAATTCAAGCCGATGTCTTGCTCTGTCTACTAGCAAGGTCTATCCAGACCTGCAGGCATGAAATGCAGCGCCCCTAGCAAAAGGGACGTCAGTACGAAATAATATATCGGCTATGTAAGGCAATAGAATAATTGAAAAATGAAACTGAACTGAAGTACATAGTAATCTGGAAACCAAAGAATGCTCTGAGACATACTCACCTGTTCCGACACAACATAATGTAATACAGTGATATCATAGTAAGCCGGCCACATATAGGGGCAAATATAAGCTCTCACTGACCGAGTGGCCAAATAAATATAAACTCTAATTGGCCAAGTGTCCAGGAAAATATAAACTCTCACTAATCAAGTGGCAAGTCAAATATAAACTCTCACAGACCAAGTGGCCATGCAATAGAAAATATATGTATGTGATGATATACATCATGTATATAGTAGAATTTATGAATGTACGTATGTAACTTCTCTATTTCTATCCAATATCTTGAAATGACATGAAACGGATAAGAACCCCTCTCAATAAGATACGATGAGAACATACGGGAAGATATAACACCTACAGAGACATGAACTCTAAGATATGCGCTTCTCTTATTCAATTCGTCTAACTCTCTCTCTTATTATGGATTCATACCAATGACATAAGAAATAGATTTTACATAACTTTGTCGCTTAGTCAATAGCTGTAACACCCCGAAAAATTTTAAAATACTTAAGTGTAAGGCCTGGAAAAATTTGCAAAGAAAATAATATTTCATGGTGCCGGGCTATGCTTACGTATTTGAGAAAAATGCAGAGGAAAGTAAAGAAAAATTTTTGCCGGAAAAGTGCATTTATGCGGTCCATTATGCGGCCGCATAATTACTCTGCGGGCCGCAAATGGCCGCAGAAGTGACCAGGAGAGGGCTATTCTGGAAGCAACTATGCGGTCGACTATGCGACCGCATAACAGTTATACGGACCGCAAAATGATCGCATACACAGACAGTTCTTTTGGCTATTTTGTAACTAATTATGCGATTGATATGCGGTCCGCATAACCATTATATGCGACCGCAGAACCTGTTCTGGAGCTTTATTTTTAGATTTTTAAAACCCGATCCTACTTCGTTAAATACACGTTTTGGGCTATTTTTGAGAGAGGGTTCCCTAGAGTGAGAAGGTGTTCTCCAATAATTGTTCTTCAATTCTTACCCAAGTTTTGGAAGATTGAGAAGGGAAACTCACTAGGTCTTTATCCTAGAGGTAAGATTCTACACCCTAACCCTCAACTTCGAACTTTGTGTAGAAATGGATAATAGGTAAGATAATTTCTGGGTAAGAGGGTTGGTTATTTTACCTGCATGTATTATCAAGGGGTGTAGAATAATTGTTGAGTTAAAAATAGTAAAGGTTGGGTTGTGGGATGATGGAATCCTCCATAAAAGGATCTTGAAACCTTAATGCACATCTAGTATTTGATAAAATACTCAAATGAGCTAGAACCATGATCATCTTCCTAATTTTGTTTCAATTTGTTATATTTCTAAAATAGATTAAAGTTGCTAAGAATTACGGAACATTTAGAGTGTAAGAAAGCTCAAGTGAGGTATGTTGGCTAAACTCTTCTTTGAGAATTGGAATTCCCAATATCCTTGTAAGTTCCGAGATGTTGATTATAAATCGAGTATCCCGATAAGTTATGTGATGAAGATATATGTTCAATCCGTGTTTCAAATGCTCTTATTATATTGTATTATAAATTGAGGATGTGTCCCAAACTATGGATTATGTATCTACATGTTATAATTTCTTGTCGTGATTTATGTGAAAGTTATTATGTCAAGTTGTGTAGAGGTTGTGATTGTGATACACCTCTACCCGCATACATTGGAGTGAGACGGCATGACCGCTTTGTGTGGGGATTATGGTATAGAGATTGTGATTATGATACACCTCCACCCGCATATATATTGGGGTGAGGCGGCATGACCGCTTTGTGTAGGAATTATGGTATTGTGGGATTGCAACTCCACCCGCTTACATTGGGGTGAGGCGGTACGACCGCTTCGTGTATAGTTTTGGTATTGTTGTGGAACCACCACCCGCATACATTGGGGTGAGGCAGCATAGCCGCTTTGTGTAGGTTCTTGGTACTGTAGTTATACATCCACCCGCATATAATGAGGTGAGGCGGCAGGGCCGCTTGATTTGAGTTGTGGTACTGAATGTACACCTCCACCTGCATACATTGAGGTAAGGCGGTGGGGCCGCTTTGTGTGAAGATGGTTATAGAGGATATCATCTTAAATCCTATAAATTTTGTTGATAGCTTTTAATAAGCTTGCAATGGTTGAGACGGTTATCTATAATATACTATTGCCGCACTGATCCATCATATTCATCTTGTATTTATGAATTCTTAAATTGGTGTTTAGTTTTCATACTAGTACTATTCGACGGTACTAACGTCCCTTTTGTCTGTGGCGCTGCATTTTTAAATGGATACAGATGGTTCCACAGCAGGAGACATTGATCAGTGATAGCAGTACACCTTCTTCCCAGCTAACTTGGTGAGCCCCTCTTAATCCCGGGGTCATGTATCTTTTGTTCTTTGTATATTCTGTTTGAGGTATAGTCGGGGACTTATTACCGGAATTATCATTGTACTCATCTTTATCTATAGAGGCTCTGTAGACATAGTGTGGGTTGTGTATTGGTGTTGGAAAAAGATAAACTATGTTATGTTGTGGTTGTATTACTTGTCCATTTGAGACTTTAAAAATGATGAAACTATTGGTAAGAAATTGGTAATTGCAAACATGGCCACTTTTTTGTTTAATTAAGGAAAACATATATTCTCTTTATTCATGAATGAGTTTGGGTAGAAGAAATCTAACAGGCTTGCTCGGTCGGGTTCACTTGGTTGAGCACCGGTCACGCTCCCCGATTTTGGGGCGTGACAATAGCTCAATATATATGTATATATTGCCCGACGTACTTAAACTTGCATCAAAACATTAAAACTATTTTTAAGCTACGGAACAACTTAAAACGTATTTCTAATCTAGTAGCTCATTTCTAGAAAATTGGACAGCACCTCCCCTATAAATTTCACTTCCTCCCAATTTGAAATGCCATCAAAACAACAACAATAATAATATAGTCACTTTATACCATCAACAACCAGCAGCTCAAGCAATAGTACAACGAACGGCAAGCTCAATTTACGATTAAACAAACTATAGCTTTAAACCCCTTTTCCTTCTAGAATTTGTTAAACACATTAACGACAAACGTATACGTTTATTCATACTGATTTTCGGACACAACATAACTTTAGAACAACCCCATAACAATCCAATAATATAATATAATAACACCTTAATGGAAACTCGTACGTAACTGGACCATTCGGCTTATAACAAATAACACAACTCTTCCCTACACTCTTCCTTCCTTCAAACATCATATCAGCAACATAAACATATCATAGGTAAGATATTTTCATAACTCTAGCAATATTAACATCACAAGAACACCTTAAAATAGTCCAACATCATATAACAACTCAATATATGATTCCCGGCTGCCAACGCACATGGTCTAGCTTTAATAGCTTAGCCAAGACTACACTCAATACAAGATGAAGAGGTAGATTCTTACCTCAGAACAACAAGTACAACCTGAATCCACGGTTACTTCACCTTGATGAATCCTCCAAATAACAAGCAAATAGGAGTAAATAAGTAACACAACCTCTATGAACTTTACGGGGATGAAAGCATGTCATAAACTCGTAGATCTTGGCTGAGGTGGTAGGGGAACCTTTAGAGAGTGTTTAGGAGTGTTTTGGGTCTGATTAGGGAGAGAAATATAAGTTAAAACAAAGTGTAATCTCTCTTTATACAACATGAACGTTTCCATCGCCTCAAGTATGTCCCAAAGGGGGCTGCCTGCGCAGTCTAGCAAAAACATGAATATCACTCCACTAAGATGTTGTATCGATGAAGGTTTAATACATTGAAAACTAAACTCGTAGACCTTCAATTCAGTGAGTGGAGACCCCGTAACTCTAAGTATCTTGGGAGAAAAGCTCAGTGACATTAGACCCAACTTTCAGTGAAATTATGAACGTAACTTGCAATAACTTTTATTTTACAACTTGTTTGACTTCAAATTTAATTATGAATATTATATGATTCAATTAACTTAAAACACGACCTCCTTAGAATCTTAAGCACTCCTAGTTTTACCATGAAAGTACGGGTTATAGTATCTTTGATTCATTTAGCCTCCAACACTCACAATACTTCCTTAACACATATTTTAACTCATCATTATCTTTGTTAAGGTCTGTAAACTCTCCGGCTTATATTGATTCACTTAAGATACATTTCAACATGAAAGTACTGGGTGAACATCCTTCTCTCCTTAGGAACATTCATCCTCAAGTGTTAACTCGTAGAGACTTACAAAAATTTTGCTAGAGTCTCCTCTGTACACTGGACTAAAACCAATCTGCACCCAGCTATAAAACACACTATATATGCCACACAGGGCTAATATCTACAAATAGCAACACTTGTCCTCACATGGACGTCAATTATAAGTACTGCATGTCAAAATAAGAGCTCACCTCATGACATACTTGCTTAAACGAGGTTGTGCTGTAATATTCCATCTCGAGCCATATCTTCAGTTTGAAATAGGTGGGTGTATTTATATTTCATCTCCTCGGTGGCCTTCAATGGCATGTCTTCGACGTTCGTATTTCTCCATAATACCTTCATGGAAGGTACCCTTTTGGTCCTCAACTTACGGATCCGTCGATCTAAACTAGCCACTAGAATCTCCTTGTAGGATAGATCCTCTATAATCTGAACATCATCTACTGGGACAACCCGATAAGGGTCTCCAATGCACTTCCCTATCATGTATAATGGACTGACTCTAACTCTGGAGGCAATTCAAGCTCATAAGCTACTCTGCTTATCCGTCGAATGACTCTGTAAGGCCCCATATATCTCGGGCTAAGCTTGCCCTTCTTATGTAGCCTTTTGCAGGAAACATCTTTAAGATTACCCACCCTTCTATGACTGTCCACATGTTCGTACTTTAGGAATTTTTATTCTAGGACCTTGATCATCGTATAATTTTTATTCTGACGCTCTTAGAACCAAATACAATCCTCACCTTGGGTCTCATAGTTCTTGCTTTACTTTTCTTAAGCTTAGTTAATAGCTTGGTACTTGTAATATTGCTATTCAACCCTTCAGTCGCACCTTGTATAGAGATATACACATATTTCTGCTCTGGATGAGGAATGCGTGATTTTGGATAGGCTTCAACTTCTCAACCTCGTATTCTAGCATCCTGACTTATCCCGATCTCGTAAATATTTATACTTGACTTGTCATCTTAGCTCTCTCACATTATTGATCTTTTAAATTGTTGTACTTCTGTAAAGCTCGCACATTTCTATTCTTAGCATAGCTTGTCCTAATAGACACTTTCGAATTGAGCGGTCGATTTGGAGAATCATTCATCTATGTTATACTTTATAGTCCGCGATCATCTTTGAAGTACCGACCACATGATGTCACTCGTTTCAGATCATGTCTTCTTATTTGTGAAGTATTCTAGATTACAACTCTGTTGTCATCTATGTTCTTTACTTGAATGGTAAAAATGATGCTCCCTCGCCCTGTTAATGTCTCTGAGTCCCGCAACAGTGGGGGCATATATTTAACTTGTCATCTCCACTCTATTTTTATTATTTCTAAGGCTGGTACTTTTCTAACTGGCGTTATCGTATAGCTGTTATAGAACATGACCGTTGTACTATCTCTCTTGAAATTCTTCTATTAAGAGTTGATTTTTCAATGTTCTAAGTCACGATTTCTATAATCATATAGGTCTAATAATCAGACTCTTGATTTACTTAGCGGATGTAACTCTCAAGCTTCCTCTTTTCTCTCAGCCTTTATGTATGCTTTGGCTGTCTTCCAATCTGCGACTCAGGTTATTAGTCATTACATTAACCTTTTGTGGATGCTATGGAACATCCATGTTATAATCTTCTAATAATTCAAGCCTTTGTCTGTGACGTGGACTCAATTATTTCTTTTAATGATATACGAGAGTCTCCTATAACTGTAAAAATGTCAACATATATGTTGCATAGATAATACTCTGAAATCTTAAGTGCATTCATAACGTAACTTACTCTAGTTCATAGGTCGAATAAATCCTTTCGTGCATTCTCAGATGTCTTTAAACATAAGCAATTACTTTTTCTAGTTGTTCTTCCACTTGTTGCATTAATACATGGCTTATTTTAGTGCCCATGCATACTGGAGTTTCGTGTAAATCATATGATCTAGAATATTACTTTTGATTTTACTTCCCTTTCATTAGTCATGATAGGTGCCACTTTCTTATGGATTGCATACAATGTTATAATGAGAATGTTGTTACAAAATCAACAACAACAACAACCTAGTAAAATCTCACTAGTGAGGTCTGGGGAAGGTAGTGTGTACGTAGACCTTACCCCTACCCCAAGGGAGTAGAAAGGCTATTTTCGAAAGACCCTCAACTCAAGAAAACAAAAAGAGATAATATATCAATACCGTCAACATATATCATAGGAATAATAATAGTAACATAAAGACCAGAAAATAAATGAAAGTCAAAAGCAATAGCCGGTAAATAGACCCGGCACCATGAAAAAATGAAAGAGTAATGAGAACATAACATTAACCACTAGCAGTCTAAGACAAAAATCCTATCAGACTAGCCATATATAGGTACGAAGTAGAAATTAGACTCAACTACCTCCTAACCTACAACGCTAATACTCGACCTCCACAACTTCCTATCAAGGGCCATGTCCTCGAAAATCTGAAGCCACTCCATGTTTTGCCTGATCACTTTTTCCCAATACTTCTTAGGTCGCCCTCTACCTCTTCTCGTGCCTTCCAAAGCCAGCCGCTCACACCTCCTTACTGGGGCAGCCGGGCTTCTCCTCTGTACGTGTCCAAACCATCTGAGCATCGCCTCTTGCATCTTATCATCAATGGGAGCCACGCCCACCTTCTCTCGAATAACATCATTCCAAATCTTCTATAATATCGAACTCAGGTTTATATGCTTAGGTTGAAGCCTTCTTCCTTATTTTCTCAGCTAGTCTTTCGTTGTAGTACTTAGGGGAGGTCCTCTGACTCTTGTAAAGCTGTGAGCTTATTATATCATACACCCGGCATAATTTTTGATGTTCTTATTCGCCTATAATTATCCTTAGTTACTTACCTACATGCCCTTGTGCTCGTAGGGTTACTTCAGAACTCAAATTTTGATTGTCTCCGTAGAGGCACTAACTTTTATTTCTGTAACACTTATATGGTACCTTTAATTACCCCAACTCCTACTTGAATAGCTTTCAAGGAATACGATCTCGTATCTGAGAGACTGAATTTCCTATGTCGAGGTTTACTATGTTTATCTTGAATGATATGCTGATTTATTTGTGATCTCTTGTCTAGCCATAACTAGATTCTTCCTGAATTAACTAATAACTACTTGTCGGTCCATTCTCATATCTATATTCTGCGTAACCTTTCTTAGGTTATGTATTTTGTCTTAACTTACCTCTCGCACTAGCTCCTTATGTATCAACTGTCCATTCATACTTATTTAACAATTAACATCCTTCTAAAAAACCCCTACTGCCTCTTCCTAGCGATGTGCTTGCATAATGTTCTGGAGTCATGACATATCTATAAGATCTGAATAAATGCAATCTCATTTCTTTCGCCTTTTTACCGTATTCTTCCTTTACTATTCAATATTTACCTAAACCACTTAATACCATATCAAACTAGCTTCCCCCTTTAGGGGAGTACTAACATTTAATGCTCTGAATTTTTACCTATAGATTTTTTACCTCTTCATCTTTGGAGTCTTTTCATATTTTCAATGATCCTTATTCACCTTGCGGTAACCCTTTTGTACCATGGATAACTAAATTTCTTATGCACGAGGGTGACACCTAGTGTTACTGGCACACTTATTCCCTTAAACTCAACTCTGCTTACAACAACGCTTGCTAAAGGGAAGCGTCTTCCTGAATGACCTTTAAAGGTTATTCTTCTATTGTCCATTCTATTATTGCTGGAATGCAGTCTCTGAAATTCTTATGATGTTGACTATTATCGAATCCTTCGGTCCCTAATTCATGTTCGGTTTAACTTATTTAGTAGCCCATACTGATTTCTATTACTCCGGGGGTCTAACATAGCCTTTTGGTAATCACTTTGGAGTCACCAACTCATTTCTCGAAATGAGGATATGACTTTATGGCCTTTACTCTTTTATAGTCTCAAGGTCTGTCTCCTCTTGTCTTATCCTTCACTTGACTATAAACTCTATTACCATGTCATATTTTTATTTATCGTTGTCACCCATTTATCACATCTTACTCATAATGCGTCATTTACTCTTTTATTATTCTCATGATTCTCTCTATTACCTTATTCTGAAAAATTCAATAAAGTAATCTTTCGCTTTTAGCTCCCCTTGTTCCATATCATTGGCTCTTTGGGTCGCCTAACATTCTCTCTTTACTAGGGATGGGAGTCATACTAAGGTAAATATTTATTCCTTCTAGGATTCTAGTGCCTATCTTCTGAATTTTCTAAACATTGTAGTATTCATATCTGACTGTACTATTCTAGAGTGCACCACCTGGGTGTCTCACAAGGAGAACTATTATCACATTTACAATATCCTTCAAAAGTGTCAACTAATGCTAATAACCCATCCACCTTTTTAGGTTACCCTAACCCCAACTGGATTCTGATATCCATCCTTCTCTTATACTATATTTGTTAGCTCCCATAAGACATAACTGAGATAGGTGTGGCCAATTGTACATACCTCTATTAGTGTTGAGAGTAAACTAAAGATGCTTACATTTCTCTACCTAAATTATAAATACCAATAATCTTCACTAACTGGGTACCTCGTACCCTTTTTCACCTTCTTCGTTTACCCATTGAAACTCGTATCTACCTTCTGATGCTCTCATATCGTTTTTACCAAATGGGTGGATAGATATTCATACCTTAGGTCTCCTTATCAAGAAGCTTACACATTTTAGTACACACATGATCTGCTGAAGACCTCACATTTACTCATCATAAGCATGATGCAAAATCGAGTTTCTATGACTCAACTCTTCCACAACCACATTCAATATCTAACCAACCGTCTTCTTTCTAGATGTATGCATTGCTGTATTACGAACAAAATATAATTTAGGAGTATGAATTCTTAGAACTGAGCTCTACCACAGGATCTAGAGTAAGAAAAAAGAGTGACAGTCCTAAATGCCTTCTATCCTCATGCTTATAAGTGTGGTGCACAACACACCAATAAGAAAGACTACTAGATACAACTTATAGACTCTCTAAGATAGACCTGCTATGATAGCAAGTTTGTCACACCCCAAACCTAGGGAGGCGTGGCTGGCACCCGATGCCATATTCGGCTCGAGCGAACCAATCTATACATGTGAACTCTAGAGGGGTAATCCTCAACTTAGGACGACGAGGCCTACCTGTAAGAAGACAATACCATCCAAGGCTGACAAGGCCGTACATTGAAATCATCTAAAGATAATATCTAACTCACATGAAGCGTAAAAATACCCAAACATATATACATAACTATACATGCCGACGAGGCTTCCATGAACATCTACAACCAGCAATACCAAAATGAACAAATACACAAGATCGCCAAGACCACAATACTGACATACATAACATATAGGACTCATCTAACAACTTTTAGAGTTAACAGAACTGCATCATAGTCGGGACCCCATCAAATCTATATATACAAAATGGTCTCTAAAGTCTAGATATGGTAACTCTGGAGAGTGGAGCTTACCAATCAAGCTGATGTCTGGCTCTGTCTACTAGCAAGGTCTATCCGGCTATCTATCAGGACCTGCATGCATGAAATGCAGTACCCCCGACAAAAGGAAAATCAGTACGAAATAATATATCGAGTATGTAAGGCAATAGAATAACTGAAAGATGAAATTGAATTGATGTACATTGTAATATGGAAGCCAAAGAATGCTATAAGACATACTCACCTGTTCCGACTCAATGCAATGTAATATAGTGATATCATAGCTAGCCGGCCACATATAGGGCTTGGTGTCTCTCACTGACCAAGTGGACAGGCAACAGTAAACTCTCACTGATCGTAAGGCTAGGCAAATATAAATTCTCATTGACCAAGTAGCCAAGGAAATATAAAAACTCACGGACCAAGTGGCTAGGAAAATATAAACACTCGCTGACCAAGTGGCGAGACAAATATAAACTCTCACTGACAAAGTGGCCAAGCAAATATATACTCTCACTGACCAAGTGGCCAGACAATAATATCTCTCACTAACCAAGTGGCAAGGAAACAAAAAATATATGTATATAATGATATACTTCATGTATATAGTAGAATGTATGAAGGTGTGTATGTAACTTCTCTACTTTTATCCAATATCATGAAATTACATGAAGCGGATAAGAACCCCTCTCAATAAGATATGATGAGAATATTCGGGAAGATGTAAAACCTATAGAGACATGAACTCTACGATACGCGTTTCTCTTATACAATTCGTCTAACTCTCTCTTATTATGGATTCGTGCCAATGAAAGAAGGGATAGCCTTTTACATACCTTTGTTGCTTAGTCAGCGGCTCAATATATATATGTATATATTGCCTGACGTACTTAAACCTACATTAAGACATCAAAACTATGGTTAAGCTATTGAACAACTTAAAACGTATTTCTAATCTAGAAGCTCATTTCTAGAAAATTGGGCAGTACCTCCCCTATAAATTTCGGTTCCTCCCAATTCAAAATGCCATCAATAACAACCTGAAAATTGTTGCGATCAAACACACTCATGCAAGAATATGTGGTCGTCAAGTAATAGAGTAATGAGTAGAGTATCGTTCCCACGAATACTTATGATTAACTTTTGACTGATTCAAACTCAGATAAGTTATAGATTCAAGAGATTTCTCACAAAATAGATAATTGACTAATTTACTACCTAAAAAAACTATCAAGTAATGAAATAACTAGAAATCAACCACAACACTTAAGCAATTTCAGATAACAATCAGTAAGAGATGATATTCTAGGGTCACAGGTTAGCTAACAATCGTGTTGCGTTCTTGGCTTAAAATGACTAATTGATTTATCTAGATTGTTGAATGATAGAGTTGATATTACTCATAAGAATCTGTCGAGTTCTTACTCGCCTATTCAAGCTAACTTAATACCTATATGTCTATGGAATTAAGATTAACAAGAATGCATTTACACTTTCTGTATTTCAACCAAGCAAGGCAATTAGGTATATGTCTATCCTAATTGCAAATCTGTTCCCCGATGCCCAGGTTCAAGAACTTGCTCTATTTAATTCTATATGCGATCTAGAATTCCCACTTTCGAGTTCAACTCTAGATTCGTAGATAGTATTTCACTATTAGCTACTCAGCAAAATAATTAAAAACAGAATTAAATAAACAACCCAATATGATAAAATCAAATTCGTCAATTTAAACTTCAAACATCAACATTCATATATCGCCCATGACCCTAGAACAATTGGATTCTTAGACACTCATGTTCATACAATCATAAAAAATAATATTTTTAAACATAAAATCAATGAACACTATAGAAAGAATGGAAGAATTGCTCAAATCCGTGCTCCCGAGTGTTTCGCACTTTTGTTTTCCTCTCCAAGTTAGGTCACACCCTCAAAATCATGTTTATTTGTGTATTTATATCATGTAAAAACAACCCTGGACGAATATACCCTTTCCAAGGTGAAGTAGAAATTACTCTGCGATATTTGCACACACATGTCGCGCCCCGCGGCACGCTTGTGTATTTTATCAGCGAACATGCATTTTTTCTTGGCAGGCCATTTTTACACTGCCGCGTCGCGCCCTGCGGCACCCCATGCGGTGCGGGCAGTGTTAATTTCTCAGAGTGAAATTGTTTTATCTTCTTTTGACATATATACTTGGTACACGACCTTCGAAATGATCCCGGCTTAATTTATTGGGATTTTAGTCAGACTTCAAAGCTCCAAATTGATCGATTTAGCTCCAAATTAACTTTCGAACTCAGAATCACTTCCTTCAAGTCATAAAACACGTACTAAGTGTAATTCACTATCATTTAAGCTCAAACACACGTAAAATGCAGTAATTAGAGTGTAATACTACGGCTAAAACACGAGTTTCTAGCCTAGCATCAACACCCCATACTTAGACCATTACTCATCCTCGAGCAATTAAACTACACTTCACCTAGGGATGACCTTTTCATCAAACAACCTCCCTAACACACCATGCCAATAATATTTAAAGTAGACTGAGCACCATATCATAACATTCCACCCTCAAGACTCGACTCAAAAGTACCACGCATTTATCACAACCTGCTCACTTACTCTAACACAGAGGTCAAAGATGTTACCTTACCTTTGCAAATCATGTGCCCTCACGCAAACAATAGAGAATAGTTCTACTCACAATATCGTTCAAGAACAATTAGAAACTCAAGATAGAAAGAATTAAATCACTCTCAGAATCAAAATTCATGTGCAACAGAAGACGTACCATAGGCTTGCCCGTAGTGTATTACTCTACTAATCGAGCTCATTCAGTCAAGGATCAAGTAGGACTTTAATTGGTTGTAATGTAGGCTGTGGGACGGGTTGGATACATATAGATATAGTGGCTACACCTCCCTGAGCACTTTGATACATATACAATTTCACAATCCAAACCCCACTCTTATGTTGAACCAACCCCGACCTTTATACATGATAGCATCTAACTCCCCAGATCTTTAAGCATAAACTAGATAAGAAATACCATTGGCAAAAGTTCACTTTGTTTTTCCAATTTTCTACTAGTGACTCTCACAATTTTTATTTTTATTTTATTTTATTTTCTTCAAACATTGCACCTTTCTCCTTTTTTCTACAGTTCCACTCAAAACCCCAAACCAACCTCTACTTTAACTTTTACAAAGTTCATTACAATTCAAGTGCTCATGAAAGGTGAACAGGGCCAAATAGATGGCTAATTCAAAAAATTGGGTAAGGCTTGTAATGTGGTTGCCAAAGAAGCAGGATTACAGGCTCAAAGGGGTTAACTAAGATACATTCAATCATGTGGGTCACAGACATATAACTAGCTCAACAAAGAAATGCCTATATCCCTTCCTAGACTGAATAAGACTACTATTTTGCTTTGCATACACACAGGGCAAGTTCTAGACATCAAATGCATCGCACAGAATATCACAAAAACCTCACTCACATATTGGCACATAACTCACTTAGGATTAGATCTTTCCCGACTCTCTAGTAAAAGTAGTTAAGCAAAGTTATAATCACACAATCTAAGGAACTTATTTAAGAGTCAAGAATTGAGCATAGGTGTCACAACTAAGGCACTTACCAGTCATATGATCTCAAGGAAAATTAATTCTTTAAATTATCATTGTGACTCAAAATTCTTTATTCCTATAAAATAAAAAGATTTAACTACACCCGGTTCAAGCAAAACACTTGGAAAAGAGCCGCGGCACAAAGAAAAACCAAGGGGAAATTGTTACACTATCTAAAAAAATATATATAAAAAATACTTAAAATAAAAGACATATTTTTTGGATTTTCAAAATATATTTTTATTTTTTTCATATCTTTCGACTTCATCTCCCTCAAGAAACTAGTCGACGAAATCCATCGTCGGGAAGAGTTGAAACTAAACATTTAATTACTAACTATTACAGGCTGATAGAATTTAGAATTATAGTTTACAGACCATATTATCTACGAAAGCAACAAACAAATCAAACAAAACCAACTGGCTAATAGGAAAAGAGATTGCATTGTCCCTAATGCAAAACAGTAAAATCAAGAGTGAAAAGGTGACTCCCCTGAGGCCCGTGGCCTAATCATCAGCACCCTCGAAGGTGCACAAATACTCCTCATCATCGGATGGAACGAAGTTCACATCCTCATATGGTGGTAACTGTCCTCCTCTCGCCAATCCCAACCACTGCTGAGTGACAGCAGAAAGGGGGTGATCTTGCTGTAACTCCTCTAAGTCGGTCTCCCCCCTTTCATAGCGAAGGCGGAAGTCAGCAAACACCAGCAGCAGTGTCTCTTCAACACGAACAAGCCTCTAGTCCGAATTAACAGCAGCAGCAGGAGGCTCTATCACTGACGTGACATCATAGGCCTTGATAGGATATGTCACTGGGATGGTCCGGTCATAGTGAAACCCCTCCTCTACAAGGTCGCCCGCAACAAACCGAGAGATCATACTCGGGTAGTATAGGCGGCGGGCCCCAAGTGGTCGCACTTTAGCCATGTGCGACAACATGATTTTTCCAATATCCAACTGCATCCGTGTCAATAAGGCATATATCAAACACACTTTCAGCCGTGGGATATCAGTGTCACTTTAAGTGGGCATGATTTTGGCATTAATTAACTGCAAAACAACCCTGGATGGATGCTGGAATGTTCCCTTCTGAATGTCCTTGTGGAATTCATTCCCATCTCGCGTCCATGCAACAGAAGAGTCAGCGCCACAAAGCTGTCGGCGGATAGCCGGATAGTCTGGCCGACGGAGAAACCTCTGAAAGAGCTTGTGGGAATGCTCTGTGAAGCCCATAATCCAATTGATCACTTTGGAAGAGAATGGAATAACTTTAACTCATACTCGCACTTCGTACACAGCATCCAGGTTGGCCTCAAGTTGCCAGTTGGCATAAAATTCCTTGACCAGGTTCACGTTCACCGCATCACCTGGACAGAACAAACTGTCAAAACCCAAAGCCCAAATGTTGTTGTATATCTCACTATATTTGAGGGACAACTTCCCATCGTCAATAGCAACCTCAGGCGCTGGGTTCACTGCAGGGACAAACGTCTTGAACCAGTATCGAGCATGGGCTGGGACAGCCCAAATACCAAATTTGCACTCTGGCACCACATCCGCATCAGGATCAATGCTCTCCTCTTCCTCCTCCACTGGGGCGGGGGGAGGTGCCAACCTACCTCCTCGACGGCTACTAGAGGAAACCTTGGAAGAACCTGTATTAGAACGTTTGCTTGGGCGGAGAGACATTGTACCTGCACAAGACGAACAATGTTAGCCACAACATGTAAAACAAAGCAAGATCAAACGGGGTAACCACCCCACACTTATGTTATTGGAATGTTCACAAGTAAAATATATATCGGGGACTCAGACTACCCCATTGGAAGTACGCCACAAGCAATCAGCAGTCCACTTAACCACCAACACAACATTCCAACACAAAACCACAGATAACACTTGTGTAAGAGAAACAATTAAGAAGCTAAACTAGTAATCACGAAAATTAAAAAACAAAACAAACAATGAAAACAAGAATTTAGTCTAATTTACTACTAACAAATTAAGATATAATACAACACTACACAAGCACAATAGCATGAATCGGACACCTCATTTGGCACCTAGCAACACATGAGCATGGGGTGGTCAATCAATTAGAACTTGGGGCTAACAAGTTAAAGTTTCACAGCATAAAACATGGCATCCCACCCCATACTTATCATCAAGCATTATATCCCACAAAGCACTTCGTTTCTCAATTTGCAATACTACACAATTTTATGTCACTTAGACATTTCAGCAAACACATTGTAGGCATATCTTGCACCTTTTTATTGTCAATTCAAATTGGGGTAGACTCACCATACAACCAAAGAAAATTCACCTCACACCACAACCATGACATCACTACATCTTCACAATAACATCAAGTTTACAAATCTTTTTTACCAACTTCACTAATTTTCGGCTATAAGGGCATCCCCTACCAAGCTTCAACATAAATTAATTCCACACCATCAAAACACAACAATAATCTCCGTAATCACAAGAGAAGTGAATACTTCACAAGTTAAGCACCATTTTCAACCATAATAGGCAAAGCAACTAACAAATTGCATAAATAAATTTACCTAGGGTTTGGTTCAAAATAAACTAAAACTACTTAACTACTACAATCCACTACTAAAATAAAAGAGATGAGATGAGAGGAATGCTTACCTTGAAGATGAATAGAGGGGATTGGAAGTGTGTGTGTGGAAGGAATTTGAGAAGAAGGAGAATGGGGGAATTGGGGAGGGTTAGAGAGGAGAGAGTTCAGAGACGGAATGAAGAAAAGGTGGGGAAAGAACAGGTATTTTGATTAAAAGACTTATATATATATATATATATTGTTAATAACTTTGCACTGCCGCGTCGCTGGGAGCGGCACCCCATGCGGCGCGGTAGTGTATTTTATCAGAGGCTCGTTTTTGTTTTATCATGAGAGCCATTTCACCTAGCGCGGCGCCCTACGCGGCACATTAGATTATTTTTGACAGAGTCCGCCTCGTTTTCGATATTTAGCTCACAGGTTGCACCCCGACTCTATTATGTATTTATTTTATGTCCAATTCATGCTTGTACCTGCCCAAACAAGTCTCACAACTCCTAAAATCTAATAATCCTAAACTATCATTATCTAAACTATTCTAAACAAAACAAAAAAAGGGTAGAAGAATAAAAAAACAAATTGGGTTGTCTCCCAACAAGCGCCTGATCTAACGTCGTGGCACGACTCAACACATTTTCAAGCATTGGCCAAGTCTACCGAGGTCTTGTGACGTGCAATGTCACCACCCAATAATGTTTTACTCTCTGCCCATTTACCAAGAAGGTACTACTTGAGCTCGTATCACGCAATTCCACCGCTTTATGAGGCCTAACACTTACCACAACGAAATGACCTGCTCATCGAGACTTAAGCTTTCCATTGAAAAGCTTCAACCTCGAATTAAACAAGAGAACTTCTTGACATGGCTCAAACTCGCGATGCTGGATATGCTTTTCATGCCACCTCTTGGTCTTTTCCTTATACAATTTGGCATTTTCATATGCGTGCAATCTAAGCTCATCAAGCTCGTTGAGATATAGTAATATCTTCTCACCGGCTAAGTCCATATCCATATTTATCTTTTTAATCGCTGGGTCCTCCTCTTGCAAGAATTTAACTTAGAGATCCGAGATCGAAAAGGGACAGAGAATCAAGTGGCTGATCACTTGTCCAGATTAGAAAATCGGAGCCATGTAGCTGAAGGAGGGTCAATCAAAGAAACATTTCCTGATGAGCATTTATTAGCAATGACCTTAAGTGAAGCCCCATGGTATGCAGACTATGTGAATTTTATTGCAAGTGGGGTGACGCCACCAGAATTGATACCCGATAATAGAAGAAGGTTCCTACATGATGTGCGGCTCTACACGTGGGATGAGCCATTCCTATATAGGCAGTGCGCAGATCAGTTGGTACGAAGGTGTGTCCCTGAGGAGGATATGAATGCAATATTGCATGACTATCATGCTTCACCATACGGAGCTCATCACGGTGGGGATAGAACCGCCCGAAAAGTGTTATAATTAGGTTTCTATTGGCCAAAATTATTTAAGGATACACATGCCTTTGTTAAAAAGTGTTACATGTGCCAAAGAACTGGAACAATCACGAAGAAGCACGAGATTCCTTTGCAAAACATTCTGGTAGTAGAGCTTTTTGATGTTTGGGGGATTGATTTTATGGGACCGCTCCCATACTCTAATGGTCACAGGTACATCTTGGTGGAGGTCGACTATGTTTCTAAGTGGGTGGAGGCCATTTCTCTTCCTACTATTGATGCAAAGGTAGTGGTAAACTTTGTAAAGAAGCACATATTCACATGCTTTGGGACTCCAAGAGTGTTGATAAGCAACGAAAGAACTCACTTCTGCAACAAATTGTTGAATAATGTTCTAGCAAAGTATGGAGTTAAGCACAAGGTTTCCACTACCTATCATCCCCAAACGAGTGGTCATGTGGAAGTGTCAAACAAAGAGGTAAAGCAGATTCTGGAGAAAACATTAAGTGGAAATAGAAAGGACTGGGCCGGGAAGCTGGACGACGCATTATCGGCATATCGAACTGCATACAAGACCCCAACCTGAAGATAACACAGAGTACTCCAAGTCCCGTTTCATAATCTGCTGCAAAAGCTCGATACTCAACCATACTACGGACTCGAGATCCTTAGGCACCACACTTTAAAAAAATATTTTTTTTGAACCTACTAATACCATTATTCTTAGGAACACATTGGACGGGGCTTACCCATTTGCTATGAGAGATTGGAAATACAATACCTTCATCAAGTCACTTAATCACTTCTTTTCTTACCACCTCTTTCATGATTGGGTTTAGGCGACATTGTTGCTCTACACTTGGCTTGTGTCCATCTTCCATGAGGATTTTATACATGCAAAAAACTGGACTAATGCCTCTAATGTCAGACATCATCCACCCAATTGCTCGCTTGTGCTCACGTAGCACTCTCAACAGCTTTTCTTCCTGTAATTTAGATAAGTCAGAAGAAACAATAACAGGTAAAGTATTAGAACTACCCAAATAAGCATATTGAAGGTGAGAGGGCAGTGGTTTAAGCTCCAAATTTGGAGCTTCTTCAATCGACGGCTTTGGAGGAGGCCCACTTGGCCTATTTAGGGGCTCAAAGGGGTGTAAGCCCTGCATGTAAGCACATGATGCATCTAGGATATGCATTATCTCCTCAACCTCATCATCAATCTCCAAGCTATCGAACAACATGCGTGCTTTCTCTAGAGAATCTTCTAGATATAAACTTGTGTCAAGAAGTTGTTCATCCACCTCCACAACAAATATCATAGAGAGCTCCTCATAATGGCGGGGAAGTTGGATCGCCTTGTAGACATTAAAGATTGCTTCCTCATTGTCCACCCTCATAATCATTTTTCCCTATCTCACTTTAATAATTGCATCACCAGTAGCCAAGAGAGGTCGTCCCAATATGATTAGAACTTGTTCGTCAGCCTCATAATCTAGGATAATGAAGTCCGCTGGGGAGATGAATTTTCCAATTTGTAGCAACATATCTTCAATCACTCATTCAGGGTATGCTATGGACCTATCAGATAGCTGCAACATCACAGTGGTTGCTCTTGGAGCTCCCAGACCCAATTGCTTGAACAAGGACAAGGGCATCAGATTTATGTTTGCCCCCAAATCACAAAGCGCATGACCCACATCAATATTACCAATTCGCACAGGGATGGTGAAGCTACCAGGATCCTTAAGCTTTTGAGGAAGCTTGTTTTGGACCCTTAAAGTGCACTCCTCAGTAAGTGCAACTGTCTAAAATTCAGTCAATCTCCTCTTGTGAGCCACTATATCTTTTATGTACTTAGCATACTTTAAAATTTCATGAAGTATATCTACCAAAGGAATATTCAATTGAACCTGGCTCAGAATAGAGATCAATTTGTTAAACATGCGATCATCATTCTTCTTCTGCAATCTCTGGGGGAAAGGTGGTGGTGGCCTTGCATGTACACTGGCTTTGAACTTGTATCATTTTTCTTTGACTCGTCTGTTGCCTTAGGAATCAACTCCCCCTCAGGTACAAGCTTGTCCTTTATCTTTTTTGGCACTTCCTCTAGTTCCCTCCCATTTCTGAGTGTAACTGCATTAGCTTGAGGGGTTCTTCTCTGTATCAATAGAAAAGGCACCTGCATGTCTAGTATTTTGATTCACTGCTAACTGCCCTATTTGCCTCTCATGATTTCTGAAATCGGTCATGAGCTATTGATTGTCAAGCAACAAATTTTTCAGCAAGTCATTCGTACTCTCTTCTATTTGTTGGGGTGGCTTCTGAGTTTGATTGAAATTTCCTTGGGGCCTATAATGATTCTGATTCGGCTGATTTTCGCCCCATGAGAAGTTAGGATGATTCTTCCAATTTGGATTGTAAGTGTTCCCATATTGTGCATGATGATTCATCGGATCTCTGCTCTGTTGCCCCACATAGTAAATAGATTCAGGATTCATGGAGCATATGTCACTCGTATGACTGTCACCATAGAGTTCGCAACAAATAGACATCTTTTATACATGTTGCATCTGTTGTGTTTGTTGCATTACCATTCTATTCATCTGATTTGCTAATTTTGCAATATCTGCTCTCAAGACTAAGAAGTCATCAAGCTCAATCACCCCTATTTCTTTATGTTTAATTGCTCTTCATGAGTCTCTATCTCCTTGCCAATTATGATCATTAGCAGTGAAGTTATTTAGCAAGAGTTGGATTTCACTGTATGGCCTCGCTATGAAACTACCCCCCACAAGCTGAATCAAGGGTCATCTTTGATGTTTCGTCTAGCCCATCAACAAAAGTGTGAGCCAACACCTCATCAGTCTGACAGTGATACAGACAGTCTCTGAGTAGCTTCTTGTATTTTTCCCAAGCTTGACGAAGTGTCTCTCCATCCCGTTGTTGGAACCCAAGAATCTGGCTCCTCAGCGATTTTGTCTTCTTAATGGGGAAAAACTTGATTAAGAATTTCCTTGCTAGATCATCTTAAGTGTGGATTGAGTTCGTAGGCTCCTTTTTCAACCATTCCTTAGCTTCCTCCAACAATGAAAAGGGAAACAGTGTCAGCCTGACATAGTCCTTGGAAACGTTCAGATAATTGTAAGTGTCTGTAATTTCCAAGAAGTTCTGGATGTGACTCTGCGGGTCTTCATGAAATAGACCCACATATTGCCCTGTGGAATTAATCAGTTGTACCATGTACTGTTTGAGTTCAAAATGCCCTGTGATATTAGGCCTCACAATAGCCTGAGTCATATTAGCAAGATTGGGCCTCGCAGCTTCTATCACCAGACGCTCTTCATTACCTGTCATCTCTATTGGCTGTGGTTGAACTGCGATGTCCAACTCTCTTTCTATTCTAGTTCTAGCTTCGACTTCCTTCCTCACTCTGTGAAGTGTTCGTTCAATTACGGGATCAAGAGGAAAGAGGTTGTTTGCGCTTTTACTCCTCCGTATTCAAGAGAAGATTATGCGTTAACACAAATAAGGCAAACTGAATATTAAAACATGAACAAATAACTAATAAAAGCTTAACTCAGTCAAGTAGCTAATTTCTAAGACCCCGGCAACAGCGCCAAAAACTTGTTGCTACCAAACATACTCACGCAATTATACGTGGTCGTCAAGTAATAGAGTAATGAGTAGAGTATCGTTCCCACAAAGACTAATAATTAACTTTTGACTGATTCAAACTCAAATAACTTATCGATTCGAGTGATTTCTCACAAAATAGATAATTGACTAATTTACTACCTAAAAAGAACTATCAAGTAATGAAATAACTAGAAATTATCCACAATACTTAAGCAATTTCGGATAACAATCAGTAGGAGATGACATTCTAAGGTCACGGATTAGCTAACAATCGTATTGCGTTCTTGCCTTAAAATGACTAATTGATTTATCTAGATTGTTGATTGACAGGGTTGATATTACTCATAAGAATTTGTCGAGTTCTTACTCGCCTATTCAAGCTAACTTAATGCCTATATGTCTATGGAATTACGATTAACAAGAATGCATTTACACTTCCTGTATTTCAACCAAGCAAGGCAATTAGGTACATGTCTATCCTAATTGCGAATCCGTTCCCCAATGCCCAGGTTCAAGAACTTGCTCTATTTAATTCTATATGCAATCTAGAATTCTCACTTTCGAGTTCAACTCTAGATTCGTAGATAGTATTTCGCTATTAGCTACTCAGCAAAATAATTAAGAACTGAATTAAATAAATAACCCAATATGATAAAATCAAATTCGTCAATTTAAACTTCAAACATCAACATTCATGTATCACCCATGACCCTAGAACAATAGGGTTCTTAGCCACTCATGTTCATACAATCGTCAAAAATAATATTTTTAAACATAAAATCAATGAACACTAGAGAAAGAATGGAAGAATTGCTCAAATTCGTGCTCCCGAGTGTTTCGTACTTTTGTTTTCCTCTCCAAGTTTGGTCACACCCTCAAAATCGTGTTTATTTGTGTATTTATATCGTGTAAAAATAACCCCGGACGAATATGCCCTTTTCAAGGCGAAGTAGAAATTGCTCTGCGATTTTTTCCACACACACGCGCGCTTGTGTATTTTATCAGCGAACATGCATTTTTTCTTTGCAAGCCATTTTTACACTGCCGCGTCGCGCCCTGCAGCGCCCCATGCGGCGCTGGCAATGTTAATTTCTCAGAGTGAAATTGTCTCATCTTCTTTTGACATCCAGACTTGGTACACGACCTCCGAACACGATCCCGACTTAATTTATTGGGCTTTTACTTATACTTCAAAGCTCCAAATTGATCGATTTAGCTCCAAATTAACTTTTGAACTCGGAATCACTTCCTGCAAGGCATAAAATACGTATTAAGTATAATTCACTATCATTTAAGCTCAAGCATACGTAAAATGCAGTAATTAGAGTGCAATACTACGACTAAAATATGAGTTTCTAGCCTAGCATCAAACAACAACAATAACAATAATACTATAGCCACATTATACCATCAACAACCAGCAACTCAAGCAATAGTACAACAAACGGCAAGCTTGGTTTACGATTAAACAAACTATAGCTTTAAACCCCTTTTCTTTCCAGAATTTGTTAACAACATTAACCACAAATGTATTCACTTATTCATACTTATTTTCAGCCACAATACAACCTTAAGAATAACCAATAACAGCCCAACAATATAAATTAACAATATCCTAAAGGAAACTCGTACATAACTTGAGCGCTCGGCTTATAACAAATAACACAACTCTTCCCTACACTTTTATTTCCTTTAAACTTCATATCAGCAACATCAACATATCATATATAAGACATTCTCATAACTCCAGCAGCAATATTAACATCACAAGAACACCTTAAAACAGGCCAACATCATATAACAACTCAATGTCCGATTCACGGTCATCGATTCACATGTTTTAGCTTTAATAGCTTAGCCAAAACATAGATGCACTCAATACAAGATGAAGAGGGAGATTATTACCTCAAAACAATAAGGAAAACCTGAATCCATTCTTACTTCACCTTGAAGAATCCTCCAAATCACATGCAAAGAGAAGGAAACGAGTAACAAAATCTCTACGAACTTTTCGGGGGTGAAAACATGTCATAAACTCATATTAGCTGGGGCGGTAGGGGAACCTTTAGATAGTTATTAGGAGTATTTTGGGTCTGATTTGGGTGAGAAATATAAGTTAAAACGAAGTGAAGTCGCTCTTTATGTCGCGTCTCATTTTCTCTCGAAAGCGGGTTTCGACATGTGATAACTCTTTTAAGTGGGTATTAAAAGAGAAGAGTCGCCACCTAAAGATTTTAAGGTGTGATAGGGCACCTATTTGAAAATAACTCTATTTGACTAGTCAACGCTATCAAAGATCAGGTAAGGGCTCAAATTATCTCAAAGAGAAGGTGTTAGGCACTCTTCGAGGTCTACAGTTGTGGGTCCCGACCGAAATTTATAATATGTGGATTAGATAATTAAGCTAGGTAATCAAATAAGCAAAGAAAGATGTAGAAATTGAAAACTCTATTATAACATAAAAAATAACTATATGACTAATTGATACAAGTCTTAAAAAATCACAAAGAGTACAATTGTGTCGATCTATGACTAAGTGTGAACAACAAGTATATAAAAGGATAGGGGAGGTCCTAATTTTTTTAGCCTAAAGTATTACCCCGTGCAACATAAATAATGCTTCGCAACTCCCTTGATGTAGGGGTTGCTCATATTATTTAGCGGGCACAGACTATCATCTCCTGCTACCCAATTACTATATTGAAGTTATTACTTAGAGGCGCTCTAATTCAATTCTAAACTGTATCCTATGCGTGCACTACTCGTCCCATGCCTATGGTTCAGGAGGTTTTGGACCTACTATTAGATGGTTCTAGACCTCACTTAGGTTACTCAAAATGATAAAACTAGGCGACATTCAAACATATAGGACTGCACACAATTGCAATGAAAGTTTCAAGTTGACCTCCACACGTAAGCACAAAAGCACGTGATCAAATTCTTATATTAGGCAGTAGACAATTTCAGAATTAAGACTTAGAGTCATTAAGTCCTATAGGGATGATCTCTAGGTGATTCTGAATTCCAGCATCGTGCAAACAACGTGTTATTTCTGAATTCGGAGATTATAGGTATTACAAACCTTATAGGCATAATCTTTAAATTGTTTATGCAATGAGGCAATAAAACTGTTAGAAAGCTCAGAATTAATAGTGCTGATTTTATAGATATGCGTCTTAAGCATGCGACATTGTCCTATAGGTATGATTTCTAATAGTTACATAATTAGGCAGTGAAACAGTTTTGAGAGTCCAGCATTAACATTGTTTATTTCATAAACGACTTTCTAGGCGAGTGAGAGTATCCTATAGGAAGGATTCCTAACATTTGACAATTTGACTTGATTTTATAATACTTCAAACCTATAGGCACGTCATCTAAGTGGGACAGTACAAAAGTAACATGAAGCAGTTGACCAATTATTAAACCTCATAGTCATGGTATCTAGATTAGCGAAAATTTTGCATTATTTTATCCTATAGGCATATTATCTAAAAACGTTGAATAGTAGACATGGAAACCAGTATAGCATATTTGACAAGTTAAGTCAAGTGTGTGCGTGATTCCTATATGCATGGTTCCTATTGGTGTGCAACAAATAGGGCATGCTAGATGTAATAGCAAATAGAACACATAGACCCTATAGTCATACTTTCTACCATTTCGTGCAAGTATTAGAATACCCCAGCCTCTTTTATTAACTCCCCATCATTCGTTATACAAATTATTACAGCTCAAAATGGAATAACTATATGCCTAATCATAAATATAAAACAACCCAGCAATGCATCTGGGCCTTCAAATGGCTTCAAAATTCGGACAAGCCCATATCCCACGCACAGATAGTGTGCTCGAAACTACAGTACCAAGAACCAGATTCAGCAGTCCAGGCTTAACAACAAAATAATTCTCTTTCCCATCCATTACCAGTTATAGATAAATTAAAGAACGAATGGCAACTCATACAAACCCCAAATCACTAATATAACTCAAATTCTAAGGTGGAGCACATGCTTATTTGGACCCTAATACCACAACTAACAAAAGCAAGAATTCTACACGTCCCAGGGTAAGACACACACTTGAACATCACATAAGCACACATAAGAGGTAGAGAGTATGCAGAACACATATACTGGACATATGCAGTGCTAAACATAACTTAGATTTGTAAGTCAGTTTGTGACAAGCAGTAAGTATTTATAAGAAAACTTATTAAGAAATTAAAGATCAACAATATTGAAAACTCTGCACAACAGCTAATTAGCAGGCAGGTATCTAATTCTGAGAATGCAAGTCTATAGCAAGTTCCATTGTACATACCAAGATAACAATAGACATAAAACTGAGCAAACTAGCACTAGCAAGCATGGCCTATAGAATAGTGTTGTGGCAACCAAAATGGTAGTAAGACATGAAACTATAGTATAGTGTTGAGGCTTGCAAGTAGCATAGAAATATACAGTTTGAAAGGTTCAGGATTCACATTGACATGATCATTTTAAGAAAGTAAGTAAGTTGAAAGTTGTATGTATGAGTGACTTAGCATGAAGAGGGAAAAATACATTTGGGAACAATTTCTGGGAAAATATGAATTACTAGTAAGTTTTAACACAAGAATCCAAAGCAGAGTATGAAGATACACTCTCACCTGGCATTGATCAGGTTTAACATTCGAACCAGGCAAACATACAAAGAGCAGGAATTACTTTAGTTAACTACTCATGATTCTAAAAGTAGAACCTATATAGAATTAGGGCATTAAAACTACAGAGAGACATTAAGGCAAACATGATTGAAAACAAAGGTAGCACAATAGAAGGATCACAGAAGTTCAAGTAACATTTAAGAGGGCCAGAGCTTTATTGCACCTAGAAAAGAACAAGATACCCATCTAGAAGCTTTGGACATAGGTAATATCAGAACACACAGAATGGTAGAAGAAACCTCATCGAGACTGACAGTCAGTAGAACATGTGATAATCATACAACATTAGAAATTTCATAAACAACAGGGAAAATGAGGCAAACAATAGTGGCACCCACAATTCACATAAGCATAATCATATAGGAGGGAAGTAATTTGATTTGTAAAGATAAAGAACACTAACCAGTTGCAAAGATAAACAAGCAAAAGAGTGAGGAACTTAACATCTCAGCAGTGATTCAGCAGCAACAATTGAAGGAAGACAATGAAACCTCAAATCCCCAGTGCTTTAGAGTTCACAAGAGCCTCGAGAAGGGCTCCGAGCAGTGCTTGCACTGGAAGAGGTCGTTTAATAGTATTATGGCCTAGGCTTTCAACCGGCCAAGAATTCAATAGTTTCAGAAAATATTAGAGTGTAATAGAGTAAGTGAATGAGTGAAAGAGGAGAATAGTGAGAGTAATAGCAGTAAAACAAAAATGAGGTTCCTTCAAAGGGGAAATTGGGGAGGGGTTATATAGTGGTAGAAATTGAACAATCAAACATGGAAAACAATAAATCAAACACGAATAAATCAAAATTTTAAACCCTAGTTGAATCCAATGGCCATGAATCTGATCGGAAATGCAAGAATCGTTCATTGTAGAGTATATATAGATGAAACAGCGGTCAGATCTTTACAAAATTAGAGCCAAATCAGGCCCATCCTGAAAGGTAGCATTTACCAAAGTTAGGTAAATACTAAGTAACACCATGAACGCGTGAGTAGTAGCAGAATAAGGCAAGAGAATCATGAAAGGATTCCATATTGGGGCCGGATTCAGAGAGGATTTAGAGATACAACGGCTAGGGATTGTAAAGAAAAAGAGAGGAATAGAGAGAGCAGAGGCGCTGAAGTGGGGAATGGGTCTCTAGGGTTAGTGGGGAGGGATATATGAAAATGAGTCAGCTTAATTTGGGTCGTTGATCATTTGAGATCAACGGCCAAGATTGAAAGGAGAGCGGGCGGGTTAAAGTCGGGTCGCAACCAGTTTTTGAAGAGGGTTGTTTGATCTTGGGTTGTTGAAGAGTGAACTGGAGATGGACAAATATTTTGGGCTTGTTTTTTGTCCGAAAATTAGCCTAAAATTGGGCTAAGACTTAAATACACAAAAATATTTAAATAAAATAATTAATAAATAGTAAAATATTACTTATGCAATAAAATGATTGAAAATAATAATTAACATTATAAAAATATAAAAATGCTATTTTAGCATGAATAATGTAATAAATATAATTAGGCATAGCTTATAGGCTATTATTGTAAAATTATGGAAATAGCCTTAAAATATAAATATAATTATATAAAATAAAGTAAAAAATATTATGAAATATATATGTGGAAGAAAATAATAAATTTGGATGATTAAGTCATCATAAAATAATTTAAAGGGGTAATTAATATATATTCAAGTAATTTAAATGCAAGAAAATTAATTTTAAAGCTTTAAACATTACGGAAAATTATAGAAAATACTTATATAACTCTTGTAAATTGGTGATGATGCAGGAATGATATTATAAAAGCATATATGACATTTATAAAAACATGAGGAAAAAATTGGGTATCAACACTTTATACAACCTGAAAGTTTCCACTGCCTCAAGTGGATCTCAAAGGTAGATGTTTGCGTAGTCTCGCGAAAATGTGAATATCTCTTTACTCCGATGTCGTATCGATGAACAATTTAATGTATTTAAAACTAGACTTGTAGACCTTCAATTTGGCGGGTGTATGACCCCATAACTCCAAGTATATTGGGAGAAAAGTTCAGTGACATTAGACCAAAACTTTAGTAAAATTATGAAAGTAACTTGTAATAACTTTTGCCGACTTTTGTTTTACAAAATGTTTGACTTCTACACATAACATACGAATAATATATGATTCAATTACCTTAAAACACAACCTCCTTTGAATATTAAGCACCCCTAATTTTACCCAAAAAATACGGGTTATAACATCTTTGATTCGTTTAGCCTCTAACCCTCACGATACTTCTTTAACACCTGTTTTAACTCATCATTATTTTTGTAAAGATCCTTAAACCCTCCGGCTTATATTGATTTACTTAAGACGCATTCCAACTTGAAAGTACGTGGCGTAACAATTTACTCATTACACAATTGTTTGCTTTTTTTTGGGGGGGAGGGGAGGGGGGGGGGGGGGGGGAATAGGATAACTCTTAACTGAATTGTAATTGACCGGAGGAACTCAAACGTGTGACACTACGATTCAGATTATGACCATTTAGCCATTGGTTGTCGTTGGGCAATTATCCTATTCTAAGTAACCAAAAAACTAGCAAATTTAATTGTAAAATAAATTCAGTTCGAATAAGCAAATCTCAATGACATGGAAAATTCATTCGCTTATAGATTTCTTCATTCCGCAATTTGAAGCAAAGCGCGAGAAGCTTGCATACCGGGCTTTCGGAAAATACCCGATCTAGTGGGTCTGGATAGTATAATATAAGATTTTACACGTAAGAATTGGGCCTCTGTTTATCCTTTACTAGGCCAATTCTTGTATCAAAATATACCATGATAGCCTGATTGTTCGTGATTGACGTGCTAGACTTCAGACTTGCAAAAACTTAAAGAAATATGACTTCTGACCCCCGGTTGCTTCAGGGACAGAACTTCAAGGTCGATAATTAAAATTGTTGTCTAATGTTTAGCAAATGAGTCATGAAAAATGTAAGTAATTATTTTTCACTCAATTAATTGTACTTAGATACTTTGATGGTGATATTCCTGAATTTTGACCATCAAATTTTCATAAATTTTTATATTTTCACCCACCAACGTAGGTACAAGTACAAGGTATCTTGTTCATCAAAGATTAGGCAATATGCACACACTGAATTTTATACCTAAATTTCGAAGCCAAAATTTCCAAATTATTATTCATGCCTCAACCCATTAGCCGTCTCCTTAGGGACAAGTTCTGTAGTCATTTTCTCCTAGTTGAATAATTACCTACTTTTCTTTCTCAAAAACTTAAAAGATATAGGCAACAATAGCTCTCTGGATTAGTTAATTAATCATCAAGTTAATTTAAGACATTTAAAGTGGGATGGAAAAAGTACTAACCATTTTGAAATGGAAGAACTTAGTATTTAACATACTAGCTTTAGTGTATGTGCATTGTACATGTGTGTCACGCCAATCAATAAATATACTTATATACAAGAAGAACAAATTATTTTAAAATAGCAATATATATCAAAATAAATGCAATCTTTTCTTAAGTAAATAATTTATATAAAATAATTAAATCTTAATTGATTTTAAAATTCTAAATATTAAGACTTCCGACATGATTCAAATAAATAAATATTTAATAAATAAAATTTTAGTTGATTTCAACATCCTAAATAAATAAATATTAGGAACTTATCACATGAAACGGTCATAGTTACAAAATAATTTAATAAAATATAATTTATCAAGCAAGCAAATAGTTCAAATGAAAAAGGAAAATAAAGAAGCAAAATTGGTTTTATCTATATTATTATTAAAGCACGAGTAATTTATGTTAAATGTTGAACGACTAAAATATTCCTAAAATATTGATCGATTTTATGCTCTTAAATATTTCTATAATTTAAGGATCTAATTTTAAATTACTGACTAATGAAATTTTTTTCGATTTAAATTCTACATATGCTCGACCCTACAACGTTGATCCAACTTGAATTAGAAAAGTATGTCCATAATTTTCTTTCTAAAAGAATTGTTGTTCCTAATTACAATTCTTTATAACAAGGCACGTCTAAAATAAAGTCATGTAGTAAAAAATAAAATTAGTAATACGCTCTAAAAATATTTATAATATTTTAAACAAAGTGAAAAATTCTTACTACCCTTTAAAGTCTTAATTTGTATTAGTTCCTATAAAGCTAAAACTAAATTAAGTTAGTATCTTTTATGATATATTTTATGTTCCTAAATATTAGGAGTTACTACATAATTCACATAAATTAAGTTCATTTTAAAATATTAAATAATAAGAAAATAATTAAATCATAATTTTTAAAAATATAAAATCTAATTAAAAAGATAAAAAATTATAGGGGCAAGTTTATATGAATATTTTTCTTTTACATGATAATAAAGTGGTTCTAATAATAAGAGGAGATTGTTCCCTTTAATTTATTTATTTTTACTTCAGTATGAGTAATCGATTCCTTTACAAATTTCTCAAAACAATTAATGGATATTAGATTAGGTTTCCTAGAACAAGTTCGTCCAATTCTACTATATATCGAAGTTTAATAAATTTTTTCTTTGATTGGTTTATTTTTATTAGATGCTCATGTGCCATGAATTGTCTCTCATTCAATATTTACATCAATTTATATTCAAATAAAAAGCAAAATACTTTAGAATATTATTATCAATGTATTATGCGTGATGACTGGTTAAAAACAATTTAAAATAAGTGGAATATAATGATTGGATCGGCTCTATGACGGAAGCAAAATTACATTATGATGTTCATATAGAATACGATGTTCATATAGAATGTTAATAATAATAATATATATAAAGCCAATATAGCATGTTGCGGCGTGCAGCCCGATCCACAATATCTCTCACAACACGGCTCTCAGGCCCCAACTAAATCATTAATCTCTCTAGCCTCTCGGGCTCACAAATGTCATGCCAATCAACCCAAATAATGATAACATGATGTGACAACAAAGAATAACAGAGACTGAGATATGATATGCGAATGAATGAATATGAGTGAGTATGTAACTATAATTTAAGCAAATAACTAAACGGCAGAGATGACCTCAGTGGGTCCCAACAGAATAAGCATATAGCCTAAATATGATTTCTAACATAATTTCTAACATGATTCACAGCTCAATTTCTCTAAAACGTAGACATTTTATAGATAAAAATAAGATTAGGTAACTACACAGTATCATAGAATCAACTGAGTCATAATTCACACGGTGCACGCCCACACGCCCGTCAGCTAGCATGTGCGTCACCTCAACACCAAACATATAACACGTATGTTCAAGGATTCATACCCTAAGCACCAAATTTAGATGTCACGACCCAAACTGATAGGCCGCGACGGGCACCGGCTATCTTACTCAACCGAGTACCAACGTAACATATCTTTCTTATCGTACTATCATTGGTAACTTGGCCAACATGGCTACACCTCGTAATGTATAACTATAAGTGGAAAAACACTATATACATTGACCCATCTTCTTTAAACATGAATACATATGGGCCATCAAGGCCTCTGACATACTGTACAAAATGAATCTTTGTCTACAAAGCCTCTAAGAGTATTTAACATCAAATTGGACAGGGTACCGGCCTACCCATAAGTCTATAGCAAAACTCTGACACGATAACTCATAGACTCAGCTGCACTCCGAATGAGGTGGAGTCTTACCAATCCTTCGCTGAATGCTAACCTCGTCTACTATGAGGTCTCGTCAAACTGATTTTCTATACCTACAGACATGAATGCAGCGTCCCCAACAAAAAATATCAGTACGAATAATGTACCGAGTATGTGAGGCACATAAATAAGTATATAAAAGACATGGAAGAAACATGGAGTACATGACTCAACCTGTAAGTCTGGAAAACTCTGTAAATAATGAAATACTTATAGTGTCATGCATATGCGTATGAATGTCATGTCGTGCATAGGTACATGTGTTCATAGCATCATCAAGTCTCTAAGGGCATCCCATCATATCATATCGGCCATTGTGGAAAAAATCAACAACGTATACCAGCTGATCAGGTGGTGGTACGTATATAACGCTGTAACCTTTAGCCATATCCCATATACATATAATATACATATATATGCGTATATAACGTCATTTGGTCATGGGTCAATGTAAATGAATGCAATGCATGAGAAGTACATCAATAAAATCTCTCGGAATGTCATAAGACCATTATGCCTTTAATTAATATCATAAAATAAACTTTATCAACTTACGTATTTTCTGAGACCCATGAACAGACGAAAGAATAATAAGACATATGGGGAATCAAGAACATAGGAACCTCTAGTATTTCTATGAATAGAGTCATTTATGGAAGTTGTGCATTTGCTCGTTTCGTTTGTATCGTATTAACCATGCCAAAAGAAAGAAGGGATAGCCTTAACATACCTGAACCGATTCTCTTGACAGTCCCTCTAACACACGTCAATTACGACAACACATAACGGCAGATCAAAGTAGGAAAAAAATTCATATGATGTTCTTGAGAAAGATTGTACAGTGCTCTCTTAGAATCGCAAAATTCCGTTGATATTATGTTATGATTTCTCGCATGAACTGAAGTAACTTACGTTATTATCATGTATGATCTTGGATGAAACTTTCTTGCTGAAGCTTTTCATTCCTTTGTAGAGACACAAAATAAATTAGAATGATTTTTTAAGCCTTTAGGTATGGGCCCATACTTTTGATGACTAAGCCACATAATCCTTTAAATGTGACACCTTGCCATATGATTCAAGAGTCATTTAAGTGACCAAATCTTGCTGCCACGTTGGGAAAAATTTCCCACCTAATAATTATTCATAATTCTTTAATTACATTGTTAATCTTCCACCAAAAATTCACAATTAATCAGATATTCACATAATTCTCTAATTAATTAGGTAATATCCCATTACCTAATAATTAAGAATTATCCCAACTTACTTAAAATACTACTCACTTTTAACATACTTTGTACACCTTACTATCATGGCCATGTGGTACCTTGTATGGTACTAGTCCATAAATATCAGGTATTTTAGCTCGGGCCGTATTTTATCCCACACCAACAACCTTCAACGAAACTCATTTTCTTTGATTCGTTTACCCTCTCACTTTCACGAATTTGCTCATCACTTGTTTGAAAAAGTATAATGCTTATAATCCAAAAACAAATCTTATTCCCGAACTTACGTCGATTAACTTACGACAAATCTTTAACGTACAAAAATGCGGTATGTAACATCTCCTTTCCGAGCTTTCATCAATTTATTTATGGCGTACTTTCATGTATGAAAATAAGGGGTGTAACATTAGAAGTGTTACTTACCTCGAAAGAGCCGAATCTAATACCGAGCAAGCCAAACAATACTCTAGAAACACCATCCCACGTGTATCGACCTTCGAACGGCTCAAAACTAGCTAAAACAACTCAAGAACATCAAATAATATCAAAGGAAACAAACCTAATCGATAAAGGTTGAATTTTTAACCAAAAGCCCAGTCAACCAAAAAGTCAAA
The DNA here is from genome assembly GCF_000390325.3 of Nicotiana tomentosiformis. Lineage (NCBI taxonomy): Eukaryota > Viridiplantae > Streptophyta > Magnoliopsida > Solanales > Solanaceae > Nicotiana > Nicotiana tomentosiformis. The sequence goes on along the minus strand of NC_090818.1, from coordinate 72,526,073 downwards.
CCCAATCCCGCACCTCGAAACCCAACAAAACTCATAAAATCCGATAACCCATTCAATTACGAGTCTAATCATACTAGTTTCACTCAAATCCGACTCCGAAGCGAGGTTCAAAACTCAAAAATTTACTTTATGAAAGTTTAGACAAAACCTCCAAATTTCTCTTTGAAATCATCGATCATATTCCAAACATGAAGATGGATTAATGAAATATAACTAAAACCGATTATAGAACACTTACCCCAATCCATGTGATGAAAATCGCCCAAATCCGAGCTCCTCAACTCAAAATATGACCAAATGAACAAGCCCTCGATTTTATATACTTCTGTCCAGCTGTTCTACCTCGTTTATTATGACAAAAATCCCGAAACTCACTTTTGATGCCTCCAATGGATTCCTCGTACAATTTCAGTCAAGTTAGGCTTTTGAATCACTCTATTTGACCTTATAATGAAGGAGATATATTGGTTTCAATATTTGAAAGTAGTGCAGATTTTTAAATACGAATGCAGTGGCAATTTCTTAATTAATCTGAAAAATCTAGCAACTCAATTCATAGTAAAATGACCATAAATACCTCGTACGACGTCCAAATTTGATAATTCTTTTTGCTATGCCTCCGTAATTACGATACGGATCTAATGCTTCAATAAAAACAAAAATTGGAGCTTATTTGCTTAATATGGTACCATCTATGCTTGAACAAACGACGTCGAAATATAAAAAAAATGAGCGTAACACAACCCAAACCTATCTGAAACTCACCCGAGCCCCTTGGGACCCCGTACGAACCTACTAACAAGTCCCATAAAATAACACAGACTTACTCGAGGCCTCAAATCATGCATAACAATATCAATACCACGAATCGCACCTCAAATCGAACTTAATCAAAGCTCTAGATTCATAGGTGTTACGAGTCACAAGCAGGTTTAGTAGAGTCTCATAGATTGGTACGGAGACGTCTGTACTTATTTTCGGGAGGCTATGGAACTTTTAGGAAAAGCTTCACTTCTTTGATTCCTTATCGTGCGAATTTGTTGACTTCGGAATTCTAAATTTTTGTCTTTCTATGCTCTCACAAATGGTGAGGGCACGTACAATTGGATTGGATGACCAGACACCTGCGCCACCTGCTAGGGCCATGAGAGGTCAGGGTCGAGGTAGAGACTGAGGGCGTCCACATGGTGCAGCCAGAGCACATGCACGAGCTTCTACAGAGGAGCCACCAGTAGTTCCAATTGGAGAGCAAGCACCTGAGATGCTTGTTACTTCCCCAGCACTTCAGGAGACCCTCGCCCAGTTTCTGAGCATGTTTGGCACTCTAGCTCAGGCAGGGTTGATCCCACTTGCTCCTGTGATATCTCAGGCCGGGGGAGGAGCACAGACCCCGACTCCCGCACCCCAGAGCAACGGGTCCAGGTTGACCAGGTCCTAGAGGTCATACCAGTATAGCCGGTCACCCCAGTTCAGCCCGACATTAGGGCAACATCTTCTGAGGAGGAGAGGCTCAGGCTCGAGAGGTAAAAGAAGCACCACCCTCCTACTTTCAGCGGTTTGGCGTCACAAGATGCCCAAGGTTTTCTTGAGGAGTGCCACCATATCCTCTGTACTCTGGGTATTGTGGAGTCTAGTAGGGTTTCATTCACTACGTTCCAGCTTAAGGGAGCGGCTTATCAGTGGTGGCGAGCATATGAAATCGGTAGTCTGGCCGACGCAGCTTCACTCACTTGGGCTCATTTCTCATATATATTCTTGAGGGAGTTTGTTCTTCAGAGTCTCAGAGATGCATGACTCGTAGAATTTGAGCAGTTGTGCCATGATTCTATGACTGTATCGGAGTATGCGGTCTGGTTCAGTGATTTGTCCAGGCATGCACCAGCCTTGGTTAATACTGTTAGACACTGAGTCCGTCGATTTATCGAGCGGCTCAACCCTGGTATCAGATTCAGCATGGCCCGAGAGTTAGTGATGGAAATCCCATACCAGTAGGTAGTGGAGATCGCTAGGACATTAGAGGGTATATGGACCCGGGAGAGAGAGGAGAAGGAGGCCAAGAGGCCTCAAGATTCTGGCACATACAGTAGTGCCCGCGCCTCAGTTTCAGCCCGTCATGGTAGGGGCTATCTGAGCCACCTTGTTCATTCAGCACTCCCAGCTTCCAGTGGTACTCTGGCCAATCCTAGGCCCCAGGTTCCCCATTATGCACCGCCATTGTCTAGTGCACCTCCTGCACGGTGTGCTTTCAGCGGTCAGTCCAGCCGATCAGGCCCGAGCTAGTCACAGCAACCACGTCCTCCGAGAGCTTTTTTTGAGTATGGTGACACTCGTCACATGGTGAGGGATTGCCCCAGGCTCAGAAAGGGTGTACCTCCACAGACTACTCAGGCTCCGTGTATTCCACCGGTCCTCAGGCCAGGGTTACTGCACCAGTTGCCACTCCACCTGCATACCAGCTAAAGTTAGAAGTCGGGCAGGTAGAGGTTGCCCTAGAGGGGGAGGCCAGGCAAGATATTATGCTCTTCCTGCTAGGACGGAGGCAGTTGCATCCGACTCAGTTATCACAGGTATTGTTCCGGTTTGCCATAGAGATGCATCAGTTTTATTTGATCTAGGCTCCACTTATTCCTATGTATCATCTTACTTTCCTCCATATTTGGGTGTATCATGTAATTCTTTGAGTTCTCATGTCTATGTGTCCACACCTGTGGGAGATTCCCTTGTTGTTGACCATGTGTATCAGTCGTTTTTAGTTGTTCTTAGTGATTTTGAGACCAGAGCCGATCTATTATTGCTCAGTATGGTAGATTTTGATGTTATTTTGGGCATGGACTGGTTGTCGCCCTATCATGCTATTCTTGACAGTCACGCCAAGACTGTGATGTTTGCTATGCCATGTTTACCACGATTAGAGTGGAGAGGTACTTTAGATTATGTTCCTAGTAGGGTTATCTCATTTCTAAAGGCTTAGTGGATGGTTGAAAAGGGATGTGATGCGTATCTAGCATATGTGAGAGATGTCAGTGTTGATACTCCCACTGTTGAGTGAGTTCCGGTAGTGAGGGATTATCCGGATGTATTCCCGGAGGATCTTTCGGGCATGCTGCTCCACAGGGATGTCAATTTTGGTATTGATTTGTTATCGGACACTCGGCCCATTTCTATTCCACCATATTGTATGGCCCCACCAGAGTTGAAAGAGTTAAAGGAGCAGTTGTAGGAGGTTCTTGATATGGGTTTCATTCGGCCTAATGTATCACCTGGGGTGCTCCGGTCTTGGTTGTAAAGAAGAAAGATGGTTTGATGCACATGTGTATTGATTATCGCCAGTTTAACAAGGTTACAGTAAAGAACATGTATCCATTGCCGCGCATTGATGACCTATTTGATCAGCTACAGGTGCCAGAGTGTTCTCCAAGATTGACTTGCATTCATGCTATCATCAGTTGAAGATTCGGGAGCTAGATATCCCGAAGACTGCCTTCAGGACTCGGTATGATCATTACGAGTTCCTTGTGATGTCTTTTGGGCTGTCAAACGCCCCAGCAGCATTCATGCACTTTATCAACAATGTATTCTGGCCCTTTATTGACTCATTCATCATTGTGTTTATTGAAGACATTCTGGTGTACTCCCAGAGCCAGGAGGATAATTAGCAGCACCTGAGGACCGTGCTTCAAACCTTGAGAGAAAAAAAGTTGTATACAAATTTTTCAAAGTGTGAATTCTTGATCGATTCAGTGGCATTTTTGGTTCATATGGTGTCGAGTGAGGGGATTAAGGTAGATCCGAAGAAGATTGAAGCAGTGCAGAGTTGGCCTAGACCGTTTTCAGCTACTGAGATCCAGAGTTTTCTTGGTTTGGCAGGGTATTATCGTCGATTCGTAGAGGGTTTCTCATCTATTGCTGCACCTATGACCAGATTGACCCAGAAGGGCGCTCCGTTCAGGTGGACCGAGGAGTGTGAGGAGAGCTTTCAAAAGCTCAAGACTGCTTTGACTACAACCCATATGTTTGTGTTGCCTTCGAGTTCGGGGTCTTATACTGTGTGTTGTGATGCATCGCGTATTGGTCTCAGCACGGTGTTGATGCAGGATGGTAGGGTGATTGCCTATGAGTCTAAACAGCTGAAGGTGCATGAGAAGAACTATCCTGTCTGTCACGACCCAAATCCTAACCTGTCATGATGGCGCCTATCAATGGTACTAGGCAAGCCGTCATTTCCAAAATACTCCCAATATTTAAAAGAAAAGTAAATCAAGACATTTGAAATAGGCAAAGTTTTCATAAACAGGGGGTACAACCCAAAATGCAAGTGCGGAAATAACTCCCAATATCGGGGTGTCACTAAGCCATGAGCATCTATACATAATCAGTATATAAATAAAACGACTGTAATAGTTTGGATCCAAATACAACGAAAGAAGGGATAAGGAAGGAGAAACAAGGACTGCGAACGCCAGGCAGCCACCTAGATATCCCCAACGGTTAGCTACACAAAATATCAACACTCTCCGGGTCCACAAACTCCTGGATTTGCACACGAAGTGTAGGGTGTAGCGTGAGCACAACCAACTCAGTAAGTAACAATAATAAATAAGGAACTGAAAGATAGTGACGAGCTACAAATTTATAATTCATTTTCAGTAGTCTCAACAAGAAAAGTAGACATGCTTTCAAATCCGGTAAATTAAGTCAAATCAGTTTATTCGTGCCAAATTCAAGTAAAAACCAGATAAAAGTATCCTTCAGAAGTTTTCCAAAATCAATGATACTTCAGATAAAAGTATCCTTCAGAAGTTTTCCAAAATCAGTGATATCAGTCCTCTCATTCACTCCTACCTCAAAATCACACATTCCTCACAGTCACTCAGCACTAGGAACTGGGCACTCGCACTCAGTAGGTACCTACGCTCACTGGGGGTGTGTACAGACTCCGGAGGGGCTCCTTCAGCCCAAGCGCTATATCAATCCAAATCATGGCATAAATCAATAAAAACATGTTGCGACGTGCAGCCCAATCCCATAAATATCCTCATAATCAGGCCATCAGCCTCACTCAGTCAGCAATATCTCCAGTCTCTCGGGCTCTCGAAAATTAGGAAAATCAACCTAAACAGCAATAATATGATGTATCAACAAGAATCATAGAGACTGAGATATGATATGCGAATAAAACTGAGACTGAGTACAAATAGCATTTAGCAGGTAATTCAACATGTAACACGGCCTCTGTGGGTCCCAACAGTACCAACACATAGCCTAAATATGGTCTCTAGCATTATTCACAGTCAAATTTCTATCACATGAAGAGCATATAGTTAACAACAAAGTTATTCAACTTCTCAGTTTCACGGAATGGACCAAGTCATAATTCCCATGGTGCACGCCCACACGCCCCTCACCTAGTATGTGCGTCACCTCCAAAACAATCATATAATACCAAAATTCGGGGTTTCATACACTCGGGACCAGATTTAAAACTGTTACTTACCTCAATCCGAGAAAAACTCTACTCCAATATACCTTGCCTCGCGAATCTGCCTCTAAACGTATCGAATCTAGCCATAATAAGTATAATACAACCAATACGGACTAAAGGAATCAACTTCACAAGAAAATATGAAATTATAAGCCAAAATCCAAAATTGGTCAAAAGCCGGCCCCGGGCCCACGTCTCAAAATCCGACAAAAGTCATAAAACCCAAAATCCCATTCACTCACGAGTCTAACCATACCAAATTTATCAAAATCCGACATCAAATGGCCATTCAATTCCCCTAAATTAACTCTCCAAATCCCTAGCCTCAAACCCCCAAATTTCACCTAAAAAACACACCAACTATGTGGGAAATCGGTAGGAAAACATCATTATTGAAGAAAAATGAACACAAGGAGCTTACCTCAGTAATCTCTTCAAAAACTCTCTCAAAAACCTCCAAAGTCCGAGCTCAAAATGATGAAAATGCTGAAAAATCTCGAAGTCTCGCATTTATAGGTTATGCCCAGGTCTTCCGCACCTGCGACAACTTAGCCGCTTCTGCGGTCTGGCAGGTGCACCCCAGAGACTGCTTCTGCGTCTAACTCCTCACCCGTTTCCCTTTTTCGGCTACAACGGACTTGCTTCTGCGAGACAAATCTGCGTTTCTGCGGAGTCAAGCTTCAAGGCCAAATCCGCTTCTGTGGCCCTTCTACTGCATTTGCGGTCACACAGATGCGTGAAAACCATTGCACCTGCAACCTTCTGCTGCATCACTCCCTTGGCCGCTTCTGCGGCTTACCTCCCGCTTTTGCGGGCACGCACCTGTGGCTCCCACTCCGCAGGTGCGATTACACCAGCAATGGAAAACCTTCAGCATGCTTACAACTTCAAAACTTGATCCGTTAATCATCCGAAATCAACCCGAGGCCTTAGGGCCCTCAACAAAACATACTAACACATCTTAAAACATCATGTGAACTTAGTCGAATCCAAAACTCACCTCAAATAACGTGAAAAATACGAATTCCACACGAATTCAAGCCTAATGAACTTTGAAATTTCTAAATTCTACAAACGACGTCGAAACCTATCAAACCACGTCCGATTGACCTAAAACTTTGCACACAAGTCACAAATGACACTACGAACTCACTCCAACTTCCGAAATTCCAATCCGACCCCGATATCAAAAAGTCCACTCCCGGTCAAACTTTCCAAAAACTCAACTTTTGCCATTTCAAGCCTAATTCCATTACGGACCTCCAAATCACAATCCGGACATGCTCCTAAGTCCGAAATCACCTAACGGAGCTAACGGAACCATCAAAATTCAAATTCGAGGTCGTTTACACATAAGTCGACATCCAGTCAAATTTTCCAACTTAAGCTTTCAATTATAAGACTAAGTGTCTCAATTAACTCTGAAATCTCTCCGGGCCCGAACCAACCAACCCGATAAGTCATAAAACAATAGTAAAGTACAAAAAATGAGCAGAAAAGGAGAACGGGGCTACAACTCTCGAAACGAACGAGAATTGAGACATACCTGAAGGATTACTACTGCGCATATCTTGCTTGGTCTCCCAAGTTGCCTCCTCAATCGGCTGACCCCTCCACTGTACCTTCACAGAAGCAACATTCTTCGACTTCAGCTTTCAAGACCGGCTGACCTGCCTATCCAAGATCGCCACCGGCTCCTCAACATAAAATAAATCCTTGTCCAACTAGACTGAGCTGAAATCCAACACGTGAGACGGATCGCCGTGATACTTTCGGAGCGTAGAAACATGGAATACTGGATGAACTCCTGCTAGACTGGGAGGCAAGGAAAGCTCATAAACAACCTCCCTAACACGTCGCAACAAATCAAATGGGACGATAAACCTCGAGCTCAAATTGCCTTTCTTTCCGAACCTCATTATACCCTTCATAGGTGACACCCGGAGCAGGACCCACATAACTCTTCTGTGTGGACTGGGTTATGCGCAGTATATCCTGAATCACCTTAACCTTCTCCAGAGCATCCTCAACTAAGACTGTACCCAATAATCTAGCCTCGCTCGTCTCGAAGCAACCCACTGGAGACCTACACCGCCTACCATACAGAGCCTCATATGGTACCATCTGGATGCTCGACTGATAACTGTTGTTGTAGGCAAACTCTACTAGTGGCAAGAACTGATCCCACGAACCCCCAAACTCCATCACACGCACAGAGCATATCCTCTAATATCTGAATAGTATGCTCAGACTGTCCGTCCGTTTGAGGGTGAAATGCTGTGCTCAACTCCACTCGAGTACCCAACTCATGTTGTACAGCCCTCCAGAACCGTGATGTAAACTGCGTATCCCAGTCAAAGATTATAGATACCGGTACACCATGAAGCCTGATGATCTCACAGATATACACTCGAGCTAGCTGCTCGAAAGAATAGGTAGTCATCACATGAATTAAATGAGCTGACTTGGTCAGCCTGTCCACAATTACCCAAACTGCATCAAACTTCTGCTGAGTCCGTGGAAGCCCAACAATGAAATCCATAGTGATCCGCTCCTATTTCCACTATGGAATCTCAAATTTATGGAGCAACCCACCTGGCCGCTGATGCTCATACTTCACCTGTTGGCAATTTACACACCGAGCTACATACTCCACTATGTCCTTATTCATTCTCCTCTACCAGTAATGCTGCCTCAAGTCCTGATACATATTTGCGGCACCCGAATGAATGGAATACCGCGAGCTATGAGCCTCCTGAATAATCAATTCTCGCAAACCATCTACATTGGGTACACATAGCCTGCCCTGCATCCTCAATGCACCATCATCCCCAATAGTGACCTCCGTAGCATCACCGTGTTGGACCATGACCTTAAGGACAAGTAGATGGGGGTCATCACACTGACGCTCCCTGATACGATCATAAAGAGAAGACCGAGAGACCATACAAGTCAATACTCGGCTCAGAAATATCCAATCTAACAAACTGGCTGGCTAAGGCCTGAACATCCAATGCCAATGGCCTCTCTGCTGCTGGAAGATATGCTAAGCTCTCCAAACTCTCCGCTCAGCGACTCAAGGCATCAGCCACCACATTAGACTTCCTGGGATGGTACAAAATAGTGGTATCATAGTCCTTAAGAAGCTCCAACCACCTCTGCTGATGCAAGTTAAGATCCTTCAGTTTGAACAGATGCTGCAAACTCGTACAAATAGTGCCACCAGATCTTCAAGGCATGAATAATAGCTGCTAACTCAAGATCGTGGACAGGATAGTTCTATTCTTGGGGCTTCAGCTGGCACGAAGCATAAGCAATCACTCTACCTTCCTGCATCAGAACATACCCAATATCGATCCAAGAAGCATCACAATACATTGTGTAAGAACCAGAAGCTGATGGTAGAACTAGAACTGGAGTCGTGGTGAAAGCAGTCTTGAGCTTCTGTAAGTGTTACGCCCCGCAATATTACGTCGATATTATGTCCCGCAGTATTATATTACGATGATGTTACGCCTTGCAATACTATATTACGATGATGTTACGCTTCATAGTATTAAATTACGACGATATTGCACCCTATAGTATTTTATGTTGAATGTGTCGTAAGGTAATTGGCATCAGTCCAAGGAAACGATTATTTGGAGATTATAAGGATTATGCTATTTCAAAAAAATGATGAGTAAATTCATGAAGGTGAGAGGGGAAGCAAGTCAAAGAAAATAAATTTTCGTCCAAGTTTGACATGTTGGGATAAAATACGGCCCGAGCTAAAATACTCGGTATTTATGGACTAGTGCCATACAAGGTACCACATGACCATGATAGTAAGGTGTATAAGGTATGTGAAAAGTGAGTAGTATTTTAAGTGGAAATAATTCTTAATTATGTAGGTAATTGGTTAATTATTGGGTAATGTGACATTACCTAGTTAATTAATAATTAATGGTTGATTAATTGAAAACTTTGGATAAGGACCAAAGCAAGAACGTGGCAGCAAGTTAATTCTTAACCAAATGACTCTTAGTCATTTTGTCTAGGTGGCAAGAAATGTGTTAATAATAAACCACATCATTCTTAATAGCTTGAAAACTAAGACTTGTAAAGGTAATGTACAAAAACACTTTATTTTCCCATGTCTTGAATACAAAGACACTACCAGGCGTTAGAATCTTCATACAAGCTCTCAACATGAATTCTTGCAACTAAAAGGAATCCAACGAGAATTATTAGCAACGTAAAATTTTGCGGTTCTAACGGAGTACAGTGCAACCTGTTTCAAGAATATTATACGGATCTTTCACTACTCAAGGTATGATAAGGCTAAGCCCTTCCTTCAATTTGGCATGATCTCGTAATTATACGAATTTGATAAAGAGGCATAAAGAGAAATTCATATTCCATAATTTATGTATATTTTCCTAGTCTTGTAAGTTACAATATTCTCCTTATCGGGACTTCATATTCAATTGAGCATTTCCTTTTTCTAGTCAAGAGAGGAGAAAGTCTATATATACAGTATTACAGTAATTACATTACCATCGAGCTATAATCGATGGGCAGGCCCCTATTGGGCAACCTCTGATCAGATGGTAAGTTATTTACTGAGCCTACTGTGGCTGAGTGCCTATGAGCGAGCCCAGTTGGTCGAGATACAGAGCCTAGTATTGTCGAGCGCCTATGAGCGAGCCTACTACGGCAGAGCAGTTATATATATATATATATATATATATATATATATATATATATATATATATATATATATATATATATATACCGAGACTTATAAGGTCGGACAACTATTTTACTTACTATATTGAGAGAGTGGAGTCAGTATTAGAAGGTAAGCATATCTTCAGGTCATCTTTGACTCCCAGTTGCTTTTAGTTATTATATTATCAGTTCGGTTTCAGCTTTTAGTATATTGCCTTACATACTCGGTACATTATTTCGTACTAACGTCCCTTTTCTGGGGGCGCTGCATTTCATGCGTGCAGGTTCAGACAGACAAACGGTTAGACATCCTCATTAGATGTTGCCCGAGTTCAGCTTGATCAGTAAACTCCATACCCTTCGGAGTTGCTGGCTCTAGAGCTTTACGTACATCTTTGTATATATGTATATGTTATGAGTAGGTCGGGGCCCTGTTCCGATCATAGTATATCCATTAGTAGAGGCTTGTAGACATATCTTGTCAGTTAATGCTGTATGTTGGGCTTGTAGGGCTTTTATGTACATTTTATTGGTTTGTCAGCTGTAGTAGTTATGATGGCCTTGTCGGCCCAGCTTTATATTGAGATTTAGTCAGTAATCGCAATTGTCTTGCAATGTGACCCATGGCCAAAGTATTACATTATATGCTCAGAATCCCTTAGTCACAAGTTGGTACGCAAAGATAGGTAAGGCACTGGGTGCCGGTCTCGCCCCCCAAGTTCGGGGCGTGACAATAGTGGTATCAGAGCAGTTCTATCCTAGGGAGTCTACAAGCCGTGTCTAGTAGAGTCTTGTTTATGGGTGTGTCGTGTACCACATTTATAAGCAGGAGGCTACAGGGCATTTAGAATTGTCACTCTTTCTTATTACTCTAGATTGTGTGGTAGATCTCAGTTGTAAGAACACAATTTCCTAAACTCGACCTTATTCATAATACGGCGATGCCTACATTTAGAAAGATGATTGGTAAGGGATTGAACGCGGTTGTGAAAGAGTTGAGTCATAAGAACTCGGTGAGCTTCTGGAAAATGAGCCTTAAGGCAGGAATATCTATCCACCCTATGGTGAAAGGCAATGAAAGATTCAGAAGGTAAATACAAGTTTTAACAAATAAAAGAAGCAAGGTGAAGAAGCGTATGAGGTACCTAATTAGTAGAGATGAACATTATATAAAATTCAGGAAGAGAGATATAAGTATTTTGAGTTACCTTCAACAGTAACAGAGGTATGTATAATTGGCCACACCGATCTAAGTTATGCTCTATGGGAGCTAACAAATATAGTTTAAGAGAAGGACATAATATCACGATCCGGCTGGGGTTAGAGTGACCCAAAATGGTGGATGAATTATTTGCGTTAGTTGACATTTCCGAAGGATATTGCAAATGTGCTAATAGATCTCCTTGTGAGATACCCAGATAGTGTACTCTAAAATAGTACAGCTAGATATGAGTACTACAAAGATAGGCACTGGAAGCCTTAAAGGGATAAATATCACCTTAGTATGGCTCCCGTCCCTAGTAGAGAAAGAATGTTAGGCAACCTGAAGAGCCAGTAGATGGGGCAAGGGGAGGTAAAAGCGAAAGAATGTCTTGTTAAATTTTCAGAATAAAGTGATACATAGAAATATCAGCAGGGAAGTACGAAGAGGGATAATGAAGCACTATGAGTGAGATGTGATACATGGATGGCAACGGTAGAGTGTTAGAGAATCTATAGTCAAATAAAGAAAAAGACGAAAGGTGATGGGACTTAAGACAACAAAAGAGTATGGGCCATACAGTCGCATCCTCATTTCGAGAAATAAGTTCGCAACTCTAACGTGATTAACAGAAGGAAAAGTTAGACCCCAGAGTAATAGAAATCAGTATGGACTGGTGAACAAGATAAACTAAACATGAATTAAGAACTAAGTGATTTGATAATAGTCAGCATCATTAGAATTTCAGATTGCATTCCGGCAATAATAAAATGGACAACAGAAGAGGATCCATGATTAATTTAGAGAATGGACATTCAGGGAGACGCTTCCCTAAAGCAAGCAATATGAGCAAAGTTAAGCTTAAGGGATTGTATGTGCCAGTTACACTAAGTGTCACCATCGCGAGTGAGGAATTTTGTTATCCTTGGTACAGAAGGATTACCACAAGGTGAGTAAGGGTTATTGATGATGTGAAAGTACGCCAAAGATGAAGAGGAAAAACATCTATAGGCAGGGTGTCATAGCTCCAAATATTAGTACTCCCCTAAAGGGGGGAATATGGAATGATAAAGGAAGAATGCGATAAAAATGAGAAAGGGATGAGATTGCACTTATCCAAATGTTACAGATATGCTATGATTCCAGAACGTTATGTAAGCATGACGTTAAAAAAAATAAGGGTTCCTGCCCGGGATGTTATTGATAGATAAGGAGCTAGTACGTGACGTAAGTTAAGACAACGAAATAACCCAAGAAATATTACGCGGAATATGGATATGAGAATGGGCCGACGAGTAGTTAGTCATTGATTCAGGAAGAGCCTAGTCATGACTAGACAAGAAGTTACAGACAAATGAGCAGATCATGCAAGATAAATGTAGTAAACCCCAACATGGAGAATTCAGCCTCGCAGTAATGTCATTATAATACTTGAGATATATTCAAATAGGAGTCGGTGTAGTTAAAGATACTGCATAAGTGTTACGGGGATAAAACAAAGCTCCACTAGGAAGTCAGTCAAAATATCAGTTCAGAAGCAACCTTACAACCACAAGGGCACGAAGGTAAGCAACTATGAATGATTATAGTCAAGGAAGGACATCAAAAGGTCCGAAATAAGCTCATAGCTTTACAAGAGTCAGAGGGTCCTCCCTAAATACGATAACAAAATTCTAGCTGAGGGAATAAAGAAGAAGGCTTCAACCTAAGCATAGTAACTTAAAGAAGAAATGGTCTTGTTGTAGCAGTCTCACTACAACATTGTATGCAGTCCATAAGAAAGTGGCACCTATCGGAGCTAATGAGCGGGAAATGAAACCAAAAGTAATATTCGAGACCATGTAAGTTGCATAACAATTTTGGCAGACGTGGGAACTAAGATAAGCTAAGTATGCACACAACAAGGGGGCAGAAAGACCACGAAAAGTAATAGCTTACGTTTAAAGAAAGCTCAGAAGGAACAAAGGGAATTATTCGATCAATGATCCAGAGTTGGTTAAGTTATGAACGCACTTAAGGGTTCAGAGTTTTATACATGCAGCATATACAACAGTAGAATATTCTGGTATACGTTAAAAGAAAGAATTAGGCCCATGTCATAAACGAAGGATTAAATTGTTAAAGGATAGTATCATGCATATTCCTCAGCGCCCATGAAAGGCTAAACAAAATAACTAATACCGTGAACCCCAGATCGGGAGATAACTTAAGCCGACATAAAGGTCGATCAGAAGAAGGAGGAAACTAAAGAGTTACATCAATAAAGTAAATCAGGAATCCGATTATTGGACCAAAAATTATGGGAATCATGATTGAGAACATAGCAGAATCACTCTTAATATCAGAGGTGCAAGAGATATAGCACAACAACCATAGTCTATAATGGCTCTACGATAAAGCCAGTTAGAAAAACACCAGCCTCATAAGAATTCAGTACGGAGCTCCCACCGGAATTTATAGGCACCAGAGGTATAAGTATTATAATAGAGCTTCAAATGGTGGATGTGATTTATACTTATGTGGGAGAGAGGTTATGAAAGAGATAGAAGAATGTGAGGTGATATTTTAAAGTAAGTAAGTTAAAAGTGAACAATGTACGAAATACTCAAGTATAGAAGGATGAGAGTGGTCCATACTTCAGGTAAAAGACTAGAAGCGCTGGGATTCAGTATCCTGGAATGATAGCAGTGTCGTCAGTGGCATATCTTCCAGCCTATGGTTTCTAGGTACCGAGAGGTCTATTTAAGAGAATAAAGAAGAGTTAGAGATGATGTGATATTTCTCTTGATGTTCCAAGATAACATAAGGAAATCTATGGTGCAAGGAAGTTGAAGGAGGGCTGCGAGTAGTATAAATGGATATGTATGGGTCGCAAGCTAAAGTACGATAAAACGACAAGGTTTTAGAAAGACAAGAGTAAGTATAAGAAGAAGGCAAGTGAGGAGGTGACGAAAATGGATAAGTCCTCGGGATTAACCCCCGAAAACAAAGGAGCTGATGGTTCCTCTAAGTTATAGAAAGCTCAATATAGCCTAAATGAAATCAAAGGAGTCTAAGACTAGTAACATTTATAAGAGATGGGATGCTTCCTGGTAGCAGAATGAGGGTGAAATTTTGATAAATAAAGGATGACGTTTGGGCCTTTGCTTGAGTAATGATTTGAAATTTTCATGAGTTCTACGGGATTAGAATAACCCCGATAGGATGAATCACATTGGGATGCCATAAAGTATGATTATGGAAGTATAGTATCACCCCTAGGTGGATCAATCTAATTACTCCAGATGTCCCCGATGAGACACGAGCCCTAGCGACGGTGTTACATAAAAAATCAAGTTATCAGTGATAGATGATGAATCAAAATTAAAGTAAATCAATAATAGATAGATAAAAGTTCAACAGTATGAGATGAGATTAGACCATCAGTCTTAAGGATAAACAACGAGAGTAACCTAGAATTTGTTGCAGACCACAGTAACGATAAATCGAAGTAAGAATTATGGTATAATATGACCTACGTAGATGCAGTAAAGTCATACAAATGGATAACTATGTCTATGAAATAAGATATAGCCATATTCGCAAGTTCTACAAAGTACCGAGCGAAGAACTTCAGTATACCTATAAATTCCCAGAGAGGCATCCTATTAAGCCTTGTATATGTTTACAAAGTAAGGCCTAGAGATTACTAAAAGCTGGAAGAAAAAAAGAGAGAAGAGTCGCATAGGCACACTTATAAGGTCAGTATCGTAGAGGCTACATGATAGAAGGTAGCAACAGTTACGAGATTGGAAGGAATTCGATCACAAGTCATGGCGTGGGAAAGAGGCCTAAAAGGGGGAATGCCCTGGCCTTTGGACTTATTCACAGAACAACTGCCTAAATGGCAAGGAGAGTATTAAGGTATTCGCAAGAGCTATAAGTTATAAAAATGATAAGAGCATCAGTCAACATTCGAGGACGAATGTTCCAAAGGGGGGAATGATGTTACACCCCGCAATATTACGTCAATATTACGTCCCGCAGTATTATATTACGATGATGGTACGCCTTGCAATACTCCATTACGATGATGTTACGCTTCGCAATATTAAATTACGACGATGTTGCACCCTGTAGTATTGTACGTTGAATTTGTCTTAAGGTAATTAACATCAGTCCAAGGAAAAGATTATTTGGAGATTATAACGATTATGCTATTTCAAACACATAATGAGTAAATTCTTGAAGGTGGGAGGGGAAGCAAGTCAAAGAAAATGAATTTACGTCCAAGTTTGACATGTTGGGAGAAAATACGGAGCGCCCTAAAATACTCGGTATTTATGGAATAGTGCCATACAAGGTACCACATGACCATGATAGTAAGGTGTATAAGGTATGTGAAAAGTGAGTAGTTAGTGGTGGATTAATTGAAAACTAGTTACCTAGTTAATTGGGTAATGGGACATTACCTAGTTAATTAATAATTAGTGGTGGATTAATTGAAAACTTTGGATAAGGACCAAAGCAAGAACGTGGCAGCAAGTTAATTCTTAACCAAATGACTCGTAGTCATTTTGGCTAGGTAGCAAGCAATGTGTTAATAATAAACCATATCATTCTTAATATCTTGAAAACTAAGACTTGTAAAGGTAATGTACAAAAACACTTCATTTTCACATGTCTTGAATACAAAGACACTACCAGACGTTAGAATCTTCCTACAAGCTCTCAACGTGAATTCTTGTAACCAAAAGGAATCCAACGAGAATTATTAGCAACGTAAAATTTTGCAGTTCTAAAGGAGTACGATGCAACCTTTTCTAAGAATATTATACGGATTTTTCCCTACTCCAGGTATGTTAAGGCTAAGCCCTTCCTTCATTTTGGCATGATCTCATAATTATACGAGTTTGATAATGAGGCATAAAGAGAAATTAATATTCCGGAATTTATGTATATTTTCCTAGTCTTGTAAGTTACAATATTCTCCTTATCGGGACTTCATATTCAATTGAGCATTTCCTTTTTCTAGTCAAGAGAGGAGAAAGTCTATATATACAGTATTACAGTAATTTCATTACCATCGAGCTATAATCGATGGGCAGGCCCCTATTGGGCAACCTCTAATCAGATGGTAAGTTATTTACTGAGCCTACTGTGGCTGAGTGCCTATGAGCGAGCCCAGTTGGTCGAGATACAAAGCCTAGTATGGCCGAGCGCCTATGAGCGAGCCTAATACGGCAGAGTGTGTGTGTGTGTGTGTGTGTGTGTGTGTATATATATATATATATACCGAGCCTTATAAGGCCGGACAGCTATTTTACTTACTATATTGAGAGAGTGGAGTCAGTATCAGCAGGTAAGCATATCTTTAGGTCATCTTTGACTCCCAGTTGCTTTCAGTTATTATATTATCAGTTTGGTTTCAGCTTTCAGTATATTGCCTTACATACTCGGTACATTATTTCGTACTAACGTCCCTTTTCTGGGGGCGCTGCATTTCATGCGTGCAGGTTCAGACAGACAAACGGTTAGACGTCCTCATTAGATGTTGCCCGAGTTCAGCTTGATCAGTAAACTCCATACCCTTCGGAGTTGCTGGGTCTAGAGATTTACGTACATCTTCGTATATATGTATAGTTATGAGTAGGTCGGGCCCTATTCCGATCATAGTATATCCATTATTAGAGGCTTGTAGACATATCCTGTCAGATAATGCTGTATGTTGGGCTTGTAGGCCTTTTATGTATATTTTATTGTTTTGTCAGTTGTAGTAGTTATGACGGCCTTGTCGGCCCATCTTTATATTGAGATATAGTCAGTAATTGCAATTATCTTGCGATGTGGCCCATGGCCAAAGTATGACATTATATTCTCAGAATCCCTTAGTCGCAAGTTGGTACGCAAGGATAGGTATGGCACCGGGTGCCGATCTCGCCCCCCAAGTTCAGGGCGTGACAGTAAGCTCTCCTCGCACTCATCCGACAACCCGAAAGGAGCACCCTTTTGGGTCAATTTGGTCAAGGGCGATGCGATAGATGAGAAACCCTCTACAAAACGACAGTAATAACCAACCAAACCAAGAAAACTCTAAATCTCCATGGCTGAGGACGGTCTGGGCCAACTCCAAACTGCCTCTATCTTCTTCGGATCCACCTGAATACCTTCACTGGACACCACGTGCCCCAAGAACGCCACTGAACTGAGCCAAAACTTACACTTGGAGAACTTTTCATAAAGCTTCTCCTCCCTAAACTGCTGCAACACGATCCTCAGATCTTGGGCATGCTCCTCCTAGCTATGAGAGTACACCAGGATATCATCAATGAATACAATAACAAACGAGTCAAGAAAAGGCTGAAACACACTGTTCATCAGATTCATGAATGATGCTGGGGCGTTGGTCAGCCCAAAAGACATCACAAGGATCTCATAATGGCCATATCGGGTCCTGAAAGCTATCTTAAGAATATCTGAGTCCCGAATCTTGGAGAACATACTCGCCCCCTGAAGCTTGTCAAATAAATCATCAATACGCGGCAAAGGATACTTGTTCTTGATTGTGACCTTGTTCAACTGCCAGTAATCAAGGCATATTCTCATACTACCATCCTTCTTTTGCACAAATAGAACTGGTGCACCCCAAGGTGATACGCTAGGCCGAATAAACCCCTTATCAAGGAGTTCCTGAAGATGCTCCTTCAATTCCTTCAACTCTGCCGGTGCCATATGATACGGTGAAATAGAAATGGGCCGAGTGCCCGACACCAAATCAATATCGAAGTCAATATCCCTGTTAGGCGGCATGCCCGACAGGTCTGTAGGAAACACATCCGAAAATTCTTGTACCACCGGAACAGAATCAATTGCAGTGTTCTCTGCACTTATATCCCTCACAAAGGCCAGATAAGATAGACAACCATTCTCAACCATCCACTAAGCCTTCAAGTATGAAATCACTCTACTGGAAACATAGTCTATAGAGCCGCTCCACTCAACCCTCGGCTACCCCGACATCACCAACGTGACGTTCTTCGCGGGACAATCTAGAACCGCATGACAAGGAGACAACCAATCCATGCCCAAAATCACATCAAAATCGACTGTACTAAGCAATGAAAGATCCACTCTAGTCTCCATACTCCCAATAGTCACCATACATGACCGATATACATGATCCACAATAACTGTATCGCCCACCGACGTAGACACGAGAACAGGTGAAATTAGAGACTCACGGGGCATATCCAAATAATGAGCAAAATACAATAACACATATGAATAAGAAGAACCAGGGTCAAATAATACAGAGGCAGCCCTGGAAGACTGAGAAAATACATGTTATCACTGCATCGGAAGCAATGACATCTAGTCTGGCGGGAAGAGGATAGAATCGGGCTTGACCGCCACTTGATCGGCCTCCCCCTCTGGGGCGACCTCTAGCTGACTGGGCCCCACCCCGAGCTGGCTGAGCGGGTAGTGTAGCAACTAGTGCAGAATATGCAACCTAACTCCTCTGCTGCACTAGACCTCCCTGACGATAAGGACACTGCCTCCACACATGCCCAAACTCCCTACACTCAAAACAACTCCCTGGTGCATGTGATAGGGACTGAAGGGAGCCTCGAGCACCAGGATAACTGGTAGAAGGACCTGGGATAGACGAGCAATGACCCAATGGAGCCCGGGATGAACTCTGAGCTGGAAGGGCATTGAGAGATGAGTTACCCTGCTGATAACTGTGTGAACAATGGCCAGATGATGCACCACGGTGAACTGGGCGAGCAGTCTGAGCATGCGTGTAAGGACGACCTCTGCCATGGTAGAACTGACCCCATAAGGAACACCACTGAATCCACCCTGTCCACGAGGCCTCTTGGCCTCCCTCTCAACCCGCTCCTAGCTGCGGACCATCTCTATCTGACGAGCAATGTCGACAACCTCATCAAAAGTAACACCAGACACCCTCTCTTTAGTCATAAGCAACCGCAGCTGAAATGTGAGGCCATCAATGAACCTCCTGATCCTCTCCCTATCTGTGGGAACCAACCAAACTGCATGACAGGCCAACTCAGAAAACCTTAGCTCGTACTACATCACAGACATATCAACCTGACAAAGCTGCTTGAACTGCCTGCGCAGCTGCAGGACTGAGGCACGAACTTCTCCAGGAAGAGAACGGAGAACTACTGCCATGTAAGGGGTGCTGCACCGACCAGCCTACGCCTCTTGTAAGCCTCCCACCAACTGAAGGCAGCCCTAGAGAACTGAAAAGTAGTGAACGAGATCCCACTGGTCTCTAGAATACCTGCTGTACGGAGCATCCTCTGTCACTTATCCAAGAAACCCTGTGCATCCTCTCCCTCTGTACCACTGAAAGATAGAGGCTGGAGTCTCCCAAACCTCTCCAATCTATGCTGCTCATCATCAGGCATGACGGGAACCACATAATCCTGAGCGGCTGCAACAGGATGGGCTGGTGGTACCCCCGGTGTCTGGAGTCCCTGGACCACCTTCTCTTGTGTGCGGGTGGTGGGAGTCTAAGCACCTCCCCCGACCTGGGAAGTGGCTGCTGCGGCTAGAACAGAGACTGCTTGAGCAAGACTGGTGCACGCGGTCATAATTTGAGCTAAGGCCTCCTGAAGGCCTGGAATAATAATGGGCGCTGGTGGTTCCTGAGCTGATCCCACAGGCTCATCCACAACTAGAGCCTGCTTCTGAACTGGGGCAACTGCTGTATCGGCAGGTGCTTCCCTAGATACTGTGCGAGCTGCACCTCTGCATCTACTACGGCCCTCTATCGCGACCTCGGTCTCTCGCTGCCCTGACTGGTGGTACTGGTGTTTGTCCACCCTGCCCAATAGTACGTATCCTCACCATCTGTGAGAGAATAGAATGACAAAAGTTTAGTTTCCAGAATCAACAGATTCACACGACAATAATTCAAGAATGTGAAGTTTCCTAAGGGTTCGGCAGCCTCTCGAAGATAAGTATAGAGGTCTCCGTACCGATCTGCAAGACTCTTCTAAACCTACTCGTGACTAGTGAGACCTATGTAACCTAGGCTCTGATACCAACTTGTCATAACCCAAATCCTAACCTATCATGATAGCGCCTATCGACGGCACTAGGCAAATCGTCATTTCCAAAATACTCCCAATATTTAACAAAAAAAGTAAATCAAGACATTTTAAATAGGCAAAGTTTTCATAAACAAGGGGTAAAACCCAAAACGCAAGTGTGGAAATAGCTCCCAATATCGGGGTGTCACTAAGCCATGAGCATCTATACATAATCAGTCTAGAAATGAAATGACTATAACAGGATAAGGAAGGAGAAACAAGGACTGCGAATGCCAGGAAGCTACCTCGATATCTCCAACGGTCAGCTATGTAAAATATCAACACTCTCCACGTCCAAAAACTCCTAGATCTGTACACGAAGTGTATGGTGTAGCTTGAGTACAACAAACTCAGTAAGTAACAATAATAAATAACGAACTGAAAGTTAGTGACGAGCTACACAATTATAATTCATTTTCATTAGTCTCAACAAGAAAAGTATACATGCTTTCAAATCCGGCAAATTAAGTCAAATCCGTTTCCAAAATCAGTGATATATGGCAACTATGTGCAACAACAATGAAATCAAATACAGCCTCTCAGGCAACAATCACTCAGCCCTCCCATTCACTCCAACCTCACAATCACTCATTCTTCACAGTCACTCAGCACTCGGCACTCAACACTCGTCACTCACACTCAGTAGGTACATGTGATCATTGGGGGTGTGTACAGACTCCGGAGGGGCTCCTTCATCCCAAGCGCTATATCAATCCAAATTATGGCATAAATCAATGAAAACATTCTGCGACGTGCAGCACCGATCCCATAAATATCCTCACAATCAGGCCCTCGGCCTCACTCAGTCAGCAATCTCTCCAGTCTCTCGGGCTCTCAGAAATCAGGAAAATCAGCCCAAACAACAATAATATGATGTATCAACAAGAATGATAGAGACTGTGATATGATATGCGAATAAAACTTGAGACTGAGTACAAATAGCATTTAGCAGGTAATTCAACATGTAACACAACCTCTGTGGGTCCAAACAGTACAACCACAAAGCCTAAAGATGGTCTCTAACATGATTCACAGTCAAATTTCTATCACATGAAGAGTATATAGTTAACAACAAGTTTATTCAACTTCTCAGTTTCATGGACTGGACCAAGTCACAAATCCCACAGTGCACGCCCACACGCCCGTCACCTAGCATGTGCGTCACCTCCAAAACAATCATATAATACC
This sequence comes from Nicotiana tomentosiformis, assembly GCF_000390325.3. Taxonomy (NCBI): domain Eukaryota; kingdom Viridiplantae; phylum Streptophyta; class Magnoliopsida; order Solanales; family Solanaceae; genus Nicotiana; species Nicotiana tomentosiformis. The sequence continues at coordinate 72,504,385 of NC_090818.1, read as the reverse complement.
AAAATTTGGGGTTTCATACCCTCAAGACCATATTTAAAACTGTTACTTACCTCAATACGAGAAAAACTCTACTCCAATATGCCTTTGCCTTGCGAATGGGCCTCCAAACATCTCGAATCTAGCCATAAGCAGTACAATGCAATCAATACGGACTAAAGGAATCAACTCCACAAAAAAAAAATTATAAGCCAAAATTTGAAATTGGTCAAAAGTCAGCCGCGGACAAAAGTCACAAAACCCAAAAGCCCATTCACTCACGAGTCTAACCATACCAAATTTATCAAAATCCGACATCAAATGGCCATTCAATTCCCCAAATTTTACTCTCCAAATCCTCCCTAGCCTCAAACCCCCAAATTTCACCTCAAAAACATACCAACTAGGTGGGAAATCGGTGGGGAAACATCATTATTGAAGAAAAATGAACACAAGGAGCTTACCTCAGTAGTCTCTTCAAAAACCTCCAAAGTCCGAGTTCAAAATGATGAAAATGGTGAAAACTCTGGAAGTCTCGCATTTATAGGTTATGCCAAGGTCTTCCGCACCTGCGACAACTTTGCCGCTTCTGCGGTCTCGCAGGTGTGCCCCAGATCCTGCTTCTGCGTCTAACTCTGCACCTGCATTGCTTTTTCCGCTCCAGTAGACTCGCTTCTGCGAGATAAATCTCCGCTTCTGCGGAGTCAAGCTTCAAGGCCAAATTCGCTTTTGCGGCCCTTCTGCCGCATCTGCGGTCACGCACATGCGTGAAAACCATCGTACCTGCGAACTTCTGTTGCATCACTCCCTTGGCCACTTCTGCGGCTTATTTCCCGCTTATGTGGGCACGTACCTGTGGTTCCCACTCCGCAGGTGCGATTACACTAGCAGTGGAAAACCTTCAGCAACCTTACAACTTCAAAACTTGATCTGTTAATCACCCGAAATCAACCCGAGGCTCTCGGGACCTCAACCAAATATACCAACACGTCTTAAAATATCATGTGAACTTAGTGGAATCCAATAAATATCTCAAATAACGTCAAAAACACAAATTCCACGCGGATTCAAGCCTAATGAACTTTGTAATTTCCAAATTTTACAAACGACGTAGAAACCTGTCAAACCACGTCCGATTGACCTCAAATTTTGCATACACATCACAAATGACACCATGAACCCACTCCAACTTCCAGAATTTAAATCCGACCCCGATATCAAAAAGTCCACTCCCGCTCAAACTTTCCAAAAACTCAACTTTCGCCATTTTAAGCCTAATTCCACTACGGACCCCCAAATCATAGTCTGGACAAGCTCCTAAGTCTAAAATCACCTAACGGGGCTAACGGAACCATCAAAAGTTAAATCCGAGGTCGTTCGCACATAAGTCAATATCCGGTCGATTTTTCTAACTTATGCTTTCAATTATGAGACTAAGTGTCTCAATTCACTCTGAAATCTCTCCAGGCCCGAACCAACCAACCCGATAAGTCATAAAATAACAGTGAAGCACAAAAAATGAGCAGAAAAGGGGAACGGGGTTACAACTCTCGAAATGACCGGTCGGGTCGTTACATTGTCCACGACCTTGAGTTAGCATTTATTGTTCAAGCCTTGAAGATTTAGCGGCACTATTTGTATGGTGTCCCTTGTGAGGTCTTTACTGATCACCGTAGTCTACAAAATTTGTTCAAATATAAGGATGTCCTCAAGGACACGGTTCAGCACGGCGATGCCAAGGAGGTCACTATTGGGATGATGGTGTGTTAGAGATGCAGGGCAGGCTATGTGTGCCCAATGTAGATGGCTTGCATGAGTTGATTCTCCAAGAGGCTCACAGTTCGCGGTACTCCATTCATCTGGGTGCCGCCAAGATGTATCAAGATTTAAGGCAGCACTATTAGTGGAGGCGAGAGAAGAAGGACATAGTGGAATATGTAGCTCGGTGCCTAAACTGTCAGCTGGTGTAGTATGAGCATCAACGTCTAGGTGGATTCCTTCAGAAGCTAGAGATTCCAGAGTGGAAATGGGAGTGATTTACTATGAATTTTATTGTTAGGCTCTCACAGACTCGGAGGAAATTCGATGCAATATGGGTAATCGTGGATAGATTGACCAAGTCAGCTCATCTCATTCCACTGGTGACTACTTATTCTTTAAAGCAACTGGCTCAGGTCTATATTCGCGAGATTTTCATGTTTTATGGCGTGCTGGTATCTATCATCTCTGACCGGGATACACATCGCAGTTCTGGAGAGCCGTACAACATGAGTTAGACATGCGGGTGGAGTTGAGTACAACATTTTACCCTGAGACAGACGGATAGTCTGAGCGCACTATTCAGATATTGGAGGATATACTTCGTGCGTGTGTGATGGAGTTCAGGGTTCTTGGGATTAATTCTTGCCGCTAGCGAATTTTTCCTACAACAACAGTTACCAGTTGAGCATTCAGATGGCTCCATATGAGGCTTTGTATAGGAGACGGTGTTAGTCTCCATTGTGTTGGTTTGAGCCAGGTGAAGCTAGGTTATTGGGTATAGACTTGGTTCAGGATGCTTTGGAGAAGGTTAAATTGATTCAAGATCGGCTTTGTACAGCCCAATCTAGGCACAGGAGTTATGCGAATTGGAATGTTTGCGATGTTGCATTCATGGTTGGAGAGCGGGTCTTGCTCCGGGTTTCACCCATGAAGGGTGTTATGGGGTTCGGGAAGAAGGGCAAGCTGAGCCTTAGGTATATCGGACCATTTGAGATACTTGAGAGAATTGGAGAGGTGCACTACCACCCAGTCTAGCTGTACTTCATCAAGTATTCCATGTTTTTATGCTTCGGAAGTATCACGACGATCAGTCTCATGAGTTAGATTTCAGCTCAGTCCAGTTGGACAAGGATTTGTCTTATGTTGAGGAGCCAGTGGCCATTTTGGACAGGCAAGTTTGAAAGTTGAGGTCGAAGAGTATTGCTTCAGTGAAGGTTTAATGGAGGGGTTAGCCAGTCGAGGAGGCAACTTGAGAGACCGAGTATGATATGCGTAGCCGTTATCCTCATCTTTTCACCACTTCAGGTATATCTCTATACTCATTCGAGGACGAATGTTTATCTTAAGAGAGGGAGGATGTAACGACTCGGCCGGTCATTTTGAGTATTTTAGCCCCGATCCACTAATTTATGCTTCCTCTTTGCTATATTGTGCTTATATAACTTGCCGGGGTGTTTGGTTTTTGTTTTGGGTGAGGTCCGGAGTGAAATGGGACACATAGTCCCTAATTTGGAGGTTTTAGTTGTAAACGTTGACCTTAGTTTGACTTGTGTGAAGACGACTTCGGAATGGAGTTTTGAAGGTTTCAATAGCTTCGTGTGATGATTTAGGTCTTATGAGCGCGTCCGGGTATCGATTTGGAGGTCTCTAGTTCGTTTCGGCATGAATTGGCGAAAGTTGAAAAATGGAAGATTTTGAAAAGTTTGACCGGGAGTTGACTTTATTCATATATGGGTCGGATCTCAATTTCGAAAGTTGGAATAAGTCTGTAATGTCAATTATGACTTGTGTGCAAAATTTGAAGTCAATCGGAGTTGTTTTGGTATGAATCGGCATTAGTTTTGGAATTCTAAAGTTCATAAGTTTCTTAGGCTTGAATCGATGCGCGATTCATGATTCTAGTGTTGTTTGATGTGATTTGACGGTTCAAGCATGTTCGTATGACATTTTAGGACTTGTTGATATGTTTGGTTGAGGTCCCGGGGGCCTCGGGTGTAATTCAGACCATGTTCAGCGCATTTCGGATCATTGAGTAATTATTGAATCTGGTGCTTCTGGTTTCCTTATATGTGATCGCGAGTGGATTAATGAGGTCGCGAAGAGTATTTTGGCACTGGGGGATATTTTTACTATGCGATCGCGTGAAGGGGTCTGCGATCACGGAAGGTTGGTTTCCAGTGAATCTCGAATGCGTGGAGGAGGTCGCGTTCACGTAGAGGAATTTGGGGGCAGCAGGTCCACGCGCTTTGTTAATTACGATCGCGTGTAGGGAACTGTGACCACGTAGCTTGATGAGGCAGTGCTTCGCGTTTACATGGGAAAACTCACATTCGTGTAGAGTATTTTGGCAGTTGTGTACTTTTGTGCATCGCGAATGCGAGGCTCATTCCGCGTTCGCGATGAAAGAATCGGTGGGCAGCAGAACTTATGTTTGAAATCGAGGGTTTATTTCATATTTCACATTTTGGACTTAGAGAGCTCGGTTTGAGGCGAAATATCGGGAGATTTTCAGAGAGAACATTGGGGTAAGAATTCTTAACTTGATTTTGGTTAATTTACAAAAATTTATGGTTAATTTCATCATCTAATTAGGGATTTGAGTTGGAAAATTGGGGGGGGAGGGGGGGGGGGGATGGTACAACTTCTTAGACTAAGTTTTTGAGTTTTGAAAGGCGAATTGAGGTCGGATTTGAGTAATTCTTGTATGGTTGAACTCGATATCGAATGGGTGTTTGGATTTTGTAAATTTGGTCGGGTTCCGAGACACGGGCCCAGGTTTAACTTTTGGGTTGACGTTTTTTAATTCTTCGCAAAGATCATAATTTTATTGTTTGAATTAGTTTCCAATAGTTATATTTATAGTATGATATTGGTTTGGCTAGATTCGAGCCTTTGGAGTTGGATAATCGAAGGAAAGGCCTTTTAGTTGATTGATTTAGTGTGGTTTGAGGTAAGTGACTTGCCTAACCTTGTGTAAGAGAAATACCCCTTAGGATTGGTGTTGTTTGTGATAATTGCGATATGTGAAAGCCGTGTATGCAAGGTGATAAGTGTGTACACGGGCTAAATATGGAATTTTCCGGTTTTAGCTATGTAGATCGCTTCCATTCTTTAATTGAGTTGCCTTAACATGCTATAGTCGTCATTTTTTTAGTCTAATTCACTTGCCTGCTTGTCTTATCCCTTATTTCGTAATCATTATTTAACTGTTGAATTCTTTACTTGAAATTGCTATTATTGGAATTTCTTGTTGTTGAAATTGGTATTGAGTTGCAAAAGTCGTGATTCCTATTGAGGCAAAGTGTTAAGTTGTGAAATATTATTCAATTGAGTTATTCTTCCGGTTGTTACTGTTGAAACTTTTGTACATTGTGGTTGAGCTGAGGGCTCCTTGTTGTGAAATTATATTATTGTTTGGTTTCTCTGGCAAGTTGTGATATTGGGCACTTGAGGTGCGATTTGTGATACGTTGTGATATTGATACGCATGCGGTGGTATAAGGTTCTGGTGTTGAAACGTATGTGGTGAGATAAGGTGGACTTGATATGCATGGCTAGTAGGGGAACTACAAGAATCCATGCGGTGTGATAAGGTGGGCTAAAATGCGGGATGCTCTTTCGGGAAAAATAATTTTCAAAACTAAATGTAAAGGCTCCCACGGTGATATAAGGAAAGAATGTGAGTTACTTTGTGATTTGGGACTACGAGGTAGTACCTCGGTAGTGGCCCTTATTGATATTTCTCTATTTGTTATGCTTGTCCTGGTTGTTTATTTCTTTAACATGTTAATCCTTGTTTCTTTCCGTGTTGTATTATCTGCCTTGATTCTGCGTAGTTAACTTTTAGTAAATTCCTTATTTGTTTCATTTCCATTGTCATTACCATTGTGTTGTTATATCTTTCGTCTTGTTTCTTATTATTTCCAGTAGGGCCTTGACTTGACCTCGTCACTACTCTACCTAGGTTAGGCTTGGCACTTAATTGGTATTGTTGTGGTGTACTCATACTATACTTCTGCACATCGTTTTGTGCAGATCCAGGTACATCTTATCAGTCCCGACACTAGTGAGCTGACTTTGCATTTGGAGACTTCAAGGTACACCTGCCCACGTCTGTAAGCCTCGGAGTCCCCTTCTATCCATTTTTATATTTCCTTCCTTACTAGACACAATTGTATAGGAATGATTTGGCATTGTCATAGAGCTTGTGACTTGTATTACGCCGGGTTTTGGACTATTATATACTATTGAGCTGTAGAGATTTCCCTTTTTATATATGTTGTTGAGATTTGAGATTTTAAGTTATTGTTTCATTCACTTCTGCATGTTTGTTAGGCTTACCTAGTCTTAGAGACTAGGTGCCGTCACGACATCCTACGGAGGGAAATTGGGGTCGTGACACTAACCCAACCCGCTAGGTAAGCCAATTAACAATAAACCACAATATAATGATAATGATAAGAGTCAAAAATGAAATAACTGAATTTTATACAATTTCCCAAGGACTGGTAGTACAAATCATGAGCTTCTAAAACTTAGAGTTTACAAAGCTGGTATGAAATAAATATGTCATTTGTTTGAAACGTACAAAACATATTTATAAATCTAAAGATACCAAGAACAAGAGATAGCTATAACCGGAACGCAAGTACATCTTCAATGCCAGCTCCCACCACTCGTAGCAACATCAGCTCCAAAATCTGTACGAAAGGTGCAAAAGTGTAGTATGAGTACAACCGACTCCATGTACTTAATAAGTAACAAACATAACCTTAGGTTGAAAGCAGTGACGAGCTTGAACGACGGTCAGAGTCCAACACTAATAGCCAAGAACAACTCGTAACAATATAATAAAAGTAGCACAAGTAATAACTCAAAGATATGATGCTCAACTCATTCACATTTACGGAAAAATAGACATGCTTTTGTATTATAACAGTAAAACCCAAATCTCTCACCGAAATCACCAAAATATGAGTAAATTAGAAAACTATGATTTTTCCCAAAAACTTTCAACAATAGATAAGATATTTCATTCTCGGATAGCATGAGAAAAGTACATCTCTATGCCTACATGTCAATGTGTATTTGAAATCATGAATGTCACAAAATTGTGTAGCATGAGAAAATGCATCTCTATGCCTGTATGTCAAGTATGCATGTCTAATGCAATGTATCACAGTGATGAACTCATGTACTCACACTCTCAGAGTACTCAATCTCACTATCTCGTACTCCCACTCATCACGCTTAATCACTCAGCACTGTACGGTACCTGCTGCAGCGCTTAGCCCGATCCCATATTGAATCAATAAAACATGTGCTGACTGCTGGTATGTCAGACTCCGGAGGGGCGGATCCTGCCCAAGCACTAATATAAGCCAACATGGCCTGCTGCGGCGTGCAACCCGATCCCATCAATAATAATAAAGCCTATAAGGCCTGCTACGGCGTGCAACCCGATCCATATAATAATAATAATAATATATAAAGCCAATATAGTTTGTTGCGGTGTGCAGCCCGATCCAAAATATCTCTCACAACACGGCTCGCAGGCCCCAACCCAGTCATCAATCTCTCCAGCCTCTCGGGCTCACAAATCTCATGCCAATCAGCCCAAATAATGATAACATGACGTGACAATAAAGGATAACAGAGACTGAGATATGATATGCAAATGAATGAATATGACTAAGTATGTAACTGTAATTTAAGCAAATAACTCAACAGCAGAGATGACCTTAGTGGGTCCCAACAAAATAAGCATATAGCCTAAACATGATTTCTAACATGATTCACAGCTCAATTTCTCTAATACGTAGAAATTTCATGGATAGAAACAAGATTAGGTAACTACACAGTATCATATAATCAACCGAGTCATAATTCACACGGTGCACAACCACACGCCCGTGACCTAACATGTGCATCACCTCAACACAAAACACATAACACGTATGTTCAGGGATTCATACTCTAAGCACTAAGTTTAGAAGTATTACTTACCTCAAACAAGCTGAATCCAATACTGAGCAAGCTAAACAATACTCTAGAAACACCATCCCGTGTGTACCAACCTTTAAACGACTCGAAACTAGCTAAAAACAACTCAAGAACATCAAATAATGACAAAGGAAACAAACCCAATAGATAAAGGTTGAAGCTTTAACCAAAAGCCCAAAGTCAACCAAAAAGTTAAACCTGGGCCCATACCTCGGAACCCGACAAAACTCACAAAATCTGACAACCCATTCAATTACGAGTCCAATCATACTTGTTTCACTCAAATCCGACTCCGAAGCGATGTTCAAAACTCAAAAATTCACTTTATAAAATTTTAGACAAAACTCCCAAATTTCACTTTAAAATCATTAATCATATGCCAAAAATGTAGATGGATTCATGAAATATAACTAAAATCGAGTATAGAACACTTACCTCAATCCATGTGATGAAAATCGCCCAAATTCGAGCTTCCCAACTCAAAATATGACCAAATAAATAAACCGTCGATTTTATATGCTCCTGCCCAGCTGTTCTGCCCCATTTCTTATGCCAAACGATCCCGAAACTTGCTTTTGATTGCCTCCAATGGATTTCTCGTGAACTTTCAGTCAAGTTAGGCTTTAGAATCACTCCATTTGACCCTATAATGAAGGAGATATGTTGGTTTAAATATTTGAAAATAGTGCAGATTTTTAAATACGAATTCAGTGATAATTTCATAATTAACCTAACAAATCTAGCAACCCAATTCATAGTAAAATGACCATAGACTCCTCGTACGATGTCCAAATTCAACGGTTCTTTTTGGCTATGGCTCTGTAATTACGATACAGATCTAAGGCCTCAACTAAAAGAGAAATTGGAGCTCATTTGCCTAATGTTGTACCATTTATGCTTGAAGAAACGACGTCGAAACATAAAAAAACGAGCGCAACACAACCCAAACCTATCTGAAACTCACCCGAGGCCCTCGGGACCCCGTCCGAACATACTAACAAGTCCTATAAAATAACACGGACTTACTCGAGGCCTCAAATCATACATAACAATATCAAAACCAACAATCGCACCTCAAATCAAACTTAATAAACTTTTGAGCTTTTAACTTTCAAAATTCGTGACGAACCATATTAAATCAACTCGGAATGACCTCAAATTTTAGACATAAGTCCAAAATGACATAACAAAGCAATTCCAAATTTTGGAATAACAATTCAAACCCGATATCATCAAAGTCAACTCTCGATCAAACTTATGAACATTCTAAACCTTCAAATTTTCAACTTTTGCCAAATAGCATCAAGACCTTCTAGAAACATCAGAATGCAAATCCGGGCATACGCCCAAGTCCAAAACCATCATTCGGACCTAACGTAACCATAAAATCTCCAATCAGGGGTCAAATACACAAAAGTCAAACTTGGTAAACTCTTCCAACTTATAGCTTCAAACATGAAATTCATTCTTCCAAACTAATTCCAAATCACCCGAAAATCAAAACCGATGATATACACAAGTCATAATACATTATAAGGAGCTACTCATGCCCTCAAACAACCGAGAGAAGTGCAAATACTTAAAACGACCGGTTGGGTTATTACAGAAGAACAGGATAGCTGATCTATTAGCAAAGGAAGGAGCAAGAAAAGAACTTTTTGGGAGAACAACCATGCTGACAGTTCCTCCGGTGTTTGCAAATGAAGCTTTTGGGCAGACATCCTAGGAACTATTTTTTCAAGAAATATTTTGGAATGTAATATTAACACTATGGAACAAAACTTAGGGGATACTATATACCCTTTTGATGATGTACCTATTGCATCTTAGTTGCTAATATAATCACCCCTTAAACAAAACAAAAACAATCCGGGGAAAATGCAAAATTGATCGCTTTGCCAAAAAATAATTACATTAGCTAGCCAAAAAGTATATAAAATATGTATAATATATATATATATATATATATATATATATATATATATATATATATATATATATATATATCTGCTATTATTTTTGGGAACGGTTAAAAATATATATTTCTCTAAAATCTTTAATCATGGACTTGATCATTTATCAGAACATGTGTATGATTAATATTATATTGCTTTGAATACGATAAAGCAGTAATAATTTTACTCGGGTTATATACGATATAACTTACAGAAATGACCCAAATAAGTCTCAACTTACCAACCTCTAGCCATTAGTCATAGACTTACCAAAATTAGCCATTTCTGTATCAATTTCGGGCCAATTTGCCCTGTTTCCGCTATCCCTTGTGGAGTTCCATACGATGCGAACCAACCCTTTTACCATCACAGCTTCTTCCCCCACCTTCCGTACTTCAAAAACGACGGTCCTTTTGATACTTCTGGTGCGATGACTAATATGATAGCTGCAATGCCATTACTGCAATCACCGGCCGAGATCTTCATCTGGCCTCATCAGTCATATTGATATTGCAAGATAAGATAAGTTCAGGTAGCAACAACAACAACAACAAACCTTGTGGATTCTAAAATCTAAACAAAAAATGAACTTTTTTAATGGGTATAGTTGAAATTCATTGAAAATATATAAAATATTTGAGGAAGATTGGAGGTAATTTGGACTGGTAGTTCAAAAAATGCTTCTGCGACACGTGTATCAAACATGCATCACGCATGTTTCTCACACACAGGTATATATGTGATACATAATTGATAACAAATATGATACACAAATGATACACAGTGTGATACATATATCATTTTTTTTCATGTTCAGGTTTTACTTCGAATTTTCAATTCAAACCATCTTAAAACTTCACCAAATCATGCCAAAACTAAGATTCAAGCTCCTTAAGATGTACCCAATCTATTCTAATAACACTCACTCAAAAGAAAGCAAAAATTTGACCTTTTTGCTATAAATAGCTAATTGGCTAATATTATTATTTTTTATGAATTGGCCAATTTTGGTAATGAGCTACTTATAAATTGACATAACTGGTAGTTTTCCTAATTTAAATTCAACATAATTTTATAAATAATTGAGACAACCCTAACAAATCTGTCAAAGTAAATATATTTTGGAGGTGATTCAAAGATGGACAACTATATGTTTCGCTTTTAAGAGGGAGAAGCCAAAGTTATAGAAGAAAACATACACCAAAAATGTCATCTATAAAGAAGAATTAGATATGATACTACCACACTGAATATTTATACACTATAAATAAGATACTTTCTAACTTAACTAAATTGATCATCTTTGTAGGTCAAGACAATATCATTTTGAATTCAAGTATTTTGTTAACTAATAACACTAATTTTTAGCATTTAAATGATTGTTGTATTTTTATCATGTTAATTACTTTACTATAGTAAATAATTTGTTACTAAATTGAGTTAGTTGTTCTTTCGCATAGAAGTTCTGACTAAAATTTTATGTGCAACGCACGTACATAGTAACTAGTCTATACTATATTAAAAGCACGAAAAATCTATCAAAATGTCGTTCGCTTTTTTTACCCTTTAAAAGTAGGTTTCACATTGGATAAAATTATAATTGTAACATAATTATTTTTTTAATATTTAAAAATTTCAAATCACCAAAATATTAGTTATTAAATATTTTCTTATTTAAATTATATAGAAATCCTAATATTTAGGAACATAATTCACGTAAGAAATTCATATCTTTAGAATTATGATCCTAATTAAATAGATATCCAAGACCAGACGCTATCCATGTATTTTCATTCTTCCTAATTTTTCTTTTAATAAGAATATTGATTGTGTATCATTAATTTTTAAACCTAATTAAATAGACTATACAAGATCAGATGTTAGGTTTATGCTTTTATTTTCATTAAATAAGAATAACATAAATTATTATAATAATTATTATTATTACTATAATATTTAAAATGTACATTGAATAATAATTCGAACAAATTACTAACAAAATATTTAAGAATACAATAGGAAGAGAGAATGAGAGAGGAAGAAAAGTGATTGATAAGAGACAATGACACTAATAATTCTACAAACACAGATCTCAAAAAGTGAAAATCAAGTTAATTCTTTTTTCCGCTTTAATAATAATTTTTTTACGCTTTGATAATCATTCTTATTGAATAAAATTATAACAGTTAAATATCTAAAATTATGGATGAGCTGATATGAAGAATTTGAATCAACCAAAAATAAGAGTTTCCTTAATGTTGAGAACACATAATTAAGTCTTTGAATTAATTAATTAGCAAAAAAATCTAATGTAATTATTTTTTAAATTTCTTATATAAGTAAAATTATTTTCAAGTTGGCAAATCTCTTAGCATACAGAAATTTCTTTTGATAATGTCACGACTCAAAAACCACTATAGGTCGTGATGACACCTAATATTGGCGCTAGGCAATCTAATGGTGAACTACCAACTAAAGTATTCATTTTATTATTTTTGAAATCATAAATCTTATTAGATAAAGAAATTAATGTATTAAAATCGTAGATACATACAATTTAAATAAAACATAAAGTAAGAGTGTGTCAATGTCAAACAAAATCATAAACGAATTCTAGGATATCCCCAAAACCCGATGTCACAAGTGCATGGATGTCTACTAAAGAGTGCCATAATAGTACAACATTTGTCTGGAGTATAAAATAGACAGGATAAAGTAAATAATACGATGGAGACTCTGTGGACTGCGGTGCGTAGCATGAAAAGCAGCTCACCATAAGGTCCCCTCAGCAGTTGCGTCTACATGCCGAGATGACCACCAAATGAACCTGTCAGATCCTGCACATATAGTGTAGAAGTATAGCATGAGTACGTAACCCGGAGAAGTAGTGACGAGGGGTCGACATCGACACTTACTAGTGGTCCAATAAATAAAATGCAGGAATCATAAATAGGCACGAAATACAACAGGATCAATAGAAGAAGGAACAGTAGATAACCAAATCTGTTAACAAATATTATTAGTTTAAATGTCCCCAAGGGCCACATGCTATCTCAACAAATAGGAACCATCAATTAGATATTCGATCACAAGTTATAAAGAGAATATTACGTAATTCCCAAGTTTAATTAAGAGGGTAATATCGTGGTTATTTGGACTCTTAGCGATTTTACGCATGAATTATGCCGAGGTACCCGATCCATATAGTCGTGTACATACACTGCTGAGGTCGTACGGCCCGATCCATGGATGCACATATATTATCGAGGAATTCGGCCCGATACACAGGAAAGGAAGAAACTTATCGAATTGCGAGTCACGTCCTTACAACACAGGTAAATGAGCATAAAGTAAACATGGCTTTTACCGTTTATCAAATATCTCGCCAATCAACTCAAGGCGATAAAGCTCGGCCTAGTATATTTTCAAATCAATTTCAATTATAAATTCACTTAATTAAGCTAGCAAAATGAGTTCAAATAAATCAAATATTACATGATAAAGTCCTAAATCTACCCGGACATAAACATACTTTTATCTACGTACGGACTCCTGTCACTTCGTGTGTGCGTAGCACCCACAACTAATGGCACATAACAATCTTAATACCTACTGGGTGGTTTCCCCCTCACAAAGATAGATAGGAGACTTACCTCGCTTCGAAGTTCCAATAACCGGCTCCAATGCCTCTCTAACTCCTCAATTCAAAGCCAAACGATCTGAAACTAGTTAAACAACATGCAAACCAATAATATACTCCAACACACATAATTGATTAATTTATAACAATTTTTAACTCCGCTCGAAAAGTTAACAGAGTCAACCCTCGGGCCCACATGCCCGAATTCTGTAAATGCTTGAAGATAATCATTACCCATAACACCACGAACTCAAATATATTATTTATTTCTAATTTCATGTCCAATTGTGGTCAAAATCCAAAAATACCAAATTTTAAGTTTCTTCAAAAATCTCACAATTTTTAATAATTTCTATGTTTAAATTCTTATAGAATCCATATAATTAACTTACAATATATGAGAATTACTTACCTTGCCATAGATGACGAAAGTCTCTTCTTGAAGAGCTCCAAAAATCGTCCAAACCATGTGAGAAGTGGAAGAAATTAGCCAAAATCTGAAATAAAATAAGTCTGCCCAGCAATTCCCTTCTTCGCGATCACGATTGCGGACAATTCCCTTCGACCAGCTGCCAAATCGCTCTTCGCGAACGTGGTAGTCAACTCCACAGTCCCCACATGAACACGACCAAACCCTCGTGAACGTGTAGGACAAATCACTTGGTACCCCTTCCCGCCTGACCTTCTACGCGATCGCGGCCTCTCGTGATCGCGATACACTACCGCCCAAAGCTTCGCGAACGCGAGCCCTTCTTCGCGAACGCGAAGTACAAACTGCCTAACGCCCAAAAGACCTTCGCGAAGGCAACTCTTTATTCGCGATCACAAAAAAGGAAGCACTAGACACCAGAAACAACAGTCCAAACATGGCAAAATGGCCCGTAGCCCATCCGAAACTCACCTGAGCCTCCGGGACCACATCCAATCATACCAACTAGTCCCAAAATATGACACGGACCTGATCAAGGCATCAAATCACCCCAAACAACATCCAAACTACGAATCGACGATAAAGATCCTTCTTTTAACTCTCACACATTCAAACTTCGACGAACGCGTCCCAATCATATCTAAACATTGTGGAATGATGCCAAATTTTACGTACAAGTCACAAATCATGATACGAACTTATTCTAAGGTTCGAAAACCCAAACGGATTTCGATAATACCAAAGTCCACTTCAAACAAAACTTTGACAATTCTAAAACCTTCAAAATGCCAACTTTCCACAATAAGCGTTGGAATGATCCCGAGCAACCCGATAGTCAACCCGAAATTACTTCCAAGTCCGAAATCATCATACGAACCTACTGGAACCTTCAAATCCTGATTCTGAGGTCGTATACTCAAAAGTCAAACCTTGGTCAACTCTTCCAACTTAAAGCTTCTGAATTGAGAATTTTTCTTTCGAATCAACTCAAACTTCCCAAAATTCAATTCTGACTATGCGTACAAGTCATAAAACATGAAGTGAAGCAACTCAAGGACTCAAACCACCGAACGACGCGCTAGAGCTCAAAATGACCAGTCGGATCGTTACATTCTCCCCCACTTAAACATACGTTAGTCCTCGAACGCGCCAAGAACTGCTTCGGAGTTGCCCAAAATTGTTGTTTAAAGCCTCGTGCACTTACCCGTGCTACCACAACCCATGTGGGCACACTTGCTCGAGCCCGACCGATGATCCTTCCTGCTACCTTAGACCACAAGCCTTAGAGCCAAATTCCAACATCTGGAATCCTCTATGAGACCAGATTCTGACATACGAGCACCGTATCAATCTCAACCCGCTGTACCAAATATGATCATACACCCATTCTGAAACTACACCATACACCGCATAATTCGTATGCCCATAATAACATCCTCAAATCGTAGAATCTACAAATTTACTAACCTGATTCCCGTAGTGTACCTCATAACGCGCATAAGCCCTGATCCAACCCTCGCGATACTGCAACGATGAAAGCGACATGTGAAAGCTCATAACCGCCTGCCAAATTAATGACTCATGGAGTCTTTCCATTTGACAAACACCATTGCCTCATTCTGAACTAAACAGTGATATTTTTGCTTCAATATACCTTACATAAATCTGATCGCACTGATTTCAGGTCCAATGACCTTGTCTCACTTGATACAAACTGCTTGGGAAATAAGCCACCTCAAGCACCATCTAAAATCTCATATGATGTCATCAATGTGCCAACAAGCTACAACTCGAATATGACCCACAAGGAAGAATGAACTCTGGAAAAGAACTACCTAGCCCGCATAATGAATAAAACGGCTAAATAGATGCTATGAACCTATCTTAAAGATGATAAACAAGGCACACCAAATAAGCATAAAGAACCGTACTCAATATCTCACTGTTGCGGCATACAACCTGATCCACACATAATACTCGTGGCGGCGTGCCACCCGATCTACACATAACAATCAATAAGAAAATACCCATCATGCCATAATGCACATACCCACGAAATGTCTAAATATCAACCACAATCACGCCAAGTGCATAATCACAACCCTGGGGAGGCGGATAGCGCCATGTGCTACAAAAGCCAAGCTCAACTAAGGTGCATCAAACAACTGACATCTGAAAAGCCATCTCGCTCATATAATACCACAAGCTAAGTCGGATCACCATACACACGTGAATAATCAAGCCGCCTCACAAAACATATGGCATAAAAAGAGTAGCACCTGAAATAAACGACGCTAGGAATTTCATCCGCTACGCCTGAAGAATTATCCATAAGGAATGTTATGCTGAATGAACACATCGGACCTGATGTAGAGCATACATTCACATTAGATCTACCAACGGACCTCAAGCCGATTCCGATCATCCCATACTAGGCTAATAAGCCTTCAAAGATCCACAATGAACCTATTCATGACACATACGAGCAGTCGTCCAACCTGGAACAAACTTTCACGGTCCACAACAAAAGCAATAGAGCGTCCCTCAAACATAAATTCTCCAATTACCGACAGTACCAGAATCTTCATACCCGATTACAGTCTCTACCACTTAAATGACCAACATGTCACACTTACACAATCATCCGTGGAGGTTACTCCCACAACCTACCGCACCAGGTAGCAAAATCAATACATCCATGGCCACCAACCCTATTATTTGTGTAATGCCAATTAAGAATCCACAAACCAATGCATAATGCCTCTTCCACAGAACATTGTCCTCAACCGACATTAAGATAATGTTAGCTTACTCTGAACATCTGAAATCCTCCCCTGCTCCTCCGAGCTCGTGACATTCTTATCTACACCAAACCGCAACCTTGATCCTCAACTTCCAATTTCCATACTACTCACTGCACCTAACATGTTGTTATGCAAGAATACGAGAATTTTTACATAACTCCTGAACTGCTAGTAGAATAAACACTTCATCGGCTAGAAGCCTTTAACTTAACTTATTTTAGAAGATGGATCACAACATATAACCAACTTCTCATAACCGCGAAAGACACAAAATCAATCAAACCATTACTAACTGACTCAACTTCTCCCAATTTACTCTCGACTTGCCTTCGAGATAATAGTTCTATTCAACACACAACAGACCTCGAACAACACTCATCCCGAGTGACCCAAATTACGAGACTACGTCGTCTCAACACCCATAAGCCATGTGTACCATCCACATGCTCTCAATAGTATCTCTAACTGATACACCCATTCTGACAGATCTTAAACGAATCTGAAGATGTTTCCTTCCATCCCTCTAACATTGCATCGCAGACCCCGGTGCTAACCTAGAAGCACTTCAAGTCCCTTTCATAACCCAAAATCTTTAGACACCGCACTTAAATTCTTGAACCCACTAGAACCATTATCGAGAGTCACCCACTCTGACCTGGTCCCAAATATACAACTAAACACTAGTGCTCTACTAGAACATAAACACTTCCAAGGAAGCAGCCGGATGAATTCTTTTCCTTGCACATCACATCCACAAGAAGCATAAATTCTAAGTCATCCCAACATCTGCACATGAATCGATAAGGTGAAATATAGCACATATACATCAAATTCCTTGCCCAAGATACCCTTGGTATTTTCTTTTCTTGGTCATAACTGATCCACCAATGCACCGATAATCAAAAACTGCACAAGCACACAACCATGTGACCCAATCGTAGACTGGGGGGAGGGGTCCCCACTTAGCTTTAAGCTACAATCACATAAATCCAGAATCCAGAACCACTGCTCCTTCCCAGTTACCATGATCTTGCACCGTCGGCCCACCATATTTCTCGCAATCTCTTGTTAAACTTTCCATAAACATTCTGAATTATCAGCCACAATCGCACATTCGACCTTCTGTTGGGTAGTAAGTTGAACTCTTCATAGGAACTTCATCAAAACCATCCAACCGCTAACCCTCTCACAAGAGATATCCCACCTGTGGAATTCCATATCGACATCTTCCACGACGTTGTCCTAGGTACAACTACCACGAAATCAGTAAACCCTCCCGAGTCCATGCTCGCCCGCCAGCTGTAAGAGTCCATTCATTCTCCATTAGCATCAACTGAAGGTCCAACAATATGTTCCAAAACTCGAAGTCATGTTGCATCCCAAAACGATAATCAAGCTTCCACACCCCTCTCTGTTTCCTAGAAAACTCCTTTTCGTCATATTCAAACTTCCTCAGTAGCCACCATTCCAAATGAAATTCATAGACTTAGTTATTGTCCACCATGGTCCCCAAATCACTCTAAACTTTCTCAAAGCATGTGGCTATCCTACCATAGAATCCATACGCTACTCTGCCACTCCCACTTCGATTAAACCATCTCTTTAGGAAACTTCTCAACCTCTGATGTTCATACTTGACTTGCTAAAAATTCAACCACCATGAGACACCTCCCACCATGTCCTTCTTCCTCCTTTGCAGCCCAAATACTGCCTTAAATCATAATCCATCTTTTTAGCACTCGAACGGATAAATTGCCACCAACTCTGAGCCTCCATAAGATCGTCTCCCTCGAGCCATCAATATTAGAAACACTGATTCGACTCTAAAGCCCCCATACACCTCCATCTATGATAACCGCTACTTAGGAACCATTCCACAACATCCTTCCCCGAAGACAAATCAAAGGAGACCATAACACAGATGAGTCTTAATGCGTTCTAACAAGGACGACGACACCACACCCCAATGAAAATTCCACCACGTTCAAAAATATCAAGTCTCGCTACTCCGTCAACTAAGGCCTGATCATCCATAGTCCAATTGCCTTTCCTCCGCTGGAATTAAATGTCGAACCTTTAAATCATGAACTGAGAAATCCTTTTTTCGAGTCATTTACTGCAGCGACACATAAATAAGCACCCTACCACTTATACCAGCACTGCGCGATAATAATGCATGGACATCATAATACACTGTGCATAGCCTCAAAACCATAGGCAACACTAGCACTGGGCTGAAACGATAGAGTACTCTTCCACAAGGCGGCGATAATAGCACGCTCGAATACTCAGGAAAAAACATCCTGCACCACAACTGTAGTACCACTACAACTCCTCGATTCCCAATTGATAATGAGTGCTCAACATCGTATAAGAATGAGTAGGATGGAAATGAAGGCATAAGCTTCAATAGAATCAAACCGCACGACGGGGAATCAAGAAGGGAAGTGCTCCTAACAGCTCTGTAGCCTCTCAAAGATAAGTACAGACGTCTCTGTACCGATCCGCAAGACTCTACTAGACTCGCTCATGACTCGTGAGACCCAAGTGAACCTAGAGCTCTGATACCAAGCTGTCATAACCCAAAACCCACTATAGGTCATGATGGCGCCCAATGTCGCCGCTAAGCAAGCCAAAGATAAACTACCAACTAAA
The DNA here is from genome assembly GCF_000390325.3 of Nicotiana tomentosiformis. Classification (NCBI taxonomy): domain Eukaryota; kingdom Viridiplantae; phylum Streptophyta; class Magnoliopsida; order Solanales; family Solanaceae; genus Nicotiana; species Nicotiana tomentosiformis. The sequence continues at coordinate 72,485,162 of NC_090818.1, read as the reverse complement.
TTATTCATTTTATTATTTTTGAAATCATGAATCTTATTAGAAAAAGAAATTAATGCATTAAAATCATAGATACATACAATTTAAATAAAACATAAAGTAAAAGTGTGTCAATGTTAAACAAAACCATAAATAAATTCTAGGACATCCACAAAATCCGTGTCACAAGTGCATGAGCGTCAACTAAACAGTGCCATAATAGTACAACATCTGTCTGGAGTATAAAATAGACAGGATAAAGTAAATAATACGATGGAGATTATGTGGGTTGCAGTGCGTAGCATGGAAAGCATTTCACTATAAGGTCCCCTCAGTAGTTGCACCTACGCGCCAAGATGACCGCCAAATGAACCTGTCAGACCTTGCACGTATAGTGCAGAAGCGTAGCATGAATATGTAAATCAAAACATATCCAGTAAGTATCTAGCCTAACCGCAGAGAAATAGTGACGATAAATAAAATGCAGGAATCTTAAATAGGCATGAAATACAACATGATCAATAGAATAAGGAATAGTGGATAACGAAATCTGTTAACAAATATTATCAGTTTAGATGTCCCCAATAGCCACATGCTATCTCAACAAATAGGAATCATCAATTAGATATCTGATCTTAGGTTATAAAGAAAATATTACGTAATTCCCAAGTTTAATTAAGAGGGTAATCTCGTGGGTATTCGAACTCTTAGCGATTTTACGCACGAATTATGCTTAGGTCGTTCGGCCCGATCCATATAGTCGTGTACATACACTGCCGAGGTTGTACGTCTCGATCCATGGATGCATCTCATATATACATATACTGCTGAGGCATTCGGCCCGATCCACGTGAAAGGAAGAAACATATCGAATTGCGAGTCACGTCCTTACAACACAGGTACAGGAGCATAAAGTAAACATGGCTTTTACCGTTTATCAAATATCTCGCCAAACAACTCAAGATGATAAAGCTCGGCCTAATATATTCCCAAATCAATTTCAATTATAAATTCACTTAATTAAGCTAGCAAAATGAGTTCAAATAATTCAAAGATTACATGATAAAGTTCTAAGTCTACCCGGACACAAATATGCTTTTAGCTATGTACATACTCTCGTCACTTCGTGCGTACGTAGCACCCACAACTAGTAGAACATAACAATCTTAATACCTACGGGGTGGTTTCCCCCTCACAAAGTTAGATAGGAGACTTACCTAGCTCTGAAGTTCCAATAACCGGCTCCAATGCCTCTATAACTCCTCAATTCAAAGTCAAACGATCCGAAACTAGTCAAACAACATGCAAACCAATAAAAATATACTCCAACACTCATAATTAATTAATTTATAACAATTTCCAACTCCGCTCGAAAAGTCAACAAAGTCAACCCTCAGCCCCGCGTGCCCGGATTCCAAAACTTCTTGAAAATAATCATTACACATAATACTACGAACTCAAATATATAATTTATTTCTAATTCTATGTCCAATTTTGTGGTCAAAATCCAAAAATTACAAATTCGGGGTTTCTTCAAAAATCTCACAATTTCTAACAATTTCCATGTTTAAATTCTTATAGAATCCATGTAATTAACTTACAATATGTGGAAATTACTTACCTTGCCATAGATGACGAAAGTCTCCTAATGAAGATCTCCAAAAATTCCACAAACCATGTGAGAAGTAGAGAAAAATGAGCCAAAATTCGAAATAAAATAAGTCTGCCCAGCAATTCCCTTCTTCGCGATCGCGGACAAGCCCTCGCGATTGCGAAGACCAACCTCGACCATCTGCCAAATCGCTTTTCGCAAACGCGGCACACTGGTCGTGAACGCGGTGGTCAAACCCACAGTCCCTAAGTGAATGCGACCAAACCCTCGCAAACGTGTAGGACAAATCACCTGGTGCCCCTTCCCGCCTAACCTTCTACACGATCGCGGCCTCTCCCTCATGATCGTGATACACTGTCGCCCAAAGCCTCATGAACGCAAGCCCTTCTTCATGAACGCAAAGTACAAACTGCCTAACGCCCAAGAGACCTTCACGAACGTGACCCTTTCTTCGCGATCGCAAAGAAGGAAGCACTAAATACTAGAAACAGCAGTCCAAATAGGGCGAAATGGCCCGCAGCCCATCCGAAATTCACCCGAGGCCCCCGGGACCCCATCCAATCATTCCAACCAGTCCCAATACATGACATGAACCTGCTCGAGGCCTCAAATCACCCAAAACAACATCCAAACTACGAATCAACGATAAATATCCTTCTTTTAACTTTTAAACATTCAAACTTCAATGAACGCGTCTGAATCATATCTAAACATTCCATAATGATGCCAATCTTTACGTACAAGTCACAAATCAAGAAACGAACCTATTCTGAGGCTCGGAACCCCAAATAGACATTGATAACACCAAAGTCCACTTCAAATCAAACTTAAGAAATTCTAAAACCTTTAAAATGCGAACTTTCCACAATAAGCGCTAGAATGCTTTCGAGCGACCCGATACTCAATCCAAACATACACCAAGTATGAAATCATCATACGAATCTACTAGAACATTCAAATCCTGATTCCGAGATCGTTTTCTCAAAAGTCAAACCTTGGTCAACTCTTCCAACTTAAAGGTTCCGAATTGAGAATTTTCCTTCCGAATCAACTCCAACTTCCTGAAATTCAATTCCGACTATGCGTACAAGTCATAAAATATGAATTAAAGCTACTCAAGGCCTTAAATCATCGAAAGGCGTACTAGAGCTCAAAACGACTGGTCGGATCGTTATAGATAAGAAAAGCATTAGTGTTAAAAGAAAGAAAGAAATAAATAAATAAATAAATAAATATGACAAAATTGGTTATAGTATGGCGAGTACTAATAGTTAAATGGTAAAAATATAATTTTGAAGGAATAAGAATGAAATAGTAGAATAGAAACTATATTTTAAATAAGTTGTCATTAATTATTATTATTCTATTGTTATTATTATTGTTGTTGTTATTTGAATCTTTTCTTTTGTGTGGTAACTAAAGTTTTTTTTATTTATTATCATCATCCTTTAAAACCATTAACCGCAACCCCATCTCTTCCTTCTCTCTAACTTTTTGACTACCAGCTTCTCTCTCTTTGCCTCGTTTTCCCGACTACCAATCAATGAGTCGTAACTAATGATGTCTACTCAACAACCTGACCACCCTCTTCCTTCAACGGACCCACCAAATATGAATACCGTGCAAATTGACAGCCCTGACTCCCAATCAAAACAAAATTCATTCCTACAAATACTTATTTCCAATTCACATTTACCCCCGCGTACACATCCACCTACCAATCAATACATGATGAAATAGACATTACTGATGAAAGCTTCAATACATACAACTTAGATACCTTCATTCCACTATCAGCAAATGACAAATCTCGCCTATACTCACCATGGAAACACTCAGTAATAGTCAAGGTTTTTGGTAAACCAGGTTGTCACCAGCTATTAAAAAGTAAACTTACCAACATATGGAAACCTTCCAAGGACCTTCCCCACATAGATCTTTCACAAAGGACCATGGTTTATTTTAAACCACTTTCTCTCTGTCTGTCGTTGGGAGCCCAAATTTATTGCTTCAAACACACAACTCACATATGTTTCCCTATGGGTGCACCTTCTAGAACTCCCGGCAGAATTTTATGACCTTAAAATCCTCTAACGAGTGGGAAATAAAATAGGTCATCTCCTAAAAGTGGATACTTGTACCTCGCTGACTACTAGAGGCAGGTATACCCGTATTTGTATCGAAGTACCCCTTGAGAAGCCACTCAAAACACATATTCACATAGGATCCCACAAACAAGTTCTAATCTATGAAAGTTTAAACCTCCTATGTACAAAATGTGGCTAGTTTATCCTTGCCTATTGGAATTGCCAGTTCACCCCCACTCCACCACTCACTCCACTTCCAACCACATCGCGAAATCCCTCATCGTCTCTTTTTCCAGTAATGGACCCAGAGTCGGAATGGAAAACCGTTTTTTTTCCCTAAAAAAAACTAATTCCAAATACATAGGCCGTAACAATGGAAGACAACCACCTGAACTTCCACGAGCTCCCTCCACAACAAACCTCCTAACACTACTACAGGGGAAGGCGACAGCCACGTCAGCAACACAGGTAACACCAGGTATTGCTTCTAACCCTAATACACAAGCATGGGTCCACATAACCGTACAACCAAGCACTAATAATAGCCCAACCAAACTGGCTATTGGTAACTCCTTCTCTTCTCTAAAAGAATTGGACAGTACCATTAACGAAATCAATAATGGGCCTGTAAGCCCACAAAAAAAATCACTGGCACGCCTCCCTCTACAGTGGCCCAAAACATATTAGATCTGAAAGATCATCCAATGCATGCAGCCCCACAGCCCACCCAATGACTCCACAGGCCACGCAGTTGGACTTAGAAATGCACGCTATTAATACCACATGCACACGCTTAGAACAACCAATTAATATTAGTCATGCCACCCATACAAAACTGGGAACCCACCCTACCTCATCACGTCACCCCATAGGGCCTACAACTCGCATGTTTGGCAATTCAACCACTACTCTAAATGACACCTTAGCCACTAAATCAGAAATAATATCTACACAATCAATCTCCTCTAATATCTCCACCGTATCTTTACATGCCAACCCCTCTCCTCCAATGACCAACGTTCCCACATAAAGCACACACAGCTACTCTAATACTCCAATGGAACATCATGATTCCACTTCATGTGCCCTACCATCAACAACCTATAATTCTATGCAAACTACATCACCCACAGCAACAATACCCTATATTCAACACACCCATTCATCACGAACAAGACCCTCAATTCTCCCGCATATGCCCTAGAGACTTGTACTGCTATTGTACCACTTGAGCAGGGACCTCTCACACTCAGGTATATCTCCTGCCAGATCTATGACATGGAGATACAGTTCCACCACCTTGTAGTTGGTCTCCCTTCTGGACCATCTGGAGAGAGCACATCCGCAGGTCCATCTGGCCAAGGAAAAGTCCCATCTTTGACAGATCTTGCTAAGGAGCAGCAGGCCATTAAAGCCAAATTGGGTAAGATTGAGTGGAAGCAGCTAAAGCAAAGAGAACATGAAAAGAAGAAGAGCAAGTTCTTGACAAAGATGATGAGCACACTAAGGAAATTTCGTGGATCAGATGACGACGACGAGGATGACTTGGAGCTCACAGTTCCCAGTACCTCCAGCTTGGAGTGATGCAGTTTCAAGGAGCACCTCTTTTATTTTATCTTATTTTGTTTAGTTGCATTGAGAATAGTGCAACACTTTAGGTTTGGGGTGGCTCATTTATATATGATGGATGTATGTGGAGCATGACTATTTTTTGGAAACTTGGGTAGATTGGTTAATATTTGTAGTTTATTAGTGATACTTTGTAGTTTATTTCTAGCATGTTAGCATTAGTTTTTATTTTCTTATTTTGTTACTTTATTTACTTGTAGTAGTATAAATTAAACTCCTTGATTTTTCTTTTTGTCACGGTTCTTTTCCAAGGAAATAATTTGTGACGAACCGGGTGACTTTTTCCTATGATTGGATGGCGTGACAACTTTCTTAAGGGATTAGTCTTGTCTAGTTTTTCTCTTTTTACGTAAATTATTTTTAGTTAGTTTAGTAGCTAGTAGTGAATAAATTGGTTATTGGGTGTGATCGTTTTGTCCATAAACCAACGTGTGGCTTGTTTGGCACCAACATAATTTAAACTTTGGCATATGAAGTCTTGATTTTTAAAATAAAAAATGATTGAAGTGATAATCCTTGTTGTGACTTTTAGGTTCTATTTTTGGCTCTTTTATTCATGAAATAGTCTTTTAGGCTATATGTAATTTTCTTTTGGTTCATTGGTTTTAATTGGATTTTGGATTTATATGTCACTCGAGTTTGCATGTGCCATGTGTGGTGAGATTTGTTGTGAGTTCTTTTGCATTATTTGTAGTCTAGAACTTGCCCGGAATATGTTTTAAGGCTAAATCCTAGACTAACTTTGTTTGAAAACTGATGTTAGACCTTCCTTTGACCGTTATTATGCCTTAAATTTCCTACCCTTGCATATTTTCCCTAGTCAACCCCTTTTGAGCCTTTAAACTTTTTCTTTGGCAACTATATTACAAGCTTTAACCCTTCGTTCTTTATTGATCTATCTTTTGGCATCTTACTTTCCTGAGTACTTTGAGAGTGTAAACATAGGATAAAAGCCTAAGTTTGGGGGTGAAGGTTGAAAAAGTTGTGATGTGAAAGTTGCTTAAAAGGTGAAAGGTAATTAAAACAAATAGTGGAACCTTCCTTGATTTTTGAAAAAAAAGAAAAAGAAATGAGTAAGAAAGAAAAAAAAGGAAAGAGAGTTAATTTTTTAACCAAAAACCGACATTACAATCCTTTAAGTCCTACTTGATTTTGAACCAAGTGTGTCTACATTAGTGGAGAAATACATGGAGGGCAAGCCTATGGCACTACTTTTGTGCATTTGAATATCTTTGTATGAAAGAGAGTTAATTTTTTCCATGTGATATCCCATTTGTGTTTAAATTGCAATTTATAAGTTGGGACTCTCTCTTAAGTATGAGGGCACATGAAATTTTGAGTTGTGAACTTAATCCAATCTCCAATTGGAAGGAATGAACAAAAGAAACTTTTTTGTGATAATGAGGCAAATTTTGAAGCTTTAGTGTCATGACTTGGTTGCTACTTTGATTAATATGGTGTTTGAGAACTTGAATTGAAATGAAATTTATGAGAAGTTGTTGGCGATTCATATGCTTTGGATTAATTATTGGTACCAACCGAAGTTATAGATTGTGTTTAATTTTAACCTTTTTGACTTAAAATGATGTTTGGTATGTTATTGAGCTTAATTGATGATTTTATTGAAGGATGTTCTTGGTTGTTAAGTTGCTTGAGGACAAGCAATAGTTTAAGTTTGGGAGTTTGATAAGTTGGTATTTTACCAAATTATCTCTTCTTGATACTTAGGCTTTTGTATGATTTTGTTGAGAAATTAAGGCATTTGTTGAGGTTTATTAGAATATTTCAGGTATCAAGTGATTTAGAGAAGATACGGAAGAAAACAAGTCAAAATATGTTAAAATGAGAAAAATGGATTGCTGCCAGATAATGCTCTTCGCGATCGCGAAGATTCTTATGTGATCGTGTAAATCCAAGAAAATATACTTCGCGAACGCAGAGCAAATGCTGCGAATGCGAAGAAGAAAGGTGGTCAATTGCTGTCAAGTGCCATACGCGAACACGAGGTTTGGTGTGCGATCGCGAAGCTTTGCAGCATTACTCTTCGCGATCGCAATTTTTCTTTCGCGAACGCGATTCACAAGTCAGGGCAGAAATCTGGGCAGTTTTGGCATTTCACATTTTTTTACCCCAAAACCATTTAATACACGATTAAGCTCATTTGTAAAATATCTTTGGTATATCTTTGGCCAGTCTCTGCACATCTTTAACATCTCTTGACTAAGAAGATAAGTTTTGGAGCTAGGGTTCTTGCACACACACTTGGGTCTCTAAGATTTGAAGCTTTTGGTTGAGAATTTCTTACCCATTTATGTTTATTTTTTTATTTCCTTGCTTTGCATTGTATATGTAAGTGTGTAGTATTTTTTTCAACACTCGAATCTTGTTTATGGGAATATTCATATTTAAAGTGTGGATTAAATATCTTGTTGTGCTTATGTATTGAATAATTTTTATTTATTATGAAGTGACTTATTATTTCTTTAATTATTCTTGTTCTTTAATGTTTTCAAAGGGATTAGCTAACCCTAGGACTCGCCCATTCACTTCGAATTAATTTTGGGAAAGATAATTTGGGGTTGGGAAAGATTAATTAACAAGAACTTGAGGTGTTAACCCTCACTTTATAGATTCTACCTAGGGATAGGATTGAACTACTTGTAGCCATATTCGGGTATGCTTAATCTCTTAATTGTTTTAGGGATAATTCAATTAGTAAGTCTTGTTAGTCTTCGGAAGAAGCTAATATAGATATATTACCGGAGGCTAACATATACTCGCTCATATTTGTAAAATCGTGAAATACATTGGATCGTTACTTAGGTGTAATTCCCATTGCATCCATGCTTGTAGCCATTGATCATTTTATTTGCTTTTTAGTTTAGTTAATATTTTTTTGCATTTAGACATAAATATTTTCACAATCACCTTTTAAGTGTTTGGCTTAGCATAATAAGTGATAATTCTCTTACACGCCTAATCGCCTACATATTATTCTCTGTGGGATTCGACCCCGATTCATAGTTGGGTAAATTATATTGCATGCGATCGTGTCCATTTATTTTTTTTGTAGTGGATTTGGACGTCATCAAGAACCTTGTGAACTCTGAAGTGCCAGAGATTCCAAGGGTACTTTTTCCATGAACAAGATCTTATCTTAAGCTCTGGGTCGTTGACTCTCATTAATCCCTATAGGATTAATACAAATAAAAGGTTTTTTCACTCTAATGGTATCCATTTGTTACAGTTTTATCATGTTGGGCCCCCATGTTGGCTTTATTGTACTTTTAACCATGTTTGTATATTATATTTTATTTTGTTAGGCCTCATGTGGCATCACTAATGATTTCTATATATCTTTGTATGCATGTGCGAATTTGGGCCCGCTGAATTCTTTAGAACTCAGGCCCAAGTTCCATCCTAGGGTGAATGTTCCTGAAGTCCGTCGTTGTTGTATTTTGAAGTCTGCTAGGCCTACACTTCCTTTGGCCCAATTTTGAATCAAGTTCCCTTTACTTTCTCGATCTTAGATAAATCAAACTTGTAATTTATTCTCTGTATATATCATGATACTAACATTGTTATTGAATGCTTTTATTATGCTTTGATCATTTTAGGAACCTAGGCAAATCCAAAGCCCATAAGTAAAAATAATAGAAGAATCTGAGTTTATGCTCTATTCCAACATTTCTTATTAATCACTGATAATAAATAAAAGGTCTCGCTCTTTATTTATCTCTAACTCTTTTACAAAGTCTTTGGTATTAAACTTATTTTTTTTAAAAATGAATCCTCTTTGAAAACAAAACTAAACGGATATTTGAAAGTTGATATTCAACAAACCAAACCAAACATGGCTGGTAATTTGCAACTAATAAACCTCATCAAGTTTTAAAAGAGGAATACAACTCCGGTTTGAAATCAATTCTTCAAAGGTATTCCTATGACATGTTTATTCTACTAATCTACACCAATAGCCATTTTGTATTTTTTTAAAGGAAAAAACATTTAAAACATAACCACATTTTACAAATATTTCCAACTTTGTAGATATGAACATTTCAAAAGACCTTTTTTACAAATTACAAAATTTTCATAAAACTTATTCCCTCTTTTCAAAGTACAACTTCTCTTTCAAAAACAAGTACGCTTTGAAACAAGATTTAGAACACTTACAAACTGTATGGCACTAATAAAGCAGAATATAGACATTTAATTGCCCGAACCTAGTCTAAGTCCTATAGAGCTGCCATAGGTAGATTCTAGGGGGTGCCAAACACCTTCCCCTTAGAAGAACAAGAACCCTTACCCAAATCTCACTGGTTAGTAGACTAATAGGATATTGATCTTAACAATTAAATAGGTACCCTAGTATACCTTTAAATATTAGGTGGCGACTCTCTTTTATCATCAACAGGGAACCAACTAGTTGAATCTTATTTTGACTCGTGCAAAATAGGGTACAATAATTGTTACTGAGCATTATTAAATGAACAGATATATTGGGATTGGGTTGAGTGCCACAGTGGTACTGTTATTCTTATTGAGATTGGGTTGCACGCCACAACAGTAAAAATTATTATTGTTATTGATAATGGGATCGGATTTTACGCCACAACGAAAAGGATGTCTTGTAGTTACTCTTGGTTGTTGTGCTCCACTATAGTGTTCTGTTATGAGGTTGTGGTGTGATGATATACTGGGGAACTCCGTTATCTGTTCCCTTACTCCGTTCATTATGATTTTACTCGCTTCTCTATTTTGCTATTGTTTTTCTTTTTATTACTCGTACAGGTTTACAATGAGTGTCTTGTGCTTGTCATAGCCTCATCACTACCTCGTCGAGGTTAGGATCGATATTTACTGTGTACATATGAACGTTTGTACTCATAGTACACTTCTGCACTTGTGCAGATTATGGTGTTGGTCCTAGCAGCGTTTAGATATGATTTGTTCGGACCTTTTCCATGAGACTTGAGGTAGTGTTGCTTGGCATTCGCAGACCTTGGAGTGCCCTTCCTATCTCTATTTTTTGTTTATTGTACCAGACAGTATTGTACGTTTCTTTGCAGACTTGTATTTATTACTCCTAGTGTCTCATGTACTTGTGACACTAAATCTTCTGATAATTTTAGACAACGTTGGTTGTAGCTTTATTATCCAAGTATGAGATTTTAACTGCTAAACTGCTTTGATTATTGTGGCTAGTATTGGCTTGCCTTGCAAGTGGTGTTAGGCACCATCACAATCGATGGTTGGGATTTTGGATCGTGAGAAGGTGGTAGTAGAGCCCTATATTGCATAGGTCTCACGAGTAATGAGCAATCTTGGTAGAGTCTTGAGGATCGGTACATAGAAGTTTTTACTTATATTCTAGAAGCTATATGGTTTTTAAAAACTTCACTTTATCTCTTTCTCTATCGTGCGACTTTGCTCTATCATAAAGTTTAAATCTCGTTTCTTTTATTTTCTCATAGATTGTGAAGATACGTGCTTTGTCTACAGCTGATCAAGAGCCAGAGCCCCAGATTCCAGCTACTACCAGGAGTAGAGGTCGGGGCAAGGGTAGAGGATGAAGTAGAGGCAAAGATCAGTCTAGAGCATGCGCAGCGGCACCCGTTGTCAAGCACCAGATAGCATAGGATGATGAGATTCCAGTTCAGGTCGATCCAGTAGGACCGACTTAGGTCCTAGAGGGGTTTATTGCTATCCTAGTGCTTCAAGATGCCATGGTCCATGTGGTGGGCTTTATAGAGTGTATGGCTCAGGCTGATGTGTTTTCTTATGGAACTAGCCGCTTCTCAAGCTGGGGGAGAGGGGGGGTTCTGACTCGTGCTACTCATACCCAGAGGAGATGGCCCATGGTTATCAGATCCTAGGATTTCTACCAGTTGAGGCGGTTCGGCCTATTGTTGATGCACAGCTAAGGAATAGGCCTGTGATGTCAGCTGATGAGCTAGAGAGATTGGATAGGTTCACCAAGTTATTTCCCCCTCACTTTAGTTGTGCACCTTCAGAGGATGCCCTGGACTTATTGGACCATTACCATGATATTTTTCTGCAACCTGGGACTAGTTGAGTCCAATGGAGTAGATTTCACTATCTTTTTTATGCATGGGTCAGCCAAGAGGTGGTGGATGGTTTATGAGCCGGGTAGACCAGCGGGATCACCTCCTCTCATATGGGCTCAATTTTTGCAGTTATTCTTGGAGAAGTTTATTCCCCTTCACTTAGAGAGATGAGACGTAAAGCCAATTCGAGCGCCGCCAGCGGGGTAGCATGACCATTACTTAGTATGAGACTAGGTTTGTTAAGTTTTCTTGCCATGCGGCTATCCTGATACCTACTGAGAGGGATAATGTGTGGAGGTTCATAAACGGTCTTACATATGGCATCAAACTTTAGATGGCTTGAGAGGCCTAGACTGAGACTTCTTTTACTCAAATAGTGGAAATTTCCAAGAGGATTGAGCGCATTAGAGGCCAAGCGAGAGAGACGACCTTTGATAAGAGGCCCTATCATTTTGAACGATTCAGTGATGCCTCATTTGGAGGCAAGGGTTCCTTTGGTAGAGGCTATTCTATCAGGCTAGTACAGTTAGTACCACAAGTCACATAAGGTACATCAGGTAGTCGTTGTGCTTATGGACCTCGTTCCGAGCAGCCAACATTCAGCGCACCTCTAGCTTCTATTAGTGCACCACCTATTTTGAATTACTACAGTGGTCATTCGGGTCATCAGGGACAATATCAGATTTAGTATCCACAACAGCCGAGGAGCTTCTTTGGGTGTGGAGATACGGGTCATATCAGGAGGTATTGTCCCAGATTGCAAAATAGTATGCTATATCAAGGTACATGTGTTATAATTCTGTCATCGGTTGCTTTACCACCCACTCATCCAGCTAGAGAAGGGGGTCCGGTAGCCCGAGGAGGAGGCTAGTCAGTTAGCGGTGGAGACCAGTAAATGAGAGGTCGTCCTAGAGGTGGAGAATAGGTTGGTGGGTCTTAGCCTCGTTGTTATACATTTCTGGGTAGGCTTGAGGCAAAGTCGTCTGATGTAGTTATTATAGGTATCACCTCAGTCTATCATAGATATGCTTTGGTATTGTTTGATTTGGGTTCTACATTTTTTTATGTGTCTTCATATTTTGCATTTGGGTCTGCCTTTTCATTCTCTTGATATTCCTGTTTCTTTGTCTACATCGGTTGGAGATTCCCTAGAGGTTGATCGGTTGTACCGTACTTGTGTTGTTACTATTAACGGATTTGGTACTATAGTTGATCTTTTGTTGTTGGATATGGTGGCTTTGAAGGTCATTCTTGGTATGGATTAGTCGTCCACATATCATGCTATCTTGAATTGCCATGCCTTGACTATGACTTTAGCCATGCCGGGGTTGCCTAGATTAGAGTAGAGATGGACACCCAGTCATTTCACTTGTAGGGTGGTTTTATTTTTTAAGTCTCGGCGTATGGTTGAGAATGGGTGTCTTGCATATTTGGCTTACATTCTGGGATTCTAGTGCAGAGGTTTCTTATATGGATTCGGTATCGGTTGTGAGGGAGTTTCTAGAGGTATTTCTTTTAGACTTGTCGGGCATGCCACCCGATAGGGATATTAACATTTGCATTGATTTGGTTTCATTTAGCCTATTTCTATTCTACTGTACCGTATGGATCCAACCGAGTTGAAGGAATTGAAGGACTAATTGTAGGATTTGCTTGACAAAAGGATTCATTAGACCGAGTGTTTGACCTTGGGGTGGACCAGTGTTATTTGTTAAGAAGAAGGACGAATCGATGAGAATGTGTATTGACTATCGACAGTTGAACAAGGTAACCATCAAGAACAAGTATCCATTGCCTAGGATTGATGATTTATTTGACCAACTTCAGGGTGCCAAGGTATTTTCCACGATTGACTTGAGATCGGGCCACAATTAAGTGAAGATTAGGGCATCGGATGTCGGTAAGATTACTTTTAGGACTCATTATGGTCATTACCAATTCTTGGTGATTTCATTTAGGTTGACTAATGCTCCAGCAACCTTTATGGATTTGATGAATCGAGTGTTCAAGCCTATTTGGATTCCTTTGTGATCGTCTTCATTGATGATATTTTTGGTTTACTCCCGTAGTAGAGAGGAGCATGAGTAGCACCTACAAAATGTACTTCGGACTTTGAAGGATCATTAACTTATGCCAAGTTCTTAAAGTGTGAGTTCCTGATGGTATCAAGGTGATCCTAAGAAGATTGAGCAGTTCATAATTGGCCTAAACCTACTTCAGCTATAGAGATTCGATGTTTCTTGGGTTTGGCTGGCTACTATTACCATTTCGTGTAAGGGTTTTCATCTACCTCAGCCCCACTGACCAATTTGACTTAGAAGGCACTCTATTTTGATGGTTTAATGAGTGTGAGGTTAGCTTTCAGAAGCTCAAGACTGCCTTGACTACAACCTCAGTATTGGTGTTGCCCGCAGGTTTAGGGTCTTACACTATGTATATTGGATACATCTCATATTAGACATGGCATGGTATTTATGCATGGTGGTAGAGTGATTGCCTACGCGTCTCGTTAATTGAAGATACATGAGAAGAACTACCTGGTGCATGATTTAGAGTTAGCAGCCATTGTGCACGTGCTCAAGATTTGGAGGTGTTACTTATACGGCATGCCATGTGATGTCTACACCAATCATCATAGTCTTCAGCAACTATTCAAGCAAATGGATCTTAATTTGGGGTAGCAAAGATGGTTGCAGTTGTTGAAAGACTATGAGATAACCATATTGTATCATTCATAGAAGTCTAATATGGTGGTTGATGCCTTGAGTAGGAAGGAAGAGAGCATGGGTAGCTTGGCATTTATACCGGTAGTGGAGAGACCATTGGCTATGGATGTTCAGGCCTTTGTACCAAGTTCGTGTTGGATATTTCGAACCCTAGTAGGGTTCTTGCTTGGTTGGAGCACATCAAAGCTCACCAGTTTGGTGATCCTCACTTGTTGGTGTTGAACGACACAATGCAGCGGGGTGGTGCTAAGAAAGTTGTGACTGAGGATGATGGTGTTATGCAGCTTCAGAACCGGATTTGTATTTTGAAGGTTGATGGTTTGAGATAGCTGATCCTTTTGGAGGCTCATAGCTCACGGTAGTCTATTTACCCAGGTGTCAGGAAGATGTATCGTGACTTGAAGCAACATTATTGGTGGCGGAAGATAAATAAATACATTGTTGGACATGTCTCTCGGTGTTTGAATTGTCAGCAGGTGAAGTATGAACATCAGAAACCAGGTGATTTGACTCATAAGTTGGAGAAGGATTGATTGAGGAGCGTCTTTGTACAGCACAATCCAGGTAAAAGAGTTATACTGATAGGCAGGTTCCTAATGTGGCTTACATGGAGGGTGAGAAGGTTCTTCTCTGAGTGTCTCCTATGAAGGGCGTGATGAGATTTGGTAAGAAGGGCAAGTTGAGCCCGGTGATCATTGGCCCATTTGAGAATCTAGAGAGGGTTAGCGAAATTGCTTATAGGCTAGCATTGCCTCCCAGCCTGGCAGGGGTACATCCGGTATTTCTTGTCTTTATGCTTCGAAAGTACCATAAAGATAAGTTTTATGTTTTGGAATTCAGCACAACGCAACTTGATAAAGATTTGTCATACAAAGAAGAGCCGGTAGCTATTCCAGATCGGCAGGTTCGAAAGCTGAGATCTAAGGATATTCCTTCTGTGAAAGTGCATTGAAGAGGTCAAAAGACCGAGGAAGTTTCTTTGGAGCCTGAGTCCGACATGAGGAATATATATCCGTAACTTTTTATCAGTCCAGGTATATTTCTATGCCTGTTCGAGGATGAATCTTTCTTTTAGTGGTGGAGAATGTAATGGTCCGATAGGTCATTTTGAGAACTAACTCCCTTTTTTATGATTTGAGACCTTTAATAGTGCTATTTGATGATTTTATGACTTGCATGTATGGTCCGTATTCATTTCCAGAGAGTTCAAATGTGAACTTTTAAAGAAAACATGATTTTTAAACTTGAAAATGGCTAATGTTGACCACGATTAACATTGTTGGTAAACGTCCTCAGATCGGTATTTTGTCAATTTCTGTAGGGTTGTATGATGAATTTGTACTTGTACATATGTTTGGTTGGGTTCCTGAGTGACCTAAGGCCGTTTTGGTGCTTAATGTTAAAAGTTAAAATTTTAAAGTATGAACTATAAAATTCTTTGAGTTTTGGTGTTTGATTCTTGAATCTAGATGTTATTACCTTGCGAGTTCATATGATGTTATTGTACTTGTGTGAATGTTCAGATTGGAGCCCGAGGGGCTAGGGTAAGTTTCAGACTAATTTGCTAGAACATGGGATTGCTGGAGCTGCAAATATCGCATTTGCGGTGGTCTGTTCGCAAATCTGAGCCTCGCATTTATGAGTGCTAGCTCGCATTTGCTTTATTGGGGAGGTTTTAGGCAGCTTCGCATTTGCGAAGCTTTGATCGCATTTGGTAGGAGTATGCCTTCGCATTCACGAGTCACTAGTCGCATTTGCGACTCTGGGAGAAGAAGGGGCAATGTTGCTTTTGCGAAGCTGAGTTCGCATTTGCGAAGATCCCAGGCTTCCGTTGGCAGTGATAATGTCACATTTGTGGAATCAGAGGCTCAGGACTAGTTTGCATTTGCAACCAGTTGTTCACTTTTGCGAACATTACAATTGCGAACGAGAGTTCGCAATTAAGATACATGTAGCTGGGTAAAGGGTTGGGATTTCGAGATTTAGCTCTTTTTGTTCCATCTTTAAGACCTAGACTCCGTATCGTGGCAATTTTGGAGAGCAATTTCTTTCCCAACTTCATAGGTTAGTAACTTTAACTTGTTTTTGTTCAATTTCTATTACTTTTCCATAGATTTTCACTATTAAACCTGAGATTTCATATGGTAGAAATATGGTTTTTGGGTAGAAATTTAGGATTTTATAATTTTGAGATTTAGACCTTGAATTGAGGTCGGATCTCGAAACAAATCATATATTTGAACTCGAGGGTGAATGGGTAATTCGGATTTGGTCTTAGTTCCGGATTTTATCAATTTGACCCTGGGTTGACTTTTCCTAATACGTTAAAGATCGATCGTTTTTGGTACGAGGGTAGTTTCTAAAGCTTGTTTTGACTTATTTGAGCAATATTTAACTAGATTCTGGTGGTTTGAAGGATTGTTCTAAAGGGAAAGCCGTCTTGGATTGTTGATTTTTTGCCGAAAAGAGGTAAGTATCGTGGTTAACTTTGATTTGAGAGAATTAGGACTTGTCTGGTCTATTTGCTACGTGATCTATATATTGAGAACATATATGCAAGTTGACGAGTGTATATGCATTGTCATGGGAATAAGAATGTGAGGTATTCTAGCTTACTTCATGTCTTGAATTATACCATGTCTTTTCTTATTTCGTACTTTTCCTTATTATTTTCCCTTACTTGTTACATGTTTTACTTGACACATATATGCCTTCACTTGTTAACTGTGTTCCTTTGCTACATGCTTTCACTTGCTTTATGCTTTAATGAAATGTATGCCTTTGCTTGTAATATGCCCTTTTCTATTATTAGATAGATATTTTAATCTGCTTCTTGTCCTTACTTGCCTTATTGTCCTTACATGTTTCTTATTTTACTCTATCGTGTTATGTTGTGTTGTGTGACCTTAGATTGCTCTCGTATTAAAACTTGTTACGTCTTTATTATTATATATTGTGAGGCTAGTTCTTGGATAATCAACTACTTGACCTTCTTTGCTCATGCTTGTACTTTCTTGGTGAATTATGTGTTTTAGCTCTCTTTATTATTATGTTGTTAGACTTGTCGTGTTTGATTGTTACTGAGCATTATCAATTGAACTGATATATTTGGATCGGATTGCGAGCTTCAACGATACTATTATTGTTATTGGGATCGGGTTTCGCGCTGTAATGGTAAGGATTATTGTTGGTATTGATAATTTTATCGGGTTGCACACCACAACAAAAAGGATGTATTGTAGTTATTCTTGGTTTTTGTGCTCCAATACAATGTTGTGTTATTAGGTTGTGGTGTGATGATATTCTGGGGATCTCTGTTATCTATTCCCTTACTCCCTTCATTATGATTTTACTCATTTTTATATATTGCAATTATTTTTCTGCTTATTACTTGTACAGGTTTACAGTATGTGTCTTGTCATAGCCTCGTCACTACCTTATCGAGATTAAATGCGACATTTACTGAGTACTTGGGGTCGGTTATACTTATACAACACTTCTGCACTTGTTGTGCAGATGTTGGTCCAATGGTGTTAAGAGGTGATTTGCTCGGACTTTTTCCAGGAGACTTGAGATAGTGCTGCTTGGCGTTCACAGATCCTGGAGTCCCCTTACTGTCTCTATTTATTATTTATTGTACCAGACAATATTGTGCTTTTCTTTGCAGGCTTCTATTTAGTACTCCTACTGGCTCATGTACTCTTGATACCAAATCTTGGGATAGTTTTAGACAATGTTGGTTGTAGCTTTATTATGCATTTAAGAGATTTCACCCCATTATCATTATTAAGATGTTTTTTAAACTGTTAAACTACTTTGATTGTTGTGGCTAATGTTGGCTTGCCTAGCAAGCAGTGTTAGGCGTTATCATGATCCCATGGTTGGGATTTTAGGTCGTGACACAACTTTACATCAATTCTCAAATAGCATTTTATATGAATGCTCTTACATGAGTCTAAAATGTGTATGCATGATATATACTCAACATATACATAAATTCGGCAATCTGCAAAGTGTCCATCAATCCAATAACAAGTCCCATGCATATGTAAATACATGAATGTGTATATGACAATGATATGTATGAACATTTTTTAATGAATCTAGAATGTCAATACCTGCTCAAGACTCAACATTCCCACAAAATCAGCATCAATCCACTACCACTCAACACTATGTATATAGGCACAAGTGCGCATCACAATCACACACACACTCAACACTGTAAGGGTGCTTGGCATAAACGCCCCTCGTTAAGAACAACTCTATGTGCATACGCTCACAGGGTCCAATGTAACATGGGTAATCACCTAACTCTAGAGGGACGGATTTATATCCAAATGCGACACAGAATATCTCATCGTGCCATAATCATAACAACATAATACTATTGTAGCTTACAACCCGATCCAATCATAATATTATAATAAATTTGCACGGACAACTCATGTACCATAAAAATTCAATTCCCTCATGTGTCTCAATGTGTCAAAGTATCTCACAGTACCATAATCAATTCACATAGAATATATCATCGTATCATAACTCACCTCATATAACTGTATCCACATACAAAGATATATGCATGTGCGTGTAAGATAATATATATATGGTGCACAAAAAATAAAAAATTAAATATATGGATGTATGCTCTTGAGAGTAATGTATGACTATGGCTAAATCAATTGTCTCAACATATCAAGAATGAGTTATCATATCCAAATAAGAAATCATTGGCCTAGGTATGATCTCTAGCATGAATAAGATTATCCAATTAGTCATTCAACAGTTAAAAGATGTCATGAATAGAGCTTGTAATACATCGTGTCAAATATAGCTAGTTATGATCAACAAGGCACCTCGAGAAACTTACAAATTTTCCAGCATAATTAATAGAGCTCATGTAGTCATACCGACAATTAAAGCATGTTATAAGTAGCATGTATTATCAAATCAATGAATAAGTAGCCTAATATCTATCCCGAGAATTAATAAACCATGATACCCGCATATACGCTTATCACCTTGCATATAGGTCGCGCCCAACAAATAACAAATAGCATAAAAAGTTATTTCTTAGGGTAGATTTCTCTCAAGCCAAGATTAGGCAATATACTTACCTTCTTCGAGTTAGTCTTGAACCCTAAATCACTCTTTTTTCTATTGTTCTTGACCTCTAATTTCTTAAAACCTCGCCAAATACCATTCAATGAAGTCAAATAATGCTAAAGGGAGAAATCTCAACTAATAAAGCTTCAATCTTTGAAGAAATTCCAAAAAGTCAACCAAGTCTCACATGGTCAAAACCCGCAAAGATCAAATCCCAATGACCTATAACCCCACGGTGCAGATATGTGATTAGTTTTCAAATCCGAGTTCAAATCGCTATTCAAAACATTAAACTATATTCTCTTAAGTTGCAGACAAAACTACCAAACTTTAATCAGAGATCAATCAAAACTATATTCTCTTATATCCTTTGCGAACTTGTGCAAGAACTAAAAACACAAAAAACAATATGAAAATCAAGAATCAAAGATCAATCCAAATTATGAAACTCTCTTAAATTCATGAATTCTAACTTCCAACTAGGAGTGCCGAATAAATTCTGGACCACTCGAGACCGGAACCAAATACGCATAAAAGTCCAAAATTACCATACGAACTTATTGGAATCTTCAAATCATGAATCCCAACTTGTTTATCCATAATGTTCACTTTGGTCAACACTTGTTAACTTAAAGCTTCTAGTTGACAACCAAGTATTCCAAATCATTCTGAACTTTTCGAAACTCGAACCAACCAAGTATGAAAGTCGTAAAACATCATATTAACCTACTAAATGTGTCAAATCATATAACAAGATGCTACAACTTTAAAGGACTGATTGGATTGTTACATTCTCCCCCACTTAAACATGCGTTCGTCCTTGAACATGCAAAGAATCATTCTAAAACCATCAAATAACTATATAACCTCATCATACACATTTTCACAGATTATATCATGTCACCTCAATCCATATAAATCCATCAACACATTCTGACTGAATATTCTTCCTTCAACCTTAACTTATAAGCCATTAAACCTAACTTCAATGCCCGAAACTTCATCCAAGATTTGATCCTTGTATATATTTATTGTATTAATCCCAATTGCCTGTATCGAGCCATAAATATACTTCCACAATATAACCACATGATATATCTCATAACTCATATACCTATAGCAATGTCTTCTAACAACAATAATTGTTCATTGCCAAACTCTACAATAGTCAAATAAATCCTTGTTCCAAGCCTCACAATACTGTTAATGATAAAATAAACCTATATAAACTTATAACCACCTATCCTATAAACAAGGCATAGATTACTCTCGTCCGATAAGAAACATTGCTTATTTTAGGCTGCCTAAAAGCATTCTTCCTCCAAATATACCTTATCCAAATCTAATCACGCTCATTCCAGGATTGTTAGCTTCGTCCCATGTAGTACCAGATGCTCGACCAACAAGTCACACCAAGTTCTACCTGGAACCTCAAACGATATGGTTATGCACAATATAAGTAATAACACAAAATATGATAAATATATATAAAAGTAATTTATCACCCAATGACTCCCCAAGTCTATGGTGTTATTTTTCAACAAGTCATTGAGTATCTATACAACTTATTCCATATGTCCTTTATTCCTTAATTGATAAAACTCATCACAACACAACCCACGTACCCAAACCACATGTCATAACTATCATAATCCCATGGTGAGCTATCACTCTATCAAACATGATGGTAGAAAGAATCCCATATAATATAATAACCCTTTTAAGAGGACACATACATATGGCACCTTGCGTTAAATAAGCAAATTTGTTTGTCGTAGAATGCTCATCCTCAACAGTCCTACTGTTAGATACCCAACTTATTCCATATTCTTCCGAGGTAGATAATAAGCCTTCCATAAGCTAAGAAGGACCCATTCTAACTTTCCCTCATGGACACACAAGTAATTTTTAAACCACCAGTCTCAACTATGGATATATACATGCAACCCATTATTAACCAATTATCAAGGAACTACTCATGATCCACTATAACCTTGTGGAAACCAATACATCAAATATACAAATTTGTGAATCTATAAAAGTCTTACTTAACTTGTTTATCATTCCGACACACAAAAATAATGCGAACAACCTCTTGAACCATACACCTTAACCCAAGACTTCCAAAATAATATATCACTACAGTTAGGCAGATCACAACACATCAAATATCATAAACCATGAGCTCTATCAAGCACAATCCTTTTCATGTCATTCACCCAAGACACATACAACCAACTATCTAACCATTAACATACTTTCACTGTCCACAACAAAAGAGATAGTTCCACTTCTAGAAATTCTATCTCCATACCTCAAAAGTGAAAGATTCCTCATCGTAGTAACTTCTACATGCCTACTCAAACACAGCTATGAAGTCACACCTGCAAGCATCTAGAAATGTTCAATTACTTCAATTCTTCCATTTTAGGCAACTAAAGCATAAACCTCAATGACTGACCAACACACAATTGTCGTAGCGCTTAGTTGAATTTCCTTTATTGGTGACACTGAAATGTACTGGCCCAGTGGGTCATTTTGTGTATTTAAGCCACACTCCCCTATTTTATGCTTTCCATATATTTGTTTGTTAATTTGTTACTTTTGGGAATGGTTTGGTTATGTTTCGGGAAGGTTTGCGAATGAATTAGAACGCTTAGTTTTATTTATGGAAGCTTAAGTTGCTAGAGTTAACCAAGGTTTGACTTTTGAGAAAACATCCTTAGAATTAAGATTTGATGGTTTTAATAGGTTAGTATGGTAATTTTTGACATAGGTGTAGTCGTATTTGGACTTGGAGGTTCCTAGAAAGTTTTGGCTCTATTTGCCAAAAGTTGGGAATTTGAAAGTTTTGAGAGTTCATAGGTTTGACCACAAGTTGACTTTGATATTATCGGACTCTGATTGGTGTTCTAGGACTTTGGATAGGTTCATTTAGTTGATTGTAAATTGTCTTCAATGTTTGGTTATGATCCAAAATGTCTAAGTGCAATTCGGACGCGATCGGCATAGTTGGAATGTTCGAAACTTAGAAGGATTTTGATATTCGATTCTTGGTTTTGATATTAATTGTGGTATTTCGATCCCTTAGAAATTTTTTGAATCAGGTATATGTCTGGTGGTATGATTGGACGGGGTCCTGAAGGTAGGCTATAATCTCGTGTTTTAGTCGCATATTGCACTCTAATTTACTGCACTTTAATTGAGTTTGAGTTTTGTCGCTAGTGTTCTGCACTAATTGTGTGTTTTATGCCTTGTAGGAGGATTCCAAGCTATGTAGATATTACGGAATGAATTTGAACTATTTATAGCTTTGAAGTCTAAGTAAAAGCCCAAGGGATTAAGCTGAGATCGTGTTCGGGGGTCGAGGACCAAGTCTGGATGTCGAAATCGAAGCAAAATCCGTACTTTGAGAAATTTGCACTAATGCGACGCACTGTGTGACGCGCTAGTACAAATTCTGTTGCCTGTGAATTGTTGAGCTCTCTGAAGTTTCCCACTGCCGCCCCGCATGGCGCATCTCCCCATGCGACGCGCCTGTACAAAATTTACAGAGTAATTGTCCAAATTCATGTAGGAAAAGGTAGTTTCGTTTGGGCCCAACTCTACTTGGTATAAATACATGTAAAAACGTTAATTTTAGGACTTTTCACATATCTAAGACCTAAGGAGGCTAAGGAGGAGGTGGATAATTAAAAGCACAAGGAATTCATCATTCAATCCTCACTCAAGACAAGAGTTTGGATCGTTTTATATTTTTCTTTACTTTAAACATATTTGTGATGAATTACTCCATATCCACGGAGTAGTTACCTTTAGGGTTTGATGGATTTGGTGTTTTGATATTTGTTTGTAGAGTATAACTCTAGTATTGTAATGTATTGAATCGTTTTGGATTTTTATATAGTTGCATCTATATTCACATGTTCATGTAATCGAGAGAGGCATAAATTGTGATATCTTTGCATTATCTTGTTGGTTGAATTCAGTAATTCTTCTTAGTAATCGAAAGAGGCTAGTTGAATTGTTAATTAAACCTAGTAGGAGAATAATCGAGAGAGGTTCTCCTAAAGACCAATCCACTACGAAGTCGTGCATATATTCACCGAGCTTATATTGGTTCATATTGTGAGGTTGAGACTTAATGGAGAGAGGAGTTTCTACTAAACATTCGAACTAATAATTGAGTGAATTTGAGAGACTCACTTGAACATTAGAAGTGAATTAACTAGAGTTAAATCCCAGACATTTATCTTGAACCTATCCAATCAATCCCTATTTTCTCCCATTGATATCTTCTTTGCTTACTTTTGTTTCGATTGTCATTCGTCAATTAGCTATAGATTCTTAGTTAATTTTAGTTTTTAATTACGTAATTCTAAACTGTTGATTATCTTGAATAGCAATCTACCTACAAACTATGATAATATTGTTTAACTCCAATCCATGTGGATACAATATTATATTATACTATATTCGACTAGCGAGCATATTTTAGTGCGTATTTTGCGCTCGTCAAATTTTGGCGTCGTTGTCAAGGATTGGAAAATCAATAGTATTTGAAATAGTTGTAGTGCTAATTCAGGAATTTTTTATTTTTATTTTTATTTTTATTTTTCCCTTTTACGGTTGGTATTCTTTGATTGTGCGCAGGTTGCAGGTAAGAGTGGTGCATAACACGTTCTTCTGGGGAGGAAGTGCTACCATACGAACTAGAAATAGAAAAATAACTGCGACAGTCGAGGAAGGAAAGAAATCTCCCTGAGAATTTAGAGAAGGTTGGGCAATCCTCAATCAAAGAAATTATGGCGGGAGATGATGATAATTCTGATTTGGCTGCAAGAGAGGCAGCCCAGCAAAGAGAAAAAGCTGCAAGAGATGCCGAGGAAACAGCGCTTTGGAATGTACAACTTGTCTATGAGGAGGACAGGGATTGAAGAATTGTTCAGAATCAACCTTTGGGTGATGGGAGACCATTTGGCGATTATGCTAGACTGGGCTACAACCAAGGCTTATCAAGTGTTAGACCACCTTCAGTGGCTGCGAACAATTTTGAATTGAAGCAAGGGTTGCTCCAAACTCTACAAAACTACTGTGTCTTCATAGGGAAGATGAATGAAGATCCAAACACATATCTGATGGACTTCGAGGATATTATGAATGCCTTTCAATACAATGGTGTTTCACAAGATGCAGTTTACTTAAGGACATTCCCCTTCACTCTCAAAGACGATGCAAAGAAGTGGCTTCGAGCTTGCCCCAGGGATCAATTAGAACATGGGAGGAGATGACCAGAAAGATTCTTGATAAATATTTCTCTTCAGCTAAGATGGGCAAGTTTAGAAGAGAGATCCATAACTTCTGCCGGAAGGATACTGAAACTGTGTTTGAAGCATGGGAGAGGTTTAAGGAATTAGTTCGAAAGTGGTCAACATAGAGGAATTGAACTTTGGATGCAACTCCAGGATTTTTGGGATGGTTTGACACCGGCCTCACGTAGAACATTGAGTAATGCAGCTGGAGGCCCTTTGATGAAAAAGACACCAGAGGAGATAGTCACTATTCTCGATGAATTATTTGAAGATGCAAATCAGTGGCCCTCTGAAAGTGCTGAAAGAAGAAGGGCGGATGGTGTTCACCAGGTTGATGCTAACACATCTGTGTAGGTACAACTTGATGCCATGGAGAAAGAGATAAGGAAGCTGACCTTAGCTTCAATACAAAGTGAGAATCATGCAGCTTGTGATATATGTGGAAAAGGACACCCTACTCATGAGTGTCAAGCCTCAACTGAGGAAGTAAATGTTGTGGGAAATTATAACTTCAATGCAATGGGTCAGAAGCACCCCGGTTTTTCATGGAGTTCACTTGGGGGTACTGCAAATGCATAGAAACAAAAAAACTCAAGATTCTAGGGACAAGGAGCTCCGGGCTTCCAAAATCAGCAAAGGCAACAGTTTCAACTTCAACAATCCAATCAGCCTGGGCTAGAAGGACTGATGAAGTCCTTAATTGTCAGGACAGATGAGAGGTTAGATGCTCATGGTGCAACTATCAAAGGACTTGGCACAGGGCTGCGAAACATGGAGAAGCAAGTGGGACAAATTGCCACCATATTGTCTGAAAGGATCCAAGGTACTTTGCCAGCTGATACTGAAAGAAACCCCAAGGAGACGGTAAATTCTGTAACTCTGAGAAGTGGGCAAGTAGTGAAAGAGCCCACCCCTATCCAAAAAGAGGTGGTGCATGAAAACGAAAGTGGGGAGCAGCTGAAAAATTAAGTTGATAGGAAGAAGAAAGGAAAGATGGGAACTGAGAAAAAGAAGAAGGAAGAGAATTCAAGAAGGGATGAATCTGAAGAGAGCAAGAACATGCCTGCTTTACCTTTTCCCCAAAAGCTTTATAGAGAAGCTGGGCAAACAATTTGAGAGATTTCTGGATATGCTGAAACAAGTTAATGTAAATTTGCTATTCACAGAGGTGCTCTCTCAAATGCCAGCTTATGCCAAGTTCTTGAAGGAAATCCTTACAAAGAAGAGGAAGATAGAAGAGACATCAGTGGTCAATCTCACAGAGCATTGCAGTGCAATTTGGCAAAATAAACTCCCACAAAAGTGTGAAGATCCAGGAGTTTTACTATACCTTGCTCTTTAGGCACTATTAATTTTGACAAGTCTTTATGTGATTCTGGTGCCTTAATTAATTTAATGCCTTTTTCTATTTACAGGAAGTTGGAGAATGCGATTGGAGAGATAAGGTCTGCACCAATATCTTTGCAGATGGCAGACCAAACAACTATCATACCGAGGGGATAGTGGAAGATGTCTTAGTTCGGGTAGATAAGTTTGTATTTCCTGTAGATTTCATAGTGGTGGAGATTGAAGAGAACAAAGAGGTCCCCCTTATCTTAAGAAGACTATTCTTAGCAACGGGTAGAGCAATATTGGATATACATGAGAGAAGACCCATGCTTAGAGTGGGTGAGGAGACTGTGACTTTTGAGATGAATGTAGAAAGTGAGGTGAGAAAGGAGAAGCCAACTGCAAGTGTTGAGTGGAAAGTGAAGAGTTCAAAAGAGAAGGCTGCTAGTAAAAGAAAAGTGTGGGGTGTACCCCAAAAAGGCTGAGAAGAAGTTGTCTGCATGGATGTGTGCATTGGTTCGGGCACGTGGAATGGAGCCCGACTTTGACTCAGACCCCGACTGAAAATTCAGGAAAGTTTCCTTTAACTTATGCTTTTTAATTGTGTGATATGGGTATATGACACAACTTAAAGTGTGGGGTGGGAAAAATTGTATGTTGTATGTATCTATGTTAGTAATTTAGTTTTATTGTTTTAGCAGTGTGAGGAAGAAAAATTGAAAAAAACCCATAAAAAGTTGAAACATTTTTAATTTTTCCCGACGATGGATATCATTCGACGAGTTTCTTGAGGGATTAAAGTCGAAAGAAAAAGATAAAAAGATTTTCACTTGTAGGTAGTGTATTAATTTTTCCTTGGTTTTTCTTTGTTCCGTGATTCTTTTTCAAGGGTTTTGTTTGAACCGGGTATAGTTAATTTTATTTTTGTTAGGAGTATGAAACAATATGCTATGATTTGAAATGAAAGCAATATCTCGTAACTTTATTATTCCTTGAGGATGGTAAGTGCTTTAGTTGTGACGCTTAGGCTCAGTTTTTTACTCTTGTATAAGTACTTTGAAGTGTATAATGTTAACTTTGCTTAACTACTTTGACTAGAGTGTCTTGATAATCCAATCTTGAGTGAGTTAGGTGCCATGTATGTATGAGGTTTTGTGTATTCTGTGCATTGCATTTGATGTCTACAACTTGCCCCATGTATTTGCAAAGAAAAATGGTAGTTTTGTTAAGTCTTGAAAGTGATATAGGTATTTCTTTGTTGAGCCAGTTATATGCTTTTACCCACCTAATTATTATGTATCGCAGTTAACCCCTTTGAACCTGTAATCTTGCTTCTTTGGCAACCACATTACGAGCCTTACCCATTTGTTTGAATTGACCATCTATTTGAACCTTGACCTCTCATGAGCACTTGAATTTGTTATGAACTTTGTAAAAGTTGAAGTGTAGGGTAGTGGCTTGGTTTTTGAGTGAAACTAACGAAATAAGAAGAAAGGTGCACTGTTTTGAAAAAGTAAGAGTCACTTGAATTGAAAAAGAAAGAAACAAATAATTGTATTGTTGTGAAAATTATTCATTGATAAATGGTAACTCTTGATGTAATTGTACTTAAAGAAATAGGGAGTTAATATATATTGATGTGAAGGTGGAGTTATGGTTTGACATAAGTGTGGGGTTTTGAACGGCAAAGTGTATGTATTAAAGTGCTTAGGGAAGTGTAGTCACTCTTATATCTAAATGTATCTGACCCATCCCGCAGCTTACATTACAAGCAATAAAAGTCCTACTTGATCCTTGGCTGAATGAACTCAATTAGTAGTGTAGTACACTATGGGCAAGCCTATGGTGTATCTTTTGTGGCATATGAATGTTGTTTCTGATAGTGAGTGAATTCTTTCTATCTTGCGTTCCTAATTGTTCTTAACTTTTATTGTGTGTGGAACTACTCTATATTATTGTGTGAGTGTCACGACCCAAACCGATGGGCCGCGACGGACACCCGGTGCCTTACTCAACCGAGTACCAACGTTACATATCCTTCATATCGTACTATTATTGGCAAATGGGCCAAACGGGCCATCATGGACTAATCAGAATAAACTTAAGGGAAAACTCACATTTTACGCTACTGTAGCGTTATAAGGGTTCATAAGAATCCCCTTAAGAAAAATAATTCCATCCGTCAGAGTATCCAACGTTGTTGGTATTTGCAAGCAACGTTATCAAATAAGAAGCCATACAAGCAAATAAGATTGTATGCGTTTTTTCTCAATCATTTCTTTTCCAAGCCATTTATTTAAACTTCTTGGAAGATTATGCATCCTTACGTGACAATAGTCATCATATTAAAGTAGCTATCATCTCTAAATTACATTCCCAAATAAGACACCAACCAAGGTAGTTATCCAAAGGACCCTTACGTGGCAACTTAAGTCTTTTGACTTATCATGCATATTGGTGCCACTTGGCTTGGTTTAATGCCATATGGCAGCCCTAAAAATATCCTTATCCACTTAATCAATTATTTACATAATTAAAAATTATCTCAAATTACTTAAAATACTACTCACTTTTAACACCCTTTATACACATTACTATCATGGTCATGTGGTACCTTGTATGGCACTACTCCATAAATATGGGGTATTATAGCTTGAACCGTATTTTATCTCAAAATGTCAAACTTCGTCGAAACTCATTTTCTTCGATTCGCTTACCCTTTCACCTTCACGACTTTACTTATCACTTGCTTGAAATCGCATGATACTAACAATCTCAAAATTATGTCATCCCCGAACTTACGTCGATTAACTTACGATGAAACTTTAATATACGAAAATGCGGGATGTAACATCGCATTTTCGAGCTTATATCAATTTACTTATGGCGTACTTCCACATACGAAAATATGGGGTGTAACATAATTCCCCTCTTTGGAATATTCGTCCTTGAATATTGACCGATGCACTTATCATTTTTATAACCTATGTCTTCTGAATACTTTAGTACTCTTTTAGCCATCTAGGCGACTATTTTTTGAATAAATCCAAAGGCCAGGGCATTTTCTCCTTTAGGCCTCTTTCTCACACCACAACTTGTGGTCGGAATCCTTCCAATATTGTAATTATTTCTACCTTCTATCATGCAGTATGTACGACTTTGACCTTGTAAGTGCGCCTATGTGACTTTTCTCTCATTTTTCCCTCCGCCTTTTAACCAATCTCTAGGCCTCACTTTGTAAACATATACAGAACTTGATAAGATGTCCCTCTGGCATCTGTGGGTATACTGAAGTTCTTCGCTCGGTACTTTGTCGAACTTATGAATATTGCTATATCTTATTTCATAGACCCGGTTATCCATTTGTACGACTTTACTGCATCTAGGTAGGTCATACTATACCATAACTCTTACTTCGATTTATCGTTTCTGAGGTCTACTACCATACTTCAGGTTACTCTCGTTGCTTATCCTATATGTCTAAATCTAAGTCCTTTAATGCTTCCTCATTACTATTCATCTTAAGAATGATGGTCTAATCTCATCTCATACTTTATAATTTTTATCCATCATTGTTGATTCACCTTAATACCGATAACTTGACCTCTTATGTAATACTGCCACTAGGGCTCACGTCTCATCGGGGAACATCTGAAGTGATTAGATTGATCCACCTGGGGGCGATATCATACTTTCATTACCATATTTCATAGCATCCCAATGTGATTCGCCTTGCGTGGGTATTTTAATCCTGTACAATGCATGAAATACCCCTTGGTTACGTGGGTATAACCATATTTCATACAATTTATTACTCAATCGAAGGCCCAAACGTCATCCTAAAACCTTGTCACCTTACCATACTTTAGGTTGCGATCAACACATATCTATTTATACTATTCACAACCTTCCTTCAACTTGCTTGCACCATAGATTTTCTTATATTATTCTGGAACATCAAGTGAGACATAACATCATCTCTAACTCTTATTTACTCTCTTAACTAGACTTCTTGATACCTAGAAACTATATGCTGGAAGATATGCTACTGACGACGCTGCTATCATTCCTGGATATTGAATCCCCGCACTTCTAGCCTTCTATCCAAAGTAAGGACTATTCACAACCTTCTGCATTTGAGTATCTCGTACGTTGTCCACCTTTACCTCACTTATCTTAAAGTCTCACATCATATCTTCTATCTCTTTTCATAACCCCTCCCCCTCCCCCTCCACATAGGTATAATTCACATCCACAACTTGAGGCTCTCTTATAATACTTGCACCTCCGGTGCATACACAATCTGGTGGTAGCTCCATACTGACTTTTTATGAGGCCGGTACTCTTCTAACTAGCTTTCTTGTAGAGCCGTTATAGAATATAGTTGTTGTACTACCTCTCTTGTACCTCTAATATTAAGAGTGATTCTAGTATGTTCTCAATCATGATTTATATAACTTTATGGGTTCAATAATCAAACTCCTGAATTACTTCGTTGATGTAACTCTTTAGTTTCCTCCTCCTTCTGATTAGCCTTTATGTAGGCTTAAGCTATCTTCCAATCTGTGGCTCTTGGTATGAGTTGTTACTTTAGCCCTTCATGAACGCTATGGAATATCCATGATACAATCTTCTAACAATTCAATCCTTTGTCTATGACCTGGACTCAATTCTTTATTTTAACTTATACTGGAGTCTTCTACAGCTGTATGATTATCAACATATATGCTGCATGGATAACACTCTGAAATCTCGAGTGCATTCATAACGTAACTAACTCTGTATCATTGATCGAATAATTCCTTTCGTTCCTCCTTATCTTTCTTTAAATGTAAGCTATTACTTTTCTGGTCGTTCTGCCACTTATTGCATGAATACTTGACTTATTTTAGTGCCCACACATATTGAAATTCCATATAACCCATATGATCTTGAATATTACCTTTTGATTGTTTTTTTCTTCTTCCCGTTCTTTAGCCATGATAGGTGCCGCTTTCTTATGGAATGCATACAATGTTGTTGTGAGACTGTTGTTACAAGATCATTTCCTTTTTAGGTCACTGTGCTTAGGTTTAAACCTTCTTCCTTGTTTTCTCAGCTAGTCTTTCGTTGTAGTACTTAAGGAAGACCCTCTGACTCTTGTAAAGCTGCGAGTTTATTACATCATTTACCCAACAGAATTTTTGATGTTCTTTCTTACTTGTAATTATCCTTAGTTACTTACCTCCACGCTCATGTGCTCGTACGGTTGCTTTTGAACTAAAGTTTTGACTGTCTTCCTAGTGGGGCTCTCTTTTATTTCCGTAACACTCATATAGTACCTTTAACTACCCAACTCCTATCTGAATATTTCTCAAGGACCACGATGTCATATCTGTGAGACTGAATTCTCCATGTTCGGGTTCACTATGTTTATCTTGCACGATCTATTGATTTGTCTGTAACCTCTTGTCTAGCCATAACTAGGCTCTTCCTGAATCAACTACTAACTACTCGTTGGCCCATTCTCATATCAATATTCCGTGTAATCTTTCTTGGGTTATTTCTTTTGTCTTAACTTACGTCTCACTCTGGCTCCTTATCTATCAATAACATCCAGGGCCAAAACCCTTACTTCCTCTCCTTGATGTCGTGCTTGCATAATGCTCTGGAATCATAGCATACCTGTAGGCTTTGAATAAGTGCAATCTTATCCTTTTCTCATTCTTATTGCATTCTTCTTTTATCATTCCATAGTTACTAGAACCACTTATTTCTGACTTAATGCCACATCACTCCATATTCCCCCCTTTTAGGAGAGTACTAAGATTTAGTGCTATGATGATCTACGTATAGATGTTTTACCTCTTCATCTTTGGCGTCTTTTCACATCATCGATGATCCTTACTCACCTCGCGGTAATCCTTCTGTACCAAGGATGATGAAATTCCTTACTCGCGAGGGTGACACTTAGTGTAACTGGCACATACAGTCCCTTAAGCTTAACTTTGCTCACCTTGCTTGCTTTAGGGAAGCATCTTCCTAAGTTACCTTTAAAGGGCATTCTTCTGTCGTCCTTTCTATTATCGTCGGGACGCAATCTCTGAAATTCTCATGATGCCGACTATTACTCAGTCCCTAGTTCATGTTTAGTATATCTTGTTCACCAGCTCATACTGATTTCCATTACTCTGGGTTTAAATTTTCCTTCTGGTAGTCGCGTTGGAGTCACGAACTTGTTTCTCGAAATGAGGATATGAGTTTATGGCCTATACTCTTTTGTTGTTTCAAGGCCTGTCACCTCTCGTCTTTTCCTTCACTTGACTATAGACTCTGTAATACTGTCATCTTTTTGATTTACCGTTGTCATCCATGTATCATATCTTACTCATAATGCTTCATTAACTCTCTTCTTATTTCCCGCTAACATTTATGTCTAACACTTTATTCTGAAAACTCGAACAAGACATTCTTTTGCTTTTAGCTCCCCTTGTTCCATCTACTGGCTCTTCGGGTTGCCTAACATTCTTTCTCTACTAGGGACGGAACTCACACTAAGATAATATTTATCCCTTCTAGGATTCTAGTGCATGTCTTTGTAGTATTCATATCTAGCTGTACTATTTTAGAGTGCACCATTTGGGTGTCTCACAAGGAGATCTATTAGCACATTTGCAATATCCTTTGGAAATGCCAACTAACGCAAATAATCCATCCACAATTTCGGGTCACTCTAACCCCAGCCGGATCTTGATATCCGTCCTTCTCTTATACTACTTTTGTTAGCCCCCCATAGGGCATAAATGAGATGGGTATGGCCAATTATACATACCTCTATTATTGTTGAAGGTAACTCAAAAGGCTTATATTCCTCTGCCTGAATTGTAAATACTGATAATCTTCATTAACTGGGCACCTCGTACCCTTCTTCATCTTGCTTCTTTTATTTGTTCAAACTTGTATCTATATTGTGAATCTCTCATTTCCTTTCACCATAGGGGTGGATAGATATTCTTTCCTTAAGGCTCCTTATCAAGAAGCTTACACGTCTTAGTACCCACATATTCTGTTGAAGACCTTACATTTACTCATCATAAGAATCATGCAAAATCGAGTTCCTCTGACTCAACTCTTCCACATCTATATGTCTTACCAACTGTCTTTCTGGATGTAGGTATTGTCTTATTACGAATAAAATAGAAGTTAGGAGTTTAAATTCTTATAAGTGAGCTATATCACATGATCTAGAGTAAGAAGAAAGAGTGACAGTCCTAAATGCCATGTAGCCTCCTGCTTATAAGTGTGGTGCACAACACACGTATAAACAAGACTCTACTAGACACGGCTTGTAGACTCCCTAGAAAAGAACTGCTCTGATACCACTTTTGTCATAACCCAAACTGATGGGCCGCGACGGGCACCTGATGCCTTACTCAATCGAGTACCAACGTTACATATCCTTCTTATCGTATTATCATTGGCAAATGGGCCAAACAGGCAGTCATGGGCTAACCAGAATAAACATAAGGGAATACTCAATATAAGACGACCCTATCTGATATAAAAACTTATACATGTGATATACGGGCCTATAAGGCCAAAATGAGCACTCTTACACTGAACGTAGGCCGACAAGACATACAATCTTTCATATACATGACATCTGTCTACAAGCCTCTAAGAATACATAATTGTCATAAAGGTCGGGACAGAGCCCCGCCATACCAAACCATACATGTCTAAATCATACTGACCAAACAAGCAACTCCGGAGCAAATGGAGCACACCAATACCTTCCGTTGAGCTGATAGTCTACTTGGAGGACTCTCGACCTGTCTATCGGGATCTGCGGGCATGAAACGCAGCGTCCCTAGGCAAAAGGGATGTCAGTACAAATAATACACCAAGTATGTGAGGAATGAAAATAAGTAAATAATAGACATGAGAGAAACATAGAGTAAAAGACTTAATATGTAAGTTTGAACAACTCTGTGAATCATTAATATTTGAAATATCATGCATATACATATAAATGCCATACCATGCATAGGTATATGTGTATATAATGTCATCAAGCCTCTAAGGGCATTCCATTATATAATCTCGACGACTGTGAGTAAAATCATCAACGTATACCAGCTGATCAGGTGGTGGCGCGTATATAATGCCATAACCTTTTCCCATATCCAAAAAGAAATAAGGGGTATCCTTGTCATACCTGAGTCGATTCTCTTGACAATCCCTCTAATACACGTCAATTGCGACAACACGTAATGGCGGATCGAAGTAGGGAGAAATCTGCATGATATTCTTGAGAAAGATTGTACCGTGCTCTCTTATAATCGCATTTTACGCTACTGTAGCGTTATAAGGGTTCATAAGAATCCCCTTAAGAAAGAGAATTCCATCCGTCATAGTATCCAACGTTGTTGGTCTTTGCAAGCAACTTTATCAAATAAGAAGCCATACAAGCAAATAAGATTGTATGCGTTTTTTCTCAATCATTTCTTTTCCAAGCCATTTATTTAAACTTCTTGGAAGATTATGCATTAATATGAAGAAAATAGTCATCATATTAAAGTAGCTATCTTCTCTAAATTACATTCCCAAATAAGACACCAACCAAGGTAGTTATCCAAAGGACCCTTACGTGGCAACTTAAGTCTTTTGACTCATCATGCATATTGGTGCCACTTGGCTTGGCTTAATGCCATGTGGCAGCCCCAAAAATATCCTTATCCATTTGATTAATTATCTACATAATTAAGAATTATCTCAAATTACTTAAAATACTACTCATTTTTAACACCCTTTATACACCTTACTATCATGGTCATGTGGTAACTTGTATGGCACTAGTCCATAAATACGGGGTATTATAGCTTGGACCGTATTTTATCTCAAAATGTCAAACTTTGTTGAAACTCATTTTCTTCGATTCGCTTACCCTTTTACCTTCACGAATTTACTTATCACTTGCTTGAAATCGCATGACATTAACAATCTCAAAATTATCTCATTCCCGAACTTACGACGAAACTTTAACGTACGAAAATGCGGGATATAACATCTCATTTCCGAGCTTATATCAATTTACTTACGGCGTACTTTCATGTATGAAAATATGGGGTGTAATAGTGAGGGTACATGATTCAAGAAGGAAGGTAATGTCTTTGACCTCTATGTTTGAGTAAGTGAGCATATTGTGAAAAATACGTGGTACTTTTGAGTCAAAATTTGAGGCTATGATGTTACGTTATTGTGATTAATTTATTTTAAATATTCTTGGTTTGATGAGTTATAAGAGTTGTTTAAAAAGGCCGTGTCTTTATGAAGTGTAGTTTGATTAATCGAGGACGAGCAATGGTTTAAGTGTGGGGTGTTGATGGTAGGCTATAATCTCGTATTTTAGTCGCTTATTGCATTCTAATTTATTGTACTTTAATTGAGTTTGAGCTTTAATCGCTAGTGTTCTGCACTAATTATGTATTTTATGCCTTGTAGGAGGATTCTGAGCTATGTAGATATTACGGAATGAATTTGAGCTATTTGGAGCTTTGAAGTCAGAGTAAAAGTCCAAGGAATTAAGTCGGGATCATGTTCGGGGGTCGAGGAACAAGTCTGGATGTCAAAATTGAAGCAAAATCCGTACACTGAGAAATCCTACTACTTGTGAATAGTTGAGCTCTCTGAAGTTTCCCACTGCCGCCCAGCATGGCGCGTCACCCCATGCGGCGCGCCTGTACAAATTTTACAGAGTAATTGTCCTAATTCCGTAGGAAAATATGGTTTTGTTTGGGCCCAACTTTACTTGGTATAAATACATGTAAAACGTTATTTTTAGGACTTTTGACACGTCTAAGACATAAGGAGGTTAAGGAGGAAGTGGAGAAGCAAAAGCACAAGGAATTCATCATTTAATCCTCACTCAAGACAAGAGTTTGGATCGTTTTATGGTTTTCTTTACTTTAAACATATTTGTGATGAATTACTCCATATCCATGGAGTAGTTCCTTTTAGGGTTTGATGGATTTGGTATTTTGATATTTGTTTGTGGATTATAACTCTAGTTTTTTTATGTATTGAATCGTTTTGGATGTTTTATATGGTTGCATCTATATTCACATGTTCATGTAATCGAGAGAGGCATAACTTATGATATCTTTGCATTATCTTATTGGTTGAATTCATTAATTCTTCTTAGTAATCTAAAAGGGCTAGTTGAATTGTTTATTAA
The DNA here is from genome assembly GCF_000390325.3 of Nicotiana tomentosiformis. Lineage (NCBI taxonomy): Eukaryota > Viridiplantae > Streptophyta > Magnoliopsida > Solanales > Solanaceae > Nicotiana > Nicotiana tomentosiformis. The sequence goes on along the minus strand of NC_090818.1, from coordinate 72,449,095 downwards.
ACCTAGTTAGGAGGATAATCGAGAGAAGTTCTCCTAAACACCAATCCACTACGAAGTCGTGCATATCTTCACCGAGCTTACATTGGTTCATATTGTGAGGTTGAGACTTAATCGAGAGAGGAGTTTCTACTAAATGTTTGAACTAATAATTGAGTGAATTCGAGAGACTCACTTCAACATTAGAAGTGCATTAACTAGAGTTAAATCCAAGACATTTATCTTGCACCTATCCAATCAATCCCTATTTTCTCCCCTTGATATCTTCTTTGCTTACTTTGTTTCGATTATCATTCGTCAATTAGCTTTAGATTCTTAGTTAATTTTAGTTTTTAATCACATAATTCTAAACTGTTGATTATCTTGGATAGCAATCTAGCTACAAACTACGATAATATCATTTAACTCCAATCCATGTGGATACGATATTATATTATACTATATTCGACTAGTGAGCATATTTTAGTATGTGTTTTGCACTCTTCAGGTCTTAGGGGGCTCGGGTATAATTCAGGGTAGTTTTAGACCATTTCCGTGAGTTTTGGACCAGTTGATGTGCAGCAGTGCATCGCAATCGCATAGCAAGTCTCGTGATCGTGGAGAAGGATTGGCGGGCTGGACTTTTTCTTTTTGCATTCACGTGCATGGTGTCGTGTTCATGGTGGGCTGAGGGGCAGGAGCATCGTGTTCGCATGCATGAGGTCACGCTCCCGATGGCCTTCACGTTTGAAGGGTAATGCTTGCATTCACGTAGACTTGGCAGACTTGCACACGTTCGCAAGATGGTATTCGCATTCGGGAAATGGAGCAGCAGTTAGAGTATGAGTTTGGACTTCTCGATCGCGTAAGGGTTGTCGCGATCGCAATGTGTATCACCAGGTAGACTATTTTAAGTTGGAATTTCAGGAGTTTACCCACTCTCTCATATTTTGAACCCTAGACTTCAAGAGGAGGAGATTTTGAAGAGCAATTTCACTACGACATTGGAGGTAAGGAATTTACACTTGGATTTGGTTAAGTATCTTGATTCCCCAAGGATTTTTACACCTAAAATGTGGAATTTTAAAGTGAAATTTGAGATTTTTGTCTATAACTAATGAGTGTAATTTGGGGATTTGAGAGTCGATTTGGAGTCAGCTATGGAATCTAATAAAATATTTGGACCCGTAAGGTTATGAATAGTCGGGATCTACCCCTTAACTCGATTTTTGACCATGTGAGCCTGAGTTGTCTTTTTTTTTTTACTTTTGGGAATTTGATTAAAGATTGAATCTTTATTGTTTGGAATTAATTTCTATATCTTTGTTTGACATTATTGAGTTGTATTTGATTAGATTCGAGTTGTTTGGAGGTGGATTTGAGAGGAAAAGCTTTTTGGAAGGTTGAAGTTATTACCAGGTAGAGGTAAGTCTCTTGTCTATCCTTGTAAGAAGAAATTTTCCCCATAGGCGATTTATTTGCTATTTGCTACATGACTTGGGTGCTTCATATATGCGAGGTGACATGGCTAGGTTATGACCATAGCCGGTTAGAGTTAGGATTATATTATGCCTTGTTGAGACTTTATGAATAGTTATCCATGCTTTATTGATTCTATGACTATGTGATAAATCTTAATCATAATATGAGATGATGCTAGAGTTATGACTTGTTGATTTGAACATGACGGACTTCTTCACCATATTGGGATTTCTACTTTAGACATACTCATGCAATTTCCGTACTTGGCTTAAGCTTTAGTGATTGTTGACTCTTGTTGCTCATGTTTGATATCATGATCGGACATAAGAATATTAAATGAATATATTTAACTATTATAGAAGGTTGAATTACATGATTATCCACAATCATCTCTTATTCATGCTAATATTTCATCTGTATTTTATTATTTTGTCAAGCTGCGTATTTATTATATATCTTTATTACATCATCTCATATGCATATACATGAGTTGGAGAGTTTGACATTGAGGAATGTTTAGTATTTTGGTACTAAGAACCGAGGGGATATTTATTATGGACTTCAGAATTATTAGTGGAGTGGGTTGTACGCTGCAACAACGCTTGGACATTAATCCGTCCCTCCGGAGTCAAGTGATTATCCATGTTACTTTAGGCCCCATGAGCGCAGGCACCCAGATTGGTGCTAGTCTGGAGACTTGGCATGTGTCAAGCATATGGATTAGTACTGTGAGCTGTTGAGATTTGATCATGAGCATGCATATGCATTCTAGATTCATACAGTCGCTCTTATATATACGTATTTATCGGTTATATCATGATTTTAGAAGTAATTGAGATATTTGACTTTGTATTGTGCTTCCTCAGTCGGAAAACCAATTTTAATAATTAGATATCATTGTGCCTTGCCTTGTACCCATATAATGATATTATGCCTTAGATATTGTTCTGATTTATGCCTTTACTTGTTTATTATGTTGCTAGTAAGTGTCAGTGTCGTCCCCTCGTCACTACTTCTTCGAGGCTAGACTTGATACTTACTGAGTATCATGGTTTTGTACTCATACTACACTTGCACATATTTTGTGCAGATTCTGAGGTCGGTACCAGTCGTACCCATCCATCTACATTGAGACTTGCATCGGAGAATTTGTGGTGATCTGCTTACTTGATTCGATCCGTAGCACATTCTATTTATGTCCTTTTGTTTCTTCTAGACTGATACTCTTATTAGATGTTTGTGATATTGTGACACTAGGTTTAGGGCATTGCTAGATAGTTGTGGCCGTGTTTAGACCCTGTCTCAAATATTTGTATCTTTATATTGGTTTTGAGAATATTCCCATTTTTATGTCTTATCATAACGCTGTTAATAACTTAATAAATTGGCTTCTATTATTGTTATTGGGTGTTGGATTTCCTAGCAAGAAGGTTAGGCTCCATCACGACCTTTGGTAGGATTTTGGATCGTGACAAGTTGGTATCAGAGCTCTATGTTCTAATGGTCTCACAAGTCACGAGCAGGCCTAGTATAGTCTTGTGGATCGATACATAGATATCAGTATCTATATGCAAGAGACTATAGGGCTTCAAGAACTTTCCCTTTCTTGATTCCCTATCGTGCGTTATTATTGTCTAAATCTAATTCTTTTTCTTCTACTCTCTCACAGATGGTGAGAAATCGCGCTTTAGCAGTAGTAGTAGGTGATGGAGAGGTAGCACCACCGGCTGTAGCTAGGAGAGGCAGGGTCCAGGGTAGGGCCAAGGCTCCCACCAAGAGTCCTACCGTTGCATCAAGGGGTAGAGCACCTGTCGTAGTCCGTGATCACGCCAAAGCATCGGTGGAACCACTTGTGGATTAGGTAGAGGATCAGATTACTGATAATTACATCGAGGCCCTAGTGCCAACTCAGCATCCAGAGAGTTTTATTGTCGCACCATTATTCCAAGAGGATATAGCTAAGATGGTCACTTTTATCATTGCTTTGATTTATGCTAGAGTAGTTCTAGTGGCCCCAGCCATATCTCAGGCGGGGGAAGCTCAGACCCTGGTCACTCATACCCCGGAGCAGGATGCAACAATGATTCATACACCGGGTGTATTGCTAGTTTGTGGTGAGTAGCCTATAGTGATAGGTAGATTCATGATTGAGCCTGCTATATCTACTGAGGAGAATAAGAGGCTTGAGAGGCTCCAGAAGTTACATCCTCCTCACTTTAATGGTGACACTTCTTTGGATGCACAAGATTTTCTAGACCGATGTACCCAAATGCTTCACAATTTGGGCTTGGTAGAGTCCAACGTTGTGGACTTCACTACATTCCAGTTGAGAGGGGCTTCTAGGATATGGTGGTAGACTTATGAGTTGGGAGCCCGAGGGGCTCGGGTGATTTTCGGGTAAGTGATGTAGTTCACTTTGACTGGGGGAATTAAGGTGTAATTGAGTCTATTTGTTATGTGATCTATGTGTTGGGGCGGCGTATATGCAAGATGACGAGTGTATATGAGTTGACCATGGGATAGGTATGTAGGTAGAATTAGCTTTATTTATGCCATGCTACTTTGTGTACTATGTCTTCCATGCTCTAGATAGATTGTAAAAATCTTTGATTTCTCTTATCCATGTTATTATCTATGTTGATCTTATTGACATATTGGGCGTTGAGATTATTGAGTTTTTGATTTGGTTATTGGTGCAAAGGTGTTGGTAAATTATCGTATGGCGAGTTATGTTCAAATACTACCATTGATATTATTTATGCTTCCCACCTTACTTGGTACTATATTATATGTGATGCTTGGTAAGGAAGAGTGAAATGCACGAAGTGTGTTTTCATACTTTATTTATATATCAATATCATTGCACGACGAGTGTTACTGTGCTTGAGGAAAAGTGAGGATATGCACAAAGGGTGTTCCATGCTAACTATTATATTATGTTGTGAGGATGAGAGTAAATGCATGAAGGGTGTTGTCGTGCCGTTTGTTGGTTTTATTGTTCTTTATTTTGCTATTCAGATTGAGGACTCGGCTTTGTGGCATCATAAATTATCTTTGGAAGGTTTGTTCAGAGTTGTTGTAAAAGCATGAGTTGTGGTTTACCCAGTAGCACCTTTCTTTATTGTTCTATTCACGCTTTCTATCTATTTATCTGATCAAAATCATACCTTTCATCTTGTTTGTTATATTTACATTTATGTCTTTCCTCATTTGTTGTGATCTCATCTAAACCTTCTACTTTACTAGATGGTAAAATTTATGTTCTCCTACCTTAATTGCTATCATTACTTCTATGCTTCATGTCCTGTATGTTATCTTTGTCCGTATGCTCTACGTTGTTCGATATTGCTTCCTGTGCATTTTCCACTTTATTGTTACTGTTTTTGCCATTTCTTTTATTTGGTTGGTATTGTTATATATATGCTTGGTGAGGATGAGATAAATGCATGAAGGGTGTTGCCATGCTAATTGATTTGACATACATTCATATATTTGGTGAGGATGAGATAAATGCACGAAGGGTGTTGCCGTTCCATTTGACTTGATATCTTGAACACATTCCTCATACTATGAAGATTCGCGAATTTACTATGTTGTTTGATGGTTATTGCTTTAAGAAAATTATCGGTTGTGATATTGAGAAAACTAACCATGATTTCTTTCTGTAACCATTTACTGCTTCGCATATTTGTTCTTGTACTCTTCTATGTTATTTCTAGTATTGTTTTTATTACAAATTTAACTGCACATGTATATTAGTGATTATCTTTGACCTAAAAACCTAGTCACTACTTGACTGAGGTCTAACAAGATATTTATTGAGTGCATGGGGTCGGTTGTACTCATGCTACACTTTTGCACCTTGCATGCAGATCTTGGAGTTGCTTAACTAGGAAGACGGAGCCTTGCATTGAAGGCGTATATGCGTTCCAGATTCAAGCTACCTCTTGTTCATGGTAGTTTAGGATTCATTTCTATTTATGTAAACTTCAAGCAGATATTGTATTTATTCTTCATATCGGCTTTGTAAATCTAAATCATAGGGGTTCATGACTTGTAGTACTAGTCCTTGGGGTCGTTATATTGAAATCGGTTGTAGCTTCTTTTATATATATTGTCTGGCTTACCTAGAGGATTGGGTTATGTGCCATCACGACTTAGTAGGATTTTGGGTCGTGACAAATGTCTAGGCAATTAAATGCGCATTTGGACATAATAATTGTGAAATTTTGAAAAAAGTGAAAAAATATTTCAAGTGAAAATGGTATTTCAAAATTAGAGTTGTGTTTGGACATTAATATAATTTGGAGCTGCTTTTGAATTTTTGTAAGTAATTCAAAATGAAAATTTAGAAAAACAATTTTGTGGAGTTATTCAAATTTCAAAAACTTTTAAAATTCAACTTCAAGTGAAATTTGAAATTTGTATGGCCAACCATGATTCCGAAAAAAGTAAAAATCTTTTTATGGCCAAACGGTCCCTAAGTTAACTAAAAGAAAAAGTAACTATTTAGGGAAAATGCATAAGTATCCCCCTGACCTATAGCCGGATTTCTAACTACACCCCCTAAACTTTATTTAAGTAGAATTATTTGCACCCTTAAAGCTTACGAAGCAGAGTGTGTGTATTTCACTCTCCTTGGGAGAGTGAGAAGCAAGAAAAAATAATTTTCAGATTTTTTTTGCTTTTTTACAACTTTTAGTGAGATATATAATTTCTTACTTTTTTTTCTTTTCCTTTTCCTTTTTCTTTGTCTTTTCCTTCTTCTTCTCCACTTCACTATTCTTGTCAACAGCACGCAACGCTCGCTGACGACTTTATGGCCTTCTTTGTCACGACCCAAAATCTGCTATAGGTCGTGATGGCGCCTAACGCCGCCATCAGGCAAGCCAACAGTGATTAATCAACTTAGTTACTCATTTTATATTTTTCGAAATCATGAATCCCCTTAAATAAGTAGAGTAAAACCTGGTACTCGTAGAAATCCCGTGATTTTATTTTCCAATCTCCGTATAAAATATAAATTACAAGGTAAAATGATAATAATTACGTGAACTATAATAATGAACATTTAGTAGGAACTCCCAAAATCTGGTGTCACAAGTGCATGAGCATCTACTGAGGAGTACAATAATAATACAACATCTATCTGAAATACAAGATAGAAAGGAGAATATAAATAACTCTGATGGAGACTTTGTATGATGCAGATCGTAACATGGAATGCAGCTCACCGTAAAGTCCCCGCAACAGCCGCACCTTTGCGACCACCAAACACACACACACACACACACACACACACACACACACACACACACACACACACACATATATATATATATATATATATATATATATATATATATATATATATATATATATATACACACATGCACAATAAGTGCAGCAAGTGTAGCATGAGTACATAAATCAACGCGTACCCAGTAAGTATCTAGCCAAACCCCGGAGAAGTAGTGAGGAGGGCTCGACATCGGCACTTACTAGTGGTCTAATAACTCAAATAGTACAATTATAGCATGGCGTGAACCTAAGTCTACCCGAACATAATCAAGGATTCTAGCATACGCACGGACACGCGTCACCTCATACATGCGTAGCTCCCACAACATGTAGCACATAAGAATATAACACCTATGGGGTAAATTCCCCCTCACAGGGTTAGACATGAGACTTACCTCACTCCGTTGTTCCATAACCGGCTCCAACGCCACTATAACACCTCAAACCGAAGCCCGTCGCTCCAAAACTAGTGATGGATGATGAAAAAGCTCCTTCAAAGTCGCCCCAAGCTCGGCTCCCATGGATGATTGAGATAAAATGAGCCAAAACCCGTTTTTGCAATTTTATACACTGCCCAGACGACCCTCATCGCGAGCACAGAAATCACCTCGCATTCGCGAAGCACATCCAGCTTCAGCTCCAGAACTCCCCCACGCGAATGCGAGAAAGGGCACGCGAACGCAAAACTTTACCAACCTGCCTATCGCGAACGTGTCTGCCCTTCCGCGAACGCGAAGACCAAGTCAGCCACCAGGCCATCTCCTTCTCCGCGAACGCGAACATCCAGCGTGAACGCGGAGCCTTGCTTCCCAGACCTTCGCTAACGTGTGACAACTGTCGCGAACGCGAAGGACAAAAATCCAGCGGCCATGATCCTTCTTCGCGAACGCGATAACCCCTACGCGTTCGTGATGAACAAATCTAGAACCAGCAACAGCAGCAGCAAAACGTGGAGAAATGACCCGAAACCACCCCGAAACACACCCGAGGCCCCAGGGACCCCGTCCAATCACACCAACAAGTCCCAAAAAATGATACGAGCTGCTCGAGGCCTCAAATCACATCAAACAACATCAAAACTACGAATCGACGATCGAAATCTTTCTTTAAACTTTCAAGCATTCAAACTTCGACGAACGCGTCCGAATCATACTTAAACATTCCGGAATGATGCTAAAATTTGCGTGCAAGTCACAAATCACGATACGAACCAATTCCAAGGCTCAAAACACCAAAAGGACATCGATATCACCAAAGTCCACATCAAACCAAACTTAGGAAATTCTAAAACCTTCAAAATTCCAACTTTTCACAATAAGCGTTGAAATGCTCCCGGGCGACCCGATACTCAACCCGAACATACGCCCAAGTCTGAAATTATCATACGAACCTATTGTGGAACCTTCAAATACCGATTTCGAGGTCGTTTACTTAAAAGTCAAACTTTAGTCAATTCTTCCAACTTAAAGCAAATCAAGAATCCGCAAATCAATACACAAAGCCTCTTACATAGGACAATGTTCTCAAGTGACACTAAAGAAAATGTCAACTTACTCTGAACATCTGAATTCTTCCCTGCTCATCCAAGCTCGTGACATTCTTATCAACACCGAGCCGCAACCTTGATCCTCAACTTCCAATTCCTATGCCGCTCACTGCACCTATCATGCCTCAACGCGAGAGTACAAGAATTCATCATAACCCCTGAACTACTAGTAGAATAAATACTTCATTGGCTAGAAGCCTTTCACTTAACTCATTTCAGAAGAACCATTGCAACACACAACTGAATTCACATAATCGCAGAAAATACAAACCTCGAGTTATGGTCTAAATTGCCATAACTCTTCCGGGATCCATTTACACATAACAAGGCCATTTGAATCAAATACCTCCCACATCAATCAAATTATGGTGGATGTCAAGCTCGCACGTACAACCACAAACCACCTGTAAGCTTAACACGCCGAAGGAACTGATCATTGCCACAATCATGCTGATTCAAACCATTACTAACCAACCCAGCTTCTTCCAATTTACTCTTGACTTGCCTTAGAGATAATAATAGCTCCATTAAAAATATAATGAACTCAATCAGCACTCATCCCAAGTGACCCGAATCATGAGACCACATCGTCTCGATGCCCATGAACAATCTCATACCCTCCTCATGCGCACAATAACATCTCCAACTAGTACACCTATTCTGAAGGACCTTCCGTGAATCCGAAACTGTTTCTTCCATTCCTCCAATACTGCCCCGCAGACCCGATGATAACATAGAAAATTTCCTAAGTATTCTTCACACTCTGCTGCAAAATCCTGATCTTCAACCATACAACGAACCCAAAATCCTTAGACACCGCGCTTACATCCTTGAACCCATTAGAACCACTATTGAGAGTCACCCACTCTGACCTAGTCCCGAATATAATCAAACTCCATCGCTCTGTTAGCACATGAACACTCCCAAAGAAGCAACCGAATTAATTCTTTTCCTTGTACATCACATCCACAAGAAGTATAAACTCTGAGTCTTCCCAAAACCTGTACATGAATCGATAAGGAGAAATATAGCACACATTCATCAAGTTCTTTACTCGAATTACCCCTGATGTTCTCTTTTCTTAGTCATAATGATCCACCAATGCACCGATAACCAAAAATCGCACAAGCAGAAAATTATGTGGTCCAATCATAGACGGTGGGCTCCCTCACTTAGTTTTAAGCTACCATCACATAATGTACAACCCACAAAGATTCCTCCTTCTCAATCACCGTGATCACGCACCGTTAACCCGCCAAATTTCTCGAAATCTCTTGTTAAATTTTTCATGAACATTTCGAATTATCAGCCACAATCGCATATTCGACCTTATGCCGAGTAGTAAGTAGAACTCTTTGTAGAAATTTTATCAAAATCACGCAACCGCTAACCTGCCCGCAGGAGATAGCCCACCTGCGTAATTCCATACCGACATATTCCAATGACACTGCACTAGGTACCACTACTACAAAATCAGTAAACCCTCCTGAGCCCATGCTCGTCCACCGGGTGTAAAGTTCTGTTCATTTACCATAGACATCAACTGAAACTCCGACAATACATTCCAAAGTCGAAGTCACGTTGCATCCCAAAAACGATAATCAAGTATTCACACCCCTCTTTATTTCAAGCAAACTCCTCTCTGCCATATTCAATCTTCCTCGGTATAATAGCTACCATCCCAAATAAAATTCGTAAACCTAGTTACTTTCCACCATGATTCCCAAATCACACTAAACCTTCTCAAGGCATGTGGCTATCCTGCCACAGAATCCATATGCTACTCTGCTACTCCCACTTCGGTTAAAACATCTCCTTTAAACAACTTCTCGACCTATACTTTTCATACTTGACTTGCTAGCGATTCAACCACCGCGAGACACCTCCCACCATGTCCTTCCTTATCCCTCGCTACCCAAATATTGCCTCAAATCAAAATCCATCTTTGTAGCACCTGAACTAATAAATTGCTACCAACTCTAAGCCTCTTCGAAGATCATCATTCTCGAACCATCGGCATTAGGAACGCCGATTCGATTCTGAAACCGCTACATACCTCTATCTCTAACAACCACTTCTCAGACACCATTTCACAACACCCTGCCCCGAAGGCAAATCAATGAAGACCATAACACCGACAACCCTTAATGGGTTCAAACAAAGACGATGCCACCATATCACAAATGAGAATTTCACCATACTCAAAAATATCAAGTCTCGTTACTCCATCAACCAAAGCCTGAACATCCATCATCCGATTGTCTTTCCTCCGCTGGAATTAAATGCCAAACCTCTAAACGATGAATTGAGAAATCCTCCTTTCAAGTCATTCACTGCCTCGACATATAAACAAGTGCCCTACCATTAGACCAACACTATGGGATGACAACGCATGAACATCATGATAGTCTGTACATAGCCTCAAAACCATAGGAAATACAGATGTTGGGCTGAAACGACAGAACACCCTTCCGCAAGGTGACGATAATAGCCTGCCCGAATACGCAGGGAGAAACATGCTGCACCACGCCTGCAGTACCACTACAACTCCTCGATGCCAAATTGATAACAAGTGCTCCTCGTCGCATAAGATTGAGTAGGAGGGAAATGAAGGCATAAGCTCCACTGGAATCAAACCGCACGAAGATGAATCAAGAAGGGAAGTGCTCCTAACATCCATGTACTCTCTCAAAGATAAGTACAGACGTCTCCGTACCGATCCGCAAGACTCTACTAGACTTGCTCATGACGCGTGAGACCCAAGTGAACCTAGAGCTCTAATACCAAGCTGTCACGACCCAAAATCCGCTATAGTTTATGATGGCGCTTAACGCCGCCAGCCAACAGTAATTAATCGACTTAGTTACTCATTTTATTATTTTCGAAATCATGAATCCCCTTAAATAAGTAGAGTAAAACTTGGTACTCGTAGAAATCCCATAATTTTATTTTCCAATCTCCGTATAAAATATAAATTACAAGGTAAAATGGTAATAATTACGTGAACTACAATAATGAACATCCAGTAGGAACCGCCAAAACCCGGTGTCATAAGTGCACGAGCATCTACTGAGTAGTACAATAATAATACAACATCTATCTGGGATACAAGATAGACAGGAGAATATAAATAACTCTGATGGAGACTTTGTATGTTGCGGATCGTAACATGGAATGCAACTCACCGTGCTAGAGCTCAAGGCCTCAAACTATCGAACGACGTGCTAGAGCTCAAAATAATCGGTCGGGTCGTTACATTCTTCTTTAATTATTTCGGTTAGTCTTCTTCCTCTTTCTCTCCCTCTCAAACACACAAATCACACTTTCATTAAAAATAATTATACATATGTAAAGCAAAAATCACTCAGATCTGAAAACATCCATCACCGAAAAATCTTTTTTCTGTCGAAAAAATAGAGTTTTTGAAATTTCAATCTGGAAGAAGCCTTTTCTTACCCAGCAGACACATTACATAATTCACCATCACTCACCTCATAATCATAAGAGCCACCATTTTTATGTCCCCACAATTACCGGTGATAGAAATAATCCAAAACGCCACCACCACATTAGCTATTTAAATGCCTCAAGCCTAGCTTAGCAGCAAAAAAAAGGAATTGATCATGGACCAAAAATTAGAACATGAGGTGAAACTTTGTTGTCTAGTTTGGCAGTGACGAGAGTAAATGAAGAAGAGAAAAGAGAGAAAAATAAGGAAAATAAAAGAAAAATACTTTTTTAATGAAATATGCACTTGTCTAGGGGCGTGTATCTCATCTCCCAGCAGAAATTTGGTTGTAGTATTTCAATGGTGAATTTATTCTATTTTAAAATAATTCGGGGGAGGGGAGGGAGATATAACCCCGAAAAAAAAACGTGTAGTTAAAACTTTGATCATAGATTTTGGGGGCACTTATGTATTTTTCTTAACTATTTATAATAAATTGAAACTAATTATCTGAAAAAAAACGTAAAACCGATTATAATATACCTGATGCTGATAGTCAACTTCTTCACACTATCAATTTTAATATATAAAATTATATTTAATTACTCCCTTTATCCCAATTTATGGAAAAATATGTTGAGTCAAACGAGTTATTCTTTAAGCATAATTTTTCATATGTATTTTAAATATTTTAAAATATTAATTATTATAATTTATATTCCCTCCGCTCACTTTTACTTGCCTACTTTAGACTTTTTACGTCCCTTAAGAAATAATAAATATAATATGTATTTTACCATACAACCCCTAACCCCTAATAATGATAGCCTTTCAAAAAGTCTTAGGAAATAAGTTTAAAAATGAGTAATTAATGATAAGGGTAAAACAGAAAAAAAAGATTGTTTTTCTCCTAATTTAATATAGCGGATAAGTAAAAGTGAAAATGTATTTTTAATATAGTGGACAAGTAAAAGTGAACGGAGGGAGAATTACTTTTTATAAATAATTTCCAAATATATAAATTTTATTTCGAAAAAATAATTATATTCTATCCAAATACACGGTAAAAATTAAGAAGTTTAAATCTCAAAAAACAAAAAATATCACACAAACTGAGACAGGAGTAACATTTCAGACTTGCTTCAAGTTATGAAATTCGACTTACATTTTAGAATGCTCCACTAATTACTAATGTATTTCTTGCTTCATGACAAAAATTGCTCCAAGAACAATACTAGTATTCATTAATTGCCTGTTATTGCTTGTAGACTATGCAAGAATAATAATAAGAAAAATACATAAAATAGCCACAAGCCCTTTCTCATATATAATAATTGAATAAGAAATATTAAAAAGTTGCCACAAAAAGTTAACTTAATTAAAGCTCAAGTACATAATCATCATCAGCTGTAGGTATAATCAACCACTCATCTGGAAATTGGTAATTAGGATCATCATTCTTATCTATACAATTAGGAGACTCACTGTTTAATCCATGTTCTAATTGGCCAAAACCTGCCTTTGGATTTTCCATCAAAACATTTTCCTCTAGAGGAAAATATTTTTCTATGACTACTTCACCATTGCTCGCACTCTTCTTGCAATCCAACGACTTCAAAAACCCTATCCACCATTCAAACTCTGGAACTTCACCGGAAGAAAAAGGCAGAGGCGGAGGTGGCGGGGGCGGCAGCGGTGGCAGTGTAGTAAGTATTGCCGGAGCCGTTGTAGACCATGTTGGTTCAGGAATAGGCATAGACTCCACTATTGAGTAATAGTAATATTGTTGAGAGCTTACTGCTGTTAAGATAAAAAAACAGAACAGTAGAAAGTAAGAAAAAGGCGTGAAAATTACTTTCTTTAGAAAAATAAAATAACAGAGTTTAAAAAAAACTTTGATTTATATAGGGTAGAAAGAAGGCTATTCGGAACTTTAATTTATCTAATTTCATAACAACTTTCTTTAGAAAAACTAGAATGATATAAAGAAATTAAAGAGAAAAGACTTCGAATTTATTTAACAAAAAATAGAATAACAAAAAGTAAAAAATAAAATAATAATTTGAATTTATAGGGTAGGAAGCAGGCTATTAAGAACTTTTATCCATTTTAATGAACACAATTTTCTTTAAAAAAAAAATAGAATAAAAGAAAGTCACAAAATAGATATCAATTTATAGTCGAAAGAAGACTCTTCGCTACATTTATCTAATTACATGAACATACATGTCATGTTACACTTATTTTTACCTTACGATATCGGGGCAATTTGGCTTTACATATATTACAAACCATCTAACAGTCGAGAGTTAGAACATTATATTATGTAAACAAATTAAGTTACGAATACTGTAAGTGCTAAAAAAATTTATACTACCAAATCATTTAAATAATTTTAATCAATATTTAAAGGTAAACTTCCCTAGAATGCGGAATTTGTAATCTCAAAAATAAAACAAGTTATCTGTGTCTACTACAAAATATTATCTGCTACAAAGATAATCTGACGGTATAAAAATTCTAACCATATATATTACCTAAACTCGTCTATAAATCCTTGAATCTATTTTCAGTGTTGTTACCTCTTTGACCCAATAATGTGTACTTCTTTGGGTTATTAATAGACGGAGTTGGCGATGAAGATGAAGATCGATGAAGTTGTAAAGCATGAACGATTTCTCTTCTAGCTTCAGCCATGTCTATATAAGAGCTAATAAAAGGAGCTTTTCTAGTATGATATTTTCTCAACCTTTTTCTTGGTGAATTGTTTTTCTTTGAATCCATTTGCTGCTTCTTTCTTGTTTGTTCTTTCTCTGCAAGACTCTGTTTCTCGGGAAGAGAAGGTAATAATAATCAGCAGATACGAAAGAGGGAGTGAATAATAAATGAAACAAAAGAGTAACAAGTGGCATAGTAAATGAGAAGGGAAAAGATGGGTCAGCAAGCATGCAGTAACAAATCAGTGTGGACACCTGTTTCCTCGGACACACTGCTGCTTACTTTAAAAAATTTCAATTATAATCATAATATCCGAGTTAGCTTGCGTTTATGTCGATTGATTTCATGAAATATCCGTTATCTTGGCTTGAACAAATAAGCATAAATCACATCCGGTCTTCGTTTCAATTTAGATGATATACTTTGACTTGATACAAAGTTTAAGAAAAAAAATAATTCTAAAATATATAGTTCTAAAAACTTAAGGAGCAAAAGCTTTATAGGGTCATGATATTTATGTGACTATAAAAACTTTTCATTAATGATAAAGTTGATAAAATGAGAAATTTAAAGTTAAATTATTTTCAAATATATAAATATGTCATTCTTTTTTAACGGACTAATAAAAAAAGTGCGTCATTTAAATTGAAATGGAGGGCTAATATTTTTATCGCCTCTGAAATTTGAAGCGAAACAAATCTCAACCCACTCTATTAATTATTTTTATTTCCTTTTTTCTTTTATCTTTTTTGCTCTCTTTATACCTATTACTTTTTATTTTCAATTGTTCAATTATAATCTATATTATATTAAAAGCACGAAATCCCTTAGCAATTATCGTTTGTTTTTTTGAACCCTTTAAAAATAGATTTTGAATTATTTTCTTAGTATTTAGAACTTCAAATCCATTAATATATCATTTAGTTATTTTCCTAATTTAGGGTTTCAGATCAATTAATATGTTTCTTTTTAATTTAGGTTAGGAGTTTTAGAAATATATTTTTATCTTTTTTACTTAAGAATTTTAGGCACGTTTTCATGCATATAAACTCTTGAATTATTTCTATGTATATCCAATACTTTGTATAAACGCACTAATTATCCCTTCGTACAGTAACTCCATGCATGTTAGATTTACGACTTTAAAATCAACTTGACAAAATTCTTTAAATTGTAATCCAAGTTAAATTCCACAATGATTTATAAATTTAATTAAAATATTTATGACATTATTTTAATTTAAATAAGGATCTGCGAGATTTACAGTAGTTAAAAGAGTCTTTCAAGTATCAACCATAATGAGATTAAAACTTCTTCCAAAGGTTGAATCCTTTTGAAAACTAGCACAAATTAATAATATCAAACGGAAGTCAATAACGATTGGTGGTATTTTAATATGTTGTGTATTTGGTTCTGGATGTCTTCGCAAGATTGATATTTTCATCTTCAACTCATACAAATATTTTTCGCGGCAATTCATAAAGAACTCTAATTGAGGGATCCATGTCCGTGATGTAAAGATGGAAATATTTTGAAACTGGCGACTTAACTTATGATTGCATCTTAAGTTATGGTTACATGAGAATGAGAAGGTGTGATGATCCAAAATGTCATCTTTAAATTTAATATGTAATTCTGTATTTTAAGATCTCGAAAAGCACCATTTATCATTCATCGACTTGCGTGCGCAGTCCGTACAATTTTTCGGAAAGTTTTAATATGAAAAATGGATTAAAATGTGAAATAGAGGTTTAAAACTCAACTGAGTTGACTTTGGTCAACATTTTGAGCAAACAGACCCGGATCAGTATTTTGACAATTCTGGTAGGTCCGTATCGTGATTTGAAACTTGGGCGTATGCCCGAAATCGAATTCCGAGGTCCCTAACCCGACATGTGAAATTTTGATGAAAAATTAAAAGCTTGAAAGCTTAATGATTTTTAAGAAATTACTAATCATTGACCCCGGGTCTGTATTTTGGTTCCGAAACCCGGTAAAAGTCCACAATAATATTTATGACTTGTCTATCGAATTTGGTGAGAATGGAGTTGATTTGACGTGGTTCGGACGTCCGGTTGTAAAAATATAAGTTTTAAAGTTTTCTTGAAAATTTCCTTTGATTTGGCGTCTGATTCGGAGTTCTAGGTGTTATTTTGGTGATTTGATCGAGCGAGCAAGTTCGTATAATATTTTAGGACTTGTGTGCATATTTGGTTTGGAGGCCCGAGGGCTCGGGTGAGTTTCGAATAGGATACATGATGATTTTGAACTTAGAAAAATCTGATTTTTTGCAACTTTAGGCTTCTGGTATTTCCTTCATCGCGTTCGCGAATGTACTCTCGCGAACGCGTAGAGCAAACTGGGCTGGCTGAATTTTTCTTCTTCGCGAATGCGAAGATTGGGTCGCAAACGCGAAGCTATGGGGACTTTACCCTTCGCGAACGCGACCAGCTCAACGCGAACATGAAGCTTTAGAGGCCTGGAGGAGGGGTCAGTCATCCTTCTACGTGAGCGCGAGCACTGGCACGCGAACGCGAAGGCCAGGGGAGAAAAAGCCTTTGCGAACGGAAAGGAGGACTCGCGAACGCGTAATCCACGGGCTGCTACTCATTACGAACGCGACTGGCCCTTCGCGAACGCGAAGAAGGCCTGACGCTTGTGACTTAAAACAGAACCAAAACGGGATTTTTCCCATTTTTCACAAACCCTTAATTAGTACTCGGTTTATGGGCGATTTCAAAGGAGTTTTTCACGATTTCGAACTGAGTAAGTGTTCTTTATCATTTAGTGATTGTATTTCATAAATCTAAGTCTATATTCATCATTTATTTCGGATTTAGATGGAAGAAATTGGAATTTTTATAAAATCTTCCAAAAACGAAAATTTAAGATTTGAAGGTCCATTTGACATCGGAATTTGATAAATTTTGTATGGTTGGACTCGTATCGGAACGAATGTTCGAATTTCGTAAGTTTTTTTTGAGATTTGAGACGTGGGTCCCACTGTCGAATATTTTAATGAATTTCGGATTTTTATCCGGAAAATTAGTAAAGTCCTATGGTATTAATTCCTATGATTCGTATTGAGTATATTGAATTGTTTATGAATAGATTTGAAACTTTTGGAGACAAATTTAAAAGGAAAAGCCGTGGTCGAGTAATTGATTAGAATTTGTAAAGCGATGTAAGTGTCGTGGTTAACCTTGACTTGAGGGAATAGAACCCTTAAACTATTTGTTATGTGAAATGCATGTGAATGATGTATAGGCGAGATGACGAGTATCTATGGATGTAAACCATACTAGGCAAGCCATGTACGGCTCGATCTAGAAGGCATTGATGGGGGATCAATCTCAGGTCATATGTATGGATGACCGCCCTCCAAACCAACTGGGCCATCCCCGAAGGGATTTGTCCTTGTATTTTATCGTACTAGTCTTAGGATATGCGCTTCGCGCGTGTACCCTATATCAATAAATATATTTTTTTAAAATTACATAAATATTATTAAATAATATATTTGACATATAAAATAAAAATTAACGATAAATATATAAATTTGTGAAAATAACAAATGTTGATCTTATTTAGGTAGCTCAATAAAGAAAGAAATCTTAATCATAAAAGTCCTCGGATGTCTTATTGTAATTTATAAGAATTTCTATAAAAAATATTGTATGAATATTATATTTATTTCTATGACCTGATACAAAATAAACAAAACACAAACAAAATCTTTTATCAACAAAGATTTGTCAAATAAAGCAAATTAAAAACTTAAATTTCTCTTGCTTTTAGAGAATGAAGAGGTTCGCATTATGCTTATAGAAAAAAATTAATAAGGGACAATATAAAGTCTAAAATGAGTAATATTAACTTAATATTGTATAACAAATAACTTCATATAAAATATATATGGAGTTTATGCGGATGGAGGGGAATGGGTGGTCGCCTTTGTGCTTCTTTGAGTTTTTGTCTTCCGTAAAAGCTAGGGTCCTGTCCAACTTTCGATTTTTGTTTTGAATATACATATCTTTTTCCTAGTAAATAAAATACTTCTTTTTTTGTTCGTTTGTAAGAAAGATAATATTGCATTAACTATTAAAGAGCGGTGCTACAGAGAGGGTGGTGCTCGGGGTACAGCACATTGCTAGAACTAGATTGATTACTATTAGAACTACTAGTATAATCTATGTTTGAGTGCAAAAAGATAGGATCAGTATGCAACAAGGAGTTCGCTACTATAGTAACTCAATTATCAGCTGTAGAGGTAGGCGTCGCGTGTTGCTGTGCAAAATGTGGTGGTATTGCTGCCGCATCTATTGCCTGGCCTGCCCGTGTTGGATTCACATTCCTAATTTTGTTGCTCCTGCTTGATCCTCTTGTAAGTTTTCTAATACAAAAACGGGTGGCTATGCAAAAACAGTTGGTGTCATAGTAGACTCCATTGAACAACCTTCCTTGGCTAATCTCTCAGCTACCCCATTCTCCTCTCTGTAGACATGAGTGACTGGTGCATTATGCAGCTGGACCAAGAGGTACCTGCAGTCAGAGTGTTACGTGCAGTAATTTTAGTTAACCATTTCCTAGTTATTAGAAGTCATTCAAATTGTGTTCTCTGTTTCCTTTATTTTAGGAGTAGATAATGAGCATATCCATTTCCTCCTTTATTTTAGGAGTAGATAATGAGCATATCCATTTCCTTTATTTTAGGAGGTAGTTGCGATAGTTCAACAACTTTTAGTTCGTGTCAGTTGCTAATCTTTTGGGAACTCTTCATGTATAAAGTCACATAACTGGAAGAAATAAAGTATTGAATGATTTTATTCCAAATCTCGAGCTTACGAGAAAGAGGTCGTGGTCTCCTCTATCAGACCAGTTTCCCCATTAACAAGACTTTTGCCTTCTGTTTTTCTATTCCAACTATTCCAAAAATAGGCCCTCGAAAGGAGTACGTGCCAAAGTGGTTTCAGAGCACAAGCATGGACCAACGAGTGGAGCAATTGGAGACGACTGTTCAAAGCTTGTCCATTGGACAACAAGCCCTTGCTAATCAATTGAATGAAGTTTTATCACTGATTAATTCCAAATTTGATGTGACGGTAAGGCTTATCCGGCGCGACGGCGAAGCATCTGCATCTGCGAACAAGGCCACTCATGAGAGTCCCGTTATCAGCAACACTCACTCAAGTTTCGTTCCAAAGATGAAGCTAGATTTTCCCAGATTTAATGGACAAGAAGATCCAACCAGTTGGCTATGTCGCGCAGAGCAATTCTTTCAATTTCATAATACGCCAACTGCAGAGCGAGTTTCCATAGCATCCTTCCATCTTGAAGTCGAAGCGCAGCTTTGGTTCCAACTTCTAAAACATGAATATATGGTGGTATCCTGGGAAGATTTCAAAGCGGGCCTTCACTCTCGCTACGGTGCAATTCAGTATATTAACTTTTTTGGGGACTTAACCAAGTTGCAACAGCAAGGTAATGTAAAGGAATATCAGGTACAATTTGAAACACTTCTAGCTAAGGTGGGACTTCTATCCACCGAACGACAAGTAAGTTGTTTCATAAGTGGGCTTAAAAATTCAATACACACTGAAGTGTTAGCCAATCGACCTGCAATACTATCTGCAGCCATTTCTCTAGCACGCCTTTATGAGGCAAAGGTGAGTTCCCAACGTAAACTTTCCATTCCTGTCAAAGCCAACTTGCAGCAGCCTTCACGATCAGTAGCGGGAACTTCACCATCACCAACTCCCATTAAGAGGTTAAGTCTTGAGGAGCTTAATGAAAGAAGAAGGCTTGGTTTGTGCTTCTGTTGTAATGACAAATATGGTCCCGGACACAAATGCAAACGGTTGTTTTCCATTCATGCTATAATTGATACTGAAGACGATGACGTTGACATGGAGATTGAGGATCCTTCATCCCCAGACCTTCCCCGTAAATCAATCCATGCCATAGCTGGTATTTGTGACTCTAAGACCATGCAAATTATGGGACGCTTGAAGGATAAAACAGTGATGGTTCTTTTGGATTCGGGCAGCTCAAATAATTTCATGAATGATGATTTGGTAATTAAAATTGGATTGCAACTAGTTCCAGGGAAGAAGTTTGATGTAATTGTGGCTTCTGGAGAACGTTTAACGAGTATGGGACGGTGCAAGCAGGTTTGTCTTAATCTCCAAGGCAACTCTTTCAGAACTGATTTTTTTCTTTTACCTTTGGAAGGTTACGATGTCGTCTTTGGAACCCAATGGTTACGGATGTTGGGACCAATTGTTTGGGATTTTTTTCGCTTAGAGATGAGATTTCAAATAGATGATAAAGAGATATTTCTACGGGGCATAAAGAAGTCAGATGATCAAATTGTGGAGAATTACCAAATGGAAACAATTACTTGGAAACGTGGCCAGGGAATTCTTCTTCAATTGCAAGGAAGGCAACAAGCAGATCCACCATCAGTGGTTATATCATAAATTCAGCAACTATTGGAAAGGTATCGTAGCGTGCTACGGGAGCCTTGTGGTCTACCTCCCTCATGAACCCAAGACCATCGCATACCTTTACTTGAAGGGCAACATCCTATCTCAGTCAGGCCGTATAGCTATCCCCATTATCAGAAGGGGGAGATCGAAAAAATAGTAGCCGAAATGTTGCGGTCCGGAGTTATCAGACCCGGTACAAGACCTTACTCATCACCCGTTATTCTGGTCAAGAAGCAAGATGGTTCATGGCGCATGTGTGTCGATTATAGGGCACTTAAGAAAGTTACAATCAAAGACAAGTTCCCAATACCGGTGATTGACGAACTTCTGGATGAGCTGCACGGAGCATCTTTTTTCTCTAAGTTGGACCTTCGATCTGGATATCACCAGATTTGAGTTCACCCATCGGACAGAGAGAAGACAGCTTTCCGGACTCACCAAGGGCATTATGAATTTTTGGTGATGCCGTTCGGTCTAACAAACGCACCATCTACCTTTCAGTGTCTCATGAATGAGGTATTCAAGAAATATCTACGAAAATTTGTTTTGGTCTTTTTTGATGATATTCTTGTTTACAGTAAAGATTGGGATGAACATATGAAACATCTAGAGTTAGTTTGTTCAATATTAAAACACCATCAGTTGTTTGTAAAGATGGAAAAATGTCAATTTGGCCAAAGAGAAGTTAGGTACCTTGGTCATGTTATTTCTAACCAAGGTGTGGCTGTTGATCCAGAAAAAATAGAAGCTGTAATGAGTTGGCCCAAGCCTACTAATCCAAAGACTATGAGAGGTTTCCTTGGCCTTTACGGTTATTACAGGAAGTTCATCCAGAATTTTGGAAAAATCGCAGCTCCTCTTACACGTATGTTGAAAAATAATAGCTTTATATGGAGTCCAGGAGCGACGAATGCTTTTTATCAGCTGAAAACAGTGATGACTCGAGCACCAGTACTTTCTCTTCCAGACTTTTCCAAGTAGTTCATAGTGGAATGTGATGCATCTGGGTGCGAAGTTGGTGTAGTCCTTCGACACAAATGACCTATCACATTTTTTAGCCATGATTTACAAGGGAAACATCTCCTCCTTTCGACATATGAGAAAGAGATCCTTGCATTGGTATTGGTTGTTCAAAAGTGGCGGCCTTATCTTTTGGGGAGACAGTTTGTTGTCTTAACAGATCACCAAAGTTTGATGCATTTGTGGACTCAGAAAATCACTACCACTGCACAACAACGCTGGATGTTCATGCTAATGGGTTATACAAGAAGGGAAAAGAAAATATAGTTGTTGATGCCCTCTCAAGGAGAACAGAAAGCGTGGGAGAATCTGGAAAACTAATGGCTTTTTCACTCCAAATTCCTAATTGGTTGGAGTCCATTAGAAATGAAAATGCAAGCAATCCCAGAACTCAAGAGTTGATCAAGAGAGTTGAAGAAGGGGAAGCTTTGGGACCATGGAAAGTCCAAGGTGAAATTCTTTACTTCAAAAATAAGATATATTTGGACAAGGATTCTGAATTAGTGGACCTCATCATGGAGCAATTCCATTGTAGCACTCATGAAGGCTTTCACAAGACTATTCAACGGGTAAGATCCAATTTTTACTTTCAAGGCCTAAGGGACAAAATTTAGAATTTTATCCGAACTTGTGATGTGTGCCAATGCCACAAAGTGGAACAAACTCTACCAGTTGGACTCCTACAGCCTCTTCCTATTCCTGCTCAAGTCTAGGAAGATATATCCATGGACTTCATCTAGGGGCTACCAAGTTCCAACGGTAAAATCACTATTTTTGTGGTTGTGGATCGATTGTCAAAGTATGCTCACTTCATTCCTATTTCTCATCCTTATACTGCTGCGAGTGTGGCTCAATGTTTCTTTGATAATATTTTTAAGTTGCACGGGATGCCTCGTTCAATTGTCCGTGATCGAGATCTCACTTTTACAAGCTTGTTCTGGAAAGAGTTGTTTCGTCTTAATGGGACAAGCTTCAACTTTAGTTCGGCATATCATGCGCAAACTGATGGGCAGACTGAAGTTGTTAACCGCACCTTGGAGATGTACTTGCTTTGCTTCACAAGTTTTGAGCCTAAGCAATGGAGTAAATGGCTTACCTGGACAGAATTTTGCTACAATACAAATGTGCATTCTACTACTGGAAAAACACCATTTGAAGTTGTATATGGAAGACAACCTCCGGTCCTTCTTAATTATGCTCCTACAACAGCAAAAGTAGCTGCAGTGGAAGACAAACTCATCGAAAGAGATGCCATTGTTCGGATGTTAGAAAGAAGATTGCTGGAACACAAAACCGTATGAAGTTAATTTATGATGGCAAGCACAAGGAGCTTCAGGCGTATAGGCAGCAATCTGTGAGTCGCCGCACGCAAAAGCTTTCAGCTAGATATTGCGGGCCTTATAAAGTTGTCCAGCGTATAGGAGGTGTCGCTTATAAGATGAATTTGCCTCCTGAATCTAAGATACATCATGTATTTCATGTATCTCTTCTCAAGAAGTACGTGGGAAGAAAGGAAGTCATGTGTTCACAGCTACCTGTAGAAGGATCAGAAATTACCTTTCCTTCAGCAATATTGGGTAGCAGAGCTCGAAGAGGAAAGAAAGAAGTTTTAGTGCACTGGAAGGGTTGTTCTCCTGCTGAGGCTACTTGGGAGGCTCTTGATGACATTTGCCAACAATTTCTAGATTTTTGCCCTTGAGGACAAATGCTTTTCTTTAAGGGAGAGGGAGTGTTACGTGCAGTAATTTTAGTTAACCATTTCCTAGTTATTAGAAGTCATTCAAATTGTGTTCTCTGTTTTCTTTATTTTAGGAGTAGATAATCAGCATATCCATTTCCTTTATTTTAGGAGGTAGTTGCGATAGTTCAATAACTTTTAGTTCGTGTCAGTTGCTAATCGTTTGGGAACTCTTCATGTATAAAGTCACGTAACTGGAAGAAATAAAGTATTGAATGATTTTATTCCAAATCTCGAGCTTACGAGAAAGAGGTCGTGGTCTCCTCTATCAGACCAGTTTCCCCATTAACGAGACTTTTGCCTTCTGTTTTTCTATTCCAACTATTCCAAAAATAGGCCCTCGAAAGGAGTCCGTGCCACATAGATAATGTTAGTGAAGCGTATGTTACCGTTCTGTATAAGTGTTAATACCTCAGATGACTCAACTTCATTTCGAGTGGTACCAATTTATTATTGTAAGCTAATTTTAACCCATGAAAGAGCGCTTGAAGTTTAGCATTCATGCTGTTATTTGAGGAGATGTTACCAGCAAATCCAGTGATCCAATTCCCTTATGCATCGCGAATGAGTCCTCCTATACCTGAGCTCGTTGTAATTCTTGAGACGACTCCATCTGTATTTAATTTGTAATAATTTGGTTTTGGGGGAATCCAGTTAATAGCGATTTGTATCGATGGAGGTTTTGCTATTAATTTTGTACCACAATAATTAAATTCTATAGATTGGTTAGTAATATAGTTTATAGGTATATTGTGATGGAAATTATTAAAATTGTTGTCATTTTGAGTAATCCAAATGTTCCATAAGGTAAAGGATATGAATATGTGAGGGTTAATTTTGTGAGGCATGAGGTTCTTTCTATCTTTGTATAGATGGTGGATCCATTGGGATGGGTGTGAAAACCTATTTATAGAGTTAATTAAACGTTCTAAGCCAATGTTTGTCCATAATGTTTTGACATTTGGATAGTGTAGGAAAATATGATTGATTGATTCACTTGATTGCTGGAAAATTAGGCAAATATCATCCTGAATTACACCTATACGATGAAGGTATTGTCGTGTAGGTAGACGATTGTGCATGAGTAGCCATAAAAAAGATCTAATTTTTGGGGTTGCTGGTATTTTCCAAATCCATGCATAATGACTACTGAGTGTTGTATTATCTATGCATTGGCGAAGTATAGCAGCATAAGTTGATTGGACTGTAAATAGTCCGTTATTTGTCAAGCCCCAGAATATGCCAACAATTTTGTTGGCGTATATAGGCAGGTGATTTCTTTGTATTAATGCTTTTAAGGGAGGTGTAAAATAAAAATGAAATTTTGTCCGGTCCCAGTCTGAGTTGGTCATATATGATGATAGTGTATTTGTTAGTTGTTTATCTAGCAAAGGCCCCGATATGAAGGATCGCATGTAGTGGCCAGTACAACCCAAGCATCCGTCCAGAATTTAATGTTGGAACCACTACTAATGTGACATTGTAGGCCTAATTGACAATGCGTCCAACCCAAAAGGATATTTTTCCAAGTACTTGAATATCCCCATTTTGTTGGTGGATTTTTATTTTTACTTGTTTAAGAGGGTTGCTGCCCAATGATTTGTGGTTGAATTAAATAGCCTCCAAGAAAGGCTAGCTAGTATCGCTATATTTTTTAATTCCAGGCGCTGCATTCCTAGTCCTCCAAATTCCTTTGGAGTGGTGATTGTTTTCTAATTTACTAAGTGAATTTTCCTTTTTAGATTAGTAGTACCTCAAAGGAAGTTGCGCATGTATTACTCCATTTTGTGAATTATAGATTTAGGGATGGATATATGTTGCATTATATGGTTAGGTAGACTATTGAGAGTAAATTTAATTAGAGTTGTTCTTCCTGATAGGGAAAGAAATTTTGTTTTCCAACCAACAAGTATCACCTTGAAGTTATCAAGGAGGAATTGAAAATATGATTTATTAGGTCTTGTAACAAACATGGAAAACCTAGATATTTCCCGAAGCAAGTGCCCCTATTCATGCATCAAAAATATTGGAAAGAAGTAGGCCAGATTGTTGTAACGTTTTGTAAAAAAGTCTTCAAGAAAAAGGAAGATTGAATGTTGAATTTCCATAGGATCAAAAGACAAATTTCCCACACTGTTTTTGAGCGCATTTATGCGGTTACGTCGACGCCTTTGTGAAGTTGTCATATGAAAGAATTTGGTGTTAGCGTCACCTTCGTTTAGCCAATTTATACGAAATTTTAACTTCCAAAAATCCTCTTCTAATCTTAAGACTCCACTGAATTCATTAGTGAGTTGTACCGCTAGATTTTGTAAGAACCCGCTTGTTGGATAGTGGATCGATGATTGAATCCCATTAACTAGTAATTTACGTTTTTTTGCAAAAATGTCACCAAAAGTATATTTATTCCAATGAATAACAGTTTTTTGGAAAGTGTTAGTAGCCTCTATAAATGCGGAATTATTATTCCACGTTTCGTACACTAAGGACAATATTGTTTCAAATCTAAAGATTTGTTTCTTAGGGATTCTATTAGGTTATACAAGCAAAGGACAATGGTCCGAATGGGTGCGAGGAAGATGTTGTACCACTGCTTCTGGAAATTGGCTAAGCCAATCATAACTGGCTAGAAGATGATCTAGTCTTTCAAGAATGGTGTATGTCATGCCCCAAAATTGAGGAGCGCGACCGGCGCTCAACCGAGTGAACCCAACTGAGCAAGTCTGTTAGATTTTATTCTACCCAAATTCATCCATGAATAAAGAGGAGATGTACTTCGTTAATCAAATACTGAAGAGATTTCATTAATTGCTTCCATTTTATTCCCATTAACAGCATCATTCCATATTTTCAAAACAGTACGAGTTTATAGATTTAATGAAAAATATATTGCCAAATACCAACAGTTCTAATCCAATTTCCAACATCAAATACCACCCACAACCTGTCTACGGAGCCTCTAAGTACAACTGAAGAGTAATATGGAAATGCCGGCAACAAGGCCCCGGCTATACCTCAACCACAAAGTACATGAGAAACAAAAGATACATGATCCCGAAATAAAGTGGGGCTCACCAAATTAGCTGAAAAGAGTGTACTGCTATCATTGATCAATGCCACCTGCTGTAGAACCATCTGCATCCATTAAAGATGCAGCGACTGTCGAATAACACTAGTATGTACAACTAGAAATCCTCTTTCAAAATAGAATGCCCACATGATCTATACGTGGAACACATAATATAATGTAATTGAAACAACCTGTACAAACAAGGACAACAAAAGGGCACCTATAATGTGTCTCATTAAACCGTCCTTAGTGTTCACATATCATATTATACACTTATGCATTTCGTAGACCGTCCATAGTATTTATTCATACCGTACATATATACCTCTTATACATAATGCACATATGTGTTTCATAGACCGTCCATAAGATTTCATATTACAATGGATTTCATAACATAATGTACATATGCATTCATAGACCGTCCACAGGATTTCATATCACAATACACCTATGCGTTTCATAGACCGTCCACATGATTTCATATCATAATGGATTTCATAACACAATGTACCTATCCATTTCATAGACCGTCCAAAGGATTTCATAACACAATGTACCTATGCGTTTCATAGACCGTCCACAGGATTTCATAACACAATGTACCTATGCGTTCATAGACCGTCCACAGGATTTTATATCACAATGGATTTCATAACACAATGTACCTATGCGTTTCATAGACCGTCCACAGGATTTCATATCACAATGTACCTATGCGTTTATAGACCGTCCACAGGATTTCATATCACAATGCACCTATACGTTCATAGACCGTCCACAAAATTTCATATCACAATGCACCTATGCATTTATAGACCGTCCACAGGATTTCATACCACAATGTACCTATGCGTTTCATAGACCGTCCACAGGATTTCATATCACAATGTATTTCATTACACAATGTACTTATACATTCATAAACCGTCCATAGGATTTCATATCACAATGCACCTATGCGTTTCATAGACCGTCCACAGGATTTCATATCACATTGGAAACAAAGTACAAATACGTACATCTCATAACCTTTCACACCCCATATCACTTAATCCGTACTTTCAACTACTTACAACATTATTATTTCATTGGCTCTCTTGGCCATGCATATGATTCTTTATTCATGGCGCAATGGCCATATTTCATATTCCACACTTTCATTTCTTCCCTTTCATAGATCATCATCATAATTATCAACAAGTAGAATATTCCGGAAATCACAACTTTAAGTTCATTAGTAGCTTTAAACACAATAGATTTCTTTCCAATAAATGGAGTAAAACGATTGGCAGTCGAAGCACAAGTTAAAATCATACACAATTTCCACTCATGAATATGTAAGAATGCAAACACATTGAAAAATACATACAAAGCATAGAATTAGCTAAAACAGCCACATATGGGCATCACTTGAGTTCATAAACTTTTAGCCGATTATATTGTCAAAGTCAATTTTGGAATAGTTGAGTCAAAGCTCATTTCATAATCTTTCTCACATTATTTCATTTCATTGGCACCATTGGTCACAAGTATAACTTTTACTATTGGCACGTTGGCCACACTTTATATTCCCAATTCACTGATTTCACTTCCAACCATCTTTATAGGCTATCAACAATAAGCTATTCCCAATCAAGACTTTAGGTACACATATGAGCAATTAAGAGTCTTAAGAATATTGAGATTTTCTCACACAATTTGGCATACTAGCTTTCATTTGAAATGCGATTCAAACCACAACATTTTAATACGCAACCCATACTTTAAAACTCACAGAAACATTATGGAATTCAATTCCAAGAGAGAAAGTTTAACCAACATACCTCAATTGAGCTTTCCTTAAATTACTACAAAATTTTGAAAATTCTAGCAATACCAATCTATTTTGAGACATAACAAAATTTAACAACAATTAGGAAGAAATTCATGGTCTCAGTTCTTTTGAGCATTTTATCAAACACTAGGTGTACAAATTTAACCACAAGGTTATTCTACAAGATTTTCCTTCACTACACAATCCAATCCTTACTTATTTAAGCTCAACAATCTTCCCACAAATCTTTTTGGTACATGCATGTATAGATAATACTCTCATACCCAAGAATCATACTCCTAATCAACCATCTTCTACCCAAATTCGAAATTGAAAACTAGGGTATGGAACCTTACCTCTTAGATGAAAAACTTATGGGTGTTTCTTGTTAATCTTCCAAGATTTGAGCAAGTCTTGTTGAATAATTAGCCTAGTATTCTCTCTCTCTCTAAAACACTCTCCATTCTCTCTAAAACATCAGAATATTTGCTAAAAATGACCCTTTGCGTGTATTTAACGAAGTAGGGTCGGATTTTAAAATCCAAAAAATGGAGCTCCGGAACGGGTTCTGTGGTTGCATATGCGACCGCATAATGGTTATGCGGACAGCATACCGGTCGCACCAAACCTCTTCAAATAAATCTATATCACCAGTCTACCATACAGGAAAAAATACAACGACCAATAATACCAGGGACCAACTGGAACACTTACCTCAGGGAGAGAATCCACAACAATAACCAATACTTCCACTTCCCACGCCTAACAATGAATGGCCCACCATACCCCAATCCAACATTACTACTTATCTACACCTCTCAAACTCCTCCCCTGGATTACCTACTCCAGTCATGGATGAAGTATTTCGTTTCTTTCTGTCTTAGAGTAGAATTGATCCATCTTGATTGATACGTGTGCCATGTGTGGTGAGGATTTCTTACATATATTTCATGTTTTGCATCTTAGTCTAGAATTTGCCTTGCATGTTATTGAAGCGAAATAAAAGTGTTGTCCTATTTAGAAGATAATAATAGGATTTCTTTGTTATGTCTTGTGAATTTTAGCCTTTTCAGATATTGTACCACTAGTTAGCCCTTTGAGCCTATAGCCTTTCTTTTGGAAGCCATATTTTTGTATTGATTCTTTTATTGAATCCCTAGTTTTTGCCCCCTGCTTCCTTGAGCATTGTTATTTAGACTCTGATATTAATTGATAAATTTAAAGAAAGGGATGATTAAGTGTAAAATGGTGACCAACGATAGCTGAAAAGGGATGAAAAGTCCCTCTTGAAAATAATATGACATGAAAAAAGAAAAGACAAAAAACTTGTTTTGAAAAAAAAATTAAACATTCTTGATATGAGGAAAATACTTGTGATACAATTGATGAAGAGAGGGCTGAAAAATAAAATTAAGAGATGAAAATAATAGGTGATGAATTCTAAAAGTGCAAAGTGCTTAGGGAAGTATAAGTCACTATTATATAGTTCTCCTACTCATCCCCTATCCAATATTACAACCCGTTAAAGTCCTATTTGATTCTATTCAGGCATACTTAATTAGTAGAGATGCACATAATGGGCAAGCCTATGGTTCTTTGTGCATACATGTGAATTCGTTTGTGAGTACGAGAGTTGTTCTTTGATGCTAAGTCCTTAAATTATATTCATTCTTTGATTTGAGTGTATGGACTATTTATTCTTGTGAGGGAACTTGTTTTATGATAGATAGGTGATGTTATTAGTTTTATTTGATATAGTAGGTGAGCGAGCTTAAATTTGGTGAGTTAGAATCCCTCTCTAAGGTTAGGAGGTTAGAAGTTTGTTGTTTGTTTGTAACTTGTATATCTTGCACGATGATCAGGAAGTGTATATCTGATGGTTTGAGTTACTATAGAGCCTAATTGTTAGTATCAACCGAAGTGGTGGTGTTTCTAGTCTTGATTTATTGAGAGTGATTTTAATACTTACTCGAGGACGAGCAAGAGGCTAAGTGTGGGGTGTTGATGTTTGGCCAAAAATGCATATATTTAACCGTTGTTGCCTCACATTCTAGTACTTTTAATCATCTTTTGAGTATAAATTACATTACTTTATGCTTAATATTATATTTTAACTGTGTAGGAATAAAGCGGTATAAAGATGAAGTAATTTGGAGCAAAATTGAATAAAACGCAGAATAAAAGTAAAGGAAAATAAACAAAAAAGACAAAGGGGGACACCCTTTGGTGTTTGCCTCCCCGTCCCCCCAAGTGTAGGACAAGAAAAAAGGGGAATACAATTTGAAGTGAAGAACGGAATTGAAAATTAGGCAAAACATTCTGCCTCTAGCGCTAAGGCCAGCCCAGCGTGAGGCGCTTGTCTGGACCCTGCCTGCGAGATCTCTCCTACTTCACCCGGGACAAGGTTATTTCGGCCCAAGACCCCCCTCCCCCCCCCCCCCCAACTCGTATAAAAGCAAGTCTGAACTTAATTGGAGGGGATCGAACATACTTTGAAGGAGAATTCACATAGAGGAACACACACCACGCTTTGGAGGAGGCTTCTAACTAGTTTTTCTTCTCTTCTCTTCTTTTAATCTTATAGTTTATTAGTTCTAGAGTTTTGGGTGATGCATGAACATTGTAGTTTGAGCTTGAATTGTTCTTATTATTTTATCATATTGGTTTATTTATTCAATCTTGCGCTTAATTAATTGCTTGATTAGCTTGAATTGTTCTTATTATTTTATCATATTGGTTTATTTATTCAATCTTGCGCTTAATTAATTGCTTGATCATCAATTAAATACTATCTACGAATCTAGGATTGAACTCGGGAGAGGAAATTTTAGATTGCATATAAGATTGAGTAGAGCAAGATCTTCAACTCGAGTATCGGGAACGGATTTTCGGTTAGGATAGGAATATAACTAATCGCCTTGCTTGGTTATTATACAGGAATTATTAATGCGTTCTTGTTAATCCTAATTTCATAGGAATATAGGCGTTAGATTAGCTTGAATAGGCGAGTAGTACTTCGGGAGAAGGCTACGAGCAATATTAACCATGTCAATCAATAAACCAGATAAATTAATTAGACAATTTAAGTAGAAAACTCAACGGGATTATTAGCTAACCCATAACTCTCGAATATTTTCTCCCATTGAATTCGTCTTTAATACTGCCAACTTATTTCCTTTAATCTCGTAGTTTGCCACTCTAGATTAGTTTTAGTTTAATATTCATACGCTAGAAAATCGCTTGAATAGATTAATTATTTGGGTTTAATTTAGTTCATAGTTAATCACAAGTCCCTATGGGTACGATATCTGGACTTACAATCCTATATTACTTGTCGACCACATATACTTGCGTGTGCGTTTAGGAGGAACAATCTCCCAACACAATTCATATTGAATCTCATAGTATGAAATTGTAGAGGCTCACAGAATGCGGAGTTTAGGAGACAATTTTGGTCCCTTCTAGACAACTATAGGCCAGTTCTTGTAGTTCTATTGGAAACTCACATGTAAGACCTCACTGTCCTTAAATATTATTTCAACTTCTCTGATACATCCCAAGTGTCTGCATAAGGTCTCTTAGGTGGCCTAGTTAATATGTGGCATTGTAATTTAATTACAGTTGATGAAATCAGAATGTCTATGCAAGAGATACATTGCATGGTCCATGTATGGCCTAACCCAACTAAGTGGTTATTTTTATCAATATATGCTAATAACTCTGCTACCTCACGTTCTATGCTTTGGAATAATTTAAAAAGTATACAGGATTCTTATATCGGACCTTGGCTAGTGGGGGGAGATTTTAATGATGTACTTAGGGCGACTGAAAAGTTTGGTGCAAACACTATTAGCAATAGATGTGAATATTCTTTTGCAAATTGCATTAATTACTGTAAACTCATAGACTTAGGCTTTAAGGGTAGTCGTTATACATGGACTACCAAACGCCGTCATGGATACACTGTAACACTCCGAAAAATTTCGAAGTACTTAAGTGTAAAGCCCGGTAAATTTTGCAAAGAAAATAATATTTCATGGTGCCGGACTAGGCTTATGTATTTGAGCATTGCAGAAATTG
This sequence comes from Nicotiana tomentosiformis, assembly GCF_000390325.3. NCBI lineage: Eukaryota > Viridiplantae > Streptophyta > Magnoliopsida > Solanales > Solanaceae > Nicotiana > Nicotiana tomentosiformis. Next base: position 72,416,412 of record NC_090818.1, on the reverse strand, counting down.
TTCGCGGCTCGCAAGCTCGCCGAGCCTCGGACTTTTTGGATTGAACAATGCACCGAAAAGTAAAGAAAATTTTTTTGTGAAAAAGAGCACTTATGCGGTCCATTATGCGACCGCAGAATCACTCTACGGACCACATAATGGCTGCAGAGTGAGGCAGTTAATTGGGCCAGTGGAAAACAATTATGCGGTCGACTATGCGACCGCATAACTGTTATGCGATGCACTATGCGACCACAGAACAGTTATGCGGACCGCAGACAGAGACAGATTTTTTGTGAGCATCTAAGTAATGGTGTCAGGAAACTGGCCAAATGAGGGAGATGCTGCATCGATCTTTCTTTTCTTCTGTGCATTCCTCACTCCCTTTCTCAGCAATAGATTAATGAGCTTCTCTGGGTTCTTTTCCTTCTCTGTAGGACTCTTCTCCACCCTCGCCTCATGGCATAAATGAGTGATCAAGGATGGGAAGAATAAACTCTTAGTCCTCTCTGTAACAACCTCTGCTATCTCATCAATAATAAGCTGGCCCACGTTCAATGGTGTGGCCTCTATGATCACGCAAATCACCCTTACCTTCTCAAGTGTAACCTCTGTCTCATTACGCGAAGGCATGACTCGAACACATATAATGGAGATCTAAGTCTTGGCCTCGGCAGTGAACTCAGAAGATTCGATCCTTGAGTGATTTCTTATCCAATTTGGCATCTTTCCTCTGTACAAATGGTCCACAAACCATTGTGTGCCCAAGTTGTTAGCTCTACCCCTGTATACCTAGTTGTCAGTATTGGGAAGATTGTAGTATGCATTTATTAGTTCTAGATCAAAGCGGACTTGAGTGCCCCTGACAGTAAAAACCAAATCATTCTTGAAGTCAGTCTCCACGACATTTGCATAAAATTCCCTTATCACTTCATAATTGGCTTTTCTTGGTTCTTCCGGAAAGAAAATCCATCCACTCGATACCAATCTTCCATGGAACTCGGGCCAGAAGGCCAAAAGAATGCCTTTTTCCATAATCATGCTTCTACACAACTGTTTGTTATAGCGGTGGGAACATTTTAGTGATGAGAATATGTCCCGATCAAAGTACTCCTCTTCGGCAACTTGTTCGACATATTCTTGAATATTTTCATTTGATGCCAAAGCCATTTTCAAGCTCAAAGTAACTACAAAAGGAGTAAATATGTTAAACACCTGCATGGACACTTAAAGGATTCTATTAGGAAGATTAGGCCAAAGAAAGTGACTAAAAAGCCTTAGGATCGAAATTGGCAAAGCTACTATTTTGCTATTTGGGCTTTAATGAATCGCGATCGCGAAAATGGTCACGTGATCGCGAAGAACAAATTTGTTTTAGAAAATTTAACCGTACGCGATTGCAAAAGGATAAACGCGATCGCGATGAGCAATTTTGGTTTTCAACAGAATTAGACCTATGCGATTGCGGAATGGGGCATCGCGATCGCGAGGGTCTTCTTCCTCGCCCAGTAACAGTTCGTTCAGGCATTTTCACAAAAACATGATGTGCATTAGATTTTCATAACAATTTCAGAGAATTAAAGCACAGATCTAACCCCAAATGTTTCAAGAGCTAAAGCTCAATCACTCAACCAACCTCACCCAGCAAGCAAACATGTAAAGCATACATGATTTTTACTTTAAAAATTTAACTCAAGACCTAAAACCTAGAAAACATGGCTGCCCTCCAACTATTTCACAACAAGAATTGGAAAAAGTGGGAGTTAAGGGATAAATCCACATACCTTGAGGATGATAAATGAGTAATGCAATGAGATTGAAGCAAGAGCAGGATTGGAAATGATTTTTGGGGTTAGGGGAGTAGGAGGGTCCGTTCTTGTATTTTTGTAAATGTGGTCTTCCCCTTTTTCTTTTAAATTTCCAGTGTTTTTAATCGTTGGGTACTTACCAGAGCTACGCGATCACGTTCTTTTGTCGGCGTTCACAAAGAACAAAAACTTCCCAAATCTTCGCACCCGTATTTTGTTATTTGTGCTCGCATAGAGGTAGGAAACACTTTATTCTGTGCGAACGCAGAAGTTCCTATGTGATCACGAAGCTCTGCAGTTTTCTGCAGTTTTTCCTCAGCTATTGGTTTTTGGCTGCCCAGGTACCTCGACCTGCTCAAATCAACTCCAAAAATTGTGAAACTTGGAAGATTAGTCAAAACTAATATACTAAGATATTCTAAAAAGGGAAATTTGAAAAATGACAAAACATTTTGAAAACGATGGGTTGCTTCCCACGTAGCGCCGCATTTAACGTCGTGGCATGACACGAATAAACTTTACCACTTTCCTCGCCACTTGAAAGATATGAACTAGACACCTAACATGAAATCAAGCTTGTGAGCATCAAGTTTGTGACCATGAGCGATGGGGAGTGGTAAGTAGATGATCAAGCCAAATGCCATTTGCTTCATTTTGAATTTCTTGGCTTTCATGTGAGGAATGTAATTTTACCTTCATGTACCTTTAAATTGTAATATGTATGGCCCTTGCCTCTCCTCTTTGCAATCCCTCATTGACTCGTGTAGTTAAATTTTCATATCACCACACAATTCCAATGTTGAGAAATGCTTGGAATGTGACATCAAGCCTCCAAATTGTAATTTTTCCGAATTTTGACATCCTCTTGGTCCCCCGAACAAGAGTCAAATTCAACCATCTTTTCAACTACACCGGTTGACTCTAATTCTATTTTTTTTCTCGGCATCACCAACAAGTATGAAGTCGGTTGGCGTATGTTCAATTCTTGATTCTTCAAAATAAAGCCCACTTTATTCCTCGAAGTTGGACTCTTCTTGAACTCATTCCACACTCTCAAGTTGGTGGGCATAGTAAGCCTCGACCAATATTTTCATTTGATCTTCCAAAGTGTGGATATTCTCATTATTTTGAGTCAAAACTTGTTTCAAGTCCTCGAGTGCCAAGTTGTGCTTCTCCTCATTTTCAAGAATGGCCTCCAACATGAGTATCATCCTCTCATTTTGAGTATTTGAGAGTTCTTCTTGATTTTGATCAAGTGCCGAAGAAGGATTTTCGGCTTCAACATCTAAGGAAGGTTCTTGGCTATCATTCACTTTCGAGGATTTTTGGATCTCTAAAGCTTCAAGCATTTCTCCCATTTGTAAGTTCAACCTTTCAAATGTCAAATTATTTTGGAGACTTGTTTCCAAAAGTCCCTCCAAGGCCTTTCGCTCTTTGTTTCCTCTTTCAAGTAGGCATTCCATCATGAGCTTGAACTCTTCATTTTCACCATGCTCAACTTCTTTCACTTCCTTATCCCTATAATTATTATCACAAAAAGTAGAATCATCAAAGCGGGGGTTCGGGGAAGGGAAGGACAAATAAGCACAATTATCCCAATGGCTATTTTGACCACCACACTTATCACATATACTCCACTCATGGGTTTGAGATTGTGCGCACAATCCACCCCCGGGAGAATTTAAACAATTGTTTTACGAGTGTGGTCCTCCACAATAAGGACAAGGGTCATCAAAGTATGAACAACTACCATCCTGCCAATTTTCATTATGCGATGCCATTTTTCAAAACAAAAAAATTAAATAAACAAGAAACAAACAAAAGAAAAACAAGAAAAATAAACAAAGATAAGAAAAATAATTATACAAATATTCACCAGTTTGAACCAAAGCACGTACGCTTATTTCTCAAATAACTTAAATACGCCAAATTGTTCCTCCACAACGGTGCCAATTTTGATGACGTCCAAAAATCCACTACTAAAAAGTAAATGGACACGGTCGCATGCAATATAATTTACCCAAATATGAGTCGGGGTTGAATCCCACGGAGAAGAATATGTAAGCGATTATGCGTGTAAGAGAATTATCACTTATTATGCTAAGCCAAACACTTAAAAGATGATTGTGAAAATATTTATGTCTAAATGCAAAAAAATATTAACTAACCTAAAAAGCAAATAAAATGATTAATGGCTACAAGCATGGATGCAATGGGAATTACCCTCAAGTAACGATCTAATGTATTTTATGATTTTACAAATATGAGCGAGTTTTATGTTAATTAGCCTCGGGTAATAATTCTATATTAGCTTCTTCCGAAGACTAACAAGACTTCCTAATTCAATTATCCCTAAAATAATTAAGAGATTAAGCACACCCGAATATGGCTATAAGTAGTTCAATCTTATCCCTAGGTAGAATCTATAAAGTGAGGGTTAACGCCTCAAGTTCTTGTTAATTAATCTTTCCCAACCCCAAATTATCTTTTCCAAAATTAATTCGAAGTGAATGGGCGTGTCCTAGGGTTAGCTAATTCCTTTGGAAACATTAACGAATATGTATAATTAAAGAAACAATAACTCACTTCATAATAAATAAAAATTGTTCAATACATAAGCACAACAAGATATTTAATCCACACTTTAAATATGAATATTCCCATAAACAAGATTCCAGTGTTGAAAATAATACTACACACTTTGATATACAATACAAGTAAGGAAATGAAAAAATGAACATAAATGGGTAAGAAATTCTCAACCAAAAGCTTCAAATCCTTAAGACCCAAGTTTCTGTGCAAGAACCCTAGTTCCAAAACTTGTCTTCTTAGTCAAGAGATGTTAAAGATGTGCAGAGACTTGCCAAAGATATACCAAAGATGTTTTACAAATGAGCTGAATCGTGTATTAAATGGTTTTGGGGTCAAAAATGTGAAATGCCAAAACTGCCCAGATTTCTGCCCAGACTTGTGAATCGCGTTTGCGAAAGTAAAATTGCGATCGTGTAGAGTAATGCTACAAAGCTTCGCGATCGCACACCAAACCTCGCGTTCGCACACCAAACCTCGCGTTCTCTTAGGGCACCTGACAGAAGCTGACCAGCTTTCTTCTTCGTGTTCGCAGCATTTGCTCCGCGTTCGTGAAGTTTATTTTCCTGGACTTACGCGATCACATAAGAATCTTCATGGTCGCGAAGAGCATTATCTGGCAGCAGTCCATTTTTCTCATTTTAATACATTTTGACTTGTTTTATTCTGTATCTTCTCTAAATCACTTGATACCTGAAATATGCCAATAAACCTCAACAAATGCCTTAGTTTCTCAACAAAATCATACAAAAGCCTAAGTATCAAGAAGAGATAATTTGGTAAAATACCAACTTATCAGTTCTTAAGGACCCCGAGCAGTTCTTGTATCAGGGAAGGGCACCTTAGTCACAAACTAGGTCCCACCCCAAATACCCTTTATCACTCACACTCACTCTTCCCCAAAGGTTTAGCTACAAATAAGGTATTTGCTTAATAATTAACACGGGAACATCACTAAACACAAAGATTCAAGTACACAGGAGGTCCAGAAGCTACATGGACATATCATCAAAGTACAGAAGCATGAACACCTTAGGAATTACACCATTAACCTTAAAATTAGAACCCAGAAGGTAAAGGTCACTTGCTGCAGGTTCTAACAGTGTCCAGGGATACTCAACAATCGCTTATAAAATGTACTAGAACATTTAAAGAGACTAATCACAGTTGCAGAATCGGGAGGTTTTCAAAACGACCATCAGTAAACTATTCCAAGCTAAAATGCCGAGTTAAGTGATCCTAAAAGTAGAGAAGACATGCATACTAACGTTTTTGATTATACTAGTAGGTTCAAACTTAGAGGAATCCTTAATCAAGCTCACAACACTTTGACAACTATTTAGACTGTATTCAAAACAATCAGAAGTTCACACACATGGTTAAGTCCTCACTCTACTAAGTACATGGACTAATAATCTTGTTCAAGATTCCTTAAAGAGCAATAACACTAACAGAGGTACACATGTAGGCAATAAGGTCAATCTTGGTATAATTCAGACATAGTAGTAGGATTACTAGTTTATTAAATTCTTAATCAAACATCCAGGTTCATAACTAAACCTTTACAAACAGAGGACATCAACTAATATAGAACAATAGTCATTTTAACTAGACAAGCAGGTATTAAAGAATTTGTTTGAGCCTATGAGTACTAACAATAGCTTTTCTCCTGAGATTATTCATTGTTAAGTTGTTATGTCCTTCTAAAGGAACAGACAGGAAAGTTCATAAGTGTAACTAGGCAGACACATAAACATAAGGACTAACAGAAGACATTCAAACCTATTGCATAATAATGTTTTCAAGAGTCACATGATTGCATGACATATTTGAAGAGCAGGTAACCTGGCAATTAAGCTGGTGAGTCTAGGCTATAATAAAAGATTTGCATTGGATTCGTAAGTGTACACAACAAACTTGATTCCGACATTATCAATGTATACAAGTTAAGTATATGGAATGGATCAACATGTGGTATAACATTATTAACCCCAGAATTAATGTAATGTAGATGTAGCAAACATAAGTTCCCAGCAAGCTATCAAATAAGTCTAAGATCATAGTTTAGTCAAGTTATCATGGTGGCATGGTTAACAAAACAATCATGGAAGAACATCAGAAGTCTTTTAGCTAATAACATGAATTCAACAAAATATTTGTCATCTATCATAGCAAATGTTATCCAACTAAGTTATGGATTTTATCAACATAGATTAACTAGCAACACTAAGGCAATCATGGGTTATCACGAGAATAAAACAGTTTTAGATTAATAAGAATAATAGAAAACACAACATGCAATCCAGAGATTACTAACATGTATCATGAACGAAGAGAAATCAGTAGAGAAGACATCAAAATTACCAAATAAACAGGCATAATTGAAAGAAAATGGAGGGCCAGTGTACACTGGCATTCTATAAAGCAGCAAACCAAACAAAAGCTTTTGTTTAGCTGTTAGGAATCCAAGCTCAAGCTCGAACAGTAGATGAAGTTAGAACCGAATAAGAGAAAGAGAAAGTAAAATCAGTGAGGAAATCTGAGGATTTTCTTTTCTTTCTTTCTTTCGAATAATATTTAATTCTTTTAGGTGATAGATGATGTTAGGTGAGAGAAATTAAGGCTACTATTTATAATACCTTAAAGTCTAGGGTTTCAGTAGATTCAAATTGTGAGTGAAAAGTGACGAAAGTCGATATGACGGTAGCAAATCGAGTGAAATCAGAGAAGGTGGAGGTGAAAACCAATAGGGGATTTTACCTTAGCGATTTGAATTTCAGAATCAACCGTTGATGAGCAAAAACCATCAGCTAAGGCTTTATTGTCCAGAGGTCACTGTGTTTGACCTCTAGACATCGAATACTCATGATGAACTCTGAGAATAACTACATGCATGCTCTGATTTGATAGAGCATGAAGGAAATCTGTCGATTTTGAAGTTTTATTTTTAAGCTAGGGTTTCAGATTTTGGGCATTTTGAATTTGAGTGAAGATAATGGAAGTGGACCGACTCGATTCGCGAATAATAGAGCAATAGGAATGATTTCATTGTTGATTTGTTGACCTTGCACGAATTTATGCAAGGTTTTGTGAGTGATAGGGCGAGAGCAGGTGAGGGAATAGAGGGCAAAAAGGGAAGGGGGCAGCTGGTCAAGGAAGGAATGAATTTTTTTTTTTTTTTGGCAAATTATACTACTAGGTATGCCTAGTAATTATTTTATTAATAATAAAAGAAAAAATAAACAACAAAGAAAAAATACAAGTAAGGGGGCTAGCTACGGTAGTGTTGCCTCTATGCCTTGACCATATAATCACTCCTTTGCGCCTCCATTTCCTTAAGATGGCAGCCTCATGTAGAGGATCATGGTGTAGCTGCCGGCAAAACGTCTCACGAGGGCATATAATCTCATAGTCACTTGGATCTTCCCAAAGGCATAGGAATATAGCACACGTTGTGCTGGACCTTACCTTACAATTCCTATTGAGGCATAAAAAACCCTCGTCAACTAGCACGCATGAAGAAAATATTAACTAAAAAAAACTAAATACTCTATGATCATCACAGAGCTTATAACATTCTCTGTGATGATATTACATGTGATGATGCTTTGTAAAAATTAAAGTCTTGCCCCTCATTCATCATACGTGTGAGTTCTTCAATTTGAAGTTCCTTAAATTCCTCTTCAACTAACTTCAATAAATATTCAAAATTCTTCATTTCTTCTCCGATCAATTGGACCTTGCAGATGTGGTGGGGGCAACCCCTTTTTGCCTTGCAACTCTCATTGGGAGTTGCCTGAGTGCTACTCCTCCATTAACCTTTTTTTTCCCTCTATGCATAGGAGATAACTCTCCACTTCTAACCGCCTCTTCCCGACAATATGCAAGTAATCCATCTTCCTCACCTTCGTCATAAATGGCTACACGTAAGTTGGCCTCTAGCTGTTGATTAGCTAATTCTTGTGCAATCATCCATAATGGTTCATGCCTCTTCTTGGCATTATACTTCGTTGCAGAAGCTCTGAATTCAGCTTTTTTGGTGAGGTTCTTACCTGATTGTACACTACCTGGTTCATGTCTAAATTTCAGCACCAGTGTAGTTATTTTTGAGCCAGCAGAAAATGCACCTTTATGAGGTTTTGGACTGTCCAAAGCATCCAAAAGTGCTGCCCGGTCATGGTCTGAAATAATCTCACCTGAATAACTCTCCAAGCCTACTGCTGCGATTGTCTGACATTGTTGCTCTCCATACGGAACAAACACTTCACCCTCTTCGTCCTCTTCTGCCTGTTCTGCCCATGTCTTGCGTGTAAAATTTAAAGCAGCTGGAGTTGTGGAACTATTATGCTGAAGGTGCAAGTTTTTCCCAGCACTGTTCCAATCGAACTTCACATTGACAAGAGCATTAAATGGATTTGAACTACCTGGTGCATCACTGTATCTTGAAATCTTTTCAATCTGCTTCATCTTCAAATTGTTTGGAGTTCCTTGTTTGGTGCAATATGTAGGGATCATTTGAGATTGTTGTACCTTGTTTGGAGTCCTTTTTTTGTCGGACACCCTTGTCCAGCCTTCTACAGTCTCATGAGCACTATTATCACCCTTAAAATCTTTATGATACACCACCTTAACAGTTGGTAAAGCAGTAGGTACATCAGTTTGCCCAGTTTTTCCAGCGTGCAAAAGAGCTGTTTGTGCACTAAGCATTGTGGCATCTAAAGTCTCCACACTGGTTGCAACCATTGCTTTACAATCTGTCGCAATTAAATTCACATCGTGACCAGCAGTAGATTTAATAGAGTGTGCTGCATATTGTGCTCCTACTTCTGATGGTGTTGCACCAGTTCTGTCCACAGTAGTAGTAGATTGCAAGGCAGAATTCACATTTGTAAAAATCGTTGGTAATGCTGTTGTAGAAGGAATATCAGCTTGTTGTTTTGATTTCACAACATGTGGTGCACTACCTACCACCTTTATAGTATGTTGCCCCATGTTCAAACTGTCTTGTTGATCCATACTCAATGCAACACTAGCATTTAATGTCGAACAAAAATCAGCTGATTTTTGGCTAGCAGTGGCAACTTGCGCTACTTGTGTAACAGTGGTTGCTCGATCAACTCCCATACCTGATGAATCCTTATGCGCATCTACATTACCAGGTCTCTTTTGGCCATCTGTTTTAAAATCATGTGATGTAGTACCTGGTGCAAAACAGTCGACACCAAGATTTTTAGCAACCAGCTTTTCCCCCTTTGAAAACAGAGAAATCTGTTTCAATGTTGTAGCATTAAAAACTGGAATTGCAGGACTTGGTTGATCATGAAATAACCCTTGATCATTCGCAATTTGAGTACCAGATTTATGGGTCTGCATATCCACACCCATGACATCAGTTGCTTCTTTGTATTGCACCAAACTTCCATAATGTACATGACTCTCGTGAGGCACTTTTAAGACTTGAGCATCCACAGTTGTGACTGCCTTATTTCCAGTAGAATGAACTTGAACTCCAGCTGAGTTTTCACCTTTTGTCATACCTCTCCTTTCGTTCAGCAGCTGCCTCAAATCACCCTTATATTTATCATCAACACCTTCGTCAACTTGATCCTCCTCATTAGTTTTGGCGACGAGCTGTCGACATGAACTCTCATCGTGGCCTTGGTGCTTACAATGAGAACAATATAATGGCAAATTATCATACACCACCTCCTGCAGTACATCAATAATATTTCCCGTCTTTTTGTCGATACTTTGAATTTTAATTTTGTTTGAAAGCTTGTCCGACAAGTCCACAATCACCCTAACTCTAGCTGTACTTGGTCTCGACCTCACCTGCGTCGCCTTATCCACTACAATTGGCCTCCCAACAGCAGCAGCTATGGACAGTAAGGAACGACGAGCAAACAAATCTGGTGATAGGCTTGGTAAGGAAATCCAAACAGCAACCATTGAAGTTTCCTCGTTAGGATTGAAACCAATAGTCCATGGAAAAATCCTAACTTGGTGTTCCTTGCCATTGTATGAGAAATAATTCACACTACGTGCTAGTACAGCGACAAAATCTTCATATTGATCGAGACGCAAAAGAAGTTGTCTTTGTGCAAGTAGACCGAGTAAGCTGTTACCTTTGACGCCAAAAACCTTTGGCAACAACGTTCTCAAGAATTCCAGATTTGGTGCGCCATTAGACAACTTGATAACAATAGCTTGATGTAGCCCTTCTTACTTAGCAAATTCTTCCCTTTCTTCCATTGTAAACAGCAGAGATGGGATGCCATGAACAACTTTAGTTTTCTTGAGAATTATCTTTGTTAAATTTGTCGCGTCTTGTGTTTGATTCAAACGACCAGCATATGATTCTGGTTTGGCAGTGTTTTGTGTATTGGTATGAGCGTGCAACCCAGAAACGATTTGGGAAATTTCATAACTGCGCAGGTCACTATTTGCTACAGTGAACGCGATGCCAATTTTGAGATTTGGAGTAGCTCGTTCTGAATCTTGGACTGATTTTTGTCGGAGAGATAGCTATTGAGGTGGAGAACAAACCCATGACTTCGAATTGCAAAATCTGAACAAGAATCATACTGGAAAATTCCAGCAGATCCATTGCGATTTCGAGCTACAGTAATCGCGTCACCAAAAAGGAGATCTGAAGCATCTGGGTTTGAAAGTAATGGAGCGCCCAATTGGGGTTTGTACGCCTTTGGATTGGGGATCTTTTGGGACTGGTCCGGTGGCTTTTCACCACCGGACAACGGCATAGTGGCCATTACTGTGTTAGGAAGGAATGAATTAGGGTTTGGGGTAATTTTTTATTTTGTTTTAGCAAATATACTACTAGGTTATTATGCTAGTAGTTATTACATATAATAAATCCCCAACTGGGTAAAAATTACAAAATGTTTAAATAACCTACAAACAAAACAATGTAGAAGTAAAGTAATAAACGATGAAAACTACAAGGCTAGTAATTTGAAGCATCCAAGTATTGCCGACGATTGTGAATGTACACACCAGTTGCCAATAATTTATTGTACCACCTACAAAGCTATCACCAGGCGCCATTTGTTGCAATCCAAGGAGTAGGTATGTTTAAATCCAGTAGTTGTCTAGCAAAGCATTTTGCATATTGTGTTCTTGGGGCTGAAAATTCCAGCATCATTGTTGATAAATTAAGCATGAATTTGAGATGAAAGCTTACTAGAGACAGAGCTGCCAGCTTGATACATGAAGACAATATAGTGTCTTTTCTTCTCCAGATTGAGCATGCATGCACACTAATACCACTGGATAATGATATGACACTATACTATCAATACCAAAAAACAGATGTAAGCAACAGTTTTCCTTGTATTTCATGTGAGTAGGTATCCTCAGTTTGATATACCAGTCCCAATAAGTCATACACAAAGAGGTTGTTCATGTGCAACCATATAGTGTGTATAAATGCAATCACATTTAGTATAACCCGTATCTATAAATGCAATCACATTGAGATGGTTTGGGATAATTGGGGTTGGTTTCCGAGGTTAAAAGTGTAGGAAGGGATCGGGGCCGTTGGATCGTTTGATCAACGGTCCTGATAAATCAGGACATAAGAATTAATAAATGATTTTTATTGTGAAAAATGATAGCCATTGGATCTCTATATTTCAACGGTGGAGATAAAGTTTTAGGGGGAATTAAAAGAAAAGAGAAAAACTAGAATTAATTACGGACCATTGATGAGTTGGATCAACGGTCCAGATTTGTTTGGACTGGGTCAGGTGGGGGATTGGGCCAATTATTTGGGCTGGTTTTAATCTGACCAACAACAAATTTGTATTTGATTGGGTCTTTGCAATTATAGCCTTTTAGTCTTTTAACCTTCTAAAATTAATTTAAATTAAACTTAATTAATTCTAACTAAATCTGATAGAAAATATAATCATCAAATACACTGCTAATTACTATAATTAACTATTTATTTATTAAATATTTTATTTTCTAAATTATGAAATTACTTTTCGAATTAATTTAAATAATAAACGAGTTAATTATAAAATCAAAGGTTAATTTGTTAAATTAATTTTAAAACTCGTGTTTCAAAATATAGAGGTTATTTTAATTATTTTAAAATAGTACGGATAATATATTTTATAAACATTTAGCACTAAATTTTTAATATAACACTATTAATTACATATTTATGTTATATTTGTATAAAAATAAGTATTACTGATTAGAAAATATTTTTAACACATTTATTGCAAATCAATAAGTATAAATAATTTAATTTTAAAAGGTTGGGTCAAAATTGATCGTCAACAGCTGCCCCTCTTTGACCAGAGACGATGAAAGAGTTTTCAGGCAAAGAAACTGAACCAAGACCAATTTTGCCCGACTTTAGGCATGTATTGCAGGAATTGCATATGGATTTGAGGAAAATTATGAGTTGTAGAATTAAGGAAAAGAGTTAAGAAAGACTTTAGGGGAATTTTGGAGAATCGAGGCCGAATTCGGGCTTCGAATTGCTTACATCTTAACGAGGATAAGGCCTTATGTAGTTCTGAAATAATGATTTGGAAAATTGCAGGAATTTCTCCAGTATCGTATTATGACGATACAACAAGATGAAAGACTTTGGTACCCACGATCTGAATTGCGGCTTGATTTGAAAGATTTGATGAATTAGAGTTCCACTGATCGTGTTTGAGTTTGAATTTGGATTCTCGTCCCGCTTTTGAGTTAGTTGTCCCTCATAGCGTTGTACCTTGGTTTAGTGCTTAGAAGAAGTTCCATGTCGTGATGTTTGGTCCTGCAAAAACAAAACATACACATACCCATATATCATAATCGAGATATGTTAAGATGTAATGTAAATAATGCAGGAATGATGATGACTGGATGCCGGCTGGCCGTTATTGGGATCAGGGTGACGAGAACTCGATTGTTAGCCGGGCTGTGTACCGTCCGCCAGTTGTCGGAGCATTTAATGTCCTCACAATGGGAGTATCTCCGCGCGATGTGAGTAGTTGACTTGTAATCTAGAATGTATCTCCGCGCGATGAGAGTAGTTGACTTGTAATCTAGAATGTATCTCCGCGCGATGGGATTATGTCCGCGCGATGGGAGTGGTTGCAGTGAAATATAAAGTATCTCTGCATGATGGGCGTTTCTATATAAAAAAGGTAAAATGCTTGTAAGCTGCATGAGAAAAACGTCAAAACATTCAAGATAAAAAGAAATAAGGAGCATGCCCAAGAGATACACTTGACTGGAAAACTAATTGCGGCCGTCGATCGATAGAACGTATGGCGGGTTTGGACGGTTCGTCCTTCAATTGGCGAAGTTGGAAATGAAGTTTGCGATTATCTTCTCGAAATCTCTGATGTGTCGGAGAGGCAGTGCGAAACGCTCCAATTGGCGAAGCGAACAACTTGCTATATACATGCCTTAGATTGGTAAAGCCGACGACTCGATTTGTACAGGGCGCTTCGCTGGGTTGAGCTGATGGTTTTCTATATACGCAGCTCCGATAGATGGGCCAGAGACTCGCTATATACAAAGTGCTCTACTTGGTTGAGCAGATGGTTTGTCATTGTTTTGAACGTGGCACATCATTCTTCGTATCCTATTGGTCCTGCGTTCAACAAAAAATTCTTAGCAGGGGGTGTTGTTTTGTGTTGATCTTGGTCCTGGCTTTTCCTCGGGTTTGGTGAGGTTATGCCACGAAGTTCGGTTGGTGGAATGATAGTTTTTTAGAAAACATTTTGAATTTTTTTTATTTTATGGTAAATGTCGTCGTTCCGGATTATGGCATGTTTAGAAATTCCCGATGATGCGAACGCTATTTTTGGAAGACTCTGTCCCGTTGATATCGATTCCTGGAGATGCCTCTGATGACGTAGCTTCTTGCTATCGCAATTACGTCCTAATCTAAACGAATGTGTTATAAAGGTTTTCCTAGGGTTATGAACAAACCTTTTCAGGTTGCCTATGTATCCAAAATAGAATCAGGTCAAAACGTAGTTCGAGGGTAATAAAATGAAATTATGATGGAGACCAAGCCTTACTCAGGCACCCAACATATCCAAATAGAATCAGGTCAAAATGTAGTTCGATTGCAATAGATACAAAATGATGGGAAATTGAAAATGAAGTGGCCGAGTCTGACTCAGACTGTCTACGTACCCAAATGGAATCAGGCCAGAAAGTAGTTCAATTACAATAGATGACTGAATCTGATAAGGATTGCCTATTTATTCCCGTTGAAGGAAATTAAGTTGTAGCATAGTTCCAGAAACATACAAAATGATATTTGGATTTTCTATTGCAAAGGAGGGGGGAGAGATCGGACCCTATGTGGGTTGCCTACGTATCCCACCGTGGGAAGTCAGGTCGGGCGTAGTTCTGTTACAACCAAACCATAATTCTATTGTCTTCAAATGTAGTATTTCTTGATTGCATCTGAGTTGATGGGCTTCGTGCTGACTCTTCCCTCCATCTCTGCTAGGATCAAAGCTCCTCCCGTCAATACTCGATAGACCACGTAAGGACCTTGCCAATTTGGCGCGAACTTTCCCTTGGCTTCTTCCTGATGATGGGATATTTTCTTCAAATCAAACTGCCCCGGTGTAAATTGTTGAGGTTTCACCTTCCTATTGAATGCACTGGCCATCCTACTTTAATACAGTTGACCATGGAACACTTATCATCTCGTCAATGAGCATGAGTTTCTCCTGTCTGATCCGTATCCATTCTGCATCGTCTAACTTGGCTTCTTGAATAACCCACAAGGATGGTATCTCGACCTCTGCGGGTATCACAGCTTTGGTGCCATATACCAACATGTATGGCGTTGCCCCAGTGGATGTTCTCGTGATTGTCCGATAACCTAGGAAGGTGAAGGAAAACTTCCCGTGCCACTACCTATGGTTGTCCACCATCTTTTGTAAGATCCTTTTGATGTTTTTGTTGGATGCTTTAATTGCTCCATTCATTTATGGCATGTAGGTTATAGAATTACGGTGGACGATTCTGAATTATTCACAAATTTTCCTCATGAGATCACTATTGAGATTGGCTGCATTGTCAGTGACGATTAACTCTGGTATCCCGAATCGGTAGACTATGTTGTTACGGACGAAATCTTCCACTACTTTCTTCGTGATGACCTTGTATGTAGAAGCTTCAACCCATCTGGTGAAATAGTTCAAGGCCACCAAAATGAAGCGATGTCCGTTTGATGTTGCGGGCTCTATAGGTCAAACCACGTCCATGCCCCAATCATCGAACGACCAAGGAGAACCCTCTACGCAGCTCGTTAGGTGGAATCAGATGAAATTCCCGTGAATCTGGCACTGATGACACTTCTGCACGTAACAGATACTATCGCTTTCCATGGTCATCAAAAAGTATCCAACTCTTAAAATCTTCTTCTCCAAAGTGAAACCATTCATACGAGGTCTGTATGTCCCTGTGTGTATTTCTTCTAGTAATCTGCTTGCTTCAACAACATTTAAACATCTTAACATACCCAAGTCTAGGGTCCTCCTATACAGGACTTCCCCGTTTAGGAAAACGTGGTTACGTAACTCGTTAGCCTTCTGAGTTCTCGCTTCTGACCATTGGTGACGTTCTCTGGATAATCTCTTGTTTGAAGAAACATTTTGATGTTGTAGTACCATGGACTACCATCTGGCTCCTCATCCAAATGGAAACAGTATACGTGCTTATCCCGAACCTCTATCTTAATAGGGTCGATGTAATTCTTATTTGGATTCTGGATCATCGATGACAAGATTGTGAGAGCGTCGGCAAACTCGTTTTGGATTCTAGGAATGTATCTAAACTCGATCTTGGTGAATTTTTTGCACAACTCATTCACGCAATGCAGGTAGGGAAGGATCTTGACATTCTTGGTGGTCCATTCAACTTGAACTTGATGTATCAATAAATTAGAAGCTCCTATGACCAGAAACTCCTTGATGTTCACGTCGACTGGCATCCAAATCCCGAGGATGAACTCTTCGTTCTCGGCCATATTGTTAGTGCAAGGGAATCTTATCTTTGTTGATGCCGGGTAATGCTGTCCTGATTCTGAAATCAAGACGACCTCAATTCCCACTCCTTTTAAATTTGTCGCTCCGTCGAAGAACATTCTCTGTCCTGGGTATGCATCCACGATGTCTTCCCCGGAGAATAACACTTCTTCATCCGGAAAGTATGTAGTGAGTGGCTCATTGTCACGCCCCGAACTCGGGGAGCGCGACCGACACTCAACCGAGAGAACGCGATCAAGCAAGCATGTTAGATACATTCTACCCAAACTCACTTATGAATAAAGATAGTACATATTTTCGTTAATTAGACAATAAAGAGATCATGTGTACAATACCAATTCATTACCATTAGTTACTTCATTTTAAAGTCACAAATTACACATATTTTCATGGTTTGAAGCAGAACAAGTAATTCAAACACAACATAACTTGTTTGACTTCCCCTCAGTACTAATATACAACCCACACTATGTCTATGAAGCCTCTAATAGATACGAAAGAGTATAATGATAGTGTCGGCAACAAGGCCTCGGCCATACCTCAAATACAATACACGAGGAACAAAAGATACATGACCCCAAAGTGAAGTGGGGCTCACCAAGTGAGCTGGGAAGAGGGTGTACCGCTATCACCGATCAATATCTCCTGTTGTGGAACCACCTGCATCCATTAAAGATGCAGCGCCCCCGACAAAAGGGACATTAATACATATGGAATAGTACTAGTATGAATGAAAAAACACCCTCTCAATAGAACGATTAATAATACAAGCAAGAACAATCATAATATCAGTGGAAGCCTCAAACAAAATCAAACCTCAAGTTAGGACCAAGACAGTGTTCAAATAAATTTCCATATTTTAAGTTGGGAGATCTTTAGTACCAATATGTCACCGTTCATAATACCAATACCATCGTACTTTTAGCACGGAGTCCGATCACGACCCGATCGGCTAGGCCGTCTCATTCGAGACATCAACCACAATCACGATTTCAATTACAATTTCCAGCACAATCACCACAATGTGTGCGGCATGGCATACGATCACGACCCGATCGGTTAGGCCGTCTCACCACAATGATGTGTGGATCGACATCATCCTTTTCTACCAATCATCTCATTTCATACTTCTTTCACATATTTTCATTTCATTGGTACTAGTGACCACAATTATAAATTCATTCTTGGTACGTCGGCCGTATATAGTATTTCATGCTCACCTTTTTCACTTTCAAACATCATCATCATGGCATTTCAAATCAAGCTTTTTAGTACACATGTGAGCAATTAAGAGTCTTAGGCACATAGAGATTTTTCACAAACTTTGGCATAGTAGCCTTCGTCTAAACTTGACTTGAAATCGAAACATTTTTAATGCACAGCCCATACATTGAACACATTCTCAAATGATATAATAACATTATAAAAGAATTTGGAATACATATTAGACATTTATCTTTCAATACAAGCTTATTCGGAATAGCCAATTTTATAATGAACAACTCGGGACTTACATAAATTACATGAATACCGTGGGATTCAATTCTAAGAGAGGAGTTTAGCCAACATACCTCGATTTGAGCTTTCCTTAAATTACTACAACGTTCCGAAAATCCTAGCAATTCCAATCTATTTTGAGACATAACAAAATTGAACACAAATTAGGAAGATATTCATGGTTTCAGCTCATTTGAGCATTTTATCAAACACTATGTATGCCAAATTGGCTACAAGATTCTTCTACAGGATTTCCTTCATTCCACAACCCAAGCTTTACTTATTTGAGCTCAATAATCTTCCCACAAACCTTATTGGTACATACATGCATACATAATACTCTCACACCTAAGAATCATACTCCAATCACACATTTTTTACCCCAAACTCGAAATTGAAGAATTGGGGAAAGGAATTCTTACCTCTTTGAAGCCCTAGCAAGATTCTTGTAAAATATTCAAGCCTTGAGCAAGAATTGATGAATAAAATGTCTAGGTCTTCTCTTTATCTCTCTAAGATACTCTCAACTCTCTCTAAAAATATAAGATGAAACCCTTAAAAATGACCCCCATAGCCTTTTTATAAAATTGGGATCGGGTTATAAATATCAGAAAAATGGAGTCCCATCATAGATCTGCGGTCGCATATGCGAACGCATAACGCTTCTGCCGTCTGAGGAATGGGCCGCATAATGGGCCTCCGGAACTGGGCAATACTGCCCCACTCTGCGACCGCTTTGTGGTCCACAAACCTGTTCTGTGGTCGCATATGCGACCGCAGAACCTTCTTAAAAAATTTCTCATGCTGGTTCTGCGATGGGATACGCGGCCCGCAAAACGGTTATGCGGCCGCATAATGGACCGCAGAAATGCCTTACACTTCAGAATAATTTCTTCAACTCCCCAACGCACTGATCAACCCAAAAAGTCCGAGCCTTACAATCCTCAAACACGTAAGCCTACCTCAACACCACGAAACCTTAAATTCCTTTACGAAATTTTATGGGGCCTTACATTCTCCCCCACTTAGGATCATTCATCCTCGAATGAGGGTCAAAATCCGTCATTAGTATCGAATGTGGCCTAATTGTTAATTCACACACACCAGTAGTTTTAAAATTTGGCTAACTCCCTAAATCTCCAAAACCTTTTGCTAGAGTCTCCCCTGTAACTGGGCCTATCCACCTGTCAGAGAATCCCAGAAATCAATCCTAACAACATATACATAACCGATGACACAATATAACATAAAAACAACACCAACCGTGGCCTCCTAAGCAATATTTTACTAGAAAAGGAACACCCTTAGCATAAGCTGTACAAATGATACGTAATTCATAGTGAACAATTTCATAAAATGATTACATAGCTATTCAAAAAAATAAGGATACTTTTTCTTCATTTCTTCCTCGGCCTCCCAGGTGGCCTCTTCAACCAGTTGGTTTCGCCATAATACTTTCACTAAGGCAATTTCTTTATTTCTCAACTTTTGTACTTGTCGATGAATAATAGAAACCTGAATCTCTTCATAAGTAAATTCTTTATTAACCTCAATAGTCTCAACCGGAAGAATGAGTGTGGGGTCTCCAACTACTTTCTTCAACATAGACACATGAAACACTAGGTGTACTAATGACATCTCAGGTGGTAGCTCAAGCTTGTACGCCACCTCACCGATCCTCTGAATGATTCTGTACGGTCCGACATACCTCGGACTCAATTTCCTTTTCTTACCAAATCGCATAACACCCTTCATGGGGGAAACTTTCAAGAATACCCCAATCATTATCTTTGAACTCCAAATCCCTACGACGAATATCCGAATAAGACTTCTGACGACTCTGAGAAGTCTTCGACCGCTCCTTAATGATCTTAACATTTTCCATAGCCTGATGCATGAGGTCTGGCCCTATCAATTCTGCTTCCCCAATCTCGAACCACCCAATGGTAGATCTACATCGCCTACCATATAAAGCCTTGAACGGTGCCATCTGAATGCTAGCATGATAACTATTACTGTAGGCAAATTCTATGAGTGGCAAATGATCATCCCAACTACCTTTGAAGTCAAGAGCACAAGCACGCAACATATCCTCAAGCGTCTGAATAGTCCGCTCTGCCTGCCCGTTAGTCTGCAGGTGAAAGGATGTACTAAGATTCACCTGAATACACAGACCTTGCTGAAATTGCTTCCAAATATTTGCCGTAAACTGTGCCCCCGAACAGAAATGATAGAAACTGGATTGCCATGCAACTTGAATATTTCTTTGATATGAAACTGAGCATATTGTTCCGCTGTGTGGGTAGCATTAACTAGTAAGAAGTGTGCTGATTTCATGAGTCGATCCACAATAACCCAAATCGAGTCAAACTTACGAGGCGTGCGAGGTAGTCCTACCACAAAGTCCATATTAATCATTTCCCACTTTCACATTGGAATTTCTATATTCTGTGCCAACCCACCGTGCCTTTGGTGTTTGTCATTCACTTTCTGACAATTTGGATATCTCGCCACTAAGTCCGCTATATTCCTCTTCATATCATTCCACCAATAGACTTCCTTAAGATCATGATACAATTTTGTAGAGCCCGGGTTCATGGAATACCTAGAAGTGTGAGCCTCAGTCATAATTCTCTCCTGGAGACCATCTACATTTGGAACACATAGAAGCCCTTGGTACCTTAGTGTACCATCACCCATGCCAGGAGAAAAGGCCATGGTCTTATGTTTATGAATCCCCTCTTTCAATTGTGCCAACAATGGATCGTTGTATTGCTTCTCCTTGACTTCTACAACAAGTGAAGATTCAGCCCTATTTTGCACAATCACCCCTCCTTCACTAGAGTCCGCAAGACAAACTCCCAAACTAGCCAATCGGTAAACTTCCTTGGCCAATGGCATTTGATATGCCTCCAAGTGTGCTAAACAACCCATAGATTTCTGGCTTAGAGCATCCGCCACAACATTAGCCTTCCCTGGATGATATAGAATATCAATGTCATAGTCCTTGAGTAACTCAAGCCATCTTCTTTGCCTCAGATTCAGTTCCTTCTGCTTGAAAATATATTGAAGGATCTTATGGTCCATGAATATATCCACATTGATCCCATATAAATAATGACGCCAAATTATCGATGCAAACACCACCGCCGCAAGTTCTAAGTCATGCGTGGGATAGTTCTTCTTATGATATTTGAGTTGCCTAGAAGCATAAGGGATCACCTTGCAATGTTACATCAATACACACCCAAGTCCGATTCTTGAAGCATCACAATCTACTACAAACCCATTTGTACCCTCTAGTAGGCTCAAAACCGGTGCAATAGTCAATCTTGCTTTCAACTCCTGGAAGTTCCTTTCGCAAGCATCGGACCATTGGACCTTAATTGCCTTCTACGTCAATTTAGTCAACGGAGAGGCAAGAGAAGAGAACCCCTCCTTAAACTTTCTATAATACCCAGCTAAGCCTAAGAAACTACGAATCTCTCTTGGAGTTGTAGGCCTCGGCCAATTCTTCACAGCTGCAATCTTCTGAGGATCAACCTTAATTCCTTAACTAGAGACGATATAACCCAAGAATGTGACAGATTCAAGCCAAAATTCACACTTTGAAAACTTTGCATATAATTTGTGCTGATGGAGGGTTTGTAGAACTACCGTAAGATGATCATCACGGTCCTCTCAATTGCGTGAATATACAAGGATATCATCGATAAATACTATCACAACGAGTCGAGGAATGACTTGAAAGCTCGGTTAATAAGATCCATGAAAGCTGCCGGGGCATTTGTTAGCCCAAACGACATCACCAAAAATTCAAAGTGCCCATATCGGGTTCTAAAAGATGTTTTCGGAAAATCCTACTCCCTGATCGTCAATTGATGATACTCGGATGGTAAATAAATTTTGGCAAAGTACTTAGCACCTTACAATTGGTCAAACAAGTCATCTATTCTTGGCAGTGGGTACTTATTCTTGATTGTGACCTTGTTGAGCTGCCGATAGTCAATACACATTCTTAGTGACCCATCCTTCTTCCTTACAAAGAGAACCTGTGCGCTCCAAGGTGACACACTCGGCCGGATGAAACCCTTCTCTAATAAATCCTTCAATTGTTCCTTTAGTTCTTTCAATTCTGCCGGTGCCATCCTGTAGGGTGGAATAGATATAGGCTGCATGCCTGGCATCACATCAATCCCAAAATCAATCTCCCTATCTTGTTGGATCCCAAGGAGCTCATCCGGAAAGACCTCCAAAAATTCATTCATAACCGGTACAGACTCAATTGTTGGTGCCTCAACATCGATGTCTGTCACCCGGACCAAATGGTTAATACACCCCTTGTTGATCCTCTGCGTGGCCTTAAGGTAAGAAATAAACCTACGCTTAGGCACCAGATCATCCCCCTTCCACTCAATAATAGGCTCATTTGGAAATTCGAACCTAACGGTCCTGTTTCGGCAATCAAGCTTGGCAAAACATGAATAAAGCCAGTCCATCCCCATTATTATATCACAATCGACCATCCCCAATTCAATGACATCGGCCATGGTGACCCGACCACGCAACGTGACAACTCAATCCCTATAAACCCGCGCAACCAAAATAGACTCACCAACCGGAGTAGATATAGAGAACAGCTCGTACTGTTCTGGTTCTAACCCAAATTCCATAGCAACATAAGGAGTGACATATGACTAAGTGGAACCGGGATCAATAAGAGTCTACACATCATGAGATTGGACTGTCAATATACATGTGACAACATCTGGAGAAGCCTCTGAATTCTGGCGACCCCTCATAGCATAGAAATGACTAGATACTCCCGAACTCTGTGCTCCACCCCTAGCTGCACCATGCCCTTCGGGTGTTGGAGTGCCTGGAGCTGGAGGAGGTGATGCGGATGTAGTAGTTGCAGAACTTGCTGGCTGTGCCATGCCCCTGCCAGCACCCTGGCGGGATGAATGACATCCCTCTGAATGTGACCCCTTAATCCGCACCCGTAGCATATGGGTAAGTCCATGTATCATATTCCTAAGTGCATCTTTTCACACCTAGGGCATAGGGGGCTCCACTGCTGCTGGAATCTACCACGATGCCGACCTTGTTGGCAAAAGCCCTTGTTGCCTTGCGTAGGCCTGAAATGGCTCCACTCATGACGACCCTCCCCTGAATGTTGACATGCCGCCACCAAAAGAACCACCAAAATTGCCCGCAGATCGGGGCCTTATTGCTACCTCATCGCTCCATTCTGTTGTTCAATTTTCGGGTTTCTGTGGCTTGAGAGAATGCCACCATCTTCTCATAGTTCATATCAGAATTCAAGGTAGCTGTAGCGGACTCATTATTTATCAAGGGACTAAGGCCCTGCACAAACCGGCACACTCTAGCCTCCACAATGGGCAACATGTAAATAGCATACTTAGATAGGTGCGTGAATCTCATATGGTACTCCCACACACTCAGGCTACCTTGCCTCAGGCACTCAAACTCAGCGGCACTGGCTGCCTTAGTCTTGGCAGGCAAGAAATGATCAATGAAGGCGTCATCAAACTCACCCCACCTCACCGGAGGGCTCCCCTCCTCATGAAACTCCTCCCATAGCTCAAACCAAGAATATGCCACCTCTTTCAGGCGGTAGGAATCCAACTCCACTGCCTATGTCTCAGTAGCACGCATAACTCGGAGAGTCCTGTGAAGAGTGGGTTAGTACCCATGAACACTAGAGGATCCAACTGGAAAAACCTGTTCACCCTGGAACTAGCAGAATCCCCTCGTTGACTGGAATGAGTGGGTGCAACATTTGATCTCTGGGCCTGGAAGGCCACTATCTTAGTCAACATATGTACGACTCCCCTAAGATCCCCTTCAAAAACACCGGAATCGGAAGCTGGGGCTGGAGGTGGAACTGGAATATCAGTTAGAGGGACTGTTGCACCCTCAGTAGGTGTAGGGACAAGTGCAGTCTGATCAGTTGTAGTAGAATCATGCAGTGTAGTAATTGGGGGAATATCCTCACCCCTTGGGTGCTCACCCGCATCATCAAATATAGAATCAACTGCTACTCCTGGGGTGACATTGGATCTCTGGCCAGTTCTTGCCTTCTTCTTAGGTGCCATTTACTTTTAGAGCAACGCACGAGTTAAATAAGGAACAATCTTACAATTACCTTTATCGCACGATCGAGAACATGAAAGAAGGGTATTATTCCTAAATTCCCAAATAACATCCTAATTATAGATATGGTCGACAACACACCGATAAGAAGGACTCAACTAGACACGGCTCTGGGTTAAGCAAGCCTGTTAGATACTTTCTACCCAAACTCACTTATGAATAAAGATAATAGATATTTTCGTTAATTAGACAATAAAGATATCATATGTATAATACCAATTCATTACCATTAGTTACTTTATTTTAAAATCTCAAATTACACACATTTTCATGGTCTGAAGCGGAATAAGTAATTCAAACACAACATAACTGGTTTGACTTCCCCCAGCTCTAATAAACAACCCACACTATGTCTACGAAGCTTCTAATAGATACGAAAGAGTAGTATGATAGTGCCTGCAACAAGGCCCCAACTATATCTCAAACACAATACACAAGGAACAAAAGATACATGACCCTGAAATGAAGTGGGGCTCACCAAGTCAGCTGGGAAGGGAGTGTACCACTATCACTGATCAATGTCTCCTGCTGAAGAACCGCCTGCATCCATTGAAGATGCATCACCCCCGACAAAAGAGACGTTAGTACATATGGAATAGTACTAGTATGAATGACAAAACAACATCTCAATAGAACGATTAATAATACAAGCAATAACAATCATAATATCAGTGGAGGCCTGAAACAACATCAAACCTCAAGTTAGGACCAAGACAGTGTTCAAATAAATTTCCATATTTTAAGTTGGGAGATCTTTATTACCAATATGTCACCGTTTACAATACCAATACACACCCTACTTTTAGCAGGGAGTCCGATCAAGACCCGATCAGCTAGGTCGTCTCATCCGAGAGATCAACCACAATCACGATTTTAATTACAATTTCCAGCACAATCACCACCATGTGTGCGGCACGGCATCCTATCACGACCCGATCGGCTAGACCGTCTCACCACAATGATGTGTTGATTGACATCATCCTTTTCTACCAATCATCTTGTTTCATACTTCTTTCACATCTTTTCATTTCATTGGCACTAGTGGCCACAATTATAAAATCATTCTTGACATGTCGGTCGTATTTAGTATTTCATGCTCACCTTTTTCACTTTCAAACATCATCATCATCAACAACAACAAGGCGTTTAAAGTCAAGGTTTTTCGTATACATGTGAGCAATTAAGAGTCTTAGGAACATAGAGATGTTTCTCAAAATTTGGAATAATAGCTTTCATTTGAAATTGACTTGAAATCGAAACATTTTTAATGCACAACCCATACTTTGAACACATTCTCAAATGATAACATAACATGATAAAAGTATTTGGGATACATATTGAACATATATCTTTCAACACAAGCTTATTCAGAATAGCCAATTTTATAATGAACAATTCGGGACTTACATAAATTACATGAATATCATGGGATTCAATTCTAAGAGAGGAGTTTAGCCAACATACCTCGATTTGAGCTTTCCTTAAATTACTACAATGTTTCAAAAATCCTAGCAATTCCAATCTATTCGTGACATAACAAAATTGAACACAAATTAGGAAGATATTCATGGTTTAAGCTCATTTGAGCATTTTATCAAACACTAGGTATGCAACATTGGCTACAAGGTTCTTCTACAAGATTTCCTTCATTCCATAATCCAATCTTTACTTATTTGAGCTCAACAATCTTTCCACAAATATTATTGCTACATGCATGTATACATAATACTCTCACACCTAAGAATCATACTCTCAATCACCCATCTTTTACCCCGAACTCGAAATTGAAGAATTGGGGAACGGAATTCTTATCCTTTTGAAGCCCTAGCAAGATCCTTGTGAAATCTTCAAGCCTTGAGCAAGAATTGATGAATAAAATGGCTAGTTCTTCTCTTTCTCTCTCTAATATACTCTCACCTCTCTCTAAAAATATAAGATGAAACCCTTAAAAATGACCCCCCAAAGCCTTTTTATAAAATTGGGATCGGGTTATAAAAATTAGAAAAAAAAATGGAGTCCCATCATAGATCTGTGGTCGCATATGCGACCGCATAATGCTTCTGCTATCTGAGGAATGGGCCGCATAATGGGCCTCCGGAACTGGGAAATACTGCCCCACTCTGCGACCGCTCTATGGTCCACAGACCTGTTCTGCGGTCGCATATGCGACCGCAGAACCTTCTTCAAAAATTTCTCATGCTGGTTCGGCGATGGGATCTGCGGCCCGCAAAATAGTTATGCGGCCGCATAATGGACCGCACAATGGTCCTAAAATTTAGATCAAGTTTCTGCTTCACTCTACGCAGTTATGCGGCCCGTAGAGTGATTCTGCGGTCGCAGAATGAACTGCAAAAATGCCCTACACTTCCAAATACTTTCTTGAACTCCCCAATGCACTGATCAACCCAAAAAGTCCGAGCCTTACAATCCTCAAACATCTAAGCCTACCTCGGCACCACGAAACCTTAAATTACTACAACAACAATAACAACCCAGTAAAATCCCACTAATGGGGTCTGGGGAGGGTAGTGTGTACGCAGACCTTACCCCTACCCCAAAGGAGTAGAGAGACTGTTTCCAAAAGACCCTCGGCTTAAGAAAACAAAAAGACAAAAGGACTTCCATGAAACCTTAAATTCCTTTAGGAAATTTTACGAGGCCTTACATTCTCCCCCATTTAGGATCATTCATCCTCGAATGAGGGTCAAAATCCGTCATTAGCATCCAATGTGGCCCAAATGTTAATTCACACACACCAGTAGTTTCAAAATTTGGCTAACTCCCTAAATCTCCAAAATATTTTGCGAGAGTCTCCCCTGTAACTGGGCCTATCCATCTGTCAGAGAATCTCAGAAACCAATCCTAAAAACATATACATAACCTGATAACACAATATAACATAAAAACAACACCAACCGTGGCCTCCTAAGTAATATATTACCAGAAAAGGAACACCCTTAGCATAAGCTGTACAAATAATACATAATTCATAGGGAACAATTTCATAAAACGATTAGATAGCTATTCAAACAAATAAGGATACTTCTTCTTCATTTCTTCTTCGGCCTTCCAGGTGGCCTCTTCAACCTGTTGGTTTTGCCATAACACTTTCACGGATGCAATTTCCTTATTTCTCAACTTTCGGACTTGCCGATCAATAATAGAAATCAGAATCTCTTCATAAGTCAATTCTTCATTAACCTCAATAGTCTCAACCGGAATAATGAGTGTCGGGTCTCCAATTTCTTTCTTCAACATAGACACATGAAATACCGGGTGCACTAATGATAACTCAGGTGGTAGCTCACGCTTGTACGCCACCTCACCGATCTTCTGAATCATTCTGTATGGTCTGACATACCTCGGACTCAATTTTCCTTTCTTACCAAATCGCATTACACCCTTCATGGGGGAAACCTTCAAGAAACCCCAATCATATTCTTTGAACTCCAAATCCCTACGACGAACATCCGAATAGGACTTCTGAGGACTCTGAGCAGTCTTCAACCGCTCCTTAATGATCTTAACTTTTTCCATAGCCTAATGCACGAGGTCTGGCCATATCATCTCTTCTTCCTCAATCTCCAACCACCCAATGGGAGATCTACATCGCCCACCATATAAAGCCTCTAACGGTGCCATCTGAATACTAGCATGATAAATGTTGTTGTAGGCAAATTCTATAAGTGTCAAATAATCATCCCAGCTACCTTTGAATTCAAGAACACAAGCGCGCAACATATTCTCAAGCATTTGAATAGTCCGCTCTGCCTGCCCGTCAGTCTGCGGGTGAAAAGTTGTACTAAGATTCACCTGAATACCCAGACCTTGCTGAAATTCCTTCCAAACATTTGCCGTGAACTGTTCCCTCCGATCAGAAATGATAGAAACCGGAGTTCCATGCAACCTGACTATTTCTTTGATATACAACTGAGCATATTGTTCCACTGTGTCGGTAGCCTTAACTGGCAAGAAGTGTGCTGATTTCATGGGTCAATCCACAATCACTCAAATCGAGTCAAACTTACGAGGAGTGCCAGGTAGTCCTACCACAAATCCATATTAATCATTTCCCTCTTCCATATTGGAATTTCTATGTTCTGTGCCAACCCACCGGGCCTTTGGTGTTCGGCCTTCACTTGCTGATAATTTGGACATCTCGCCACTAAGTCCGCTACATTCCTTTTCGTATCATTCCACCAATAGACTTCCTTAAAATCATGATACATTTTTGTAGAGCCCGGGTTCACGGAATACCTAGAAGTGTAAGCCTCAGTCATGATTCTCTCTTGGAGTCCGTCTACATTTGGAACACATAGACACCCTTGGTACCTTAGTGTACCATCACCTATGCCAGGAGAAAAGGCCATGGTATTATGTTTATGAATCCTTTCTTTCAATTGTGCCAACAATGGATCGTTGTATTGCTTCTCCTTGACTTCCACAACAAGTGAAGATTTAGCCCTATTTTGCACAATCACCCCTCCTTCACTAGAGTCCGCAAGACGAACTCCCAAACTAGCCAATCGGTAAACTTCCTTGGCCCATGGCCTTTGATATTCCTCCAAGTGTGCTAAATTACCCATAGATTTGCGGCTTAGAGCATCCGCCACAATATTAGCCTTCCCCGGATGATATAGAATATCAATGTCGTAGTCCTTGAGTAACTCAAGCCATCTTCTTTGCCTCAGATTCAATTCCTTCTGCTTGAAAATATATTGAAGGCTCTTATGGTCCATGAATATATCCACATGGATCCCATATAAATAATGATGTCAAATTATCAATGCAAACACTACCGCCACAAGTTCTAAGTCATGCGTGGGATAGTTCTTTTCATGATATTTGGGTTGCCGAGAAGCATAAACGATCACCTTGCATTGTTGCATCAATACATACCCAAGTCCGATTCTTGAAGCATCACAATATACTACAAACCCATTTGTACCCTCTATAGGGTCAAAACCGGTGTAATAGTCAATCTTGCTTTCAACTCCTGCAAGTTCCTTTCGCAAGCATCGGACCATTGGACCTTAATTGTCTTCTACGTCAATTTAGTCAATAGAGAGGCAAGAGTAGAGAACCCCTCCACAAACTTTTTGTAATACCCAGCTAAGCCTAAGAAACTGCGAATCTCTGTTGGAGTTGTAGGCCTCGGTCAATTCTTCACAACTGCAATCTTCTGAGGATCAACCTTAATTCCTTCACTAGAGACGACATGACCCAAGAATGTGACAGATTCAAGCCAAAATTCACACTTTGAAAACTTTGCATATAACTTGTGCTGATGTAGGGTCTGCAGAACTACCTTGAGATGATTGTCATGGTCCTCTCGATTGCTTGAATATACAAGGATATCATCGATAAACACTACCACAAAAGAGTCGTGGAACGGCTTGAAAACTGGGTTCATAAGATCCATGAAAGCTGCTGGGGCATTTGTTAGGCCAAACGACATCACCAAAAATTCAAAGTGCCCATATCGGGTTCTAAAAGTTGTTTTCGGAACATCCTGTGCCCTGATCTTCAATTAGTGTTACCCGGATTATAAATCAATTTTGGAGAAGTACTTAGCACCTTGTAATTGGTCAAACATGTCAGCTATCCTTGGCAGTGGGTACTTATTCTTGATTGTGACCTTGTTGAGCTGCCGATAGTCGATACACATTCATTGTGACCCATCCTTCTTCCTTACAAAGAGAACCGGTGCGCCCCAAGGCGACACACTCGGCCGGATGAAACCCTTCTCTAATAAATCTTTCAATTGTTCCTTTAGTCCTTTCAATTCTGCCTGTGCCATCCTTTAGGGTGGAATAGATATAGGCTGCATGCCTGGCATCACATCAATCCCAAAATCAATCTCCCTATCTTGTGGGATCACAGGGAGCTCATCCGGAAAGACCTCCGAAAATTCATTCACAACCGGCACGGACTCAATTGTCTGTGCCTCAACATCGGTGTCTGTAACCCAGACCAAATGGTTAATACACCCCTTGTTGATCCTCTGCGTGGCCTTAAGGTAAGAAATAAACCTACCCTTAGACATAGAAACATAAGTAGTGACATATGACAAAGTGGAACCGGGATCAATAAGAGCATGCGCATCATGAGATTGGACAGTCAATATACCTGTGACAACATCTGGAAAAGCCTCTAAATTCTGGCAACCCCTCATAGCATAAAAACAGCTGGATCCTCCCGAACTCTGTGCTCCTCCCCTAGCTGTACCACGCCCTGCGGGTGTTGGAGTGCCTCGAGCTGGAGGAGGTGTTGTGACTATAGTAGCTGCAGAACTGGCTGGATGTACCGTGCCTCTGCCCGCACCCTGGCGGGACGAACCACAATCCATCTGAATGTGACCCCTCAATCCGCACCCGTAGCATATGGGAAATTCCATGTAGCATATTCCTAAGTGCATCTTTCCTCACCTAGGGCATGGGGGCCTCCACTGCTGCTGGAATCTATCACAATGTCGACCATGTTGGTAGGAGCCCCCTTTGCCCTGAGTAGGCCTGAAATGGCTCCACTGCTGTATGTCCATGGGACTATCTTGTACTTCTGGCTCTCTTCATTTCTGATAGCGTCGATAGACAGTTGTTGGTATGTCTGAACCATCAACGGTAGCTCAACTATACAGTAATCAACGGAGATCATCGGGGTGGAACCCTTGCAGCATTCCCAATCCTGACGATAGTCCCTTTCAAGTTGTAATCTTCATCCTAAGCAATCATACTAGCTCCTTGTTTCCTGTGGTTCGGCAGTGGGTTACGATTCATATTTGGTGGAGCTGGGGTACATGGAATGGCTCCACTTTTGATCAGTGACTCAATTTTATTCTTCAGCTTGAAGCAATCCTCGGTATCATGCCCCAATACACTTGAATGGTAGATACACCATTTGGTTACATCAAAGTATTTTGAAGGATGCTTAAGAATCCTCCCTTCTACTAGATATATCAGGCCAACTCTTCTCAACCTCTCAAACAATTGGGCTAAGGGTTCAGCAATTGGGGTGTAAATTTTGGGACCTCTTTCCTTAAAATTTGGGCGAGGTCGGGGTGCATAGGTGGGTCGATTTTGATTGGTGGTGGTTTGAACTGGAGCGTATGGCGTGGTGGATTTTTATTTATATGGGCGCGAGGTATATTATACTGAGGTTGGGGATTATAGTATGGTTTTTCATTGTATGCTGAAGCATAGGTAGGTGGGTGTGGAGAATGGGTGTTCGGAGAGTAAGAGTTGTTTCCGTGGGGTGAACTAGACTGGTAATAGGGAATGATTGTTGATACCTCTTCTTTATTTTTCTTTCCACTGCTTATCGAACCGAACTGAATTGCTCTACTAGCCGCTTAAAACGCATCCATGAATTGTATCTTTCCGGACATGATACCTTCCTCCAAAAAGTCTCCCATCTTAACAAGTCCAGGGAACTTCTGCCCCATCATGCCCATCATCTTTTCAAAGCAAATTCCTTCTTGGGCCCTAAAGAAGTATTTGGTTAGCTCATTGTCATCTAGAGGGGGCTGGGTCTTGGCAGCCTCCGACCTCTAATGACGGGCATACTCTTGAAATTATTCTAATGGTTTCTTCTACAAGTTTACCAGGGCAAACCTGCCCGAGGTAATTTATGTGTTAAGCCGGAAACAAGATCATGAAATTCTCTTCCATATCTTGCCATTCTCTCAAGTTTCTGGGATCCTGCTGGGTGTACCAAGTGAGTGCCTCTCCTATCAATCTCTTGATAAATAACTTCATCCTTAGTTTCTCGTTCCTTCTTACTCCAAGCAGCTTGTCACAGTATGCCCTCAGATGTGCATGAGGATCCCCTGTCCCATCAAAGATGTCAAATATCAAAGGCTTATACCATTCTGGCATGTCTACATATGGGTGGAGACACAAATCTTCATAATCTAGGCTCTCACGCCCTCGAGCAACCTGAACATTCTGAAGACATTTGTTTCCTAAAAGCTCGCAACTGTTCGGATACCGACTCTTCTTCTTTGTACTTTGCTTCCCTTTTTATTTCTGCATACTGGTCAATTTTATGAGGTAACCTGGCCATGACGGGTGCTGTGAAGGTAGGTTTTGAAGTGGAATATACGGGTGGAACATATCGGTCATGTGTAGCGGTATGTGCCGCAGGTATGTGCTAGTTTTAATTATTGGCGAAGGTGATATTGCCATGGGGAGGGGTATGAACTATGTTAGTGGCGATTGTTGGGTTTTGCGGCGTCTGGACATAAGGGATATGTATAGGAAGACTTGGTAGGTTTGTGGGGATTACTGGGGGTACAATTTGGGTTATGGGATTTGTAGTGACTGTGGTTGGGGTATTGTTTGTTGTATGGGTAGTTGAAGAAAAGTAATCAGGGGTTGAGTCTAATGAATGAAAATAGGGTGGTTGTGGGAGCGTCGTCATGTCCAGATGCGCCAATTCCCGAATATGTTGCACCTCCTCTCTTAGTGATTCCATACCTTGTGCCATCTTGGCAACGTGCTTGTCGTTCCGAGTATCATTCTTTTCTCCCAATTTCTCCTGGTTGTCGGCCATTACCAAAGCATGTCCGGTCGAGTCATCAGTCATATACATCTTCCTTTTAGATCTGAAGTTGTATGGTGATTCAGCCAGTTTTTCAAGTAAACATAAACCAACCTCTATTTCGGGGAATAATAATAAAGTAATGTAAGAAAGGAAAAGAAAAAGAAGAGTTGAAGTCAGTTTGAGTGTTTGCCCAAATATGAGCACATGGAGCAGTTAGTTCACGTATTTAAATAAACGTGTTTCCTAATGTGCGAGGAACCTCTCTTTGCCAGAGATGGGCCTATATCGTGAATTTTGACGAACAATCAGATTTGACACGTTTAGATCCAGAACAAACTTTTTTTTTCATTAATAATTTTTGGATTGTAACACGTGGGAGCAATGATTACAACATTGTTTTTTCAACATCCACAAGATTACATGGGCTCAGCAGACTTGCCCTTAGGAAAATGAAATGGTACGGGATAAAGGGTGCAAGATAGGAATAGGGGAAAATCAACCAGCCACTAGTAGCCATCCCCGGAATCATCTCTCATGCCCTCTTCCTCTTCTGGGTCTTCTTCAAATTCTTCTTCATCATCATTATACTCGGGCTCTTCTTCTGGTTCTGTTTCAGATTCAGTTTGTATACACTCGACCACTCGATCATCATCCTCTAGAGGTGGCAATATATGATAAACTGACCCTGGGACCACTTGGCGATGCATGGAGTTAGTCACAAGGTAATGACGCAAAATCTCGTGATAGATTTGTAAGGCTACTGCTGCATCTTCCACCCAAGCCACTCTTTCTTTTTTTGGTCGAGCCAACTCGTCCTCTTCATTGATCCAGACATAGTATTCTGGAGTACACCACCAATTCTGACCCATTGGCATCATAATTAAATCACTCCACTCCTCCTGAAGTTTCCTTACACTTGGGATCAGGATCTGCCAATTGTACTCATCTTCATATAGAGACGTTCTCGTCCAAACGGGTACATCCTAGATTAGACCAAACTATCTGAGAACGCGTAGAGGCGCATATGGCTGAATGCCTTCGAGTCCTATCAGCTCTATGAAATACTTCTTGGGGGTCCTTAGAATTGCCCTACCGCTCATCCATGAAAGCTTCCAGTTTATCCATTCTCCGCTCAAGTCTGTCAGTATCTCTCTCCATTCTTCCCGTCCTTTCAGGAGACCCAGTGCCTCATTCTCTCTTTGTGACTCCTGATCATATTGCTAACACCCACAAAATAGTCAATTGTGGCCTCTCATTGAAAGAAGTGCTCTGTGGCCCATATTTGGAGTAACAAGTTTCAACCTTTGAAGAAATCGTACCCTCTGGAACATGCAGACATTGCTCTCAGAGTTTTCGCCAATATCATAGGCACCAAGGTGGCTTGGAGATTACCCCGAAATGTTACCAAGACCACGGGCAGTAAGTTGATATTGATTCGCCCTTTCCTTTGTTGGAAAACCAGTAACCCTAGCAATGCCAAAGAGAATATCAAAGGACAGAGACTTTCCCAGGTCGCTCGATTGCATTGGAACTCTCTTAGGTACCATTCGTAGCTCTCTCGATGTCCAAACCGGTCAAACAATTAGTTTAGGCTCACCCATCAATCTTCGATGTTCCTCAAATTCCGGCTACCCGCCAAACTTAAAGCATCGAGAAACCTGTAGTCGGGCATGGTAACTGGCAGTATCAGCATTCTACCAGCAAACGGTAGCTCTATGAAGCTAGTGACTTCTTCCAGCGTAGGCACCAATTCACAGTCAACGAACTTGAAAACCACTTTGTCTTGATCCTAGAATTCTATCAATAGTCTAGTAGAAACTCTGTCTGCCCGGATATTTAGTAAAGCAGTCAATGCTCCTAAGTGTGTCATGATATTTAGTAAACTATTCCAAGCTAAAATGCTGAGTTAAGTTATCCTAAAAGTAGAGAACAAATGCATACTGACTTTTTTTATTACTGTAACCACCCAAAATCCCAACTTGTCGTGATAGCGCCGAACACATTTACTAGGCAAGCCGACAATCACATAACAACTAAGCATTTGAATTAAAACATGATTTTATAAGCTCAACGGTGGAAAATCTCATAAATATTTGACAAAATAACTGTAACTCTACCACAACCATCCCAAAACCTGGTGTCATCGAGTACATGACCACTACAACATATCAACAGAAAACCAACTCTAGTACAACTGTCTGAATAGTAGCACAATATAGAAAAGCATGAAAGGAAGAAGAGTCAAGGTTTGCGTACGTCATATCAACTAACTTGAAGTCTTCAAGCAAGCACTGACAACGATCTGGAAATCACCACATCCATATGTACCTGGATCTGCACACGAAGTGCAGAGTGTAGTATGAGTACAACCAACCCAATCTACTCAATAAATAACAGGACTAACCTCGGGCTGAAAGCAGTGATGAGCTTAGAAGGATACAGTCAGAACTAAAATATTGACAACACAAATATATTAATGAGAATAACAGTAATAACTTAGTGAAAATTCCATATTCAGCTCTTCATGGTACAGAAGTTTAGACACGCTTTCAAGATCACAAATAAGGACCAACACGGATAAGAACATATCAAGTATAGCTAGTATGAGGAATAGTACATCTATATGCCTATATGTCAAATATACATGTCAAAAGTACGGTATCACAATGATATTTTCAGGTACTCACACTCTCAGAGTGCTCAATCTGTCTATCTCATATTTCCACACATCACACACAATCACTCAGCAGTGTACGGGTGCCTGGCATCAATGCCTCCCACCAAAGCACGTGTATATAATCAATGTGCCTGCGCTCACTGCTAGTATGTCAGACTCTGGAGGCGCGGATCCTGCCCAAGTGCTAATATAAAGCCTATAAGGACTGTTGCGGCATGCAGCCCGATCCACAATAAATAAATAAGCCAATAAGGCCTGTTGTGGCGTGCAGCCCGATCCACAACAACACTCTCAACTCGGCTCTCATGCCCAACTCAGTCATCAATCTATCAAGTCTCAAGGGATCACAATCACATACTACTCATCCCAAACAATAAGAACATGTAATGTAACAATGAATGATAACGGAGACTAAGATATGATATGCAAGTAAAGGATCATGACTAAGCACCCAGTTGCAGTTAAAGGAGATAACTCAAAACAATAACAAAAAACTCACTAGGCCTCAACAAAATAAGTGCATAGTCTAAACATGTTTTCTAACATGAATTACAGTTCAATTACTCTAACAAGTAAGGATTTCACGGATAGAACAAGACTTGCACACAACACAGTATCAAAGAATCAACCGGATCATGGTTTCCACGGTGCAGGCCCACATGCCTGTCACCTAGAATATGTGTCACCATTACACAAACCATATAACATGTTTTATGTGGATTTATACCCTCGGTTCGATGTTTAGAAGTGTTACTTACCCCAAAGAGCGCAACTCAATGATCCAACAAATCCTTCCCTCGCAAATCGGCCTCCGAACGACTCAAATCTAGTTACAAACAACTTAATATAATCAATACAAACTATAGGAATCCATTCCATACGATAAAGCTTAGTTCTTTGACCAAATTCAAAAGGTCTGCCCAAAATGTCTACCCGGCCCATGCCTCAAAACCCGAAAAAAATTACAAAATCTGAACAACCATTCAATTACGAGTCCAACTATACTAAAATCATTCAATTCCAACCACAAATCAACCCTCAAATCCCCAAATCTTACTCTCCAATACCTAGTCCAAAATCCCCCAAATTGCACCTCAAACGCACATAATCTAGGTGGGAAAATCAATGGGTATTCAATATAAATGGACAAAAGTGATCAAAAGATGCTTACCTCTTGAATTAAAGTGAAATCCCTCTCAAATATCGCCCCTAGCCGAGCTCCACAAGTCCAAAAATTAGAGAAAACTCGAAACCCTCGTTTAAATTGATCTGTCCATGCTTCTCGCACATGAGGTTCACTTAACCGCATATCCGGTCCCGCAGGTACGGCCCAAATCTCGCTTTTGCAATTCTCTTAAGGCCTCTATCCTTCCGCATATGCGTAACAAGTCTTCGCACCTACGGAGGCGCACCTGCGCCCAAACCTCCACTTCTGCGGAAATTCCTGCCATTCACATATTTCACTTCTGCGACCATCTGCTCGCATGCGAGCTTGTAGGTGTGGAATATTCCTCGCACTTGCTCAACGACCCAATTCCACTCAGAACCGCTTCTGCAATGCCATGGCCACTTCTGCAGCTCCACACATGCGGCCAAATCCTCGCAGGGGCGGTTACACCAGATTTGGAAGCTGCACATTTTCTCCAAGTCCAAACTTCAATCCAAATCACACCCGAGGCCCCCGGGACCCCATCCAAACATACCAACATATCTTAAAACATGATAAGAACTTAGTCGAAGCCTCAAATCACATAAACACCACGAATCACACCCCAATTCAGGCCTAACGAAACTAATGGATTTCCAACTTCTAAAATCAATGCTGAAACCTATCAAACCAACTTCGATTGACCTCAAATTTTGAACACAAGCCATAAATAACACAACAGGCCTATTCTAACTCCCGGAACCGAAATCCGAGCTGATATCAACAAAGTAAACTCTTGGTCAAACTTCTCAACCTTCTAAACTTTCATAAATTCAAGCCAAAATAACCTACAGACCTTCAAATATATATCTGGACATACTCCTAAGTCCAAAATGACCATACAAAGCTAACAAAACCATCAAAGTGTCCCAATTCATTTCGAAACATCCTCGGAACTAAACCAACAACTCCGACAAGTCACATAACCTTAAATGCATATAAAATAAGCAATAAATAGGGGAATGGGGCAACAATACTCAAACGACCGGCCGAGTCTTTAGAATTATATTAGTAGGTTCAAACTTACAGGAATCCTTAATCAAACTCACAAAATTTTGACAACTATTTAGACTCTATTCAGAACAATCAAAAGTTCACACACATGGTTAAGTCCCCACTCCACTAAGTATATGGACTAATAATCTTGTTCAATCTTCCTTAAAGAGAAATAACAGCAACATAGGTACACATGTAGGCAATAAGGTCAATCTTGGTATAATTTAGATTTAGTAGTAGGATTACTAGTTCATTAAATTCTTAATCAAATATCCAGGTTCATAACTAAACCTATACAAACAGAGGAGGTCAACTAATATAGAACATTATTCACTTTAACAACACAATCAGGTATTAAATGATTTGTTTGAGCCTATGAGTGCCAACAATAGCTTTTCTCCTCAGATTATTCATTGTTAAGTTGTTAAAACTAGCAAGGTTCAACTTATTCTTCTATTAAGCAATGAAAAGTGTAGTGGCTTAGACATGAGTCCTTCTAAATGAACAGACAGGAAAGTTCATAAGTGTTACTTGGAAAATACATAAACATAAAGACTAATAGAAGACATTCAAACCATTTACAGAGTGATGTTTTCAAGAATCACAAGATTGCAGGACATATTTGAAGAGCAAGTAACCTGGCAACTATGCTGGTGAGTTCAGGATATAATAATAGACTCGCATTGGATCCTTAAGTGTAGAAAACAAACGTGGTTCCAACATTATCAAAGTATACAGGTTAAGTATATGACATGGATCAATAGGTGGTATAACATTATTAACCCTGGAATTAATATAATGTAGATATAGCAAACATAAGTTTCCAGCAAGACCTCAAATAAGTCTAAGATCACAGTTCAGTCAAGTTAGCATAGTGGCGTGGTTAACACAACAGACATGGAAAGAACATCGTAGGTCTTTTAGCTAATAACATGAGTTCAACAGAATTTTTATCATCTATTATAGCAAATATTATCCAACTAAGTCATGAATTTCATTAACACAGATTAACTACCAACATTAAGGCAATCATGGGTTATCATGAGGATAAACATTTTTAGATTAATAAGAACAGTAGAAAACACAACAAGCAATCCAAAGATTACTAACATGTATCTTGAACGAAGAGAAATCATTAGAGAAGACATCAAAATTACCAAATAAACACACATAATGGAAAGAGGGGGGGGAGGGGTCAGTGTACACTGGCCTTCTACAGAGAACCAAACCAAACAAAAGCTTTTGTTTAGCCATTAGGAATCCAAGCTCAAGATTTAACATTGGATGAACTTAGAACCGGAGAAGAGAAAGAGAAAGTAAAATCGGTGAGGAAATCTAAGGATTTTCTTTTCTTTCTTTCTTTCCGATAATATTTAATTCTTTTAGATGTTAGATGATGCTAGGTGAGAGAAATTAAGGCTACTATTTATAGTGCCTTAAAGTCTAGGGTTCCGGTATATTCAAATTGTGAGCGAAAAGTGACGAAGCTCGAGATGACGGTAGCAAATCAAGTGAAATCAGAGAAGGCAGAGGTGAAAACCAATGAGGGATTTTACCTGAGCGATTTAAATTTCATAATCAACTGTTGATGAGAAAAAACCATCAGCTAAGGCTCTATTGTCAAGAGGTCACTGTGTTTGACCTCTAGACATCGAATTCTCATGACGAACTCTGAGAATAACTCCATGCATGCTCCGATTTGATGGAGCATGAAGGAAATTCGTCGATTTTGAAGTTTCATTTTTAAGCTAGGGTTTTGGATTTTAGGCATTTTGAATTTGAGTGATAATGGATGTGGACCGGCTGGATTCGCGGATTAGAGGGCAAAAGGGATGATTTTGTGGTTGATTTGTTAACCTTGCACGGATTAGTGCAAGGTCTTGTGACTGAAGGGGCAAGAGCAGGTGAGGGAATATAGATAAAAAGGGGGCGGCTAGTCAAGGAAGGAATGAATTAGGGTTTGGGTAATAACGTTTGGTCTCCCAGGTTAAAAGTGTAGGAAGAGATCTGGGCCATTGGTTCGTTTGATCAACAACCTTGATAAACTAAGATATAAGAATGAATAAATGATTGTTAGTGTGAAAAAAGATAGTCGCTGGATCTCTGTATTTCAACGGTGGAGATGAAGTTATAGCGGGAAGTAAAAGAAAAGAGAAAAACCATAATTAATTACAGACGGTTGATGAGTTGGATCAACAGTCCAGATTTGTTTGTTTTGTGAGTGTGGAAGATGGTCTATGTGGCGCAATTGGATTGGCTTAGAGAGGAGGTTATGGATCGCCAACCTGGACTGGTGAGGTTGTTTGGACTGGGTCCGGTGGGGAATTGGGCCAATTGTTTAGATTGGTTTTAATTTGACAAACAATCAATTTGTATTTGATGGGTCTTTGTAATTGTAGCCATTTAGTCCTTTAACCTTTTAAAATTAATTTAAATTAAACTTAATTAATTATAACTAAATGTGATAGAAAATATAATCATTAAATATATTTCTAATTACTGTAATTAACTATTTATTTGTTAAACACATTATTTTCTAAATTATGAAATTACTTTTCGGATTAATTTAAATAATAAATGAGTTAATTAGAAAATCAAAGGTTAATTTGTCAAATTAAGTTTAAAACTCGTATTTCAAAATATAGAGGTTATTTTAATTATTTTAAAATAGTAAGTCTAATATATTTTATAAATATTTAGCACTGAATTATTAATTTAACACTACTAATTACCTATTTATGTTATATTTGTATAAAAATAAGTATTATTGATTAGAAAATATTTTCAATACATATTTCGAATCATTATGTATAAATAATTTAATTTTAAAAGGGAGGGTCAAAATTGGTAGTCAACAACAATCAAACACGGCAAGTCTTACAACATAATATTAAAAAGAGCTAAAATGCATAATTCACCAAGAAAGTACAAGCACGAACAAAGAAGGTCAAGTAGTTGATTATCCAAGAACTGACGTCACAATATATACCAACAAAGACTTAACAAATTGTAACATGAGAACAATCTTAGGTCACATAACACAACGTAATACGGTAGAGTAAAATAAGAAACATGTAAGGAAAATAAGGCAAGTAGGACATGAAGCAGGTAAAAACATCTATCTAATAATAGATAAGGGTGATTTGTGATTATGATGTGTGGTACATCGGGGTAATTCTTGTTGTAAATGTTGTGTTGGAAAGGCTTGATGATTTGAACATGTCATTGTTTTCCTTAATTGACTTCAACTTGTGTTTTACTTGTTTTGGTTAATTTGATGTGTTATCACATGCTTACTCTTTGTTGCCATTTATTGATTAGGCTCTCCGTTGTCAGTTTTATGTTAATATTCTACACATGTTATATGTCTAGTGAGTGTCTTGACTTGAACATCATCATTACTCCATCGAGGTTAGTCTTGATACTTATTAGGTACCGATTGTTGTGTACTCATACCACGTTTCTACACATTTTGTGTGCAGATCTAGGTACCTCGGATCGTGCTGGTCACTAGTGAGTTGAGCCGGATATTGTGGAGACTTCAAGGTATACATGTTGTTCCCCTCGCAGGCCTCAGAGTAACCTTCTATTGATGTTCCTTATTACTATTATTTGTATTCTAAAACAATAATGTATTTTGAGATTTCTAGTATACTCTATGTAGAGTTTATGATCCTGTACTACCGATTTTAGGAAACGTGACTGCTGATCATTTTTCGACTATGTTATGTCATTTATCAGTTTTTATTTAATAGTTAGATGGTTTTAATATGTTAATCTCATCATGTGTTAGGCTTACCTAGTCCTAGGAACTAGGTGCCATCACAATCCTTAAGGTGGGGTTTTGTGTCGTGACAAGTTGGTATTGGAGCTCTAGGTTCATAGGTTCTACAAGTCATAAGCAAGCTTAGTAGAGTCTTATAAATCGGTACGAAGACGTCTGTACTTATCTTTAAGGGGCTATAGAACTATTAGGAAATTCCACTTCTTTCATTCCTTATCATTCAGATTTATTGATTTCAGAATTTGAGCATTTGTCTTTCTATTCTCTCACAGATGGTGAGGACACAAGCTTTCGTTACTGATGATACAGTCCCCGATGCTGGTGTTGCTCGAGGCCGGAGCAGAGATGCAACACGTGCTGCAACGAGGGGCCGTGCTAGGGTCGCGACTACGGAGCCACTAGTAGCTCCAGTTGGGGAGCAGGCACGTGAGGCGCTTGTTGCTACCCTGGACTTCAGGAGACCTTAGCGCATTTTCTGAGCATGTTTGGTACCTTGGCTTAGGCAGTATCAATTATAGTTGCACCAACTACTTCTCAGGCTGGGGGAGGAGCTCAGACTGTCGCCTCCCGTACTCGAGAGCAGCGGGCCCATATTGATTAGGCTCCGGGTGTTATGCCGGTGTAGTCCATGACCACGGTTCAGCTAGAGGTCAGGCCAGTGGCATCAGAGGAGGAGCAAAAGAGGCTTGATAGGTTCAAGAAGTATTTTCCTCCTACTTTAGTGTCGCATCTTCTGAGGATGAACATGGTTTTCTAGACTGGTGTCACCATATTCTGCGCACTATGGGCATAGTAGAGGTGAGCGGGGTCGACTTTACTACTTT
This sequence comes from Nicotiana tomentosiformis, assembly GCF_000390325.3. Lineage (NCBI taxonomy): Eukaryota > Viridiplantae > Streptophyta > Magnoliopsida > Solanales > Solanaceae > Nicotiana > Nicotiana tomentosiformis. The sequence continues at coordinate 72,374,289 of NC_090818.1, read as the reverse complement.
CTAGCTGACAGGGTCGCCATATAGGCGGTGGTTGGCTTATGAGGAAAGTAGGCCAACTGGTGCAGCGCCACTTACTTTGGCTCAGTTTACTGATCTATGTTTGAGGGAGTTCATTCCACAGGCCTTCAGGGATGCGTTGCGCACCGAGTTTGAGCAGTTGTGCTAGGGGACTATGAATGTGTCCAAGTATGCTATGAGGTTTAATAAGCTATCTCATCATGAACCTGCTATGGTTTCTACTATTGAGGAGAGAGTCCGCAGATTTATTAAGGGACTCAATTATGGCCTTAGATTTGGGATGGCATGGGAGTTGGAGACTGATACTTCATTCCATCAGGTTGTGGAGATCTCTAGGAGGTTGGAGCGTATCCGTGACCAGGAGAGAGGGGATAGGGAGTCCAAAAGGCAATGAGATTTTGGAGGATTTAGTGGTTATCGCTTTGCAGTTTCAGCTCGTCATGGCAGAGCTTTTATCAGTCGACCGATTTAGTGTGCACTTAAGGTTACTTACAGTGCTCAAGCTATTCAGGGACCTCAGAGTACTCATTTTCGACAGCTATCTTCTAGTGCAACTCCGGCATAGGGTGCCTACAATGGTTATTCTGGCGACTCAATACAAGTAGCCACGCCCACAAGGAGGTTGTTTTGAGTGTGGTAATACTTGGCACATACTGAGGGATTGTCTTAAGCTTTGGAGGAGTGGACCTCCGCAAGGTACTCAGGCTATGGTCATGTGGGTAAAGGACGTCCTAGAAGGGGAGGTCAAGGCCGTTGTTATGCTTTTCCAGGTAAGACTGAGACTAGTCTTGAAAAATCATATCAGATGCTGTCATTACAGGTATTATTTCGGTCTGTCATAGAGATGCATCAATTTTATTTGATATGGGTTCCACTTATTCATATGTGTCATCCTATTTTGCTTCATATTTAGATATGTCCTATTATTCTTTGAGTACTTATGTTTATGTGTCTACACCTGTTGGGGATTCTATTGTGGTAGACCGTGTCTATCGTTCTTATTTGGTCATTATCAAGGGTTATGAGACGAGGCTTGACCATTTTGGTACTCAATATGGTAGATTTTGATATTATTTTGGGCATGGATTTGTTGTCACCATATCATGCTATTCTGGATTGTCATGCTAAAACCTTGATATTGGCTATGTCGGGGTTGTCGAGGTTGGAGTAGAGAGCTACATTGGGTCATGTTCCTAGTAGGGTGGTGTCCTTTTTGAAGACACAACGGATGGTTGAGAAGGGGTGTTTCACATACTTAGCCTTTGTGAGAGATGTTAGTGTTGATACTCCTATCGTTATCAGTTCCAGTAATGAGAGACTTTCTAGATGTGTTTCCAGCATACCTACCGGACATACCACCCAGTAGAGATATTGATTTTTTTATTAACTTGGTGCCGGACACTCAGCCCATATCTATTCCACCATATCGCATGGCACTAGTGGAGTTGAAGGATTTAAAGGAATTGCATCAAGAGTCTTTTGATAAGGGTTTAATCAGGACGAGTGTCTCGCCTTGGGATGCTCCAGTTCTATTTGTGAAGAAGAAAGACGGTTTTATGATGATGTGTATTGAGTACATGCAGCTTAACAAGGTTACATGCAATAACAAGTACCCACTACCGCATATAAATGATTTGTTCCATCAACTTCAAGGTGCTAAGGCATTCTCAAAGATTGACTTGAGATCGGGGTATCATCAGTTAAAGATTCGGGCTTCTGATATTCCGAAGACAGCTTTTAGGATCCGCTATGGTCACTACAAGTTTTTGGTGAAGTCTTTTGAACTGACCAATGCCCCAACATCCTTTATGCACTTGATGAACAACGTGTTCCAGCCATATCTTGATTCCTTCGTCATCGCGTTCATTTATGACATATTGGTGTACTCTCACAGCTGGGAGGATCATGAGAAGCACTTGAGGATCGTGCTCAAAACTTTGACGGAGAAGAAGCTATAAGCTAAATTCTCCAAGTGCGAGTTTTGGCTTAATTCAGTGGCATTCTCGGTCCATGTGATGTCTAGTGAGGGGATTAAGGTGGATAAAGAGAAGATTAAGGCAGTTCAGAGTTTGCCCAGGCCTTCTACTGCTACTGAGATTCGGAGTTTTCTACGGTTGGCTGGATATTATTGTTCTTTTTAGAGGGGTTTTCATCAATCACAACTCCTTTGACTTGATTTACTCGGAAGGGCGGCTCATTCAGGTAGTTTGACGAGTGTGAGGAGAGCTTTCAAAAGATCAAGACTACATTGACTACAGTTCCAGTTTTGATTTTGCCTTCAGCATCGGGTTCTTACATAGTCTATTGTGATGCTTCACGGATTGGCATAGGGTATGTGTTGATGTGGGAGGGTAGAGTGATTGCTTATGCTTCACATCAGTTGAATCCCCATGAGAAGAACTACTGAGTGCACGATTTGGTATTGGCAGCCATTGTTCACGCACTTAAGATTTGGAGGTACTATCTCTACGGCGTGTCATGGGAGCTGTTCACGGATCACATGAGTCTACAAGACTTATTCAAGCAAAGGGATCTGAACTTGAGGCAACAAAGGTGGTTAGAGCTACTAAAGGACTATGATATCACCATTCTTTATCATCCCGGGATGGCCAATGTGGTGGCCGATGCTTTGAGTAGGAAGTCCGTGAGCATGGGTAGTCTTACTTTTATTCTAGTTGGGGAGAGACCCTTAGCTTTGTATGTTCAGGCTTTGGCCAACAGATTCATGTGGTTAGATGTTTCGGAGCTAGCCGGGTTCTTACTTGCATGGTTTCATGGTGTACTTTGTATAAGCGCATCAAGGTGAGCCAGTGTGATGATCTTCACTTGCTTGTCCTTAAGGACACAGTACAGTACGGTGATGCCAAGGAGGTGACTATTGGTGATGATGGATTATTGAGGCATCAGGGCCAGATTTGTGTGCCCTATGTTGATGGGTTACAAGAATTGATTCTTGAGGAGGCCTATAGCTCGTGGTATTCCATTCATCTGGGCACCACGAAGATATACCATGATTTGAAACAACACTACTAGTGGAGAAGATTGAAGAATGATATGTTGGATTATGTGGCTCGGTGTATAAATTGTCAACTGGTTAAGCACGAGCATCAAAGACCAGGTGGTTTGCTCTAGAGGCTTGATATTCCGGATTGGAAGTGGAAGCGTATCACTATAGATTTTGTAGTTAGACTTTCACAGACCTTGAAGAATTTTGATATAGTGTGGGTCATTATGGATAGTCTGACCAAGTCTGCACACTTCATTCTAGTCATGACTACCTACTCTTCAGAGCAACTAGCTTGAATTTATCTTTATGAGATTGTTCTCCTTCATGGTGTGCCAGTGTATATTATCTCGGATAGTTATGCAGTATGGGTTGGGCACACAGGTCGAGTTGAGTACGACATTTCATCCACAATGGATGGGCAGTTCGTGCGCACTATTTAGATCTTGAGGGACATGTTACGTACCTGTGTTATTCATTTTGGGGGCTCATAGGATCAGTTTCTGCCGCTAGCAGAGTTCGCCTACAACAGTGCTATCAGTCGAGAATCCAGATGGCTCCATACAAGGCCTTATATGGGAGGCAATGTTGTTCTCCGGTTGGTTAGTTTGAGCCTGGGGAGGGTAGGTTGTTGGGCACCAATTTGGTTCGAGATGCCTTGGAGAAGGTGAAGTTGATTTAGGATCAACTTCGTATAGTTCAGTCCAGGCGAAAGAGTTATATTTATCAGAGGGCTCGTGATGTACAATTTATGTTGGGTCAGAGGATCCTACTCAGAGTTTCACCCATGATGGGTGTGATGATTTTCAGGAAGAAGGGCAAGTTGCACCCTCGGTATATTGGTCCTTTTGAGATTCTTGAGAGAGTCGGTGAGGTGGCCTACAAACTTACATTGCGACCCAGCTTATCGGGAGTGCACTCGGTGTTTCATGTTCCATGCTCCGAAAGTATTATGGTGATCTATCCCATGTGTTAGATTTTATCTTAGTGCAATTGGACAAGGATTTGATCTATGTTGAAGAGTCAATGGCTATTTTGGACAGACATGTACGGAAATTGAGGTTGAAGAATATTGTATCGGTGAAGGTTCAATGGAGAGGTCAACCGGTTGAGGAAGCGACTTGGGAGATCGAGCATGATATGCGGAGCCGTTATCCTCATCATTTTGGCACTTCAGGTATGTCTCTATACTCGTTTGAGGACGAACATTTATTTAAAAAAGGGAAAATATAATGACCCAACTGGTTGTTTTTTGTATTTGAGCCGTGTTTCCCCTTTTTAAGCTTCCCATATGTTTATTTGTGGTTTTATAACTTACATGGATAGGTGGTTTCATTTCGGGGAAATTTTGGATTGACTGGTTCTTAGTTTGAAAGCTAAGTTGGAAATATTGAACGAGGTTTTATATTTGTGTAAACGATCCCGAAACGGTATTTTGATGGTTCCAATAGGTTCGTATGGTGATTTTGGACTTAGGCATATACTCAGAATTGGATTCGAAGGTTTCTAGGTTGAATTGCCTCTTTTTGCCGAAAGTTGGTAATTTGAAGGTTTAGAAAATTTCTAAGTTTGACCGTATGTTGCATTTATGGCGATCGGGTTTGGATTTTTATTTTTGGGAATTGGAATACGTCCATATTTTCATTTGGGACTTGTCTGCAATGTTTGGCGTCATTCTGAATTGGTTTGATAGGAATCAGACACATGGTTGTGATTTTAGCGATTTTTGAGTTCATTATGAATTCTATGTCTTTTGGTGGTTGATTCGTGGTTCTGGATGTTAATATTGTGTTTTGAGCGTGTGAGCGAGTTCGCATGATATTTTTGACTTGTGGGAATGTTTAGTGTGGAGGTGTGAGGGCTCGGGTAAGTTTCAGACGTATTTCAGATTGGTTTGGACTTGGTTCAGGACTGTTGGTGCTGGTGCTGGTGCTGCTACTATCACAATTGCGAGCACTAGTTTGCAATTGCGAATAAGTCAAGGGGGTGTCAGGCGTCTCGAATGTGATGCCTTGATTGCAATTACAAATGTGGGTCATTTCCTGGGCTAGTCGCTTTTGCGAAATTTTGGTCGCTTTTGCGACCTAGGCAGTCATCCAAAGGGGATGTCTGAGTTACATTTGTGACATTCCCTTGGCTTGTCAGACAGTGCAATTGCGATCCTTTGGTCGCATAGGGCTGCAATTGCGAACCTGGGTCGTATTTGTGGCTTCTGCAGCTGAACAAAAGGTTGGGATTTCGGGACTTAGTCTCATTTATCGTATTTTGTAGCCCCAAACTCGCTCGGAGGCGATTTTAGGAGGAGATTATCATACAAAGCTATTGGGTAAGTTATTTTGACTCAATTTTGATTATATAACATGATTATTTATGAATTTTAACATCTAAGTCATGAGAATTTAAGAGAATTGTTTTGGTATTTTGTCTATGTTTTGAAAAATAAAAATTTGAGATTTGAGAGTAGAATTGGACTCAAATTTAGATACCAAATACATATACGGACTCGTGGGGTTATGGGTGGTTGAAATCAATCCTTGGACTCTGGTTTTGAACGGGCAGGCCGGGGGTTGAATTTTGTTGACTTTTGGGGAATTGTGTAAAAATCGTAACTTTATTAATTGAAATTGATTTTTCTTGCATTGTTTGATATTATTAAGCCATTTTTGGCTAGATCTGAGCAGAGCGAATGTGAATTTTACAGGAAAAGCATTTTTGGAATATTGAATTTTCGTAATTGAGGTAAGTATCTTGCCTATAATTGTATGGGAAAAATTACCTCTACAGATTTGGTCTATTTGTACTATGTGAAATAATGTGTAGATAAGGTGACGAGTGTGTACATGGGTGTATGTATGGTAATCGATCGGATTAGACCTTAGGCTATTAATATGCCTTGAATTGGAGTTTGTTTGTTACATGAAGCAATTTTATTGCTGTTCATTCCCTGTACCCTTGTATTATTATTGTTATTCTTGTACATATTGTTGTTGAGTTGTGGGCTATATATTGTTGTGGCTTTGGTATAACTGATTGGGCGATGTTGTGGCATATGTGCACGTATGGTGCGAGTTGATTGTTGTGTTGTAAATGAGATATGCATGCGGCGACATAAGGGTGGTGTGTATATTGATGTGCATGCGGCAAGATAAGGGGGCTTATGTGCGTGTTGCTAGTAAGGGGAAATACTTCATTGTGATACACATGCGGCGAGTTAATGGGACTTTGTGCTTCAAGCTATTTAGGGAAAAATATTTTAAGTGTGAAGCTCACATAGCGCCATAAGGGTAAATTATGATTATGATGTGTGGTACATCGGGGTGATTCTTATTGTAAATCTTTTGTTGGAACGGCTTTATGATTTGAATATGTCATTGTTTTCCTTAATTGACTCACTTCATGTTTTACTTATTTTGGTTAATTTGATGTGTTATCTCATGCTTACTCCTTATTTCCATTTATCGATTATGCTCTTTGTTGTTAATTTTATGTTGATATTATGCACAGGTTATGTCTAGTGAGTATCTTGACTTGAACCTCGTCACTACTCCACCGAGGTTAGTTTTGATACTTACTGGGTACCAATTGTGGTATACGTATACTACTCATTTGTACATTTTTGTGCAGATCCGGTATCTCGGATCATGCTGGTCACTAGTGAGTTGAGCCGAATATTACGGAGACTTCAAGGTATACATGTTATTTCACTCGCAGGCCTCAGAGTCACCTTTTATTGGTGTTCCTTATTATTGTTATTTGTATTCCAAAACAGTAATGTATTTTGAGTATCTTGACTTGAACCTCATCACTATGTGATTTGTTTTGAGATCCAGCCTTAATTCAAAGTATAAATCTCAAAATTAAAAAACATCTAAATTTACACCCAAGAACCCTATGAAATCTTAGGTTTAATAGTGAAAATCTATTGAAAAGTAATGGAAATGGAACAAAAACAAGTTAAAGATATTATCCTATGAAATCGGAAAGAAATTGCTCTCCAAAATGGCCTCTATGTGGAGCCTAGGTCTCAAAGATAGAACGAAATGAGCTAAATCCCGAAATCACAATCTTTTACCAAGCTGCAAGTATCGCAATTGCGAACTCTTGTTAGCAAAACGAAGCTACTGATTGCAAATGTGAATCAATCTATAAGCCTCTAATTCCGCAAATGCGACACTATCATCTCAAAAGCGAAGCCTGGGATCTTCGCAAATGTGAACTCATCTATGCAAAAGCGATGTTATCCCTTCTTCACACAGAGTCATAAATGCGATAAGTGACTTGTAGATGCGAAGGCACACCCCTCACAAATGCGATCAAAGCTTCGCAAATGCGAAGCTAACCAACACTTCGCCAGCATCGCAAATGCGAGTTAGCACTTGCAAATGAGAGTTAGCACTCATAAATGCGAGGCTCGCTTGTGCGAATACACCATCGCAAATGCGAGGTTTGTAGCATTAGCAATCCTAATTCCTAGCAAATCAGTCTGAAACTCATCCAAAATTTATCCGAGCCATCGAGCTCCTGTCCAAATGTTCATGCAAGTACAATGACATCATACAAACTCACTCATAAGCTCAAATCATTTAAATAACATCTAGATTCAAGAATCAAACACTAAACTCAAAGAATTTCATAGTTCTAACTTTAAAATTTTAACTTTTCACGTTATGGGCCGAAACAGCCTCGGGTCCCCTAGTGTCACGACCCGGAATTTCCACCTTCGGGGCTATGATGGTGCCTAATATTTTACTTGCTAGGCAAGCCAATGTTAGAGGATCTTTAATCTATATTTTAATCAATTCAATTAAGTAAAACCAATTAAGCCGAAGAGAAACTAAAACGGAATACAAATGACATAAAACCAATAATGTCTAAGTACAACCTGGATCTGGAGTCACAAGTTCACGAGCGTCTAGAATCTCTACAAAATAGGGTTTGAAATAAATACAACTATCCTGAATGAAAATAACAGTAAATAGGGGAAATGGATGGGGACTTCAAAGTCTGCGGAAACCAGCAGATCCACCTCGAGTCTCAGAATGCCAATCCGAGTTGATACGCCTTACAGACAGCTAGGACCAGTACCAAAATCTACACAAGAAGTGCAGAGTGTAGTATGAGTACAACCGACCCAACGTATTCTGTAAGTGTTGAGCCTAACCTCGACGAGGTAGTGACGAGTCTTTGACAGGACACCCACGTAAATAAACTTGTACAGACGGAAATATATGTACAACATAAAAACCAATAAAGAATTAACAAATACTATTGGGAGGGGATGATCTGTGCCAAACCCATACCACAATTGAGTAGCTAGGCGGTCGATGCAATAATAAACCCAACAAAGGTCGGGATCGAATCCACAGGGAGTTAGAATATGGGATTAGGTGTATATCTAAGTTATTAGCAAGTTTTGGCTTTAATTCCACTGCCACAAACTTGACTGGTTTTTCTACTTCTAACTTTACTCTAAAGATTGTAATAATTGAAACTAAGGATAATATTTTTGTTGTTGTTTTTCTAATGATTAAAGAGACTAGGGTAGTGACTTCTAGCTAGGTGGATATCTAACGGGTAGCAAAATCTAGGGCAAGCTTGATTAGTTGGGATTGGAATATAGCTATCACACCCGAGTACTCGCTCTATACCTCTTGGTAGTTTGAGTGATTTTGCCAAAATTTAGCTTTTTTAAGTCCAAATGGGTATTCATACAAATCAAGTGATATTAGCTCAAGTTGGGTATTACTATCTCTAGGTTTAACCCTTTAATTGTGGCTATCAATTTCTTGAGTTCACCCGAATTTCTTGTTAAGCATAGTTTTCCTAGACTTAGTCCCTCTTTCTCAAGTAGAGACTAAGTCATAAAGGCATGAATCAATATTTGAAACCATTAATTCTTGAGTTCTAGCAATAACTAGGCTAAATATTACTAACTCATTCACATTCAAGCCCTAAAATCAAATACCCATTAAATACCCACACTAGGGTTTGGTCACAACCCTAGCTATGGGTTTAACTACTCATGAAAATAACAGAAATTAAAGATAAAATGAAGATAAAATCCATAATATTAATTTATGGAATGAAAATCTAATGTTAAAAAATGAATCTAGTACAAACATTTTTGAAAACAGTAAAACCAGCCGTCACAGGTGCTCATACAAAACATAACATAACCTGACATACCCTAAAAAAGACAAAAAGTTCTATTTATACTAAGCTGAAAATATCTGACAAAAATGCCCCTGCAGAGGTTGTGCGGCCGCATAATTCTGAGTGCGGCCGCACTCTTGCTTTTGCGGCAGCATAATTCTGATGCAGGCCGCGTTCTTCTCTTTTGGATCTGGGTTGAGCTGAACTTTCTCGGACCGCATAATTCTAAGAGCGGCCGCGCTCCAGATTATGCGGTCGCATAAAAATGATGTGGTCCGCGTTCTTGAGTTTGGCTAGAAATCAACTCTCTGATTCTTCATCTTGCGGACCGCATAATTTCGATCGCGTCCGCACAAGGGACTTTCACGGCCGCACAATTCTGGTTGCTCAAGTTGTCAGCTCTTTGAATCTCAATCATCGTGGTCCGCATAATTTCAACTGCGGCCGCACATTTCTGGTGCAGTCCGCGCTCATCACTTAGGCCAAAATCACACTCTCTGGATCTCCCTCTTGCGAACCGCATAATTGTCACAACCCAAATCAGAGGGCCACGACTGGAACCCGATGCCTACTCAACTGAGCGCCACATACCTTATCCCTTTCTTTTTCTATAAGACCTGTTACGGGCCATGATAGGCCACATCTATATATATAATTAACAATATTAGAACTTAACTCACATAACTAATTCGAAAAAAAGATTTATATAGATACATAGGGGCCGACAAGGACGTTGACATGTCATACCTAAAACTATACACAGGACACTATCTGCAAAATCTCTAAGAAAACATGACCATAATATATAAGTCGGGAAAGGGTTCCTGACATCCTCATAAAATAAAATAACATATATAGAACGTGACTCGGTAATACTCCAGGAAGATGTGCAGCTCACCAACCAAAAGCTGATATCTGGAGGCAGCCTACAGTGGATGTTCCTCACCTCACCTATCTACACCTGCGTGGCATGAAACACAGCACCCCGAAAAAAGGGACATCAGTACAAAGAATGTACCGAGTATGTAAGGCAGAAATGAAACATAGTAATAAGATACTATCTCGGGGAGGGATATGAGTCAACTTATAACCTCTGACTTGCCGTTGAGGTCCATAACTTATAGAATAAGACCCATCTAGTATATATAAATAAAACTACAATATAATAATTCTAATTACATCATTCTCGTGACGTTAACTACCAAACTGATCAGTGGTAACTGCCCGACTGGCTATAGCGCGGTGGTAAATGCATGACTGCCCGACTGACCGTAGCACGGTGGTAAATGTATAACTTCCCAACTGGCCGTAGCTCGGTGGTAAATGTATGACTGCCCGACCGGTCGTAGCTCGGTGGTAAATGATGATGCATATAATATCATTATGAATATTAACATATTTATCAAATACCTCAATAGGAAACTAGAAACATACTTAGACATACTTGAATATCATTTTATAGGAATGAATAACGAAGACCTTCTTAGTTACTAAGAGTAGAAGCATTTATAAAATAACATTACGTTTACGTATCGTTACTTGGATCATGCCAAAATAAACAAAGAATAGTCTAAACATACCTGGAGAAGGGAAAAATCCGTATGATATTCTTGAGAAGGATTACACCATACTCCCTTAAAATTGCAAAATCTTTGTTAGATTTATTGAAGATCCGTGCCTTTCTACGTTAACTGCCGGTTGTCTCCTACGTTAACTTCAGATTGTAGCTTCAGATTGCCTTACGTAGAGCCCTTCCTATTCTTTGAAAATGTTCGAAGATAAAAGATTTATACTCTTTCAAAATGTTGGAAGATAAAAGATTTATACTCTTTCAAAATATTGGAAGATAAAAGATTTCTACTCTTTCAAAAATGTTGGAAAATAAGTATTTTAGTTATTAAAAGATTCGTAGCTTTTCTAATTACATGGCTTGTCTTGGAATTGGGTTACCACCTAATCTAATATGACTAAGAGTCATTTATTTTGTTAGTGGCATGCTTACACGTGGGGGGTGGGGTGGGGTTTTAATCTTATCCCAAACTCATTAGTTAATTAGGTAATGTCCCGTTACCCGATAATTAACCAACTACCCACATAATTAAGAATTATCTCAAATTACTTAAAATAATACTTATTTTTAATATACGTTATACATTATACTTATCATGGTCATATGGTACCTTGTATGATACTAGTCCATAAATATCGGGTATTATAGCTCGGACCGTATTTTATCCCAAATCGACAACCTTCAACGAAACTCATTTTCTTTAATTCGTGTACCCTTTATCCTTTAGAGCACTTACTTATCGCTTATTATAAATAGCATAAATATGTTAAACTCAAGATAATCTCATCCCCGCATCTACGTCGATTAATCTGAAGACGAAACTCTAACGTACGAAAATGTGAGATGTAACATCCTTCCCCGCTTAGAAACATTCGTCCTAGAAAGTCTAAACTTGCAAGATGTACATACTTACTCATCAATTACAAATGTTTATATCTTCCCGGGCTATACTCCAATGAAACAAATATCAGGCTCTCACGGGGTCAGGACGTTATCCCTCTCTAAAACAACTTCCTAAGTCATTCGTCACCTACGACTCTGTTAATCTATCTTCTAGGAACTGACACCTACTAGTTGTAATCTTAATAACCGGGTTCAGAACTTTCTATTCCATTATATTAACTTTCCCAAAATCTTGCGTACTATATGTTGTTTCCTCCCTTGGGCGTTAGAGCTATCAGGGTTCTAACTTCTTAATGTTCTAGGTTACTCCCCTTTCCTCCCTTAGTCCACTATCCTCGGGTTCTTATTTTGCTTACAAGCTAGCCTTGGTTTCCCTTAACCCTTCAGACGTAATGCCAACTCACTCTTATATTAATCATATTAACTGGGAAATTTGCGTTAATAAGATCGAACATTACCCATAGTCACAGTACCTGACACATCATCCGGTGTAGCCTCTAGGTCCTAATGACTTGCCAAAGCATATATGTGGTTCTGACTACCACCGGAGCTAGATGCTCCACCCCTACCTCTACCTCTACCAGCTGATGCCTGAGGGCCTCGCTCTTGAGGGCGTACTGAAGAGGAGGAGACTGTTATACATCTGGTGGGCTGAACCATCCCGCTTCTGTCATTCATCGGACAGTCCCTCATGAAATGACTAGGGTCTCCACAGGTATAACATACATTAGATCCCTGACGACATTGTCCAAAATGAGCTCTACCGCATTAACTGCACCGCGGAGGAGGCGCCCTCATCTGCGCCGAATCCCTCAGTTTCTGAAAACCCGAAATTCTCGAGCCCTGACCTGATTCAGAATAGATAGATCCCTCAGAAGACTACTTCTGCAACTATCGGATACTTTCAACAGGATATGGTGACATAGGATCGCCCGGAAAATCCTCAGGTTGCCTAGCAGACCTAGCCTTCTTATGCTGACCCTCATCACAATTCTCGTATTGCTGTCATTTCCGATCCTCCAAATTCTGAGCATAAGCCTTGATGCGGGAAATATCCATACTATCAAGCAGAGCGGTCGTGAAACACTCTTTAATCAGGTGCGGCCCAAGTCCTACCATAAAACGATGCACTCGGTCACTCATTTCAGCCACAAATCGAGGGGGCATACCTCGCCAAGGAATCAAACTGGAGACTATACTCCCACACACTCATATTCCCTTGTTTTAGAGCCAAGAACCTGTCTACCATTGCCTGGTGAATCTCTGCCGACAAGTAATGATGTAAGAAAGCCCCTGAGAACTCTTCCCATACCGCTGGAGATGCATTTGTCCCTCTAGACAATTCCCAAGTTTCATACCACTGAACCACAACATCCCGCAATCGGTAAGAGGCTAACTCTACTGACTCAGTGTCTGATGCATGAGCCCTCAAAGTCCTCTGCATCCTATCAATAAAGTTTTGCGGGTCCTCATCCTTGTTGGATCCGGTAAACACTGGAGGTTCCAGGTTGATGATGTCTCAAACTCTCGCGCTAATAACCCTGTCAACATGACAAACATTTGTACCTACCTGGCACCGAGCCTGAACGGCTACCAATCTAGTCAACAACTGTACTGCACTCCTCATATCCATATCCTTATCCTGAACAATAGGTGGAGGTACTGGGTTCCTCCTCATCTCCTCGGGTGCTGGCAAAATTGGAGAACTATGCGAGGGTGTCGTATTTCCCCTCGGGGCCTCACTCTGGCCCTCACTAGACATTGGTACTCCAGTCATGCCCTCATCTTCCACTGTTTTACCCTTCTGACTAGCTGTAGCTTTCCTGGTCATAGGAATCGTTGTATATATAAAACAAGTCAAAGGTCAAGGGCTTTATTCCCTATGACTCTGCTCTAATATCAAGAAGGAAGGGTAACGGGTCCCTAAATGCCCTGTAGATTCCTGTTTATACAACGTGGTGCACAACACATTCATAAACAGGACTCTACTAGACACGGCTTGCAGACAACCCTAAGACAAAACTACTTTGATACCACTTTTGTCACGACCCAAATCAGAGAGCCACGATTGGCACCCGGTGCCTACTCAACTGAGCACCACATACCTTATTCCTTTCTTTTTCTATAAGACCCGTCACTGGCCATGATAGGCCACATCTATATATGTAATTAATAATATTAGAACTTAACATACATAACTAATCAAAAAAAAAGATTTATATAGATACATAGAGGCCAAAAAGGCCGTTGACATGTCATACCTAAAACTATACACAGGACACTGTCTACAAACCCTCTAAGAAATCATGACCATAATATATAAATCAGGAAAGGGTTTCCGACATCCTCATAAAATAAAATAACATATATAGAACGTGACTCGGCAATACTCCAGGAAGATGTAGAGCTCACCAATCAAAAGCTGACATCTGGAGGCAACCTACAGTGGATGGTCCTCACCTCGCCTATCTACACTTGCGTGGCATGAAACACAACACCTCAGGAAAAGGGACGTCAGTACAAAGAATGTACCGAGTATGTAAGGCAGAAATGAAACGTAGTAATAAGATACTATATCGAGGAGGGATAAGAGTCAACTTATAACCTCTGACTTGCCGTTGAGGGCCATAACTTATAGAATAAAACCTATCTAGTATATATAAATAAAACTACAATATAATAATTCTGATTACATCATTCTCGTGACGTTAACTGCCCAACTAATCAATGGTAACTGCATGACCGGCCGTAGCGCGGTGATAAATGCATGACTGCCCGACCGACCGTAGCTTGGTGGTAAATGTGTAACTGCCCAACCGGCCGTAGTTCGGTGCTAAATGTATGACTGCCCGACCTGCCGTAGCTCAGTGCTAAATGATGATGCATATAATATCATTATGAACATTAACATCTTTATCAAATACCTCATTAGGGAACTAGAAACATACTTAGACATACTTGAATATCATTTTATAGGAATAAATAACGTAGACCTTCCTAGTTACTAAGGCTGAGAAAAGTTTTGCTTCGCGATCGCGAAGCATTTTCCGCGATCGTGAAGAGTAAATGCCTGGGCAGTAGCTATATTTCGAGGTTTCAGCCATTTTTAACATATTTGGAACTATGGAGCTCGGATTGATGTGATATTTGAGGTGATTTTCACCATATGGATTGGAGCAAGTGTTCTATATACTAAAGCGTTTATATTTCACGAATCTATGATTATATTAATCATTGAATTCTGATTTTAATGGAAGAAATCAAGATTTTTGGCAAAATCTTCCAAAAACGAATTTAAGATTTGGAAGTCGAGTTATTATCAGAATTTGATAAAATTGGTATGGTTGAACTCGTATCGGAATGAGTGTTCGTATTTCATGAAAATTATGTCGGGTTCCGAGAGGCGGGCCCCGCGTTGACTTTGGTTGATTTTTAGAATAAAATTTTAAGTCGGCGTTCTATTATCCGGAATTATTTTCGATGAATTTTAATGAAGTTATACAATTATTTTGAATAGATTTGAGTGGTCCAGAGGTCAGTTCAAGCAAGAAGGTAATTTTGGAATATTGGCATAACTTCAAAAAGGTAAGTATCTTGCCTAACTTTGAGTAGGGGAATTTTCCCTTAGGCATTGAGTCTTATGTGAAAATGTGTAATTGGAAGCCGTGTAAGAGAGGTGACGAGTACATACTTGGGCTTATATGTATAAATTTTATTGGTTTAAAGTTTTAGGCATTTTTATGTATTAAATTGGATAATTGTTGGCATTTAGTAAATCCTTGAATTATCATGCCTCATTCCTTATTTGTCGAGTTTGTATTTTATATAATAATTTGGTGTTATTATCACTTGGATTTTATGTGAATTCCGTGTGTTTGTTGATTTGATATTTTTCTTGGAATTAAATTCATGATGGAATCTTTATCTGCAAATATTTATTAAATAAGTTTAAATTAAAGAATTAATATAATTATCAAGAATTTGGATTAATGAAGGCATTGCCCTATATTGAGTATCTTTCACCTCTGTTTATTTTTTTGAGGTTTTATATACATTGTGTGGGGCCTTGGGATATTTGTTGAGAAATTTATTGATTATGCTACATATTTGGAATTTGGTTGTGGTCAGTGAAAAATTCTAATATGAATTTTTGTATTGTGTTGTGGTTTAAACACTCTCCTTGATGTTATTTATGCTTCCTACCTTGCTTGTTAATGATATACATGTGCTTGATAAGGAAAAGTATAAAGCAGAAGGGTGATGTCGTGCCATTTGAGAGTGTAAAGCACGAAGGGTGATGCCATGCCATTTGAGAGTGTAACGCACGAAAGGTGATGCCGTGCCATTTGAATTATATTATCATGTGAGGGAGAGTGTGAAGCACGAAGGGTGATGCCGTGCCATTTGAGAGTGTAAAGCACGAAGGGTGATGCCGTGCCATTGAGTGTGTAAAGCACGAAGGGTGATGCCGTGCCATTTCATTTATACTATCAGGTGAAGATGAGAGTAAAAGCACGAAGGGTGATGTCGTGCCATTATTTTTATATTATCATATATTCATGGCACAAAGGGTGTTTTCGTGCAGGCGAGGACGAGATACATACGTTATATTGTGATATTGTTTTGTTATGTATACATTCATGCCTTTATCTTGAGATGTTATTGTGCACCTATGTTTTTTATGTGACCCTTAGTCGTTGTTGCTTCATGTGTGCCTCCACTTTATTTCTTTTATTGTTATTGATATTTCTCCCACCTAGTTGGTACTGTTATATGTATGCACGGTGAGAAAAATATAAATGCACGAAGGGTGTTGCCGTGCCAATTGATTTGATCTACATATATATATTGGGTGAGAATGAGACAAGTGCACGAAGGTATTGCCGTGCCATTTGATGTGATATGTTGAATATATTTCTCACGCTAGAAAAGTTAAATGAGGTGTCACATGATGACTGTTATTTAAAAGAATTATGTTAGAAAGATATTTATTTGAATGAATTATAATAGAAAGATATTTACTTGAAAGAAGTATATTTGAAAGATACTTACTTGAAAGAATTATATTTGAAAGATATTTACTTGAAAGAATTATATTCGGAAAATATTTATTTGAAAGAATTATATTCAAAAGATATTTATTTGAAAGAATTATAATGGAAAGATATTTATTTGAATAAAGTATATTCGAAATATATTTATTGAAAAGGATTATATTCTAGAGACTTTTATTGAAAAACTTAAAGATAAAATATGTATATTTTGAAGGACTTGATTAATTAGTTGTACATGTGTTTATTATTCATTTGAGCAATATTTATGGTGTTCCTATTGCCTTGCTGTTTAAATCACTAGTTGATTGGTGTTGCTATCACTGTTATTTGTTTTCTATTATTTTTATATGCTATATTGCACGGGCTATTTGACTAGTGAGTGTCATGACTGTACCTCGTCACTACTCCACTGAGGTTAGTCTTGATACTTACTGGGTACCGACCGTGATGTACTCATACTACACTTCTGCATATTTTTGTGCAAAGCCAAGTATTGAAGATATCAAATTCAGACAGATACGCAAGGATTCAAGGTAGGACTTCTTGGTCATCGTAGTCCCTTGGAGTCTTTCCATTTTATTGTACTGTTAATTGCTTATTCGAACAGTATTGTACATTCGGTCCTCGAGATCATTCTATGTATTCAGTTAAAGTTCGTGACTCAGTATTACCAGTCTTGGGAGGTTGTATTAAATTATATATTTAAAAAATGGCTTGAATTATGATTATAATCGGCTTACTTAGTCTTCGAGACTAATAACCATCACGATGCCTGTGATGGAATTTTTCGGTCGTGACAAGAGTTTTAATGAAATTCATCAATGGATTTCAATTTTTAACTTAGCAATTTCCTTTTATATTGCACAATTAGTGTTCAAATTGAAATTGTAAATCAATAAATTTTGAAGGTGTTTGGCTCTCCACCATTGACAGTCATTAAAAAGCTTTGAAGCTTTAAAATCGAATTTGAGTTTTCAAAAATCATTATTTGTTTAGATTGGGTATTGTTGCAAACAATTGAGAATATTGTTTGGAGTTTATATCTCAATTTTGAGGGTGTTTTGGTAAAGATTAGACTTGATTTTGGATGAATTTTATATTGAAACTCGAAGAAGAAGAAGAAGAAGAAGAAGAAGAAGAAGAAGAAGAAGAAGAAGAAGAAGAAGAAGAACACATGGCATACAATATACTTACGAAATTGTAGTAAAGTTGTATTATAATTTTATGTAATTTGTATTCTGTTATAGTTATATATATATTTTTATTTGAATATTGTATGAAAGTTAAAAAATAGTTGTATAATGTATGAATCGTTGTATAAAATTTATATTTAAGTTATCAATACTATCTTTTTACATAAAGTTGTTGATATGTATCAAAATTGTATTAAGAGAGTAAGTTTTGATTGGAATTTTAGAGAGAAAGAAGCACACAACACATACAAAATATATACAAATTAGATACAAAATATACAAAAGACATATTGTATAAAATTTGTATAAAAATTATATTTAAGTTGTATGATATTGTAGTTGTATTTAACTGGGTAGAAATAATGTATGAAAGTTATAAATAAGTTGTAAATAAGTTGTATAACATATAATTAATTGTATGAAATTTATTTTTACTATGTATATTATTGTAGATATTTAAATTTGCATTACATTTGTACGAGATTTATTTTTAATTTGTATGTTGATGTACCATATCGACACATGTACGCTGATTCATATTTGTTTCAACGAAAAAACTTAAATATTGATGGGAACTGAATGATTTGGGTGGAGTGAAGTAAGAAGAAAGGGAGTTAGTTCAGAAGTTACTGGTGGATGTCGATACATGAGCATATTTTGATACATAAGTTTTATTTACAAATAACTTGCCTTGAATATGTAGCTATTTGCAATATTTCATATATTTTGGAAATAATTTTTTGTTAGAAAGAAAGTGTGAAAGTATAAGGAAAAATATTTGGGAATTAGGCAGATATGGTGAATTAGACAAATAATGCCTTGAATCTCATTATCAAATGGTTAGTGCTCAATGTGGATATTCTTTTGTAAAGGAATAACTACAAATACTAGTAGAAAAATAGTTAACACTTTGGGCTTGCAAAAGAAGAAGCGGTCAGTGGTATAATCAAGGAAAAGAATGGGTCACTCCTGATTGCCATTGCTTTTGGACGTCTATGTGTCTTCAATTTCAAGGTATTAATATTTACATCAAACATAAAATTGACTAGTAATTCCTATTTTCCTACTACATGGTAAAATATGTAGCATGGCTTCACTACCCACATAATTTGGCACTCAATTAAGGGAGTGTTGAGTGCAGAGAGGCAGCAGGGAATAGAGCAAGAGGAGAGGAGAGAAAAAAGGAAAAGAGAGTAACCAAATCCCCTAATTTAAGGCACAAATAATTGATTGTATATAAATTATAAGTAAATCTTAATTAGGATGGGTAATATATAAAATTAGGACACTTTTGGTGAATAAGTTTCAAATATTGTATAGGAAGGAAAAAATCTCTTTCTAAAATAAGAGGAACTGCTTGCCCCCACTCTATGATGACTCAAAATGTCATCTTTAAATTTAATAAGTAATTCTGTATTCTAAGACCTCGAAAAGCACCATGTATAATTCCTCTACTTGCGTGCACAGTCCGTACAATTTTCCGAAAAGTTTTTATGTGAAAAATAGATTAAAATGTGAAATAGAGCTTTAAAACTCAACTGAGATGACTTTGGTCAACATTTTGAGCAAACGGACCCGGATCAGTATTTTGACAATTCTGGTAGGTCCGTATCGTTATTTGGAACTTGGGCGTATGCCAGAAATCGAATTCCGAGGTCCCTAACCCGAGATATGGAATTTTGATGAAAAATTTAAAGCTTGAAAGCTTAATGATTTTTAAGAAATTACTGAAGTTAGATTTATTGACCTCGGGTCCGTATTTTAGTTTCGGAGCCCGGTATAGGTCCACTATAATATTTATGACTTGTCTGCCAAATTTGGAGAATCGAAGTTGATTTGACGTGATTCGGACATCCGGTTGTAAAAATATAAGATTTAAAGTTTTCTTGAATATTTTCTTTGAATTGGTGTCCGATTCATAGTTCTAGGTGTTATTTTGGCGATTTGATCGCGCGAGCAAGTTCGTATGATGTTTTAAGACTTGTGTGCATGTTTGGTTTGGAGCCCCAAGGACTCGGGTGAGTTTCGGATAGGATACGGGATGATTTTGAACTTAGAAAATCTGATTTTTCTGTAACTTCAGGCTTCTGGTATTTCCTTCATCGCGTTCGCGAATGTACTCTCGCTAACGCGAAGAGCAAAATGGGTTGGCTGAATTTTTCTTCTTTGCGAACGTGAAGATTGGGTCGCGAACGTGAAGCTATGGGGACCTTACCCATCGCGAATGCGACCAGCTCAACGAGAACGCGAAGCTTTAGAGGCCTGGGGGAGGGGTCAGTTGTCCTTCTACGTGAATGCGAGCACTGGCACACGAACGCGAAGACCAGGGGGAAAAGCCTTCGCGAATGCGAAGGAGGACTTGCGAACGCGAAAGCCACGGGCTGCTATTCATCGCGAATGCGACAGGCAACAGAACCAAAACAGGATTTTTCCCATTTTTCACAAACCCTCAAATATAACTCGGCTTAGGGGTGATTTCTAAGGAGTTTTTTACGATTTCGAACTGGGTAAGTGTTCTTTATCATATAGTGATTGTATTTCATAAATCTAAGTCTATATTCATCATTTATTTCGGATTTAGACGGAAGAAATTGGAATTTTTATAAAATCTTTCAAAAATGAAAAGTTAAGATTTGAAGGTCCATTTGATATCGAAATTGGACAATTTTTGTATGGTTGAACTCGTATCGGAACGTATGTTCGGATTTCACGAGTTTTTCGGGATTTGAGACGTGGGTCCCACTATCGAATATTTAAATGAATTTCAGATTTTTATCCGAAAAATTAGTAAATTCATATAGAATTAATTCCTATAATTAGTATTGAATATATCGAATTATTTGTGAATAGATTTGAAGCTTTCGGAGATAAATTTAAAAGGAAAAGCTGTGGTTGAGTAATTGATTGGAATTTGTAAACCGAGGTAAGTGTCGTGGTTAACCTTGACTTGAGGGAATAGAACCTTTAATTTATTTGTTATGTGAATTACATGTGAATGACGTATAGGCGAGGTGACGAGTGTCTATACGTCGTCAAATTAATTATTTGCCTGCTTACTTGAAAAATCATAAATTATTTTAAATCATAAATTAATTATTATAATAATTATTTCTCTCCTATTCTTTGTCAAATATTAATTCTTGAATTCTTGCATTAATTGTTACATGCTATTTGAATTATGTATTTTAATTGTTATTTGACATTTAGCATATTAAATATTAAACTACCT
Source organism: Nicotiana tomentosiformis (assembly GCF_000390325.3). Taxonomy (NCBI): domain Eukaryota; kingdom Viridiplantae; phylum Streptophyta; class Magnoliopsida; order Solanales; family Solanaceae; genus Nicotiana; species Nicotiana tomentosiformis. The sequence continues at coordinate 72,353,165 of NC_090818.1, read as the reverse complement.
ATTTTCTCTATGATTTTCATAATAAATTATTATTTGTCATTGTTTGGTTCATAAATAAATTATAATTATTGTGTGCCTTGATGCTTAATAATTTTTCATTGGACGTGGTATTTATTGGAGTAAGTTTTGTTACATTTATGAGTTGTTTAAAATTATATTGAGGGAACGGATTGCACACCGTAACGAAAATGAAAGTGTGTATATATATATATATATATATATATATATATATATATATATATATATATTGGGGGATCGGATTGCACGCCGCAACAGAATCATTTAAAAGTCTATATATATATTTGATTGAAATAAATATATGACAGACTTGATTAAAAGGAATATATTGTGAGAGCGGCTTGCACGCTGCAATAGAATTGAATGTGAATATATTGTGAGAGCGGGTTGTACGCTGCAACAGAATTGGTTGAAATAATAATGGATTATGACTGCTGAGTTGGCTTCAATTATTATAAATGAGTTACATGATTTATTTCTATTATTTGTTATTGTTATTAATATTGCGTACAGGTTAATGTAAGTGAACCGCCTTAGCCTCGTCACTACTTCGTCGAGGTTAGGCTTAACACTTATCAGTACATGGGGTCGGTTGTACTGATACTATACTCTGCACTTCTTGTACAGATTTCGGAGTTGGTCCCAGCGGCGTACCATACACTTGCTCGGATTTCAGCTACCATAGGAGACTTGAGGTATAATTGCATGGCGTCCGTAGTTCTGAAGTCCCCGTCTATTTTACTTTAGCTATGTGTTTATTTTCAGACAGCTTTATTTTATTCAGACTTTTATTTATATTTATTCTAGAAGCTCGTGCACTTGTGACACTAATTCTGGGATGGTATTTAGACACCGTTGTCTTTTATGGATTATTCACTATATTTCAGAATTTACTTCCGCAATTATTTCTTTGTTATTAATAAATTTAAAAATTATTTTAAAAATGGATAATATTATTCTAACATTTGTTTGCCTAGCAAGTGAAATGTTAGGCGTCATCACGGTCCGAAGGTAGGAATTTCGGGTCATGACACACTCGAAATGGGCCTTTGGCCCAGTTAGTTTGCAAAAAGAAGTAAGATACCAAAACTTCCTTGGCCCAAAAACATAATTTGGTCAAAACAGTGGGCCCAATTCATTTTTAAATTAAAGAGGCCAGATTTTAAAATTCAAAAGGGCTTAGCCCAATTCAACTATTTTCTAACCATGACTTGAGATATATTTGGTAAAATTTTCATGTGGCACCCAGTTTTGCGCCACCGATTGAATCTGTACCCACTTTTTAAAAAAAGTTTAAACAATGCCCAATTTTTTAGTAACTTCATATACATACATTTTCTCTTCTTTTTCACTGCTTCTTTGTGTTTAGGGTTTTTTCTTCTTCTTAGTTGCAAAATGGATTTATTAAATTTGTTGTTTTAATAATTTGATGATTAGAATTTCTTCTTTATGATATTTGAAAGTTATGTTTCAAATTTGAGCTCATTTGGAGTAGATTGGGTGTTGAATCGTGTGTTGGATTGTTGAAATTCGAAAAACAAGTTTATGTTTTAGAACTTCGGATTTTGAATCTGAAGATGTCTGAAGTTAATTGAAAAATTGAACTACTTAAGATTCGAATTTTTGAAGTTGCAATTGAAAGGTAGATTAACTTCAGATTTCTTATTTCAGATTTCTTACTTTAGATTCGAAATCTGAAGTTGATTTGAAGAGCTTGAACTACTTAAGATTTAAATTTCTGAAATTGCAGTTGAAAGATAGGAGAACTTCATATTTGATTTTTGAAGTTGCATAGAAGAGATTGAACTACTTCAGATCAGAGTGGGTACACTTTGCAAAGTTATGTGCAAGGCAGGTATAAATTTTATGGTGGCCCAAAAAATGAGTATATATGCCGATATATTTTCTACATATATTTGTTTAAGTCTTATTATTTCATAAACTATTCCCAATTCTTATTATTTATATTCACACTCACATTCTATGAATTATATTATTCTATCAAATCTTTGTTTATATAAATTCGGTTACTTCATTTCTTTAATCAATTATTAATAACTAAACTATGCATATAGACTTTGACACATATAATTCTTTAATAACTTAGACTTTAATTTTCCTTTAGAATTGGTAGATAAAATAATTGAGAAAAATAGATAATGATCCTTCATTTTTTAGATTAATTTGAAGGAATTATCTTTTAGTTAGATTTTAAGGAATGCCTCACCCCTTCCCTTTACAATAAATTGAACCCTTGATTGGAATTTTACTGGTTTAGTAGACTAATATGAGTTATACAATATATAACTTATAGGTACCCTAATATATTTTAAAATTATTAGGTGGCAACTCCATAACTACAACAAATCACATAATTACTATTATGTTGAATCATATCTTAGCCAGTGTAAAATAGGGAACAACTAGTGAAAAAAGGTACAGTCAGAGTTTTAGTAGCATAGTAGAAGGTGTTTTAACTGTTGAGGAGATGAAGAGTAAAGGGCAGAATAGTCTTTTAAAACTTATTTTAAATGAGGAGTATCCAATCTTCAAATATATTTCAAACAGTAGCTAAAATCTCATAGCAAGCCTAAAAGTGGGTGAAGTACACAAATAGCCCTCAAAGTAAAGGATCTCGAGTTTTTATTCCCGCTTGCCCATGATCAGAACTTCAAGTTTAATAAGTGTTGCTCCTCGCTTATCTTATGAGCAACATTTTTAATTTTTTACCTTGAAGTTTCACTCATGAAGCAAACGGGGATTAAAAGTTAAAGATTACCCCAAAAAATATTGTATTTCTACGATTGTTTGCTAAAGAGTGGCCATGCCACCCAATTTTTCCCGCCAATAGCCAACAAAGAAAACGTTTGGGCCTAAAGTGACAAAATCATTTTGTTTGAAGAGGACCAGATAACTTGGTAAAAATTGCACGGGGCATCCTATTTGGTCGCCCCCATTTAATCTATACTCACTTTTTAAAAACGTTTTAACTTGTACCCAATGTTTAAACAACTTCAGGTCTCTTTCTCCTCCTTCTCCTCTATCGTTTTCTTCTTCTTCTCCTTCTTCTTCTTCTTCTTTTTCTTCTTCTTCTTGTGACAATGATTTTATATGGTGGTTGTTAACATATTTTAATGTAGTTTATTAATATTTTATAATAGTGAACTGTTATGACGCTTTATTTTTTACTATTGCTTAGGGTTTCTTCTTCTTCTTTTTTTTTTAATTGCAAAATGGATTCATTAAATTTATTGTTGTTTTGACAAATTGATGATTGAGGTTTGTTTCTGATAATATTTGAAGGTTATGTTTCAAATTTGAGTTCATTTGGAGTAGATTTAGGTATTAAATTATATATTGGATTGTTATAATTCGAAGAACAAATTTTTGTTTCTCGGCAATTTGCACTTCAGGCCTATTGGGCCTTAATTGCATAAATATATTGGTTGCACTTCAGAACTTTTGGCCTTAAGTGCATCTGAAGTGTAATTTTTCACTTCAGACTTATTGGCCTTAAGTGTAGCAAAACGTTTGTTGCACTTAAACCTTTTGGCCTTAAGTGCATCTGAAGTGAAATTTTTCACTTCAGACTTATTGATCTTAAGTGTAGCAAAACGTTTGTTGTACTTCAGACCTTTTGGTCTTAAGTGCATCTGAAGTGCAATTTTTCACTTCAGACTTATTGGCCTTATGTATAGCAAAACATTTGTTGCACTTCAGACCTATTTGGCCTTAAGTGTATCTGAAATGCAAATTTTCACTTCAGACTTATTGGCCTTAAGTGAATGAAAATGTTTGTTGCACTTCAGACTTTTTGGCCTTAAGTGCATTTGAAGTGCAATTTTTCACTTCATACTTATTGGTTTTAAGTGCATCTGAAGTGTAATTTTTTCACTTCAGACTTATTAGCCTTAAGTGCATAAAACCATTGGTTGCACTTCAGACCTATTTGGTCTTAAGTGCATTTGAAGTGTAGTTTTTTCATTTTAGACTAATTCTGTTTAACTTCAGACCCGATAAGTTTGAAGTTAATCGTAAAGTGGGTACGCTTGCAAACATTTTTGCAAAGTGGGCATATATTTAATTATGACCCCAAAACCGGATATAGATGCAAAAGCCCCGATAACTTATTTTCATTAGTGGGCTATTAAGCCCATTCAGACTATCATATCGGGTGGATTGAGTTTCTAATTTTCCCGATTTTTTAGACATTCTCACAAGGAGTCGGATGAAAAGAAATTCACTTTCGTTTTGTAGTAGAGACTGAGGGAAACATTCAAGAACACAAATTTGTCAGGATTCTCTATACAGTCAAATATCTCTATAACATCCTTGTTTGCTTCGAATATTTTTGGATATTATAACGAAGTGCTGTTATAGAGAACATATATTATAACATAACTAAAAATTAATTTCGAAAAAACTTAATTTTTATAGTGAAATATTGTTATATAAGGATATTATTATAGAAAGACCTGACTGTATTTATTTCACTAGTCGTCAATATAATCACATGCCACATACAAGGTTTATATTGAAAAGCACGATCTAATTGTACTTGATTGAGTTAAGAGAAGAATGCTTCAATGAACAACGAAGAAGAATATTTTTACTTCTCTTATGGAATATTTCAAAAAAGTTTTTCGACCGAAAAAAAGAGAAAATTTTTTATGTTTTCAAATATTGGAGAATAATGTTTCTTTTCTTTCTGTATCTTCCCGCTTTATCTATTAATCTATCTATCCATCTATCTATTTATCTATCTATGCTAATTAAAAGCACGAATTCTTTTAGCGAAATGTCGTTTGTCTTTCTTACCCTTAAAAAAGAATTTTCATTGAATTTAATTATGTTTTTAATATTCAAGACTAAGAAATCAACTAGAATTTTGATTATTAAATATTTTCTTATTGACTAGATAGGAAATCCTAATATTTTGGAATCTATGGGTGTGTTTGGTATGAAGGAAAATATTTTTCGGAAAATAGTTTCCCATTTTTTACTGTTTGGTTGCACAAAATAGTTTGAAAAATATTTTTCTAGATATCTCATTTTTCTGAAATTGGAGGACAATGACTTCTCTAGAAAAAGTTAGGAAAACATTTTCCAAAAACTCCACCTACCCTCACATCTAACCTCAACCCCATCCAACTTCAATTTTCTGTTTTTGTTTTCGTTTTTCTGCGCCACCCTCCCCCCTCCCCCCCCCCCCAATTATTTTTTTTGTATTTTTAATTTTTTGTTTTTTCTCTCTACCTCACCCCTCCCCCCTCCCCCCCCCCCCCCCCAAAAATATTTTTTAAAACTTTTTTTGTATTTCTAATTTTCTATTTTCTGGTTTTTCGTACCACCCACCCACCCCCTAAATATTTTTTTGATATTTTCAGTTCTGTTTTTTTCATTTTTCAGTTTACAAGTTCGAAATTTTACGAGTTCCAAAGTTATGAGTTCGGAGGTTTATGTGTTTGAAAATTTATGGGTTTAAAAATTATAAAGTTTACGGGTTCGAAAGTTTAGTAGTCCAATGTTTATAAAATTTGTGGGTTCGGAAGGTTGTTAGTTCGAAAGTTTATGGCTTCATGTTTATTGTATCTAAATTATTTATGAATAATCTTGAGAATTTATTTTTCTTAATTTGCATACCAAATACCAGAAAATGAGTAAGATTACTACTTTTTACTACTTATTTTTCAAAAAAATATTTTCTTGAAAATATTTCAAGTAAGAATTTAAGCAAGATTTCCGCCTCTACTGACATATACACAAAATCTTGTGTTTAGTTTTATTGACGTGTTTTCCTCATCTAAGTTCAATAAGAAATACAAAAGTTAGTTTGATTTAACATTTGTTTCCAAAATTTTCACGGCTATTCACTTTAAGATATTTTAAAAGTTAATCTCTTGTGCAAAATTGTAACGATCCAACTTGTCATTTTGAACATCTACGTTCCTTTCGACAATTTGAAGTCTTGATCAGCTTCGTAATGTGTACTATGACTTGTGTGAATTGTCGGCTTTGGTTTTCGGATGATTCGAGATTTAATTGAGAGAACAATCCTTGTTTAGAAGCTTAAATGAAAAGAGTTAACCGATTTGACTTTTTGTGCAAATGACTCTGGAATGGAGTTTTGATGGTTCCAATAGCTCCGTATGGTGATTTTGGACTTAGAAGTACGTCCGGATATTTATTTTGAAGTTCGTAGTTAAATTCGGCTTGAAATGGCGAAAATAGAAAATTTAAAGTTTGGAAGTTTGACCGGGAAGTTGACTTTATAATATCAAGGTTGGAATCATATTTTAAAAATTAGAATAGCTTTGTTATGTCATTTATGACTTGTACGCAAAATTTGAGTTCATTCCGGATTGATTTGATATATTTCGGCGCGAGGTTTGAAAGTTAAAAGATTTAAAGTTCCTTAAGCTTGAATTGGGGTATGATTCATGGTTTTAATATTATTTGATGTGATTTGAGGCATCGACTAAGTTCGTATGATATTTAAGGACTTGTTGATATATTTGGTTGAGGCCCCGAGGGCCTCGGGTGGATTTCAGATGGTTAACGGAATTTAAGTTGGATATTACTAGAATATTCGACGTTAATTCTTCAAGAATATGTGGTATCATATTAATAAAATAAGCTCCAAATTTAGTTTTTATTGAAGCATTATATCCGTATTGAAATTACGGAGCCATAGCAAAAAGAATCGTCGAATTCGGACATCGTATGAGAGAGTTATACCTATTTCCGTGTTTGAAACGATTTTTCGTTGCCGCGAGCGCCCAGGGTAGTGTGGGGCACTAGCCCTGGCGCTGGGAATTTTGGGATACTAGAAACTGCGCCACAGGCAGCGCCCCACGCTACCTGTGGCACCCGAAACAGCTGAGGGTCTATAAAACGAGGTTCTTGCCATTTTTTCTCATTTTTGAGTTTATGGAGCTCGGTTTAGGCAATTTTTGGGCGATTTTCACGGGAAAATATTGGGATAAGTGTTTCTTATCCTATATTGATTATATTTCATGATTCCATATTCATTTACATCATGAATCCGTGAATTTATGGAAGAAAAATTATATTTTTATAACATCTTCCAAAAATGTAAAATGAAGATTTGAAGGTCAATCTGATGCCGGAATTTGATAATTTATGTATGGTTGGACTCGTATCGAAACGGGTGTTCGGATTTTATGAGTTTCGTCAGATTCCGAGACGTGGACCCCACTATCAATTTTTAGAGCGAAATTGGAAATTTTTATAAATTGTAAGCATTAGAGTAAGTTGTGATTAATTTGCACGTTGTTTGAATAGATACGAGTCGTTTGGCTTGAATTAAGGATATAGGAAGGCGTATGGAGGTTGATATGCGAGGAATGGAATTTTTGGAGTATTGTACAGCTTGCTCGATATTGGATTTGGCTTGTTCGAGGTAAGTAACTCTTCTAATCTTGGAGATGAGGGCATAAACCCTAAATTATAAATGTTATGTGTTTGGTGTTGAGGTGACGTACATGTTAGGTGACGGGCATGTAGGCGTGCACCATGTGTACTGTGATTCCGTTATTCCTGTGGTACTGTGTAGTTACCTGAACTTATCTGAAATCATGGAAATCTCTACGTACTAGAGCTATTGAGCTGAGAATCATGTTAAAATCATGTTGAGGCTATATGTTAGTATTATTGAGACCCATATAGGTCAAATTGTTGTTGAATTTGTTTAAATTAAAATTTAAAACTCAGTCATGTGCATTTATTTCATATCATCTCTCAGTCTCTGTTGCTATTTATTGATTCATCATATCATCATTTTGGGATGATTTTCATGACATTGTGAACCCAAGATACTGGAGAGATTGATGACTGAGTGAGGCCGAGAGCTTGATTGTGAGGATAATTATGGGATCGGACTGCACGCCGCAGCAGGTCATATTGGCTTTATATACTTTATTATTATGTGAATCGGGGCTGCCTGCCTGCAGCAGGCCTTATAGGCTTTATTATAGCACGTGAGTTGTCCGTGCAGCACGTGAGTTATCCGTGCCGATCTAGATATTATTATAGCACGTGAGTTGTCCGTGCAACACGTGAGTTATCCGTGCATCATGTGAGTTGTCCATGCAGATTATAGCGCTTGGGCTGAAGGAGCCCCTCCGGAGTCTGTACACACCCCTAGTGAGCGTAGGTACCTACTGAGTGCGAGTGCCGAGTGCTGAGTGACTGGGAGGCATGAGTGATTGTGAGGTATGCCCGAGAGGCTGTTTACAAGTGATTGTGAGATATGCCCAAAGGGCTGTTTACGAGTGATTGTGAGGTCTGCCCGAGGGACTGTTTATGATTTTATCATTGAGTTGCATCGCATTGGCATGCACACATGACATATAAGTATATAAAGGTATTTTACTCATGTTGTACTGCATCACATCATTCATGATTTTTACACATTTTTGACAGATGGGCATAATGATGCATTTATTTTTACACGGGTTATCTAGAAGGAAAACGAAGCATCTCATTTATTATTAAAAGAATTTTTGAGAAAAATTATTATTTTCAAACTTATTTATATTTTCGGCAACTTCGGTAAACGATTTTGGTTTTCACTGATGTACATGAAAGGAAGAACTATTATTTTTGAAATCATGATTTAGTTGAGCATTTTACCTTTGAGTTACTTCTGGTATTATTTGCTTTATATTGTTATGGGCTGTTATGGACTATTGATTTTGGACTCGACCTTGGTGAAAGCTCGTCACTACTTTCAACCTAAGGCTAGGTTTGTTACTTACTCAGTACATAGGGTAGTTTTTACTGATACTACACTTCTACACATTGCGTACAGATATTGGCTGTTGTTGTTGCTGTGCTCGATGGTTGCCAGATCTGAAGATGTACCTGCATTCCGGTTGTATCTGTCTCTTGTTCATGGTAGCTTTAGATTTATAACAATCTGTTCATGTACATTTCGAACAGATGATGTATTATTTCATACCAATTTTATAAATTCTATTCTTAAAAGCTCATGATTTGTACTACCAGTTCTTGGAGAATGTATAAGATTAAGATCTCTATTTACTTAAATTGCTTTAATAATTATTAATGAAATTGGATAGTTGAAAGTTAGCTTACCTAGCGGGTTGGATTAGGTGCTATCACGACTAGTCGGATTTTGGATCGTGACAAGTTGGTATCAAAGCTCTAGTTTCATAAGTTCTACGAGTCATGAGCAAGTGTCTAGTAGAGTCTTGCGGATCGGTATGATGACGTCTATACTTATCTTCGAGAGACTATAGGGAATTTAGCATAATTTCCCATCTTGTTTCCTTATCGTGAGAAATTAATTTAGCTTGAAATATAACCAATTGAATTCCTTCCACGCATTCGTATGCGCACATGAGTGCTCAGTATCAGCTGTGTATCTCTGGCTTGTGATTCCATGAGCGAGATTCGAGATGAGTATTTTGAGTTTTGTTGATGGGCCAGTCTGGAAGACTTGAGGCCGGAGTTAGACTGCAGCTTAAGCGCGGTTGTTTCGTTTGTGAGAACCTGTACAATTGGACTTATGTGTTTGGTAGTATTCCTATGAGTGGAATTTGTGGCTCGACGAGCGGTTGAATGACTATATGAAAAGTATGATGCGAATGCGGGATGTGTTCAGATGGGTTGAATAAGACAAATAAATTTTTTTCTCGTGACTCAAGAGTTTGTTATTGGGTACTTGATTCCTGTTTTGATGTGACGTATAGTCTTGAGTTGTGAGTGCGTTGAGGGATTTGTCATGCTATTTAATTATGGAGCGAAGTAGATTTTTATGTCGTGTTGATGATTTCAAGCTGAGAAATATTAAGCGATTTTCGTGGTAATTGTGGCTACGAAAGGGTATAGCAATATACCAATTTGAGGCTAAGCATGTGGGTTATCCCATGCAGAGTAATCTACGTAGGTATGTTCCTTATATGCGAGTGGAGAGTTTCTTTCTGCCAGCAGGATGTATGTGTGGAGATTTGAATTTGAATCTGGCTGAGAAATTTGACTTGAGTATCAAGAGAATGATTGCGAGCTTAGCGGATGATTTGGGGTATTTTTATGGTTGGCGTTGCATGAGTTTGAGAAGAAGTTTCGTTGAACTAACTGCGGTATTAAGGAAGTAATAAAGTATGGGTATTGTGAATCGGTTATGACTTGCAGAGATTGAGATCGGGGATGACTAGAGTAAATAAATTTCTGGATACAGGTTACATTACACTTTATGAGTATATGAAAATCACGAAATGAGTTGAGTTGTTATTCGTGACGGATGTAGTGTGCACGTTGTATGAATTTGCTCGGTTGCGTTAAGGCATGGTTACTTCTTTGGGGTGTTGTTGTGCTAATTGAGCATATGCAGTTTGGCCCGTTTAGGCGGTAAAATTAAGATTTGAGGAGAGTGGATGACTCTCGAGTAAGTTCTAATGGGTTCAAGATTTATATATGGAAATCGAGAATTTTTCCGGATTTGTGTATGGATAGAATCAGAGATTTACATTTAATGGCGCCGGACTTGCGGTAATTCTGTATGACTATGGATTCTACAGTCCAACATAAGAGAGGTAAAAGAATAATTTTAAATTCAAATAAGGTATTTTCAGAGTGGATATCTCGGTTGTGGTATTTATGGGGGTGCTTAAGAAGAATACAACGGCTTATGGGCCTTAGGGCGGTGTGGTTTTATGTTAGGATGTCTTGTAGTGAGTTTTGGGTAAGGATTATAGAGTTCTGACAAGAAGAAGTGTTAACTTGAGGATATTTCAGAAGAAACTTGGAGAAAATAGAATGACTGGGTAGTAGGCTAGACCAATACGGTAATGGTATGATCGATTTTTTGGTTACCTATGATGTGGTGAGGCTCTACAGATATTTTGGTGGCAATATTCTTTCGTTTGGTGACCTGCGTGGCTTGGTCGAGTTAGGGAGATTCATCTTTAATAGCATGGTTATGTGCAAATATATTTCAAAGCATTCTTGATGGTTTCTACCATAGTTTGAACCTGATATTGTTTTTTACTGATGTGGGAAACGTATTGTGTATTGTTATTTCCTCCTGGAAGGAAGCAAGGGAAAGGTTTCTAACTAACCAGGTATGTAATTTGCTGGTGAATCAGAGTTCATAATGAGATTTTTGTGCTTGTCACGTGATGGCATGATAGATGTGGTGTGTTGTATGGGATTAAGATTTATATCTACAAGTTAGCAATTCAGTCTTGAAGCGAAGGTCAAGAATTTTGGACAGCATGGCCAGTTTCAGATATTTAGGTGAATGTTATAACTGCTCGGTAATCCCTGAGAAGGGTGCGCATTTCAGAAGGCGCATAGTGTTTTGACTTATGGATGTTCATCGGTATTGCGGTACTCACCTGGTTGATAGACTGTTGATATTCTAGTTATTGCTATGTGGCACGGAAAACTTTTGGAAGAATTCCTCGTGGGTGATTGTGCTAAATATGTGTTAGTCATTCAAATGCTAGAGTTGGGATCAGTTACGATGATGCATGCATCTTAAGAATTTGGAGACTGGGAGTTCTCAGAAGCATATTGTTTCAAGGTTGTGACCTGTTTGAAGTGAGTATTTTATTTAAATCTAGTGGATGCACTAGTTGCGTTAATTATTTGGGACAACTATACGCTATGAATGCGTATATATGTAAGGTTTGAGCCAATGTGCGGGCATCGGGGCAAGTATTTATACTCGAAAGAATGCTTAGGCTATGATATGCCTAGATTTGACTGTTAAGCGTAAAGTTATAATGTTTCTCGTGTTCTTACCTTTGTTGAGAACTATCTGGTTTTCACTTGAGCTTACAAGAGGCTAATTTCCTGAATAAACGGGATGGTTACTATTTCTGCGTTAAATTGCCGATTTGAAGTGTGATAGCAGAATTTGCACATGCTACACTATGGCGTGTTATTTATACCAGTCGAGGAGCATGAGAATATTATTTCATTATCATATACAAGTGTACTTGTTTAATTGCTCCTGTATGATATACTGGGATTTGAGGCCAGTGACCATGCCAGGCGATTCATATTATTGGCACGTGAGTTGTCCGTGCCGTGTGTGGGAATTTTATTTATTTGATAATTTATCGAATTTCATTGCTTTCCTTCCTCTACGATAAAAATTACATGAGCAGTGTATTTGAGGAATTGTGTACATGCGCCTATGGTTATCCTCTTCACATTTGAGGAGTTGGTTGTAAATATTAGGTTGTGGTGGTGCTAGCCGAACTTGCGAAACGGTTCTCTTCTTTGAGATATTTTCCATTTTTTTAGATGCACAGATTGCACAGTTCTTTTGGCTTGAGATATACTGGTGTGGCGTGTATATGGAGTAGTTGTGTTTGTTAGTATAAGGTCATCGGACCTAGAATATGTAATATAGGATTTGATAATGGTATATTTGGGAGGATGATATCGAAAGTCGACTTAGAAAGTGATTATGGTTCTGGTTGGGGCGATAGAGCTCCATGACTAGTTGGTCTGATAAGTGGTTATGAGATTCCACGTGCTTCTTTAATTATCAGCAGTGTACGAAGGTTTTGGGAATGAGGTTTGTTTGATATGAGGTTAAATACTAGTAACAGGTTGGTTTTGAGTAGTTACTGTGACCGGAAATGGTGTTGTGAGTATGCGAGTTGTATAGTATGTTATGTGACTATATCTGGGGTCATGGTTATAGCTTGATACAGCTTGTTCAAACTTATATAGTATGTAGATGTGAGACTCGGGTCTTGTAAGAAATTTTGAATGTTGGAAATTGGGTTCTAAGTTTTACTGACTAAGGTTAAAGTAATTATCTTCAATTATGTAGTGTTGTCAGGCCTATATGGAATAGGGTGGCGTGGGATCACCTCGGGTATGTGCATGGTAAGGTGGAATAGTAATTTGAAGGTTTAGGAACAACTTTTGGCATGTTCGAGGACGAACGTATGTTTAAGTGGGGGAGAATGTAACGACCCAACTTGTCATTTTGAACATCTATGTTCCTTTCGATATTTTGAAGTCTTGATCAGCTTTGTAATGTGTACTATGACTTGTATGAATTGTCGGCTTTGGTTTTCGGATGATTCTGTATTTAATTGAGAGAACAATCCTTGTTTAGAAGCTTAAATGAAAAGAGTTGACCAATTTGACTTTTTGTGCAAATGACTCCGGAATGGAGTTTTGATGGTTCCAAAATCTCCGTGTGGTGATTTTGGACTTAGGAGTGCGTCCGGATATTCATTTTAAAGTTCGTAGTTAAATTCGGCTTGAAATGGCGAAAATAAAAAATTTAAAGTTTGAAAGTTTAACCGGGGAGTTGACTTTCTGATATCAAGGTTGGAATCATATTTTGGAAATTGAAATAGCTTTGCTATATCATTTATGACTTGTATGCAAAATTTGAGTTCATTCCGGATTAATTTGAGATATTTCGGCGTGAGGTTTGAAAGATTTAAAGTTCCTTAAGCTTGAATTGGGGTATGATTTATGAAGTTAGTGTTATTTGATATGATTTGAGGCATCAACTAAGTTCTTATGATGTTTAAGGACTTGTTGGTGTATTTGATTGAGGTCCCGAGGGCCTCGGGTGGATTTCAGATGGTTAACGGAATTTAAGTTGGATATTACTAGAATGTTCGACATCGATTTTTCAAGAATACGTGGTATCACATTAAGAAAAAAAGATCCAAATTCCGTTTTCATTGAAGCATTAGATCCGTATTGAAATTATGGAGCCATAGCAAAAAGAATCGTCGAACTCGGACATCGTATGAGAGAGTTATGCATATTTCCGTATCGGGAACAATTGTCTGTCGCCGCGAGCCCCCAGGATAGCATGGGGAGCTAGCCCTGGCGCTGGGATTTTTGAAATACTGGAAACTGTGCCACAGGCAGCGCCCCGCGCTACCTGTGGCGCCCAAAATAGCTAAGGGTCTATAAAACGAGGTTCTTGCCATTTTTACTCATTTTTGAGTTTATGGAGCTCGGTTTAGGCGATTTTTGGGCGATTTTCACGGAAAAATATTGGGGTAAGTGTTTCTTATCCTATATTAATTATATTTCATGATTCCATATTCATTTACATCATAAATCCGTGAATTTATGGAAGAAAAATCAGATTTTTATAAAATCTTCCAAAAATATAAAATGAAGATTTGAAGGTCAATCAGATGCCGGAATTTGATAATTTTTGTATGGTTAGACTCGTATCGGAACGGGTGTTCGAATTTTGTAAATTTTATCAGATTTCAAGATGTGGGCCCCACTATCAATTTTTAGAGCGGAGTTGAAAATTTTTGTAAATTGTTAAATTGTAAGCATTAGAGTAAGTTGTGATTAATTTGTACGTTGTTTGAATAGATACGAGTCGTTTGACTTAATTTGAGGAGATAGGAAGGCGTATGGAGGTTGATATGCACGGAATAGAATTTCCGGAGTATTGTACAACTTACTCGGTATTGGATTTGGCTTGTTTGAGGTAAGTAACTCTTCTAATCTTGGAGCTGAGGGTATAAACCCTGAATTATACATGTTATGTGTTTGGTATTGAGGTGACGCACATGCTAGGTGACGGGCGTGTGGGCGTGCACCGTGTGTACTGTGATTCCGTTATTTCTGTGGTACTGTGTAGTTACCTAAACTTATCTGAAATCATGAAAATCTCTACGTACTAGAACTATTGAGCAGAGAATAATATTAAAATCATGTTGAGACTATATGCCAGTATTATTGAGACCCACAGAGGTCAAATTATTGTTGAATTTGTTTAAATTAAAATTTTAAAACTAAGTCATATGCATTCATTTCATATCATCTCTCAGTCTCTGTTGCTATTTATTAATTCATCGTATCATCATTTTGGGATGATTTTTATGACATTGTGAGCCTGAGAGACTGGAGAGATTGATGACTGAGTGAGGCCGAGAGCCTGATTGTGAGGATAATTATGGGATCGGGCTGCATGCCGCAGCAGGCCATATTGGCTTTATATACTTTATTATTATGTGGATCGGGGCTGCCCGCCTGCAGCAGGCCTTATAGGCTTTATTATAGCACGTGAGTTGTCCTGCGGATCCAAATATTATTATAGCACGTGAGTTGTCCGTGCAACACGTGAGTTATCTGTGCGGATCCAGATATTATTATAGCACGTGAGTTGTCCGTGCAGATTATAGCGCTTGGCCTGAAGGAGCCCCTCGGGAGTCTATACACACCCCCGGTGAGCGTAGGTACCTACTGAGTGCAAGTGCCAAGTGTCGAGTGCTGAGTGACTGGGAGGCATGAGTGATTGTGAGGTATGCCCGAGGGGTTATTTACGAGTGATTGTGAGGTATGCCCGAGAGGTTGTTTATGGGTGATTGCGAGGTAAGTCCGAGGGGCTGTATACGAGTGATTGTGAGGTCTGCCCGAGGGGTTGTTTATGATTTTATCATTGAGTTGCATCGCATTGGCATGTACACATAACATACAGGCATAGAGAGGTATTTTTCTCATGCTGTACTGCATCACATCATTTGTGATTTTTACACATTTTTGACAGATGGGCATAGTGATGCATTTGTTTTTACACGGGTTATCTAGAAGAAAAATGAAACATCTCATTTATTATTGAAAAGATTTTTGGGAAAAAATATTGTTTTCAAACTTATTCATATTTTCGGCAACTTCGGAAAACGATTTGGGTTTTCACTGATGTACATAAAAGGAAAAACTTTTATTTTTGAAATCATGATTTAGCTGAGCATTTTACCTCTGAGTTACTTCTGATATTATTTATTTTATATTGTTATGGACTGTTGTAGACTATTGGTTTTGGACCCAACCTTGGTGGAAGCTCGTCACTACTTTCAACCTAAGGCTAGGTTTGTTACTTACTCAGTACATGGGGTCGATTGTACTGATACTACACTTATGCACATTGTGTGTAGATATTGGCTGTTGTTGTTATTGTACTCGATGGTTGCCGGATCTGAAGATGTATCTGCAGTTGTAGCTGCCTCTTGTTCATGGTAGCTTTAGATTTATAACAATTTATTCTTGTATATTTCGAACAGATGATGTATTATTTCATACCAATTTGGTAAATTCTATTCTTAGAAGCTCATGATTTGTACTATCAGTTCTTGGGGAATGTATAAGATTAAGATCTCTATTTACTTAAATTGCTTTAATAATTATTAATGGAATTGGATAATTGAAAGTTGGCTTACCTAGCGGGTTGGGTTAGGTGCTATTACGATTAGTCGGATTTTGGGTCGTGACAAAAATTCTGTCAATAATAAAAATAGTCTATTAAAATATTGCTACACAAAGGATTTATATGATTAACATAACTAATTTAGAGTTAATACTTAGTTGCTAAACTGTTTTTAATGAAATTTCTTTATCTTTTTAAACACTCTAATATTGAAGATTTGAAGTTTATCAGAAACCATAAAGGTAATAATGACGACATGTAAACATCTAAGTTTTTATTCATCCATATTGTTTGTTGACAATTTTTAAAATACTTTACACGAATACAAGGCTTGACTGCTGATATTATGTTTGGTTTATATTACTTAAAAAAATAAATTATGCTACAAGCATACTAAACATATGACCACAATAAGTATTTTAAACTTTCACTGAATTAATATATTTGAAATTGTAAAATAATACAAATTTGTCATTTTCCCCCTATAATTTTGAAAAGTTATCCCCATCACTGTAAATTCTTGAAATTTCAAAGCTATCTGTTGGTAGAGTCCATCCAGGATTGAAATGAATTTAGTATATTCTTAAATTTTATTTGACCTTTGGGTGAATGTGGTAAACAAAAAGTTTTATACTTTGGCGAAAAAAAATAAATGTCGTTCGTCTTTTTTATTCCTTAAAAGCAGCTTTTACAATAGATAAATTTGTAACTTAAGTTACTCTACTAATATTTAGGACTTTGAAATCAAATAGAATTTTGTATATTAAATATTTTCTTATTAAAGTAGGTAAGAAATTCTAATATTTTAGGAATTTAGAATCCATTAATATTTTACCTTATATAAATGGTACTAACTAAAAATACATCCTTGGCGCAAAAAAATCAAGACGAGAACAATTTATATGGTCCCTTCAATTGATTTCTAATTAAATTGAAATATGAGGAAATAAAATCACAATCTAAACTAAAATTATTTAATATAATAACGTATAAATTAAAATTGTCTCAATGCGGAAAAATTAAATATGCATTTTAAAACTTCTTACTTAAATCATTCAAGATAATTAGTCCATGTTCAATTAAACACCCTAAATGATTATTTGATAGTATATTTAATCATACTAAACCGTACAAGCCTAAATCTATAATATAACAGCACGAAAGGTCTACAGGAAATATTGCTTCACTTTTTGACATTTAAAATAAAACTTTTATTGAATAAAAATATACTTTAAATAGTTTACTAATATTTAGGACTTTAAAATTATTTAAAATTTTTCTTATTAAATTTTTTCTTATTTGAATTATGTAGGAAGTACAAATATTTACAACTTTAAAAGAGATATATATATATATATATATATATATATATATATATATATATATATATATATATATATATATATATATATATATATATATATATAGTGAAATCAATAAATTTTTCATAGTAATTTGTTCGCCCTATTAAATTTTCATAATTTAGTAATGCTTTTTTTGCCCATCACGTTTCGACAAAGTTATGTAAATCATAAATTCTTTTTCTTTAATCTCGGCAACTAAAATCTCACTATCTTGGTGACATTAAAACTTTTGAGGGGAGATAAATTGAGAAGACATAAGATTCAATTTTTTAATTTATGTTATTTGAAAAATTATTAAAGAATTTTAATAAAAGTAGAGTTAATTAATTCAGTCTGTGTCTTCTCGAATGAACTTGAGGATATATATAAGGACATTTCTGACAAAAAATTAGTACTTATTAAGATAGGGAACACGCACAATGGGCGTATACTAAAACTAATTTTGATAAATCGTGGATGATAAATAAGATTTTTATGTACTACAACAATAACAACAAACACAGTGAAATCCCACAAGCTACAAAAAAAGAATCATCGCCATATTCAAAACAGATCTACAAATACCAAAGATTAGAAAAAAAACTAAGAATTAGAATACCCAAAAAAGAAGGATAAAAAAGCAGACGTTTCTATTTTTTACTAATCTCTTTTGTAGTACTTGGAAAAGTTAAGTAATTTATGGAAAATATCTTAACTTTATTTTTCTACACAAGATATTTATTTTAAAATCATGAGAAATTAATATCTGATCTATTTTTTATTCTCAAAAAATGAAAACCATTTCTTCATAAGTTAGAATTAAGTTGAAAGTTATATATTGATTTCTTAAGCGATAATTAAAAAAGGTTTTTATACGTCACTGTTTACCAGTAAAACGGTACAGTTGAATTTATACGTGGTTTTTAGACAAGTGAATTAATTCGATCCTGAAATAACAAGATAATTGAAGAAATATATAACACTTAGCCTTGATAGGAAGATGAAATGATAGAATAAAGACTCCGGTAGTGAAGCCTCCGGGCGCAATAATAATATGAACAAGAAACAGAAAATAAGAAGGTAAAATTAATTAGAGCTTTGTGTAGATTGTAGTATTAGTTTGCCAGAAAATTCGTGTCCTTTCAATGATAAGAGAGCTCACTATTTGTAGCTATGTCTAGAAAAGGAGGTCCTAGGATCGTGCCCTTCTTTAATGTCAATTACAAGGGTCATTGATGAAGATGTAACGGTGAGTATAAATGTCAAATTCCTTGTAACAGGTAACGTACTTAATGTTGTGGAATATTCTCCATTAAGTGCTACCGGACGAAGAGTATTTATTACATCTTTATGAGTGTTATTCTTTCCGGTGACAGACGGGACCGTTGCCTTCGGTTTTGGCTATCCCCCGCCTTAGGTTCCACATGTCCCTCTTTTGGGCGGCCACGTGGCATAACATATTTTACCCTATACAGATAGTCCCCCTGCTTTCCGGTGACATAACTTTGTGTTATCGAAAAGTTGGTAAAAATACTCTTTTGGCGGGAATTACTATGATCCCCTCTGAAGGCTTCTGACGGTTGATTAGACATACGTCTGTCTGCATTTAATGCCCCGAACATGCGTCATCCCATGATTCAGCACAATTTTTGTCGATTATCAAGGTAATCATGGCCATGAATTTAGCCGCCAAAACTTTTACTTATACGCATTAACCTTCTTCCCTTATACTCCATAATTTTTCAAGCTTTCTAAAATTTTTCTTGTTGTTAATAAACCTTTCTTTAACCCCCTTCGAACAAAAAAGCTTTTCTTTCATCCAAATGGCTTCTTCTTCAAAGAACGTTAGCTCTTCAAATGGCAAGAACAAAGCCGAGGATGCTGCTCTTCAATGGTGCATTCCATCAATCCTAGAAGTCTTGCTACAACAAAAGACTTCGAAGAGAAATTCCCTTCGGCTCTCCCTCGCACATGAGTCGTTGGGAGATATTCTTCTTCCATCCGTTCTTCCAGTATTTCTATTGTGAAGGAAGACTGTCGCTGCCATGATTTGGATATTGTTGCTCTTGATCTATCGGAGCGAGTGACCCTACCCAAGGAGGGTTTTACATATTTTTACATGTATCCCTTTACTTTA
Source organism: Nicotiana tomentosiformis (assembly GCF_000390325.3). Taxonomy (NCBI): domain Eukaryota; kingdom Viridiplantae; phylum Streptophyta; class Magnoliopsida; order Solanales; family Solanaceae; genus Nicotiana; species Nicotiana tomentosiformis. The sequence goes on along the minus strand of NC_090818.1, from coordinate 72,333,460 downwards.
GGTGCGTTCTCTTTGAGTGGAGAGTTTGACTCCGTTATTGCGGAATTCTGCCTCCGCTATCATGTATGTTTGGCACAAATAAGTCCTTCTATGTGGAGGACGATTGCCTGTCTTCGGCGCTTGTGCTAAGAGATGGGAGAGGAGCTATCTTTAGCTCATGTGATGAATCTTTATTCCTTCAAAATCTTCCGCGGGGAATAATAAATTCCAGCAAATGTAGCCACCATACTCTGTTATCTAGCATGGATGATGATAACCACCGTGGGTGGATGAAATGGTTCATTGTGGTTGCCACCAATGACATCATTCCGACAACGGCTTCATCCTTTTCGAAAGCATGGAACCGCACTCGTAAGCGCCTTGTTTAATATTTAGTTTATTAGATATTCTTCTATACCCGTATTGATCCTCTATCTTTTGCCTATTTCAGCAACTCGATGGGTCCCACAGATGGTTGAAGGTTTGGACCAGTAGGTCTAGAAGATCTTGGATGTCACTACGCCTTTCTATCCTTTCTCTGAAATTAGGTCTACCCGCGGGCTCTAATGTTGTCCCCGAGGAGGACGTTTTGGCTGATCCTACTGACACGACGAGGCTGCTTCAGGAGGCGCTTACTCGAACAGGTGTCTATGGTCCTGCTTCGGGCATAAGTGTTTCTTTACCGAGTCCCCAGCCGGAGAACAACTAACCAAAAAGAAGACGCTCCTCCGCGGTCGGGGAGAAGAATAAGAGGGCGAAGACTACTGCCCCCGAGTCGTCTCCGGTAGTTATGGTGACTAGCCCTCCTCCCGGGCCGGTCATAGACACCGTGATGATCGACGATGATAGAGAAGCTAGTGATGGGGGAGCTTCACTACATAGAAGGTGATGATCCTCATCAACTCAATAGAATGCTCAACTTGTCGAGTTAGTTACACCATCTGAGGACAATGTCTTGGCGCTCTGGGGGGGAATACGATATTGTGGAAAATGCCAACTCCCGCTTTTGTGTCCCAGTCGCCGCACCCGGTATTTTAGGGCTGAGTACCGGGTCCCTTCCGTCCTGGGCTGACGAGCAACCAACAACCAGCATTGCGTTTGCTGCAGCTGCTTCTCACTCTTCAACTCTATCAGCTTTATCTCCATTTTCACCAACACCAGCAACTGCTACATCATTTCCACCTTCATTCACTTTTTCACCAGCAACTGCTACATCATCTCCACCAGTCGCACCTGACCACGAAGAGCTTGTTCCTCTTCCCCAGTCCCAAGTTCATGGATATTTTTCAGCAAAAATTATGCTCCCCCTTCTGAAGATCCACAAAGGAGGAGGAATGTTACTCTTTCGGTCTCTACCAGATGTAACTTGCTATCCCGGCCGGTGGAGCTTGTTAATTATCTGAAGCCTTGGCTTTAGAAAAAGATTGGGAAAAGCTTCAGGCACTCTCAGGAGAGTGTTTGTTGAACAATGCCATGCACAATATCATAGCGGTACATTCCTTTCTTCATTTGTTATTTCTTCTATTTTCCCCTGAACATATCCTTAGTTTTGACTTTCTTATTTTGTAGACCAACTTTTTTGATTTCGAGGGCCTTCAGAGGTTGATTCGTGAGAAGGAAGAAATTACCTCCGCACGGGATCAACTTTTGGCAGAGCAGGAGCAAAGTGTTGCTCACTTCTCAGAATTAGAAGCCTAAGCCACTGAGGCCGCTGTATTAGAGGCTCATTTGCAGCAAAGCGAGCAAGAAGTTGAGACCCTTAGCCGAGAGATTGCCCCGTTGAGGGTTCGATTTGAAGAGGCTAAGGCCAAATGGGTTGAAATTCATAACGCCATTCTTGGTGCATCCGATCGTGAGGCTACCTCCGCTGAAAGATTGACTAACTTAGAGACAACCTTGAACTCCAAAACTGAAGAGCTTGCTACTGCGCGGGCGAAACATGCCCAACTGGAGGAGAAGTATAGGAAAACTATCGAGCATAATAGGCTCTTTAGTTCAACTATCTATGACCTTAATATTAGCCTCAGATCCGTTAGATCCACCCAAGAAAGCTTTTCTGCCGAGGTAACCCAACTCAAAGAAGAACTTAAGCACCGACTAGCTTCCCTCGTCATTGAGAAAACTTAGGCTATGTAGAGTATGAGGAGAAAAACCTTGGAAGAGGCCAAAGCTGGTATCATTGACTTTGAAGCTGAAATTGCTAAGGCCCGTGATCTTGAGTTGGCTGCTAAAAATGGTCTCCCGGCAGCGCCTGCTGCTTCCGGTTCTGAAACTTTGGGAACTGAAGAGGAATTAGAACACGAAAATGTTGAAGTTCAAACTGGCGAAGGCCAAAATGTTGAGCCATCGACGGATCTATCCACTTCCCCTGGGGCGCAGACACTTCTCTTCCTTCGGGTTCCGGAGATGCTGCAGGTTAGCTTTTCTTTTCTTTTTCCAATTCTTGTATCTGTGCCATTTTGGATGTTACTGTAAATAGAAACATCTTTTTGCTAAAGTATTGTTTGAGTCTTTCCTTCGTTTGAACATTTATGCAAGTTTTAATATTTGCATTCTCTTTTTGCTTAAGAGTTTTGCGCAAGTTTTACTGTTTGCGTCTTATTATGTGAAGCCTTAGGTGTATTGTTCCCGAAAGCATTTTGATTTCGGGCATGAGTTCTTCTGAAATCAACCCTTTAACATGAGGGTTTTTATAAGAGAGGGCCCTCTTATATTTACGGTGCTCTTGAAGAAGACGTCTCCTGTTCATTACGGCACTAGCATTTGAAGTATTTGTTTAACTTTCAAATGACAAAGTTAATTCATCATTCTGACAAGAAACAAGATAAAAATAAAAGGACTTCATTTTATTCCTTCTATTTTCAAAAAGTACATAAACATTTATATGCTAAAAAAAGAAATTGCCATTACTTGTGGCTAACTTGTACAACTTATTTCTACGGAGCTGTTCGCGATGTCCCAGGTCCCGATGATACAACTATGTTTCCGGTTTTCACTACCTGGTCAATGTGGCAGCCATTGTTTCCGTATCCTCATATTGTTCCCCCTGTGTTCAAATGCGAAGAATGCAAATTGGAACACTGGAAGCCTTGTACCTTCGAGGATCCCACTAATGAGATAATCCTTAACTCGATAACACTCTTTACTTCCCTTCAGGAATTCATGCTATCGAGCGAAGGACAATCTAACAATCCTCTAGTGGTTTGTAATTGTGAACAATCGGGTAACCTTTGCTCGATAGCAAACTTAGCTTCCCGATGGGAATTTTGCTATAAAGAAAAAGATTATCGAACCGCCCCAGAGTGTATCTTTGCTTGTGTTCCTTGCTATTAAAGGTCTTATTGCCGCTGTTGGAGCTTTATTCGTAGCATGCTTTCTGTTGCTGTCTCGTTAAACTTTTACTAACGTAATAAATAGGAGATTGCGTACCTTTGTCCCCACGGACTAAAACTGTACTTACTGCGACTTCCGAGACCGCGAGGTAGACTAACAACGTTTCACCTTCTTTTGGTTTCGAAAGCAACGGAGGTATTGACAAGTACTTTTTCAAATCTCTCAAAGCCTGCTGGTACTCTGGGGTCCATTCGAAATTATTTTTATTTTTTAGCAGTGCGAAGAAACGGTGACATTTTTCTGATGACCGAGAAATGAACCTGCTCAAAGCTACCAATCTCCCAGTGAGCCTTTGGACTTCCTTCACGCTTGACAGTTGGTCCAGGATGTGTTCGATGTCCTTGATCTTATCAGGGTTTACCTCAATTCCCCTTTGAGATACCAAAAATCCCAGAAACTTACCAGAGCTAACCCCGAACGCGCATTTCTCGGGGTTCAGTTTCATATTATGCTTCCTTAGGATGTCAAAAGTTTCTTGAAGATGTTTAAGGTGATCACCTTCATTTAAAAACTTAACGAGCATATCGTCTATATAAACTTCCATAGTTTTTCCTATTTGTTTTTCAAACATCTTATTCACGAGCTGTTGATATTTGGCTGCGGCATTTTTCAACCCGAAGGGCATCACATTATAGTAATATGTACCAAAAGTTGTAATAAACGAAGTCTTTTCCTAATCTTCCGGGTTCATCTAAATTTGATTGTACCTGGAATAAGCATCGAGGAAACTCGTTAACTTATGCCCGGCCGTAGCATCAATCATTTGATCGATGTTTGGCAGTGGGAACGAGTCTTACGGGCATGCCTTATTCAAATCCTTATAATCTACACACATGCAAAATTTATTATTCTTCTTAGGAACTATTACTACATTAGCTAGCCAGTCTGGATACTTTACCTCTCGGATCGAACCGATATTAAGTAAGCTAGTTACCTCTTCCTTGACAAATTTATTCTTGGCTTCGGCAATAGGGCGTTTCTTTTTTCTTACCGGAGGTACATTGGGATCCAAACTTAACTTGTATATGGATACCTCCGTCGGGATACCTATCATATCCACATGCGACCATGCAAAATAATCGGTATTAGATTTAAGAAATTCAATAAAGCCAAATCTGAGCTTGGGTTGCAGTCATGTACCCAAGTGGAATTTCCTTTCTAATAACTCGTTAAACAACACAACTTGCTCAAGTTCTTCTGCTGTGGATTTCATTGCATCCGTCTCTTCTGGAACGTAGAAATATCTCGGCACCTGATAAAATTATGACGTTTCTGCCCCTAGGCTAACTTCATCTAGTTTGGGAGCGGGCGCCGGTTCCTATAATTTCTATGCCGCGTGTTCCTTCCCTTTGGTATTGAAGATCGAAATTGCATTCATCTCCCTTGTCACCGATTGTTCACCCCTTATCTGTTTAACTCCTTCAGGCGTTGGAAACTTCAATAATTGATGATATGTTGATGGTATAGCTTTCATCTCGTGCAACTACGGCCTTCCCAGGATAATGTTATATCCATATCACCATCTACTACTTCGAAAAGAGTTGTTTTTATTATTCCTTCGGCATTTGTGGGTAACAAAATCTCTCCTCGGGTTGTCACGCTCGCGAGGTTGAATCCGGCGAGGAGTTTTGTGGCCGGAATGATGCTTCTGCTGAGTTTATCTTGCTCCAATACTCTCCATTGTATAATATTGGCCGAACTTTCTGGATCCACTAGAACACATTTAATCTTAAAATCTAGCACATTTAAAGATATTACCAGTGCGTCGTTATGCGGAAGAAACAATCCTTCCGCGTCCTCCTCCGTGAAAGTGATATCGTCTTCGGAGACTTTCCGGAGCCTTTTGCTATGGGTTATTGATACTTTTGTCTTTTTTGCTGCTAAAAAGGTGACCCTGTTGATCTTGTTCCCCCCGAAGATCATGTTGATCGTTTGGCACAAGGGACCTTCTCTTGCTTTCGAGGGTTCCACGTTGTTCCGGTTACGACCATAATTGTTCTTAGCTCGGTCACTCAAGAATTCCTTGAGATGACCATTCTTCAACAGTGTTTCCACTTCTTCCCGGAGGTGTTGGCAGTCCCCTGTCCGGTGGCCATTCATTCCGTGATATTCACACCATAAGTTGGGATCCCTCTGGCTGGGATAAGATCTCATTGGTTTCGAAAACCGTGCTTCTTTAATGTTTCTCATGGCTGACACCAACTCCACTATATTGACGTTGAAATTGTATTCTGACAACTTGGGGTAAGAAGGAACCCGCGCCCCCGACGCTTCTTTATCCTGCAATGATCTATTGTTCCGAACGCGATCAGTCCTTCTATCGATGGCGAACCTGTCCGCTGACCGAAAGCCTCTGCCGTGGCCTTTGGTCCGTTCGTAGGGCAAAAATCGGCCCCTGGAAGACCGTTTGTCCGTGTCGAGATCGTCTTTTTATTTTTCTCTGTTCTTCTCCCATCCTTTTGTCAAGATGGAAAGCCATCCTGATCATCTTCGATCCTTATCTTTGATTCGTATCGGTTATGGACATCCGCCCAAGTCGTTGCTTGAAACTCAAGCAGGCTTTCCTTCAATTTTTGGGAAGCGTCTGAACTTCTCGGATTCAGTTCTTTGGTGAATTCTTCAGCCGCCCATTCATTCGGGACAGCCGGGAGCAACATTCTCTCCTTCTGGAATCGGGTAACGAACTCTCGTAGCAACTCGGACTCTCCTTGCGCAATCCTGAATATGTCGGCCTTTCAGGCCTGTACTTTTATGGCCCCGACATGAGCCTCGATGAAAGAGTTCGCGAGCATCTCAAAGGAGTCTATGGAATGCTCAGGCCTGTACTTCCATTTCTTATGATTTTTTCTAAGATAAAATAATCAAAACACGTTAGTAAAAAAGGTAAGGATCAATTTAGTTACACGGCTGTCTAGGCCCCACGGTGGGCGCCAAACTGTTTACCCGTAAAATAGTACAGTTGAATTTATACGTAATTTCTAGACAAGTGAATTAATTCGATCCTGATATAACAAGATAATTAAAGAAATATATAACACTTAGCCTTGATAGGAAGACAGAATGATAGAAATAAAGACTCTGGTAGTGAAGCCTCCGGGCGCAATAATAATAGGAACAAGAAACAGAAAATAAGAAGGTAAAATTGATTAGAGCTTTGAGTAGATTATAGTATTAGTTTGCCAGAAAATTCGTGTCCTTTCAATGATAACAGAACTCACTATTTGTAGCTACATCTAGGAAAGGAGGCCCTAGGATCGCGTCCTTCTTTAATGTCAATTATGAGGACCATTGATGAAGATGTAACAGTGAGCATAAATATCAAATTCCTTGTAACGGGCAACGTACTTAATGTTGTATAATATTCTTCATTAAATGCTACCGGACGAACAATATTTATTGTATCTTTATGCGCGTTATTCTTTCCGGTGACAGACGAGACCGTTGCCTTCGGTTTTGGCTATCCCCCATCTTAGGTTCCACATGTCCCTCTTTTGGGCGGCCACGTAGCATAACATATTTTACCCTATACAGTCACGTAGTACTAAACAACTAAGTTATTTAAATTTATCATCATGTTCAAAGATATTGAATTTAGCTACTATATTAATATAATAGCATTTTTTAATCATTTAAACAAATGTTTGCATTTATTTTAACGTGAAATATTATTTTTCAAATATTTGGTTGTTATATATATATATATATATATATATTTATTTATTTATTTATTTGGATATGAATTCAAGTTCATTCAGGTTGACTCACATGGGTGGCCCGTGGCCCGATCCAATCTTCTTTAATATCTCTTAGCTAGCAAGCAAAATTTGGAAAAATAGATAGCTTATTCCTCTGTCTATTATATAGGTTTCATAATTGTAAAACTTTTTAGCGCTGTAATTAATAAAATTCAAGTCTCATTTTGATTATAAACCACTTTCATTATTGAATTTACAGAAGAATGTAAGGCTCTAACTTTTAAGCGATAGACGAATTTATTTTTCTAAAACATAAAATCCACTCCTTTTTTTTTTCTGCTTTTTTAAAAATTTATATTTTTTAAATTCTGAACTGTCTCTTTCCCAAGCAAGAATCATCTTAATAAATATATGTGTGAAGTGAGCGTTATACGTTCAGATTTCAATTTAATATTACCATATATTTACTTCACGAGAAGCAAGCAATAAATTAAATGAATAATATATATCATAATTATATTTCCCTACCCACTTTTTCCCATTTCATATTTAGATGCAGAAAATTTGTGGTAGGCAGTGACTATTTCTGCTACTTGTTGAAGTATAGTAGCAGAAAAAGCTGCGCAAGACCAAAAAAGGGCGAATTATTATTTATTTTTAACAAAATTATGAACACCAAGCGTTGAGTTGAAGCAAGTTAAAGTAAGCAAGCATGATTTATAAAATTGTGTACTGACGAATCACAGCCTTCACCCAAATTTCAACACTAAATATAGTAGTTAAAAGATCCACTCTTTCAAGGTGGCGTTGTTTTTTTCTTCTTTTGAAACTATATTAAATATATAAATAAGAAAAAAAAATCTAGAAGTCAACTATATAACCATACTTAATTTGGTGCATGATATGCATTACACACTTAGACGTAAAAAAGATAAAGAAGAACAAGATGGAATTTCAATACTAGTTTGCATCCGTCGCAAAAAGAATGCCACTATATTAATAAATTTAATATATTTTGAAAATAAACTAATAAAATTGTGATTTATGTAATTTCTAAATATTTAAGTTTCATTTCAAAAGATTAGGAAATCTACATAATTCATACAAAAATTAGATAAGTTGACCTCATACTTGAAACCTACTAATTCTTGTTGGAAAAAATGATGGGGTAATATAAGATCAATCCTCACAACCACCAAAGAATGTGGTGGGATAGAAAAGATTCCTCTACCCTTAATCATAAGAGTCTTGGGTTCGAGCCTTTGGGACGGAGAAACTTCTGATAGAAAATGTTATTCCCGCCAATATTACTGTATTTGTAAATAATAATTCTGCAAAATATAAGTTATCGTAATGAAACAGTAATTAATTCGAGCCCACTGAATTCACAGTGTTTCCTTAAGGAATTTAATCCCCTCCTAGTACCCAAGGTACTGGATTATTTTCTCCCAGGATAGAACGAATCACACACTGATGTAGCGGTACTTCAAACCCCAGTGTTTCAGCGAACACAAAGTTCGGTAGCAAATCACACTTACAGTTGCTTTATTTGAAGTTAAAACAATGCAGAACGAAGGAGTAGAAACTCAGAAAATCGTATAGAAATGCTGAGAGGAAGGAGTGCAATGTATAGCCAAATCTGTTGAGCGATTTCAGTTTGTTGGTCTTGTGTATTGTGTGTTGTGTGTCTTTCTTCAACAACTGCTGCACATATATATAGCAGCCAGTGTTGAAGAAGAACAATCGTCCACCCTCTATGGTGGAGAAAGCATTAGCTTATTTGTGGAGCAAGCACAATCATGGTGGGAAGAGCATTAGGCGGCTGCCTTGTGGTCAATACACGGATTGAAAAATATTCGTTACAAATGCGGATAATCTTACGTTAATATTTACAATTAACAAATAAATTTGGTCCAAAATATTAATCAATCAATCGATCATTTGACCAAATTCAAATCCAAATCCGAATCCGAATCCCAATCCGAATTCGAAGCCGAAGCCGAAGCCGAAGCCGTAGCCGTAGCCGTAGCCGAAGCCGAGCCGAGCGAGCGACGACGACGACAGCGCGAGGCTTGCTTTCTTCTTAACTCTTTAAGAGCTACAAGAAGAGCAATTATATATATATCCACCAAAAATCTCTTCCTCTTCCAATATGGGATAATGTCTCATTGTCAAGAGGGGAAAACTTAAAATTTTACTCAAAATTTCATTTTCCCTCCATTTCCCATTCACCCTCATTTTAAGACTATTTCATCTTAAAAATAAAAACCTCAACAATCCCCCACATGAATGGGGAATGGCTATATCACGGAAGTATGCATGGAAAAACTGTGTGATTTACAAGCAAGGATTAATCGCATCTGGATAAGTAGGTTTTCCTTTGAACTTTTCGTAGTAAACTTATGTCGGATATACTCGGTCAATCGATAGATTTGATATCTTTGAACCGTCGATCTTTGGTGTATACCTAGACAACCATAAGTCACACAATCAATCCTTAACCGTCTTTGGTTCTCATTGTTGTGTTCGTTTCAGCCATGAACACCGCCTGGTTTCATAAGTGCGTAGAGAACTGGCCTTACAAAGTTCTCCTTGAAGCGGCTAACACTTCACACTTACATAGGTGATTTCTAAACGTGTCATCCTGTAGATACACTATTTGATATACCCCGTATCAAATTTAGAAATCATTAAAAAGCCTTAATGCTTTATCCTTGGTACTGAACATTGTCTCATCACGAGAACGGACTTAAATTTTATTTGACAATGTTGAACCGTCATTAATGACTTTGTTTGATCTCCTTGAACCTAGATCTTGGGATCTCCAGTCTTCTAGGTAGAGTTACCGCCACAATGACTTGTTCTCGGCCATAGCCCCATTTCCCTTGATGATTTCTCAACTACCTCTCTAGTTAGGCCTTTTGTAAGTGGATCCGACACATTATCACTTGACTTTACATAGTCAATCGTGATAATTCCTCTAGAGAGTAATTGCCTAACGGTTTTATATCTTCGTCGTATATGACGAGATTTACCGTTATACATGACGCTCCCAGCCCTTCCAATTGCCGCTTGACTATCACAATGTATGCATATTGGTGCCAACGGTTTGGGCCAAAATGGAATGTCTTCCAAGAAATTCCGGAGCCATTCAGCTTCTTCACCGGCTTTATCTAAGGCTATGAATTCAGCCTCCATTGTAGAGCGGGCAATACATGTTTGTTTGGACGACTTCCAAGATACCGCTCCTCCACCAATAGTGAATACATATCCACTTGTGGACTTAGAATCAGTTGAACCGGTGATCCAATTTGCATCACAGTATCCCTCAATCACCGCAGGGAAATTACTGTAGTGCAATTCAAAGTTCTGGGTATGTTCTAAATATCCCAAAACTCGTTTCATTACCATCCAATGAGATTGGCCTGGATTGCTCGTATATCGACTCAGTTTACTTATAGCACAAGCTATATCTGGTCGTGTACAATTCATGATATACATTAAGCATCCCAACACACGAGCATAATCCAATTGTGATATGCTTTGGCCTTTATTCTTTGCTAATGCAAGATTCACGTCAATTGGAGTCTTTGCAACTTTAAAGCCCAAGTGCTTGAATTTTTCAAGTACTGTCTTAATATAATGAGATTGTGACAATGCCAGACCTTGAGGAGTCTTATGGATCTTAATTCCCAGAATTAAATCAGCAACTCCCAAGTCTTTCATATCAAACTTGCTATTGAGCATACACTTAGTAGCATTTATGTTGGCAATGTCATTACTCATTATCAGCATATCATCCACATATAGGCAAACAATGACTATGTGATTTGAAACATTTTTAATGTACACACATTTATCACATTCATTTATCTTAAAACCATTTGACAACATTGTTTGGTCAAATTTCGCATGCCATTGTTTGGGTGCTTGTTTTAGTCCGTAAAGAGACTTAACAAGTCTACATACTTTCTTTTCTTTACCTGGAACCACAAACCCTTCAGGTTGTTCCATGTAAATTTCTTCCTCCAACTCTCCATTTAAGAAGGCCGTCTTAACATCCATTTGATGAATTTCAAGACCATACACTGCAGCTAATGCTACTAACATCCGTATGGACGTAATTCTTGTAACTGGAGAGTATGTATCAAAGTAGTCTAGACCTTCTCGTTGTCTATACCCTTTGACTACGAGTCTTGCCTTGAATTTATCAATAGTGCCATCATCTTTGATTTTTCTCTTAAAAATCCATTTAGAACCCAAAGGTTTATTTCCAGGAGGAAGATCAACCAATTCCCATGTATGATTGTTCAATATGGATTCTATTTCACTATTGACTGCCTCTTTCCAAAACAATGATTCCGAAGAAGTCATAGCTTCTTTAAATGTTTGAGGCTCATTCTCCAATAAGAAAGTCACAAAATCTGGTCCAAATGAAGTAGACGTTCTTTGACGTTTACTACGTCTTGGATTCTCCTGATTACATGTACTTTCTTTTGTTTCTTCCCGAGGTCGTTTAGATCCTTCACCAAACGACTCACATTCCTTTTTATACGGATATATATTTTCAAAGAACTCAACATTATCTGATTCTATAACCGTATTATTATGAATGTCGGAATTTTTTGATTTATGAACCAGAAATCGATATGCTTTACTATTTGTCGCATATCCTATGAAAACACAATCAACGGTTTTCGGTCCTATCTTTACCCTTTTGGGTTTAGGAACTTGCACTTTTGCCAAACACCCTCACACTTTAAAATAATTCAAGTTGGGCTTCCTTCCTTTCCATTTTTCATATGGAATGGATTGTGTTTTACTATGGGGCACTCGATTTAATATTCGATTAGCCGTAAGAATGGCTTCCCCCTACAAGTTCTGTGGCAAACCAGAACTTATCAACAATACATTCATCATCTCCTTTAATGTGCGATTCTTTCTTTCCGCAATCCCATTAGATTGGGGCATGTAAGGGGCTGTTGTTTGATGAATAATTCCATATTCTAAACATATTTCTTCAAAAGGAGATTCATATTCACCACCCCTATCACTTCTTATCATTTTTACTTTCTTGTTAAGTTGCGTTTCAACTTCATTTTTGTATTGCCTGAATGCGTCTATTGCTTCATCTTTACTATTCAGTAAGTAAACATAGCAATATCGAGTACCATCGTCAATAAAAGTTATGAAATACTTCTTTCCACCGCGAGATGGTATTGACTTCATGTCACAAATATCTGTGTGAATTAAGTCTAAAGGATTTGAATTCCTTTCAACTGACTTATAAGGATGTTTAACATACTTAGATTCCACACATGTTTGACATTTTGATTTTTCGCATTCAAACTTGGGCAGTACTTCCAAGTTAATCATTTTTCGCAAGGTTTTATAATTGACATGACCCAAACGTACATGCCATAAATCATTTGACTCAAGTAAGTAAGAAGAAGCTGAAATATTATTATTATTTTCAACAACCATTACATTTAGGTTGAAAAGGCCCTCGGTGAGGTAACCTTTTCCCACAAATATTTCATTCTTACTAATTACAACCTTGTTGGATACAAAAATGCACTTAAAACCGTGCTTAACAAGAAGTCCAGTAGAGACTAAATTCTTTCTCATTTCGGGAACATGAAGGACATTGTTCAAAGTCATGACCTTGCCAGAAGTCATTTTCAGAAATATCTTCCCATATCCTTTAACTTTTGCTGTTGAAGCATTTCCCATATAAACTGTCTCTCCGGGTCCAGCAGGAGCATAAGTAGCAAAAGCTTCTCTAACTGCACAAATATGGTGAGTGGCTCCTGAATCAAACCACCACAGTTTAGGATTTCCCACCAAGTTACATTCAGAAAGCATGGCACACAAGTTATCAACATCATCATGCTTTACTACCATGTTTGCTTGACCCCTTTTCTTGTCTTTCTTCGGAGCACGACACTCCGTAGATTTGTGTCCGGTTTTCTCACAGTTGTAGCAGTTTCCACTGAACCGCTTCTTGCTTGGGTTGTATTTCGGACCAGAAGCCTTCTCCCTCTTTTTGTTAGCTTCAACAATATTTGCTCCCATTATTGTTGAATTTTCACGGCCTCTCCTTTCAGCAGCTTTATTGTCCTCTTCGATTCTCAACCGAACAATGAGATCTTCAAGGGACATTTTCTTTCGTTTGTGTTTCAAATAATTTTTGAAGTCCTTCCACAACAGAGGCAACTTCTCAATCATTGCTGCTACTTGGAATGCTTCGTTGATGACAAGACCTTCAGCAAGTAGATCATGAATAATCACTTGCAATTCCTGGACTTGGGTAATAACAGACTTGCTATCTACCATTTTGTAGTCCAAAAATTTTGCGGCAACGAATTTCTTCATCCCGGCATCTTCAGTTTTATATTTCTTTTCAAGCGCATTCCACAATTCTTTTAACGTCTCCATGCTACTGTATACATTATACAGATTATCATCCAGTCCGCTAAGAATATAATTCTTGCATAAAAAATCAGAATGCTTCCACGCTTCAATCACGAGAAAGCGTTCATTCTCTGGAGTTTTATCTGGCAGATCAGGAACATCTTCCTTGATGAACTTCTGTAGACATAACGTAGTTAAGTAGAAGAAAATCTTCTGCTGCTAGCGCTTGAAATCAATCCCGGAAAACTTTTCGGGTTTTTCTGCCGATGCCAACGCCGGTGTTCGGCTTGTCGATGCGTTGGCAGTCACCATCGGAACAGCTTGGTTTTCGCTTTCAGTCGTCATTTTTCTGTAAAAGAATGACACAAACAAACGTTTTTAAACTGGAGTAAAAATCACGTAGATTTTAATCTTCCAACAAAACGCCACGAAGGCTTTACTCTCCAAAACGGGAGTACACAAAATCACAAAGGTTTTAGTTTGCAGAATAATAAGAATAACACAAATACAGAAATAAATATTAAATTCCTTAAGATTGTTATTCCCGCCAATATTGCTGTATTTGTAAATAATAATTCTGCAAAATATAAGTTATCGTAATAAAACAGTAATTAATTCGAGCCCACTGAATTCACAGTGTTTCCTTAAGGAATTTAATCCCCTCCTAGTACCCAAGGTAATGGAAATGCTGAGAGGAAGGAGTGCAATGTATAGCCAAATCTGTTGAGCGATTTCAGTTTGTTGGTCTTGTGTATTGTGTGTTGTGTGTCTTTCTTCAACAACTGCTGCACATATATATAGCAGCCAGTGTTGAAGAAGAACAATCGTCCACCCTCCATGGTGGAGAAAGCATTAGCTTGTTTGTGGAGCAAGCACAATCATGGTGGGAAGAGCATTAGGCGGCTACCTTGTGGTCAATACACGGATTGAAAAATATCCGTTACAAATGCGGATAATCTTACGTTAATATTTACTATTAACAAATAAATATGGTCCAAAAAATTAATTAATCAATTGACCGAATCCGAATCCGGATGAAGCCTTAGCCGAAGCCGAGCCGAGCGAGCGACGACGACGACGGCGCGAGGCTTGCTTTCTTCTTAACTCTTTAAGAGCTACAAGAAGAGCAATTATATATATACCCACCAAAAATCTCTTCCTCTTCCAATATGGGACAATGTCTCATTGTCAAGAGGGAAAAACTTAAAATTTTACTCAAAATTTCATTTTCCCTCCATTTCCCATTCACCCTCATTTTAAGACTATTTTATCTTAAAAACAAAAACCTCAACTGGAAATGCTTTAACCTTTAATTGATCCTAAGTAGTGCAAATTGAATTAGTCGAGTTTGCGAATTTTAGATACCAGATGATTATACCATAAAAGAAGCGCATTGCCTTAAAACTTTAGATGGATTCTCCAATTTTCATATCTGTAATTAAAATCCTTTATGGATGCTGATTGCAAAGTAGTAAATTCCTTTCATAGATTTAAGAAGATCTAATGAGTAGTACTGATCAGAAATAATCAATCACATAAGAGGTGTAAAAGATACAGGAACATGCATAGCATACGAGCTGTTAACAATTTGTTTTAAATTGTGCAACTTGCAACTAATTTGTTCGGTTGATATATATAGCTAGCTTTTCAAGTATTGTCGTATATACTTGTTTCAGGTACTTTCCCTTATTTAGATTCGGATAAGAATTTTTTCTTTTTTAAGAAAGCATATTGAATCTTTGGATTTATGAATGTCGAAGCAATTTAGAACCTTTCACATGATTTCAAGATCTCTTGATTTATGGCTAGACGGTTGAACCCGTACCGTTGAGTCCATTACTCAAATTGTCACTTAACTATTCGAAATTACCTACTCAACTATGTCTATAGCACTCAAAAGGTCACTCAACTAGATTTCTCAAACTTTTAATTGTCAAATACCTATTTTACCCTCTAAATTATCAACTTTTGTCTTCTTTTTATTTTTTAAAACTTTTTAATATTATGACTTTTTTTCTTTTATTAATTTATATTATGGACTTACCTATACAATAAATAAATTTTATTTATAATTTTTAAAAATAAATAGTGTTTAAGCATATATAATGTTGGAATAATAAAATATTGAGCATACTAAGAAAAATTAATTAGAATAATTTGTTCGCAATAATAATTTTGATATTAACAACAAAAACTCAAAAGCTTATTTACACAATAGAGAATGAAAAAAAATAAAGTTTTATAATATATATTTTATGCACGTAATATAAAAATAATTATTTAAAATAAATTATTTTTATAATATATATTATATAGTCTTAAAAGTTATGCTTAATTATATTATTATTCTAACATTATATATGCTAGAAAATTAATTTTTTATTTTTGTTTTATATATTTAAAATTTATTTATTTTATAGGTAAGTCCATAATGTATATAAAAAGAGAAAAAAATTATAATATTAAAAAAAGGATAAAAGTTGTTATTTAGAGGGTAAAATAGGTATTTGACAATCAAAAGTTTGAGAAATTTGGTTGAGTGACCTTCTGAGTGCTATAACCATAGTTAAGTGACTTTTCTATTACAAATAAAAAAAAAATAACTTTACATGATAATTTCAGATAGTTAAGTGACAATTTAAGTAATGAACTCCAATACCATTTGAACTTATAAGATTTATTTTCCTGATAATTCTTTCTCGATGGAGGCGGACCTAGGGTGGATTCTACATGTTCAATTGAACACGGTGCTTTAGGCTCAAACTATTTATACAACATAAAAAAAATATTAAAATCTACACATATACTAAGATTACAGTTATGTTAAACTTACTAGCTTTAGATCTTAATTAGCCTATGTTGCACTAGAGGGTGTGGGCTAGTGGCTAGTGCTCAATAAAATGGAAGTAGAATTATGAGATTTTAGGTTCAAATTCCAGCGAAGATAAAAAATAGTAGGTCATTTCTTCTTATCTGGTATGCAGAGTTACTTGATACCTAATAAAATAATTGACGTGCGTGTAAGCTGATCCGAATATACCACCGTCATAAAAAATAAAAATAAATGGAGGACCACTACACTAATACAGACAAATTGACAACGAAGTCATCGCCAGCACACTACAGCTAATTGCTTTGACTGATAGAACTTCATAACTCATTTAAGAAATGCTTACTAGCCAATATATGAAAACTAGAATACTTTGCTAGCTAGACAATCTTCTTCAGATTTTTTTAGAGATTTGATTTATTTATTTAATTGCATACTTTTCGAACTCTCTATTCATTGGGCAATGTATTTCCTGTTGAAGTGTGAACTTACCATATAGATCCAGCAGATTAACCTTAGCATTTTAACAGCTTATATATGGACCTTTAATTTTTGAACTTACCAGCAACTTATTCTTCAATGTATAAGTCAAGATGCTAAATTGAGGGGATAATTTCGGTAAAATAGGCTCTCATGTTTTTATGCACTAATACCTTTTGAGCTTATGATCAGTGTTTTAAAAAGCACGGGGCCGAGCAGAAGCATTTTACCAGATATGGGACGAGGCGTAATTTTGACAATAAGATACAAGAACTTTGGCTTCTTAATACTCTATCAAATTCTTGAAAAACTCTTCGTGTTTATTTGACAAATTCAATTCCTGGTGTTAAGGTAATCATAGAATATGCCAAGAGTGGTGTGTTAAATGAGGAAGTAAGGAGAAAATTTCAGGGTTCATCCTCACAAGCAGATATTTTTGTTATAAAAGACCAGGGGAGAGATAGAATAAGAGGCTCGAGAAATAAAGGTAAATGCAGAAGCAAGTCAAGATCTGAATACGAGAATTATTCGTGCTACCATTGTAGCAAGAAAGAACATACCGGAAAGTTCTGTTACAAGTTGAAGCAAGACAACAAAGAAAGAAAAAAAGTTAGAATATAACGACAACAATGTTGATGCTATTGCTAAGGATGATTTTCTCTTTGCTTATGATGAAAACGTCATCAATTTGATATCCATGAGACGAGATAGATAATAGATTCTGGAGCTACATCTCATGTCGCGCCAATAAAAGACTTCTTTTCATCTTATACTCCTGTTGACTCGGGAGTATTAAAGATAGACAATGCCAGTGCAGTTAAGATATTTGGTATTGAAACAGTTTGTTTGAAAAGTAATAATGATTCAATATTAGTTATTGAGAATGTCAAGCATGCTCCGAACTTTCCTTTTGATTTGATTTCCGCAGGAAGACTAGATGAAGGTTACTATAATGCCTTCTTTAATGGCCAATGAATATAACGACCCCTAAATAAGACTTTTCGTACTTGCTTTTACTGATTTATGACTTGCGAGAATGATTGGTTCGGGATTTAAAAGAGTTTGGATTGAAATCGGAGCACTTGATTCCTTAAGGTTGGCTTGAAAGACTAAGTTTGACTTTGGTCAATATTTTTAGTAAACAACCTCGGAATCAGGATCTGATGATTCCAATAGGTTCGTATGATGATTTCGGAATTGGGCGTATGCTCGGATCAGGTTTTGGATGACCCGGGAGCGTTTCGACGCCTAATTAGTGAAAGTTGGTTCTTGAAGGTTTTAGAAGTTCTTTAAAATTTGGTTTGGAGCGGGTTTTGGTGATATCGAGGTCCAAACGGAATTACGAGATCGGGAATAGTTCCGTAGTATCATTTAAGACTTGCTCGCAAAATTTAGTGTCATTCCGAGTAGTGTAAGTACGTTTCGGCGCATTGGAAGTAAATTGAAGAACTTGAAGTTCTTAAGTTTGATTCAATTGGTTTTACGGTGTGATTCTTAGTTTTAATATTGTTTCGGGCGTTCCGTGAGTTTGAGCAAGTCCGTTTTGTGATTCCAAACTTGTTGGTATGTTCGGGCAGGGTCCCGGGGGCCCCGAGTGCCAATCGGACGAGGCTCGGACTAAGTTGAGAATTTGGAACTACAACTGAGTGCACCAGATCCATCATAACCACACCTGCGGTTGGTTAGCTGCAGGTGCGAGCTCGCAGATGCGGCCAATGAGGGTAGCCCCAAATTCCGCAGAAGCGGCCACTTCTCCGCAGAAACAGGACCGAAAAAGCGGTAAAATGCCTGCAGAAGCGGCCCTGCCGGCCCAGGAACTTTTGTAGAAGCTGACTCTTGTCCGTAGAAGCGAGGGCGTAGATGCGGTTCCTTGACCGCAGGTGCGAAAAATCTGGAGGCAGCGAGATTTATTTAATACGGGACTTAGACCAATTTTTACTCATTTCACTCACTTCTTGGCCGATTCTTGGAGCTTCTTGAGAGGGGTTTTCACCTAGCTTTTGAAGGTAAGTAATTTCTACCAAATATCAATTAAATACTTAGATTATGGGTAAATTAACATGTGAAAATTAGTGAAAAACAAGGGTTTAGAGGAAGACCTAGGTCTTTGTTAAAAACAAAATTTAACCACAAAATTTGTTATGGAATTTAGTAAAAATTATATATTTATGTTCCTAAGGTTATGGGTACCAACTTTCTTTGAAACTTTTCGGAATTCGAGCATGTGAGTCCGGGGGTGAATTTTAGGGATCTTGCAATTTAGGGTGGGTAATCACTTAAATGGTGGAATTATGAACTTTTGAGCATAGATTGATTAGTTTATGTCATGTTTGACTAGCTTCGAGGCGGTTGGCATCAAATTTGGAGGTTTGAGCGCGTTCTTGAATTGGGAAGTACGCTTTGAGGCAAAGTAAGTCTCCTTTCTAACCTTGTAAGGGGGAATTAACCCCATAGGTGAATTAAATAAATATGTGTATCTAATTGTAGGGGCTACGTATGTACGAGATGACGAGAGTCCGTACGTAGCTACTATTGTGCTATTGTTCAGATAGTTTAGGAACCGTATCATACCTTGTTCGAAATGTTTTTGCCCTTACTTGCTAATTCAATTACTCGAATGATGTTAGAATTTGACAAAAGAATTCGAAAAGGGGCTAAGTTCACCTATTTAAAGAGTTTATTAGAATACTTGACTGTAAAATGAGAATTTGTGTTTCCTTAAAAATAATTGCTATTTGTGGATCGGGCCGAGCGTCTCGGTATTAAATAGATGCATCTACGGTTCGCGCTGTTCGACCCTCCGACAGTGCACAATTTAATATTATGTTAGATCGGGCTGTACGACCTCGGCATAATTGCGCATGTTAATTATTTGGAACTCTCCGTGATTTATATTGCGTAAATGCCTTGAAATGTAAGTGGTTAAATGATGTGACCGAAATTAAAATTTTTAATTTTTGAAAGAAGTACTTATCTCTTCCCGTTATTGAACTGTCAGAATTATTCATGATATCTATACTTAGCATAACACTTTAATTACATTATTATTGCCCCTAGTAAGTGTCAAGTCGATCCATCGTCACTACTTTTTCGAGGTTAGGCGGGATACTTATTGGGTATATATTGTTTATGTACTCACACTATACTTCTGTACTTAATTGTATAGGATCTGAGGCTGGTGCATCTAGTTACCTGCCCAGCGCGCATATCTGATCTTGGACCGAGACTTCACGGTGAGCTACCCCTTTCTGAGCCGTTCAGCAGGATGCCGGAGTTTCTCTTTTGTTTTTATCTGTCTATTCTATTTCAGACAGTAGGATAGTCATCTTTTGTATATTCTACTAGTTGGCCACACACTTGTGACACTAGATCTTCGCATGTATTAGTAGACTTAGATTTTTGGATTGTAGTTCAATAGTTATAACTGCTTTTAGATGTTTCCGTTTGTTTGCCTTAAAAATCCGTTATTTATCAAATGCTTTAAATGCAAGTAAAGCTAAATGTTGGAATTGCTTAATAAACAAAAATGGGAAATTACTAAGTTGTTCACTGTTGGCTTGTCCAGCAATGGTGTTGGACGCCATCATGGCTAGACGTGGAGTTGGGTCGTGACAGCATGGTATCCGAGCACTAGGTTCACGTTGGTCTCTCAATTTATGGGCATGCCTAGTAGAGTCTTGCGAATCGGTACGGAGACGTCCGTACTTATCTTCAAGAGGCTATGGGGTGTTAGGAAATTACTCATTATTCATTTCCTATCGTACAATTGATGGTATACTAATTTCATTCTTCTATTCTCTCACAAATGGTGAGGACGCGTACATCGGGCGTTCCAGACCTGGGAAGGGCTGCTCCCCCCATTGCTAGAGGCCGAGGCAGAGGCCTGGGGAGGGTACCAACCTGAGGTAGGGGACGAGGGCGTCCCAGAGCTTCCCCAGTAGCACCACCAGCGGATCCAGTTGAGGATCCCATTGTGGAGGAGCAGGGCGAGGTGCCCGCAGTAGAGCCAGCCCAGGTAGATTTCATGACACCACCGGGCTTTCAGGAGATCATGGGCCGTATGTTGCAGTTCATGGATTCTATGACCCAGGCTGGTTTATTTCCAGCAGACCCAGCCACATCTCAGGCGGGAGGGGGAGCACAGACCCCTACTGCTCAGGCTCCTGGGCATGCAGCTGTAGTGTATCAAACTTCGGATACATTATCCGCGGACGGGGCCCAACCAGTTGCAGCAGTGGCACCTGAGTCTAGATCGGTTGCGGACGGCGATCCGCAGAAGTTATTGGACAGATGGACTAGGCTACACCCTCTTGTCTTCGGAGCCGAGCGCCATGAGGATGCCCAGGATTTCGTTGATAGGTGCAGGGACAACTGCACAACGAGGATACTGGAGTCTCATGAGGTTGACTTCACTACTTTCCAGCTGGAAGGCAGGGCCCGTAGATGGTGGCAGTCTTATCTTATTGGCAGACCAGTGGGTTCTCCTCCCATGACTTGGAGCCAGTTCACACAGCTTTTCCTGGATAGGTATATTCCACCCTTGGAGAGGGAAGAGTTGCGGTATCAGTTTGAGCAGCTTGAGTAGGGTCAGATGTCAGTGACCGACTATGAGGCGAGGTTTTCTGAGTTATCTCGCCATGCACTTATGATACTTCCTACGGATGCAAAGAGAGTACGGAGGTTTGTTGTGAGGCTGCACTCCGGTATTAGGGCCAATATAGCTCGAGAGGTTGAGATGGGGACTTCTTATCTGTTGGTAGTGGAGATTGCTAGGAGGATTGAGGGCTACCGTCAGAGATGGAGAGAGCAGATGCAGCAGGACAAGAGGGTCCATTTCTCTAGAGAGTTTAGAGGTGCCCTGGCTAGGGGCAGAGGTCAGTTTGGGAGGGGTCATCCTAGCATGCCACCATATTCATCACCATCACCTCCTCGAGGTGCTCCAGTGCGCCCCTCTTTTCGCGCCACACCGGAGAGTTCTTACCGCCCACCAGCCCTCTAGGGTTCTTTTAGTGGGTACTCAAGTCACCAGGGTTCTTCCAGCTCCTATCTTAGTGCCATGCCGGAGAGTTCATATCGCCCACCGGCTATTCAGGATTCTTCCAATGGGTCTACAGGCCATCAGGATAAGATATCAGGGCAACAGATCGCTGCACCGAAGGGCTGTTTCGAGTGTGGAGATCTCGGTCACATGACGAGATTCTGCCACAGGCTTCAGGGCAAGGCAGTGCAGCAGGGTCAGCAATCCCATGATTACAGCACCGGCTGTCCGGTCACCCAGAGGCAGAGGGAAGGATGGCAGGGGCCATCCTAGAGGTGGAGGCCAGGCGGGGGGAGGCCAGCCAACTACTGTTCAGTCAGGCTGAGGCCAGCCCGCCGGCGCTCCAGCCAGATTCTATGCTTTTCCGGCCAGACCAGATGCATTGGCCTCGGATGTCGTGATCACAGGTATTATTTCTATATGCAGTAGGGATGCTTCGGTATTATTTGATCCAGGGTCTACCTATTCATATGTGTCATCTCTGTTTGCTCATTTTCTGGATATTACTTGTGAGTCCTTGGGTACTCCTGTTTATGTGTCCACTCCTGTGGGCGATTCTGTGGTTGTGGATCAGATCTACCGATCCTGTGTGGTCGCATTCTGTGGTTACGAGACTACATCGGACCTTCTGTTGCTTGATATGATCGACTTTGAGGTCATCCTGGGCATGGACTGGTTATCCCCATATCACGCTATCCTTGATTGTCATGCCAAGACTATTACCTTAGAGATGCCAGAATTATCGAGATTGGAATGGAAGGGTTCCTCGGTTAGTACAACTAGTGGGGTCATCTCTTTTATGAAGGATCGACATATGGTCGAGAAGGGTTGTTTGGCTTATCTAGCTTATGTTCGGGACACACCGCGGAGTCTCCAACAATTGATTCAGTGCCAGTAGTTCGGGAGTTCGCCGATGTGTTTCCTTCTGACCTTCCAGGCATGCCGCCAGATCGTGATTATGATTTTCGTATTGATTTAGCTCCAGGCACCCAGCCTATATCTATCCCTCCGTACTGTATGGCTCCGAAAGAATTGAAGGAGTTAAAGGAGCAGCTTGAGGAGTTTTTAGCAAAGGGGTTTGTGAGACCAAGTGTATCATCTTAGGGTGCACCAGTATTATTTGTGAAAAAGAAAGATGGGATTATGCGGATGTGCATTGATTACCGCCAGTTGAACAAAGTTACCATCAAGAACAAGTACCTATTGCCATGTATTGATGATTTGTTTGACCAGTTGCAGGGTGCTAGGGTGTTCTCTAAAACCGACTTGAGGTCAAGGTACCATCAGTTGAAGATTCGGGACTCAGATGTTCCGAAGACGGCCTTCCGTACTAGATATGGCCATTATGAGTTTCTAGTGATGTCCTTCGGCTTGACTAATGCCCCAGCGGCATTATGGACTTGATGAACTGGGTGTTCAGGCCTTATATTGATTCCTTTGATATTGTCTTCATTGATGACATCTTGATTTACTCACGTAGTCTGGGGGAGTACGAGCAACATTTGAGAGTGGTACTTCAGACCTTGCGAGAACAGAAGCTATATGCTAAGTTCTCCAAGTGTGAGTTTTGGCTAGAGTCTGTGGCATTCTTGGGGCATATTGTATCAAGAGAAGGTATTAAGGTGGATCCCAAAAAGATTGAGGCAGTTCAGAGTTGGCCTCGTCCCGCTTCGGTGACCGAGATTAGGAGTTTTCTGGGGTTAGCAGGTTATTATCACCGGTTTGTGCAGGGTTTCTCATCCATTGCAGCACCTCTGACTAGATTGACCCAAAAGGGTGCCCCATTATATTGGTCTGATGATTGTGAGGCGAGCTTCTAGAAGCTCAAGACAACTTTGACTCCAGTTCTAGTGTTGCCTTCCGGCTCGGGGATGTATACAGTATATTGCAACGCTTCACGCGTTGGCTTGGGTTGTGTATTGATGCAGGAGGGGCGAGTTATTGCATATGCTTCGCGTCAGCTGAAGATTCATGATAAGACTTACCCTGTACATGATTTAGAGTTAGTCGCGATTGTTCATACTCTTAAGATATGGAGTCATTATCTGTATGGGGTGTCATGTGAGGTTTATACTGATCATCGCAGCTTATAGTATTTGTTCAAGTAAAGGGATCTCAATTTGATGCAACGTAGATGGCTCGAGTTACTGAAGGATTATGACATCACCATTCTTTATCATCCGGGCAAGACAAATGTGGTCGCGGATGCCTTAAGCAGAAAGGCAGAGAGTATGGGTAGCTTGGCATTCATTTCAGCATGGGAGAGGCCACTAGCTTTGGACATTCAGTCCTTGGCTAACAGACTTATGAGGTTGGATATTTCAGAGCCCAGTCGGGTTCTTGCATGTGTTGTTGCCTAGTCTTTATCACACCTCCTTTTTCCCGTGTGATAGGGATATGAGAGTTTTTTCAATTAAAGTAACATTAATCGAAATGAGATTATTTATTAGATTCAGAGTCTCCACTTGGAATAGTTTACGGTGTCCCAAGTCACCGGTTTATTTTAAAATCCCAAATCGAGGAAAATGACTCCGTTTTAAAGTCTGCGAAATCAAAAGATAAGGTAAGGAATTCTGTTAATCTGGGAGAAGGTGTTAGGCATTCCCGGATTTCGTGGTTTTAGCATGGTCGTTTTAATCATACTTGGCTTAATTAAATGGATTATTATGTGTTTTAGAACCTATGTGTTTTTACCTTTCAATACTTTTAATTTCTTGATTATTCGTAATTATGAAATTATCTTGAAACGAATCACGTGTACATATATTCGTTTTGTTTGGTAGGTTAAAAATCATACCACGCATACGTGTACACAATTACTAATGCTTTATTATTGCCAAAGTCGCGCGAACGCGTACCTTGATTTCTTTTGGGAATCATAATTATGTCATGCGAATGTGTACACAATCATGATAATAGATTAAGTGCCTAAAGTATTCTAAGAATTAAGAATTATTTTCCAAAAAAAAAAAGAAGTTTTGATATTATTGTGAAGCTAAAGTTATGGACGAGAAAGGTGATGTAATTTAGCTATGAATTATTGACGAGTGAATTACACTTGTGAATTATTACTTCGAAACCGGAAGTAATTTATTTGGCCCAATGAATTCATAATACCTACAGTTCATAATACCTTCACGCAGTAAATTATTACTAAATTCATAATTTATTTAGTAATTTATTGCTAAAGTTAACAAATCATAATACCTACAGTTTTTATTTTAGACTAAACTAGCTAAATACTCCAACTAGCAAAAAAAAGAAAAGAAATAATCCCAAATAAATCTACTGCGTGACACAAAAAAGAAACTAATTAATGACCTAAATTATCAAATAAAACTAACACCCAATATTTAATTTAATATATTTAACCAGTCAAAAGTTTTTAGTTCCTTCTTTCTCAACAGTAGCTATCCAAGACCAAAATGTCATACAATTTAATAACTGTACAATGGAACTTATTACCCCATATTTATTCTTCTATGGTTGACGCTACAAACAGTATGAGACTTGTGAAACAAAATAAATTTTAACTTCACGCCTTATCTTTAAACAATTCAAACATCCAAATTCACATGCTAATCGCAATAACAAACACCAAAATACATGAAAAATGGCCAGTAACAGGTAAAACGATAAATTCGAAATAAGAGTTAATAAAGTGAGGTAGAAGACATATAGTAATTTTGAAACCCTTTAAGTTATCTTCAAACCTACAATTCTAGAGAAAATGGTATAAAATTTTCATCATTGATTTCTTTAGCTTACGAAACCGGCCAGGAGCGAATATTTGCTTTTTCTTTTAACAAACTTTTACATCACACTAGTTTAAGCAAAGATATAAGACAGAAAAGAAAACAGACGAGGGAAGTGCAGTAAAAGGCATTAATAAGATCTGGACATGAACTCTCAAATTTGAGATGGATATACTATAATAAAAAGTACCATATTACTACATACAACTCAGACATTTAAACTATGAAAAATTTATAACGAATACTACTAAAAATGAGAATTCAGACTAACCATGAAAGCAGAATTTTTCTTTCAATAATACAAAAAATATCCGCAAATACAACTCCAACGTCCCAACAATTTCAATTTGAACGAAGAAGCAACAAGAATCCAAAGATCGCTAACCACAAAATAAGCTTGATCGAAAACCGCAGACCCAACCGAGAACTCAGATATATTCGTGGGTGCTTAGCTCTTTTTTTCAAATCTCCCTCCGTCCGTTCTCTTCCTCCTCCTTTTTTTTTCTTTTTATAGGGAATAATATTAGTAGTGTTTTTGATTCCTCTAATTTGGAGTGGGGGAACGTGGTTCATATATTGTGTGTGTGTGCAGATGGAGATGTGAGGGAGTAGGGTGAGATGTGATTGAAGTGGGGAAATGGGGAAGTTGGGAATTGGGATGCAGATTGTATTTTCTGTTTTCGTTAGTTTTTTTTTTAAAACCTTTTTCTAACCCATTTTTATTAAACAAAAAGAAGGTCAAATACATAGCTCTCTCTCTCTCTCTCTCTCTCTCTCTCTCTCTCTATATTATATACATAAGAAAACAAAATATTTACATTGTAGTTTAAATTATATTAAGAAAAATACTAAAGTTAACTTATTTATTATAATTATAATTAAAAGAAATCATATATTTTTGTAAATTTTCATTTTTATATTTACAAATAGAAATTAAATATGTTCTATAAGTGTGTGTGTGTGTGTGTGTGTGTGTGTGTATATATATATATATATATATATACACACACACACACACACACACACACACTCTTATAGAACATATTTAATTTCTATTTGTAAATATAAAAATAAAAATTTACACCAAAGAAAATTTATATATATTTCTATATATATAAAAGATTAGACCTAAAGAAAATATTTACACCAAATAGTATAGAATTTGGGTGTGGTCAAAAATTAGTTGTTCACAACATGCCCCTCTTTGGTTGGAAACATGAAGAGTTTTCAGGCAAAGAAAATGAACAAGGTGATTGATTTTTGACCTCACTATTATTTAAAAAGGAAAAGAAGAGAAAAGAAAAGGTTGCGACCGAGCCTTGGCTTTAGGCAGCCTACATATCCCGAGTTATAAGGGAATTAGGTCATGTGTAGTTCAAGTAAAAGAAGAGTGATGGAGTATACTTTGAGGGAGAGTCGAGTGAAGTTCCGTCGAGGTTCCGATCCGCGGTTCCTACTATTACATCGAAATAAAAAATAAAATTACATATCTTAAAATCTAAGATTTACAAGATTCCTATCTAAATACCATATGGAGTCTTGTCTTGATTCTTGAGTTGCTTTCACGGATTGACTTTAGGCTGAAACTTGATGCTCTCGATATAACCGACACGAAATATTCTCACAGGTTTGTTTCTTGATCAGATGATGAGAAGATAGATCTTGAGATCATATGTCTCTGCGTGTATTATGTCAAAGCTGGCTCAGTTGGTATTGAGATCAAACGTTCCACTTTCTTTGGCGAGAGCTGGAATCTAATTTTTTTTACACATCCAATCCTTGCTTTGCAGAAAAACCTACAAACCATCACAAAAAAAAAAAAAAACGAACAAAACTTTTCTGCTCCAGTTTGCACTAGAAAATTTTTGTGAGTTATTAAAAATACAAAAAATTATCTTTGCTCTTGCAGAATGAATAATTGAAAGAGACATGGGCTTGCTTTTTATTTTTGTGATAATAGGGGATCTCGTACCCTATGTTAACAAGATGGAAGGCAACCAGGGGATGTAGTACCACGTGTTGGTAATAAGATGAGGCTCGTGGTACTCTGAGATGCTACTAGGGAGTGTCGTACTATATGTTTCAGTAAAATGAGGCTGGGGCACTCTGAGATGCTACTAGGGAATGTCGTACCATATGTTGGCAATAAAAATGTAACCAGGGTATGTAGTACCCTGTGTTTGTCAATAAGATGATGCTCGTGGCTCTCTGAGATGCTACTAGGGAATGTCGTACCCTATGTTGGCACTAAAATATAATCAGGGGATGTAGTACCCTGTGTTTGGCAATAAGATGAGGCTCGTGGCTCTCTGAGATGCAACTAGAGAATGTCGTACCCTATATTGGAAAAAGGTAGTGCAGACAGGGGATGTAGTACCCTGTGTTGGCAATAAGAATGAGGCTCGTGATACTCTGAGATGCTACTAGGGAATGTCGTACTCTATATTGACAATAAAAATGTAACCAGGGGATGTAGTACCCTGTGTTTGGCAATAAGATGAAGCTCGTGGCTTTCTGAGATGCTACTAGGGAATGTTGTACCCTATGTTGGCAATAAAATAATGCAGCCAGGGGATGTAGTACCCTGTATTGGATAATGATGAGGCCCGTGGCACTCTGAGATGCTACTAGAGAATGCCGTACCCTATGTTAGCAATAAAAAATGCAACAAGGGGATGTAGTACCCTGAAGTGAAGATAGGGTATTGATTCCCTATAATGAAACTAAAAATAACATGATTACATGTATATTGGAAGGAAATCAAGGATTTGAGAACTTCACTTGGTAGTGTTCGTCTTTCCACGAACTGTTTCCTAAAATTGTTTTGTTCCTGTTCTAAACAAAGAAAGATTTGTTAGTTTTAAAATGGTGGTCAGTTTGTGGCCTTGATTTCTTGGGCGACTTGACCTTGCGTCCATTACACTTATTAGAAAAACTGACTCCGTCGATGACTGTACAAATTGCCGGGAGATTCTATCTTTTTTTTCTAGAGATCTTCTTTCTCATATCAAAACCTAACCATTTTGCGGCTATCACCATTTGTGTTCATGGTGCAAACAACCTTGCTCCCAAAACAACTTTTAACTGAGTAACTTTTGTTGACCCTTGAATATTGTTCAGTCCTTCAAGCCTTTTGTTCGTCAGGAAAAAATCACAGATGGCTTTATGCCTTTGCCCATACGGTTTATGCCCAACAATCTTTGCTTTATATAACGGAAAAATTGTAACCAACTTTGCGGCCTTTTCTTTGTTTGCTTTGACAAAATTAGACTGAAAGGGACTCAAAAAAGTAATGCGAAAGAAAACAAGAAGGTGAACTAATACGTGTTACAACTTAATCAAGAAGTGTCCCTTTTAGGGGAAAAGAAATAAGAAATGACTTATCTGGGGGAATATGCTGACTTCAATGAACATAACATGCACTTTGGACTGGATGCCTGATCCGTTTGAACCGTCTAATTCTCGAAGTCTGTTGTAAACTTCACCTTGAAATTGAGTTCTTTCTCTTAACCATACTTGTGCCAAGATATATGATGATCTAAATAGATCAATGATGCCCTTTGTAGGTTTTTACCAACTGACCTCTCTCATTTGCCTTTCTCTCAACTCACCATTGTCGTATAGTGCCCGTGAGGATTTTTACCAATAAGACTCTCTCATTTATTTTTCTCTCTTTACAATGGCTGAGGCATCACCCGTAGTATACTGACTTAGCATTCTCGAAAGTTGATCAGAAGGTCTTAGCAGGGAAAGGTAAAAAGAATTATTCAACTGAATTACAACTTTTGGAACCATTTTGGTGGAACAACCATCGAAAATAAAATAAAATCATGCCCCAATTTATTTGAATACTGGGGAAATGTAGATTTTTGTTTTGGTGTGACCGAACTCCAGAGTGAGGCTGCCTACGTATCCTTTCAGAATCAGGTCAGACGTAGTTCAATGAACATGAACTTGTTTTGATGATGAATATTTTTTTTTCTTTTTTTAAAGTACATTGGTTCCAAAAGAGGGGAAAACAAAGAAATATAAACAAGGCTTCAAAGGGCTAACTAGGGTTGACCAGTGTTTGGATAGCGAGAATAATAGCCTTTCGTCATCCCAACCTGAGAATGCTAAATATAAAAATGCCCCAATAGAGCCCTGTCAGACATAGTATCTCTTGACCGCATCTGCGTTGACAGATATATCAACCACCTTTACTTCTATATCTGCCAAGTGTAGAGCTCCTTTTGACAGTACTTTCTTGATGAGGTAAGGACCTTGCCAATTTGGGGCGAACTTTCCTTTTGCTTCTTCCTGGTGCAGAAAGATACGTTTCAAAACAAGTTGTCCTACCTAGAATTGTCTTGGGCGCACTTTCTTATTGTAAGCGCGTGCCATTCTTTGTTGGTATAACTAACCAAAACAAACTGCCGCCAAACGTTTTTCATCAATCAAACTCAAATATTTCAATCGGAACTTCACCCATTCAGTATCCTCAATCCCTGCTTCAAAAATGATTCGGAGAGAGGGAATCTCAATTTCAGCAGGTATGGCCGGTTCAGTTCCATAAACCAATAAGTAGGGCATTGCGCCAACTGATGTACGGACAGTTGTCCGATATCCCAAAATAGCAAAAGGCAGTTTCTCATGCCATTGTCTAGACCCTTGGATCATCTTCCTAAGAATCTTCTTGATGTTCTTATTCGCAGCTTCAACAGATCCATTAGCCTTGGGACGGTAAGGAGTAGAATTGCGATGCTCAAATTTAAATTGTTCACATACCTCCTTCATCAGGTGACAATTCAAATTAGCAGCATTATCCGTGATAATGATTTTTGGAATACCGAAACGACAGATGATGTTAGAGTGAACAAAGTCTACTACTGCTTTCTTGGTAACTGCTTTCAATGTAATAGCTTCCACCCATTTGGTGAAGTGATCAATTGCAACCAAGATGAATCTGTGCCCATTTGAAGCTTTTGGCTCGATTGGGCCAATGACGTCCATTCCCTAAGAAACAAAAGGCCAAGGAGCCGACATAGGATACAACTCTAAAGGAGGCGAGTGAATCAAATCACTGTGAATCTGACACTGGTGGCACTTGCAAACAAAACGAAAGCAATCTCATTCCATAGTAAGCCAATAATATCCTGCCCGAAGGATTTTCTTTGCTAGAACATATCCATTCATGTGCGGACCACAAACTCCCGAATGCACCTCATTCATAATCATTTCAGCTTCTTTGGCATCCACACATCTCAACAAATTCAAATCCGGAGTTCTTTTGTATAGGATTTCCCCACTCAAAAAGAAACCATTAGAGAGTCACCTAATAGTTCTCTTTTGATCCCTATTAGCATGTTTCGGATATTCTCTTATTTTCAGAAACTGTTTAATATCACGATACCATGGTTCACCATCTGGTTCTGCTTCAATTATATTGCAATAACCATGTTGATACCGAATTTGAATTTCTAATGGGTTAATGTGAGTATTACCCGGATATGGAAGCATTGAGGCCAGGGTGGCTAAGGCATCAGCTAATTCATTGTGAAACTTGGGAATGTACGTGAATTCGATGGACTTGAACCTTTTGCTAAGATCCTCCACACATTGTCCATATGGAATAAGCTTGATGTCTTGAGTTTCCCAATCACCTTGAGCCCGCCGAATAAGCAAATCTGAATCTCCCATCACCAACAGTTCATGCATATTTAGATTTATTTTCATGTTCAGACCCATGATGCGAGCTTCATATTCTGCTGTGTTATTTGTACAGAAAAAATAAAGTCGCGCCGTGGCAGGGTAATGTTGCCCAATAGGTGATACCAGAATTGTCCCAATCCCTACGCCTTTGATGTTGACAGCCCCATCAAAGTATAGTTTCCAAATTTGACTGTCATCTTGGACTACTTCGTCAACTAAATTAACCCGTTCATCTGGGAAATATGTGTTCAAAGCTTCATACTCATCATCAACTGGTTTTTCTGCCAGATGATCAGGCAAAACTTGTGCCATCATGGCAGTGCGAGTGACATAAACAATATTAAACTATGTGAGCAAGATTTGCCATTTTGCCAATTTGTCAGTTGGCATCGGCTTCTGAAAGATGTACTTCAGGGGATCCATTCGGGATATGAGGTAAGTTGTATAGGCCAAAAGATAATGCCTAAGCTTCTGGCGACCCAGGTTAAGGCGCAACATGTCCTTTCCAAAAGAGTGTATTTGGCCTCATAATTGGTGAACTTTTTGCCCAAATAATATATTGCTTGTTCCCTTTTGCTTGTGGCATCATGTTAACCCAGAACACAACCAAAGGAACTATCCATTACTAACAGATATAAAAACAGAGGCCTACCAGGTTCTGGCGGGACCAAAATAGGGGGATTTGACAAATATTCCTTGATCTTATCAAAAGCTTCTTGGCACTCATCTGTCCACTTAATAGCGGCGTTCTTTTTCAACAACTTAAAAATAGGCTCACATGTGGTTGTAAGCTACGCGACGAACCTGCTGATGTAATTCAACCACCCGAGTAAACTCATGACTTCTGTTTTGTTCTTCGGGGGAGGCAGCTCTCGAATGGTCTTTATCTTGGAGGGATCTAACTCAATGCCTCTTCGACTAACTATAAAACCCAAAAGCTTCCCAGAAGGAACTCCAAATGCACATTTGGCTGGATTGAGTTTGAGATTTTACCTTCGTAGCCTTTCAAAGAACTTTTTCAAGTCTTGCACATGGTCAGCTTGTGTTCTCGACTTAATGATCACATCATCAACGTACACTTCAATCTCTTTGTGCATCATGTCATGGAATATGGTAGTCATGGCTCTCATGTAAATTTACCCTGCATTCTTCAAACCGAATGGCATGACCCTATAACAATAAGTTCTCCATGGAGTTGTGAAGGCGGTCTTTTCTGCGTCTTCTTCATCCATCAGAATTTGGTGATATCCAGCATAACAATCCATAAAAGATTGGATATCATGTTTAGCACAATTGTCAACAAGGATATGAATGTTGGGTAAGGGAAAGTTGTCCTTTGGACTTGCTTTGTTTAAATCCTTATAGTCCACACAAACTCTGATTTTCCCATCCTTCTTGGGTACTGGCACAACATTTGCTAACCATGTAGTGTATCGGACGACCCTGATCACATTTGCACTTAGTTGCTTCGTGATTTCTTCTTTAATCTTATCACTCATGTCTGTCTTAAACTTCCTTTGTTTTTATTGGATTAGTGGAAAATTAGGATATATGGGAAGCTTATGGACCACTAAATCGACACTCAAACCCGGCATGTCATCATACGACCAAGCAAATACATCTCTGTACTGGAACAAAACTTGAATTATGGCATCTCTCGTCTTTTGTTCAGCATGAATGCTTATTTTTGTTTCTCTGGTTTCTTCAGGACTTCCCAGGTTAATTGCCTCAGTTTCATTTAAGTTAGGCTTAGGATTATTCTCAAATTGATCCAATTCCCTTTTTATTTCCCTAAAAGCCTCATCTTCGTCATACTCAACTTCTTGATTCATTATTTCGAGATTAGACAGCTTTTTAAGATCTGGGCATGAATTTCGCGTGCATGTCATGTTTTTAAAGCCAGCATTATCGAAACTGAAAATGATAAGAAATTAACAAAAATTAGGGAAATAAAAAGATAGAATTTTACTACGAAAATGGAACTTCATTTTATTGAATTTGAAAGGATAGAAGGGTTAACATCACAGGAAAGCAATTAAACTAAAATATCTGGATTACAACCCTTAAAATAATCCTAATACAGAAAAAACAACAAAACAGGCTACCAAGACTCCTTCTTGATGGGAAGAGGAGTTGCTTCCCAGTTGCTGAGTGAGGTATCTGGACCAATCAGCTGAACACTTGCACGACTAGGGCCCTCCCCAACTTGAACCATATTGATCCCATAGAACATCTCCTTGAGACCCTGGCAAACTCTATCAATGTCATCCTGAGTAGAAGGATTTTGGACTTCTTCAAATTGTGGCTTGACAAAAGAGTAGGCAATGTGAGGGATTGGATTGGATAGATTCAAACCATTCTTTTTGCGGGCCTTGGCTCTGTCTATGTCAGCTGGTGTTGGTTTAAAACCCAAGCCAAAGGTATATTTCTTCGAAAAGGGAGCAATGGGGTTCACAATTCCTTGCAGAGAGGATCCTAATTCTTTTCCTGGTTCATCGCCGTTCCTCAACATCAGCGAAGCTACCATCATAGATGTGACTGAAAGACGGGGATGCAGAATTGATTTTCCTTCTTCCACTTGGTCCACCTCAATCACCTCAAATGCTTGATATATGATGGATTCACATCCTTCCTTGGCCTTGATACATGGAATGGACGGGTCTTTATAGACGGATGAGTCGTCCTCCCCATGAACAATAATTTCTTGCCTATCATACTCGAATTTGACCATTTGATGTAGGGTGGATGGTATAGCTCTGGCCATATGGATCCACGGCCTTCCCAGAAGAAAATTATAGGAAGTTTCCATATCCAACACTTGAAAGACAATGTTAAAATCAACCGGGTCAATTGTCATAGTGAGTTCGATTTCCCCAATAGTGTCTCTTCTTGAACCATCAAAAGCTCTGATGCTGACATTACTAGTTCAGATTCTGTTAGTGTCAATGTTCAGCTGTTGTAGAGTAGAAAGAGGACATACATCTACACTTGAGCCTCCGTCAATCATGACTCCTTTTACGTAGTGCCCTTCACATTTGACCATAAGATGCAAAGCTCTATTGTGGCCAGCCCCTTCCTCAGGCAAATCATCATCGCTGAAAGTAATTCTATTTACTTCAAAGAATCTTTCAGCCATTTTTTCTAGCTGATTCATCGTTGTCTTTTCAGATACATATGCCTCGTTCAGAGTTTTGATCAACACACGGCGATGCTCTTCTGAATGAAAAAGCAGAGATAACAAAGATATCTGAGCAGGAGTTTTTCTTAGTTGGTCAATGATTGAGTAGTCTTGCATTTTCATCTTCTTAAGGAATTCCTCCGCTTCTTTTTCTACAACGGGTTCTTTCACTGACAAGTGACTTTCCCTGGCTTGCTTAGCTTTTCTCAATTCCTCTGGTGAATAACACCTTCCAGAGCAGGTCAAGCCCCCCATTTCACTTGTTTCTTTAACTATCTCTTTTCCTTTGTATGTCATGACAGTCTTGTTATAATTCCATGGAATAGCTTTTGTGTTTGTCACTGGGAGTTGGGCAACAGGTCCGATCACGACTGGCTCTATTATATTTCTCAAACCATTATTCGGAATGATCTTTTGAATGTCCCCGGGGATGTAAAGTTTTGGCCCACCTAATTGAACCTCAACCTTTTTTGTACTTCTAGGAACATAGAGAATCATTTTTTCAGAACCTGCCAAGTTCAAACTAGAACTCGCACCTTTCACAATCAACGGTGCCAATTGCGGCAGACTCACTATCACTTTTGGTTCTGGCCCTATGGTTCTAACAACCATCTCTGTCTTGCCAGACTGCTTATAATCCCGATCATCACAAATCATCCCAATAAAATATGTATTATCATGAGTTGGGAGCGGATTGTTTGTGATATTAGGATTATCCTCATTATTTGTTACCACAATTGCCTTTGCTTCAATCAAATTTTTAATGGATTTCTTTAATGTCCAACAATTTTCGGTACTATGATCTTGGGTATTAGAGTGATACTCACATCTTGCATTTGAGTCAAAACCTTTTGAATTTGGATTCACATAACGTGGCATAATAGGTTCAATGAACTTCAGCTGCATCAACTTTCGAAATAGGCTTGTATACGATTCTCCAATTAGGGGTGAACTCTTTCTTTGGCTCCTATTCTCTCACATATTCTTGTCGGGGACGAGGATTATATGGTACCTAAAAATTCGGCCGGAGTTGACGGGAGCCTTGTGGAATCGGTGCCCGCCATTGTTGGTGATTGGGAGGCCTAGCATAAGCCTGAGCATTAAACACTGTATATTGTTGCAGGGGAACTGAGTATCGGGGACCTTGAGGCGGATAATAACATTGAGGAGAATTGGATTGTCCTTGTTGGAATTGCACGTAAGAAGGAACTATTCCTCTTTGAACTCCCCCGAACCCAGATGCCATCTTGGATCCTTCCTCCTTCTTTTTTCGATTTCCAACATTGCCTGACCCGCTTTGAATTGCTTGTGTGGTCGCCTTAAGGGCTTCCTGACTCATACTTTTGCCTGACTTCATGCCATTCTCAACTATTTCACCAATCTTAATCGCCTCAGCGAAAGGTTTACCAATGGCGGCCAACATGTAATGGAGGTAATCAGGATCCTGAGCTTGGAGAAAATAGTCAATAATTTATGCCTCTTTCATTGGTGGTTTGACCCTAGCAGCCTGCTCTCTCCACTTGATTGCATATTCTCTGAAGCTTTCTGTTGGTTTCTTCTTTATGTTGACGAGAGAGGAGCGGTCTGGCATTATATCAATATTGTACTGAAACTGTTGGACAAAATCTTGAGCCATATTGTTCCAAATGTGCTAGTGAGAGATGTCTTGATCTATGAACCACTCTGAAGAAATTCCTGTCAAACTTTCCCCAAAATAAGCCATGAGCAATTCTTCTTTGCCTCCCGCTCCCCTTAATTGGTTACAATACCTCTTCAAATGGGCAACAGGATAACCATGCCCATCATACTTGTCAAACTTGGGGGTCTTGAAGCTGGGTGGAAAATGAACATGGGGAAACATGCATAGATCGTTAAACAAAACACTTTTGTGGCCTCCTAAACCATGTATGTTTCTCATGGTTTGTTCCAAGCTCTTCATTTTTCTGGTCATTTTCTCTTGTTCCATATTCTTTTCGGGCTTTTCGATCTCAATTGGGAATACGTTATGAAGAGTATGCTTATATGAATCTGGAACCTTGAAAGTCAGTTTTGGAGAGTAATGTTGGGCATCATGAGCATCCAGTTGTGGATCATTATTGGACTTTTGAGCAAGAGCCGGTTGAGGGACAGTGAAAGTATGGACAATGGGTATAGTAGGTGGATCATTTCTGAGGGGTGCGATTGGAGGACGCGGA
Source organism: Nicotiana tomentosiformis (assembly GCF_000390325.3). Taxonomy (NCBI): domain Eukaryota; kingdom Viridiplantae; phylum Streptophyta; class Magnoliopsida; order Solanales; family Solanaceae; genus Nicotiana; species Nicotiana tomentosiformis. The sequence continues at coordinate 72,296,812 of NC_090818.1, read as the reverse complement.
ATGGAGGTACTGGGGATAGTGGGAAGGTTAATGCTCGGACTGAATCCAGGTTGGTACAATGGATTACTTGTTATGGAGATGGGTACTTGAGTGGCAACTAACACATTATGAAGATTATCCGAAGGCCCTATGGGTAGTGAGGGTGGTGCTTGTCCATTCACCCAGGCTTGGTACATCTCTTCCAATTTTGCTTCAACACTCTTACTTCTTCAACCAGTCCTGAACCTTGTTCAACCAATTGTCCATGGACATCATCATTATCTGACTCATTCTCACTATTGTTTTCCATTCTACTTTTTCCTTTTGATCTCGTGTTGTAAGGGTGAGTTGCCAGTTTAAACCACAAACCAACCACCTCTGTTTTACTTTATCTTTTAAAATGATAAACAACAAACGTGTTAGAGTTAGGCATTTTGCAGATATTAATCACACATTATATGTCATGCACCTAATGCCATTTTCATTTCTAAAATGATCTTGGAAGGCTTCATGCTTCATCCCGGCTTATTAATTTATTGGTTTATTTTCATCTTGAATTTAACGCTCTTTTTTTCATTTTTTTTCATCATTTTTTTTCCAGATTAATTATGGTTATGATCGCATCTGATGAGGATTGCCTACGTATCATGACGCTGCATGAATCAGACCATTATGTAGTTCAGGGGAAAACAATAATAGTCTTTTTTTAACAAAATGAAATAATACAATAATAGAAAGGACATTATATTTAAAATGACTTACCAGACTCTGACAAGACTAAAAGACAACGATTTTAAAGATTCAACAATGACTCAAACTAAAACATAACTACTACATAAAAAACTCTAAAAACTACGACTATATTTCAACTCCACAATCTTCTTACTTTCAAACACTGGAACACCTGCTCATGGTGGGGCTTGCCCTGGTTGACCCCCTAATGTACAGTACATCTTTTCTAACTCTGCTGCAAGATGACGGGCAAAAGTAGGTGCATGCTCCAAAAACTTCTCATAATCCATCCCTTGGCAGTTCACATAACTTTGAGCGGTATAAACAACAAAATCATGGACTTGCTCTTTGAAGTACTGGAAATTCTGGTCTCGATCTTGTAACTGCTGCTAGCGAGCGGTGGCTATCTCCCTTATGTGGCCCTCACGATCTAAGGCTGACTCCAACTGAGCCCGAAGTCTAGCCTGCTCGAGTCTCGCCTGAGCCATCACCCTATCAATATCTGCATGCTGGTATTCTCTATTGTACCTTCTCATTTCTTCCATCTGTGCATGGAGCTGAGCTTCTGAACGTACCCAATGGGCCTTCTCTCTCTCTCTCTCTCTCTCTCTCTCGAATTGAGCTATCTCTTTTTCAAATTTTGTTACTTTGCGATCCTTACTTGATTCAGCCTTCTCATTTAACTGTACGATCTTTTCCTTGGCTTTGTCCAATGCCTTTTCAGTCTTTGCCAAGAAGGAATCATAATCTTGCACCTTTTCCATCAGATTGGCAGTGGTTCTCTGGTCTTTCCAACTTCTCACTGGCACTTCAAAGGCTTTCTTCATCTGTTGAAGTTGGGCACGAAGGGGTTCATTTTTGCGGATCAGACTCTTCTTTTCCCCTTCGGATTCTTGTTCTTGCAAGTCTTTCTCAAAATTGAGGTTTCTCAGCCTTTCTTCTAAGGCATGAATAGTTGCTTTGTATCCCTTTTTTCGTTCACCCTAGGCCAACCGTTCTTGGATTTTATCATCAAAGGCTTGAATATGCGGCCTTTTTATGGGCCTTTTGGACTCTGGCTCATCATCCACGCGAGACCTCTTCCCAAACTATATAGCATAACCTGGATCTACCTCACCTCTCGTAGGATCTGGCACCTGAGTATCATCTTTCAAGTAGCGACAACCATTTCAAATTTGCTGGATTAAAACTTCGGGGAGTGGGGCTTCGGGGTGTAGCTCAATCACTTGCACACTCAAATCTTCATCCTCAGGTACTACTTGGTACCTTCCTAGCTGTCTTAGAACTCTGTATGGCACATACAGCTGGACACTTCTCAAACCCAACAACAGCAAATAACCTTTTAAGGCTGACATGTGTATCACCTCTCTTACCGGGAGCCATCCCAAAGTCCACTCAATTTGACTTGCATTTAAAGATCTTAGGTAGGATATCCAGGCTTCCACCCCTTCTAGAGAGTTGTAATCTTTTACTCTTTCTTCGTAACTCTCAAAAAATGTCCTTGCTCGGACCATAGCTCATGAACTTGGGGTGATGTCGGAGATGCTCAATCAACCACATTTGTAACAAAATATTGCACCCTTCGAAGAATTTTGCCCCGGACTTGGATAAAGTCAACGCCCGATAAATGTATGATAGAATGATCGGGGCAAGAGTGTGATGTTCTTTGGTAGTGAGGACCTGTACAACCCTGGCTATGTGGGTATCAATTGTCCGCTCCTTATTTGGGAAGACCATAATTCCCAGAAACACCACTATGAAGGCGAAGCGATGATGAATCTGTCATGTGTCTTTGTTCTGCTTGTTGTTAAGGCCTTTTTCATGCATTTCAAACCCATTTGGCAGCCCAAACCTAGAGTACAGGAAGTAGAAAGAACAACACCCTTCGACTACGTTGGTCTTTCTAATTTGCTTACTGATGTTCAGAAGATCGAAGAATCGGTGTACAGAAAGAGCCCTTGGGAATACGAGCTCCTGGCTTCTCAAATCCCTGCCAAACCTGGAATATCCAGCTATCTCTTCTAAAGTGGGAGTTAGCTCAAAATCGGAGAAGCGAAAGACATTGTGAACAGGGTCCCAAAAAGTCACTAGTGCCTCAATCAAATCGTCTCGTGGTTTATTTTTCATAATATCTGTGAGGGCTCCCAGGTGCTTGGTGACCTATTTCTAACCATCTTCTCCTAAATCATACTACCACATCTGAAGCTGAAGTGGAGCCTCGTCTACAATTGTGAACGGTATGTTCTGGACAGTGCTGATTTTGTACCTGTGGGTGGTTAAGATTAGGGTTGACACTAGTCTCAAGAGACAGAACCAATGCACTCCTTTTGCAAAACAATCATTTGTAAATAACTCAATTTTAAGAAAAATCAACGAGAAAGGGGGCTATTTTTGCAATTGTGACCGAAGAAAGGGTGGTTATTTTTGCAACTATGGCCCCTTCTTACTTTCAAGGATAGCTTTAGGGCCGGGGGAAGGGCATTATGGTAAAAGTGATGCCCAATTGACAGACACGTCCGTTCTTGCAAGAACAACCCTTCGATAATTTCGAAGATGTTCTAAGTCTATTTCGACAGGAACGACTTGGGATTAACCGAAGCTGAGTCTGCTTATTTGTTTTTTTGATAAAAAAAATACTAGACATATTTATTTATTTTTTTCAGTTATTTTTTGTAAAAATAGGGCCGAACCTTATGAAGGTTGCCTACGTATCTTACATCCGGTGAGAATCAGACCCGCGTAGTTCGTAAATATTTCAGGAGTAGGATGACACTTTTTGAAAAATTCAGGCTTATTTTGTAATAATCTTTTGGGGGTAAATACTGAGATTTTTGAAAACCGGGTAAATTTTCTCTTTCATATTTTCTTCCTTCTGATTTTTTCTCAATATTTTTATTTTTATTTTTAGAAACCGGTCAACATGCACAAACCAAATCAAACGTAATGCACAAGTAGCACATAAGATGCATCAGGATGGTCATGTAATTCTCGGGTATACTTGTCCTAGACGGACCCAACCCCTGTGTTGAGTCCCCAAAGTCAAATGCACGTGATGTAAATAAATGTTTCTACTAGGGATCCGGCATGAGGCTATGTTCTTCTAGGCTTAAATTCTAGGGGGAGTGTTTTAGACCTGACTTACCCAAGCGGACAGCTCGAGCTGAGATGGGACAAACGTACCGGGAGCACGAAAGTATATCCGACCTAGTTACTGACCCAACCTCGTTCTAACTAGTATGACTTCTAATAGAAAAATGGGCCACGCGCACGTGTGCACCATAAATTCATAAGACTCAGAAGGGAGGCGTAAGAAAATAATTTAATACAGTTCAATTAATATCAAAGCGGTAAATAAGCGACAATTAGCACAAGGCCCCAAAATACAGTAATAACATCAAATCAATAAAGCCAAATATAGATCACATTACAAGCTCGAATTTTGAACACTGAACCAGAAGTTTTGGGTTCTTTTCCCCAGCAGAGTCGCTAGAGCTATCACACCTCCTTTTTTCCATGTGATAGGGATATGAGAGTTTTTTCAATTAAAGTGACATTAATCGAAATGAGATTATGTATTAGATTCAGAGTCGGCACTTGGAACAGTTTACGGTGTCCCAAGTCACCAGTTTATTTTAAAATCTCAAAGCGAGGAAAATGACTCCGTTTTAAAGTCCATGAAATGAGAAGATCAGGTAAGGAATTCTGTTAATCTGGGAGAAGGTGTTAGGCATTTTCGGATTCCGTGATTTTAGCATGGTCGCTTTAATCATACCTGGCTTAATTAAATGGATTATTATGTGTTTTAGAACCTATGTGTTTTTACCTTTTAACACTTTTAATTTCTTGATTATTCGTAATTATGAAATTATCTTGAAACGCATCACATGTACATGTATTCATTTTGTTTGGTGGGTTAAGAATCATGCCACACATACATATACACAATTACTAACGCTTTATTATTATCAAGATTGTGCGGCCAAAGTCGCGCGAACGCGTACCTTGATTTCTTTTGGGAATCATAATTATGTCACGCGAATGTGTACACAATCATGATAATAGATTAAGTGCCTAAAATATTCTACGAATTAAGAATTATTTTTCCAAAAAAAAAAGATGTTTTGATATTATTGTGAAACTAAAGTTATGGACGAGAAAGGTGATGTAATTTAGCTATGAATTATTGACGAGTGAATTACACTTGTGAATTATTACTTCGAAACCGGAAGTAATTTATTTGGCCCAATGAATTCATAATACCTACAGTTCATAATACCTTCACGCAGTAAATTATTACTAAATTCATAATTTGTTTAGTAATTTATTGCTAAAGTTAACAAATCATAATACCTACAGTTTTTGTTTTAGACTAAACTAGCTAAATACGCCAACTAGCGTCAAGTTAATACTTAATGAATTCAAAAAAAAAGAAAAGAAATAATCCCAAACAAATCTACTGCGTGACATAAAAAAGAAACTAACTAATGACCTAAATTATCAAATAAAACCAACACTCAATATTTAATTTAATATATTTAACCAGTCAAAAGTTTTTAGTTCCTTCTTTCTCAACAGTAGCTATCCAAGACCAAAATGTCATACAATTTAATAACTGTACAATGGAACTTATTACCCCATATTTATTCTTCTAAGGTTGACGCTACAAACAGTATGAGACTTGTGAAATAAAATAAATTTTAACTTCACGCCTTATCTTTAAACAATTCAAACATCCAAATTCATACGCTAATGGCAATAACAAACACCAAAATACATGAAAAATGGCCAGTATCAGGTAAAATGATAAATTCGAAATAAGAGTAAATAAAGTGAGGTAGAAGACATATAGTAATTTTGAAACCCTTTAAATTATCTTCAAGCCTATAATTCTAGAGAAAATGGTACAAAAATCTCATCATTGATTTCTTTAGCTTACGAAACCGGCCAGGAGCGAACATTTGCTTCTTTTTTTAACAAAATTTTACATCACACTAATTTAAGTAAAGATATAAGACAGAAAAGAAAGCAGACGAGGGGAGTACAATAAAAGGTATCAATGAGATCTGGACATGAACTCTCTAATTTGAGATGGATAAACTATAATAAAAAGTACCATATTACTACATACAACTCAGACATTTAAACCATGGAAAATTTACAACGAATACTACTAAAAATGAGAATCTAGACTAACCTTGGAAGCATAATTTTTCTTTCAATAATACAAGGAATATCCGCAAATACAACTCCAACGTTCCAATAATTTCAATTCGAATGAAGAAGCAACAAGAATCCGAAGATCGCTAACCACAAAATAAGCTGGATCGGAAACCGCAGACCCAACCGAGAACTCAGATATATTCGTGGGTGGTTAGCTCTTTTTTCCAAATCTCCCTCCGTTCGTTCTCTTCCTCCTTTTTTTTTCTTTTTATAGGGAATAATATTAGTAGTGTTTTTTGTTCCTCTGATTTGGAGTGGGGGAACGTGATTCATATATTTTGTGTGTGTGCAGATGGAGATGTGAGGGAGTGGGGTGAGATGTGAGTGAAGTGGGGAAATGGAAAAGTTGGGAATTGGGATACAGATTGTATTTTCTGTTTTCGTTAGTTTTTTTTATTTTTATTTTTATTTTTTATTTTAAAAACCTTTTTCTAACCCATTTTTATTAAACAAAAAGAAGGTAAAATACATAGCTATATATATATATATATATATATATATATATATATATATATAACCAACTTACTTTTAGACTTAAATATTATATACATACGAAAATAAAATATTTATATTGTAGTTTAAATTATAATAAGAAAAATACTAAAGTTAACTTATTTATTATAATTATAATTAAAAGAAACCATATATTTTTGTAAAGTTTCATTTTTATATTTACAAACAGAAATAAAATAAGTTTCATTTTTATATTTACAAACAGAAATAAAATAATTTTATAAGTATATATATATATATATATATATATATATATATATATATATATATTAACCAACTTACTTTTAGACTTAAATATTATATATATAAGAAAATAAAATATTTTCATTGTAGTTTAAATTATACTAAAAAAAAAATACTAATGTTAACTTATTTATTATAATTATAATTAAAAGAAATCATATATTTTTGTAAAGTTTCATTTTTATATTTACAAACAAAAATAAAATATGTTCTATATATATATATATATATATATATATATATATAAGATTAGACCTGAAGAAAATATTTACACCAAATAGTATAGAATTTGGGTGTGGTCAAAAATTAGTTGTTCACAGTCTTCACTATTGGGGCAAATCAAGGCTCGGCAGTTTGATGACCCACATTTGGCAGTGCTTAGACAGACGGTACTACATGGTAGTGCCAAGGAGGTTTCTATTGCCTCCTCTAGACGGTACTACATGGTGTTTTGCGACTCCAGGGTCGTGTATGTGTTCCTAATGTCGATGGCTTGAGAGAGAGAATTCTAGAGGAGGAACACAGTTCTTGGTATTCTATTCTTCCAGGTATTACGAAGATGTATTGTGACCTGAGATAGCACTATTGGTGATGGTAGATGAATAAAAATATAGTTGAGTATGTGGTTAGGTGTCTAAATTGCCAGCAGGTCAAGTATGAACACCAGAGGCCAGGTGGCCTACTTCAGCAAATAACTATACCTGAGTGAAAATGGGAGCGCATTACCATGGACTTCGTGGTTGGGTTACCGCGGACCTTGCGGAAGTTTGATGCAATTTGGGTCATTGTCGATAGGTTGACCAAGTCGGCACACTTCATTCCGGTTGTAACTACATATACCTCAGAGAAGATGGCCCAGATTTATATTAGGGAGATAGTTCGGTTGCACGGTGTGCCTGTTTCTATTATATCAGATAGAGGCCCTCAGTTCACTTCACATTTTTTGGAGAGCCGTATAGAGTGAGTTGGGGACCCGTGTAGAGCTCAGCACAGCATTCCATCCACAGACCGACGGCCAGTCAGAGCGGACAGTTCAGATATTGGAGGACATGCTAAGAGAATGTGTGATTGACTTTGGGGGACAGTGGGATCAGTTCTTGCCTTTGGCCAAGTTTGCTTACAACAACAGTTATCAGTCCAGCATCGAGATGGCTCCATTTGAGGCTTAATATGGTCGGCGATGTCGTTCTCCCATCGGGTGGTTTTTGCCCGGAGAGCTAGGTTATATGGTACTGATTTGGTAAAGGATGCCTTGTAAAAGGTAAAGTTGATTCAAGAGCGACTTCGCACAGCACAATCCAGACAGAAGAGTTATGCTGATCAGAAGGCGTGTGATGTATCATTTATGGTCGGCGAGAAGGTTCTCTTGAAGGTCTCGCCGATGAAGAGTATTATGAGATTCAGAAAGAAGGGCAAGTTGAGCCTAAGGTTTATAGGCCCATTTGAGGAGTTGAGGTGAGTTGGGGAGGTTGCTTATGAGCTTGCTTTACCTCCCAGCCTATCAGGGGTTCATCCAGTTTTTCACGCGTCTATGCTCTGGAGATATCATGCTGACTTGTCACATGTGTTAGATTTCAGCACTATTCAGTTAGATGGGAGCTTGGGTTATGAAGAGGAGCCAATTGCTATTGTTGCTAGACAAGACCGCCAGTTGAGATCCAAGAGGATTTCCACCGGTAAAGGTTCAGTGGAGGGGCCAACCAGTCAAGGAGGAGACCTAGGAGTCCGAGGAGGACATGCAGAGCAGATATCCACACTTATTTAGCACTTTAGGTATGAATCTAAACCCGTTCGAGGACGAACGCTTGTTTAAGAGGTGGAGAATGTAACGACCCGACCGGTCATTTTACTTGCTAGAACCCCGTTCCCCTAAATAAGACTTTCCGTACTTGCTTTTACTAATTTATGACTTGCGGGGATGGTTGGTTCGGGATTTAGAAAAGTTTGGATTGAAATCGGAGCACTTAGTTCCTTAAGGTTGGCTTGAAAGGCCAAGTTTGAATTTGGTCAACTTTTTTAGTAAATGACCTCGGAATTGGTATCTGACAGTTTCAATAGGTTTGTATGATGATTTCGAACTTAGGCGTATGCTCGTATCGGGTTTTGGATGAACGGGAAGCGTTTCAGTGCCTAATTAGTGAAAGTTGGTTCTTGAAGGTTTTAGAAGTTCATTAAAATTTGGTTTGGAGCGGGCTTTGGTAATATCGAGGTCCAAATAGAATTTCGAGATCGGGAATAGTTCCGTAGTGTTATTTAAGACTTTCACACAAAATTTGGTATCAATCCGAGTAGTGTAAGTACGTTTCGGCGCATTGGAAGTAAATTGAAGAACTCGAAGTTCTTAAGTTTGATTCAATTAGTTTTAGGGTGTGATTCTTAGTTTTAATGTTGTTTCGGGCGTTCCGTGAGTTCGAGCGAGTCCGTTTTGTGATTCCAAACTTGTTGGTATGTTCGGATGGGCCCCCGGGGGCCTCGAGTGCCAATCGGACAAGGCTCGAACTAATTTGAGATATTGGAACTACAACTGAGTGCACCAGATCTGTCATAACCGCACTTGCGGTTGGTTAGCCACAGGTGCGAGCTCGTATATGCGGGCCAAGCCTCGCAGATGTGGCAAATAAGGGCAGCCCCAAATTCCGTAGAAGTGGCCCCTTCTCCGCAGAAGCGGTAAAACGCCTGCAGAAGTTGCCCAGCCGGACAAGGAACTTCCGTAGAAGCGGACTCTTGTCTGCAGAAGCGAGGTCACAGATTCGATCCTTGACCGTATGTGGGGAAAAGCTGGAGGCCGTGAGATTCATTTAATACGGGACTTAGACCAATTTTTACACATTTTACTCACTTCTTGGGCGATTCTTGGAGCTTCTTGAGAGGAGCTTTCACCTAGCTTTTGGAGGTAAGTAATTTCTACCAAATGTGAATTAAATACTTAGATTATGGGTAGATTAACATGTGGAAATTAGTCAAAAATAAGGGTTTAGAGGAAGACCTAGATTTTTGATAAAAATAAAATTTAACCACGAAATTTGTTATGGAATTTAGTAAAAATCATATATTTATGTTCCTAAGGTTATAGGTAAGAACTATCTTTGAAAATTTCCGGAATCCAAGCATGTGGGCCCGGGGTGAAATTTAGAAATCTTTCAATTTAGGGTGGGTAATCACTTAAATGGTGGAATTATGAACTTTTGAGCATAGATTGATTAATTTATGTCATGTTTGACTAGCTTCGAGTCGGCTGGCGTCAAATTTGGAGGTTTGAGTGTGTTCTTGAATTGGGAAGTAGGCTTTGAGGCAAGGTAAGTCTCCTTTCTAACCTTGTAAGAGGGAATTAACCTCAGATGAATTAAATAAATATGTGTACCTAATTGTGGGGGCTACGTACGTACGAGATGACGAGAGTCCGTACGTAGCTACTATTGTGCTATTTTCTGTGTAGTTTAGGAACCGTATCATACCTTGTTCGAAATGTTTGTGCCCTTACTTGCTAATTCAATTACTAGAATCGTGTTATAATTTGACAAAAGAATTCAAAAAGGGCTAAGTTCACTTATTTAAAGAGTTTATTAGAATACTTGACCGTAAAATGAGAATTTGTGTTTCCATAAAAATAATTGCTATTTGTGGATTGGGCCGAGCACTTCGGTAGTAAATAAATGCATCTATGGTTCGTGCCATTCGACCCTCCGGCAGTGCACAATTTGATATTATGTTGGATCGGGCCGTACGACCTCGGCATAATTGCGCATGTTAATTATTTGAAACTCTCCGTGATTTATACTGCATAAATGCCTTGAAATGTAAGTGGTTAAATAATGTGAACGAAATTAAAATTTTTAATTTTTGAAAGAAGTACTTATCTCTTCCCGTTTTTGAACTGTTAGAATTATTCATGATATCCATACTTAGCATAACACTTTAATTACATTATTATTGGCCCTAGTAAGTGTCAAGCCGACCCCTCGTCACTACTTCTTCGAGCTTAGGCAGGATACTTACTGGGTACATATTGTTTATGTACTCATAGTACGCTTCTGTACTTAATTGTATATGATCTAAGGCTGGTGCATCTAGTTACCCACCCGGCGCGCATACCTGATCTTGGATCGAGACTTCACGGTGAGCTGCCCCCTTCCGAGCTATTCAGCAGCATGCCGAAGTTTCTCTTTTGTTTTTATCTGTCTATTCTATTTCAGACAGTAGGATAGTCATCTTTTGTATATTCTACCAGTTGCCCACACACTTGTGACACTAGATCTTGGCACGTATTAGTAGACTTAGATTTTTGGATTGTAGTTCAATAGTTATAACTGCTTTTAGATGTTTCCGTTTGTTTGCCTTAAAAATCCGTTATTTATCAAATGCTTTAAATGTCAGTAAAGCTAAATATTGGAATTTCTTAATAAACAAAAATGGGAAATCACTAAGTTGTTCACTGTTGGCTTGTCCAGCAACGGTGCTAGATGCCATCACGGCCTGACGTGGAGTTGGGTCGTGACAATGGAAGTTCACTAAAGGCTCGTTAGTTATGGCTCGAAGAATCAAGTCTTCCCATTTAGATGTGGCAAAAGTCTCTATTTCTAGCGACTCCATAAATTTGGTAAAAATTGATACTTTATCAAAATTATGGAATAAGAGACTGAATCATATGAGCAAGATGGAAATTATATATTTGGCTAAGAAAAATTTGCTTTCTAGAGTGAAATAAGAAAAGCTGAAAAGGTGTGTCCACTGCTTAGTCGGTAAAGAGAAAAGGGAACACATAGGGTTGGTAGGTAGCTTGTGAGCCACTATGGATGTGCTCAATCTCTTCATGTCGTCATAGGACCATGTAAAAATTTTCTCATATTCCCTTAGAAATCTGACGTATTCTTCCTTCTCTGATGGTGACAAATGAATGCTAATGCGAGTTTCTTTGACTATTTTAGAATCCCCTAAGTTAACTGCCTCAGTTTCTTCTAGATTGGAATTTGGTTTGTTCTCAAAATTCTCTACTTCTTTGACAATTTCCTCAAGTATCACATCATTTTCCCAATCTTCTGAGTCACTTTCTCATGTTGCGTTGTCTCATTACATGTTACAACAGTAGGTTCAACATGATATGCAATAATTATGCTGAAAAAGAATGTAGAAAGATAATAATATAAATAAACAAAAAGCAATGATGCGTTAATTAAAACTTAAAAAACTGTTAAACAAGTATGACTCGATGTTTTGAGCAATTATTTCAAAACAAAACACTCAAAATGTTTTAAATGCCAAAACAATTTTAAAAGAAATCAGGTTAGTTCTGCCAAGGCTACCCAAGTGCTCGTCGAGCCCGGGATGGTGCAGCAGTCCAATTCCTGAGAACAACTCCATCTCCTACGGTCTGAATGGTAAGGTCTTCTTCCTCCTCCTCCTACTCTAAGATTGCACTGTAGTCCATATCTTCCTCGTCCAGAAATAGATTCCTCATGCCAGCCAAAACCTCATCTTCCTCGGATCCCCAAACCATGCCAGTCTGGCGGAATGTTTTGTGCAGCGGTGGTATGGGTTGTTCCAGTGGATAGTAGAAGTCACGCCACGGTGGTATCCAATCATTATATTCTTGTATGGTGTATTCACAACCGAGACCAAAGGTTGTGCCATGGTATTGCGGTCGTATCGGTTCTGTTATCCCTTGATGCTTAGGACCAAGACCCTTGTCTGGTTCATATCCTAGCCACAACAGCATAGTCAGTACCTTGTTGCTCCACCATCGCCGTTTCTCGACTGCATTTATTCGATCAATGCTGTGGAATGTCTCTCCTCCCAACTTTCAATAGGTGTTACAATCTAGTTGGTGTAGATAAGGTTACTTCCATCTTCAAGGATAATCACCTCCTGATGGTTCCACTCGGACTTCACGACCTGGTGCAGAGTAGAAGCAACTGCCCCACCCGCGTGTATCCATGGTCGTCCCAGTAGCAGGTTATAGGTACCAGATATATCCAGCACCCGTAACTCAACATCGAACCAGGTTGGGCCCATCTTCAGATCCAGGTTGATCTCTCCAATAGTAGCTAAGACCCATTAAATGCTTTCACGTTCATACTTCCCATCCATATCATGCAGACCTATACCCAATCTTTTCAGAGTAGTCAGCGGGCATATGTTCAGACTTGAACCCCCGTCGATCAGAACCCTAGCAATGAACTTGTCCTCATATTGCACAGTGATGTGCAATACTTTGTTATGAATCAATCCTTCTAGCGGCAACTCATCTTCGTGGAAGGTAATCTTGTGACTCTCCAGTACCTGCCCCATCATGTTTGCTATCTCTCCACTAGTGATACTGGTAGGTACATAAGCTTCACTTAATAACTTCATCAAGGCATTCTTGTGTGCATCTAAATTTTGCAACAGTGACAAGATGGATATTTGGGCGGGAGTCTTGTTTAAGTGATCAACAACAGAGTACTCCCTCGCATGTACCTTCCTCTAAAGATCATCAGTACCCGTCTCCACAACAGGTGGCTTTGGTGCGGTCTCTTTACTTGTTCCTCCAAGAGTTTCCGGTGTGTAAACTCTACCGGTTCTGGTCATCCCCTGTGCAGCACCCATCTCTTCCATCTTTGCTTTTTATTTTATCCTTCCTTCCGCCATATAATCCCATGGAACAACATAAGACTTGTAGGACGACGTTGGAGTTACCATCACAGTGAATGGCATAGCTACCTCGACCTCAAATGGTTCTTTGGTCTGCACCACAATCAATGAGAGGGTGACAAGAGATGTTTTGGGAGCGTCTCCCTCTCGGATAAGCCTGATGGATCTTTCCTGGTCCCATTCTTCATCAGTTTCTATCACATTCACTCCCTTACCCCTCTGATCAGGAAGAGGGTTATTATGGACATTTACTCCTTTGCCTGTATAATTTTGGTGTCAATGAGTGTCTGGATCTTATCTTTTAACATGCGGCATTCCTCGATAGTATGTCCCTTCATGCCTGATTGGTAGGCACAAGTCTTGTTGGGGTTGACCCACTGAGAAGGATTTTCAATAGCAGCTGCAGGAATGGGAATGACATAACCAGCGGCCTTAAGTCTCTCATATAGTTGGGCTATGGGCTCCGCGATAGGGGTGTATTGTCTGGGAGTTCTACGGTCGAAGTTAGGTTATGGTTTTGGGTAGTTTTGACGGGTAGAAGGAGATGAATGGTAATATGCATGCTGGGTATTATAGGTAAGGTAGGTGGTGGCGGGGTAATTTTATTTTGGAGGTGAGGGTTGATATGTTGGTGGAGGTGTCTGATAGGTAAAGGGAGACTTAGGGCCCTGGGTTACCATCACAACACCCACTTCTTTTTTGAAATACCTCCGGACTGTAAGGCTTTATTGGTGGTTTGCAGCACCTCAAAATTAGTCACAATACCGCTCTTGATTCCCTCTTCTATTCTTTCTCCCAATTTGATGATATCGGAGAACTTGTGATTCTCTATAACCATCAATCTTTCATAGTACTATGGATCCTGAGCTCTGACAAAGAACTTGTTCATTTGCTCTTCTTCTAGTGGCTGCCTCACCTTGGCGGCCTCTGATCTCCAGCGAGTAGCTTACTCATGGAAGGTTTCTTACATGCACTTTAGGATCATCGGTGCCATCGAACATCTCAAACTTAGGAGGTTTGTAACACTCCGAAAGTTCTACGTCTGGCTGGATACACATGTCTTCATAATTCAAGCCTTCAACACCTTTTCCACCCTCAATACTCTGGACTCTTCCTGTCAACTTCTTTAGCTCTTCCGCCATATTTCGGATAAGCAGGTCCTTCTCGGTTGGTTAGGGTATGTATAGTGTTTGTTGTGGGGTGTGCGGTAGGGTTTTCACGTATATCGTGTTGTCTTGGTACGTTCCTGAGACTTGCGTATATGGATGATCATTGATTGAGGTCTGAGGTGGATCGGGGGTAGGTTGTGGCACATTCTGAGGGGTATGATAGGTAGTTGTTTGTGGATACTAGGTGTTGACGGCCAATTTTGACCCTCCCCTTTAAAATTAATTTATTTATACTTAATAATTTACAATAATTATTTTTAAAGTCTTTTTTAGTAATAAATATCTATTTTTCATAAATTAACAAAGCATTAGTTTTAAATTTAATCATACAGTATTAACATTATGTAATTACAAACATACTCACTATTTTTAAGATTATTAAAATAATTTTTATACATACGTTATATAGGTTCCATAATTAATTTGATAAATTACTCTTTAATTTCTAGTTAATTAGATTATTATGTAAAATTCGAAATTAGTATTACAATTTAGGAAAATGAAGTATTTTTTATAAATAATTAGTTCAAATAATTAGTAGTACATAATAATTATATTTTTTACCACATTTATTGAAAACTATTAAGTTTATTTAAATTAAATTCAAAAGGGGTTAAAAGACCAAAATGCCACAATTGCAATTATTGAATCAAATGTAAAATGGCCATGTTTAAATTACTTTGGCCCAATTACTCAAGCCCAATCCAACAATTACCCAACCCAAACACCCATCTCCTTTCCACCATGGCAATCCAAGTGATCCCGTTTGCACCAATCACAACACGCCACGTCACCCCTCCCTCATCACTCATACAAGAAGCACAAACAAATTTGAGCCGTCTGTTCCTCAGATCAACGACTCACATTTATTCCCTGATTTTCCTTTTAATCTAAATACCCAGCCGCCCAGAGATCAAATCCCAACCATCCAAACTCTTTTGATCTAACGACCATCCATTTTTTCACTTAAATCATTTATAAAAAACCTAATTATCAAATAATCGGAGCCGTTGATCAACAGATCCAACGGCTCCTATTCCATCTCCCATTCTTAACCTAGAGACATCCCAAACCCAATCTCATTTTTCCAAAAACAACCGCCCTAGTTTCCCTTTTCTCTCTTCCGTCTCTCAAGCCCCATCAACCCTAATCAATCATAAACCTTGCACCAATTCATGCAGGGTCACAAATCTTGTCTTCAAATCATTCCCTCTGCCCCCCTACATCCGCGAATCTAGCTGATCTTTCCATTTTCATTGATTGAATTCGAAATCCCCTAATCTGAAACTCTAGATTTAGAGACAAAAGTTCAAATGACTTGATTCCTCTTATGTTCTTTCAAATTAAACCATGCATGAAGATTTTCTCTCAACTCATCATCATTATCCGTCATCCATAGTTTAGACGCAATGACCTCTGAACCATCGAGCTTTGACCGGTGGATTTTTGCGTTCAACGGTCGATTTCTCATACTCAGGTAAACTCCTCACTATTTTCCCTCAGTATTCTCGGATTTTACCTCTACTTTCTATTATCACTCGACTATCGTCATCTTCCACTATCTAATTTGAATCCTTTGAAACCCTAGAGCCTTAAATGACACTATAAAAAGGGGTATTCAATGCTCTCACCAAATACATATAGAGATATGAACGCTATCAACCTAACACTGATATCATCTAAGAAAATCTAGAGTTGAAAAGCCTAGGTTTTCTTACTGTTCTTTTCTTTTCATTTTCTGAGTACTGTCGCTGATTCGAACTTGAGGTTCATGGAGTCTTAAGCAACGGGAAAGATTTCGTTTGGTCTGCTGCCCTTAAAAAGGTCAGCACATCCCTATTTCTCTCTTTTGTTCATCTCCTTTGAATGCTACAAACATGTTAGTTATATTCTGAGGATTATAGTTGTTTTATGTTGTTTGTGATTAGCATATTAGTGCTTATGTTCTGATTAGTCTAATATCCACTTTTGATTATTTGTCTTGCTTTTGAGTCTTTAATCGATGATTGATTAAATCATTAAGTGATTCTTGTTGATTTTTTGTTTATGAGTTTTTAATAGCCTACATGTTTTAGTTGTAATGTGTCTTGAATGATTGGGCATACTTGCCTAAACCATACAGTCTTTCACTGATAATTCTGTATTAACCTTCACTCCTATATGTTACTTCTCTGTATTAGTTTAGTCCTGTGTTTAAGATTATTGGTTGGTAACCATGACTGAGATGAATCTAAAGGTGTTTAAGTTTATATCATCTACCCTCTAACTTAAACACGAAGCTCTAAGTGTTTATATGTTCCTCTTTTCCATACTTATGTCTGTTAAACTGTGAAGATCATTTCTGGTTTGTCATTATGATATTTTCACTCTCATCTAAATGTTGTTGCATCTGTTAACTTGGTTTGTTTGAATCAAATTTTATTCTTTTCATGAATCCCAGTAGTTCTATTGTACATATTTTCTAAAAACTAAGTTATCTTTCCCTTATAACACAATCTTGATCCTGTTTCCTTTCTTTTTATAAATGGCTAATAACTTGTTAAGCTGAACTTGGTTATTTTCTTGATTAGTTAACATATTCAGCTGCATGTTCAATCCAAAACTTATTTGATATAATACCCCATGTCTTTAATTCTTTTAGGTTATCATTGGTCTTTGAAATGATGACATGCATTTTATCTTTTAAGATTGTCTTCCCTAAAAACAAGACCTAGTTGCTATGCTATAACTAAGTGATAATTTGTGAAAACAGAAGCATGATCATTTAATAATTAGATACTAATCTAGACTTCGATTTGCGTTAAAGCTGTTTTAATGCAATACCTTTCCTTTATCTGTAAATTTTTTTCCTCATGTCATGCTTAACCTGATTCTATAAATGTGTAAAGCTTCCCTGTCTACATGAAGTCATTACTCCACTTGAAGTGTTCATGTAACTAACTAGGTATTGCATGTTCCTGTTTATTTCCTGATTTCATGCCTTGTCCAGAACCACTCCAGTCCTTTCACTACTGTTAGTTTGAAACCAAATCTGTCCTTAAATCTTATAAGAATCTTTGCTGATGCTATTTGAACATGATAATTTATTTGAAGCTAACACTATTAGGAGTATGACTCTATTGAAGTCCTTAGGGATTCAATATTTTAACCTGTAAACTTGCAGACCTATTGAGAGAGTTGATCTTGTCCTAGATATCTTTGATAACCTCTGTAAATGGTTAGCCATGACTGTGTTGTCTGAATCATCATTGATGATTTTAAAGTGTTAAAGCAGTATTATCAACCTATGTATGTGCTAGAAGCAAACCAATTAGTTCACATTTGGTTTGCCAGAAATAAGAACATCTGTATCTGTTGAGCTGTTGCATACATGACTCTGTTTAGCATTGCCTTTTCTTAGAATATGTTCTTCTCTAATGTTCAGACCTTTATAAAATGCTTGTGATGTTTCTGCTCCTCACCTAGGTGTGTTTGAAAGTCAGTCCTTTAAATTCCACTAGACATATATTTGTCTGGTATCCAATGTAAACTATATGTTTTTATGTTAGGATGAGAAGTATATTTTTGTGGTAAGTAATGCTATAGCATTTAGTTTATATTGAAAGGGTCTCATTGGCATTTAAATCTGTAGGGAAAATATGTTATTTGTGTTTAAGGGTATTTGGGAGTGCAGTTTAAATCTAGGTTGGGCTTCCCTCCCCGGCACAAGCATTGCCCTGGGCCTTGAGTCCCTTGAGAACTTTGAAGTGTCGGGGAATTCAATGGGAGCATCGACCTGAGTGCAACTTCCTCCTTAGCCCTTAATTCATTGACGCATTTAGTTCTTTAGGGGTTTAATGTTTAATGACAATGAAAGGTTTTCAATGTGACTTATTTGCCGAGTAGAACTACCACATTAATATAATTTCCTACAGTATTCAAATTATTGATTATTTCTTGTTTCGATTGTTTGTCTATATATATTTCATACATGTTTTTAAAATGTTGAGTATGTAGGACATGCTTCTAATGACCTTCTCTCTTTTTTGGGCATATATACATTTGGGCCTGCTGAGTTCCTAAGGAACTCAGGCCCAAACCAACTCTGCTGCATTTTCTGAAGGATCCAGTCATCTATAGCCGCGCCTTTTAATTGTTGGGCCTACCTTCTTGAGGCCCAACCATCAGAGTATAGTCCTCTCTCCCTTACTTCTTTCGTTACTATTCATTGCTTCCATAGACTAGTTTATTACTTCATTGCTTTTGCTTACTGTCTTTGTCATTTTACCATATTTTATTACCATGTGTTTAACACTCATATATTAGATTATGTTCTTTACTTTCATGCTTTAATACTAAATGAAACATATGCAAACTTTAACTAATATAGGACTTAAATAGAATTAGTTAGTAATTAATCTTCGCTCCGCTAATTATAATTTATTCATCTTGTACACGCACCTCTCTTAAAGATTTTTTGAAGCCTAGACTCTAATAAAAAATAACAGCCCGTTTTCAAAGGAAGTTAGAAAAAGAATCGCTGCCTCTTTGCTAACATGGAATCAAACTAGTTTTTTTTTTAAAAAAAAATAGTAAGGTACAGTCACCCAAATGAATTTTCAAAGATTTGCCCTTCTTCAGAATTTTTTAAACCAAGGTACATTTAGAATCACTTTCTTACAAACATCCTTTAAAATTATACTAGCATCTATTCTCTAAGTTAATTACTTCGATAACTTAACAATTAAAAGCCTTAAAATATGGACTACTTTAAGAACTCTCTTAACCTTCAATAACTCTTTTATAATCTCACATCCCCCTTAAGTCTTACATCCCTTATATACACTCCCTCAATATATAGTAAGCCATACTTTAGTAGTAATTAAGCATAGCATAAATAACTAGTTCCTAAAACTAGTCTAAGTCATATGGAGCTATCTCAGGTAGATTTTAAGGAGTGCCTAATACCTTCCCCTTAGAAGAACAAGAACCCTTACTCATAATCTCACCAGTTTACAGACCCACAAAAATATGAATTCGTAATTAAATAGGTACCCTAGTATACCTTTAAATATTAGGTGGCGACTCTCTTTCATCAATAACAGAGAAACCAGAAGTTGAATCCTGTCTTGACTAGTGCAAAATAGGGTGTAACAATATGGTGACTCTGCTGGGGATATCACACTTAGGTTCTGACCTTAGCAGACTTAGACTAATTTTGCATCTATATTTGTTTATACCTTGCTTTGATTATAGTTGAAATTGCAATTACATGCTTACCTGCTTTGTTTACTTTTTATAATTATCTACTCTTTATGATTATCATGCTTATTGCTACTACACCTTTGCCCGTTACTGCTTTATACAGTGTTATCACATTTCTTCCAATTGAGTCTTGGTTGTAAACTATCACACACAATGGCATGTGAGGATTGTCTTTTACACCGCTCCAAACCTTCTTTTCAAAACTCTCTAGTTTCAGAGAATGGCTTTGTTAGGTCAACTGACATAACTTCTCGCAGACTTCAGTCTAATTCAAAAGTAGGAAACACTCTACTCTTGTAAAATAGGTCATATTACATAAACCTTAGTCGAGTCGGTCCTTGATACCAACTCACAATTAGGAAAGCCACCCTAATGTCAACGGGTCATGCACCCAACGATATAGCTTCTATGTAAAGACAAACAAAAATGACAAGACACTTAAAGATACAAAGCAAACACTTACCCAAACATCTTTCTTTTACCCACATCAGAAAATGGAAATCAACCAAAACATCTCTGAAATCAGCATGGTGATGGGAGCACCACATAAGTTGAAACAGTGGGGGAAGAATATTCGACGGGAACACGAAGATGGGGTTTGGATGCACCTGGGGGCACTAACTGCATTGATGAATATCCGAGAAGACAATGTGCTCACTCGCCTGTTGATAGAATTTTGGGATCCAGCTAAGGTGGTGTTCAAGTTTGCCGACTGTGAGTTAGTACCAACATTGGAAGAAGTCATAAGTTTCACGGAGCTTCCGTTCAATGTAAGAAAGCCAGTATTGCCAGTTACTATGCCCGATTACCGGTTCTTGGATGCCTTAGGCCTTGCCAACAGCAGAAGTATCAGAAGTATTAAGGACGGATGGGTGAGCCTTGACTAGATGTTCGACAGATTTGGGAACCATGAAATCTACGAATGGTATTCAGGGGAGTTTCAATGTAACCAAACGACGTGGGGGAGTCTCAGGCCTATCACTTTCGTAATGGTACTATTGGGATTATTGGTCTTCCCGCAGCGAAGGGTCCGTATCAGCATTAACCTGTTACCAGTCGTCCTGGCAACCTTCCGTTGCAATCTTCAAGCTACTTTGGTATTTATGGTGTTATCTGAGATGTTGAGGCTTTGTCCGCATGTGCACGAGGGTATGATTTCTTTAAAGGTTGTAACTTGCTGCTTCAGATCTAGGCTACTGAATATTTCATCAAGAGAGAGGCCACCATCGACTACTTCATGGGCGTTCGCAATATGATCCGTAACCACAATGATAGAATGATACACTAGATCTCCCTACATTGGCAAGAAGAATGGAGGGAAACGCTGACCAATCTGACAGGAGAATGGATAAATCGGAAACTCTCTTGGTTAGGTGGAAGGGTAATCTTGAGGACTCTTCAGAAATACTTTATTGAGTTGATCAGACTTGAAGGCATCCAACCATACTCACCCCTACAGGTCCTCAGACAGTTCGGGATGATCTAAGATATGCCTCTATGGACAAGGACATCACTATACGAGGATGAGTACAATGGACAGATCCCAATTCCTAGGATAAGAAGGCTGCAAGATTAGTGGAATGACCTGGTAACAAGGCCTATGGGTCAAAACTCATGGTGTACTCCTGAGTATTACGTCTGGATTAACGAAGAAGAAGAACTGGCCAGGACAAGCAAAGAGGGTATAGCCTGGTTAGAGGACGCGGTGAGGAGGAGTTTGAATTCAATGATGATGAGGAGGAGTTTGAGGAAGACCCAGAGGAGGATCCGAAAGAGGAGCTAGAAGAAGAGAAGGATATGGGAAATGACTTAGGGGATGGTTATTAGAGTTGGTTAATTTCCCATTTTTTCCTGCTTTGTACCCTTATCCCTAGTTTTCTCTCTTTTACTTTCCAAAAGGGCGAGTAGTCCAAGCCCATGTAGTTCTATGAAACAGTTATGTAACCCTTGTTCCTACTTGCATCAATCTAAATTATCAATGAAAACAAATTGCTTTAGATCTAAATATGTTAAGTCTAAATGTCTGTCAAATATTTATGAATTAGGCATACCTCCGGCAATGAGAGGTCCTCGTGAATTCTAGGAATGTGCTAGCTGTAATGCATGAATTATCTGCTCTGTGTGATTTCCTGCTCGTATAAATGAAGAAACTGACTCTTGTTCTTTTTCTTTTCTTTCTTCTTACTTTTCTTTTCTTTATTATTACCCCTAAAAAGAAAACAAAGTTGGTTTGTGTTGACCAAAACTGGCGGCACCACCATACAATCTAAGGTCAAAAGGAAAGATGTCAGTCGCAGAAGACCCAATTGAACATGATCTGGTCATAGCCGACAACTCGGGGCGATCGGGGGAAAAAGACAACACTAGGAATGATGAACACGTGGCCATGATGGCCTAGGAAATGGAGTCCTTAAGGGAGGAGGTACAGCATATCAGAGAACTAGCACACCTGGCCGTGACAACACTTCCTCAGCCACCTAGATTCCCCTCTTTGGATTCACTCCCTGACCACTTCCCTTCCACTTCACGCCAAAACAACAACACCCCAACTTAAACTCCCACCACTCAAGTCATACCTCCAGTAACCCCTGCTAACCCACTAAATCCACCTATCTACACTCCTTACATAACACAATACACTCAGACATCACAAAACCCACCTATTACCACTAATGCAACTACCCCTCGTGACAGAGTCACTTTCACCACGAACCAGCACATACCTGTGGCACATGCAGCCACCCATGAGCGGTACGTTCCCCCTGTATATGCCATTTCTAAACCTACCTTTACAACACCTGTCATAGTCAGGGTGCCTTATGAGATTGACCAATACGCCGAGATGGAGAGAGAAGCCATGCGTAAGGAAGAAGGGTCAGTATCTGAGTAGTTGCAAATGTTGAGAAGGAAAATTAAGAGCCTCCAAGTTGATCGGGGAAGTGAAAGGTTGGACTACGAAGATCTGTGTATTCATCCAGATGTGGATATGCCAGCAGGATACAAAACCCCAAAGTTCGATATCTTCGATGGGACGGGGGACTATCACGCACATTTGAGGGCATATTGTAACAAGTTAGTCAGAGTGGGAGGAACGAGAAGTTAAGGATGAAGTTATTTATAACAAGTTTGATAGGAGAAGCACTCACCTAGTATACTCGACAGAATCCGCAAAACTGGAGAACTTGGCAAGATATGGCGAAGGACTTCATGAATCGTTTTCGATTCAATACAGAGATCACTCCTGATCGGTTCGCACTGGTGAACCTACAAAAAAAATCATTTGAGTCATTCCAAGAATATGCACGATGGTGGAGGCCGGAGGCTGCCAAGGCGCAACCTTCACTGGATGACAGTGAACTAACCAAGTATTTCATCAAAGCCCATGAGGGAATATACTTTGGAAAGATAATGGGAATGACGGGACAAAAGTTCCCCGAGTTGGTCAAGATGGGAGATTTCTTAGAAGAGGGCATAAAATCTGGTAAAGTACAATCCATGGCAGCACTACAAGCAGCCAACAAGGCCATCCAATCAAGGTCTCAGCAGTCGTCCCTTACTACCAACCCAACCTACATCACGGTAGCACCTCTTATTCCCCAAAAAATCACTCACCACCACCCACTTACGTTCCAGTCTATAATACCCAGCCATATTACCACCCTCAACCACAACACAACCCTCCTTGATCCAACAAAAACAAAAATCTACAAAGACCATATACTCCTGTCCAAACCACCACCCATCAGAATGGACGTGCCTATGCACCACGCCCTCGTCCCAACTTTTAAGAGAGGGGTCCTAGAACTTATACCCTGATTGCTCAGCCCCTGGCCCAATTGTTCAAATGATTGAGAAGAGCAGGATTGATACACCCAATCAAAAGAAGGGTTCCTAAACATCCCTCCAAGTATTTTGATGCCACTAAATGATGTGTGTACCATTCCAATGTACCTAGGTATGGTACCAGAGATTGTTTTAAGTTGAAAAGTGAAATTGAAACCCTGATCAAAAGCGGAGCCATTCAGTGCACTCCGGCACCACCCAATGTGAATCGCAATCCATTGCCAAATCATCGAAACTAGGGAGCTAACAAGATCACATTAGACGAAGAGTATGACCTAAAGGGAACAATTGTCACTATAGGAAATGCAGAAGCTGCAAGGGTCCCTCCTCAAAAGGCTCCGATCATCATAGTACAACCGAGGCCTACAGTGACGATTCAGACTTATCCACAACAACTTGCCATTGTTACAGGAGAAAAGGAAGGTTGAGAGTACAAAACCGTCCCATGGACGTACCAACAAATATGAAAGGCCAAAATGATAGACTCTGCCGCAGCCCATGGTATGAATAGATCTGGGAGATGCTACGCTTCTGAAGATGTCAATCGAGTAAACTTGGGGAGAGAACAAATTACAAGAAGGAACAAAACAGACCCAGAAACCGCCGAGTTTTGGAAGAGAATGTCAAGTAAAGAGTATTATGAGGAGGAGTAGCTGAAGAAAACCCCATCATAGATATCAATCATGGATCTATTAATGAGCTCCGACAGTCATAAGGACACCATGTTGAAAGTACTAAGTGGGGTTAGTGTACCAAGTAAAACCACTAGTCAGGCATTGGCCGTGACAACTGGGAAAATGATCGAAGCAAACATGATCACTTTTAGAACAGACGAACTCCCTGTCGAAGGCGTAAGTCACAACAAGGCTCTTCACATCACTATCAAATGTGAGGAAAAAATAGTGTCCCGAGTGTTGGTCGATGGTGGATCAGGGGTCAACATTTGTCCACTCTCTACCCTACGGGAGTTGGGAATTCATTTGAGGGATGTCAAAGAAAGCCACGTAAGGGTGAGAGCCTTTGATGGTTCGCAGAAAGATATTATCAGAGAAATTTATCTAGCCTTGCAAATCGGGCCGGTCGATTTTCCGGTGTTGTTTCAAGTAATATGTCACGACCCAAACCGATGGTCCGCGATGAGCACCCGGTACTTTACTCAACCGAGTACCAACATAACGTATCTTTCATGTCATACTATCATAGGTAAATGATCCAAAAAGGCTGTCATGAGGTAACTAGAATAAACATGAGAGAATACTTGACATAGAATGACCGAACATGATATAAAAACTTATACACATGACATACGGGCCTATAAGGCCAACATGATCATTTGTAAACACAAAACATAGGCTGACAAGGCCATACAATTATCTGTATATATGACATCTGTCTACAAGCCTCTAAGAGTACATAAGTATCATAAAGGTCGAGACTGGGCCCCACCATACCAATCAATACATGTCCTAATTATACTGACCAAATAAGCAACTCTGGAGCAATGGAGTGCACCAACACCTTCCGCTGAGTTGATAGCCTACTTGGAGAACTCTCAACCTGTCTATCGGGACATGCGGGCATGAAACGCAGCATCCCCAGGTAAAAGGGACGTCAGTACAAATAATGTACCGAGTATGTAAGGAATGAAAATAAGTAAATAATAGACATGAGAGAAACATGGAGTAAAAGACTCAACATATATGTTTGAATAGCTCTTTGAATCATTTAATACTTATAATGTCATGCATATGCGTATAAATGTCATACCATGCATAGGTATATTCGTTCATAACATCATCAAGCCTCTGAGGGCATCCCATCATATCATCTCGGCCACTGTGGGCAAATCATTAACGTATACCAGCTGATCAAATGGTGGTGCATATATAACACCGTAACCTTTTCCCATATCCCATATACATATATATACATATACGCGTATATAATGCCATCTGGTCATGGGTCAATGTACCTGTATAAATGAATGCAATGCATGAGAAGTACATTAATAAAATGTTTCGGAATGTCATAAGACCATTATGCCTTTATCAAGTTACGTATTTTCTGAGATCCATGAACAAATGATAGAATAATAGGACACATGGGGAATCAAGAACATAAGTATCTCTAGCGTTTCTATCAATAGAGTTATTTATGGAAGT
Source organism: Nicotiana tomentosiformis (assembly GCF_000390325.3). NCBI lineage: Eukaryota > Viridiplantae > Streptophyta > Magnoliopsida > Solanales > Solanaceae > Nicotiana > Nicotiana tomentosiformis. The sequence goes on along the minus strand of NC_090818.1, from coordinate 72,271,080 downwards.
TGTGCATTTGCTCGTTTCGTTTATATCGTATGGATCATGCCAAAAGGAAAGAAGGGATAGCCTTAACATACTTGAACCGATTCTCTTGACAATCCTTCTAACACACGCCAATCACGACGAAACACGTAACGACGGATCGAAGTAGGAAAAAATCCATACGCTATTCTTGAGAAAGATTGTACCGTGCTCTCTTAGAATTACATCTCACGCTGCTATTACATAATCTTGTATGAATTTTTCTAAGCAAATCACGTTGCCATTCAAGTCCATATAATATCTCTCTTTATGAATTTGATCATAATCTTGCATGACCTTTGTTGAAGCTTCATTCGTAAAATTAGCATCACCAAACAAATTGCTTGAACTCCATCCATAAGCTTAACAAGTTTAGCATCCAACATTGCTGGTCTAATTCTAAAGTGGCAAGCATGCCATAACTTATTCTTATTCTCCAAGTTATATTACCAAATAAGAAATCCAACCAAGGTAATTATCCAAGAATTCTTACGTGTAAACAAGGCATCTTATGTCTTATGACTCATCATGCATATTGGTGCCACTTTGGCTTAGCTTAATGCCATGTGGCAGCCCCAAAACAAAAATCCTTATCTACTTAATCCTATATAATACCATAATAATCCCGACAATTAATAAATTATCCACATAATTAAGAATTATCTCAACTTACTGAAAATACTATTCACTTTTAACCCACTTTATATATCTTGCTATCATGGTAATGTGGTACCTTGTATGGCACTAGTCCATAAATGCAGGGTATTGTAGCTTGGACTGTATTTTATATCAAAATGACAAACTTCAACGAAATTTATTTTCTTCGATTTGCTTACCCTCTCACCTTCACGAATTTACTCATCACTTGTTTGAAATAGCATAATGCTTAAATCTCAAAATAATCTCATTCCCAAACTTATGACGAAACTTTAACATACGAAAATGCGGGATGTAACATCTCATTTCTGAGCTTTCATCAATTTACTTATGGCGTACTTTCACGTATGAAAATATGGGGTGTAACATAATAGACATCTCTTCTTCCTACAACTTACTGCGGGGCAGGCCTTGGATATATATGATAGGGGTCGTGCCATCCACTTTGAACCAATGCATAAAATTTGAATGGGGATGTCAGGAGATCATGGTTCATGGCGAGTGGGGTCACTTTGCTTATTTGGAGTATGTTGTTCCATTCATTGAAGGGCTGGACGGAGTTTCCTTCCACACTGTGGAAATCATGCAGACTATTGAGATGAAGAAGACTGAACAAAACTTGGGAATACAGTCGCCGTATAGATCCAAGATGGCCATGAGGGAGATGATGAAATATTGATACAGGCCAGGAACAGGGTTAGGAGCTAAGTCAGATGGAATCACAGAGCCAATTGAACATAATGGGCAGAAATAAAGGGCTAGTATAGGATATCAGCCTCCGAAAGGGAAAGATCGCACTGTTAGCTCTACGAAAAAGGTTTTTGTGCCAGAGCATGTTGCAAGTCCGGGGTAGAGTTCAGTATCGAAGATGGTAGCATCGACGGGATGGGAAAGCTGCTTGTGAATATGACTGAAAAATGCTGTGAAGGAACTGACATCAAGACACCAACTATCAGGGATGCCGAACTAGGGGAAGAGATGCAGAATTGGACCGCCAGTCCATCTTTGGTTTGCCGGGAGTCTTGGTAGTACGAAACTGTAAACGTTTTCATTTGAAAAGAGCACGGTCAATTGAAGCTTGTACCGTGTCCGTACCTTTTTGTCATTTGCCTCATGTGAACGCTTAAGATGTTCCCTTTTTGATGAAATAAAAAGAATCATTTTCCTAAATATTGCAACTTTATTTACTGCTTTATTTATACTTAGATTTTGTTTTTTAGTAATCAAACCGATAAAAAACCGCGTTCCACGATTATGACATGTAACGAAACCGTTGAGTGTAATGAACCAGATTACGAGGAGTATGATTAGATCATGATGCCTGACAATCTCCTACAGGAGATCGAGCAGTTAGAGAGTCAAAGAAATCCCAACCTCGAAGAAATAGAAGTGGTCAATCTTGGAAGTGAAGAAGATGTAAAATCAACTAGGATCAACATTAACCTAGAAGCCGATTAGAAGGAAAAAATGATTGAGCTCCTCCGACAGTACGTCGATGTATTTGCATGGTCCTATGATGACATGCCAGGATTAAGCACCAACATTATTTCGCATCGACTGCTCACCGATCCTACTAGACCGCCGGTCAAGCAGAAACCAGAAAGTTCAAACCTGATTTAAGTCTAAGGATAAAGGAAGAAGTGACCAAACAGATAAAAGTAAATGTGGTAAGGGTCACCAACTATCCAAGTTGCTTGGAAAACATCGTCCCGGTACCCAAGAAGGACGGAAAGATCGGAATATGTGTGGACTACCGAGATCTCAACAAAGCTAGTCCAATGGATGATTTCCCCCTGCCAAATATCCACATCCTCATCGACAACTGTGCAAAGCATGAATTGCAGTCCTCAAATCTTAATACACGAGGATGATACAGAGAAGACAACTTTCACCATGCCTTGAAGAGTCTACTGTTATAGAGTTATGCTATTTGGTCTCAAGAACGCTGGCGCCACCTACATGAGGGCCAATGATTCATAAGGAGATTGAAGTTTATGCGGATGACATCATCATAAAGTCTCGAAAGAGCTCAGATCACTTGGACCACTTGAGGAAATTTTTTGAACGCCTGCGAAGGTACAGTTGGAAGTTGAACCTAGCAAAGTGTGTGTTCGGAGTCCCCGCTGGAAAACTATTGGGCTACATTGTAAGCAGGAAGGGGATAGAACTGGACCCATAAAAAATCAAGGCCATCCAGGAATTACCGCCACCAAAGAGCAAGAAAGATGTCATGAGTTTCCTGGGCAGATTGAATTATATCAGTCATTTCATAACCTAGTCCACGGTAATCTGTGAACCCATTTTCAAGCTGCTGAAGAAGGATGCTGCTACAAAATGGATAGAAGAGTGCCAAAAAGCCTTCGACAGAATCAAAGAGTATCTTTCAAACCCGTCAGTGCTTGTTCCCCCCGAACCAGGGAAACCATTATTGCTCTATTTGTCAGTCTTGGACAATGCCTTCGGCTGTGTGTTGGGGCAGCACGACAAAACTGGGAGAAAGGAGCAGGCCATCTACTACGTGTGTAAGAAGTTCATGCCATGTGAGTCTAAGTATACCCTGATAGAACGCATGTGTTGTGCTCTGACTTGGATTGCTTTGAAGCTAAGGCATTACATGTCAACATACACCATGCATCTGATATCTCGTCTCGACCTACTCAGGTACATCTTCCAGAAACCGATACCTATCGAAAAGCTAGCTAAATGGCAAATTCTCCTCAGCACATTTGACATTGTGTACATAACTCAGAAGGCTATCAAAGGACAAGATTTAGCCGATCACCTCACCGAGAATCCAGTGGATGGGGATTACGAACCGCTTACCATGTGTTTCCCCGATGAAGAAGTACTATTTGCCAGAGAAGATAATGCAGAATCATACCCTGGGTGGAGAATGTTTTTCGATGGAGCAGCACACTTCAAAGGAGTCAGAATTGAGATAGTCCTGATTTCGGAATCTGGACAACACTATCCAGCATCGGCAAAGATAAGATTCCCTTATACCAATAATATGGCTGAATACGAAGCGCGCATTCTTGGGATCAGAATGACAGTCGACATGAACATCAAAGAACTTTTGGTCATAGGAGATTTTGATTTGCTGATAAACTAAGTCCAAGGGGAATGGTCCACCAAGAATGTCAAGATAATGCCGTATCTGTACTGCGTGAAAGAGATATACAAGAAGTTCATAAAGTTTGAGTTCAAGCACGTCCCCAGGATTCAGAATGAGTTCACCGATGCCCTTGCAACCCTATCATCTATGATACTACATTCAGACAAGAACTACATCGAACCCATCGAGGTAGAGATCAGGGATTAACATGCCTATTGCTTCCACGTGTATAAAGAACCTGATGGTAGACCGTGGTATCACGACATCAAGAAATTCCTTGCAACCAGAGAATACCCGAAGAATGCTACTAATGGTCAAAAGCGAGCCCTTAGGATGCTGGCAAACCACTTTTTCCTCAACGGGGAAGTCCTGTACAGGAGAACCCCAGACTTAGGTTTGTTGAGATATGTAGACGCTGCTGAAGCAACCAGACTACTAGAGGAAATACATGCAGGGATGTGTGGACCCCACATGAACGGGTTCATATTAGCCAAGAAGATTTTGAGAGCTGGATATTTTGAATTACTATGGAAAGCGACAGTATCCGCTACGTGCAAAAGTGTTACCAGTGTCAAATTCACGGTGATTTCATCTGGGTTCCACCAAATGAGCTAAACGTAATGGGTTCACCTTGGTCGTTCGCCGTTTGGGGCATGGACGTGATTGGGCCTATAGAGCCCGCAACATCAAACATACATTGTTTCATTTTGGTAGCTATCGACTACTTCACCAAATGGGTCGAGGCATCAACTTACAAGGCCGTCACGAAGATGGTAATGGCATATTTTGTCCGAAATAACATCGTCTGCAGATTTGGAATACAGGAGTCTATCATCACTGACAATGTCGCTAACCTTAATAGAGACCTCATGAGAAAAATCTGTGAGAAGATCAGAATCGTCCACCGAAATTCCACAGCCTACAGAGCACCAGTGAATGGCGCAGTTGAGGCAGCCAACAAGAATATCAGGAGGATTCTGCGAAAGATAGTGGACAATCACAGGCAATGGCATGAGAAACTACTTTTTGCTTTACTGGGTTATCGAACGACCATGAGGTCATTCACTGGGGCAACACCGTACATGTTGGTATATGACACTGAAGCCGTGATACCCGTAGAGGTCGAGATACAGTCCATAAGAGTCATTCAAGAGGCAAAATTGGTCGACGCAGAGTGGATATGAGTAAGGTAGGAACAACTCATTCTCATTGACGAGAAAAGAATGGATGCAGTATGTCATGGTCCGTTATATTAGAACAAGATGGCCATTGCATTTATCAAAAGAGTGAAGCCTCGCCAATTCACACCGAGGTAGTTGGTTCTGAAGAAAATCTTTCCTCATCAAGAAGAAGACAAAGGAAAGTTCACACCAAACTAGCAAGGTCCTTACGTGGTTCACCGAGCACTGTCGGTGGAGCTCTAATCTTGGTAGAAATGGATGGAAGAGTCAACATGAAGCCTATCAACAGAGACGCAATCAAGAGGTACTATGTCTGAAGGCAAATAGAGTTAGGTTTTTTTTGATGTAACAGAACTATGTTCAACCTGACTTCCCACGGAGGGATACGTACGCAATCCATGTAGGGTTCGGTTCTCTCCCCCTTTCTCTGGTAATAGAAAAACAAAATATCACTTTTGTAAGTTTCTCAGGAACTACACCGACTTGATTTCCTCAGAAAGGAATAAGTAGGCAATCCTCATCGGATTCAGTCGTCTTTTGTAATAAAACTACGTTCTGTCCTTATTCCACTTGGATACGTAGGCTGTCTGAGTTAGACTCGTCCATTTTCATTCTTAATCTCATCATTTTGCATCTATTGTAATCGAACTACACTTTGACCTGATTCCATTTGTATATGTAGGCTACCTAAGTCAGGCTCAGTCATCTTCATCATAACTCACGAACTACGTTCAGACCTGATTCCATTTCGGATATGTATGCAACCTGAAAGGGTTTGGTCTTAACCTTAGGAAGGACTTGTAATGCATTAGTTCAAATTAGTACGCAGTCGCAATAGCAAACAACCACGTATTTAGAGGCGTCACCGAAGATCAACATCAACAGGACAGAGTTTTCAAGAAGATACGCTCGCGTGTGGAGAATCTTTCGTAACATGTCATAATCCGGAACGACGGCATTTGCCGTAAAAACACGTTATTTTTGAAATATTTTCTAAATCAAAATATATGTATATACAGTAATTTGTTCCATTTACCAAACTTCGCAGTGTAATCATGTCCTAGGCCGGGGCAAACCAACACTGTGGTCCCCCCTCCCCCCACCAAGAAGGTTTCTTTAAGTGCAGGGTCGACAGGGAGTAAGGAAGCATTAATACTACACTGGGGCAAATGACGGACCCACTACTTGCCTAAGATTATCTCTCCTCCTCCTTTACTTGAATTTTTCTAGTACAGCTAAATCTAACTTTTGAATCCTTTGCAGGTACCTCGGAATCAGACAGTTGATACGGAAGTTCTGTACATAGCAAACTGTATGCTCAACTAATAGGAGCATCTTTTAAAAAACGAGCCGTCAACTTCACCAATTGAAGTCTTGTATATAGCAAATCGTTAGCTCAATCAATCGGAGCGCCCTGTAAAAACTGAACGTCAGCTTCGCCAACCGGAGCCTTGTATATAGCAAACTGCAAAGCTCCTCCAACAAAGCAATTCGCATCGCCGCTCCGTCGCAATGGGTGCCAGAATAGACAGTCGCAAACCTCGTCACCAATGTTCCGCCAATCGATGGCCGCAACTTATGTTCGCAGTCAAGAGTATCTCTTGGTCATGCTTTTATTTCGTTTGTTGTTATTTTGAATGTTTTAATGTATTGCTCATGCAGCTTCAGGCATGATTATAGATTAGCCAATCACTCCCAAGCGGATATTACTTTTATATTTCAGTGCAAAGCTCTCCCAACAAGCGGAGACGCACTTTGCAAATCAAGCTCTCCCGACAAGCGGAGACATTTCTCAGTGCAAAGCACACCCGACAACCGGAGACACACTCTACCAATCAAGCCGCAAAATTCAAGCTACCATAAGTGACCAATCTTTCATCTCACCATCCGATACTGGGGCAATTCCTGCGAGTGTCGCTTCCCCAAAGTCCCTATTCCAGAACTATATGAGGCCTGATCCTCGTTAAGCCCGAGGTATGTAAGCAATTCAAAGCCGTAATTCGGCCCAATATTCCCGAACCTTTCTAGATTCTTCCTCAAATCAACCCTACAATTCACCATCTCGATTTCCTGCAATACTTACCTAAAAGTCGGGACAACATTGGCCTCGGTTCAATTTCTTTGCCCAAAAACTCTTTCATCGTCTCCGGTCAAAGAGGGGCAGTTGTTGACGACCAATATTGACCATCTCCTTTTAAATTAATTAATTAATTTATACTTAATAATTTACAACAATTATTTTCAAAGTACGTTTTAGTAATAAATATGTTTTTTCACAAATTAACCAAGCATTAGTTTTAAAATTAATCATACAGTATTAACATTATGTAATTACAAACATATTAACTATTTTTAATATTATTAAAATAATTTTTATACATACATTATATAGGTTCCATAATTAATTTGATAAATTACTCTTTAATTTCTAGTTAAGTAGATTATTATGTGTAATTCGAAATCAGTGCTACAATTTAGGAAAATGAATTATTTTTTATAAATAATTAGTAATACATAATAATTGTAATTTTTATCACATTTATTAAAAATTATTAAGTTTATTTAAATTAAATTCAAAAGGAGTTTAAAGACAAAAAGGCCACAACTGCAATTCTTGAATCAAATGTAAAATGACCATTTTTTAAATTACTTTGGCCCAATTACTCAAGCCTCATCCGAAAATTACCCAACCCATACACCCATTTCGTATCCACCATGGCAATACAAGTGATCCCGTTTGCATCAATCACAACATGCCACATTACCTTCCTTTATCACTCACACAAGAAGCACAAACGAATCTGAGCCATCCGTTCCTCTGATCACCGACTCACATTTATTCCTTGATTTTTCTTTTAATCTAAATACCCGCCCCCGGATATCAAATCTCAACCATTCAAACTCTTTTGATATAACGGCCATCAAATTTTTCACTTAAATTATTTCTAAAAAACCTAATTACCAAATAATCGGAGCCGTTGATCAACAGATCCAATGGCTCCCATTCTTAACCCGAAGACACCCCAAACCCTATATGCTAAGAAAGCTTTCGTTTGGTCTGCTGTCCTTAAAAAGGTCATCTCATCCCTCTCTCTCTCTCTCTCTCTTTTGTTCATCTCCTTTATATGCTACGGACATGTTAGTTATATTATTAGGATTACAATTGTTTTATGGCGTTTGTTATTAGCATGTTAGTGCTTATGTTTTGATTAGTCTAATATCCACTTGAGATTATTTGTCATGCTTTTTAGTCTTTAATCGATGATTGATTAAGCCATTAAGTGAGTCATGTTGATTTTTTGTTTCTAGGTTTCTAATAGCTTACATGTTTGAGTTATAATGTGTCTTGAATGATTGTGCATACTTGCCTAAACCCTACAGTCTTTCACTGATGATTCTGCAGTAACCTTCACCCCTATATGTCACTTATCTGTATTATGTTAGTCCTGTGTTTAAGATTATTGTTTGGTAACCATGACTAAGATGAATCTAAAGGTGTTTAAGTTTATATCATCTACCCTTTAACTTAAACATCAAGCTCTAAGTGTTTATATGTTCCTCTTTTCCATACTTATGTCTTTAAACCGTGAAGATCATTTATGGTTTGTCATTATGATATTTTCACTCTCATCTAGATATTGTTGCATATGTTAACTTGGTTTGTTTGAATCAAATTTTCTTCTCTTCATGAATCCCAGTAGTTTTATTTGTACACATTTGCTACAAACTAAGTTATCTTTTACCCTCATAACACAATCTTGATCCTATTTCCTTTCTTTGTTATAAATGGCCGATAACTTGTTAAGACGAACTTGGTTGTTTTCTTGATTTTTAGCTGCATGTTCAATCCAAAACTTACTTGATATAATAACCCTCTATCTCTAATTCTTGTAGGTTATCATTGGTCTTTGAAAAGATGACATGCATTTTATCTTTTAAGATTGTCTTCCCTAAAAACATGACCTAGTTGCTCTGCTATAACTAAGTGATAATTTATGAAAATAGAAGCATGATCATTTCATACTTAGATACTAATCTAGACTTAGGTTTGAGTTAAATATGTTTTAATGCAATGTCATTCCTTTATGTGTAACTCTTTCTCCTCATGTCATGCTTAACCTGATTCTATAAATGTGTAAAGCTTCCCTGTCTACATGAAGTCATTACTTCACTTGAAGTGTTCATGTAATTAACTAGGTATTGCATGTTCCTATTTAATTCCTAATTTTATGCCATGTCCAGAATTACTCTAGTCCTTTCCCTACTGTTAGCTTGAAACCAAATCTGATCTTTAAATCTTATAAAGATCTTTGCTGATGCTATCTGAACATGATAATTTATTTGAAGCTAACACTATTAGGAGTATGACTCTGTTGAAGTTCTTAGGGATTCCATGTTTTAACCTGTAAACTTGCAGACCTATTGAGAGAGTTGATCTTGCCCTAGATATATTTGATAACCTCTATAAATGGATAGCCATGACTGTGTGGTCTGAATCTTCATTGATGACTTTTAAAGTATTAAAGTAGTATTATCAACCTATGTATATGCTAGAAGAAAACCAATTAGTTCATATTCGGTTTGCCAGAAACAAGAATATCCGTATTTGTTGAATTGTTGCATACATGACCCTGTATAGCATTGCCTTTTCTTAGAATATGTTCTTCTCTAATGTTCAGACCTTTATAGCATGCTTGTAATATTTCTGCTCCTCACCTAGGTGTGTTTGAAAGTTAGACCTTTAAATTCAACTTGACATATGTTTGTTTGCTATCCAATGTAGACTATATGTTCTTATGTTATGAGAAAAAATATATTTTTGTGGTAAGTAATACTATAGCATTTAGTTTAAATTGAAAGGGCCACATTGGCATTTAAACCTGTAAAAAAAATATGTTGTTAGTGTTTAAGGGTATTTGGGAGTGGAGTTTAACTCTAGGTTGGGCTGCCCTCCCTGGCACGAGCATTGCCCTGTGCCTCGAGTCTCTTGGAAACTTTGAAGTGTCGGAGAATTCAAAGGGAGCATCGACCTTGAGTGGAACTTCCTCCTTAGACCTTAATTCATTGACGCATTTAGTTCTTTAGGGGTTTAATGTTTAATTATAACGAAAGATTTTCAATGTGAATTATTTGCCGCGTAGAACTATCACATTAATATAATTTCCCACAGTATTCAAATTATTGATAATTTCTTGTTTCAATTGTTTGTCTGTATACATTTCATACATGTTTTGAATATGTTGAGTGTGTGGGGAATGCTTCTAATGACCTTCTCTATTTTTTGGGAATGTATACATTTAGGCCTGCTGAGTTCCTAAGGAATTCAGGCCCAAACCAGCTCTACTGCATTTTCTGAAGGATCCAATCATCTATAGTCGCGACTTTTAATTGCCTGGCCTACCTTCTTGAGGCCCAACCATCAGAGTCCAGTCTTCTCTCCCTTACTTCTTTTGTTACTATTGATTGCTTCCATAGCCCAGTTTATTGCTACATTACTTTCGCCTACTGTCTTTGTCGTTTTACCATATTTCATTACCATGTATTTAACACTCATATATTAGATTATGTGCTTTACCTTCATGCTTTAATACCAACTGAAACATAGGCAAACTTTAACTAATATAGGACTTAAAGAGAATTAGTTAGTAATTAATTTTCGCTTCGTTATTTATAATTTATTCATCTTGTACACTCACCTATCTTAAAGATTTTGTGAAGCCCAGGCTCTAATAAAAAATAACAACCCATTTTCATAGGAAGTCAGAAAAAGAATCGATGGTCTTTGCTTACATGGAATGAAACCGGATTTTTTAAAAAAAAAACAGTAAGGTACTGTCACACAAATGTATTTTCAAAGATTTACCCTTCTTCAGAATTTTTTAAACCAAGGTACATTTAGAATCACTTTCTTGCTAACATCCTTTAAAATTATACTAGCATCTATTCTCTAAGTTAATTACTTCCATAACTTAACAATTACAAGCCTTAAACTATGGACTACTTTCAGAACTCTTTTAACCTTCAATAATTCTTTTATAATCTCACATCCCCCTTAGGTCTTACATCCCTTATATATACTCCCTTAATATATAGCAAGCCATACCTTAGTAGTAATTAAGTATAGTATAAATAACTAGTACCTAAAATTAGTCTAAGTCCTATGGAGCTACCTCATGTAGATTTTAAGGGGTTCCTAACACCTTCCCCTTAGAAGAACAAGATCCCTTACCCATAATCTCACTGGTTTGTAGACTCACAAGGAATATGACTTAGTAATTAAATAGGTGCTCTAGTATACTTTTAAATATTAGGTGGCGACTCTCTTTTTGATTTTAGGGTTGCTAGGTGGAGGAGGAGGTGGAGGACCTCTAGATCTGGTGTGGTATGCTGACAATGCCAGAATGCATGAACCAACATTTAGAAATGGTAATAATCAAAAGAAAAAAAAATGTAACCAAGTCAGTAAGGCAAAATGAAGGAGTGTTTGCAATAATTAAGCAAGCAACACATAATGTCATGCAATAATTCGTGTCCTAATTTGGGGACCTCATTGCGCCCTATGTAGGCCTAAGCGACACATAGACTTGGAGAAACTTTATGCCAACATTGCCTCATTTCATTAATGCAAAAATAAAAAAAAATCAATCTTACTAAATCAAAATAATAATATGAAGTCACTAATGGCATGAAGCCTTATTACATCGAAATCTAACTAGAAAGTAATAAAGAGCATTGTCTCTAATATATTTGGTCCCAGAAGGACCTTCTCCTTGCTTTGTCCTTTTGACTCCATCAATCACACTTCCCAGGTCATGCATATCGAGTAGCAGGTAAGCCATTGCCAACTTCCCTCCTTCCTCGTAGAACATACCTTGACAATCCCAAAGCCTCTTCCTCATCTTCACCTCTAGCTCCATCAACCCTTGCTCTAAGAGCTCCTACCTCGCTGTCGACTTAATTGCAATCTCCTTCCATTCTTTGATCGCCTCCATATCTACCTTGTGTTGTTCCAGGTGCTTTGCTTTAGATTCGAATATTCTTTTGTGTAGCCTCTTATACTTTACCTGAGCCTCAACCACCTCATCAATGATTTTGTCTTTCAGATTGACCCTCATTTGACGTCCCCAGTTATGTCTTCCTCTAACCATGAAAGGTAGTAATACATATGACTGGCATGTTGGTTCAATAGTATACCCATCTATAATGATCTTTTGGTTCCACATGTGCTGGGCCTCGAATTTGAATGGAATAATATCTCCTTTGAAGTCTGCTTTATACAAAATCATATTGGAAACCCAAGGTATGATTTGCTTCCTCCCAACTTGCATCATTACCCTTAGAGGAGCATAAGGGTAGATGCCTCACAACCTAATAAGCACTAAGTGAGTGGTCCATTTGAACCTGATGATGAGCTCTCTACTAGAAAACCACTTGAATATTGAATGCACTTATTCGTCCGTCAGATTACTGAAGAAACGTACCCAACCTTCCGCATTCCCGGGCTTTGCGAACCTATCTAGAGCAAACGCCATCTTCTTTGGATGATGACTGGCGATGTAGTCGTTCAATGGTCTATGTAAGAGCTCCTGGAGGTTATTTCCCTCTAAAAATGCTCTAGCGGCCAAACCTATAGTAGAAGATTACAACCCTTGAAGTGTCCAAACACATGCTTGCACCGATCCAAGGCTCGGTACATCTCGTCTTGTATCATAGGGATGATGGTGTATTTCTTCCCTTTGATACCTTCCATCACAGTCCTGGCGACCATGGACTAGCGGGTATGAATTTGTTCTCCTTGCATTGAGAATATTAGCAAACCCAAGAAGCAGACTATGAAGACATAAACTCGGCGGTGGACTCATCCCAAAGAGGTAATAGCTAACTCCTCGTGATGTGAGTGGTATGACTTGATGTGCCCATATTGCTCGTGAGAAACTCGAAAGGGATATAGGATTTATTCAAGCAAACCAATTCATCATTTTTCTTGAACCCTAGCATTTTCATAAAACCACGTGGAGTGCGATTTTCTGGCCCCAATAGACCCTGACGGTAGTTTGGCGAACCCCCTATCTCTTCTAGAAGAGGAGCCATTTCTATATTGCCAAATCGGAAGACACCTCTCTTTTTATCGCATAACATAGTGGATGCCTCAATTAATTCTCTGTTCGGTCGAATGTTCAGCAAAGACGACAAGTTATCCAACACTCTACTTACATGGTTTCTGTCACATAGTGCAAGGTCATTCCACCAGTCAATCAGCAGCGGTGGGATATTCTAGACCATGCCAAACCTGGTAATTTTGTGCTTCATTTTCTGCAAACAAATAAAGGTTAGCCCTTTCCCCTTTCGGATACGACTATTTACGCAATAACGGTCAACATGTTGGCACATTTTCTCCAAGCAATGCACATAACGTGGTTGTGTCCTTCGGGATTATGGAAATTCCTTGGGACTTTGGACAAGGTTTATCTAAGCGGATTAATGCGTCAATGACCTTTCAATCCATACTAGGTTTAGCATGATGCATGTACATTTCAAATCAGAGTGGTGTTTCTAGAAGGGTCTAGACTGATACTCTCAAGTGGACGACTTGAGAGGGAAAGACACGGGACTGTCGATTGTACCGTTGATTGACTAGTCTACCGCTAATAAGACTTTCCGATTTAAAAGGGTATTTTTAGGAAAGCGCGGACACTCATCAAGCGCCACTATGTTAATAATAGGCGCGAGTGGAGTATAATGTTGAAAGCATGTTTTATGCAAAAATAATAACACGCTGCCAGATATTTTGCATGATGAAAACATGTAATAATAGTAAATAATGTGATAAAGATAAGAAAAAAAAAAAGAAGGAAGGCAAAATAAAGGAAAGGCAAAGGAGAGAAGTTAGCATAGATTACGAAAAGTACGAGAATGTAATTAAATGAAGCAAATAGGGGAGATAGGGACGAGAGATACATGATATAGCAATTTTAAGCAAATAAGGGAAATAGGGAGGGGGAGGTACATGAAGGAAGTCAAATAATCCATCAATCCACACAAGCGAAAACTTCATTATGGTAAGAGCCTAAGTATGTCCCCAGCGGAGTCGCCATGCTGTCCCACCCTCGTTTTCTCGCGAAAGCAGGTTTCGACGTGTGACAACTCTTTTAAATGGGTATTAAAAGAGGAGAGTCACCACCTAACGATTTTAAGGTGTGTTAGGGCACCTATTTGCAAATAACTGAGATTTGACTAGTCTGCATCACCAAAGATCGGGTAAGGGCTCAAATTACCTCAAAGAGAAGGGGTTAGGTACTCTTCGAGGTTCACATCTGTGATTTCCGGCCGAATATTATGCTATGTGGGATTATTGAATTATAATTATCCTATGCGATTATAAAAGTTAAAGAAAGATAGGGAGTCTACATATGTAATTACAATGTGAAACAAGCATATGCACATATGAATGAAGTGGATTATACATCAATAAGTGATTGGGACAATCTTTTGAGGATTACAAGGTACAACCTAGTTTGATCTAAGTTCAAATAAACAGGTGTGCAAGTAGTAACCTTATATACGGGGGGTTCTAAGTTTTTTAGCCTAAAAGATCACCCCGTGTAACATAAATAATACTTTGCAACTCCCTTAAAGGTAGGGGTTGCTCATATTATTCAGCGGGCACAGACTATCATCTCCTGCTACCCAATTACTATCTTAAAGTTGTTTACCTAAGTTCAATTCTAAATCGTGTTCTATGCGCGCTTTTACCCGTCCCATGCCTATGGTCCATGAGGCTTTGGACCTACTATTTTGGTGGTTCTAGACTTTACTTAGGATGCTCAAAATGGTAAAACTAGGCGTAATCAAAAACAAATTGGACTGCACTTAGTTAACAGCTAAAGGCTCAAATTGGCCTTCCCACGGAGGCATGAACGCAAACAGTCATAGGCTCACGCTAAAAATGTTCCCAAATAGTTAAGTGAATGGCGGTAGGTAGGCAGATTTAATATGGAGCAGTGTTGAAAGGCGCAAGACTTATAGGCATGATTGTTATGCAGTTGATTGATTCGAGAGTTAACATAATATCCTACAAACTACTGATTTTAACAAATGGCTTATTAAAATCCTATAGGCATGATCTCTAGGTGACTCATGACTGGACTATGGGATCATTGAAAACGCATAGTTATTTATGTTTGATCCTATAGACATGATGTCTAAATGAATAGCGAAATCCTATAAGCATGGTATCTAGATAATAATATTCGATAACAAAGTAACTTAGAACACACACTGGTTTCGTTTTATTCCTACAGGAATATCATCTAGGCAGTAGTAAAATAAGGATAGCAGTAGCAGCAATTTCAATCTAAGTCCTATAGGCATGATCCCTAGATGGTCAGATTTGGAGATAAGCTGTTATAATGCAGGTTTGTTTCATTAGTCCTATAGACATGCTTTCTAGGTGAACCACATAATTGCAAAAGGTAAGAGATTCTTGACTACTCAACGAGATCCTATAGGCATGTTGTCTAACAACATATAGAGATAGAGCATGTTGAGCAAGTAGCAAATAGAGTATTTAAATCTTATAGGTATATTTTCTACCGTTTTATGCGTGAATTAAAGTATCCTAGCCCCTCACTTTCACTAACTCCCCCATTATTCATTTTTTACAACTATTAAAGGCCCAAATAAAATAAAACAAACTCAAATAAATGACCATAGACCCAGCTGGGACAACTACAGGCCCAGTATAAATACAAATTAAATCAGGGATGCTTCGGGGCTTTCAACTAAACATGAAGCCTCATGTGGATGAGCAGACCCATACTCCGGATGTCTATTGATATGCTTCATCTCTCAGTACCAAACAGGCCCAGACAATTGCCTTGCTTACCCATTTGGATACCAAACTAGCCGTACTAATACAAGTGACAAACTATGTGCTAGGCCAATTAAGCAACTTTGGAATCTAAGCACTTAGCCCTTAAGGCTGTAGGGAATAGAGGTTTCCAAACTAAAGGTGTACGAATAGGATTACAGGCATACACAACATACACATGTTATATTTCCCAAAAAACAGGTTAAGAGATAGCAAGCCAAAGTTAAGCAGAATTTTCAAGTAAAGTATGGTTCAGAATTAACGTAAAAGGGACTTTAGGCATAAGAGTCCTAACAAGGAAATTTAGAGGAGTCATAATCCTGAACACAAGAAAGGAACAATTATACAAAAAGGCTTACATGAGACCCTAATGAAAATATGATTATATCTAATCTATAGCTCAGTAGAATACCAAACAGACAAGTGGACATGGGAAAACAATCACTTAATTTGAACATTGAGCAACTTAACACACCGAGTGTCAGGCAAGTATAACACAAAGGTTCAAAGTCTTAGAGAAAGTACAAGGACTCATGGTAGGTGAAACATCAACTTGAGACTAACATGTCAAACAAACATCAGGACTATCCCAGTTGACCATATAGGAAGAATATGTTGAATATACTGGAATTCTTCCTAGCATTCTTAAGCAATCAGTGAGAAGTTAATGATGGCATAACATTAGAGGTTTACAAACAGCAAAGAGACCTAGTTGGAATAGTATTGGCATGTAGATTCCTCACGAATTGACTCTAAGAAAGCAGTAGATTGTACATGAAGGACTCAACAGAAAGTAGTTCATTTGAAAAATTTCTGGGCATGAATTAGTTCCTCACTAGAATCTAAGGCATGGACTCATAACAAGAAACATATATAAGTAACCAGCTATATATAAGGGTTAGAAATAATTCAGGTTGGACACATATAATGGGCTTACATTAAGGCTAGCAATGGTAGGAGAGCGTATTAGGCTAAGCATTTAGACACTATCGTCACATGATTTGCAGAGAAACAAAAAGTTATGCATAAAGGATTCAGTAGAAAGAGATTTATTAAAGCAATTTTGAGCAGGAACATAGTTTCTTAAGGGTTTTAGTACAAGAAATCATAACAAGATGCAACAAACATAAATCAAGTTTAATTACGAACTAGGCCAAGATCATGAATCAACTTAGCTAACTATGCATGAGTTAAAATTAGGACTTGAACAGAGTTGAAGCTATTGAAACTGCAGAATGGTATTAAGACAAGCAGGATTGTATACGAAATAGCATAATATCGAAATCACATTAACTAAAAGAAATCCAAGTAACACTACTGCACATAACATAAACACAAACAGAAGGAAGTAGAATTGTAAGGGTAGAGAGCACTAACCAGTTGCAAACAAGCAAGCAAAAAGTGAGAAATTCAAAATCTCAGAAATAATAGCGATTATGGGAGAATAATGAAACCCCAAATCCCTTGTGCTTTAGAGTTAACAAGAGCCTCGAAGTGGGGTCCGACAAGTGCTTGCACTGGAGGAGGTTAATGAACGA
Organism: Nicotiana tomentosiformis; assembly: GCF_000390325.3. Taxonomy (NCBI): domain Eukaryota; kingdom Viridiplantae; phylum Streptophyta; class Magnoliopsida; order Solanales; family Solanaceae; genus Nicotiana; species Nicotiana tomentosiformis. The sequence goes on along the minus strand of NC_090818.1, from coordinate 72,253,704 downwards.
ATTCCGTTGGCCTTGGCTTTCAGTCGGCCAAAATCAAAAGTCTCAGAATAGTATAGAATGAGTGAGAGTGAGAGAATAACAGTAGTGATTAAGGTCTGCCTAAAGGGGAAATTGGGGAGGGGTTATATAGAGTTCACTCAAGCGAACAAACAAGGAAAGAAATCATACACACATAAACAACGAAAGAATATATCGCATGCAAATCAGTAAAGTAGCCTATAAAGGGAGAAATAAAATTCCAAACTGTAATTAGGGTTCAACGTTTGAAAATTTACCTGCTGGTGTGAGAAATCAACCCTTTTCCGTGTATATGGACGAGATATTGTCCAGATCTTGGAGATTGAAGTTGAACGTGCCCGATTATGAGGGTTTATACCTGCCAAATTTAGGCAAGTACTAAGTAACACCATTGTCGCGTAGATAATGACGCGATAATAGGAATAAGGAAGGTGAATCACAAGAAGATTCCATTGTCTAGCCGGAATTAGGGAGAGTTAGGGATAAGGCAGCTAGTGTTTCTCAGGGGAGAAGAAGGGTTCGGAGTGCTTGAGGGTGGCAAAGATGGGAAATGATCTCTAGGGTTTAGTGGGTAGGGATATAAGGATAAGGGTTGGGTTGTTGTGGGCCATTAAAAAGATCAATGGCTAGGATCAAAGGGGAAGCGGGGCAGGTTATTAATGGGTCACGACCGGGTTAAGTTAAAGGGGTCATTTAATTTGGGCTAAGGGCTGCTGGGCAAAGGATTTGGGGGTTTTGGGCTTAACTCATTTGTCAATGTAGTGAATCTTGTGTACATCTCCTGAATGGTTTGTCCATTCTTCATGGCAAAGGTTTCATATTATAAAACAAGAAAGTTTCTCTTGATTTTTCGCTTGACTTATTCCCTCATGAGTCACGTGTAGTGTATCCCATTTTTATTTAGCAGTGAAAAAACCTTGGATTCTGTTGTACCAGCCAGGACCAAGTCAACAAATAAGCCATTTCTTGGCTTTAGCATTATTTTTTGAATTCTTAAGATCTTCAACATTGCAGTGGACTCTTGGTTTTGGGACATTCTCACCTTTGTAATTTATCTTGAGTGTTGACAAAGGGCCATCAGTGAATATGTCCCACAACTCAAAATTTTTTGCTTGCCAATGATCTCTCATCCTCTCCTTCCACCATGAATAGTACTGGACATAGAAGAGTGGTGGCCTAGTAGTGAATTTCCCTTTATAGTTTTCAGGTGACGCACTTATCTTGATCTTCTTCATAAGTTGTTACCCTCTTTAAGGATAACCTACTCTGATATTAATTGAAATTTTATACTTCAACACCCGACAAAAAGTAAAGAACACAAAACTTTTCACGTGAAAAATATCCGGCTCAAAAAGGTGAAAAAACCACAACCTACTTTCGATTAGGATTTTTCCCAAACACTTCACTAAACTCTGAGCCAACAAAGTTTAGAAAACTCTTGCAAACTTAAGAATTAAACTCTAACCCTTGTAGCAACATGCCACGGGCTGTTGCTACTACTTCAAGCTACTCTAACTTGAATAAGAAAGCTCAAGTACCTAGTGCAATTGGTTCTAAAAATGCTGAAAGTTACAACTCAAAAGCTCCTAATACAATGACACAAACTCTTTACGGAACTGGTTCTTCAATCTAGTTCATGTAGTTTCAGGTTCACACTATTAAGTCTCACAGAAATCGTTCACAAAATGCCTTGCTATTCTGCTCTCAATTCTTTTTTTTACTTCTGTATATGTACATCACCTGTAAAAGAGAACAACACTGATATCTATAGACTTAGTTTATAAAGAGTAACTAGAAGTCTTATACTTATTCTTCCTTGGTGGAAGAATTCATGTTGACTTCGCATTATAACTCTTCCCTTATCTTGGATTGAGTTCTCTTCAAGTATGGAGTCTTGCTCCTTATCGCTTATGCAATCTTCTCATTCAGGCATTATCAGAAATAACCACTTATACTTATCCCTTTCACGTATATGTATTTTGCTTGTTTCCAACTGTGACCTACGTACAGTGTTCATGAACCTGGTTCATGCATGTGTTCTTTTGTCAAATCATCAAACCTTATAATGCTGAAGCAAATATATATTATTGACTCCTTTGCATAAGAAAAACTTTTAGTATAATAGCAAAAGTGTTTCAAAAAATGTTTCAAATCATAGGGTTCAGATTTTACTTGTAACATTGTTGAACTATTTTCCAATCTCCCATTAGAATTTTTAGCTATGGAACTGTCTCCATAAATAACAATAATGGAGTACCCAAAAAATACTCATATCTTACATTATATATGACGTGTGATGTTAGATACGAAAAACACATAAAAGCAGTTACATTTGACAAGAACATATTTGCGCGGTCTGGATTTTATTAATTCAAAATAATTATTAAGTTTTCTAAGAATTTTTGTTTCCTAAAGCTAAAATATTAATTGATAACTTGATCTTAAACCTATTTAGTTATCATGTCGATCTTGAGCTATGGTAAAGTCTCTGTAATGCAAAGACTTTTCTTCCCTTGTAGTTTTTGATGTGCGCCCCCTTTCGAGGAGACTTTTCTTATAGTTGTAGAAACAAACAGTTTAGCCACTAATAAACTCTTTGGTTTGATTAATTGGCTTTCTTGAATTTTCAGATCAATCATTTACATAGAACCTAAAATAATGTTAACATTTGATTGATTGAAATATATCACCTAAATATTTTGAAGGCCTTGATTGGCAATTGCTTTAACCTACATGCATGCCATGTCGTCACTTGACAGACCTTATAAACTTATTCTTTTTAGTTTCGCCACACATTTTAAACACTGATTTCGGATAAAATTTTGTTAGAAAAAAAGATTGCAAAAATATACAGACGAAATACACTTTCATTTTCACGATCCAAATCCCACCAAGTTGTGATGACACCTAACCTAACCCGCTAAATAAGCCAACTAACATACAACATAGCTCGGACTAAAGATCATCAGATAAATAATAAAATAAGAATGTAAAAATTAATACAACTATCCCAAAGAACTGGTAGTACACATCATGAGCCACTAAGATTAAAAAGTACAATATTGGTGTGAAGAAAATACATCATCTGTTTGAAATTTGCATAAACAGAAATACATACTACCATGAACAAATGGGAGGTTGCGACAGGAACACTTGTATATCTTTAATGTTAGCCTTCGGCTTCCGCGACATCTCAATCCCAAAATCTGCACACAAGGTGCAGAAGTGTAGTATGAATACAACAAACCTCATATACTCAATAATTATTAAGACCAACCTCAACGATGTAGTGGCGAGATTTAGTCAAAAGATACTCACTTTATACAACTTCTACAGCTCAGAAGCATATACAGTAACAGAGAAATAGTAAAGGAACAACAAATATCAACAATAAAGTGCTCAATCAAAGAAGAAGGTAATAATTATGATTATCCAAATAACCAGGTCAAAATTATATGCAAATGCATCAAATCCGCATACAAAGAGGGTATGCACCAAGAAACATTTATTCGAATACTTTTACATAAATATAGAGTATCTATGCATTATAAGGTTCGAGTGTATAACGACCCGATATGTTATTTTCAGTACTAGCTCCCCTTTTTATGATTTGATATCTTTCATAGAGTTATTTGATAATTTATGACTTGAGTGCATGGTCCGTGTTGATTTCCGAAAAGTTCAAATGTGAATTTTTAAAGAAAACTTAATTTTTTAACTTGAAAATGGCTAGAATTGACCCCGATCAATATTATTGGTAAACGACCTCAGATCGATGTTTTGATGATTACGGTAGGTTCACATGATTATTTTGGTTTTGTACGCGTGTTTGGTTGGGATCCTAGGTGTGATGACGCGATGGGTCATCTAGAGTTTTAAACCTTAATTCTGTGCTTCGATGCCTCCAATAGCTTTCTTAAGCCTTCAAATTTTCAAACTTAGAAACCCTAGAGGCGATTTTCCCAAGAGTTCTTCTTTCCCAATTCATTGGTAAGTGATTCTAACCTATTTTTTTTTTAATTTTTCATTTCCTTTCATAAGATTTCAACTTAAAATCTAGGATTTTCATGGTGAAAATGGGGGGCTTGGGAAGAATGACCTAAATTGGTTGAGTTTTCAATTGACTTTTTCAATAATGACCTAAATTAAACCTTTTTCATTCGTGGGTAGTTCCTAAGGCTTATTTTGAATTATTTGGTGATAATTTGCTAGATTTGGTTGGTTCGGAGGCTTGTTTGAAAGGCAAAGCCATGGTTGAGTTTTGAGTTGATATTTGAGAGCGAGGTAAGTGTCGTGGTTAACCTTGACTGGAGGGATTAGGACTTGTTTGCTATGTGCTACTTGTTTAAATATTGGGTTCAACGTATATGTGAGGTAACGAGTACTTATGCATTATTGTTGGGTCAAAGCATGTGGGTGGGACTTGTTTCTTGTCATTTATTTCTTTCTTTGATCATGATATCCATGCTTGGACTAGTTAATTACTAAATTGATCATTCTTTCTGCATTTATGGGCTATCTGTGATAATCGAATATTGTTTCTGAAGAAGAGATTGGTGTTTTGGAACCATTGTTGGCATAAGACTTGATCTTGCTTATTCTATCTCCCTGTTATTATATGTTCATTATTACATGGTAAGGGAGAGTGTTAATGCACGAACGGTGATGTTGTGTCGTATTTGAGTGTTAATGCATGAAGGGTGTTGTCATGCCATATTTGAGAGTTAATGCACGAAGGGTGATGTCGTGCTGTATCTATTGTTCACGATGAAATTGAGAGTAAAAGAACGAAGGGTGATGCCGTGTCGTATTTATCATCTTATGGTGAGATTGAAAGTAAAAGCACGAAGGGTGATGTCGTGCCATTATTACTGTTTTATGGTCAGGCTGAGAGTAAAAGCATGAAGGGCGATGCCGTGCAGTTTTATTCATTAGGTTTGTTCATTTTGTTGGTTGAAGGTTGTCGTAGTTATCATATCTTGCGCCAAAGGAATCAAAATCAACTCACAAAGGAGTCAAAAGCTGAACAAAAACCAAGGTTGGGCAAAGAGGTCTGAAGCGCGAACCGCAAAAATATTGTGCGGCCGCGATCAAAATTATTGTTACATCTCACGTTTCGTACGTTAGAGTTTTGTCTTCAGATTAATCGACGTAGACGCGGGGATGAGATTATCTGGAGGTTAATGTATTTATGCTATTTATAATAATCGATAAGTAAGTGCCATGATGGATAAAGGTACACGAATTAAAGAAAATGAGTTTCGTTGAAGGTTGTCGATTTGGGATAAAATATGGTCCGAACTATAATACCCGATATTTATGGACTAGTACCATACAAAGTACCATATGACCATGATAAATAGGATGTATAAAGTGTATTAAAATTAAGTAGTATTTTAAGTAATTTAAGATAATTCTGAATTATGTGGGTAATTGGTTAATTATCGGGTAACGGGACATTACCTAATTAACTAGTGAGTTTGGAATAAGATTAAAACCCCACCCCACCCCCCATGTGGCAGCAAGCCACTAACAAAATAAATGACCCTTAGTCATATTAGATTAGGTGGCAACCCAATTCCAAGACAAGCCATGTAATTAAAAAAGCTACGAAGCTTTTAATAACTAAAATACTTATCTTCCAACATTTTTGAAAGTGTAGAAATCTTTTAACTTCCAACATTTTAAAAGAGCAAAAATCTTTTATCTTCCAACATTTTGAAAGAATAGGAAGGGCTCTACGTAAGGCAATCTGAAGCTACAATCTGAAGATAACGTAGGAGACAACCGACAGTTAACGTAGAAAGGCACGGATCTTCAATAAATCAAATGGAGATTTTGTAATTTTAAGGGAGTACGATGTAATTCTTCTCAAGAATATCATACGAATTTTTCTCTACTCCAGGTATGTTTAGGCTATTCCTTGTTTATTTTGGCATGATCCAAGTAACGATACGTAAACGTAATGTTATTTTATAAATGCTTCCAAAATTTTCCTTTCGCGATCGCAAAAAGTGCTTCGCGATCGCAAAGAACAAGTGCCCAGCTCTTCCAGACAGCCTCTAGTATAATGGTCATAACATTTTGTACAAAACTCCAAATTGCAAATGATTTAACTTTCTGAAAACTAGACACCAAGAGATATAAGTTCTTTTGTTGATCGTCTCCCCATTCCTTATAGACTGCTAGATATAAGCTTCCAAAGTCAGCCCTGTGCAACAGAGATTTCCAAACTCTTCCCAGACAGCCTATAGTGTATCTACCATAACTTGTTGTACACAACTCCAAATGACAAATGGTTTACCTTTCTGAAAAATAGACACAAAGAGCTACAACTTTTTTTTTTTTGGATCATCTCTATATTCATTTTTCGCGATCGCGATTGACAATGTCCAAACAACAAAATTGCTCTTCGCGATCGCAACTGTTTGTCCGCGATCGCGATGCATACCTCTGTGGCCAAAAACCAGCAATTAAAAATGGCCTAGAAATGGTCCGAAACCACCCCAAAACTCACCCGATCCACTCGAAACCCCGTCTGAAATTACCAACAAGTCTCAAAACATATTATAGACTTACCCGAGGCCTCAAATCATATCAAATAACATCAAAACGACGAATCGCACCTCAAATCAAAATCTATGAACTTTGAACTTTCAAATTCTATATATTGTGCCGGAACATATCAAATCAATCCGAATGACTTCAGATTTTGCACACAAGTCATAAATGACATAGCGGACCTATGAAAACTTTTCAGAACTAGATTTCGACCCCGATATCAAAAAGTCAACTCCCCGGTCAAACTTCCAACTTAAACTTTATATTTTCTCCATTTCAAGCCTAATTTAACTATGGGCTTCCAAATAATTTTTCGGACACACTCCTATGTCCAAAATCACCATACAAAATTATTGAAATAATCAAAACTCTATTCCGGGGTTGTTTACTCAAAAGTCTAACTCTGGTCAACTCTTTTCATTTAAGCTTCAAAAACGAGAATTGTTCTTTCAATTTAATCCAGAATCTTTCGAAAATCAAACTCGACCACACCCGCGGGTCATAATACATATTACGAAGCTGCTCGAGACCTTAAGTCACTGAACGGGACGTAAATTCTTAAAACGATAAGTTGGATTGTTACATTCTCCACCTCTTAAACATACGTTCGTCCTCAAACGTGCCAGGAATCTTTATGAGGATATTAAATTACTGAGTGTATTCTTACACACATACTCGCGGGTGATTCTATGTTCCGCATTTAACATGGGTCCGACAACACCATCTCAGTTGAGATTATTTCCTTTATCCATACTTATAAACTTTTAAACCAATTTTTTACACTCCAAACATTTTCAAAAGGCCTGATTTTTACATCAACGCACGATATTAGTCTGAACTTGTTATTGCAACTCGTGCCTACACACACATCAACTTTCTTGATAGTATTTGAAGTACTTCGAAATTTTTCCAGGGTGTTACATTCTTCCCCACTTTGGATCATTCGCCCTTGAATAAGAAGTAAAGTCCGCCCTCAAACACATAACATAACTTATCTCTTCTTTCGCACGTCTCAATCTCCCAAATTTTACTAACTCCCAAATTTTTCAAAAATTTTGGCAAAGTCTCCCCCGTAAATGGGGCCTATCCACCTGTCAGAGTAATACCAAAACAACTCCTAACAACACATCCTCAACCCAACAAAGCATCACAATGTTTATATCAATAATACCAATCTCAGCATTACAAGCACTGCATTATCATAATGATATCAGGACATGAAGCACATCAAATGTATGCCCATCACCACATCTCTGGTCTTAATAGTTGTTCATAATCGATTACAACATCGCCAATTAACCTCATATTAACCAAAACCTCATTTCCAATTTTCACAACACTGACAACAAAATGTGAGGCATGAAAACCTCATAACTATTTACCCGACTTAACGAGTCACATTTAACGCCGCCTGGGCACTCACCTCGTAGGCTAAAAGTCAATATTTGCCTCACAATTATGGATAAATATGCACAGAAACACATAAAAGAATTATCAAATAAGCCTAACTGGCATGACTCCTTATTAATACTATAGTACAAGTTTTAATTTCACAAAGGGAGAATTTAAACACATAAACTTTCATCACAAGGATCTTGTCCTTATATAACTTTCACCACGGCTTGTAGCCCAATTTAAATATTTCACATCATATAAAAATATGAGGATCTCGTCCTCAACTCCGAATCACAAGTATTTTGCATATTGTGCCAACTGAAATTTTTAATTTCCTTTCCTTCTTCCTTTCAATAAATTTCGTAAATAATTTTTTTTTCTCAACACATAATGAACCCTCATACCGATAGGGCATATAATTCATAAAATTGAATTCAATTATTCCGAAATCACATCGAAACACACAGTAGAGAGTAATAGAAAGTTACCTTTGGACTCATAGCCCACAATAATGTACAAGACAACAATGATACACATGGGCTAACACCATAAAATCTCCCAACAGGGATAAACACGGGAGTGGAGTACAAATTCACTAATCCACCGTATGTAAGGAGCATGAAAGGAGTTCTCACCTCGATAATCAGAATAGAATCAAAATAAAATGATGCTCCTTTTATTATAAATTAAATCATACCTGTAACTACACCATCTGGTGTATCGGCCTCAGCCAATTTATCGCAATTATATTAACGGGTCGGGCCTCCACCTCTTAGGCGCCCTCTACCCGCCTGTCCTCCACTCCTAACTGGCTATGCATGTGGAGTATTAACTAGAATAAATCTTGTAGCCTGAGTGTTCTGATGAAATTCGCCCCTCCCAAGTCTGGGACAATTTCTCTTGATGTGTGTAGTATCACCACTCTCATAACAACCCCTCTGCGGGCGCGACTTCTCATACTGAATCTCTGCCGGATAACTGGAATAACTATTGTAAGAACTCCGTACCAATGGTGCATTAAAAGAACTTACTGTAGCACCCCGAATATTCTGAAATTATTTTTGTGACCCCGCTGGTACTGAAATGTAGAATTATTAAGGACGCGGGAATACTGCAAGCCCCAGTATCATCCCATACAAATCTCACCTCTTAATCATATACAAGTTTCTGAGAACCTTTCAATACCACATAAATACATCTCAGGCCAAAACTGATACAACACATGACCTCGCAATCTGATTGTTGATAGAGGACTCCCCTCACTTGGCGCGAAGACATAGGACACATTCTGATGATCCATAATACTAACCTTCAACGCTCATAGGACACCGGTCATAAGACACCTCAAGTCATTTATTTGGCGCATGTCATCCTCGTGACAGCTAAACTCGCTTTCTCCAGTGCCTTGGCTGCTAGTATGTACCCTTCGCTAAATAGAAATCCCATACGAACTACATAGTCTCTAATACCACCAACTATCTTCATATCTACATCCACCTCGTGAACCTACCATGATTGTGACAATTAGGTAATTAATTAAACCTTCTTAAGATCATACTTATCAACCAGATGTCAGAACTTGCTGCACCCCCATGTGCACAACTAATTGATTTCTAAATACTTCCGCATCCTCGATCTGGACGACACGTTGTAACAATGGTTGAGCAACCCTGGCACCCTTATAACCCCTCTATAGTATCACAAACGGTTGGCGCATAGTTGATACCGAGTGTGCAATCTCATACACGAGTGGATGCAAAAGAACATAAGATATATGCTTCAAGCTGAATAAATGCTGCACGATAAGGAATGAAAGAAATGAATTTTTCCTACTAGCTCTGTAGCCTCTCGAAGATAAGTACATACGTCTCCGTACCAATACGCAAGACTCTACTAAACTCGTTCGTAACTCGTAGAACCTATGAACCTAGAGTTCTAATACCAACTTGTCACAACCCAAAAATCTCACCACGGGTTTCGTGATGGCACTTAGTCTCGAAGACTAAGTAAGCCGATTATAATAATCATAATTCAAACCATTTTTTTAAACATATAATTTAATACAACATCCCAAGACTGGTAATACTGAGTCACGAACTCTAACTGAATACATGGAATGATCTCGAGGACTGAATGTACAATACTATTCGATTAAGAAATTAACAGTACAATAAAATAGAAAGACTCCAAGGGACTGCGATGACCAAGTAGTCCTACCTTGAATCCTTGCGATCATACTCAAATCTCTGTCCGAATCCGATATCTTCAATCCGTAGCTCTGTACAAAAATGTGCAAAAGTGTAGTATGAGTACATCACGGTCGGTACCCAGTAAGTATCAAGACTAAACTCAGTGGAGTAGTGACTAGGTACAGTCAAGACACTTACTAGTCAAATAGCCTGTGCAATATAGTATACAAAAATAATAAAAAGCAAATACCAGTGATAGCAACACCAATCAACTAGTGATTTAAACAGCAAGGCAACAGGAACACCATAAATATTGCTCAAACAAATAATAAATATTGGTACAATTAATTAATCAAATCCTTCAAAATATACATAATTTACCGATAAGTTTTTCCATGAAAGTCTCTAGAATATAATTCTTTTCAATAAATATATTTCGAATATACTTCCTTCAAATAAATATCTTTCCATTATAATTCTTTCAAATAAATATCTTTTTAATAGGTGCATAATAATATCTCAAGATAAAGGCATGAATGTATACATAACAAAACGATATCACAATATAATATATGTCTCTCGTCCTCGCCTGCACGAAAACACCCTTCGTGCCATGAATATATGATAATATAAAAATAATGACACGGCATCACCCTTCGTGCTTTTAATATCATCCTCACCTGATAGTATAAATGAAATGACACGGTATCACCCTTCGTGCTTTATACTCTCAATGGAACGACATCACCCTTCGTGCTTTACACTATCAAATGGCAATGATAATATAATTCATATGGCACGGCATCACCCTTCGTGCTTTACACTCTCAAATGGCACGTCATCACCCTACGTGCTTTATACTCTTCCTTATCAAGCACATGTATATCATTAACAAGCAAGGTAGGAAGCATAAATAACATCAAGGAGAGTGTTTAAACCACAACATAATACAACAATTTATATGAGAATTTTCCACTGACCACAACCAAATTTCAAATATGTAAAAGAATCAATAAATTTCTCAACAAATATCCCAAGGCTCCACACAACGTATATAAAACCTCAAAACAATCAACATAGGTGAAAGATACTCAATATAGGGCAACGCCTTCATTAATCCAAATTCTTGATAATTATATTAACTCTTTAATTTAAACTTATTTAGTAAATATTTGCAGATATGGATCTCATCATGAATTTAATTCCAAAAAAAATATCAAATCAACAAATACACGGAATTCACATAAAATTCAAGTGACAATAACACCAAATTATTATATAAAATACAAACTCGACAAATAAGAAACGAGGCATGATAATTCAAGGATTTACTAAATGCCAACAATTATCTAATTTAATACATAAACATGCCTAAAAATTTAAACCAATAAAATTTGCACAAATAAGCCCGAGTACGTACTCGTCACCTCGCGTACACGGCTTTCAATCACACAATTTTCACATAAGACTCAATGCCTAAGGGGTAATTCTCTCACTCAAAGTTAGGCAAGATAATTACCTTTTTGAACTTATGCCAATATTCCAAAATTGCCTTCTTGCTTGAATTAACCTCCGGACCGCTCAAATCTATTCAAATTAATTGTATAACTTCATTAAAGTTCATCGAAAATAATTCCGGATAATAAAACGCAGACTTAAAATTTTATTCTAAAAAGTCAACCAAAGTCAACGCTGGGCTTGCCTCTCGGAACCTGACATAATTTTCATGAAATTCGAACACCCATTTCGATACGAGTTCAACCATACCAATTTTATCAAATTCCGATAATAACTCGGCCTCCAAATCTTAAATTCATTTTTGGAAGATTTTGCCAAAAATCTTGATTTCTTCCATTAAAATCCGAATTAAACGATTAATATAATCATAGATTCATGAAATATAAACACTTTAGTATATACAACACTTGCTCCAATCTATATGGTGAAAATCGCCTCAAAAATCACTTCAATCCGAGCTCCACAGCTCCAAATATGTTAAAAATGGCTGAAACCTCGAAATATAGCTACTGCCCAGGTATTTACTCTTCGCGATAGTAGAAAATGCTTCGCGATCGCGAAGCACAACTTTTCTCAGCCCAAAATTTGACTTTTGCGATCGCCGAAAATGCTTCGTGATCGCGAAGAACAAGTGTCCAGCTCTTCCAGATAGCCTCTAGTATAATAGTCATAACTTTTTGTACAAAACTCCAAATTGTAAATGGTTTAACTTTCTGAAAATCAGACACCAAGAATTATAACTTGCATTTGCTAATTATCTCCCCATTCCTTATAGATTGCTAGATATAGGCTTCCAATATCAGCCCTGTGCAACAGAGATTTTCAAACTCTTCCCAGACAGCTTGTAGTATATCCACCATAACTTGTTGTACACAACTCTAAATGACAAATGGTTTACCTTTCTGAAAATTTAACACAAAGGGTTATAACTTTTATTTTTTGGATCATCTCCAAATTCCTCGTAGATTGCTAGATATAAGCTTCCAAAGTTAGATCAGTGCAACAGAGATTTCCTCTACACGATCGCGAAAAGGCTTCCGCGATCGCGATTCACATTGTCCAAACAGCAAAATTGCTCTTCGCGATCGCAACCGTTTATCCGCGATCGCGATTCATACCTCTGTGGCCAAAAACCAGCAACTAAAAATGACCTAAAAATGGTCGAAACTATCCCGAAACTCACCCGAGCCACTCGGAACCCCGTCCGAACTTACCAACAAATCTCAAAACATATAATGGACTTACTCGAGGCCTCAAATCACATCAAATAATATCAAAACGACGAATCACACCTCAAATCAAAATTTATGAATTTTAAACTTTCAAATTCTATATCTTGGGCCGAAACATATCAAATCAATCCGGAATGACTTCAAATTTTGCACACAAGTCATAAATCATATAACGGACCTACAAAAATTTTTTAGAACTGGATTCCGACCCGTATATCAAAAAGTCAATTCCCCGCTCAAACTTCTAACTTTAACTTCATATTTTCATCATTTCAAGCCTAATTTAACTACGGGCTTCTAAATAAATTTTCGGACACACTCCTAAGTCCAAAATCACCATACGAAACTATTGGAATAATCAAAACTCTATTCCGGGGTCGTTTACTCAAAAGTCCAACTCTGGTCAACTCTTTTCATTTAAGCTTAAAAAATGAGAATTGTTCTTTCAATTTAATCCCGAATCTTCCGAAAATCAAACTCGACCACACCCACGGATCATAATACATATTACGAAGCTGCTCGAGACCTTAAGTCACTGAGCGGGATGTAAATTCTTAAAACGACAAGTCGGGTCGTTACAATTCTATACAACAAGAAAACATAAAAAAACAGAGAACATCAAATGAAGAATAATTGGAGAAAAAAACAGAGAAGGAGAGTAGAGGGACGAAGAAAGAGAGAGAGAGATAGAGAGAAAGAGAGAGAGAGAGATGGAGAGAGAGAGTGGGCAAGTATAAAGGGATAAGGAAATAACTGATATTCCTTATTCAATTCTTAATATAAAGGGATGCTCATTTAAAACTTATTTGTATATAATTGATAAATTGTATATAACCGTGTAATTAAATTAAAACTTGAGTAGGGAGGATAATAAGGTTTCAAATAGTGTATAGGAAGGTAAAAATCCCTTTTAGAAATTATTTTTTGTTGGGCTTACAAATGCATCTTTTAGATAAAAACTGTTTCTCCAAAATAAAAGCTTTGACAAAGAGGTTGGTTCATTCTTTTGAATTGACTAGTTTCTGGACACATGTATTGTACGTATATCTATATCTATCAGTACAAATACGATAAAAATATATTAAATATATGTGTAATGTATAATAGATTTTGGAAAAAAAACATACAAACTCAAACATGGGAAACCTTTTCGATCTCCCAAGAAAGGTAAATTGTTTCTTCCTAATTATTAGCTTATCTTATTTCTTGTAAATTATATTCTTGCATTTCAATTTTTAAAGCATATATGTCCCAAACCCAAATTACCTAATACTCTATTTAATGTTCTCCGAAATTATTCCAATTTCTCAAAGATGTAAACTTGCTTTCTTATACAATGTATTCTACATTGATCGATATCACATTAACACAAACTACAAGCCTAGTCCAAATAGCAAATATTATTTATTGGTTGACTTCTCTGAGATTTTGTGAATCTTAACGCTCATACTACCATACCTCATATCATAGGCTGAGCTCCTAGAAAGTTTGGCGTGACGCACATGTAATACTTTTTTCTTGTGCGCTCTCCTCCGAGCTGATTTTATTTTCCTTTTTTTGGGAGGGAAGAAAAAGTTGGAGAAGGATACAAACTGAAGAGAAAGGTATATACGAATTCCAATTATTTCTATCCACAAATTAAACCATATTTTATACGTAAAGCAACCCTATGTTCGCTTTCCTTACTAAAATTTTCTTGTACCCCATTGTATACTAAAGGACAATGCATTCCACTATTCTTCCGCCATGATTGATAATTAAGAGGAAAACAAGAAGGATCCTAATTTACTTATAATTAACTGCCACATTCAGCAAGCAAAGGTTATACTTGCACAAAGAAGTCAGAATCATAAAAGAAGTACATAAATGAAAAAATATCAATAAACGCCTTGAAAGAAAAATAGTAACGCTACTGAACCTGAGGAGGGAAAGAAAAGCGAATAATAAATACTAACCTTTTATTTGTGGCACATTTTACACATGCATATGGTTTACTTTATTTGTGTCACGGCCCGAAATTCACCTAGTCGTGATGGTACCTAACCCAATCCGTTAGGTTAGCCAATTAACCACTAACCAATTTTAATAATAATTAATAAAGTAATTAAGTAAAGAAATATCTGAATCGGATATATTCCCCAAGGACTGGTAGTAAAAATCATGAGTTACTAAGAATAGAGTTTACAAAGTTGAAATGAAGTAAATACATCATCTGTTTGAAGAGTACATAAACAGAGTTTTATAGATCTAAGGCTACCATGAACAAGAGGCAGCTACAACCAGAACGCAGGTACATCTTTAATTCCGGCTCCCGTCGATCACAACAACGTCAGCAATCAATATCTGCACGTAAGGTGCAGAAGTGTAGTATGAGTACAACTGACCCCATGTACTCAATAAGTAACAAACCTAACCTTAGGTTAAAAGTAGTGACGAGCTAGAACAAAGGTTGGGTCCAATACCAATATCCCACAATAATTCATAACATCATAGTACAAGTAATTAAAGGAGTATCTCAGAAATAAAATGCTCAGCTCATTCACAGTTCCAGAAAAGTAGGTGTGCTTTTCAAGTATTTCAGTAAAAACTCAAATCTTTTACCGAAATATGCCAAAAATATGAGAAAGCTTGAAAACTGTGATTTTTTCCAAAAATCCTTTCAACAATAAATACGATGTTTCATTTTTCTTTCAGATAGCACGTGTAAGATGTCTCTCTATGCCCATATGTCAAAATGTATGAGAAGTCATAAATGACATGATACTATACAGCATGAGGAAAAATGCATCTCTATACCTGTACGTCAAGTGTGCATGTCAAATGTGATGCAAGTCAGTGACAAAGACCATATGCATACTCTCAGAGTGTCAATTCACTCTATCCTCCTAGTCACTCAGTCCTCCCAATCACTAAATTCTCACAATCACTCAGTCCTCCCAATCACTCAGTCCTCACAGTCACTCAGTCCTCCCAATCACTCAGCACTCGCACTCAGTAGGTACCTGCGCTCATTGGGGTGTGTACAGACTCCGGAGGGGCTCCTAAAGCCCAAGCGCTATAATCCGCACGGACAACTCATGTGCTGTACGGACAACTCACGTTCTATAGTATCAATATCTGGATCCGCACGGACAACTCACGTGCTGCACGGACAACTCATGTGCTATAGTATCAATATCTGGATCCGCACGGACAACTCACGTGCTGCACAGACAACTCACATGCTATAATATAATATCTTGATCCACACGGACAACTCACGTGCTATAATATAGTATCTCACAATCAGTCCCTCGTCCTAGACAATCATCAATCTCTCCAGTCTTTCGGGCTCTCAATGTCATGAAATATCAGCCCAAAATAATGATGTGATGTATCATTATGTAGCAACAGAGACTGAGGTATGATATAAAATGAATGAACATTACTGAGTATCAAATTGCAATGTAAGCAAATAACTCAACAGCAGTAACGATCTCAATGGGTCCCAACAGAGTAAGCACGTAGCCTAGACATGGTTTCTAACATGAATCACAGCTCAATAGCTCTAGTACGTGGATTTCATGGTTACAGATATGATCAGGTAGCTACACCGTACCACTGAAATAACGGAATTATAACTTACACGGTGCACGCCCACACGTCCGTCACCTAGTATGTGTGTCACCTCAACCCAATCGTATAACACGTAATTCGGGGTTTCATACCCTCAGCATAAAGTTTAGAAGTGTTACTTACTTCGAACAAGCCAATTTCAATACCGAGCAAGCCAAGCAATGCTCCAAAAATGCCATCTAGCGCGTAACGACCTTTGAACGACTCAAAACTAGCCAAAAGCAACTCAAATAAATCAAATAAAGCCCAAGGAAACAATTCCAAATGAAAAAGGTCGAATCTTTAATCAAAAGTCCAAAATCGGTCAAAACGTCCAACCCAGACCCGCACCTCGGAACCCGACAATACTCATAAACTCCGACAACCCATTCAATTACGAGTCCAAACATACTAATTTCACTCAAATCCGACTTTGAATCGATGTTCAAAACTCAAAATTAACTTTATAAAACTTTAGGCTAAAACCCCTAAATTTCTCTTTTGGATCCTTCATTCAAATGCCGAAAACGAAGATAGATTCATGATATAAAATAAAAAATGAGTAGAGAACAATTACCCAGTTCACATGCTGAAAATTGCCTCAAGAATCGCCTCAATCCGAGCTCCATAGCTCAAAAAATGTAAAAATGGCCGAAACCCCCGAAATAAAGTACTTTATACTTCTGCATAGGCATCCTCTTATGCGAACGCGGGAAGTCCACCGCGTTCGAGATGAACAAAAATACACTGCCACCAAAAGCACTACGCGTTCGCGATACACCTCACGCGAACGCGATGACCACTGATGCAAAGCTTCGCAAACGCGACTCACCTTTCGTGATCGTGTTGAAGAATTCTCCAACTCCCAGCTACCAAACCTCAACACTATGCGAACGCATAGCAATGGACGCGGACGCAAAGACAAAAATCTTTAACCCTGTGCGAATGCAACCTCAGAAGCGTGAATGTGAAGAACAAATAGCTCGACTGACCAAACACCTTTCGCGATCGTGGCTACACCTTCGCGATCGCGAAGAGCGCCAGAAACAACAGGTAAGAGCAGAAAAACCAGCAATGAAAAGCCATTTGAAATGATCCGAACTATGTCCGAAATTCAACTGAGCCCCTCGGGACCCCATCCGAACATACCAACAAGTTCCATAACACAATATGGACCTACTTGAGGCCTCAAAACACACATAACAATATCAAAATGACGAATCACACCTCAAATCAAAATCTATGAACTTTGAACTTCAAACTTCCACAACCGTTGCCGAAACTTATCAATTCATGTACGATTAACCTCAAATTTTGCACACAAGTCCCAAATGACATAACGAAGCTATTTCAATTCCCGGAAATCACAATCTGAATCCGATATCAAAAAGATCACTCCCGGTCAAGCTTTTCAAAAATTCAACTTTCGCCATTTCAAGCCAAATTCCACTACGGACCTCCAAATTACAATTCGGAGGCACTCCTAAGTCCAAAATCACCCAACGGAACTACCGGAACCATTAAAACTCCGTTCCGGTTTCAAATTCATAAAAAGTCAAACTTGATCAACTCTCCCAATTTAAAGCTTCAATAATGAAATCCATTCTTCCAATTCAATTCCGAATAACCTGAAAATCAAAACCGATGATTCACATAAGTCATAATACATCATACGGAGCTACTCATGCCTATAAATTACCGAGCGAAGTGCAAATGCTCAAAACGACTGGTTGGGACGTTACATTCTCCGCCACTTAAACATACTTTTGTCCTCGAACGTGTCCAGGTTTGTTCTCAAAGTCATCAAACCACCGTGTAACCTTACCATGCACATACCCGGGGGTGATCCCACGTCACCCTATCCCATATAGGTCCGATAACACAACATAACTGAAATTTCTCAATTCAACCTAGCCTGCAAGCCTTAGAATCCAATTTCCAACATCCAGAATTTCTTATAAGATCTGAATCTCGCAACCTACACCCTGTATAAGTCTTAACAAGTTGGACCAAGCCGTAACCATAACCCAAGATACAATTGCATGATATATCACATAACACAGATACTCGTAGCAATGATTTCTAATCACAGTAGCTGCTCAGAACAACCCAATGCCGGTAATAAACCTCATATCAAACAAGACTCCATTCTAAAACCTTTGTACACTACCGATGATGAAAGAAACACGCAGAAACTCGTAACCATTTATCAGATCCACCGGTCATGGAGCTCCCTCTCCTTCGACAAGAACTGTAGCAATTTTCTAAGCTGACTTTCCATATCATCCTTCCAACCATACTGTAATCCATTCCGATAGTATCCATTCTAGGTCCAATGACCTCATCTCATTCAACACGACCACTTTAGTGACATGACACACCCATATAATCTAAAGCTGCAACCCGTGCAATCCGAGCACCAATAAGCATCATTCCAAATGTATTCAATCATGAAAAAATGACTCAGGTGAGAGAACTGTCCCGCAAGCTCAACAAGTACCACCACAACGCAATGCTAAGAACTTCTCACGCACCGTAGAACCAAAACACACGAATATAACACAAGGGATCATATCTCAACATAACTCCGCTGCAATGCGTGACCCCATCCAAATACTGATCCATATGAAATAACTCATCCACCATGCTCAAAATCAATAACCACACGCAATCCAACATCAAGTACTCAAAGTGCATTACCATAACCATGAAGAAGTAGATGACAAAATGCCACACAAAACCCGAAAGAACATAACCCATACGCCATCAACCATGTAGTACCCAATTACTCATCTCGCTCAAATTCCACTATAAAGCCCAAATAGAACCGCACCAGGTGTGCTTATAGCTAACGAATCAGAACTCCTCGTAGCATAGATGAGTAGCTCAAAGATCCTTTCAGAATACGAATAAGCTCAACAATAACCGAATGGCACATCCCTCAATAATAGCAGTATTGAGCCGACCAATCCGGCTCGGTATAGAATACATATCCTAATTGGGCCTACTAATGGACCCCCAAATCAACTCCAGGCACCCACAAATAGATAAATAACCCTCCAAAGGTCCACAATGACTGAATCATAACACTTACTATCATCTGGCTAGCTCTGGCCACAATTTCACAACCTACAACACGAAACAATCTGCTCCTGAAAACTCCCGATTTCCAAATCCATAGAACACATGAATCACCATTTCTGATTCCATCTCCACCGCCCGAATGTCTAACACATCTCTCATACACGATCATCCCACGAGAAATACTTCTAAAATTCTTCCGTGCCACATAGCAAAATTTGAACATCAGTAGTGGATCAACCAGGAGAGTGCCGCAGTACCAGTGAAGTATTTATAAATTAAAACACGTTGCCCCTTCTAAAACGTATACTCTCATCAAGCCATACCAAATAGTAATATCATTTACCTAGTCATCTGAAACCGTCCATGCTGCCTAAGAATTTTATAACCTTCCCTTCAAAACTGAACTGTGATCTCGCTCATGTAAATCTCAATCCCACAAAACACACCGCATATACCATGCCATCATATGAAAAATACGAGAACTTCATAGTCCACTACGAGCCACAAGCAACTACATACTCAATTAGCCAAGGACCTTCCATTTGATTTCATCCAGGAGAAAATCACTATACACCACATGCTCCTCACGCCAGTAGGAAATATACTCCTTGAACCATGGTAGAAACCATTGAGAACCCTTCGAAGTCCATTTTCACATAACCAAGCTATCAAAACCAAATCTCTCTAACTCAACCTAGCCATGCAGGTCGCCAAACCCCAAGAGCATTGCCACGAAACACCTGTAGAGACTAGCCACATCATAAGTACCCAAAGAACCGATTATATCCATTACTATGCTGATCCAACCTACTACCAAGTTGTCCTAACTCTCCAAGTTCTTTCTGAATTACCTTCAAATTGTTAGTTTTCCTCGCCATAATACCACGATCCTCAACCAAAACTCACCACACAAGAGACCCTAGTATAAAACCATAACGCCCTAAGGCCCATAAGCCGCTGACTTCCCTCTTAAGCACCCCAAAGTACCACAATCGAGACACTCACTCTAAAGAGACCTTATATGAACCTAAAACTGTTTCCTTCACCTTCTTGATACTGAAATGCATAATCCACAATGATATAAAAATGCCACAAGTCTCGACACTGTCCAATGCAAATATCAGATCCTAGCCATATACCAATCCGAAATTCTCAATTGCTATACATAATTCTTGAATCCATTAGAACCATTCTCGAGAGTCATCCACTCTGCTCAAATCTCAATTGCACCCCCCCAAACGGGCCAAATGACTAGTGCCTCATTGGCACGATGACACCCAAAGGATTAACCCCACCTTAACGCGACCAAGCAAATTCTTACTCCATGCACACTACATCCGTCACGAATAACCACTCAATCATTCCATGATTCCTATATACCCATAGAGTGTATTACAACCCGTATCCAAAAATCCCCTTACTCGAGTCATCCTAAATCTCAACCCCTGCAGTCATAACTGATTCACCAGTATACCTCAAACCGAAATCAATACAACACATAATCATGCAATCAACTCGTCGATAGTAGACTCCCCCATTTGGCTCAAAGCCATAGATCAAAACACACAATAACTCACAATGCCCATACTCTATTATTGCCAAAATCCCGTATTGAAATTCAACTAAATCTTTCGTAAGCTCATGTAACACAAACCATATAATACCTCAAATCATCTGCAAATCTCGCATTCATCCTCGTGATAGTCAGGTCGACTGTTACAACCGATCCAAACTCAAATTGTAACATATATGCCCCACTGGTAGAAATGAAAGCCTCCATACAACATTATAAAAATCACACATCCGTAGATTACCTCGCAGGTTATAACCCACCTGATTAGCCTCAAACTGACATCTCTTGATACTATTTCATAGCCACAACTACTAAGCAATCATTTAATCTCCCCGAGTATGATCTCGACAATAAGATATGAGAACCTATTTTGTTCCACCATTAAGCATCAGAAAGGATCATTCAATGCACTCATACTCGAGACTGTACGTCACATCAAAATGAAAATCACACCCAATGACCCCTCCTTTACATTTCAAGAAAACACTTCTCGTCGCATTCAAATCGTCTTAACACATCCCACAGTCACATCATACTCATCACAAAGCCATTCTACCGCTCGTCGAGCCATAAATTCCTCTCATAGGAATACTACCGGACGTATAAATCCAAAAGCACATGCTCACACAATCAAAATCTCAGTGCTCAAGCTAAAGTCAAAACCTGGCCTCCAGTCCTCCAGTCTGGCCCATCATCAGCACACATAAATCACATCTCGCACCCCGTTCATAGAATCACAAGCCGGTGATGAACAACTGATACCGAGCACTCGTGTGCGCATGCGAATGCATAGAATGAATTCAAAGAGTTATGTCTTAAGCTAAATCAATTCCGCACGCTAAGGAAAGAAAGATGGAAAGTATATATCCTAAATGCCCTGTAGCGTCTCGAAGATAGGTATGGACGTCATCATACCGATCCGCAAGACTCTACTAGACACTTGCTCATGACTTGTAGAACCTATGAACCTAGGGCTCTGATACCAACTAGTCACGACCCGAAATCCACCTAGCAGTGTTCGGGTAAGCTAATTAACCACTAATCAATTCTAATAATAATTAATAAAGCGCTTAAGTAAAGAAATATTTGAATCTGATACATTTCTCAAGGACTGGTAGCACAAATCATGAGCTTCTAAGAATATAGTTTACAAAGCTGAAATGAAGTAAATACATCATCTGTTTGAAGAGTACATAAACATAGTTTTATAGATCTAAGGCTGCCATGAACAAGAGGAAGGCAGCTACAACCGGAACGCATGTACATCTTCAATTCCGGCTCCCGTCGATCACAGTAACGTCAGCAGTCAATATCTGCATGCAAGGTGCAGAAGTGTAGTATGAGTACAACCGACCCCATGTACTTAATAAGTAACAAACCTAACCTTAGTTTGAAAATAGTGACGAGCTAGAACAAAGGTCGGGTCCAATACCAATATCCCACAACAATCCATAACAGCAAAGTACAAGTAATAAAAGGAGTATCTAAGAAATAAAATGCTCAGCTCGTTCACAGTTCCAGAAAAGTAGGCGTGCTTTTCAAGTATTTCAGTGAAAACTCAAATCTTTTACCGAAATTTGCCAAAAATATGAGTAAGTTTGAAAACTGTGATTTTTTCCAAAAATCCTTTCAACAATAAATAAGATGTTTCATTTTCCTTTCAGATCGCACGTGTAAGATGTCTCTCTATGCCCATATGTCAAAATGTATGAGAAGTCATAAATGACATGATACTATACAGCATGAGGAAAAATGCATCTCTATGCCTGTATGTCAAGTGTGCATGTTAAATGCAATGCAAATCAGTGATAATGACAATATGCATACTCTCAGAGTATCAATTCACTCAATCCTCCCAATCACTCAATCCTCACAGTCACCCAGTCCTCCCAATCACTCAGTCCTCACAGTCACTCAGTCCTCCTAATCACTCAGCACTCGGCACTCGGCTCTCGCACTCAATAGGTACCTGCGCTTATTGGGGGCGTGTACAGACTCCAGAGGGGCTCCTACAGCCCAAGCGCTATAATCCGCACAGACAACTCACATGCTGCACAGACAACTTACGTGTTATAGTATCAATATCTAGATCCGCACGGATAACTCACACATTGCACAGACAACTCACATGCTATAATATCAATATCTGGATCCATACGGACAACTCATGTGCTGCACGGATAACTCACGTACTAAAATATAACATCTGGATCCACACGGACAACTCACGTGCTATAATATAGTATCTCACAATCAAGCCCTCGGCCTCACTCAGTCATCAATCTCTCCAGTCTCTCGGGCTCTCAATGTCATGAAATATCACCCCAAAATAATGATATGATGTATCAATATGTAGCAACAGAGACTGAGGTATGATATGAAATGAATGAACATGATTGATTATGAAATTGCAATGTAAGAAAATAACTCAACAGAAGTAACGACCTCAATGGGTCCCAACAGAGTAAGCACATAACCTAGACATGGTTTCTAACATAAAACACATAATTCGGGGTTTCATACCCTCAGCACAAAGTTTAGAAGTATTACTTACCTCGAACAAGCCAATTCCAATACTGAACAAGCCAAGCGATGCTCTAAAAATTCCATCTAGCGCATAGTGACCTCCGAACGACTCAAAACTAGCCAAAAGCAAACCAAATATATCAAATAAAGCCCAAGCAAACAATTCCAAATAAAAAAGGTCGAATCTTTAATCAAAAGCCCAAAATCGGCCAAAACGTCCAATCCGGGCCCACACCTCGGAACCTAACAAAACTCACAAACTCCGATAACTCATTCAATTACGAGTCCAGCCATAATAATTTCACTCAAATCCGACTCCGAATCAATGTTTAAAACTCAAAAATTAACTTTATGAAACTTTAGGCTAAACCCCCCAAATTTCTCTTTTGGAACCCTCAATCAAATGCCGAAAATGAAGATAAATTCATGATATAAAATAAAAAATGAGTAGAGAACACTTACCCCAGTTCACATGGTGAAAATTGCCTAAAGAATCGCCTCAATCCGAGTTCCATAGCTCCAAAAATGCAAAAATGGCCGAAACCCCCGAAATAGAGTACTTTATACTTCTGCCCAGGCATCCTCTTACGCGAACGCGAGAAACAAAAATAGACTGCCACCAAAAGCACTACACGTTCGCGATACACCCCACGCGAACGCGATGACAACTAATGCAAAGCTTCGCGAATGCGACTCACCTTTCGCGATCGCGTTGAAGAATTCTCCAACTCCAGCTGCCAAACCTCAACACTACGCGAACGCATAGCAATGGATGTGGATGTGAAGACAAAAATCTTCAACCCTGTGCGAATGCAACCTCAGAAGCACAAACGCGAAGAACAAATAGCTCCACTGCCCAAATACCTTTCGCGATAGCTGCTACACCTTCGTGATCACGAACAACGCCAGAAGCAACAGGTAAGAGCAGAAAAACCAGCAATGCAAAGCCATTTGAAATGATCCGAACTATATCCGAAATTCAACCGCGCCCCTCGGGACCCCGTCCGAACATGAAAACAAGTTCCATAACACAATACGGACCTACTCGAGGCCTCAAAACATACATAACAACATCAAAACGACGAATCACACCTCAAATCAAAATCTATGAACTTTGAACTTCAAACTTCCACAACCGATGTCGAAACCTATCAAATCACGTCTGATTGACCTCATATTTTGTACACAAGTCCCAAATGACATAACGAAGCTATTCCAATTCCTGAAAATCATAATTCGAATCCGATATCAAAAAGTTCACTCCCGGTCAAACTTTTCAAAAATTCAACTTTCGTCATTTCAAGCCAAATTCCACTACGGACCTCCAAATCACAATCCGGACGCGCTCCTAAGTTTAAAATCACCCAACGGACCTACCGGAACCATCAAAACTCTGTTCCGGGTTCAAATTTACAAAAGGTCAAACTTGGTCAACTCTCCCAATTTAAAGTTTCAACAATGAAATTCATTTTTCCAATTCAATTTCGAATAACCTGAAAATCAAAACCGACGATTCACATAAGTCATAATACATCATACGGAGCTACTCATGCCCATAAACTACCGAAGGAAGTGCAAATGCTCAAAACGACTGGTTGGGTCGTTACAATTTGCCGACAACATCACCTACTTCTTCCCTATTTTCCCATAAGAATCTTGAACTAAAGAAAAACACAAGAAATATCAAAGACAAACCAATTTTGAATTGGGATTTTTGCATTATACACTTACAGGTATATGGTACGTAATTGATATAAATGAATCATCATAGATTGTTTTCACAGTGCAATCTGTGACTATGATAACAACAACATATTTTTGAAAGTCTCAATCTATAAATATCCTGAAGTGTTATTGTTCTTCAATCAACCCCGGTAATGTTTAAATATCTCAATGTATTTGAGAGAGATTAGGTATTTGCTTAAGAATACTCCCTCCAGTCCACTTTAAGTAATTTTTTGGCTTTTTTGTGGTCCATAATATTTTATTTTTTCAAAGTTTACCTTGGAGTAAAGAGCCTAAGAGCCAATGAACAAATTAAGGTTAATATGGTCAATTATATTGTTAATTAATGCTAAATGTGAATTCCTTAATATGTGTGAAAATAATCAAAACAATCACTTAAAGTGGATCAGAGGCAGTATAATGTTTCTCAGAATTCTAAGAGTCAACAAACATAGTGGTTCCTAATACAATTATGTTCAATGATTTACATTAATCATTTGGCCGTTTTATTTTCTTTAATTGATTTAATTAATGAACTATTGTGAAAATTAAATTGAAGAGTAAAACGGTCATTTAGAGGGCAATTTGGTCATTTATTATTTAAAGGATATTTTAGTAAAATAATTTAATACTGAAGTCTTCATACTTATAATTGTTTACGGGTAAAATCGGGGGAAGAGTTTTACCCCATTCCCCGATGTGGAAATGAGGGGGAAGCATGGCCCGACGTGATTATAATCGAGGCCCAATAACCTCTCGTATCGAAACCCGGAGAAACGAACAATGTACCTGAGATCGGGCACGATGAAATAACGAACCCAGACCAATCATAGCTTCTGGACTTTAGGAAACGCTGAGAACAATTACGCATAATGAGTAGGGGCCACAATATTCGCCCTCAACCAGATATCATGGCGCGAATCCCGTTCAGTATCAATACTAAATGAACATTTATCAAAAAAGAAGATTTTTACCTTATTTAGGCTTGTACTAAGTCTGAAATTCTCCTACTATATAAAGGGGAAGGCTTTCTTTAATCTGACATATTGTGACATGCAAATCAAAGAAATAAAAGTTTACTTTTATCTTCTAGCTATTGTTCAAAGCATTATTCGTTTGTTCTTTTCTTTACTCGCGATCGAACTTGTACCGAAGGTCCAATCGAGGATGAATTCTACAGTTCAATCTAAGATCAGGCTTGATCACCACATTGCGATTGGTTTGATCATTTATTTTGTCTTTAACTCATTTACCTGTTGTTCTTAATCATTCGTATTGAATTAAATCATATATCCTTTAAACCGCGCACAAATTTAATTGTTACTCATTTTTGGGGTAAATAGTTTGGCGCCCACTGTGGGGCTAAGGATAATAGTGGTAATTTGATACGAATCTCCATAACACACCCTATTTTATGCTTGTTCTTTCAAAATTTTGATTCCAGGTTAGCCTAAGGATGTTAAACTCTCAGTCTGCTCACTTGAACGTTGACGCTGAGTAAGGCCATCACGGCGAGAACAATAACGTGATGCCTAGTAATGATGTGCCTCCTGTTGATCCCAATGGTGTCCTAGTCACCGACCCGGTCGATGCTAACTCACAGGTGGCCATCAACATAAATTTACCAATTGATACCGAAAACAGTGTTCGTGGGGAACCCCAGCCAGCAGCTCAAGAAGCGCCCGAGGGTGAAGGTGATGGGTGAGGCTGCGGTTGATCTTCGAAATGTTGCATGCTCAACAAGAGGTGATAACACAGTTACAGGACCAAAGCCACGCCTCTAACATGGTCGAAATCAAACAGTCCAGGACTTGCAAATGCGATTATGGGCTAGGGGTGGTACTCTTCACAAATGCGAAGAATATGTCGCAAATGCAATCCTGAGTCTCCGCTTTCGCGACAAGTCTATCGCTTTTGCGACTCGGGACCTGGGTTTGAAGTCTTCGCAAATGCAGAGGGGCTACATTTGCAATAGGGTAGTGGTTCGCATATACAAGCATTTTGTCACATTTGCGACATCTGAGGTGATGTGACAGTGATCGCAAATGCAATCATGGTCTCGCATTTGCGGGCTTCGCATTTGCGAACATGGCTTTGCAAATGCGACACCTGTAGTTGGGTAAAAGAAGGGAAAAATAGGACTTAGCTCATTTTACATCATTTCTCAACCCTAAACACTTTAGAGGTGATTTTTGAAGAACTTTTTCTTCCCAAATTCATTGGTAAGTAACTCTAATCCACTTTCTTTTAATTCCCCATTTCTTTTCATAAATTTTTAACATCAAATCTAGGATTTTCATGGTAGAAATTAGGAATTTAGATAGAATTTAGGGATATTGCAAAATTGAAATTTAGACCTCAAATTGCGGTTGGATTTAGAAACAAATCACATAACGGGCTCAGGGGTGAATGGGTAATCGAATTTTGATCCAAATCTCAAATTTTGACCAAGCAAGACCAAGATTGATTTTTGTTGACCTTTTCAATTTCATCAAAGATTGAACCTTTTTCCTTCGTGGGTAGTTTCTAAAGCTTATTTTAAATTTTTTAATCGATAATTGGCTAGATTCGGTTGGTTTGGAGGCTTGTTCAAAAGGCAAGGTCGTGGTTGGTTGATTTGTTTGGTTGCGGAGTGAGGTAAGTATTATGCCTAAGTTTAACTTGAGTGAATTAGGACTTATTGGTCTATTTATTATGTGAATTATGTGGGAAAACGGCGTATATGCGAGGTGACGAGTGTATATGCCCCGTCATGGGGTTAAATCACATGGGATTGGGCTATTTACTTCTATGTCTTCACTTATTTCATGTTATCTCTAGTTACGCGCTTTCGTTGCTACATGTTCTTACTTGTTATCCATGCTTTACTTGTTATTGTTATTTAATTGTTACTTATTTCGATTTGTTCATTTCTCACTCAATATCTGCTTATCTACTATATGTTCCTACTTGTCTTAATTATATATTTTCATTTTCACATGTTTTTACTTGATTTTATTGTCCTTATATTACTTGATGTATTCTATTATGTTATTTTGATTACGTGAGCCATTTAGCTATTCTTGTATTATTAAATTTTCGAGGTTTGGGATTACGAGGTGTTAGTCATTCTCCGTTTGTGTTGGTAGTTCATTGTTGTTCCGCATGTTTCATTTCCCTTTTTGAGTTGATATTTTATAAATAGTGGTGTTGAGTTATTTACGTTAATGAATTGATGTGGAAAATGGGTTGCACGCCGCAATGGTATTGAAAATAAATTGATATCGGGGGATCACGTTATCCGCCACAAGAGATAATAATAATGATATGATAATGGGATCGGGTTGCCCACCGCAATATGAAATTGTATTAATTGTTGAAATCGGCTTGCGCACCGCAACAGACTTGATGTGTTGTAGTTGTTTGTGGCTGTAACGTTTATTCTCAAATTGTGATATGAGATTTGATATCATGTTATTCTAGGGCCTTCTGGTAGATGACCATCGGGCCCGTTTAGATGAGTTTACTATTTTATTTTTATTTTTGTATTCTGTTATTATTATTCATATAGGTTTATTGTGAGCGTCTTTCCATAGCCTCATCACTACTTCGTCGATGTTAGGCTCGGCACTTACAGAGTAAATGGGGTTGGTTGTACTCATGCTACACTTTTGCACTTCTTGTGTAGATATCGGTATTGGTCCCAGCAGCATGTAGAGGAGTTCTTGCCCGAACCAACTTCCAACAGGAGACTTGAAGTAGAGTTGCTAGCATTCGTAGTCCCTGAAGTCCCCTTCTATTTTGTCTTTACTGTTTATCTTATTTCAAACAGTTGTATTTCATTTTAGACTTTATGTATAGAACTCTAGTATGCTCATATATTCGTAACTCCAGATTTCTAAGATATGTTTAGACCATGCTACGTTGTATTTATCACATCTATCAATTTTTTTCAATTTCTTATTATCAAGGTTCTGTTTTAAAATAGTTAAAAATGGTTAAATAATTTGCTAATGTTGGCTTGCCTACCAAGCGGATGTTAGGCGTCATCACGAACCCACGGTTGAGATTTTGGGTCGTGACAAAACTGGGGCAAAATGCTAATGAGGGACGTCAAACTCATTAGCAAGTCGAGGATCTGTTCTTCAAGTCGTTCTCGGCCTACAAAATCCACAAAAATCAAATTTTCAAATTCCAACTAACTCCAGTTCAAAAATTTTAGTCCCTAGATTTCATGATCTTTTTGCTTTTCAGTATCTTCATAATGCGATACCGAAGCAATATTTTGCAGTCAGCTCCTGATATGAATAAAGGATCACTTGGGAAGCGTCTAGTATAGTCTTTCTTATGGATGTGTCGTGCACCACATTTATTAATTAGGAGCTAAGAAAGCGTTTCTCAAACATCACCCGTCACGACCTAAAACCCACTATAGGTCGTGATGGCTCCCAACGTCGCCGTTAGGCAAGCCAACGGTGACTAATAACTTAATTATTAATTTTATTGTTTTTGAAATCATGAATCTTGTTAGGTGGAGACATAAATGCGTTAAAGTCGTAAATAAATAAAATTTAAATATTATACAAGTAAAAGTGTATCGAGGTTAAGCAAACCAAAAATGAATTCTAGAACATCCCAAAACCCGGTGTCACAAGTGCATGAGCATTTCCTAAGGAGGACAATAATAATACAACATCTGTCCAGAATGTAAATAAGAGAGGATAAAGTAAATAGTACGATGGAGATTTTGTGGGCTGCGATACGTAACCTAGAATGTAGCTCACCATAAAGTCTCCTCAGCAGTTGCGCCTACGCGCCAAGATGACCACCAATTGAACCTGTCAGATCCTGCACATTTAGTGCAGAAGTATAGCATGAGTACGTAAATCAACGCGTACCAGTAAGTATCGAGCCTAACCCCAGAGAAGTATCGACAAGGGGTCGACATAGACACTTACTAGAGGTCCAATAAAGCAATATGATAAATCATAAGCATATATGAAGCACAACAATAGTAATGGGGTAAAACTGTAAGTTATATAATCTTCCAAAAATTTCTTTTAAAGATATAAATTTCTCAGTCTCGTGTTCTATCTCAACAGCTCAGATATATTAAGTGCCAGAAACCAACGGATAATGAACACCATAATAAATGCCAAACATCAGAGGGAGAAAAATCTCGTGAATATTCGGGCTGCTACCGATATAATGCACGACTATGCCGAGGTCGTACGGTCTGATCCAGAATAATGTGTACACTGCCGAGGGTTGAGCGGCATAAACCATAGAATTATCTATTACATTGCCAAGGTGTTCGGCCCGTTCCACAAAAAAAGGAAGGAAATCATCGAATTATGAGACACGTGCTTACAATACAGTACATGAGCACAAAGTGAATATAACCTTTACCGTTCTCAAATAAATTACCAACAACTCAAGGTGATAAGGCTCGGCCTAATATATATATATTATTTTATTTGTAAATCAATTTCAATTATAAATTCAATTAATTAAGCTAGCAGAATGAATTCAAATAATTCAAATATTACATGATAAAGTCCTATGTCTACGCGGACATAAATATGCTTTAGCTACGTACGGACTCTCTTCACCTCGAGCGTACGTAGCACCCACAACTAGTAGCACATAACAATTACATTGCCTAGGGGGTAGTTTTCCCCTCATAAGGTTAGACAGGAGACTTACCTCGCTCTGAAGTTCCATAATCGGCTCCAACGCCTCTCTAACACCTCAACTCAAAGTCAAACGTTCTGAAACTAGTAAAATAACGTGCAAATCAATCAAAATATACTCCAATGCTTACAATTTAACAATATATAATGATTCTCAACTCCGCTCGAAAAGTTAATAAAGTCGGCCCTCGGGCCCACATGCACGACTTTCGAAACTTTTCAAAGATAAACATTACCCATAATATTACAAACTTAAATATATAATTTATCTCCAATTCCATATCCAAAATCGTGGTAAAATTCCAAAATTATCAATTCTAAGTTCCTCCTTAAATTTCCCTAATGTCCATGAATTTCTATGTTAAAAAGTTTTATAAAATTCAAGTATTTAACTTGTAATAGGGGAAAATCACTTACCTCGAGTTGCTCGATGAAAAATCCCTTGAAATAGCTCCCCAAATTCGGCCATCCAAGTGAGAAATGAGAGCTGAGTATCGATTTAAAAAAACCCTTCTGCCCAGCGACTTCCGCACCAGCGAAAATCTAGCCAAACCTGCGGCGTCGCTTTTGCGACAAAAACTTTGCTTCTGCGCTTCATCAGCCCAAGGCCCCTTCCCGCTTCTGCGACCAACAGCCCGCACCTGCGAGCTCGCAGGTGCGGAAATTCCCTCGCACCTGCGCAACCACAACCTCTCACCCAGGACCGCTTATGCGACCCCTTCTCCGTATCTACGACTTCGCAGGTGCGAAATCTTCCTCGCACCTTTGCACCCAGACCACCTCTACCAAATTCACACATGCGATGACTGTCTACGCACCTGTGTGACCGCACCTGCGGCTACTCCTTCTGTAGGTGCGATGACACCAGACTTCAGCACCAACAACATGACCCAAATTCTAAGTTTCAATCTGTTTTCAGTCCGTTTCAAACCCGAGGCCCCCCGGGACCCCATCTAGACGTACCAACACACCTCAAAACACAATACAGATTTAGTCGAAACCTCAAATCACGCCAAACAACATCAAAACTATGAATCAACTATCGAAACCTTTCATTACACTTTCAAACATTCAAACTTCGCCGAACGCGTCCGAATTATGCTTAAACATCCAGAAATGATGCCAAATTTTGCGTGCAAGTGACAAATCACGATACGAACCTATTTCAAGGCTCGAAACTTCAAACGAACATCGATAACACCAAAATTTATTTCAAATCAACCGATACTCAACCCGAACATACGCCCAAGTCCGAAATCATCATACGAACCTATTAGAACCTTCAAATCCCGATTCTGAGATCGTTCACTCAAAAGTCAACCCTTAGTCAACTCTGCCAACTTAAAGCTTCCAAATTGAGTATTTTCCTTCCGTAACCACTCTGAACATTCCGAAATTCAATTCCGACTACACGTACAAGTCATAAAACAAGAAGTGAAGCTACTTGAGGCCTCAAACCACTAAAGGATACGTTAGAACTCAAAACGACCGGTCGGGTCATTACATCACCGTTACTTATCTCTGACTATAAATGTTTCTTCTTCAATCATTGTTCTTACAACTACACTTGGCCTTATTCCCGCTCTTCGGGATATGTAGGTAGCCCGAATTCGAGCACAACCATATTTATTTTATTCGTGCCAAATTATTTTATCACAAAAGACCTAGTGTCATCTCAAACTCGACATCGAGATAGAATTTTTAAAGTCGATCCGCAATTTTCTATTACTTCAACTTTTAGAATTACATATGGATTGATACTCGTGAAACCCGAGGTATATAGGTGATTCAAGAACCATAGTTCGGCCACAAGTTCTCCAAAACTCTCATAACTTCTGATAACACCATTCGATACTTCATAATCTTTCCAGTATCCCTATTTATTCAAATCCACACCTGCAAGCCGGGACAAAATTGTCCACTAAGTCAACTTTTTTGCCGAAAGGCTCTTTCATCGTCCCTGATCAAAGAAGGGCAGTTGTTGATTAATTTGCCCTCCCTTTTCTAATTAATTTCACTAAGCTTCCTAAACAATTATAATTTAATAAAATATATTCATGTTCTTTTAACCATTATCTAAAAGAATTATTCTATTTTTATGTGATATTACATCTTTTGTCTTTAAAGAGAATAATTAGTCTGAATAACTCATTTGTTATTATTTTACCAAAATTAATTACAGCATAATTATAATCATATAATCATTATTCATTAACCAATTATCTATTTTATTAATATATATATATACACACACACACACACATTTCAATAAATTATTTCGCAATATCTATCTATATAAATACATGTATATAATTAATTTATGTTTATAAAATAATGTAACATATTTATTATAACTTATTAATAATTATGGAGAACAATTAATTTAATTTTAAGGAAAAAGGATTGGCTATTGGCTAAAACGCTAAATTGGCTATTACTTAAAGTTCAATCGTTAATTCCAATGGCCATTCATTAAATTAATTTCGAACAATTTCAGTCCAATATTTGACCTAGAAATCGGTCCTAATAGACCTTGACCGATCCAAGTCAGATGGTCCACAAACACCTCATCCCACTCATCAATCCTCAAATCTCCCTCTCCACCAATCACGCTTCGCCATGTCACCGATCCGTGTAAAGAAACACATGCCACCTCATCTCAGACACAAAGAAAATAGATATCATCTCGACCATTGATCTTTGCGCTAAACGGTTGAGATCCATCTGCCTTTTCCCTTTTCTTTAAATAAGTTTTTTGTTTTTAATCCTAGTTGTTGGATCCAACGGTTCTAAATAATTTTCCTAAAATCTTAAAAAATTATTTATCTTGCATTTATCTTATCCGTTCGATCAACCCTATCTAACGACCCTCCTTCACCCAGACCCTTATATACTTAAGCCCCCTCTAAGCCTCACAGACCAAACCCTAGACCCCTCATTACCCTTCAGTCTGCCGCTCTCATTCCCCTTCTCTCCTCACTCTCTCTCTTACCCAATGAACGCAAAACGTAACCACCAATCTGCCGCCGTCCTCCTCTCTTTGTCCCCTATAAACCTATATCCATCACCTTCACCCCTCATGTCATGACTTAAAATCCCACCAAAGGTCGTGATGGCGCCTAACCTACTTTCTAGGCAAGCCAACACAATAACAATCACAATTCCAAGCAAATTAATCATGCCTTTAATAAATTCCACAATGTAATAAGAAACAGAAATAATCTCGAACTGATATCATGGATAAACTAAAATAATCTCGAACTGATATCATGGATAAACTATCTGAGATATGGTCTACACGATCATAACTGTCTATATATCCCAAAACCCGAATGCCACAACCATTACAAGAATCTAACAAGAGTATGTAGAATCTACAGAACAAGACTGTATGTCTGAAAGAGATAGACATAATAGCTGGATAGAGAGGGGGATTCCATGTGCTGCAAATCAGGTAAATGAAGCAGCTCACCACGAAGTCTCCACAAGCCTCCTACTGCATCGAGTGAATACCAATAGCACTAGCTTCGAAACCTGGACAAAAATATATAGAAATATAGTATGAGTGAAAAATACGGTACTTAGTAAGTATCAAGTCTAACATTGAAAAAGTAGTGGCGTGGGGGTGACATCAACTCTAATAGTCCAATAATCAAGTTAAAGTATAAATCATATATGAAACAAGGCGTGGTATCATCAAACAAGTATGGAAGCTCAAACCCAGTTCATACAAAAATTAGGCATGCTTTACAGAAAAAGAAATCAAATAAGATATCAATATCTCAATCCTCGAATAATCCATGATACAACAACACTAGGATAAATCCACTGCATGAGTCAAGATCATATTTATATATATATATATATATATATATATATATATATATATATATATATATATATATATATGCATGCGCAAGATTCCTTTCTCAATAATTCACAACACCAATCCATGTGCATGACACAAGTCATGTATCCAATAAGCACCAAAAGAATCACGGGTGCCTACGCTCACAAGGCCTAAGGTAATATGGGCAATCATCTAACTCTGGAGGAACAGACTCATATCCAAGTGTTGATCATATCATAAAAAGTATCAATAACCGATCCGCTCAATTGCCCGTAGTGCCAAAATCAACAATTTTTCTCAATAACAACTCTTCACTCATGCATATGTGTATAAAATGATATAATAAAAGGTCACCAGACATAATAATAAGAATACGGATAAGAGCTGATATGGCTAAAATATGAATATGGCTAATCATGTAATTCCATTTATCACATTAACTCAATAAGCTATAAAAGCATGCGCAAATTCAATCATATTATT
The DNA here is from genome assembly GCF_000390325.3 of Nicotiana tomentosiformis. Taxonomy (NCBI): domain Eukaryota; kingdom Viridiplantae; phylum Streptophyta; class Magnoliopsida; order Solanales; family Solanaceae; genus Nicotiana; species Nicotiana tomentosiformis. The sequence continues at coordinate 72,218,284 of NC_090818.1, read as the reverse complement.
TAACATAAGTCATTCAAGCCATAGAAACCACTAAATCATGGAACAAATAAGACAAGTGTATGACTAGAGATTCATAAGAAAGCTCAATATGGTAGAACAATCCTTTGCGCCAAACCAACGAGTCATAACCCTAGGCATGCTCCTAAATCATGAATCAAGTATCAAATAGGTCACTTATGGGGAGAATTCCCTCTTATAATGATATACAAGAGACTTACCTCCGCCCGGTAAGCTAAAATCAATTGCTTAATCGTCAATGACTGAATATAGTCAAAAACAACTCAATAACATCGAATAAAGCTATAGTAAACAATTCCAAACAATAAAGCTTTGATTTAAATCAAATCCCCAAAGTAAGAAAAGGTCAACTCAAGTCCACACAATCAAAACCTGAATCAAAGGACAGATCCCCATTACCCATAACCCCACGAGTCCAAATATGTGATGAGATCTCAAAACTAAGTCCAAATCGACCTTCAAATCTTCAAAATACACCCTCTTAAGTTGTAGAAAAAAATTCCAAACTTAACTTTAAAAATCCAAGTTTTAGGTATAGAAATCCATGGGGATTCAAGATATAAAGCCAAATACAAGTGAAAATTGCTTACCTCTAATGTAGTAGTAAAATTTCTCTTCAAGATCTCCACCTCTCGAAGTCTAGGTTCAACATATGAGAGAATGGGTAAAATCCCGAAATATAACACTTAAGAGTTCTGCCCAGCGATACCCTTTATGAACGCGGTCAAAGCCTCGCGTTCACGAAGCACAAAACCGCCTCTGCCAAAAATCCTTCTTCGTGAATACGAATGCTATTAGTCTCTCCTCTTCACGAACGCGACTCTCTCCTTCGCGAACATGAAGGATATTCACCCATCCTCATCTCCTTCTTTGCGAATGCAGCTCCCCTTCCGTGGATGTAAAGCACAACAACCCTCAGCCCTAAAATCCTTTATCGCAAATGCGATGAACACCAGACACCAGCAAGATCTAATGCTCCAAACTCATGAAAATGGTATGAAACACACCTGAGATCCCCTTGGGACCCCGTTCAATCACACCAACAAGTCCATATACCTAATCCAAATGCCCAAATGCTCAAAACAATCTCTTAACTTCTAAACTTCTAACTTCGCCAAACTCATCCGAATCATGCCTAAACATTTTGAATTTCAACTAAACTTTGCACATAAGTTCCAATCAACTAAATGAACCTATCGAAAGTCTCAGATCACTAACCGGGCTCCAATATTCCCAAAGTCAACTCCCAGATAACCCAATGAACTCTCCAAATCCAAATTCGAACATATGCCCAAGTCCAAAATCACCATAGAAACCTATTGGAGTCATCAAATCACCATTCTGAGGTCATCTACACATAAGTAAAATCTTGGTCAACTCTTACAACTTAAGCTTCGAACAATATATCTAAGTGTTCTGATTTACTCCCAAACCTTCCCAAAACAAAAATAACTATCCCCTCAAGTCACATAAAAACAAACAAACATACGGAAAACATCAAATAAGGAAATATGGCTCAAATACACGAAATGACTGGCCGGTCATTACATTCTCCTTTAAAATAAATGTTCGTCCTCGAACGAGTTTAGAATCATACTTGGGATGTCAAAGAGATGAGGATATCTGCTCTGTATATCATACTTGATCACCCAAGTTACTTCCTTAACTGGTCTACTTCTATATTTTACCTTCATGGATGCAATATATTTCGACCTCAGCTTCCGAACCTGCCTGTCCAAAATGGCCACTAGCTCTTCTTTATAAGCCACATTCTCATCCAACTGCACCGAGATGAAATCGAACACATGGGACTGATCCTCACAATACTTTCGAAGCATGGAAACATGAAATACCGGATGAACCCCCGAGAAGTTGGGTGGAAAAGTAAGTCTATAAGCTACCTCACTGACCCTCTCTAACACCCCAAATGGGCCAATATACCGAGGATTCAACTTTCCTTTCCTCCTAAACCTTTTCATGCCCTTCATAGGCGAAACTCTGAGAAGAACCTTCTCACCCTCCATGAAAGAAACATCACGAACCTTCCGATCAGCATAACTCTTCTGCCTGGACTGCACTATACGAAGCAGCTCCTGAATCAATTTTACCTTCTTTGTAAGCATCACAAATGAAATACGTACCCAATAACCTAGCCTCACTATGCTTGAACCAACCAACTGGAGAACGACATCGCCTCCCATATAAGGCCTCATACGGAGCCATATGGATACTAGACGGGTAATTGTTGTTGTATGCAAACTCTGCTAACAGTAGAAACTGATCCCACTGGCCTCCGAAATTAATAACACATGCCCTCGACATATTCTTTAAAATATGAATGGTCCTCTAGGACTGCCCATCTGTCTAAGGGTGAAATGTAGTGCTCAGCTCAACCCGCATGCCTAACTCATGCTGAATAGCTCTCCAAAAGTGCGATGTAAACTGAGTGCCCCGATCCGAGATGATATAAATAGGCACACCATGCAAGCGGACGATCTCTCTGATATATTGACCTGTGCCAACTTATCTGAAGTGTAGGAAGCCATGACCGGTATGAAATGAGCAGACTTGGTTAGTCTGTACATAATAACCCAGATAGCATCAACTCTCCTGAAAGTACGTGGTAGTCATGCCACAAATGAAGTCCATAGTAATGTGCTCCCACTTCCACTCTAGTATCTATAACTTCCGAAGCAAACCACCCGATCTCTGATGCTCGTACTTGTCCTAATGACAATTCAAACACCACGACACATGCCCCACAATGTACTTCTTCATCCTCCGCCACCAATAGTATTGATTCAAATCATGGTACATCTTTGTATCACCTGAATAAATAGAATACCGCGAACTATGAGCCTCCTCAAAAATTAACTCCCTCAAACTATCCATATTAGGAACACAAATCCGACCCTGAAGTCATAATACACCATCATCACTAATAGTCACCTCCTTAGCACCACCTCGCAACACCGTGTCCTTAAGGACAAACAAATGGGGATCATCATACTTACGAGCCTTGATGCGCTCAAACAAGGACGACTGCGTAACAACACATGCATGAACTCTATTGGCTTAGAAATATCCAACCAACCTCACAAATCTATTAGGCCAACACATGAACATCCATAGCCAAAGGCCTCTCCACAACTTGAATAAACGTCAACCTCCCTAGACTCTTCCCCTTTCTACTCTAGGTATCCGCTATCATATTCGCCTTTCCAGGGTAATACAAGATAGTGATATCATAATCCTTCAAAAACTCCAACCACCTTTGCTGCCTCGAATTCAAATCCTTTTTCTTAAATAGATGCTTAAGACTCAAATGATCAGTTTAAACCTCCCAATATATGTGCCTCTAAATCTTGAGTGCGTGCACAATAGTTGCTAACTCTAATTCATGTACCAGATAGTTTTTCTCATGAGGCTTCAACAAGCGCGATGCATAGGCAATCACCCTACTGTTCTACATTAACACACATCCAAGGCCAACATACGAAGCATCACAATAGACAGTGTACAACCCCGATCCTGAGGGAAATACCAAATCTAGAATCGTGGTCAAAGTAGTCTTGAGCCTCTGAAAGCTCTCCTCACACTCGTCATACCATCTGAACGGAGTGCCCTTCTGAGTTAACTTGGTCAATGAAGCTGCAATAGATGAGAATCCCTATACAAAACAATGATAGTAACCAGCTAAACCCAAGAATCTCCTGATCTCTATAGCGGTAGAAGGTCTGGCCAACTCTGAACTGCCTCAATCTTCTTCAGATCCACCTTGATCCCATCACTAGATACCATGTGGCCCAAGAATGCCACCGAGTCCAACCAAAATAACCACTTTAAGAACATAGCATACAATATCTTCTTCCTCAAAATCTGAAGCACAATCCTCAAATGCTGCTCGTGCTCGTCAGCACTACGGGATTATACCAAGATATCATCAATGAGCACAATGACAAAAGAATCCAATTATGGCTAGAACACACTGTTCATCAACTGTATGAAGGATGCTGGGGCATTAGTCAAACTAAAATACATCACCAAAAACTCATAATTCCCATAAGGAGTCCTGAAAGCCATCTTGGGGATGTCCGAAGCCCTAACTGGTGATACCCCGATCTCAAGTCAATCTTCGAGAACACCTTAGCACCCTAAATCTGATCAAGCAAACCATCAATGCACAAAAATAGGTACTTGTTCTTTATGGTTACCTTGTTCAACTGCCTGTAATCAATACACATTCACATAAAACTATCTTTCTTCTTTACAAACAACATCGGTGCACCCCAAGGTGATACACTAGGCCTGATGAACCCTTTGTCCAGCAACTCTTGTAACAGTTCTTTCAATTCCTTCAAATCTATTGGAGCTATGCAGTACAGTGAAATAGATATGGGCTGCGTGCCCGACACCAAATCAATATCTCTATCAGGTGGCATGCCCTGTAAGTTTACGAGAAACACATCAGAAAACTCCCTTACTACTGGAACTGACTCAACAGTAGGAGTATCAGCACTAACATCTCTGACAAAATCCAAATACGCCAAACACTGCTTCTCAACCATCAATTGAGCCTTCCGAAATAAAATAACTCTACTAAGAGTATGACCAAGAGAACCGCTCCATTCCGACCTTGGCAATGCCGCATAACCAACGCCACAATCTTAGTATGACAATAAGAATAGCATGGTACGGAGATAACCAATCCATAACCAAAATCACATCAAAGTCTACCATACTAAGCAATAGTAAGTCAAC